>NC_081414.1:616317813-617682006 GCF_030272615.1 Cryptomeria japonica | reverse complement strand
AAATTAAAACTTGATTAATTTTAATGCAAAAATATTTCAAATATATAATAGACTTAATGAGAGAGAGAGAGAGAGAGAGAGAGAGAGAGAGAGAGAGAGAGAGAGAGAGGAGAGGAGAGAGAGAGAAGAGAGAGATGAGAGAGAGAGAGAGAGAGAGAGAGAGAGAGAGAGAGAGTCCTAAAGTGAGATTTACGCATTTAAAGACTTAAGAGGGAAGGGGAGAGAGACTAAATTAAAACAAGGTTATTTTTAATCCAACAATTTCTAAAAATTTATGTTTGTTACTATAGAATTTTAAGGGTGGAGAGAGAGAGAGAGAGAGAGAGAGAGAGAGAGAGAGAGGAGAGAGAGAGAGAGAGAGAGAGAGAGAGAGAGAGAGAGGAGAGAGAGAGAGAGAGTCCTAAGAAGACTTAAGGGGTGAGAGAGGGGTCCTAAAAATAAGTTAAATTAAAACTAGATTAATTTTAATGCAATAATATTTCAAATATATAATAGACTTAATGGGAGAGAGAGAAAGAGGGGTCCTAATAAGAGATCCTAAAAAGAGAGGTCCTGAATAGACTTAACGCGAGAGAGAGAGAGGGGGGGGGGCATTTAAAGACTAAAGAGGGAGGGGGGAGAGAGACTAAATTGAAACAAGGTTATTTTTAATCCAACCATTTCCAAAAATTTGTTTGTTTCCTAGAAAAAGAGAGGTTGTAAAGAGAGAGAGAGAGAGAGAGAGAGAGAGAGAGAGAGAGAGAGAGAGAGAGAGAGAGAGAGAGAGAGAGAGAGAGAGGTCCTAGTAATTTAAGAAAGAAGAGATATAGGGAGAGATTCTTAAAATACTAAGTAGAGAGAAAGAGGAGTTATAAAAATATTTAAATAGAGAGTGATAGACTAAATTTTTTAAATTTGATTATTTTTAATGAATTTATTCAAATTGTCTCATAATTTAAAAAAACACAAACACACTTAAAAATATTTAATGAAAATAACATAATTTAGAAATAATTAAGATAAATTTAATTTAATTAAACTAAAATAATTTAAAATAATTAAAATAAAATCATTTTAAAACTTAATTTAATTAAATTAAATTTATTTTTAAAAATTAAGATAAAATAATTACATAAAAATGATATTTAACTAATCAATTAGCTCAATTTTAGGTACGTAATACATGTATAATTAAATATAAATTAAGTAAAGATGTACATACGTGCATAATATCTTTGCATTCTTAGCTCTTGATATCTTTGTTCCATGTTGGCTGAATACTTCCTTGAAGTTTTATTTTGCCTTGTCCTTTTGTTCCCCATGTTCTTAAAATGACCTTCAAATGTCTTCTTTCACTAAAAAATGTGAATTCTTTTGATAATTTGTGTTTGAAACAATGAATAAAAACATCTTTATTTATATGAGATTGTTAATTGTTTAAAAAATATATTATTATGTCGGTTGGGGTTCGTACGAACGTCGACCGTTGAAAATGGGGGTGTTCAAATGAACATGGTTGTTATGTGAATGTTTGTGATGTCCATGTTCGTTCGAACAAACTAGGGGGGTTCATTCGAACTCCCTTCGCTCGAAGGGGTGTTCAATCAAACCAACTCCCTAGGCATCTCCCCAAACTCCTCAGACTTTTAAGAAATTTTTGCCTTCAAACCTCTAGTTCAAGGCTCAAGTGAGAGAATCTTGAAAACTCAAAATGTAGGATGATAGTCATCGAAGCAAGCTTTCCAACGAATATAATTTTATTACATTGTGAGTATTATGATCTTGTTTTTTAAATTTTACCAAATATAGGTTTTTCACTGAACATGAACTTCTTTGTTCAATGCATTGGGAAAAATAGTAAAATAATTCAAAAAAAATCTGAAAAATATCTATGCACTAGGTATTGATTTCTTCTTTCTAAAAAAAAAAAAAGAATTTTGATATATATAGAACAAGTTATGTGCTCAAACGTACACGTATGTCTAAATTATAATTAGTTAAACTTCAAAACTTAATAAAATGAAAAATATTAAACATATCACTATCAAACCACCTCCATGCATAGGGTATTCATGTTACAAACCAAAATTTGAAAGACTTGAGTTTTTTATCATTAATAGAAAAAAGTTATGCATTTTGGGATGCACATCACTCTTCAAAAATGTTGTTTGTTGTAAAAAAACTACTTTTTGAGGGAGATGGAAAAATCAATACAATTGAAAATATATATTTAGAATCTGCAGACAAGATGCTACAAATCACTAGTTTACATCATCTCCAAATTCTTAACGGTTTAAAATTTATAGGTGTCGGAAAATGAAGGTTTTTTTCAAAATGTTCATCTAAGTGTCAAAGTTGGCCAAAAAGTGGGAACCAGTATTGTGAGTTAACCCATATTATATGTATTTGGTATCATGTAAAGGATTGGAAATGTGATAGGTCATATTGGAATTAGATTATGATGTAAGAAATGAATAAATGATTGGGATTAGGAACATTTGGTATTGGTGCTTTAAAATGAACCTAAAGGGATGGTTAGTATGTGCTTACTTAATGGGCGTATTCATACTATAGGAAAGTGAATGATCATATGTATATGAATCGAATGAATGATTAATGATAGAGTTAGTATGCAATGAGTTATAGAAGTGAACATGTTGTTATTGTTTATGGATAGATTAGGTAATGACGTTGAGATACCCTAGGGAATGTTATTGATGTATTGTGTTTAATTCCGCTTGTGTATCATGCTTTGTGATTATGTGATAAAGATGATGTGTATATCATGTTAATGGATGTTGATGCATATGTGTAGATAGTGGTATGTGTTGCATTAGTAAATGTTTAAATTTTTTTTTATCTCTATTTGCATGTTAGTTGGTTAATTTCTCTAGGGTACTTTGGCGGGCATTACAGTTAGTTTGATATTTGTGATGTATCAAATTGATAAAACAGAGTAAGGGTAAATGTGAAGGTGTAAGTCCAAGACACGACTTTTGGGGTTTGGGAGAAGAAAGGGAAGGAGTGTATGAGTTGGTGCAGACCTGTCCCAAGGTGTTGTAGGCCTTTGTGCAGTCCAAACATCAAGAAATGCATGACTATCCCCAAACAACATATATGACTGTCACATGTTAACCAGTGAAATAGGAGATATTTTCTTTTCAAGGGCAAGTGAATGGTCGCTATGTGTATGGTGTTAGAGAAAGGAGTGAGGAGACCCTATACAACTTGTAGAAGTGGTTAAGAGACATAAGATGGAGAATTAAATCACATATGGATGACTGTCCTAACTGTCTAGATTGTCATAGTCCTAGTAATTAATCATGACCATGTTGCAAACAATGATATTGACGAAGTTTCTCACTGTTGTAAGGGTAACATAAAAGTGTATCCACCTTGTGTAGGGTCTGTCCAACCAAGCCTAAAGGGAATAGGGCTTAAGAATTTGGAATTTGGTCTTTTGACCAATCAATGAGAGCAATCTCAAATGCAAAGGATGATCATATGACATTGAATTTGATCTCCAAAGGTCTTTTGTTGTGATGTCACTGTATAAACATGTATATGAACAATAACCTGCGTTGTTGGTCCAAAATGTAAAGAAGGTCTAAGCCCCCAAAACCAAGTAGTGTCTTAAGGATATCTAAGTGGTGGAGTGCAAGACCATTGTCCAAGTAGATTGAAAAAATTGTACAACCCCTACCTCTGCATCAAATTGGTATCGGAGCAAAGGTTGGTCTAAGAGAGGGAAAGGTTGAAGTGAAGAAAAGTAAAAATGCCTCCAAAAGGGAATCCAATTACCAGAGAGGTGAGTGAATTGAAAGAGAAGCATTCCAGAGAGATGAGAGAGATGATGGAGTTGACAAAGATCCTTCAAGCCAGACTTTATGTAGTTGAAACCAATCAGAGAAGAGGAGTAGTCATAGGAGATGTGAGTGACCAAGAAGAAGAAGAAGAAGATGGTGAAGAGAGCACACCGCAATGAGAACAAGAGGAAGAGAGAGATGTTGAAGAGTTGAGGATGGAGAGACTGCTCAAGGCTGTCAAGAATGATGGTCCTAAGGTCAAGATGGACCTACTAGTGTATTTTGGAAGTTTGAATGGAGAGGAACTCCTAGATTAGATGGGAGACACGAACAAGTACTTTGATTTTGAGGAGATACCTGAGGGGAAGTGAGTAAATTTGGCAAGGACAAAATTGAAGGGGCATGCATCCCTATGGTGAGACTACATACAAGATGAGATAAAGAAGAAGGGAAAACCAAAAATCACATCATGGGATAGGATGGTGGCAAATTTGAAGGGAAAATTCCTCCCTAGTGACTATGCAATTCAATTGTATAGAAAAATATAAAACTTAAAACAAAAAGATATGGATGTAAAAACCTACACTGAGGAGTTCTACAAATTGAGCATTAGGTCGGGTCATATGGAAGAGGATGTGGACAAGGTGGCAAGATACCTAAATGGGTTGAGATACAACCTTCAAGATGAACTTAGCCTCACTATCCCTGAAATGGTAGAAGAATGCTACCAATTAGCCTTAAAGGTTGAAGCAGAATCACAAAGAAAGAAAGAGAAACATAGTAGAGGTAGGGGAAGGACAAATTTTAGAGGAAGATGGACATTTGCTGGTAGAGGACGGTCCCAAAGGTCTTAAGGAGAGACTAGTAATTTCCAAGAACATAAATCAGATTCAAGGGGCAGTTTTAGGGGAATAAAACCCAACAATAGGGGCAGATTTGGAGGCCAAAGAGGAGGATCAAGTGGATTTAGTGGTAAGTGCTACAAGTGCAACAAATTTGCAGGCTATCAAGCATGGCAATGCCCTGAAAATCAATCCACTACTTCATTTGGAGGAGAAAGAAGAAATCAGATAGCACAAGTGGAAGATAGTGAGAGTGTTAACTCTCCATCACACAATGTTGATCCAAAAGTTGGAGAATCTCTCATGGTGAAGAGAACCTTGAACAAAGTGCCAATGGAGAAAGAGCCACAACAAAGAAAGTCACTCTTCAAGACCACATGTAAAAGCCAAGGTAAATGTTGTAAAGTTGTTATTGATTTTGGTAGTACTGGTAACTTGGTTTTTGTTGAAATGGTGGAGAAGCTACAGTTGAAGAGGATGTCTCACACCACCCCCTACAAGGTCTCTTGGTTGAACAAAGGGCAACAAGTGTTGGTGAATGAACAAGCTTGGGTAGAGTTCCACGTAGGGGGTATAAAGACAAGGTCCTAAGTGATATAATCCCTATGGATGTTTGCCATATACTACTTGGTTTACCATGAAAATATGATAGGAATGCCAAACATGATGGGAGAAAGAACACACATGCCATAGAAAAGGATGGAGTACCATACACCCTCACACCTTTGAAAGATGAAGACAAAACACCACAAGTAGGGCCTAGTGTGATATTGGTAGGAGAAAAGGAGTTTTTAAAGACCATGAAGGAGGAGAAAGTAGGATTTGCAGTCGTGATCAGACCAAGGATTGTCTGAACAACAATAAAGGATGATAATCTTCCTATGGAGATCCAAAAGTTGTTGAACAAGTACGAGGACATTGCGGTAGAATACCTCCCAAACCCCACCACCAATGAGGGATATTAGTCATTACATTGACTTCATACCATGAGCCAATCTACCTAATAAGCTAGCCTACAAGATGACCCCATAGCATAATGAAGAAATTAAGAGGCAAGTTCAAGAATTGCTTGATAAGGGATTGATCAAAGAGAGCCTTAGCCCTTGTGTGGTTCCTACTGTCCTAGCCCCCTAAAATAATGGTGAATGGAGGATGTGCACTAATTCTAGGGCCATCAACAAGATTACAATTAGATATAGGTTCCCTATACCAAGGATTCAAGATCACATGAATTGCTTGAGCGAAGCAACCTACTTTTCCAAGATAGATTTGAAGAGTGGCTACCACCAAATCAGAATTAGGCAAGGAGATGAATGGAAGACAACCTTAAAGATAAATGAAGGACTTTATGAATGGTTGGTAATACCTTTTGGCCTCTCTAATGCACCCGGTACATTCATGAGGTTCATGAATGAGGTCCCAAAGCCCTTCATTGGTAAGTTTGGAGTAGTATATCTTGATGATATTTTGATTTGCAGTCCTACTAAAGAAGAGCATTTACATCATTTGGATTTGGTATTGAGAATATTGAATAAATAAACCAATGATAAACTTGAAGAAATGTGATTTCTTGAAGACAACGTTGATGTATCTTGGTTTTGTGGTCACCAAGGGAACACACAAGATGGGTCCTAGCAAGGTTGAAGCCATACTGAATTGGCTTACTCCAAAATCAATTTTTGAGGTGAGAAGTTTCCATGGTTTTGCAATTTTTTATAGAAAATTCATAAGGGGTTTCAGTCATGTATGTGCTCCAATCATAGACACTATAAAGGGGGATAGAAAAAAATTGTTTGGACTAATGAGGCTGATAAGAATTTTTGGTATTTGAAGAAGAGGGTTGCAGAGCACCCCATCCTTGCTTTACCTGACTTCAACAAGGTGTTTACTATAAAATGTGATGCAAGTGGCTTTGCCATAGGTGTTTTCCTAAGTCAAGAGGGCAGACTGGTTGCCTTTTTCAATGAGAAACTCATTGAAGCCAAGAAGAAGTATTCATCCTATGACTTGGAGATGTATGTCATGGTGCAATCATTGAAAAAGTGGATACATTATCTCCTTCTTAAAGAGTTTATTATTTATATTGACAATCATGCTCTTCAATTTCTAAATAATTAGGACAAACTCAACCATAGACACATCAAGTGGGTGGAATACTTGCAAAGCTTCACTTTAACCATCAAGCACAAGAAGGGGTAGTCCAATAAGGTGGTTTATGCATTGAGTAGGAGGACATTAATGGTCCAAGAAATTCAGTTACAAAGTGTGGGTATTGAATCCCTCAAAGGTATGTATGTTGATGAATGATGATTTGAAGGATATATACTTCTTGTAGTCAATTTAATGGAGTTTTTCATGAGGAGAATTCTGATTTTCTAATTCAAGAGGGTTTTTTGTTCAAAGGGGCTCAAACTTGTGTGCCTAAGTATTCAATGAGGGGTAATTTGATAAAGGAAAACCATAAAAGCACAAAACTGTGTCACGTTTCAGGCCAACTTATCAGCACAAATGAATTCAAGTAATTATAACTGAAAATTAATTTTAGTCAAACATATGGTCTATATAGATTCATTATAACTAAGTTATATATGGGCCACAAATTTTCCAATTGGACGTGTCTTCTAAGTGTATATTTTATACCACTTTGGGTCTAATTACCAAAAAAATAAAAAAATAAAAAACCTCGTTGTTTCAACAACTCCTACTCTTAAAAAAGATGAGTGGGAAAGGAGGAGCAGGGCGAGCTAGGGTTTCGACGCTTAAGGATTCAGGCGATGGAGACAAAGACGATGAGGCAGATGGAAATGGGGGGAGCCTCTTCTCTTTGGCCCATATTGGTTTCTCTGGTATTTGCACAGGCTTTGTGTGGTTTGATTGTGCTAAGGAGGGCGGTGTGTTTACCTCGCCCTTGTTCGTGTTTATGTGCGGTGAGATCATTTTTGTTGTTCATTGCTCTCAGGAGATGAACCTTTTTGGTGGCCATTGATCTCACGTGGTGGTGTCTTAGCTTTGATGCCCTATGTCTGGCCAAACTATGGGTCCCTCTCAGGGACTGGCAGAGTTTTTTGCCCCCCCTCTTTGCCTGGTCATATCTTTTTGGTGGTGCAGGTTTGCCCTTGGTGCCCTGCGATGGGTTGCAGACTATTCTGTGTGGCTTTCTCAAACCCATGTGGGAGGATCCCCTGTCCCTTGTTGTTTCTATGGGTCTCAGGAAACAGGGCTTTGTGTGGTCTTGGCAGAGTATGGTTGTTTTGGAGGGGTTGTCCTCTACTCATTCCCCTTGTTCTCTTGGCTTTGCCTTGGTTAGAGTTTGCTCTCTATTGAAGATGGAGAGGATTTATTTGGATGTGAATGGTTTGTTTGGGCCCTCTACCGTTTCTTGTGAGGGAGTCTTTGTGTTTATGAGGGATCTTCCTCTCAATCTTGAGACTGGGTTGGTCGACTTTTTCCCTGTTTTGGTTAGCCCTCCCTCTGTGGTGGAGGAGATTTTTCTTTGTTGGACCATGATTGTATTATGGGGGCTTTTGGACTTCTCTCTTCCCAGCCTGTCTGAAGTGGCCCTTTCTCCCATAGAGGTGGAGATCTGGTGGTTGGGAGCAGTCGAGTTTCTGCTTGCTACGAGAGTGTCTCTGAGGCTGACGTTCTGCCTTCTTTCTATTCCTATTGAGGTGGACCTCTTCCCTATTGAGGTGGGGAGATGGTGGGAGAAGGTCTCGTGGGTGAGGATGCTGCTTGAGTTGTTGGTTGAGGCCACCTGCCATTTCTTTCATGGTCAGGGCTGGGTTTTTTTTAACCATGCTTTCTAGTTTCTTTTGGGGTTTGAGGGAGCCTTCAAAACCCTCCTTGTGTATGTCATGAAGGTTAGGGGAGCCTTTTGAAACCCCATGTGTGCTTTCATATTTCTCTCTTGTGTTTTGGTTGTGGGAGTGTTGTTTGTTCCACAGGCATGCTGGATGCTAGCAATTTTAAAGGGCCCAGACTGGCTAGTGATGGTTTTTGGTTAAGGGTTAGTTGTACTATTGGTAAGCTGATGACTATGTTACTGGTTATGGGAGCTTGGGAAAACCCTTGTTTGCTAGTTTTGGGAGCCATTCTAAAACCCTCAATGAAGGTTAGGGGAGCCTTTCAAAACCCCAACATTCTGTAGGTTTTGGGAGCCTTGTAAATCCCTTGTTTCTGTGTTAGGGACTCTTTGTGTCCAGTTTGTGGCTTGGCTGCTGGTTCCCTGATATTCATTTCTTTTAGCAACATGGTTATGTGGGTTCCAGATCTTGGTATAATTTGAAGGTTTCGGGTCCCTTCAAAACCTGTGGGGTTTCGGGTCCCCTCAAAACCTGTTTACGGGGTTTTTGGTCCCCCCAAAACCTGTTTACTCTTAATCAAAAACAATTCCTACTCTTATAATTTTATTTTTTTTAAATCTAAAAATACCCTTTTATAGATCTATAAGTGAATTTTCCAAAATATGTACCTTTTAATATTTTAATTAGTTTTTTATATTTTATATTTTATTTTTATTGAAAGTAGGTAATCAACACTAAAATATAAGGTTGATTATCTTGTCATGGAAAAATATTAAAATTCATTTAATTTAAAAAAAAATATATGATGCAGTAGAGAAAAGAATCTATGTCAAGAAGATATAATTCTTTTCTAATTTGGATAAATAATTAAGAAAAAAGGTGGTGTGAATTGGAAAGAGTTATATTTCAACACACATAACTTTTCAAATTTATTGAAAAATATATATTTATAAAAAATAGTAAAAAATATATCCATGCACTAAAGTTTCAAGTTATCAATATACACAAAAAAATTAAAGAAAAAAAGGTAAAATTTACTAAATAAAGTGTGGCGGCTTGTGTAACTTCAATTTCAGCATTTTATCAGCAACTAAATTATAGTATTTACTTTATAAAAAACTACATTCAAATAATTTTTTAAATTTTTGTTAAAATTAAAAACATAAAATTGACAACAATATAATTTTTATTAGTTTACATCATTTCAAAATTCAAAACATATATTTCACTTTCTATAGATTTAATTTAAAAAGTTGAATCAACATTTACCATTTTCTTTGTATAAGTGTGACATGGCTTTGTACTTTTACCCACTGTAGGTCATTTTGGTTTAGATAAGATCTTGGAGCAGGTAAGAAGGCACTATTATTGGCCTAAGATGCAAAATGATGTAAGGAGTTTTGTAGAGAAATGTGTTACTTGTCAAAGAGCAAAGGGATGTAGCACCAATGTAGAGTTAAACCAGCTTCTTCCCATCCCAAATAGGCTTGGGGAGTCCATTAGTATGGATTTTTTCATGGGATTACCCAAAACACAAAGGGGATTTGATTCAGTGTTTGTCATGGTAGACAGGTTCTCAAAGATGACACACTTCATCCCATGTAAAAGCACCAATGATGCCTCATATGTTGCAAGTTTTTTCTTCAAGGAGGTGGTAAGGATTCATGGTTTACCTTTGAATATTATTTCAGATAGGGATAGCAATTTTGTTGGTCAATTTTGGAGAACTTTGTGGAATAAACTTGGTACTAACTTGAGTTTTAGTTTTGCCTATCATCCCCAAACTGATGGGTAGACCAAGGTGGTTAATAGGAGCCTTGGGAACCTTCTCAGATGCCTCACAAAGGAGCATTCAACCCACAACTGAGTTTTCCTACAATGACTCGGTGAATAGGAGTGTTCAAAAGAGTCCTTTTGAAATTGTGTATGGTTTGCAGCCTAGGGATCTTTCTGAACTTAGAGATGTGAGTGCGATGGAAAGGAGGATTGTCGAGGGTGAGCAATTTGTTGTGGCTATGCAAGAGATCCACCAACAAGTCAAGGATAATATCCAAAAGAGTGTAGAAAAGTATAAGCATCGTGTCGATCTAAAAAGGAGAGAGGTTCACTATAGGGTTAGAGATTTGGTTTTGGCTCATTTGAGGAAGAAAAGGTTGCATAAGGGGCAGTACTCTAAACTACAAATGAAGAAGATAGGGCCATGTAAGGTGGTGCACAAGTTTGGAGACAATGCATATGAGATAAAGCTTCCTCTAGGTATTGCCATTTCTCCTATTTTTAATGTATTTGATCTATACCCTTATAAAGGGGATGTTGTTGCAGGTGATAGTGAAGGTTCCTCAGTTCTCTCAGATGAAGCAAGGGTCAAGGACCTTCCAACCAACAAGCCTTTAGAGTTGGAGGCCATCATCGATACTAAAGAGCTAAAAAAGACAAGGAAGGAGACTTATTACTAGTACCTGGTCAAGTGGAAAGGTCTTCCTATGGAGGATGCCACTTGGATGTTAGAAAATGATATCCTTCAGCATGGATGTACTTTTGTAGGTTTGAACTCAAGTGGAAATTGAGTTTCTCTTCCTTGGGAGTATGGTGCAGTAGCACCCTAGGGACCTAGGTTTGGCCAACAGGGTCAAAACTTGAGTTTTTTTTTTGTGTCATTTTATGTAAATAAGGCCATTTGAGGCCATTTTGATGTATTGGGACCTAATTGTGCAAGTTTGAGATCCACTGGGCAAAAATTGGAAAAGTGGCTGACATGACAATTTTTGCAACCTTGTAACAAATTTTTCAAAATATGGTTGCAAGTTGGGTTTTGGCAGTTGAGAGGTTGAAACCCACTTGGATGAGTATATATAGGCTTTTGGCATGCCATCCAAGGGTTGATTGTTGAATTTTGAAAGATTTGCTTAATGAAGTTGAAGTTTCCTATGCATTTTTGGACGTTGTAGTCTGATTCTTCATTCTATTTGCTATGAAATATTTCTTGTTGTCATTGGAAGCTGGTTGGATATGATAGAGGAGTGAATCCTCTCAATTTTTCCTTTGGTTTCATTTAAATCCATTGTGTTTGGATAAAGTTATACTCATTTTTCTAAAATCTGTCAAAAAGCCTACCTAGGGTTTGCTGAGAGATAAATAAATGTATAATGTCACTTCTCGTCATTGAAAAAATCCCAAAATGGTTGGGAAGGTGTATTTTTATGTCACATTTCATGTCCCATGTGTGCAAGGCTTCAAAGACCAAAGTGGCACATGATGAGAGTGACTGTTAGTCTGATATTTGTGATGTATCGGATCGATAAAGCAGAGCAAGGGTAAATGTGAAGATGTAAGTGCAAGACAAGCCTTTTGGGGTTTTGGAGAAGGAAGTGAAGGAGTGTAGGGGTTGGTGCAGACTTTTCCTAGGGTACTGTAGGTCTTTGTGCAGTCCAAACATCAAGAAATGCATGATTGTCCCCAGAGAGTCATATGTTAACCAGTGAAATAGGAGATATTTACTTTTCAAGGACAAGTGAATGGTTGCTATGTGTATGGTGTCAGAGAAGGGAGTGAGGAGACCCTATAGACCTTGTAGAAGTGGTTAAGAGACATAACAAGGAAAATTAAATCACATATGGATGACTGTCCTAACTATCTAGATTGCCACAATCCTAGTAATCAATCATGATCATGTTGCAAACAATGATATTGAAGAAGTCTCTCACTGTTGCAAGGGCAACATAAAAGTGTATCCACCTTGTGTAGGGTCTGTCCAACCAAGCCTAAAGGGAGTAGGGCTGAAGAATTTGGAATTTGGTATTTTGACCAATCAATTGAGAGCAGTCCCAAATGCAAGGGATGAGCGTATGACATTGAAGTTGGTCTCCAAAGGTCTTTTGTTGTGATGTCACTGTCTAAACATGCATGTGAACAATAACCTATGTTGTTGGTCCAAAATCTAAAGAAGGTCTACGACCCAAAAACCAAGTAGTGTCTTAAGGGTGTTTAAGTGGTGGAGTGCAAGACCATTGTCCAAGTAGATTGAAAACATCGTACAACCCCTACCTTTGCATCAAGGAATTTCTCCATCTTTTAATTTCCTAAAATGTCAGGGACCAAAATCCTATGAAACGGGGAGGTATGATTAAAAAATGGTTAAATCAAAAAACATGGTTGATATGTCACTAAGTCATTTCTTGACAACTTTCTTGCAAAACTAAGCACAAAACAAAACCTATGTACAAAGGTAAAAGAACAAATAGAGGGTTGCAAGTATAATTTGCAATGGAAAACCAATTCAAAAGCCTCTTGGCTGATTTGAACATCCAGGGTACTCCATTTTAAAAATGGCTACTTATGACTAGTTTGATGTCAAACTCATTACTTTGAAGAACAATTATATACATGTTCAACCATAGTCCAACTTATGACATAATATAAAACATTAAAGACTAATGAACTAGGGTGAGTATAAAAGACTTTTTTAATTTGTTTGAGATAAATGGGGGATAAAGATGAATTAAAATAGAGATATGTCCAACCTCATAACTAAATAGCCTATTATGTTTTGACAAACTCGTTAAATCCTACTATTTAATATATATAATGGAGTTAGACACAAAAATATGAGGATAATACTGATGAATAACTTTTTTACTTTGTGTTAGACTTCATATAAGCTCAAATTATCACGCGACAGATGTTTGCTCAAAATCCGGGGGGTTATTGCCAACTTTGCCTATCCTTTAAAAGGAAAGAAGTGATGCATTGACGAGTCTACCTTTGGGCAACATCAATGCCAAGATGGTAACCTGCCATGTGTGCAAATCAAGCCATGGTGACAATGCCATATGTATTTAGATATTTGGCAGTAGAGCTAGTAGTAATGAACATCAAAATTGCTTTCAAGGTCTCTGATGCAACATGATGAAATTTTTTTAAGAATGGTATTGAGTTTTTCAAGAATGAATTGAATGACACCGATTTTTTGTATAGAAATTTGTATTTGTGTTAAATATCATGTTATTCTTCTGAATGTGGTAGAAGGTGAGTATAATGTACTTCATTTTTGTAATAAAAATTCTGAGAGTTTTATTTTTCTCATTCATATATTTATATAACACAAAATTAGGCATTGTTCTATTTATATATAAAGAAAATGTATCGCAGAAGAAAAATAAATGTAAACATATTTTTTTATGAGATTGTTCAATTTTCTTAAGCAAGAAAAAGATTTATACTTGCTCAGGGGAAAACACGCGCAAGTACTTGCAGGTAGAGGCAAGAAATTTAGAAACATAAACTGGAAATAAAATAAAATATTATCATGCCACTTTTAAAAAAGACAGCTATCAATTGAACCCAAAATAACTACTGACCTTGATCATAGTATAATTTGTAGTAGTGTGCTAATTTGTACTCGTGTACATGTAGGTTGTTATTGGCGTTGTGGGTTTTATGTATACATGATGCAGCGTTTTTGTAGATATTGTAGGCGGCGAAGACAATGATGTAGTTGGCAATTAAAATAAAATATCACCCCTAAAATGATTTGCATTTACTGGACATTACAAGATCATTGCACGATGGATTTATCTGCATTTACTAACTCCATATGTATTAATGAGTGGGCTTCCTGTTGATTGGAAATATAAATAAACAAATTGGATTTGTATGACTGAGTGGTGGGAGAGGTGACGTTGAATAATAATTCTTGTGTGAGGCAACATTATGCGTGACTATATTTTGACAAGAAGAAAACCGTAAACCATAAACCGTAAACCGACAAAAGAAAACCTCATAATGACATGAAATAGATATTAATGAAAACCCCATATAATATAGCCTATAGACTAATTAACCTACCTCTAAAGTAAATATTCAAAGACAATATTTCAATATTTTAACAATTATGATTCAAATAAAATAGAAAGAGAAGACTTTTTGGCAAGTAAATCTAAACTAAATCTTAAAGATCGCCGAATACTTTGCCAAATATTAAAATGAATGAACTCCGAGACCCGTGAATGTATTGGAAGCCTTGCAGTCCCCGTCTCATGTAAAACCCAACTTAAAAATTAATTAATATATTGTCTCTGTTAGCCCGAACAGCAATTTAGGCACTAATCCTACTCCCCCAGTATTATTGTCAGAGAGGAAAGAAAGGCGAGGTCGGGGGATCGAAATCCCTGAAAACATTTACAATACATTCCTTCCGATCTAAGCCGCTACAGCGTGCCAATGTTCAGGGCCTCGGGAGGCTTAGAGCCTTGATGCGCCGCACAAATTCAAACTCCCTGCGGTCGCTTTCAGCTTCAACAGCGGCTGTCGAAGAGAACACAAAAATGGAAGCATTTCAAAAGCTACAGCCCCGCATAAAAACGCAGCTTCCAGTTATGCCTAGATTATACGCATCAAACAATTTAAAGCAGGGGAGGAACAATTGGTGCTTTGTAGTAGGGGTTTTGATTATTTTATGCCTCTTCTTCTATTTATTATCCGTTGCCCGTGGCGTTCAATTCTCGTCCCATAGGAGCGGGGGCTATGGAATTATCATAGATGCAGGTAGTACGGGGTCAAGGATTTATGTTTTTGAGTATGTGAATGAGGGCACAGGTAAGCTTCCGATTGTGAGCTTTTCGGGGAAAGGAGCGCCTTCGCTTAAGACGAAACCGGGGTTGTCGTCCTTCGCTTCGAGGCCGGAGAGGGCCGGGGATTCGATCCTGGAGCTCTTGAATTTTGCAAAACAGAAGGTTCCGGAAAATTACAGGCATGCATATTTCTTTTGAGCTATATTTTTGTTAATTGTTCTTTCTTTTAACAAGATTTTCAAAAATTTGATTCACCAATTAACTAAATTTCAACTAATTTTTAAAAAAAAGTTTTTACTTGGACTTAAGAGGTCCATTTTGGGCTTGGGCGACTGATCCGTACACTGCTAGATATATTCTCCTAGCAATTACCACTCAACCCTATAAGACATCTTCAAACAACTGATCTTCTAAGTTTAACGGTTATTTTATCTGTTAGAAATGTTCAAAATAGTTGTAACATCATTAAGACACACATAACAGAAGTATACAGTGCAAAACAACTACCAAACAAGATCTAGGCACAAGGTTACGCTTGAAGAAACCCTCGAAAAGGAAGAAAAATCTGGAAGAGTGAGTTCTTGTTCGTCATACCACTATTTTCCAGTTTATTACAAGTGTTTACATTGCCTCAAGGGCGCAAATGAGTCTAGCAACTGTATAATAAACTCAAGCACTTGCGCAATGGTCTCCACACCATGAAAATGCACAAGTAAAAATTTGAATCAAATGAAAGTATGAATTAGAGCTGATCCCTCTCCAGTGTGTTTGGGGTATTCATATGCTTTTCTAACATTCTTTCTTGGTGCTAAAAGGAAGTACAAATGATGGGGAGGCATAATGAAATGTCAAAGCGTTTAATCCTCCACATTTGTCCTAGTTGTATCGAAACCACCATTTGTCATCAGTGTAGATTACAAAATTGTTGGGGGGTGACGGTGAAAGCGTCGCCTGTTGCAAATCGGCAGTTTTGTCACCATTCAAAATTTTCTTAAAAAATTGCCTGGTCCTCTGCTTTAAGACTTCCTTGAGATTCTCTGGATCATCCCAAATCTATCTTTGACCTGAGACCAAACATTAAGGCAGTGAAACAAAATGAAACAAGACAAACACATGCTTCCACAATTTTGAAAAACTCCATGACTGAAAATGGCAACTTCTGATCCATTTTTCAGATCACATGTCCCCACAGTGGATGCCTTTGGTCCCCAATAGCTCAGAGACTCAGCAAGCTAGTAAACTTCCTCCCCACATCTTCTTTGGGATGCCACTGCCCCTTCAACCCCACTAACTGTGTATCACTGATCTCCTTTTCTTACCCTTCGCACTTTTTTTGTCCAAAACCATATCACCCTCTAGCTCCTTATTGCTGCTTGGAGCTAAGTCATCAATGGAAGGCAACAACAGATACTCCTCTTCATCCAACATTGAAGGCTTGAACAAATGGAGTTTGTCAGCATCAATGATAGAATAAACCTTCATGTAGGGAGGCAAGTCTCTCCCACTTGTTCCAAAATCTGAAATGGACTGGCTTAAGCCTCTCACTTGCCACTTGTTCCAAAATCTGAAATGGACTGGCTTAAGCCTCTCACTTGATCCTTGAAGCTTCTCTTTGCTTAAGTACATCTAAACATGATCACCGATGTAAAATTTGTGCTGCACTCTATGCTGGTCATGTCACCTCTTTTACCTAGCTCGAAACTCCTTAAACTTCTCTGGCATCGGAGATGAATTCGCCAAACCTTGTTAACGAATAGTTTAGCCTTGTGGACCTTCTAGTCTGCATTTTATAGTCCTTATCTTGACGGTCCCAAAATGAAATTAAAAGGACTAGGATGCAAATAACTAAAATATGCCTCAAATAGTGCAAAGTTTGTGGATGTATGGACTGCCCTATTGTACAAATACTGTTTGTATGTTTAATTGTCACCCAAGACTTTGGATGCTTTTGATTATAGTCCCTTAAGAGCTGCCCCAAGGTGTGGTTCATCACTTCAGTTTGCCCATTGACTAGAGGATGAGAAGTGGTGGAATGTTTCAAACGAGTATCCATCTTCTCCCAAAGCATGTACCAAAACTTTGCCAAGAGGCAAGAACTGAGCATCTCTATCTGCGGTGGAACATAGAGACAAGGACTTCAAAAGATGACACCACAAACATCCAACATAATCACATCTACAATCATCTGATAGCTAAATTTGAGATTGAGTCCAAATTGCAACATATATTGTTTAGTCACGCATATATTCACTCCTTTCTAAAACCACCATAAGGAATAAGGATGTGGATGGTCTTCAACCTTCAAACTAGGCTCCTAAACCAGCATTTGAGAAATCAAATTTGCCTGAGAGCATGTATCAAACAAAGCATTTACTTTCTTGCCATTCACTTGAATTTTGATCTGGAAGAGTTTACTGAGTTCCTCTTCATTTGAAGGACCTTCATCCACCAAACATGTACTTTAATGAACTATGGCACAGCAGTCTCTCATCAACCTCTGAGCTACAATCTATTTATTCTCGTCGGTCACACATGTGACGTTCTTGTTATTTTAATTCTTCTTCCATGAAGTTGCCAACTTTAGATGCAACTTCCAACATCTTACCCTGGAATGCCCATCTTTCTCACAATCAGAGCAATGTAATTTTACTTTTGCCCTTGGTATTTGTTGTAATCTAGTAGCATTCTTCTTGCAATTATGCTTGCTCTTACCCTTGTCATCGTCCTTGCTGCTATACTTTACCCTGCTGTCTTGGCATGTAGGAAGTGCTTCTCTTCTTATCTATTTTCTGGTAATGTGCTTGTGAACATGCCTCATTGTGGGGTTTAACAATTAAAACAAACATTTTTAGTGTTCAAACTTAAAACAGTCCACCTACATATTTCATGAGTGCTTCATGATCCATAACATCCTATCCCAATGCAATGTCCCCTTTTTGAAATAGGATTTAATAATAAACAATAAAAATTAAAATGCAAAAGAATAAAAAAAAATATAAAATGTAAATTATAAATATAAAAGAATCAAATTAAACATAACCATAACTAAAATTTAGTTAAGTTTATTGAATGGTCAAAGGGCATGAGATGAAAAGTTGTGACTCCCTCAAACATCAGTGTAATGTCCCCTACTGAGACACTTAAATTCTGCTTATAATTTATGGGATCCAGATGACTAGATGTAAATTATACTGCCTTCGTCCTATTTTAGAATGGCTTCTATATTGAATTGGTTGATACTAATCTTGACCGTCGAACACTTATATGCCTTGGTTTTGGTGCTCGATAATTTTGGCCTTCGGTCTGCCCACAAACTTCTTCACATCTGCAGATAAATGATAGATACTAATTCTTCCTTCTTTGGAATGAGCGATCTGATTGACTTATGTATCCATTACCCTTGAAGGTTTGCATCTTGAAAGTCACACCTTCTCCCATTCATGTTTTCTTTATAAGGGGTCGTGACTCCTTATTACAATTGCTGCTGATCTCTATCATTGTTTATGCGAATCGTTGCTCCTTTACTTGTATTTTAACCAGGTCGTTTTCATTCATTAGTATGTCGGTTAATTAATTAATCAAGTGTTATCTTAAGCATTACTCATTACTCATAATCGCTATTCAGTCATTTGCTTTCATTTCAACAGATATCGATGGGTGAATGGTTATGGTGTGCATTAGTCAATGCAATCTAATTATCGGCATTTGCCCAGCTTGATTTCTATATTACTGTTGGTTCATGCCTTAATCGTGGATGATCTTTTACGATCATGAAAACACGGTTATCACCTATGGATAATATTTGTTACCATGATTGGTATATACCCGGTTGATATTCTAGCAACTTTGTTCAATATTTAGTTCTTGATGATGACCTCTCTGAGACGTATACGCTCTCACCAATCATTTACATTGTTGATTGATATCTTCTATCATGATAGTCTTGTATTGGCGCCATGTTTCCTTAATAGATATCTTCCCCTTGATTAGAAACACACGGTGTGAAGCGTTGATACTCCTATGACCGCTTCTTATGTATCGATTATATACCTTGATCGATCAATCCAATTAACCACAATATCTCTGCGTTATTTATGCATCTTTTGAGACAGCGGAACTGTATATACGTTGGACATGTTTGACCTTTCAATGGCTGGGATTATCTTCTTTATTCTCTTTTTGACCGGTTAACAATAGACATTGATCTATAGGATTGCTGATTTCGGATATGGTTGATATAGTGATCATAAAGATTATTTGGTCTCTTTTCAAATCTTATTTACAAATTCGTCTCCATTGGAGACTTCTCGAATTTGGGTGATCTCAGTGGATAATGCTTAGCGGGGACTGATCTCAGTTTAGGAATGGGACATTAAGTTGTGACTCCCTCAAACATGAGATATAAAAGGGAGAAGAGAACTTCATTTGAAAGGGGGAGAAGGATGGAGGAAGAAAGAAAGAATGTAAGATGTGTAAGAGGAATGAGAAGAAAATAAGAAATTGGTTCCTTCAATAATCAGAAATGATGAAGGGTTGTGTCTCTTTCAAAGAGTGGTAATTATGAAAGGTTGTGATCCTTGCAAAGGAGCAGACATGGTGAAGGGGTGTGACTCCCTCACATTGGAGGATATAAAAAGGAGAAAGTCTCATTTGAGGAGGACATCCAAGGGAGATCAATTTGGAGAATAATTTATAATTCTCAAAGGGCAGCAATGAAGAGTGATGACTCATTTCTTATGAAGAGGTGTGACTTCCCACAAATGAAGATATAAAGAAGAGATTAATTCAATTGAGAAGGGGGAATTGGAGGAATCATCCTAAGATCAAAGAAGACAAGTTAGTCAATGGATCAATATCTAATAGCAGAATTAATAAGGGTGAAAATTAGCAGACTTTGTTATCTACAAGGACAAGATCTAGGGCAATCCCAAAAGGGGACATTACACCCAATTGTACAACTTTTTTCCGAAACTGACTTGTATATTTTTGCACACTTTGTCGTTGTCCTTGTCTGAATCAATGCTATTGCATCACCCTTTCTTCTTCATTACAAATATATTAAAACTTCTTATTGAGCAGCCTTTTAAAATTCTCCCACTTGGAGATTGGGTGGCACTTTTTGAAATTCAAAGGAATGAGCATAGCTCTTGACCCATGTGAGAACATGGCTAGATATCTAACTCTTGCAAGGGAGATTTGTTGGCAAGGAGACATTTAGTGGAAACTAAAATATACCCCCATTTGAGGCAACTGTTGGATAAGTTTCTTTACACTTATTTCTCCATCAAAGAGCTGTAGGGCAATTTTAGCTTCAGCCTTCAAGGATCCACCATAAGATGACCGACCTTATTCTTGCTCAGTTTTCTTAGGTTCTTTTTCTTCGTCACACTTCTTTGGGTACCTCGTTTTTCAGTCAAGGCAAGCATAATGCTTTCAATCCTAACAATATATATCATTGAGCTGGAAATTCTTGCAACTTCTTCTAGCTTCTAAATGTGATCCTCCAATTCATCCTCTACTCTGTCCAAACTCTTTGCTATTGATTTAGTTTCCTTATTCCACTCTCTAGTACCAATCTAAGGCTCAAAGAGGATTGAATTATCACTTGCACTTGATCTTGTAGAGGGCATAACCAACAACACACTTGTAAGGATGTATAAAACCCTTCTTTGACACCAGTTGATCCGTAAAATACTGGAAATGTTATCTGAGCTATCACCACTAGTGGATATCTTTTTGTCAACCCCACAAAACACTTTTAATCATCTGTTCTCCTTTAATGATTATTTTATCAGCTAGATATGTTCAAAATAGTTTCAACATTGTAAATAAAAACATGAGTATACAATGCAAAACGACCATGAAACAAGACTGAGACACATGGTTACACACGGAGAAATCTTCAAAGGGAAGAAAACTCTAGAAGAGGGAGGCTGGAGCTCTTTCTTATCATGCCATTATTTTTTGGTCTACTATGAGTGTTTACAATGCCTCTAGGATGAAAATGAGCTTGACAACATTGTACAATCAACTTGAACACCTGCACTATGGTCTTTGTACCATGCAAATGCTGTTCTTACACTTGCAATTCAAAACTTAAACTAAATGAGTGAGAGCCAACCCCATTGCATTTGTTTGGGGTATTCTTTTGCCTTCCTCACGTCCTTCCTTATTGCCAAAAAGAAGCACAAAGGTTGAGGAGGTCAAATCAAACATAAAACCTTTTATCTTCCATGTTCTGTTCTGATTGTATCCAAAACACCACTTACTTAGTGTTGATTGTGAAATTGCTGGGATGGTAGCAAAATTTCTGCCTACTGCAATCTGAGTTTTCATCACCATTTAAAATTCTCTCATAATGAACATTTGATTTTCTGCTTCAGGAATTCCTTGAGATGCTCTGGATCACCCCAAGTCTGCCTCTTACCTGAGAACAAACTTCTTGGCAATGGAACATGGCAAAATAGAACAATCACTTGCTTCCATGGTCTTTAGACAATTCCATGGCTGAAAATAGTAGCTTCTGATCCATTTTTTTGGATAACTGACTGTCATGCCCCTGCCATGAAAAAAGATTAAAAAGTGTCAATGCTCAGAAAATCGTGATTATAATGTCCCCTCTAGTTGTTATTAAAGCAATATTGTAATATTTAGCTTATAATGGGCATTTAAGTCGTTTAGTTAGCTTTTAGTAGCTTTCTATTCTGTAAGTCGATTAGTTAGTATTTAGAATTTTTCTATCCCGTCTTTAGTTCTTGATCGTTTCCATTATGGAAAGATCTTCTATAATTGCTTATAAAAGGAGTATTCCTCTCCTTTGTTAATAACAACAATAAACTATCATTTCATGGTATCGGAGCATAGGTTCTTTTTTTGGTGATTTTTTAAAAAAAATTCGTGGTCTATTTACCTAAAAATTTCAAGGAAATTTCTAGAAGTGTTTTGATCGTTTTTTTTAAAACAATATTGTGGGTTTTTAATAGAATAAAATTCGTGATTTTTTCTGCTGGAGATTGGTTGTTTTTACTAGCAAAGTTTTTGAACAATTTTTTGATAAAGTTTGTGGTTTGTGTTTCTTGGTCGAGGGTTTTTTAATTGCATTGGCTGAGGGTTTTTCTGGGCCGTTTCTAAAAAATTGCGATGGATTTTCTCAGTTTTGCACAATTTTTTCAACAAATTGTGGGTGCTTGCTCATCATTTCTGCTCGTGATGGGTCGTTTTTCTTTTTGCAGTGTCTGCAACTAGTTTTTTCCATGACAGGGTTTCATGTAGTTGTATCTTTGATGATTTTTTGACAAAATCATGGCTCTTTGACAAAAATATTGACGAGTTTTTATAAAATAGTGTTTTCTTGCTGTTTATTTTTTCAAATTTTGTGATTTTTAATCAGACCTGGGTTTGCTTCAGCTAGAGTTTTTTGCACTAATTTTTTTATCAAAATCATGGGTATCAATCTTTTGCAGTGTTTTGGGTTGTGCCTAGGGTTTCTAGGATCAATGATGTTTTTGCAAAAATATAGAGTTTTCGCATGTTTTTATACAAAATTCTGGGTGTTGCTGTTTTTCTCCAAAGCAGTGGAGGGTTTTTGCCCAGTGTTTTTTTGACGATTTTTGGCAAAATCATGGATTTTCAAAACGGTGAAGGTTTAGAGCAATATTCCAGAAAACCATGGGTATTCAAAATTTTTGCACGATTTATAAAAAAACAAATCGTGGGTTTCAGTTTTTTTTTCGATTTTTTATCAACAAAAATTGAAGGTATTTGAGAGGCTGTTTTTTAATCTTGTTTTCTGTGTCTTTGGATAGCGGTAGGGTGTTGCTATTGTGGTAAACTTGGTCATATGAAAAAGTTCTATAGAAAGCGGTTGGTTGATCAAAAATCCAACCAGGAAGGATCTCAACAGCAGGCTCATGTCGTAGAGCATTTAGAGGAGAAGGGGTCAGCCTTCTATGCATTCATGGCCAAAATACTAGCAGATCATGACAAGTCTTCTGTATGGTAGTTAGTAGAATGACCATTAAGGGATGGTATTAAAGTTATATGGAATATTTAGCTTATAAAGGTCATTTAAGTCATTTAGTTAGCTTTTAGTATCTTTCTATTCTGTAAGTCAGTTAGTATTTAGAATCTTTCTATGGAAAGATCCTCTATGATTGCTTATAAAAGTAGTATTCCTCTCCTTTGTTAATAACAACAATCAATTATCATTTCAGGCGGACTATACCTAATTTTTGCCCAAAGTAATAATTCCACAACAAAATTTGTTTACAAATAATATTCGATAATTAAAACATATGATAGCAATTCAAACTTAAAGTAAATAAGCAATTAAATTAAATACCATTTCATATGCTGATCTAATTTATAGTTTTATTTCCAATAATCAAGCATAGTAGGGGTCGAAGAGGAGAGCACTATAGGGTGCCCTAGAACATTCGCTGCAACTAAGCCCAAGGGCGATATGACACCCCTTGGTTCATAAGTGGCAGGAACACGTCCATCTGACATGGGGTGGTCTAGAACCTATCTCTGCCCTCCCTACTCGTGTATCCTTATTAACCCATATACGATTGCTTCCATTCTTTATTTCACTTCTACAACCAACCATTGTATAGATTGGAGAGGAAAGCACAATAGGGTGCTCTAGAACATTCGCCTCAACTAAGACCAAGGGTGTGATACAACACCCCTTGGCCCACAAGTGGCAAGAACATGTGCATCCCACATGGGGTGGTCTACTTAGAAGGGGGACCGTCTCTGCCCTCCCTACTTGTATTTCCTTACTAACCTCTACATGATTGTTTGTAGGATAATAAGCAAATTTAATAAATAAATAAAGAATCTAGATTGGTTAGTATTTCACATCATTAACTACCAAATACATAAGATATCATAAGTTAGACAACATCTTCATCATGCATACCACAATTCTTGTTAGAACACCAAATTGCTGTATTCTGAAATGCAGATTTTCTTATAATTAGACTGTTCTATATTGCTTTTCAATGCCCCTTTTGAGTGGCCAATATGCTATATATATATATTTCAATTTGTGGTGGAGGGTTATGTCTTTTCCATAGTTCCGAGACTCGCCTGGACTTGCTTGGAATCAACGAGTCCCAAGTCGAGTCACCCTTGGCGACTCTTGGGGGCTCGGATTTAGACTCGATCGAGTCTGGGTGATATTCATTAAGTCTTATGGACTTGTTGAGTCTGGTCTCTCGGACTCAACTAGACTCAATTTTTTTTTTTATAATCTCAAAAAATAACAAAAACAAAGATTTTTTGACATTTTTTTTGCATCCGAAAACCCTAAAGTGTCCCTAAAAGAATCATTTTGCCCAATACAAAGATCATTTTGTGCTCTTCACTCTCTCTTTTCTCTTTTTCTCTCGTTGGGTTTTTCTCACATCTAACAGCTTGTGCAACTTATCATTGCTGCCCCTCAAACCTATTAGCGTCTCCACTCCCAAATCCCCACTAGTTAGTGGGACCTACCTTAGATGCCTTTGTAGGAGGGATGCAAGCTCCTCTAAGCCATAGACTTCTAGTTATTGTTTTAAGTTTTGATATTTGTTTGGAAGATTTGATGTCATGGATTTCATATTCCATGAGTTTTGTATACATTTGACAATATTTATATATCTAAGTGTGCTATTTCCTTCAACTATAATTTGTGTTTATAATTATGTGATCGATGTATACTTGTGTATGTGATCAAATTAGCTTCTATTTGATGACGTTATTGTATCTTTAAGGTTTATTTAATGAAGGGTGCATGAAACAAGTTTTAAATCCTTAAAATTTTCTAAATTTCTTGGGTTTTTGACTTGTCGAGTCTTTGCCGAGTTTGTGTCGAGTTTCGAGTCTCAAGTCGAGTCACCCTTGCCGAGTCCATGCTGAGTCTGAGTCTTGTTTCTATGGTCTTTTTCCATGGACACCACCCTTGTAAAAGTGGCGACTCTTAATAAATTGTCTTTTTCCTTTTAACTAATAAACTGCTGCTGTTATCGCATCTCATCAACCATTAGTAACACGTATTAATGTAAGCATAAATCTTTACATACCCCTTAACATATTTGTTGCATTGTTATCTTATATATGGATCGCAGTATATACTTAAGTTTATGCATCGATGCGGATTTAGAATGTTAGCCTTCAATGTAATAGAATCGTTGCCTTCCCATCGTTGCTTTATAAAGATGATTACTGTTGATACATTAACTCCTTTGATCTAAGATCACAGAAAATTGTGAAGTCTTATAAATAAGATGATTTTCTTAGCATGACACTTCTTAATCTTCTTTCATTGCGGGGGCATGACATTGACTTGGTCAAAATAATCAGCAAAAAAGTCAAACAAAAACTGATCAACCTAAGTCCTTCGTACCGTAAATCCTGTTTTTCTTCTATTGTTTGAGCCACAAAACAGACATTTAGATGTTAATATGAAGGAGGGGATAGGTAATCAGCTGTGTTCTGCCAAGTTTCCTCGATGGGGATGGTAGGGGACAACAATTCAAAAATAGGGAAAGTAAAAAAATATAAATAATTTCAAATATTCACATAAGAAAGCATTCACCATATTCAGTATATAACATTATTATGAAAAACTAGAGCTGAATTGAGAATTCACATGAGTTGACATGGAAATTGACAACATTTCAATGTCTAATCATTTGAATTTCCATTATCATTGTTCATATACAATTTTACAACAAAATGAAAAAGTTGAAAGGCTGCAACTATAAAATGATAAAATCAAATTGTAGACAACTAGAACTGCTGCTACAATTCCTTTTCCTCATCTCTGCCTAAATCAAAATTAGAGTTTCAGTCTAAGGCATTGCCAGTGTGAGGGATGACTTCATCCAGTTGAATCCCAACCAATCTCTCACGTACCAACTCATCATCAATTTGTGTGGCATTTTCAAGATCAACATCCCATTGTGCAGCTAAAGGTTGTCAATACTCAAGAGTTTTTTGCTTTTCAAGTCACAAGGCACTATGCATGACCACCAACTTCTCTAGTTATCAAGAGTTAAGCCCATTTCTTTTGACTATTGAATGAATCAAGCTGTATTTGGACTAATTCCTTTGCAATAGAGGAATTGACAACCTGTGAAAGGAGGTGATTAACAAGCATCCTTGACTTTTTAGCATCTTTGCCATGCCATGTTCACCATTCAGTTGGGTCAGATTTGAGCTAATCTACCCCTATCTATTACCACCTTTGGTTTTCTAAATGTTAGAACCCAAATATTGATAAAGGCTAGCCATTGTGTTTAAAGGAAAGTTGCCTCCTCATCGCTATACATCTTTTAAAGGGCCTTCATGAGCCCTTCTTTTGCCGCTTTATTGTAGGATACCATTGATGTGTGTTTTAGGCACGATCAAACACAAAATAAAATACCAAAGTATTTTATCCCCTCTTAAACAAAATCACCTCAGATGCTAAATATCTGATCAACTAAGATGATTCCAAGGTTTCTACGGTCAGTTCTTGGCATGTGGGTAACTCAATGGCTGATGTGATTTGCTGTTTTAACTTATGGACTTACATAAATGTTCTAAATGATTCAAGATTATCATGATTCAAGATTATCATGAATGGACATGGGTTTGCCAATTATTTCGAATGATTTTGCAATTCTAGCTCAATCTATTCTAACAAAAGGATTTTCAAATAAAATGCAAAAGGGAGATAAGGGTTTAGAAATTCTATTCTAACTTTATCTATAACCTAGAATGCAAGAAGTAGTGAATGATTCGATGAAATTCAACTAGGCAAGGTTTCACCATTAAAGAACAATTCAACACATGCTTTGTGCAATCATCTAAGGTAAAGTTATAGATGTTTAAATTATCACCATCAACATCAATACCATCAAGGCAATGCATACCAATGGACGTGCAATAATTGAAGTTAAGTCCAATTCAAATTCCAGTTGACCACACAAGGCGAACTTACAATCAGCAAGAAGCTAGTGGTATGGATTATATGAATCTTATTCAAATGCATTCAACACTTCTTTAATCCAACCTAAAATAATTGAAAGCAAATTCTAATCTAAGTTCTAATCTAAATTTGGAGGCAATGAAAACCACAAATGCATACAAAATCTAAACAAAACTACCAAACTTCAATGATTTGTATTCAAACTTGCAACATCTAGACAACAATTCTCAAAAATATCTCCCTTATAAATGATAGGCAAATGGGTTTATATAGAGTCTCAAATGAAATGAATGGCCAAGATTAATTTAGAATCAAGGGCCAAGATCTTGCCAACACTGCCCTAAAATAACCCTAATTAGGGTTTGCAACAAAAATGGAATAAAAATTCCGACCTGCATCCCCCTCTCTAGCTGCATACTCCACGAATTTGGCCAAGACTATGTTGAGTTCCTCCATCGTAACACTGGGCAAAGCTTCCTGTTGTGCATCGATCACATCCAAGGCATTTGAGCAAGTATCAAAGACACTTTCCCAATCTGGCATAAGCTTCTGCAAATTGTTGAGTGGGTCACAAGAGAAACCAAATCATCTAGCTGATTCTTTTTCAAAGACTCTAACAGATTGAAGTAGATTAACTTCATCTTTTCTTTCAGTTCTCATAAGTTCAAATTGTTGGAAGCATGGACATCGAGTCCCAATAATTCTTCAATGGACATAAGGATTTTTGATTTTATATCTTGGATCAATCCTTCGATCGCTGTGCAATCTTGTCTTGCATGATCATAAGCAGACCACCGCATAGCCAAAGAACAATACCATCCCTGAAAGTCATAAACATCACCTGCCTGAATGTCTCCCTCCTGGATCAATGTAGGCGTAGGGTTTGCTTCAACACTTTGAGGCGAGGTATAGTCTTCTCCTGCACAAGTTGGAAATCATCCCAACTCCTTCCAAATATTGCATCTTGAATATAAGCATCGATGTCTTATCAAATGCCCGGATGAATTGAGCTAGGAAATCGGCCGTTTGTTTTGAAATATCCTCAATCCATTTTCCAACCTCCTAATCTGTATTCCTCATTGCCTCATAGTCAAAGGGGAATCCACAATCAATAGCAATGGGTGAGACAAAAGCAAGATCCTCATGCCTTTGGGAATTCATCCCTTCAATATATTCTTTGAGTCTCCTGTTCTCACACTCAATCATCTCTTTCTTTTCAATAGTCCTATTCAACCGTGCCTCAATTGCCTTGACCGTGTCATCTAACTCCTGTAATTCTTGCTTCTATGTAGTAGGTCCATGGTCAATTGTGGTGACCTAATAATCCATAGGAATGACCACATTTCTGGTCTTATCACCCATCAAGACAACCACTTGTGCAATATGCACACCTGCATCATCTCTAGTAATCTTAGAGAACACCTTAGCCTTCTTCCGTTCCTTTTCCTTGCCAACCCTGGCTAGGAAGTCATCGATATCTTCCGTGGGCTGCGCCTCTGTCATCTTCTTCTTCTCCATGCTCTGCAACAACCAATCGGGAATAGTAGAAATTTCCATCTCGTCCTCGAGGCCCAAGTCTTGATCAAGTCCTCTCAAGGCTGAAATAACATCATCATCGATATCCTTGTCCTTAGTTAAATCTACCACATTGTTGCCCAAGTTGACCTCTAACTGAATTGTAGGAGATCTCAACTGTTCTTCATCATCATCATGTGGTGCTGACTGTGCCGTAGCATGTAACTCTTGATTGTTTTCTGGTAGGATTTCCGTATCGGAATCCTGTCTGGACTCATCATCCTTCTTTGTCATATCATTCTCCTTCATAGATGCGGAGCTAATGGTAGATGGAGTGTTAGACTTGTGTTTCTTCTGTCTAGAATGTTGGCTAACAGTTTCCTTGCCTCTCGCTTGTGATTCTCTAGTCATACCTTTCCTTCTCTTGGGAGCCTGACTCTCCTCATCTTTATGTGTTTTTGCATTACTGTTTGTCCTTTTGTCATCATTGAGAGAGGACTCCTCATTTCTCATTTTATCATAGGTAAAGGTGACCTTCATTTTTCTTAACTCATTGATGTACTTGTCCACCCATTCCCTGGAGTAATCATTCACTTCTCTCATTAGAACATTCAAATCTACCAATTCAGGCTACATCTAATTGGGAGACATGATGGGTTTGTCTTTCTCATTTACATATTGCGGATGGACATGCTCACCGTCATCTTGTACTTGATCTAGAATGGAGAAAATATTACACTTTCTCATGAAGTCCACTGACATACGAGACCACATCTTCCTTCTAACTGCGAGCTAATCCATGAGAGTAGCCCAATAGTCCTCGGTGTCGATTTTGTGTATAAATCTTCATCCTTTGATTGTTACAATTCTCTGAAATGGATCAAATTGATCCTTGCTCTTTATTAGAATATTTAATTATATTTTAGTCACCTATATTTAGTTCCTTGTTTAATGGTCATTTAGCTTTTTAGTTTTTAGCTCATTAAGTGTAAACTATTGCTTCTTTATTAAAGACGCATAATTAGCTTTTAAGTTTTATTTAGTCTTTAGCTTTTTAGTCGTTCACTTTAACGATTTGTTCTTTTTATAGAACATCGTCTTGTAAACTCTATGTATACGTTTGTATATTGTTCAATTAATCTATCCAATTATTTTTCATGGTATCAGAGCATGAAAATTAAAAATTTCGAAATTTTTGTTATTAAATTTTTTTTGAAGTTTTTATTGAATAGATTTTAAATCTGTTTTTTTAAAACAAGGAAGTAGGTTCTTTTCTCTTTTCTGGGTGATTTTTTGTAGGTCTTATTTTGGGATTTTCAAGGGTTTTGATTCGTGGCTAGGGTTTTCGTGTTTAGGAGTGCGATTTTTTTCCTAGAATCGCGTTCTATTACCTGTAGATTTCTATTTTTCTGGAGGCGGATTTCTACTCTGGACGCGATTTTCTTAGGGCATTTTTGGCATTGCGACTCCCAAAATCGCCTTTTTTTTAATGATTTTCACCACCTTGACGCAATTTTCACGTTTTTCAGATTGTGCGAATTGATTTTCGCGTTATTTCTGACGGATTTGTGTCAGGTTTTGGCGTGATTTTCACATGTTATCTGTGTTGGTGTGCGATTTTTATGAGAATTGCGATTTTTTGACTGACTTGTGCTTTTCTAGCGGCACCTAGGGTTTTGGCGATGCCTACGCTTTATGGTCATACCTGCAAAAAATTTATTTTTATTGGTTTTAACAAAAATCAATATTTTTTTATAAAAAAAAATTCTATATTTCCTTTGTAGATTATTATTTTCTGATTTTTATCAGAAATTTTTTCAAGGATCAAATTTGCCAGAAATTTTTAATTTCTGGGTTTCTCCCAAGCCTTGAAATTCATGCATTGGGATTTGTGCCTCGAATTCCGCTCCAGGGTTTCAATTTTTTTGCAGCTACTATTCTAATTTTTTAATCAAATTCTTTTGTCTCTTGCTTTCACTTGGTTGACCTCAACCTCGGTTTCCATGATGGCATCTTTGACCAACATCATGTTGGAACACAGTCAGAAGTTCAATGACTGCAACTACAACACCTAGAAACAAAACATGCTTACCATTTTTGAGTATCGTTGCCTTGATCAGATTGTTTTGGGCAAGGAATATCGTCCTACAACAACAGGGGATGATCAAGACAAACATGATGTGAAGAATCGAGAGGCTGTCATGCTTATCAAACTCTTAGTTACAGATGATCAACTGCCTCAGGTGCCTTCAGGTAAAACAGCTAAAGAGATCTGGGATCTCTTGAAGGATCTTCATGAAACGTCTGACAAGAGCCGAGCTTTTTTTCTGAAGAATGCTGTTTTCTATCATGATGGATGAGAAGTCATCCATCTAGGCACATCTTATGAAGATCAAGGACATCCGTGACCAGTTGGAAGCTATAGGCCGAACCATGGTGGAAGAGGATATGGTAGTGATCACGCTGAAAAGCCTTCTCAGATCCTACGAGCATTTCATTGATATGCTCAATATCTCCTCTACTAGTGTTGATCTGAAGTTTCCTGATCTCTGCAACAAGCTTCTGTAGTAGGATCGATGGAAGCAATAGTTTGGAAGTAGCGCTAGTTCATCCACTGAACAGGCCTTCGCAACCATAACTTCAAATAAAAGCAAGGATAAAGCTTCGTCCTTCTAGCAGAAACGTCAAGGTCAAGGTCAAGGTCAACCGCAATAGTCTTCGAAGAAGAAGAGCTTACAGTGTAACTACTGTCATATGTTTGGCCATTTGTTGAAAGATTGTAGGAAGTTGATAGCATCCCAGCGATCCAAACAGGGAGGGTCCAAGCAGAAAGCCAATTCTGCCACGCATCCTGATCAGAAGGAATCTGCCTTCTATGCATTCATGGCCCAAACCCCATCTGATGATGTTCAATCATCAACCTGGTACATTGACTCTGGAGCCTCTCGGCATTTCACACATCATCGGGATTGGTTTACAGAGTACATGCCTTTCACTGATTCAGTGATATTTGGAGGAGGCGAAGAGTATACTGTTGTCGGCGAGGGCAACGTTCAAATTTCATTTGGCGGAAGGGATTTGATATTCCTCAATGTATACTTTGTACCTAGTATGAAGCTCAATCTATTGTCAGTCAATTAGATTATGGAGCATTCTCCACAGCTGGATGTCGTCTTTGGGTTGCACAAGTTCAATATTGTTGACAGGGAGACTCGCACTGCAGTTGCAGTTGGCATCGAGGATCATGGTCTTTATAGACTTGTTGATTCTAGTGGTTCTCAGGAGCTCGCCATGGCAACTAGGACTACTTCCATCAGCACTCTTTGGCATCAACGATATGATTCTAGTGGTTCTCAGGAGCTCGCCATGGCAACTAGGACTACTTCCATCAGCACTCTTTGGCATCAACGATATGGGCACCTGAATGTCCACTATCTCTCTCAGTTGGTTCAGGAGGATCTAGCTGTAGGATTACCTGAGATTCAAACTCATAATCATGGAGTTTGCGGAGCTTGTCAAGTTGGAAAGAAGCATACGACTCCGTTTCCAGATGGAGATGCTTGGAGAGCATCCAAGGTCTTGTAGCTCATTCATGCGGACATTTGTGGTCCCATGAACACTCCATCAGTCATTGGATGCAGGTATTTTCTATTATTTGTTGATGTTTTCAGCAGACGCATGTGGGTGTATTTTCTTATGCAGAAATCAGAGGTGTTCACCATGTTTCAGAAGATTAAGGCCTTAGTGGAAAAAGAGTCTGGCTGTCACATAGTCACTCTTCTGTCTGATAATGGAGGGGAATTTTGTTCTACAGAGTTCACCAACTTCTGTGCATCACATGGCATTAAGCATTAGCTTAACACACCTTACACCCCTCAACAAGAACGGTGTTGTTGAGCGCAGGAACTGTATAGTCACTGAGATGGCTTGGTCTATGTTGGAGCATAGAAATGTTCCAAAGCAGTTTTGGGCGGAAGCAGTCTTCACTGCAGTCTATCTTCTGAACTGGTCTCCCACAAAGGCCGTTAAGAAGATGACTCCAGAGGAAGCTTGGTCTGGTAGGAAGCCCAAAATTAGTCATTTGAAAGTTTTTGGCTCTACAACATATGTTTGGATTCTAGATGTCAAGTGCACCAAACTGGATTCCAAGAGTCAGAAATTGATGTTCACCGACTACAGTGACAACCAATAAGGCTTATTGGCTGATTGATGTAGACATTGATCGTCTCATATTCAGTCGAGATGTAGTATTTGATGAAGAACGAGGGCCTTTTCAGCAGCCTTCTCCTGATTTGAGCACGGAGGATCAGCCTCCAAAGGTTGCAAGTATGGGTGTTCTCCTTCCCTTAGCTACACTTGTTGGGAGGGATTTAGTTGACTCTACAGTTGTGGGATCTCCCAGGCATGACATTGCACCACCCGACTTTCCTCAGGACCATCCGAATCCACATCCGGATGAGCTTGCTCTAGATATTCCAGGTATTCTTCTTCATCCTGCAGCAGATGTTGGTACTTTTACTCTCTGGCCTAAGTGGTGGGCCAAGACCATTGGTGATCTTCATGATGATGAGCTCATTGAGGGTAGATCAGATAGAGATAAGAGCAAGCAGAACACAGTTAATTTTGCTCTTATGGCCAACATTCATAGTATTTATGAGCCTTAGTCATATACAGAGGCTAAAGGTGTACCTGAGTGGGAACATGCTATGGCAGTTGAGCAACATAGTCTTCTGAAAAACAACACTTGTGTATTGTTAGATCTTCCTCTAGGGAAGAAGCCCATTGGCTGCAAATAGGTGTTTAAAGTCAAGTATAAAGTTGATGGAACCCTTGATAAGTACAAGGCTCGGTTAGTAGCAAAAGGGTTTTCACAGAAAGAGGGCATCGACTATGAGGAGACATTTGTTCCCACTGCCAAGATGAGTATCATTCGGCTTGTCCTCGCTCTCTCATCTCAATTTGGATGGAAAGTCCATCAAATGGATGTCAAGAGTGCCTTCCTCAATGGTGATTTGCAGGAAGAAGTCTACATGACGCAGCCTCTAGGTTTCAAGGTTGCCAGAAAAGAACACTAGGTATGTAGACTAGTCAAAGCACTCTATGGCCTCAAATAGGCTCCTCGTACATGGTACATAAAAATTGATAAGTGCTTGATTGATCAAGGATTTCAAAGGAGTCCTTCCGATCCCAATTTGTATGCCAAGCAAAAGGTGATGACATTCTATTTCTAGTCATCTATGTTGATGATCTCATCATTACTGGTAGTGTAGCACATTTGATCAAGCAAGTCAAACAGAATTTGTGCAAGAATTTTGACATGACAGATTTGGGACTTCTCCATTATTGTCTTGGTGTAGAGGTTTGGCAGACTGATAGCCACATATTCATTTCTCAGTCAAAGTATGCCAAGAGCTTGCTAGATAAATTTCGAATGCAGGATTGCAAATCTGCATCTACACCTATGGAGATATGTAATGACCCTTACTATAAAGGCCACTAATAAACCCCAAATCTGAACTGAGACAATTTGTCAAACACTTGGCATGCACTGAATTGTTTTGTTTGTGATGTAGTGTTTCAATATGATAGTTGTTTTGAGCATCAAGTACAATTGAGATAACAATACCAATATTGAAATGTAACACAATAAACAATAATGAAACTCTAAATATTCATGCAAGGACTTCAATGCTAATATATCATGAATTTCCCAAATTCTGATTGCATTGTTCAGTAGACTAATTTTCTAAAAATGTATGACTGTTACAAACTCTTACACATGAGCACTGAATTTATGACAAAAGAATGTATAAACTATCACACATGAACAATGACCTTGCAATGCACCTTCTCTACTATATCAATCCAACTACAAGATAGCAATGTCTGATTACAATGGACTGTTTTCTGAATACATATATGACTGTTACAACTGTGCACTTCTATCATAAAAATTGACAACAAAAACCATGCAATGGAACCTTGAAATCGCTCCTTGAACTCCGATTATGAAATGCTGATGAAAGGAGGACTGGATTGTCCCAAGAATGCCCTGCTGTCACTACCATACTGTCCCTGCTGCAGGCCGTACCTGGGTCGTACTGTGCGGCTGCAGTACCAAATTTTGAGCTGGGATGAATTCAAAACCCTTATTTACCAAATACAAGCCCTCAAATCAACCTTCAATTGAAATCCAACATGAAATGGCTGAGTACCATCTCCAATAACGCAACCCTTCAGAAGATATTTCACTTCCTCAGTTATGCTAATCTAAGGGAGTTATCGTTCCCAAAGATCAATGATATTTGCAGACCTTCAAGCTCCACAAATGCTCAAGTAGATGCACTAGAGAAAATAGACTTCGATGCCAAATGAGAGACCCATGGGGTCTATTTATACACATAATAGAATCTTCTAGAAGCCTCTTAGTCTTTCTAGAAGTATCCATAACTTTCTAGAAGTATCCATAATAGAATCTTCTAGAAGCCTCTTAGTCTTTCTAGAAGTATCCATGACTTTCTAGAAGTATCCATAATAGAATCTTCTAGAAGCCTCATTGCACTTTTTAGATAAAAAGTTACTTCATAAAATAAAAAGTGCACCTCAATAACATTTTGGCCCCAAATAAAAAGTAATAATAAATATAATGTCTCCAAGAGCATAATGAGCCATCCAATCACCAAATAAACGCCAAAATGACTCTCTCATCACAACCATCTGCCTACGAGAGTCTGGAATAGGCAAATCCACATAAAGTGTCATGTCATACTAAAGAGGGGACATGACAAGATAGGGCTGAAATTATCAGCCAGATCAAATTCACCTGTGGTAGATGAATCTTCATTCAGACAACTAGTGGGCAGTCTCATTTATCACACCGCCACTAGACTTGACATCAGTTATGCTGTGAGCTATATTTCTCACTTTATGTCAGCCCCAAAAGCTGAACATTGGGTTGCAGCGAAGCGTGTGCTAAGATATGTGAAGGGCACTCCTGATTTTGGCATTCTGTACAATAGAAGCAAAGATCCTAGGCTGGTTGGTTTTACAGACTCAGATTGGGCAGGTTGTGTTGATGGGCAGGTTGTGTTGATGATAGAAAGTCAACCTTTGGGTATGTTTTCAGCTTGGATACATGTGCAATCACATGGACCAGCAAGAAGCAACAGACAATAGCTCTTTCCTCGAATGAAGTAGAGTATCGGGGAACTGTTAAGGCAGCATGTGAGGCAATTTGGCTACGTAGTATGCTTGCAAACATGCAAATGTCTCAACCAGGACCTACTCCCCTGTTTTGTGATAATCAAGGGGTTCTGAAATTAGCCAAAAATCTAGTCTTTCATGAGCGGACCAAGCATGTGGAACTACATTGTCATTTCATCCGCAAGCATGTTGCAGATGGATCAGTGATATTGCAGTACATTCTGACAGAAGATCAGATTGTAGATATCTTCACCAAGTCTTTGAGCTCGACAAAGTTTGTCAAATTTAGAGGGAAGCTTGGTGTAATAGATAGAATGACCATTAAGGGAGGGTATTAGAATATTTAATTATATTTTAGTCACCTATATTTACTTCCTTGTTTAATGGTCATTTAGCTTTTTAGTTTTTAGCTCGTTAAGTGTAAACTATTGCTTCGTTATTAAAGATGCATAGTTAGCTTTTTATTTGATTAGCTTTTAAGCTTTATTTAGTATTTAGCTTTTTAGTCGTTCACTTTAATGATTTGTTCTGTTTATAGAACATCGTCTTGCAAACTCTATATATATGTTTGTATATCATTCAATTAATCTATCCAATTATTTTTCACTCTTATAGGTTCCAAGACGATAGAACTTTAATTCTTCAATAATTGAATTTGCTGCGGCTGCGTTGTGGCATACCTCCATCGTCTTTCCAAGTTCAATTGGAAGAGTCTAAGAGATATCCCTGTTCTGTGCTTTTCCTTTTGGAGGAAATCATACTCCAAAAGTTGTCTCACTACCTCCAACAAAACCATCTTGTCTGTCGGATACCTAGGAATCTTGTATGGTTCAGATTGAAATCCTTGAATCCTTAGGTATGTGAAGGTAGGAAACTGGATATACCACGATCCATATTTCTCAATAAGTGTAGTTGCCTCCTTGGACAACCATTTGTGGATCCCGCCTTGTAGCAGTCTTGTGATGTTTATGGTGAAAGAATCGTTTACCCTTTTGTAATGTTCAATTTTGAACTGCCTTGGCACATTCCCAACTTTGCCTCTGTGTATCAATCCTTTGTACACAACATATCTAGCAAGTATGTATACAAGATAAGAAGTTGTACTGAATGTCCGCGTTTTCTCCAAACCTCTCAACTGGATGTCAAGGTTATCACTGATTATCTTCGCCCTGTTGATCACCATTCCTTTTGATATTTCTTCAACAAAATAGTACATACAATTCTCAAATAGTGCCTGTTGAGGTGCTCCCATTGACTCTGTTGAGCAAAAATACTAAGTCACTATACTCCTCTTTGAAATCCGAACTTAGGAGTCTCTCGGGTAACTTGGAGTGGTGACGCCTCATCTCAAGGACCACTCATTGTTTATAACTGTCATGCATGTTTCTGCTCTTCTTTCAAATTTTGCTAAGGCTTCTTCCTTAGTCATCTCTTGCATGTCTGTACATCTAGGAATCACAAACACTTCTCCAATGGACTCCCCAGCTAGGTATGCAAACACTGCTCCCTTAGGTGATTTGATCATTCTAGTTTGAGGATCATAATGCATTGCACATTTGAATACAAGCTCATTGCATTGGATGGAAGGTGGAAAGCCAGCCGCATTGTAGATTCCACTCTTCATGATATTTGGCAATAGGGTGGAAGGAAGATGATTCTTCACTCCAAACATTCTCCGCCTCATCTGCTTCATGTCCAAGTACTCCATGTTCGTGTCCGTGACCTTCTTCCATCGGGATGATATCAATGACCTTGCATGGAAGCCCTCTTGGACAACCTTCAATTGATTTTTCCTCGCTGATATTCCCGCCTCAGACATGGCACCTGTATGAAGTTCAAAGTTAATATCATGATAAAATAATTATGATAACTTGTTTCAGAATTTCCTAGGTTCTGATTTTTAATGATTTTGCTACTTTTTAAAGGCTTAAAATCAGAAATTTCAATGATATGGAACATAAATTTTGAGAACAACATGAATCTTGATCAAAATAGGGCACAAAACCCCTCTATAAACCTGATTTTCAGACTTAAATGAGGTCTGATCACAAAATGTAAGTCTGAAGACACCCTGGTATACTCAGAAAATGAAGTATTTGAAGCTCAAAAGTGTATATCCAGGTCTGAAATCTGAATCTGCAAGTCTGAGTACACTCAAAAAATGACTGATTTTAGATGTCAAAGTTATATCAGGTCTGATTTTCTGAAGGCAAAGTCTGGATATGCCCTTCAAAGGTCTGAAATGTCCCTCCAATAGTCTGAGAATGTAAGAATAAGCTTCACATCAATGGCTGGAAGTGGTCACAGCCATGGCGCACCTTCACACTTAGGTTGTTTTGCCTCTCAAGACCCCAAAATGGCCACACCTGGGCACAAGCTAGCAGCTGGGAATGATATCTCAGCCTGAGAACAAAGCTGGAAGTGCAGTTTCAGACTGGGCCAACAATGGCACCCAACACAATGTCTCCAATCTCTTCAATAATGGCACCCAAAACAAACTTAGGCAAAATCGCCCTTTCACCAACAATTACAAATCACTCCAAATCGCCCCAAAATGTGGTGCAATCAGCCACATAGAAAGTCGCTGTCACCTCACAATGGCGTCACATGCATAAAATCGCCTTCCAAATCTGCAACAAAGCTTGGAATCCTTCCACCAATGGCACAATCAGCCACACTTGGACAAACTCAAACTTTCAAACCAGCAATGGCGCCACAATCAGCCTGCAAACTGTCAAATCAATGGCATTCTAATATTACTTTAATGCTGGCTGGTTTCTTTTATTCTTGTTTTCACCTTCCAAGTTCACCACACAAGCAATGTGGGATAAAAAAATTGCCTTATATCAGCCTGGTGGAAAATCGATTTACATTGGGATTCCACATTTGACATTAAATTCATTACACTTGATCATTAAATAATTGTAGCAAGGCAAAATAATATTATTTTGGGGCACACTTGTCATTTAAAACTTCACTTGAATTCAATTCCAGCCACCTGGGGGAAAATCAAACCCCATTGGGACAAATAATTTTCATTTAAAATCACCCGATTTGCACATTATAACCTTGAGGGGAAAATCGACCCTCATCTGGACAATTTCGTTCACTTTGTCCACAAATTCAGCTCCAAGGAAAAAACATCCTTCATTTGGACTCCAAAACTTATCAAAACTCATCAAAATAACCTCCAAGGGAAAATTGAACTCCATCTGGACAATAAAACTTCAATAAAATTCATCAATTCATCCTAGTGGAAAAATGCACCTCATCGGGACAATGTAAATTTGTCCACACTTCACTTCGTCTCACTCATTTTCTCCTCTATTGGAGCTTTGCACCTCATCTGGACAACATTATTGCACTTAACTTAGTCATCTACCTCCTGGTGGAAAAACGTGGGTCATGACTCACTTTCCATGTTCATTTTTGCTCATTAAGGCTTGGTAGAAAAATGACCTCCATCGGGACAACTGCAGTGGAGAATCTAGATGCATCAGGATTTTCCAAAAAACACATGAAACTCAGTGGAAAAACACCCTCCATCAGGACAAAGTCCAATTTTGCCTTCAAAACTTAGTGGAAAAACGTCTCCCATCTGGACAACTTGATTTTATGCCTTAATTTCATGGGGGAGAAGCGTTCTCCATTGGGACTATGGTGATTTTCACATTGTAAAGCCCATACTTATCAAATTCTATCATTTTGCATTGGGACTTTGATCGTTATAATTGGATCTGAGTGGGGGATAATAGGGATCCATTGGGACTTTGTGCACCTAGACCTAATTTCACCTCCTAGGAGTGAAAAAAAAGACTCCTATAGGGACCTTTAATGCTCTAGCACAAAATCACAACAATTTGCAACCTCTAAAACACATTATACGCTCAAAATTAAAACTTATTGCAACTTCAGACCTAGATGAAATTTAGGATCATCTTGACATTTTTGACATTTTTAAAAATTTGATCCTATTGACTTCAAGATTCAAAGTTCAAACCTCGATTAAGACCTTGGGCACGATCATTTTAAAAACGAGACTCGAGCATTGAAAGCTCAAAATTGCCGTCTGACTGCCAAAAACCCTAAACTAACAAAGTGCGAAAAGCAGGAAAGAGGGGGTCCCCGTTTCCAATGGGGCGATGTGTGAAAAGGTCACAATAGATACACTCTCCTATGCCTTAATGTATACCATTTGGGATTTAGAGCATAGTTTCCTCATATGAAACAAGGTGTTTATAGTGTTCCACCACCATGTCCTAATGGTCTTGATATTCTCCCCATATAATCCTAAATCAAAATACATGCTATATATTGCTTATTCATTTACCCAATTATGTTGTCAAATGGCTCATAAATCTCTTGAAGACTAGGAGAATCTGTATTAGCATATCTAATGAGTTGTACAACAGGTGAGATAGAGCAAACGTATCTGCAAGCAAAATTAATAAAAAAGAATAAAAATCAAATGTCAACTAGTGAATGCTATTACAAAAAATATTACAATTTACAAGTTACTAACATCAATAAATAAATAATAAAATAAAAATTTCTTATCTCATTGTAGACCACTAATCATCATTAAGGATCATTTGCTTCACTCTTTTTCTTTCAATTGTGTTCACCTCTAGCCATCCTCCCCACTTACATCAACCATCATTAATTATAGAGGCTCATGGACCTCAAACACCTTCTTTAACAAAATAAAGTAGTTGGCATATCTAGTTTCCATGTGTTTGAGGAATTCCTTTTTTGAAAAGTCCTAAAAAGAGCGAGGTGTGGTGATTGCAAATGAAAATCTGCATGTCTCTTATTTTTTTCACCACTTTATTTATCCAATGTAACTTTTGTATGTCTTTCATTGTGTTGTTCAATGCATGAACACATGGGGTCCCAAAAATGTGCTTGTAAGAACCCTCCATCGTGCTATCTAACTTATATGCACATGTTAACCTAGCGAACACTGATACAACATTTGAGGCCCCAAATCCTTTTATGGCATCTTTTAAAATTTGAAATTGTGAGTGCATCCTTTTGCTTCCTTGAACAATCAATAACTTTAAGAAAATAAGAGCTAGTTGCACTTGTGATTATAACATTGATGTGTGGTTGATGTCCAATATTGGTCCACCCATCCATGATAATAGAGCAGCCCATCCTTGTCCAAGTTTCCCTCATTTCCCCCATCGCAAAATTCACCTTAGGAAAATACTCTCTATCAAGGAGGGTGGTTGCATGGTTTATGTTCTCTAGGGGGCATTTATATTTTTCAACATATGTTTGAAGTAGGGTGAATGTGCCCCTATGAAATAGATGTCATGGGCAAAGAAAAATTTGGCAACCAAAGAATAAACCGCTTCCCATGATTGCATATTGAACATCCTTGCAACACTAGTATCCTTTCTCTTTTCCTGGTAAGAACCCTCTAGACCTTGAGGCATCATCCATGATCTGTGTAGGCAATGGCATACTAGATTGCATGGACTCCATTGGCTTTCCCTTACTTCTTTCCTCAACCTCTACGAACAATCTAGATACTTCCACCTTCTTAGCAAGGGTTATTTTTTCACATCCTTTAGTTCTTTGCCCATCTATGCACAAAAGATGACTATAAGCCCTTGTGTAGCCGCCTTTATAAACCTTGTTGCACAAATGGCATAACTAGATTCTAGTCCCTCTTAAATTTTTTTCTTTATCTATGGCTGTTGCAAATTGTGAAAGGGTTTTTTATGGATTGAATGGACCCTTTGCATTAGATTTTAGGAGAGTGGAAGGGGAAGGGCATTCAAATGGGTTATTTGAATCCACAATACCTACAACACTCCCACACCAAAAGAGTTCCTATCACCTCTATGATCTCTTTGTTGAATGTTAACCTCTAAACCTTCACTACCTTCATTGTTGCTCAATTTTTTTTTTAAACATAAATACAAGTGCAAACACAAAACAAAAAACGGAAATAAAATAAAATAAGTGTTTGGAATTTTGAAAGAAAAAAAATTTCAAAAGGAAATGATTGTGCAAATGAGCAATGGATGGTAAACTTACTCAAATGATTTTGTTTTGATTCTTTCTTGTCTTCTCATGATTGTTCTCTTTTTTCTTCTTCTCACAAAACTGAAATTGGCAAATGAGGCTGCTTTTAATTTTTTAGGTGTATTTGTTTTAGGTTTAGGGTTATTGAAAAGGGTTGTGGGTGTCCTTGTGGTGCTCCCGCTCTGTTTTTTTAAAAAGGATTTTTTTAATATTTAAATATAAATTTTTTTGTAGGTTGAGGCGTAGGGGTTGGTTAAGTGTCCTTGTCCATTCTTGCTCATTTTGGGAACATTCCCAACAAAATATATCAGAAATCCTATCACATACCTTATTTGGTTAAACTATGTTTTTTTTTATTTTGTTAATTTCATAAATTAGAAACTGGCTAAACCATGTTTTTTTTTATTTTGTTAATTTCATAAATTAGAAACTTGTAAAGTATAAATGTAGCTAAAAAAATATAGCTCCTGGAAAACACTGTACAAACAATAATGAAAATGATCCATTATGAATTGTACCACAAAATGTGGAATTTCAATATTGTTTACACAGTACTTTTCTAATTTAGCCCAGGGGACTTTCAAAAATCATATCAAGCATATTTTTGTGACTGCAAATTTTGAGAAAACTACAGAGTTCCAAGCCAAGTGAATTTTAGCAAGTATAGTTGTCCCCACTCAAGAGACTCACAACTCACTAATAAAACACCTAAAAAATAAAGGAAAAGGATAAAATACTTCTAGCTGGTAACCTATGTTCCACAAGGATGAATCGCATAGAAATTTTTACCCATATCTGCATCAGAGACATTTTGGAGATAGAGAAATTGTTGATTAACAAGGTAAACGGCACAATGAATATTACCAAAATAGTGGTTTAACCAAATAAGGTATGTGATTGAGCCAATATAATAAATATACCTATTTACCCCAAGTATCCGGGACAGGGATGGCAGGGGACAACAGGACGAGTTTCCGAGACGGCAAAAATTTTTGCCAATTTTGGGGACAGCTATATAAAATATAGGGAAAAATTTAGAAATACAGGGAAATTTTAAATGTTCATATGAAAAATAGATAAAGCATGTATATAAACATTATATTCATATGAAAACATGGATAAAGCATGTATATGTACGTTATAGAACCTTAACATACCACATTTGTGTTCAGAATTCATTGTCAATACTCAATATGCATTCATAATTCAGAATTCATTGTCAATACTCAATATGCATTCAGAATTCAATATTCACTGTCAATACTCGAAACGCATTCATTATTGAAAATTCATTGTCAATATGCCAGCACTTGTTTGCATGTAGTTCATCGTTTCTTTCTAGTTGGAGGATATTTTGATAGTATTCCATTAGTATTATGACCTACAACTGATTCTTTATGCACTACCAAGTTTTTGGTGTTTGTGAAATTCATTACCAAGCTGTTATTCATATTTTTTAGTGCATTTGGCTATGATTCAGACCTGTTTACCTTTCATATCAGCGAAAAGTCCAATATTGCAGACCTGCAACCATTTTTTTATACACTACCAAGTTCTAAGTGTTTGTGAAATTTATTACCAAGCTTCTGCTCATTATTTCTAGGTGCTTTCGGAAGTGATTCAAAAATGTTTACCCATCATATTATTGAAAATCCAGTTTCACGGACCTATAATAAAATTAAAAAATGTTTTTTTAGAGCATTTGAGTCGGTTCTTTTTTTTTGTGCTGGGAAAAGAGAGACGGCTGGCAGTCCCCGGGACGGTTAGGGGACGTCACAGACGTTCCCAACCATATTGGGGACGAGGGGGGCATCCCCTTTGAGAATCACCGCCATCCCCAAGATTCCGGGACGTTTCCCTGAATTTTTGCAATTTTGGGGATGGAGGGGTCCCCTAGCTGTCCCTGTGTCCTTGAAACGTCCCCAGGAGGGGGACGAGGGATTTAGGCCTGAGGACGCGTCCCCCGATAACATAGAAATATACCAATGAAGAAGCAAACATAACAAATTGAAAATGAATTTTGTTGGAGAAACCCTTGCAAGAACAAATTCCACACTAATGAGACTCAAGCTTGGATTTATCTCAACAATGTGTATACACCAATACAATTACTTATCCCTTTGATAATATATCAGTAGCATAAGAGTACCTATGGAAAAACCTTATAATCCTCTACCCATGCCTCCAATACATAAAACTCAGAAACTAGAAACCATCAAATGGTATCCAAGATATGAGTCAAAAGTGTAAAATTCCTCACTAAGACTGTTTGCAAATAGATGTGTTTGCCCAGATTAAACAGTAAAATGTCTATGGAATAATTTAATTCATACAAATCCAAATTAACTCTCAGGTTTAATAGAGAACACAGTATTTATTATTCAAGATTCAATTGGGCATCACACAGTGCACCTGTAATTTGCAGGGGCTGTTTATTCCCATTCTCGTGGCTGATGGCTAACTGAGGGTCTTTATTAGCTGGTAGTCTTTACGCATTTCCCGTGAACCGTACAGCAGATGGCTCACTGTTATGAATACAATATGAATGTAATACGATTTCTGCACCTCGGTAAATATTTACCCGCCTCTCTCACAGCATCTGTTACTCCCGATTTGGTTATTCGCGTCTGTAGGAGCACGCTCTAGGCACACCCATTGCCAGTTTATTTAATTCAGGCGAGCGGAGGAAATAGGCATAACCCGACCATTCCCAATATCGGGTTACTGCGTATGAGGAGTGTGTGCGTTTCTGAACGTGCTGCAAGGTTGAAGTTCGCGTGCGTCGTCGGTCTGTCAAAGACCACACCTGATATCGAGTTTTGGGGAAAGAAGAAAAATTGCGTGCCGTTATGGATACGCAGGAAAGAATGCAATCTGCACACCGTTGCTCACCAGGAATGAATGGAATCTGTGTTAATCCTCCACCAAGCTCCGTTAGGTTCCTCCTATCACATATCACACACAGTACTCACGCCACTGGATCATTCTGCAGGGACTCATCATCACGTAGTTCCAATAGGCCAGATGAAGCTGGTGAAAGGAATTATTCAACTCGTGTTGCTATCCCGTGGATAGACAATTTATCTTCAAAGCATTGTTTTAATAAAAATTCCATAATCCTCTTTATTTGCCAATCTTATTTAAAGGAGACAAACAGGTAAAATTCCTGTAAGGAACCAACTCCCGCAGATTAAATCATTAAATAATAGTTAGGCAAACTAATATTAAACATCAATCTTTATTGAAAAGAACTCTTATTATAATATATCACGCCAATATAAAAAATGATATAATATAAAGAAAGTTCACTCTATTAATACCAAATTAAGCTTAATTTGACGGGGACATTACAAAAAGTTAAAACCATGAGCCTATGTGAAAATCTAAGTTACAAGTTTGGGTATGGGTACGGAACGGGTACCGGTACAGATTTGCGGGTATGGCAAAAAAAATTCCTTGGGTACTAGTACGGTTACGTCCTTACATTATGTGTGTGTGTGTGTGTGTGTACATATACATATATACATATATATACAACATATACATGTATATGTAGATGTATATGTATATATATATATATATGTGTGTGTGTGTGTACATATACATATGCATAGATATAGATACATATATATACATTTACATACATATATATAATAATAAAATTATATTATATTTGAATTTATGTAAAAAATTAAATAAATAAATAAATAAATAACATATTTTACTAAACATTATGAAAGATAGACGAGGGATCATATTTTACTATGATAATAATGTTTGCGATTTTAGGAGATTAGTAAACTAGCAAACTAGAGATAATAACACACACACACACACACATATATAAACTTAGGAGATCTCTAGTTTTAGTTTTAGTTTTAGTTTTAGATTTTACCTAAGTCAAAATTTTTGCCGTCTCGGAAATTCATCCTGTTGTCCCCTGCCATCCCTGTCCCAGATACTTGGGGTAAATAGGTATATTTATTATATTGGCTCAATCACATACCTTATTTGGTTAAACCACTATTTTGGTAATATTCATTGTGCCGTTTACCTTGTTAATCAACAATTTCTCTATCTCCAAAATGTCTCTGATGCAGATATGGGTAAAAATTTCTATGCGATTCATCCTTGTGGAACATAGGTTACCAGCTAGAAGTATTTTATCCTTTTCCTTTATTTTTTAGGTGTTTTATTAGTGAGTTGTGAGTCTCTTGAGTGGGGACAACTAAACTTGCTAAAATTCACTTGGCTTGGAACTCTGTAGTTTTCACAAAATTTGCAGTCACAAAAATATGCTTGATATGATTTTTGAAAGTCCCCTGGGCTAAATTAGAAAAGTACTGTGTAAACAATATTGAAATTCCACATTTTGTGGTACAATTCATAATGGATCATTTTCATTATTGTTTGTACAGTGTTTTCCAGGAGCTATATTTTTTTAGCCACATTTATACTTTACAAGTTTCTAATTTATGAAATTAACAAAATAAAAAAAAACATGGTTTAGCCAGTTGGCAAATTTTTGACATATTTGCTTTGAATTTTTGACATAGTTGCAAATGGATCTTTAGAATTGCCAAGTGTATTTACTTCATCTGTAGAATTACCAACTGTATTTACTTCATGCAAAGTTTGTTATTGTAGTAAATTTCCCAAAGAGAACATATTGGCTTAAATTATAAATTAATAGTTATGTCAGATGACATGAGATTGCTTTTATAATTCTATATGTGAAGTCAGTCAGTACGACCTATCAAGTGTGTTTGTTTCCTGCAATTCTTGTTTATATAGCAACGTTATCCACAATAAAATACTGACATAAGTTTCATTTGAGATTAGATGAGACTATTTTTACCATCTTTGGGCCAAAGTGTATTTGCTTCTTGCCAAGATTCTTTCCATTACAAATTTTACAAAAGTTTATGTACCAAATTTTTCTTTTGATACAAGATCACTTTTATCATTTTTTTTGCCAAATTTGTCTGAAGGATCTGTCAAGTGCATTTTACTTATTGCTTTTTGGTCTTAATAACTTCTTTTTATGCCAAAATTGTCTACAGGATCTATCAAGCTCATTTACTTATTCTTTTTTTGGTTTTAATAACATTTTTTGTCAAAACCAAAATTGCATAATTACTTTTAACATCCTTTAGGCCAAATTGATCTGTATGACTTATCAAACATATTTGGTTTGTATGAAGATTTTTTTATATAATAAAGTTTCAAAATAGTTCACTTAAGTTTTCATGCGAGATGACATTACTTTTATTGTCTTTTTGGCCAAGTTTATCTGTAGGACCTATCGGTTGCATTTGCTTCTTGCAAAGATTACTTCTACGACAAAATTTCCAAAAATAATTTGCTCAAGTTTTGATATCAAATTAGATAGATGAAACAACTTTTAAAATCCTTAAGGCTTAATTGGACAGTAGGACCTTCTGAATGCATTTGCTTCTTGTGAAGGTTGTTTCTGTGGATGTCCAGTGTTAGAAGCAAATTCTCTGAGCGTGCTTTTATATAAATTGTACATAAAGCAAATGGACTAATCAAATCATAGTAAATCCTCTGTTTTTTTTCATCCTCTTGACTTATAAGAATATATTGGCCAACCATTCTATACTTGCAAAATAATTTCGTGTATTGAAACTTATCATTCTTACAGGAGTGGCACAAAGATTCATTTGATGGCGACAGCAGGATTGAGAAGGTTGAAGGAGGAAACTCAGGAGAGAATTTTGGAGTCTTGCAGGAGGGTACTCAGGTTTTCAGGGTTTGGTTTTCAGGACAATTGGGCTTCTGTCATAACAGGTAAGCTTTCTTCTATTTTATCATTCTTGCAAATAATGAAACAAAATGGTTATGGAAGAAGAATAACACAATTTCTTGTAATGCAACATTCTATTGGACAAGATGCAACTTCATCAACAAGGCATTTAAGCGAAATATGGCCGAATTCCTTTTCTACTTTGTTATATCTTGGATTATGTTATGGGTTACCTTCAATATGGTTTGGTGGCAAGTTTGGAACATTCATTAGTTTTTTAAACATGGCTTGCACTGAATTCATGCAGTATTAACATCCCACAGCCCAGCCATATGACTGCTGGACCTATATCCTGCCTTATTGCAGTGTGGGAATTTCAATTTGGGTCACAATCTACAACACAAGATAGGAAACACTAACTAGGGTATTTATTTTGGGTAGTCTTCCAAATTTTCTAGTTTTCACTAAATTATAGAAAAGTTAGATTTAGGGCAAAAAGCAAAATTAAGAAAAAATAGAGTTATTGGATTCTTCACAATTTAGTATTGTTTATAGTAAATTTTATATTTTGCCTGGACAGTAGCCTACATAACATTAATTTTCTTTCCTTCTTAAATGAAAGGAATTTTTAAAATAGTTCAATTTTAATCCCTTGAATTTTTGTTGATGATAATCTCAGAATGTGGCAGCGGTATGAACTAAATGAATTAGGGGTTGATCACATTAGCTTTAAAGTTGTATTTCTGAAAAGAATGAGTAAACTTTGAATTCCTCAAGTGGGTAGAGAAGTACCTATTGATCCCCAAAAGGTTTGCACCTTTGAAGGGCTGTCCAGGAGTTTCATAGATGTGGGATGTTTGATTTAATTTTGCGATATGTGAAAAAACCTTCGGGATTTTAGAAAACGGCTTTTCATTTTAAGAGGAAAAGAGAAAGGGGAGAGGGAAAAGAAAGGAAAAAGCTAAACTAAGGTGATATGCTGGAAGCAGAGCTCTTACAACACTTAAATTCCCGTTTTGTGGAAATCACAAAGAAACACTGATTTCCCAAAGTGAGCACATCACACCACAACCCTTTATTTTTGAGAGGAGAACGGAATGCACAAAGTGAATCAGACATAGGGTATAGCTTTTAAATCCTCTCATGGGTAGCACTAGCCAAGGCTCAATGGAAAGCAGAGTAATTCTTCAGTATTCTCGCAATAATTAACCATTCTTAAAAGATTGCTTCTTAATGGCATAATCTAATTTCTTATATGAGGAAAATGGAAGAGTAAAAGATTCTACATGATCCATTCTTCGCAAATTTAACAAGAAATGAGAAGCCGAAATGACTATACAACAACTGCTTCTTAATTAAAGCGACACAGAGCATGCAAATCTAAGCAAGACAAGAGAAAGGCAAACAAAGGCACAATCCAATGGCCAACCTAAGAACAAATATGCTAAGGTCAGACCATAGATGTAAATTACTGAACTCTGAAATATTCTTTCAATTTTTTATTAGAAAGAGAATTACAATATTCTTCTTTTTCAAAAGTGTTGAACTCCTATTACAGGAATGCTTGTAGGCTTTTAAAGAGATCATTCCTAAGAATCAGAATGATTTTTGCAACTGAATCCTCCTTTGACGAACCCGCTGCGTGTTCGTCAAATCATGACGACCATTGTAACTTATCCTTGCATGAAGAATTTTTGCATTATTCTTTCTCCTTAACTCAAGGCATGAGCACCACCTAGATTATTAAATCATTTTAAAGCCAGCGACTTTGGCATGCGGTTTCCTCTTTTGAAACCCTTTGGTGTCTGTTTTTGTTTTGGATTTGTTGGGCATTTAGGTTCATTCTATTTTTAACCAGCCAATGGTGTGCTTGCGCTTCCTTCTTGAATCAAGGGCTTGTGAAATCTCCGCTCGACTGACAAGTGGCACTTTTCATCATGGCTTCGTGAACTTATTTCATAATTTTGATAGGCCTCCACATGTTTGGGACACGTGGCATTTCAGTGGAGTTTCTTGAGTGATACCATTTGGTTTGAGCTCAAACTTTTGTGAGGCCTCTATGTGTCTTGTTTGAGTTCTCCGCACATCTTTCATGTGGGGCCTTCCGTGGGGTGCACTCTTCCAAACCCCAAAATTTTTAAAGAGGGTGCGAGAAACTTGTTTTAACCTTTGGACACGCGGCGTGTAGGCGAAAAATATTTTAAACTTTTCCTCATTTAATCTCTTCAATTATTTGCGAGGCCTCCATGTGGAAAACCTTTGAAAAGGGATCCTTTCAACAATTGCGTGCTTGAAAGAGAAGATTAAGGCCATGGGGATGATAACTTCATCAGATCGAAGCACAACTCGCTCTAGTTGTAGTCAAAGAATCTATAGTACCTTAAATTCAAATCGATCCAACTGGATCCCATAAGCCTTAACAAAAGTTAAGGTGACTTTTTGGCTTGTTTCAAATAATTTTTTTGTAAATCTTGAATGACATTAGGTCTCCTTTTCATGTGTAAGTTTGGATTGAAACATGGGTCATGCTTGATTGCATTTGTTAGTGCACAAAGTTGTAGGTCCTCAATTCCTCAAGCTAGGCCATACCTTGAGCGCCAAGGGTAACAAATCCAAAGAAATAGACCTCTAACTTATGATCAAGCAAGGCAACTTGGGTAAGACTTCCTCTATATTTGGGCTCAACTAGACCTAGGGGGCTTACGTAGAGGTATAATGAATAGGATTAAACACTATTGAAGATATACAAATGGATAAACTATTATAGCAGTACCTGGTGTACACCTAACCCCAAACATTGTCATTAGGCCAAGGAATAACTGCAATAACCTTTATTAAGATGATGGGCACATCATTGCATAATAATAGGACGTGGGCATGCACAAGACGACTCTCTAGGATGATAGCAATTTAAGGATTGCTAAGGATGTTAATCCTTGTTATAATGTTGAATCATGAAGTGCATACAAACTACTCCCTACCCCTAATATATTGGTGAATGATGTTTTTAGTTTAGGTGCATGGTGAATCATTTCTTCTAGGACTAGTGCCTTATCTATTGGGTTACAAAGTCACAAAACACCAAGAAAGACAAGACATTGAAATCAAAAGGAATATGAGTTGTGTGTAAACATGCACAACAAATATGATATCAAACAAATGAACATACTTAATAATCCATCCCCTAGATTGCAAAAACCCATATGCAATAAATAAATGACTATTACAAAGCTTGAAATGTATTAGAATCTTGCAACATTCATTTAATATCTATTACAATATTAACAACCTTGTGATTTACAAACATTGTTGCTCTAATGGCAATTGGACATGCAAGAGTTGGAACCCTAGAAGCTCCTTCACACTTGCAATTCTGTGGAATTGTAAAATGATCAACTCTTCTGTTGGAAAACAAATTGGCATATATGGTGATTTGTTAGTTGTCTTGTTGCTTTGAGAACCGAGGAGGAACTACCGATGAATGGATGTGGCGTGCAAAGCGTGTTTAGATACCACAATATCCATTGAATGAGTGATTTGGAATAGTTGCGAGGACCATCGGTAGCTAAAACTCAACCATCGCATTATCGATGACATGGTTGTCTTTATCGCTAAAAGTACATTGGAATCAACACTCCTAAGATGGATGATTGCTTATGGGTAGGAAAACTTCTTTGGAGTAGTTATAGTGTTAAATCTGGTCATTAATGGTGACTTGGATTGTGCAGGGAGATAGGTCGGAGTGAATATTGCAAAATGTTGGAGTTTCAGGGATACCTCATAGCCATATTACTTGTCAAGGATTGGGGATCAAGACTACATTGTACCTCATGCCCAAAGAAAGCAAGTAAAGGTATCATTGTGTTATTGACTCCAAAAGGATACATAAAGGGAAATGGGATTCGCGATACTAGGGAATTCATCCCACAAGGCATGGAAGTAAGGATAGGTGTGAACTTGCAAACTCGATAAAATAACACAGTGGTAAATGTTGGGGATCAGGAGTTAGTAGTACTTAATAACCCATTCTAGATGATGTTGAACCCTTGGCAAGCTCTTCAAGTGGAAGATTGTCTTTGTAATATCCCGATTTTTTTTTTGTTTTAATGCAATAAGGATTACAAACAAACACCATAACCCGTTATGGTTAGAAAATATAATCTCAATACTGCTGAAAGTAACCCTTCCACTTTCTGATCACCAAGAGCCCAATGTGGGAAAGTGAGAGCATACGGTGATAAGGGGTTCGTTAGCTCACTGATCTGCTGGAAATTAAAATGCAAGTACAATATTGGGTGGCAAGCCAGCCCCTTCCACTTTTCAGCAGGATGAAGACCAAAAACTTGGCGGTAAACCAGCCAAGGGAACAAAAGCATAACCAGAACCAAATCACTCTACGCTTATTTAGCGGGAGGACTTATGCATAAAAACTATCACTCGGCCGCATATTTCAGCGGGAGGACAGAAGTACAAATGAAATTACAAAACACTAAGGCGGCCCTGTCAGCCTCTTCCACTTATGCAGTGGGGATTACAATGAGCACTTCAAGTTCAATAAGAGGTTAGTACTACTAACTAATGATACAAGATGATTACAATGAAGTACTACAAACATTCAATCATAGACTAAAACTGATTTTAGGCTAAATCATAAAACAACAATTCTGATTTAAAAATACCAGCATCTCCAGAAATGGGCCAGCAACATAGAAATGCCCATAACTCTTCCGAATCAGCTCCAAAATGCTCACGAACTCAGGCGAACAACTGCTAAGACGGAGGCGAACAAACTAGAAGCTCAAACCAGCACCAAAATCACCACACACTGATGGCACACAAACCAAGGCAACTCCAGAAAGGTACGACCAGCTGAGAATTTCGATTTGCTCCCCAAAATTCCAATCAACATTAAATCAAACGCCCTTCCAGAAGAATGATCGGCTCTCCAATGCGCTTCCGACGAGCCTCTACCCAGAAGAAACAGACACTAAGGTAGAGATTTATGAACAAAAATCCGCTTCAGCCACTCCAAACCAGCAACATAGAAAACTCACCAAAACTCTAAAACTGAAAATCCTCACACCAAAATCCACTCTCAATCACACCCACCAGCTGGGTACTATAGTGCAAGTACGAAACTGTGCTAGCTAGGAAGCCTCAACTCCGAAGTTCAGTTTTGCTCTCCATTTCGGCAGCATAACAATGCAAATTCTTTAGATGATCCAAATGAGAGCCCAAGGCTCTTATTTATAACTTTTTTGCTCCCTAAATTCAACTGCAAATGCGCCCAAATACACCCAAATTACATGCCACTTCATTACACCCCAAGGGCGCCCAAACACATTTGAAAAATATTAAATAAGTCCCCTCAAGGATGGCATCCCCTTCCCTTAGGCAAGTTCGAACTTTACCTAGGACAACAACTTGCAAACAAAACATAGAGTGATGCTCATGAAATAAGTTCAATTTCCCTTATGCCCAATCACTTGAATAAAATAAACTTCTATTTCCCAAAGTCGTCCAAAATAATATAATTAAATATTAACCTTAGAATGCAGTGTTAATATTTAATAAATCATCCTGCAAGCCAAATACTGCTCAAAACCCAAATGAATTGAGGACTGAAGTGCCGAACCATCCACTGGACTGAACTGAATCTCTGAACTGCCCTGCTATAAATAGAACCACCTGAACTGATACTTACTAAAAATAGTAAGTCAAGCAATATAGCTCCGAAAAACATAATCTTCGCACCCAGTGACAAAACATGGAAAACTCAGTAAGATAGCATCATCCAAACAATCAACCCCTAACTTACTAAAAATAGTAAGTGCATGTTGCACCAACGTTTGAAACCCTAATTCTTCATTCCACATAGACTACGGGTCCCTGAGATAGGCCAATGGACCACTGAAAGCACATCATTGAGAAGGGGACATTAAAGTCTTTAATATCTTCATGGTCACCATAGTTCAGGGAAGCACTAGCTCTCCTTTGTCCTTTCAAGCCCCTTAGCTGAATTTTACCATTCCAATGTAAATTTATGTGTTGCATGACACTGCAAAACTTTGGGGTGTCTTGCTAGCAGCACATTTGTACTACACAGCTGTTTGATGCTTGAAAATCAGCTGCTGTTGTACCTGTACTTTAGCTTTGAAGCAGCAACGTGATTAAACTTGAAAGGTTGGTTAATTTATATTGTTTTCCTCCTTCATAGTAAATATGTTTTCATCAATATATATTTTTCCTTTTATCAAAAGAAAAGACCTCTTTCTATTACCATATACTGGGAGCCTTTTGCTAATGTTGATTATTGCTGCTAGATGGTTATGAAGACCTATTCCATCCATCAGAGTCGCCAAACTATTATGTTAACCTGTGCAATGTGGTTCAACCTTGAAACTGGCACCAAAGAAACATCATATCAGCACAACTTTCCAAGTGTTTTACACGTTTAGGTAACATCAACTTCTACACAACTACTTGTTGGTGTTTTTTTTATGCACGCACAACTCAGAATAAAATACCCTTAGATATCCTACTCTCTTGATCAAAATCCTCTAAGTGCTGAATAGATGGTCTGTGTGATCACGAAGATGACTCCAAGGTTCCAGATTCTATGTGGATAAGCTTAGTTAGTTCGTTGTGAAGATGCTGGTAATCTCAAGGGGGACTTACGTAATTGTTCGAGGAGCGAATCAATTAAAGGATTTTGTTGATACCTGACGTTTGTAACTTTCTTCTTTTTTGAATGATTTTGCAATAAGCTCTTTTCAATCCTACTTTTACTATGACTTGGGAAAAAAAGGGCAAAAGGATGAGGGTTTAGAAAGATAGTTCTAATCCTAATCTAATCCTATGAACTCTTGACACGAAATTGCAAAAGTGGAATCCAAGAGCCAATTCTTGCTTCACCAACTTCAACAACTACATAAGAACGGTGCAATCTTCTAAGGAAATCAAAAGATTTTCATATCGCTCATACTCACCAACATTTTGAACAATGAATAAAAAATAGAAATTAGGTTTCTTTTATTGGTTCAGGTTAACTTTGCACGATAACTGAAAATCATCCAACTATCAAAAGTATGAACACATCAATTCCACATTGAGCAATTCTATCAAATCCTTCATTCAATTTAACAACTTGAAATGAAATCTATTCTATGGAGAGCCAAGAAACCATGCTAACTTGCAAAAGTAGACAAAAATTCACCAACAATTGAACAATGAATTATGTCTTAGCACTAAAGAAGTATCACTACAACGATTTCTTAGAAATCTCTCCCTTTACAAATGAGAGGAGGGTTTATATAGGCACCCCATTACAAAGCAATGGCCTAGATTGATTTGAGATCAACGACCAAGATTAATTGATAAAACCCTAATTAGGGTTAATTGCAAAATAACTCTTTTTGGCCAATGAGAAAATTACAACACTTTGGATAAGCAAAATTTCCAAAAAAATAGGAAGTTGTTAGAATTGACCCCGAGAAATTGCGATTTTACTCCTTCGACCCTTCTGAGACCATTTGTAGCATTAAAACATCCATTCGACCATTGCTTCATTTTTTGACTCTGATGACTCCTCCAAATTGCACAAAACTTGACTCATTTGCATAGGCTAGAGACTAGAGACAAAATCTAAGACACTTAAGACACAACCCTAAAAAGCAAAAACTAGGGGGTCCCAATTTGCAATGGGGTGATGTGTGAAAACGTCACAACACTACTCAACTCCAAATTGTTGAGCATATTTTATGGACTGCAGAGGGCATCATTTTTCAGCTTGACTAACTTACCATCAATGGCTACATAGATTAAGATTCCTCAACTCATCTATGGATGTGCTCAAATAAGTTGTGCATTGAAACCCATCACCATATCTTGTAGGGTGACGATATCTGCCATCTCTTTACCCACTAGAGAATCGAGGCTGAAAATTTCTTTAATTTTAGCTGTCATATTTATAATGACATTTAGAAAAGATACCACTATCTATATAAAGATTATAATGGTTTTTTATCCACCTTTGAGTACTTTGATCAAATGTTCATGGTCCTTTTCTCCAAGAAGTTGTTATTGTCAAATGTGGATCCTCACATGGGATCCTTATATTTGTTAGGCTTGTTAATTTTAGTGATCAGAAACACTCATAACACAGAAGACACCAAAGTACCCTGGGAAAACCTCCCTCTTGGAGGAAAAACCCATCATCAAAGATCCAGATCAAATCTTTTAATCATAAGCAGATTACATGTACAATATAGATCAGATTACTTATTTGATTGTGCTATTGATCTAGGGCAGATTCACAAAGACTTTGCTCAAATCAAATCACTGTATATGCTGTTGCAGGATATCAATTTCGCTGTCTCACAAGGGGCAGAATATCGGCGCTACTTGGAGAGGAAGGTCACAGCAATATGAAGACACAAATTCGCCTAGCAAGATGCCTAACAAGTTCGCCCAATAATCAGACTAGATCGCAATAGAATGGAGGCTTAGATCGCTCACCAACTTCGCACAATGATATCCAAGTTCGCACAAACTGATTATCTGATTCAATGAACAAATTCGCTCAAGGTGACAACTTTGGATGATAGGATATTCAGTTCGCATAAGACAGATTAGATATTCGCTTGATAGATGAGATTTTTGATGTTTAAGATGAATCTTGTTTATATACAAGATTCATCCTCATAATTTACCCAAGTTGGTTGGGCAAGATTGCCGCCCTTTTTCATATTCAAATTACATTTTACAATCTGCCTTTAGCGCCCAATTTGGGGCCTACATTAATTTTACAAGTTACAATATTGTTCAATTTGGGCCCAGCCCAATAGTACATGTAATCGCTCAAGTTATTACAATATATTTAAATTTTAATTGCCACTAGGCAACATTAAAATTTAATCAAGTATAATCCGAACTAGCTATCTATTTTCAACAAGGCTTGATTGCTTTCTTCTTTGATCCCACTATAGGCATTGGAGCTGTTAAGTATTCCTAAATCCAATCATTTTAGGTCTTGAGGGAGATAAATCAGTAAGATGTTTCTCTTTTTGCCTGTTACCACTAGAGTGCTTTGGATTCATTTCAAGCATATTGAATTTGCTTCATTTTGGTTTAGAAGGTCAACTCCTTGTATTCCACATGGATCACTGAGACAAACACATTACTAGTTTTTTATTGACTACCAAAAGATTGTTGCCCCTAAATATTAGGAGTATTAAAATAATATTGAAATATAGATATAATGGTCATCTTAGTCATTTAGTTAGTATTTAAAAACTGCTGTTTATGTCTTTTGTCCTTAGTTAGGTCTAGGAAGTTTCCTTTCCTTCTTTCGTGTTTCTATTCTTGATCGTTTCCGTGAGTATTCCTCTCCTTAATTAATTACAACATCAAATTATCATTTCATGGTATCAGAGATTAGGTTCTTTTTTGGCGAATTTTTTCGTGGGTTTTCTGACTTTTTTCCACTAAAAATTATGGAAGGTTTTTGCTTGATTTTTTTCCACAAAAATCAGGGAGTTTTATTTCTGTTTACTACTTGTGATGGTCGCGAGTAAAATTTTTGAACAAACTAGGGGGTTTTGTACGATTTTCTTCTAAAAAATCCTGGATGGGTTTTCTGATTTTTCTTCACAAAAAGTCATGTAAGGTTTTGCATGTTTTTCTCTTAAAAAATCGTGGTTTCTTTGTTCATTTTTTGCATAACTTTTCACACCAAAATCGTGGGTTCTTTCTCTGTTGGGGGTTTTCTAATTTTTTCCACAAAAAATCATGAAGGGTTTTGTTGTATTTTGGGTTTTTTTATTTTTGCACAAAAAATCATGAAGGGTGTTGCTTTTTTCTGGGTTTTTTTTTGTTTTTTTGTGCGAATTATGAGAAGTTGATCTCGGTGTCTCTGAATAATGGGAGGGATGGCTTTGTTACCCAACATCATGTTGGAAGGATTATGGTAAACTTGGTCATATCCAGAAGTTTTGCAAAACTAGGGAGGATCTCCACAACAGGCTCATGTCGTAGAGTGTTCCGAGGTGAAGGGGGCAGCCTTTTTTGCCTTCATGGCCAAATGACCTGCAGAATATGTCACATCTTCTGTAGGGTAGTTAGTAGAATGACCATTAAGGGAGGGTGTTAAAATAATATTGTAATATTGATATAATGGTCATCTTAGTCATTTAGTTAGTATTTAGAAACTTTTGTTTATGTCTTTCGTCTTTAGTTAGTTCTAGGAAATTTCCTTTCTATCTTTCGTGTTTCTATTCTCGATCGTTTCCATTATGGAAAGATAGTCTTATAATTTTCTATATAAGGAGTATTCCTCTCCTTAATTAATGACAACATCGAATTATAATTTCAAGGAGGGGCTCTAGGGGAGAACTTGCATCCACGAACGATTGTCCAGCTTGGCCTCCTTAGCCTTAGACCCTAGTTTGCATACTTGGACATGGTTTGATCTTGACGGACCCAAAATTTCTGACTACGCAAAAATTTGGTAAAACTTTACAATTTAAAAAAAATACTTCAATTTCTTAAAAAAACACAAATTTAATGCAAAATTCAGTTACAAAATGTATCCAATGAACCTATAAAACAATGTGGAAGTGCCTTCTATTAAATATGAATACAAATAGATTATAAAATCACATAATCAAGTAACTGCAATAGCTAGTCAATAACTATTATGCTATGTTACCCCGAGTTTCCAGGACGGGGACGACGGGACAAGTTTCCGGGACGACAAAGTTTTTGCCAATTTTGGGGATGGCGGGGGGACGACAAAGGGGACGACTATATAAAATATAGGGAAAGTTTAAAATATATAGGGTAATTTTAAATGTTCATATGAAAAATAGATAAAGCATGAATTTATACATTATATTCGTATGAAAATATGGATAAAGTAGGTATATGAACATTATAGAACCTTAACATACCACATTTGTGTTCAAAATTCATTGTCAATACTCAATATGCATTCATAATTCAGAATTCATTGTCAATACTCAATTTGCATTCATAATTGAAAATACATTGTCAATATGCCAACACTTGTTTGCATGTAGTTCATTGTTTATTTCTGGTTGGAGGATATTTTGAGAGTCTTCCATTTCTATTATGACCTACAACCGCTTCTTTATGCACTACAAAGTTTTGGGTGTTTGTGAAATTCTATACCAAGCTGTTATTCATACTTCTGAGTGCTTTTGGCTATGATTCAGACCCGTTTACCTTTCATAATTGTGAAAAGTCCAATATTGCAGACCTGCAACCACTTTTTTACGCACTACTGAGTTCTAAGTGTTTATGAAATTTATTACCAGGCTGCTGCTCATTAATTCTAAGTGCTTTTGGAAGTGAAAATCCAATTTTACAGACCTATAATAAAATTAAAAAATGTTTTCTTTTTGAGTATTTGAGTCTTTTTTTTAAAAATGTGCTGGGAAAAGGGGGACAGCCAGCCGTCCCTGGGACGGGGGGATGTCCCCTAACAATATTAGGAACGGAGGGACGCCCCCTAACCATATTAGGGAAGGGGGGATGTCCCCATTGAGAATCATTGCCGTCCCCAAGTTTACGGGACGTTTCCCACAAATTTTGCATTTTTGGGGACGGCGGTGGGACGTCCCTTGGCCGTCCCCAAGTCTGTAATGTCCTCTACCTGATCTATTTAAATATATTAATAGTAATTGATATTCTTCAATTAGTTATTAACAAGTGCTTATTTATTTTCCTCATTAGATGATTAATTTCATTATTCATAGTTCTTAATATAGATATCAAACCCTGCTACTATTACAATTTTAAGGAAGAAGAGGATGTGAATTGTACCCAAGCGCTTAGATACCAAATACAATAGGTTCCCTCAAAGTTACAGATCCAATCCCTTACCCTATCTTGGGACCCTGTCCCTCAAGGTTCTCGGGACACTGATCCCCACCCTCTCTTGGGAATCACCTTATTGTCTGGATTTAGACTGCACCTCTTGGAAACGTCTCATTCCCATCTTCTTAAATACTGACAGTAATAACATGATTTAGACTATATGTATGCTAACTTCTCGTGTATTATGAATGTATGTAAAATTAAGTATGACTGTCATACATATTGCAGTCTATATTAATATTACTATTAAATTCTGCATAAGAACATTACCAGGCAGCATACATATTAAGCACATCCTCATGCATACCACCAAGAGCAAGGATATTACTGCCTGTAACTTATAAACAGTTCTGATCTGATTTGATCTGATCTAATCGATGGTGATCTCCTGGATCCTTTTGATTCCTTCCCTTTATATCTCTCAATTTGAGGGAGAGGTCACACCTCTTCATCATGTATGCCCTTTGGCAAGGGACATACCCTTTCACCATTAGCACCCTTTGAAAGAGTGCAACTCTTCATTATTTCTACCCTTTGAAAGGGACACAGCCTTTCATAATCAGATCTGCACTTATTATTTAAATGAGATCTGCACTTCTTATTTCCAAATTATCCCCCCCTCTCAAATGAGGTTTTCTTCTCCCTTTTATATCTCATTGTTGAGGGAGACAACTTTTCCTTTCTTGTCTTTTGACTTTTTATTAACTTAATTAATTTTTAATTAATCATATTTAATTATATTATTTTATATTTTAATTTAGTTTTTAATGTTTTAATTTGATTATTATCATTTATTATTAAATTCTATTTCAAAGTGGGGACATTACAAAGTCCCCGAAATGTCCTCGGTATGGGGATGGGGGATTTTAGCCCAGGGACGCATCCCCATGTTACGTAGCTATTATGAATTTATGATTATCTTTGAAAAACATCATCTTAAATTGCATATCTAAGGAAGTTGCAAATTACATCATTTTGCAATTTCCTCTTCACCATTCTAGTGAAAAATTGGGGAGAGTGTCTAGTCCTCGCACTTGATTGTGGCTCCTCACTAGGCCTAGAAGGTTATGCTTGTGGCTTCACCTTGCTATTGGATGGCAATGATTGTACCACATCAATATCATCCAATCCAATCTTTCTTGCTTCTACTACAAACACATCCTCCTTAGCCTGCCTCTCAAAATCAACAATCTTGTCCTCTGTAGACAAGGAAGGCTTCTCATCCAGTGTGATCCAATCATTGTAAGGATCTTTGTCATCCAAATCGATATGCTCCTTTGATTTTTCCTTCACCTTTTTTGTGTGAAGCCGAATGTTGTATTACACAAAAACTAGGTCATTGAGGTTTTGTTGAGTCAACTTTTTGCACTTCTTCAGAATGACATCAAAAACCAACAATTGTGCTCATAGCCAAAAGTGTGACAAGGTTGATAAGAACATTTGGAGGGCTAAATTTCGAACATTTGGGGTGTTTCCACCCCAATAACATGCAAATAGGATATTCATTAGTTTGTAAGCAAGCAAATATAGTTTGCTTGTAAGATATAAGTAAAAACTCTAATCTTTTTACTTGGTGTCTGGAAGAATCTCCCTCAAACAACTAGTGTCAAAGAAGGGAGCTTTCCTCTATCTTACTTGTAATTTTGCAACTTTGAAATAACAAGGTCGCTCATCTCAACCTTGGGTGTCATCCTCTCAATGCATGTATAGAGGCCCTCCATAAACCTCACCTTTGATCAGTCATATCCTAAATGGGATCAAATTTGTCTCCATCTCCCTTTTAATAGTTTTAGATGGCCTTGCTGGTCCTATCCATGGCCTCATAAATTATTCCATAGGGTTTTGATCCCCATCACCAAATGCAAAACTCTTACCGAGGTCTTCAACACCTATATAATCATAGATATAAACAAATTAAAGATACAAATTTACAAGGAAACTAAATACTTTTAAATTTTTAAAATAAAGGGTTCCATTTGAAATTAAAATTGAAATTTGAGGTTACCTTGACCAATTGTGCAGTTCGCTTTGCAAAGACATTATCAAAAATTGTCTTTGTGGTCCTCTCCATTAACCTTCTTTATATGGAAAGTCTAGTGATGCTCAACTCTTAGACATTTGCTTAGATGATGTCAACAAACTAGTAATGCTTTTCAATGTTAGGAAGTTAGTTGCAAACCTTGTGAGAGCCTGTTTTACAAGTTCTTTCCCCTTGGTTGGTTTTTTCATCAAGCTAAGAACCCAAGGGTGAGAATAAATATATTTTGTAATGTTGCCTGCATCTTCTACAATTCATGAAGATCTTTCAAGAGATCCCAAATCCCTTTAGCTGTTTTACCTGAAGGTACCTGAGGGAGTTGATCATCTGTGACAGATAACTTGATAAGCATGACAACCTCTTGATTTTTTTGTATCATGTTTGTCCTGGTCATCACTTGCTGCTTTAGGACGAGGTGCCTTGCCCAAAACAATTTGTTCAAGGCAACGATACTCAAAAATTGAGAGCATCCTTTGCTTCCAGGTATTATAGTTTCGGCCGTTGAATTTCTAACCACTCCAACATGACATTTGTCAATGATGCCATCCCTCCCGTTTTCTTCTGCACGAAAAACGAGGTCAAACTGCAAAAAAATGAAAAGCCCTGTCACGAAACTCAAGGTGCTGAAATTTGAAAAACACAGAATCTTTCTGAAACACCCAAAAAAACCTGCTGAAAACCCTAGGTGGTGTAGAAAAAACCATGATTTAAAAAAAAAAAAAAATCGACAAAAAACAGATTCCAATATGCAGTTGAAATATAGACAGAAAATTGCGCAATCATTGCCAAGTAAAAAATCGTCCCGAAGAAAACGTCAAACGCACACAAAAAACCCACTTTTGGCACCCAGAAAATTGCAAAAAATCGAGCAAAATCCGTCGCTTGAACTTAGATCGCCAAAAATCACGCAAATATACGTGGGTAGAAAGATTGCCGTTGCCGCTGCCACGAAAACACCCAGACGTGAATTTTTTTTTTGTCGAAAATTTCCTAAGGTGGGTTGGAAAAAAACAACTCGCCAAAATAATATCGCGCAAGCCAAAAAAAAGGGGAAAATCCTTTCGTGCGGGGAGGAAACCCTAGCTGCGACTGCCTCACAAACTTTCGACGTGGGTCGAACCAAAAATTGCGGTCGTCCTAAAAAACGACACGAAAAAAAAATCGCGCGGAAAACTCGGAAAATCAAGGCCACAAAAATTGCAAAATCTCCACCATAAAACAAACATGATTTTTGGAAAGGAAAAACACGACCTTCAAAAAAAACTTCCAGCAAACCTTAGCAGGCCGGACCTACAAAAACTTTTGATCCAATTCGCCCAGGAAAAAAGTTTAGAAAAATTTCAATAAGAAATTATTTTAGAATTATAAATTTTCCAAAAAATTTTAAATCCCGCTCTGATACCATGAAAAATAATTGGATAATCTATTCAACAACATACAAGCATATATATAGAGATTACAAGACGATGTTCTAAATTAAGAACAAGTCGTTTAAAGTGAACTACTAAAAAGCTAATCGCTAAATAAAGCTTAAAAGCTAATTAACTAAAAAGCTAAATGACCATTAAACAAGGAACTAAATATAGGTGACTAAAATATAATTAAATATTCTAATACTTCTTGGTGCATCTTCTTGTTCCACATTGCACCTTACAATGAATGTTGTGCTCAAAGAATGTTTCTAGGTACAAAAAGACTTTGTGTTTGCACTTTGCTCAAATGGATGAGGTGGATGCACATTGCTTGCTTCAAACACTACTAGAGCCCAAATATTTGCCATATCTTTTTCCGTATTGACTTGCATATTAGCATTAATGGTTGTTGCTATGGTTGCTGGTGTTCTCGTCTTCTCTAGTTTCTTCTCATTCAACAAAGCAAGGAGTGCTTGTATATGAGGTGATTGATGCTTTCATCAAGCTTCTTCATGCATAGTGTGCAAATCACACTCACCACTACTAGTCCCATTATGGCATATTTCCAAGCATGGTCTTTGCATCTAGTGGGATGGCTTCGAGAGATTGATGTTGAGCTTGATTTGGAGCCATATGCCATCATATCTACTCTACATGTTTAAATACCCAAATACAATTTAATTGAATATCAATATTAAATATGACATTCTATTAATTAACACAAAAATCTACTTTTTGGACTCATGTAAAACCTTTTATTTAAGGGGAAAAATTGATTTCATTCAAAAAACCAGTACAAATTGGCAATACAAATTTTTAAAAATCGAACTCATTGCAATGTAACTTACATTCTTGGAGAAAACAAATTAACATGCTTGTAATAACTTAGATTCTGCTGTATGTCTTTGAAAGGGTCTTTGTTGTAATTGGGAGCTCTCTCCTCTGGTAGCACTTACCTAAAAAAGAGATTCTTGGAAGAAAAAGAAAAAAAGGAAAAAAGAATCACTAACCTAGAAACTGAATTCCTCAAATAAGTCCTTCAAATCCACAAAAAATCCTTGCAACTTGTTTTTGAGGATGCAGTTTTGGTGTGCTAGGCTTGCCTATGGCATGTGGGGTTAAGTAACCAAAAAAAAGCTGTACAAACTGCATCCAAACTGTGGTTGTGCATCCAATCTGCATCTTTGCGAATTTCCTTGTTTGACTCACCAGAACTCGGCAAGTACTTGCCATAAACTTACCTTGTTTGCCTCTGTGATTAAACACTAAGAGTACTCATATTTTACACAGAACCCAGAAGTACTTGGTGATTGGTGAGTTTTCCAAGTATGCCCTAGACATCTTTGTATGAGCAGTTGTAGATGCTGCTCGAACCCTTTAACTATTATAAGTAACAATATTGTTGGTTCTTTCGGCTTGAGCCTTATTGCAGGCATGTGAAGATTTTGGCTCCTTTCATAATCTCCTACTTGATCTTCAACAACCCAATGACTCTTTGAGGGGTCCCTGTGGAGATCTTTGTATTTGTTCAATGTTTTACATTTTTGGTTTAAACATATTTAGGTTACCACCTTCGGATTTCTTCTCTTTCTATTGTGATTTATGTTTAGTTATTTCTCATAACCTAGGGTCTTTTCACCTAAATGTATCATCTAAATACCATTAGCCAATTTCAGTTAAGCATGAACCTTAACATAATAGAAATTCTTTATTTCTTTCTTGGAAAACATGTATTGTCAACTCTTTGGTAAGTTGATGCTCAGAGCTTTGCCAAGTGAAAAGTTTATTGTACATCAACCTTTCAAATTCTTCTAAAATATGAATTGCACGACAATTCTACACAGACATTCGAGGGAACATATATGAATGTATAAAATAGAAAAGTACTTTTTTTAAATTTAAATGAATTCAAACAAATACTGTTTGAGGGAGTTTGTCTGGGATGAACTCTTGGTCTTTCATAAGACTGTAAAGTTATTTCACTTTTATGGAGGACACGTTAATGTTTGTTTGAATGAAACTAGATTTTGCATGTATTTTAATACCATGTTAGTAGGTTCGCCACTGGATTAGTCTGGGCTGGGATGTGATCCTGATCTGGGTCCAGCACTGGCCGAAAATTGCATTTAAAAAGGACAAGATTTAAAATAAACATAACTAACCTTAAAAGTGCATTTTTTGAAGAATTTAGAGCTCGGATAAAAGCTGTAAAATTATGAAAAATGCATTGCACCGCGAAGGTCCCTGTGATCTTGAAGGTGTTAATTTAGGCTGTGCCAGATGGAAAAGCAGCATTTTTTTCCTGATTTATTTTACCAATTTAAATCCCAAGCAATTGAATTCCATTTATACTTTTGGTTTGTGTAATGTCCCCACTTTAGCAGTTGACCAAGTGTATGTGCGTTAGCCTATCTCTACATGGTCCCGAGGGCTAACGAAGGGTTTAAGGGGATTTTGGAGTGTTTTGGCCCAGTCATTTCCAGTTTGGGCCAAAACAGAGTTGATTTACTTAGTTTCAAGCATACTTACTAATTTTAGTAAGTCAGCAAGACACAACGGAGGCTAGTTTTGGTGATTGGATTCGATACTCCTCGGCGAGAGCTTTCCGACGAGTATCACTCGCACTATTTGGAGTCCGATTGCTAATATATTTTAATGCCTGAAGTGTTATTAAAGTAACATTTAATTTAATTGTAAAATATTAAAGTGTTACTTTAATATTTATTTTATGGGGATGTGTGCAAATCAAAGGGGCACCCAAGGGAGACATAAGTGAATATTTTAATATGTTTTATATTGCACATCTTTTATCCCACATTGCTCTAGTGAGTTGGGTCGTCCCTTGGAGAAAGAATAAAAGGAAGCTTTTGTGGCTTCATTCAGCATGTTGAATATGAGAAAAATTGGTATGTGTGAGTTGCAGATCCGTTCTTGGCATTAGAGGACGTCTATCCTCACTTGTGACATTCTAGACGTCATTCCCCTGGGGTTTGGCCTTTGAAATCCATTGCTATCAGCTTCATTATCAGGCAGATTGGGTGCATTTCCAGCTACAGGCAGATTTAATGTTTGTTCATATCTTCTTCCCTACTTGTCTGATGCTTATGCCATTTTGAGGAGATGATTTTAGGAAGATATTGGACCTATTGAAGACAAATTAATATTGCCGCAACACTATTCACGCGGGTACTATTCATGCGGTTACTATTCACGCGGGTACTATTCATGTCACTGTAGCAGCAAGATTGAAAATGATTGCTGGAGTATCATGTCAATAATGCTGGAATAATTAGTGAGTTGATAATCTGCCATGTATTTGATTTTATTGATTCTGAAAATAACATCTTATCAGCAGTAGTTCAATCTTCAGTTTGCATATTATTGTAGTTTCCTTCTTGTTCATGTTATGTGATTTCAAATCTATGCAAAGACATAAAAACAAACAAGCATTTCATTTCCGAAGCCATAAGGGGTTTAAACATTAAACGGTGAAATAAGGAGTTGGCTGCAAACTGTTTGACCAAATTCCTATTAGCGGCTGGTTTAGTTTTTGGGCATTCTAGGGTGTCCATTACAGTTTGCCGAGTCCATTGTGCTTCCTGAGTAATGCTGCTATGATATAATCCGTTTTGATTTGTGTTTAACATATATGATTTGACAATTTAAATTGCATTATTAATTATCGGCTGTGTTCTCAATTCTATATTCATCTTTGAATATTTTGCTGACTGAAGAACACACTATTATTTCTCATGAACAAGACAGGTGCAGATGAAGGAATATTTGCATGGGTTGCTGCAAATTATGCACTTGGAACTCTAGGAGGAAACCCACATAAGACGACTGGAATAATTGAACTTGGTGGGGCATCATTTCAGGTTTTGTTAATCTCTTATCTTCACACTATTCTCAATTTTATGCAGCATTTTTGGTTTATTAATCCATGGTGATTGAGTTACCTTCTAGATGATATTTTGATAATGATGAGATTCCACTCTTTGATTACTTTCAGTGCCATCTAATATGGTATAATCTTTCATTCTCTGTAGAATATCTGTTACTTTAATAATAGTTTAAAACTTGAACTGTATGTCTGCTGTCTATTATAAGGCATTTAGATCGGGGTTAAGAAAATTTTTCCCAATTTTCTGGTCAATTTTGATTTTGTTAATATTTCTTTTTCTCTATTTTTTATAAAATGTTTGTAAATCTGTTTTAAGAAAATAACTGATTTCCTGATGTTTCTCATTTAATCTTTGTGAAATGATCAGAATTCTGAAAACAAAAATGTGCAAAGAGTTTCTGTTCTGAAAGAAAATTTAATTATAAAAGAACTTTGTCTTGACTGACAACGAGAGAGGTGAGTGAGAGCGAACCCCTAAATTTAATAAAACTCAGTTCCAATATGGATAATATACATTTCAGCCAAAGCTCTTAGCTAAGTCCCTCCTAAACTGATCTTTAATGTTTTAAATGCTTGTCTAACAAGGTCGGACACATTAAGAAATAAATGTTCACTACAATAATTCTTACCTTAGGTATTAACAAGGAAGCCTTCTTCTATATGTAGACATATTTCTGGTATTAGACTTTCATTTAAAAAGCCTTGCCCTTGCTCTATCCTGTTAAAACTATTAGCCGTTGTATGAGTTGAGTTGCTTTATTAATCTACAACAATTTTTAATCTTTGAATGGTTTATTTGTCTTTATTCTACTTTCCTAGAATAAACATATGCTTTAATCTCTTCCTATCATCATTAAATAAACTTACTTCATTCTTATTCCATCCTATTAGAATAAGCTTATTCTTTGTACACAATCAACCTTCTCTTTTGTCTAGCATTCTTCTAGTAAAATATATTGGTCTTATTACAAATTTACCCCTCCTAAAAGAAATGTTCCATGTTGATGTATTTTGGGCTCTTTCAACAACTTCTTTAAGCTTTTTCGAATCTTGATTTCTTCTGGATTCACATAGCCAAACACAGTAATCCATTGGATTCTTTAGGAATAAATGTCTATAGGAACATGTTATGCGGATCTACTAGAGCTTTTGATATGATTTGTTAATGTTCCTTGGCTACATAGCTGAGGAAAATTTGTCTGATTTTCACCTTTCAAAAAGTGGTTTTTACTAGATTACCATCCACTAGAACAATGAATCTCATTGTTTTGTCAATTTTACCGTTCTATACCGTTAACATATCTGAGGTCATAACCTTGAGAGAACTTGAAGTGTTTTTCTTTGAGTGGTTTGAAGACCAACTGCAAAACTTGTAATCAATAGCTACAAAGTTTTAGGTGATTTGGAGAGTTCCATCCATGAATGACAATATAGAACCCTGGCATCAACTTGTTTCACTTTAGCAAATAAGGCAATGGATTCTAATGCTTCCCAATATAGAACAGGCATTTGATATTCAGGACAACCTAAGGTTTACTTTCAACCAAATCAGTCATTGCAAAAAATGGTCAAATTCTTGCTCAAGCATAGAGCCATGATTTCTAAACTAGTTATAAAAGTTGCATGTTTCTCCTCTTGTTCATGCAAATATGGTCCCAGAATGGGGTGTAACTATAATTTATTTGGTGGTTCCTCATATCCTTTCCTCCCTTTATTGTTGGATCCTCTATTCCAAGTTATTTTAGTATTTTTCAATGATAGTTGTGTTGTGACGTTTTCACACATCTCCCCATTGCAATTGGGGACCCCCCACTTTTTTCTGCTTTCTAGGATAGTGGTAGAATCTCTTGCTATTAGCCTTTCGTTTGAAGAAGTGCACTTTCTTAGGTGGCTAGGCAATGGTAGAGTCATTTCTCCCTCCTTAGGTTGGAAGAAGGTCAAGTGGTGTCAATTTGAGCATAGAAGGTAAGGAAGGTTAGTTGGGCAAAATTTGACTAACTATGGGAAAATTTCCTTTGCCCCCTGGCAGGAGCGATCTTCACTTCGTTTGCTCCCTCGTAGGAGCAATTTGGATTTCCTTTGCCCTCTTAGGGGAGTGAAGTGAGTTCCTCTGCTCTTCCATGTCATTAGTAGTCACTCCCTTTGACTTCATAGGAGCAATATGTGAGATTAGGTGGAAGAGGTCGAGTAAGGTGTCATTTGAGCAAGATTAGAAGAAAGGGGTTTGATAAGTGAAACCCTTGGATGAAATTCCACTAGATATTGAATAAGTTCCTCCATCATCCAAGTAATCTGATTATACTTCATTGAGAGGAAGGTTGCGGGAGCGAAATTTGACGAAGTGTATGAAAATTTCCTTTGCTCCTCATTTGGAGCGAATTCTACTTCCTTTGCTCCATTCTTGGAGCGAATTCTGCTTCCTTTGCTCCTTCTTAGGAGCGAACCTCCTCTCCAAGCCTTCTAAGACATCTCAAATACCTTAGGCCATCCTATCATGTCTTTGTTCAAGCAATGAACTCAATCCTCAATCAGCAATCATGAATTTAGCTAAGTATAGGGGTCATTTCCTTTGCTTCTTCTCAGGAGCGAAATTGACTTCCTTCACTCCTTCTCAGGAGCGAAATCCTCTTCCATTGCCCTCATCTTGGAGCGATTTGGACATCCTTTTCATATTTGAGGGTGATGAGCAAGTTTAGTACCTTTAACATCATTTTGATCGTTGAAAGAGGTAAATGCATCATGGTTTTGACAAATGAAAGGAAGGAAGATGAAGAAATGAATCGATTTCCTTTGCTCCCTTTTAGGAGCAAAAATTACTTTCATTGCTCCTCATCCGAAGCAAATTTACCTTCCTTTGCTCTTGGTTAGGAGCGAAGTTGCTTCTAAGGCCTTCCTTGAGGTTAATTTGACACATTCACATGCATGGATGGTAAAATACCAAGAAATGAGTTGATCAAACCAAGCTAGAGGGCGAATTTGAGGTCACTTCCATCGCTTGAGTCTTGGAGCGAAAAACACTTCCTTTGCTCCTCCTTAGGAGCGAAATCACCTTCCTTTGCTCTTTCATGAGAGCGAATTTGCTTCTAAGATCTCACATGAAGGTGATTTGATGCTTATGAGTTGATGAATGGAGGGTAAGTTGATGAAAACTGAGCTAAGTGTCTAAATTGCAATGACTTCCTTTGCTCCCCTTTAGGAGCGAAATGTGCTTCCATTGCTCCTTCTCAGGAGTGGAATACTCTTCCTTAGCTCTTTCATGAGAGCGAAATCATCTCCAAAGCATCCATTGATGACTTTTGCATATGGAGACTAAAAAATTAAGAGATAAGCTGATGAATGAAGGGTAAGTGGGTAAAACTGAGCTACGTGTCTTCCATTGCTCCCCTTTAGGAGCGAAATTTGCTTCCATTGCTCCCCTCTAGGAGTGAACTCACCTTCCTTTGCTCCTTCATGAGAGGAAAATTCCTTCCTAGGCAATTTTGATGATCACTTGAAGCATCTCTCATAAGAAAGGTGATAAACTTAAGACATAAGAGGGTAAAATTGATGAAATCTAGCTAAGTGAGCCGAGTTTAAAGTCACTTCCATTGCTCTTATCTTGGAGCGAATTCCTATTCCATTGCTCCCTTCTAGGAGCGAAAATCAGTTCCTTTGCTCCCCTTTAGGAGCGAAGTGCTCAAATACAACGCCTAGCAATGCAATACAAACACATTTGGCGCCTAAAATTGAATTCAAAAAGAAAATGCACGAGGTAAGTAACAAGTCGGTCACCTTGAGGAGATAAATTTAATTTTATTTGATTAAAACCAAGTCGGCCTTCACCCCTAAGAGACACATCTCTTCCTTAGACGCCTATATAAGGGGATTCAAAATGTTCATTAGATCATCATTTCAAATCGAATTTCTTCTCTACAAGAGCAGAGCAGCGAATCGGATCAGCATCGGCAGTGAATCAGATCAGCATCGGCAGCGAACTTCAATCAACAAGGACAGCGAATTCAGGCAGCAAGGAGCAGATTTACTCAATTGGAATGGCTTCCTTTGCTCCTCAATAGGAGCAATCTCCTCCATAGATGCACATATCAGACCTGCAACACAAAAAATCAGAGATCATATCAAATTGAGAGAGAGTGTAAAGGTAATAATATATCATGTGTGTTTGATACCTATTTGTTTGTTTTGCAGGTGGTACAGGAGGAGATCAAAGGGGGCAGATTGTATGGAGATCAACATAGTACTCCAAGGAAGAAATTTCTACATCAAGGTCAAGGTTCAGGATGCAAGGAAGATGTCTTCAAGAGGGAAGATTTCATCGGCAAGCACCAGGGTTTCAAGGAAGGTGACTACACAAGAAGGATTTTGAGGTATTCAAGAACCCTCACTGAATCATAATGACACGAAGAAGGCAAAACTCCAAAGTATAAGGGAGAGATCATACAATCACCTCAAGGCAAGATAAGCAAGCGAAGATGGAAGATTGAATTGACCACAATGATGCTTCCAATCATCACCACATTGAGCAAGTGACTAACATTGAGTATCAAGGGATATTGCTTATGATGAGATATGAGGTCTACAAGTACAAATTGAGGTGGCATCCCATTCACTACTCCACTAATTAGAGAAAGTCCTACATCAGCATGTCTTGATTCAATGAATCAAACTCACCCATGGGGGCACAAACTCCAATATACCTACCCCCACTATCTATTGGTCAAACACTCAAGAAATGACATGTGTCCGAGCATTGTAATTATTTCATTGGCCAAAATAAAGTTTGTTGTAACAAACCCTAATTAGGGTTTCATTCTAAAATCTTGGCCATTGATGGGGTTCAATCTTGGCCACTCATTGTAATGAGCTCTCTATATAAAGCTCAAGCTCTTCATTTGTAAAGGTTAATGGTTAGTAGCAGAGAATTAGTGAATAGGAGAAGAATAGAAAATAAGAGATTAATAGTAGTTAGAAGTTAGATAAGAATAGGAGGAGGAATTGCTGTTAAGACCTGTAAATAGAGATACTCTTCATTGTAGTTATGGTGAAATGTGTTATTTCAACAAGTCCCATGGTTTCTACTTCTCATTTACTTTCATGTTGATTAGATTGAATGGAGGAAATTGTTGAATGCATTAGAGTGGAATCCATTTAGTCCATACCACTAGCCTCTTGCGTGGTCAACTGGAATTATATGAGCTTAACTTCAATTGTTATACATCCATTGTTTATGCGTTAACTTGAATGGTAATCAATGTTTGATGGGAATGATCTGAACATCTTTGAATTATACCTTAGGAGATCGCACTGAGCTGGTGTCAAATTGTTCGATTTGATGGTGAGACCTTGCCCAGTAGGATTCCATCAAATCATTCAGCCTTTTCTTGCATTCTTAGGATTAGAATAGAATTCCTAAACCTTATGCCTTTTCCCCTTTTTTTAATTCTGCAAGCAAGTAGATAGAATCTAAGTTCCAACAATTCAAGCATTCAATTATTCAACGTAAGGCCCCTTGGAGGAACAACAAATCACAACGACCAACTGTGCATATCCACACGTCGTGACCCGACATATTAGGAACCTTGGAGCTGTCTCAAGTGATCCTTATGCAAATCTTCAGCATTTGAGAGACTTTGATCAAGAGAGGATAAGATACTTTTGGGTATTTTATTGTGTGTTTGCATGTGCCTAAAAAACACATCAACAAGCTGTAAGGTGATGATGACCACAAGGATTGATTGATCTTTCAGCCATATTTTACTATTAGCCTCACATCAAGGAAGTTTGTCATTAATGTTGGTATCTATTCCACCATAGAAAATCCTTGTAGTTCGAATAACTATTTCCTTTGAGTATTTTAATAAAGCCCAACATTTCATGGAAAAGATAGGTTCTTAGGAAACATTCTATTATAATTTGTAGGTCTTTGATAAGTTGGAATATTGATCATTGAGGACTCTGGCTAGTTGAATTCTACTTCTTTGAAAACATTTTCCATTGTTGGGAATTCTCTCAGAATCCCCACTTCTGATACCATAAAATAATCCAAACTTTGTTGTGTTCCTTAGGGACGTGTCCCTTCCATATTTTGCCTCATCCTCTGCAGGGGACATTTTGGGGACTCCATAACGACTTGGAAATGTCCCCTTCTTGTCCCCTGTTTACCCAGAAAATAGGAAATGTCCCTGAAATGGCTCTCAAAAGCTAGGTGATGATAGGGGACAGCTAGCCATCCCCTACTCGCCAACAAGGTGTAAAGTCCATTTAAAAAAAAAACAAAAACATTTTTAAATTAAAAAAAGGCATGGCTGGGCACACAAGGACCCCCCGCCCCTTCAACCAAAACCAAAACTAAAACTTTTTCTAAAAAAACTTTAAAACTTGTGTTGAGGAGCAGCAAGAGAGGAGCAGTTGGTTAAAGAGGAGTGAATAGGAGTTGAAAGAGGAGATTAGGACATCAAATCCACTACATTAGTGGTGAGTTCATCATCTTACTTTTGTTTTTCAGTTTGTTTTGTATTTTTTCAAATTTTTTAACAGATAGGAAGGGCAATGTAATTTTTTTTTCCTTTTATTTGAACTTGCAGCTTTGTTTGAAATTGTTAAACAACAAAAATCGTGAGCAGCAGTGAGAGTAGTGATAGTGAGGAGGTTGAGATTCAGATGGAAGAAAGTAGTAGACCTAGAAGTAGAACTCATAGAAATATGGCAGGCATTGGGGGTTCTTTAGGGCGTGGGAGTTTACTATGTCCAGCAAGCTCAAGCCCATTTGAATGTCCTTCCATATACCTTAAAAACTATGCAAAAGGGCCTTTTAACCTCAATAAACTTCTATTGCAATTTGCACCAGGAGTCAATAAGGATAGGAAAAAATGTTTAGGGGGGAGTAGAGAATGGTTTGCCATTTGTGCAACAAAGGATATAGGGGCAGCTATAGAAGGGTTTATTGTCATCTTTTGTGGTTAGGTGGTAAAGGGGTGAATGGTCGTGTAGCTATAACTCTAGTTGAGACAATTGAGGCATCTAGATTGCATATGGAGGGCGAGGCAAAAAAGTAAGGAACTTCATTGGAGAGTTTGCAGCCTAGCGTATCATTACTTACAAGATCCATAGATGTTGGATTTCATGGGGGAGAGTGTTCTACTTCTACTTCTACTAGAGGAAAGAAAAAAATTACAAATGTTGCAACTATATTCAACAGACAATTAGGAGATGTGGTTGAGTCCTCCATTGCCAAGTTTTATGCTTGTGCCATACCATTTCATGTGGCATGTTCACCATATTTTAAACAAATGTTCAAAGATGTGATAGCTGCTGGTATTTCATTTGTTTTACTTGGAGAACATAAGCTATGTACCACGCCCCTTGATAGAGATTAGAGAGTATTCCAAGGTGAGTGTGTTGATGGAAGATATGAGACAAACTTGGATAAGGGATGGATGCTCCATCATCATGGATGGGTAGACCAATATCAAACATCGACCACTCATCAATATTATTGTCACAAGTTTAGTTGGCTCTTATTTTCTTAGAGCTATTGATTGTTTGGGCAAAAGGAAGGAAGTAACCTTCCAATTTTAAATTTTGAAAGATGCCATAGAAGAGGTTGGAGCCTCTAATGTTGTACAGGTAGTGATCAACTTAGCTTGTGTGTAAGCTAGTTGGCTTGATGGTGGAGGGTGATTATATGCACATTTTTTGGACCCCATGTTCTATTCATGCATTGAACAATACTTGAAGGACATTGGGAAGATAGATTGGGTGAAGGCAATGGTGTGAAAGGCTAGAGATGTGCAATTATTTTGCTTTGTTCAGGACATTTTTGAGGTAGGGATTCCTCAAGCCCATGGAGACTAGATATGCCAGAGAGGATGGTTGAGGTTCAAGAGGCATTGCAATTAATGGTGGTCAATGCAGAGTGGGGTAGATGGCAAGAGGCAAGCACATTGAAAAGATGTGTGAAACAAAAAATCCTTGATGATGATTGGTGGTCCACAATGAGGTAAGAAAATTGTTGATTTTATTATTTAATTTCTAATATAATAATTTAATAATTTATTAATGTTTCTAACTTGTAAAATATTTCCATTTTTTTGATGACTATAATTTTTGTAACTTGTTTGCTCTTGCAGATATGTTTGCTCCTTTATTGAGCCTATTGTGTGAGTGGTTAGATGTGTTGATACTGACTCTCCTAGCCTTGGAAAGACTCTTGATACCTTTGATAACATGCTTGGACACATCAAGCAAGCAATTCATTGTAGGGACCTATTGTGACCATTTCACACATCGCCCCATTGCAAATGGGGACCCCTGCTTTTTGCTTTTTAGGGTTTGTTTTCTAGGTCTTTTAGGGTTTTGTCTGTTAGCCTTTGCATTTTGAGTGTCGCCAAGGGGATCACCTGGATAGCAGGTTCTGCTTGAGTTAGGTCAAGTTGATAAGTGATGAAGTCTGAATGTCCTGATCCTGAAATTTGGCTAAGTCTAAAAGTCCTGATCTTGAAATTTGGCTAAGTCTGAAAGTCCTGATCCTGAAATTTGACTAAGTTTGGAAACTGAAAAACCTCCAAAAACTAGATTTTGCAATATAACTTCTGGAGGTCTGAAACCACTCTCAAACATCCTGAAAGTATATATGGAATATAACTTAAAGTATTCTTATACTTAAATGTTATATTCCATAAAATTATCTTGTCGAAGAGTTCAAAAAAGTCAAATTTCGCTCTTGACCCTCTCAGGAGGTCCAAAGCGAATTTCGCTCCTGACCCTCCCTGAGGGTCCAGGGCGAAAATCAACCTAGGACTCATTCCTGGCCTTATTTGACCAAATTTTGATTTGCAAAGCATTTTGTTTGGACTTTGGGATTGATTGAAAACCTTGAAGAAAATGATGAATTTTGGCCAAGATTAGGAATTTCGCTCCTGACCCTCTCCAAGGGTCCATAGCGAAATTCATTGTAGACATCATATGCCAACTCGCTTGAATTTGAAATCTTGTTCCTGGCTTTGAAAATGATCTTACCTCGCCTTGTGAAGTGGTTTGAAACTAAAGGATTGAACAATTTAGCCTAGATTGTAAATTTCGCTCCTGACCCTTGCTGAGGGTCCAGGGCGAGAATCTTATTTAAGTTTATTTTAGCACTAATTTTGGCTAACTTGTTTTGTGCAGGGTCTCCCGAAGAGAAGATTAGACATCACTTGATGCAAATTGAAGGTTGGAAAGCATTAAAGATGATGAATTTTGGGCAACAAATCAAAATCGCTCCTGACCCTCTCTGAGGGCCCAGGGCGAATTTCTTGTGGACACACTATTTTATCCTTTGTTGGACATGAAAACCTATTCATAACACAAAACAAGATAACATCTTCCTTAGCCAAGGAATTTCGAGATGAAAAGTGAAACAATTTGATCATGATGGCAAAAGCGCTCCTGACCCTCACTGAAGGTCCGGAGCTTGATTTTCAAATTTGCACTGTTCTTGCAAGATCAAAGTGATTTTATGATTGGAAGAGATCAAGGAAAGCATGTTCTATCCGTTGAATATAATTTGAGTGGTCAACAAAGGAGGAAATCAACCCAAAAAGCAAAAGGCGCTCCTGACCCTTACTGAAGGTCCAGAGCGATTTTCTTGAAAGACACATTATTTTATCACTTGTTGGGCTTAAAGATTTATTCATAGCATGAAAAAGGAAAGTTCTTCCTTATCAAGGTGATTTCAAAGGGAAAGGTGAGAAAATAGCTTAAATTTGCAAAAGCGCTCCTGACCCTCACTGAAGGTCCGGAGCTAGATTCTAAAAGTGCAATTTTCTTGCAAGGACAAAACAAATTTTGTGATTAAAATAAATGGAAGAGGGTGTGTTCTATCCGTTGAAGATAATTGGGAGAAACAACAAGGCATGGACAAGCTTAAATTTGCAAAAGCGCTCTTGACCCTCACTGAAGGCCCAGAGCGATTTTTGCAAAAAACTACAACTTTTCTTCAAAATTGTGCTAAGGCAAGGATGAGATAAGGCAAAAGGACCCCAAGAAACTTGATGAGTATTGTATTGCCTTTGAAAATTGAGGATTTTAGTCACAAAATAAAAAATCGCTCCTGGCCTTCACCAAGGGCCTAGGGCGAAATTTGTGATATCCTTCATTTTCTACATTGCTTGAGTGTTGAAATTCTTAACGAATTCACCAAATTTGCTAATTTTGAGCCCTTTGGAGATTTTGAATCAAATTCACATTAAATTAAGGCATTTTGAATTTAATAAATTAATTTTTAAGCCTTGAAATTAATAAAAAATTCCCTTGGAGGCATCTAAAATTAATTTTGGAATCAAAAAAATTAAAAGTTGAGCGCACAAGGCATTATTTTGCCTTTATTTGACAAGTCGGCCTACTCCTTTTGAGGTTTTATTTATTATTTCACCTTTTATTTGCTAGGTCGGCCTCATGGGTAAGTGGAAGGTGAGCGCTCTATATATTGGAGGAGTGTTGCTTCACATTTCAAATCATTCAATCATTCCTTTAAGTGCGAAATTGGAGAGCAAATTGGAGGTGCGAAATATAGCTTGTTTGGAGCGAATTTCTACCAAGTGTTGAAGACTAAGGAGGGCGAAATTCTTTTGAAGACTAATGGAGGCGTAATTCATCCAAAGGAGGACTATAAACTAAGCCTTGTCCATCAAAATCCGGTCTTCTCTCATCATTTTTTTCAAGGTTTTGTAGTTAAGCACTCAAAGGAGGAGATATGAAGAATCATTTTTGAAGTTCTTATTCAAGACTTATTGTGATCCCATTGCAATTTTGTAAAATCTAAGTCTTGAAAATCCAATTTCCATTCATGATTAATTTGAAAATGTATAGTTCTGGATTTATCATGACTTTTTTCAAATTAATATCTTAAGTTTTACCTTTGAAAGGTCTTAAATTTCATGCTTTGAGGTTTGATGCTCAAAAGACTAACTTTAATATTTTGTGTAGGCATCAAATGGAGATCCCTAGTTGGAAAATCAAGCCAGATCAAGGACGGTCTCCTCCAAGAGGATCAAGCAAGGATAAGGGTGACCTCCTCCAGTCAAGCATCGACAAGGACAACCTTCTTCGATCTGGCATCATCAGGAATAACTTCTTCCAATCCAGCATTCCAAGGCGAGATACATCATCATCCTGCAAATCAAAGACAAAGTAAGTCAGAGCAAGGGTTCGTTGAAGAAGCAGATAGTTCCAGAAGAGTCAATTAAAGCTAGCTTCCCAGCAACATCAAATTGACATCAACCAAGTGTCAGATGAGTTGGCATCCCAGTCATCACTCCTCCAGTCGGATTGGTCCACCTCAGCATGTCTAGATTCAATGTACCTAACTCATGGAAGATGGCACAAACTTCGATGCACCTACCCCAGCTATCTATTGGTCGAATTTTCCAGAGAAGACATGTGTCCAATTAATACAATTTTATCATTGGTCAAGCATTAAATGTTATGTAATGGTTGTAACAAACCCTAATTAGGGTTTTCATTATTGAATCTTGGCCATTGATCTCAAATTGATCTTAGCCATCGAATTGTATTAAGGGCACTATATAAGCCCCGACTCTTCATTTTGTAAAGGCAGTTGGAAGCAGTTAGAAAGGAGTTAGTGAATAGAGAGTAGTTAGAAGGTGATTAGAATAGCAATTAGAGTAGAGTAGAGAGAGGGGGCAAAGATTGTTGCCAAGATGTTGTTGTAAAAGACTTGTAACTTTATTGAAGAAATGGTGAAATTTATGGGCCGATTCGACAATTTGCATGGTCTCTATACTTCTCATATTTGATTTCGTGTTATTAGATGAGTGGAAGAAATGTGCTTGATTGATGGTGAAATTCGTATATCCATACTACTAGCAGTTTGTTGATTGCAGACTTGCCTTGTGTAGTCAACTGGAATCATTTAGCTTAAGCTTAACTTCAATTGTCGCTTCTTCATTGATATGCATCAGCCTGATGGTGTCTATGCTTGCAGTGATGATTTGAACATCATAAAGCTTTCCTTCGAAGATCGCACTAACCTTGTGGAGATGGTCCTGTGATGTCAAAACAAGACTTGGTTAGAATTTCATCAAAGATCATTCATTGCTCTTACATTCTTAGTGTTAGGATTAGATCCTTTCCTCACCCTCATCTTTTTTCCTTTTTTCAAATCAAAGCTAGTAAAATCCTGTGTTCCAGCAATATTCAAAGCAAATCAGACGTTCAGTCATCAAGTGTAAGTCCCCTTGTGATTCCAGCAAATCACATCATACCACAGAGAGCTTATCCACACGTAGAGGTCCTACATACAAAGAACCTTGAAGTCATCCCAATTGATCCTTTTCGCGACATCTTCAACATTCGGAGACTTTATTCAAGAGAGGATAAGGTACCTTTAGGTATTTTATTCTATGTTCGCATGTGCATAAAAAACACATCAACAGGACCCTACTTTGGGATTTTATGAGGAATATCTTAGGTCCATTGTGATGCAACGACGAAACACTATGAACACCCCGCTTCATATGGCAGCCTATGCTCTCAATCCCAAATGGTATGCAACAAGACCTAGGAGAGTGCCTCCATCTCACAATGAGGAGGTGAAAGAAGGCTTTATGAAGGCCCTTGGGAAAATGTACATCGAAGAGGAATCTATTTTACAATGCACGCAATGGCTTGCATTTATCAATCTTCATGGTCCAACCTTCAACAAACCAGAGGTGAGGTCGGATAGAGCTATATTAGCTCAAATTAATCCTATTGGATGGTGGACATGGCATGGCAAGGATGCACTGGAGTTGAGGTTACTTGCCATTCATTTTCTTTCACAAGGTGCTAGTTCTTATACAACAAAGAGGAATTGATCCACACATTTAGCTTCATCCAATCAATAAACTTAAATTCCATTCTAGTACATAGTACAATAGAATCAATGAACATGTTGGTATTTTCCCAATTGATTGCTTGAGCATCTCTAAGGGTAAGCAACTTCTTATGATTAAGAAAATCATATCAAAGGGCAACTTGTAAAGCACACAAAAAATACTTGGGGGTGGGGGTCGCGGTGGGGTAATCAGTATTTTAAAATTCTAAACACATGAAACCACATAAAACAAAGATATAGAATAGAGAGAGCAAACATCAACTCGGAGAACACAAAATTTCACGTGTAAAATCCTTTCGGTCTAAGTTACTGGTTCGGGTTCGGATTCGGCAAAAAAATAAAATTCCTGGGTACGGGTTCGTCCGTACATATATATAATACATATGTTCAATATATACAATCCATACAAAAATAAAATATACAATGTGACTTTCCATACATAAATGATAAATGATAAATCCATAATTGCCAATGCCAATAAATATTCATATATCGCAAATGTAATTAGTAAACTAATAACTAAAGTCTAATATCATATTCATAATTTGCAAAAAAGATAATATTCAAATTTCAAGTCTTTATTAAAAAGTCATAAAGGGGCGAATTAGAGTTTTATTAATTAAAAACTATTTTAAAAAGTCTTTTTTTATTGTTTTTTTGACCCGTGGGCCCCGTTTTTGGGAACCCACGAGCTTGGGTTCACACTGGTCCTCCTGGGTTCACCCGGGTCTTTCCCAGGTGGCTGGGTTCCTTGTGGGTCCTACGACGCAGGACCCACAAGGAACCCGACCACCTGGGAAGGACCCAGGAGGAACCTAGGGAGAACCCGGGGAGAACCAAGACCGGGCAAGAACTAGGACCCGGACCCAGGCCAAAAGGGGAAGAACCGATATCTTAGCAGTTTTGGTTAAAAAACCACTACAAATCAATAGCTTTCAATTAACAAATGAACACCAAACCAGAAATACATAAGTGAGCACCAATTCATAAATACATAAGTGAGCACCAATTCACTGAGAGCACCAACTCTGATTACATAAGTGAGCACCAACTCACATATACTGAAACCATACAAAAATTACACACCCCCCGAAAACAATTCTTGACTCCTGATAAGCTTGACTTCATAACATACATGCTTGACTCCATCACACATGCTCGACTCCATAACCTCCTTGAAAATCTGCAACAAATCCTTCTTCAATTATGTTGTGAAACTGACTATAAGTCTCCCACAAAATTCCCTTTTTTGTTCTTCATCACAGGTCTGGAATGATCTTCTTGTATTTATATATCTACTCTTGCCTCCTTTATTAACACCACACACTCTTTTACAAAATGATTTTCATACTTAACTCAGAACATCATGCTTGACTCATAACATCGCATGACCTAAAACACCATGCTCAAGTCAATCACAAAGCCAACTCCTTCATCAATCACAAAGCCAACTCCTTCATCATACTCGTCTCAAATAAACTCCGTCTAGTCACAAGAAGAGTAGTTATCACAACAGACAAACAAATCATGCATCAACTCTTTTAAAAACCAACACCAACATTTTCGACTCCCATCCACATACACAACTCAGTAAAACAATGTTCGGCGATCACTTTTAAAAAAAAAAGAAAAGAAAAACAAAACGAAAGCCCATAGTCTCCACACAATACTACCTTATCCTTGAATTTGCAGAATAAAAATGATTCCCCCTTTTTGAATTCAAGGCCTTATTGAATCTGCAGAATAAAAACTTGAAGAGAAACTTGAAAAAGTGGCACGGTCCTTCAGTGAGGGACGGGAGCACTTTTTGTCTTGGTCCCTTGGTGAGGGACGGGAGCACTTTTTGACTTCTTGGCATACTTCTCTGTCTTTTAAACCTTCGATCGTGGTTAAGGCATAAAACACCCTTTCTCCCTCTTATCCAAGTCAAGTTTTGCCATAAAATATCGAATAATGAAGAGAAACTTGAAAAAGTGGGATGGTCCTTCAGTGAGGGACGGGAGCACTTTTTGTCATTTGGGTTGATTTACTCCTTTGTAGACTGCTTAAATTATATTCAATGGACAAAACATGCTTCCCTTAACCCTTGCAAAGATGGTGCAAATTTGAAAAAAGTGGCACGGTCCTTCAGTGAGGGACGGGAGCACTTTTTGCGTTCTAAGCCAAATTGTCTCACTTTTCACCTCGAAATTTCTTTGCTAGGGAAGATTTCATCTTACTTCATGCTATGAATAGAAGTTAATGTCCAAAAGAGGTCTAAAATTGTGCATATAAAGAAAAGTGCTCTGGTCCTTCAGTGAGGGACGGGAGCACTTTTTACCTTCTAGGCAAAAACTTCATCATTTTATTGTTTTCAATCAAGTCTGGATGCTTTATCATGTTCGTTTAGTCCTCCACTATGCCTTTGATGTTTCGATTTGACCAAACAAGGCCAGGAATGGCCCAAATAAGTCTTTTCGCTCTGGTCCCTCAGTGAGGGACGAGAGCACTTTGCCTTGGTCCCTTGGAGAGGGACGGGACCACTTTTTCTTTTAACCTTCAAAATTCACCATTTTTGTGCCTTCAAAATCTTCAAAAGTATCAAGTCATGTCGAATTATCATTCCGGAAGACCTTGCACAAAACAAAATAGAAAAGTCAGTGACAAATATGCATAAAATAACATTTGTGCTCTGGTCCCTTGGTGAGGGACGGGAGCACTTTTGTCCTTTCTGGCTAAAATATTCAAAATTTAGGTCCCCAATCACTTCACAAGGCAGAGTTAGGTCATCTTCAAGGCTAGGAATCAATTATCTTGAAAAAGTGGCATGGTCCTTTAGTGAGGGACGGGAGCACTTTTTGTGTTTCAGGCATCATCTTGCCTCCGAAATTTGATCAAAATTTACCTAGGCAAGAATATACAATTTCATCTTCAAAATGCTAACACTTAGACAAAATTTGAATTTTCCCTCAAAAAACCCTGACTAGACCTAACCTGAGACATACTTATCTTACTTCAATAATCAACCCTCGGAAGGACGCTTAATAACTTTCAAAATTTGACTGGACTCAGCTTGAAAAATATCCAAAAGAAACCCTTAAGGCTTAGCCCTAGCCCAGACAACTCACTCATTCAAAACCCTAAAAGTAGAGAGAAGAACAGGCAAAACAAAAGCGAAAAAAGGGGGTCCCCATTTTAATGGGGCGATGTGTGAAAACGTCACAACATCTAGCGCCACCTTGAATAAATGTTCCTGAAACATTTCAGAGATAAAGACTCAATTGACACCTAGAACCTCCGGAAAATTCAACCCAACTTATCAGGAGATTAGAAAATGTACTCAAAGTGGAAGGAAAATCCTTAACCAAATCCAGACACTTAGTCTTTGATTACCCAGGTGTGTGCAAGTGTATTCATTCCTCTCGACAAGACAATTATAACCTTCAGGTTCCCCTGTGATTAGCTACGTAGTTTATCTGAACTTCAAAAGCATCCTGGATAGAGCCCCGCTGCCAGTCAGACGTCCATAGTCCCGACGAGGTTATCGCCGCAAGCTTACGAACATTGCTCCATTGCCAGCCAGGCGTCTATAGCCCCGATGGAGTTACTCGCATATTCCCCTTTAGCCAATTTTGATGTTTCATTGCATTTCATTTTTTCTTTTTTCTTCATTTTTCTCTTTCATTTTCTCATTTTTTTCTTTTGATACTGCTTTTTCACTCCGTCAATTCCTTTGGCTCGTAAGCAGTGAAGCTTACTAGGGTTTGAGGATTGCTGTGGCACTAAAGTCAGATTTTAGATTTTTCACCAATCACAGCTTTGCCTGAAAACCATAATGACTCAGAGTCTATTAATGTGTAAAGATATAGTAATCAACAAATGTCGGCATCAAGATACAGAAAATGATTCCCTTCCAAGTCAAATACAGGTCCTGATCAGATGATAAAACTGGAGAGGAACAACCTCGGATTCCGAGCACTTCATGAATAGATATCTAAGAAATGAGTCTAACATAAGATCCAGGATATCGCCAACGTGTGAGCAACAACACAAACACCTTTCTCACAAGATGGAGGTTCCCACTAAAGACACCTAAACTAAAGCAAACCGACCGACGGACTGACTCAAAGCAAACTAAGCTAAAGCGCACATCAAAAACAAACTATCTAAAGAAGGCAAACAACTAAACTACCTGAGCCAACACTAGATCATGAGTCAAATGACTCAAGGCAAATTAAGAACAAGGCTCAAAAGACCTCTAACTAAAGACACAAAAAGAAAACCTACTCTAAACCTATATACAAGAGTCCTAGACTCGACATGACTCAAAGAAGCCAAATATGTACATGACTTTACATGATTTCTCAGGTTGTGTAACAGGAGCATGGCAAACGTGATGGTTCTCAGTCGGGCAAATTCATCCTTAAACACAGAAAGACAAACTCTCACCATGCATCTCTCATACTCAAGCAAATTTTCACTCAAAATGATCAACTGGGGTAATTCGTTAGGACCATGATCAATCCAGATGCAAGTTGTTTTCCCAAAATCCCCATAATCAAAATCATAATAACTTTCAAAGCTAGGATTAAGGAAAGAGACAACCTGGCATATTTCAGGCTCATACGGAACTGCATTGTCGGAAGCGAGGTCACCAACTGCTTCAGGAGGTCGCCATTGGTGATGAACTATTCCACGAGCATCCACAACATGTTGATCTTGATTAGGAAGTTCTTCTTGAAACAAGCTCAGCGCCCCTTCGAATAGCTCAACATTCTTTGTTTTCATTGAGACATCTTGCATAAACCAGGCATCTTCATGAAACTTTGTTAGCATATCTTCAAAAATGAGAGTCTCCTTGATGGATTGAGCTTCAAACATCTCCTCTAGTGGATCAAAGATAATCTCAGGTGGCTTTTCTTCTTCAAGTATAGTCTCGGGAGGTCGGAGCTGATGATGGATCATATCACTCACAGTAACTTGTTTATCTTGAAAAAAATTTGGCAGTGATTCCATTTGTGTTTCCTTTACAAGATCCTTCAATGCTTCCTCAAATATTACGAGAGTGATGAAATCTTCAAGCGCCCCTTCGAATTGTTCTTCATATCTGGATTCTTCATTCAATATGTCAACTTGATTGTCTTCTTCAATGAGGCCATTTGAAAACTCTTGCAATTCAATCTCAAGGATCTCCTTTTGTAGCATAAACGAGAATTCTTCAAGGAATGAGTCATGTTCTCCTTTAATTGCTTGTTCAACTCCTGGATCTTCCTTTGTTATTGCTAGAGTATCTTCAACTGATTCTTCAACTTTTGTCTCATGGTATTCCTTTTCAGGTGCAAGGCATGGTGGGCTATCTATACATTGTTCCTCAGGTGCATTTGTATCGTCAACGTACAATTGATCCTTCTCACAATCAGATGCTGGAGCAATGTCTTGTTCATAGGTTCTCCTAAATTCAACTGCGAGATGAGCACCCCAAGATTTGTTCATAATGCATTCTTCCTCGGACAAAGTTGGCATTCCAAACTGGTTTTTGACTTGATTGATAGCCATTTCACATATTGAGCAAGTAAATTCAGAGTGAGGTGAGTTGTGAATTCTACACCACAATGGTAGCAATATGTTTTCTAAGCGCATTTCACCATCCAAAATGAGTTGACTCTCGATCATCCACATGAAGCTTAGAAGAGGATCTTTGGTTTCTGGGACACTGAAATTGCTTTCTTCTGTTTCTGGCCTTGGGACATCCCAAAAGAAGATTTTTCCCTGCGCTGCCGATTCCATCCTTGATAAGTACTTCAAGCAATGCATTTCATCATGTTCTTCTGTCTCGTGGATTCGACACTGCCCTGGCTTTGCAAACTCGGACAATCTTTGTGGATAAAGTTGTATATCTAATCTCCACCAAAGTTCAGGAAAATCAACTTGTTGCTCCTCGTGAAACTGTTGTCGCTCCATTGAGAAATCTTTCTATTTTGATTTTTTGATTTTTTGATTTTTTTTTTGATTTTCTATTTTTTACTTTTTTTTTTGATTTTCGAGAATAAGAGAGATCTTGAATATCTCGGATTCAACTTGAACGTTCAACTGGTTCCAGCTTGATTCCTTCTTGCGTAAGTCCAACTGACGATCCAATGATCACCTTCCTTCTTTGTATCACTTCCGTCGAGTGTTTGAGAAAAAGCTTTCCACTGATCTTCCTTGGATTCAAGAGTTCGTGTTCGCTGTCAGGCACTCCTAATTCAATTCTGTCGAGCGTGGAGGAGGGTAAAAAAAAGTCCTGGATAACTCCTTGCGAATTGGTAGGATCAGTAGTTCAAACAAATATCGCGATCCCCCTCCTTCTAGCGCCAATTCTGTTGTGCACGGGAGGAGGGACAAAAGCTCTGCACAACTCCTTGCGAATATGATTATCTATGAACAGCTTGATAATGATCGAGGCATGATAGTACTCGCCCTCCTTCTAGCGCCAATTCTGTTGACGTGTATTTTGTACACTATCAAACACAGAATAAAATACCCAAGGGTACCTTATCCTCTCTTGAGTAAAGCCTCTGATTGCTGAAGATATCGCGAAAAAGGATCAATCAGGATGACTCCAAGGTTCTTCGTTGTAGGATCTCTACGTGTGGATAAGCTCTCTGTGGTATGATGTGATTTGCTGGAATCACAAGGGGACTTACACTTCAATGACCTGAACGTCTGATTTGCTGGAATCACAGGATTTTACTAGCTTTGACTTGAAAAAAAGGGTGGTGCGTAGCTTAGTTTCTCCAGGTGGAACAAATGAGGGGCCAGCGCATATGACATCTTTGAACATTTGTTTATAATATTATTAACGTGAGACATGGAATGGTATACCATGAGCAAAAAGAAACTTTGTTTATAGAGGCTTCAGCCCTCTCGCGTGCTTGATTGTTAAACAAATCATAAACATTAGTTTCTCTCTTAGTCTTCTTTGCCTTTCCTCTACTAGAAATGGCACCCTCTCCCCTATGACAAGCACTATCCATTGAATTTGACACACTAGGCTGCAAACTGATATTCTCTATTGAAGTCTCTTTACTTAATGCTTCGCCCTCCATATGCAATCTAGTTGCCTCAATTTTTTGAGCTTGAGTTATTTTTTTGCAACCTCTCACCCCTTGACCACCTAACCACAAAAGATGGGAATAGACCCTAGTATAGCTGCCCTTATATTGTTTGTGGCACAAATGGCACTCCCATACTCTACTACCCCCTGAATTTTTTTTCTTATCTTTGTCAATTCTTGTAGCATATTGTAATAGAGGTTTTTTTGGGGTTGAATGGGCCTTTTGCAAACTCTTTGAGGATTTGGGAAGGACATTCAAATGGGTTTGGGGCTGTGGTTGAACTTGCTGCCCCTGCTACATTCATAGTTCGTGAAGTCTCCCCAATGGCTGCCTCTCTTCTAGTTCTATGTCTTTCTTTGAATTTCTTCAATTTCAACTTCTTCATTCTCACTATCACTATTGTCACTACCACTCTCATAGCTGCTCATGATTTTGTTTGAATGAGAATGTCAAATAGAGCTGCAATTTAAAAAATAAAGAAAATAAACCCACAATGCCCTCCCTTTTTGTTCAAAAAATTGAAAATACTTGGAAATATCTTAAAACAAACTACAAAAACAAATGCAAAATGAAAAACATACCTCTAGTGAAGTAGATTTGATGGCCTAAGCTCCTCTTTCACCTGCTGTTCACTCCTTAACCAGCTGCTTCTTCTCTTCTTGCTGCTCTTTTCCTATTCTGCAAATGTCAAAATGAGTTTCTTTTTCTTCCTTTTGCTTGTATTATGCATTAGATTAGGGTTTTTTATATTTTAATGTTTATTTGGGGTCTTGGTTGGACCAGCCGAACCTCTTTTATAAATTAAAAATGTGTTTTTTAAAAAAAAATTTGACTTAAAAAATTCTGGGTCATAGGGGACGGCCAGCTGTCCTGGGGACAGCTGGTCGTTCCCTGCCGTCCCCTGCTTCCCAAGAGCAGTCCCCGGAACGTCCCTGATGATTTTGCCAAAAATGGGACCCCAAGGAAACGGCAATTTCCCGTCCCAGCGTCCCCGTTTTGTCCCCAGTACGGGTATGAGGGAAAAAGGGCAGGGGACACGTCCCCGTGGAACATAGCTCTTATGTGAATAGACTCTTCAGTTCTGCTATATTTCCCTGTGTGTAGCAAATCAAGACAGAAACTGTTATTGGCACCCTGTGATGAATTCTGATGCAGCTGAAACCATGAGTAGCTCCCTTTTCTCTTAGGGACACATCTAACTGCAGTCAGACTAGTAAGAGGAATTCAGTTGTGGCCAAAACTGTCATTTTTCCATCCCTGAAATCTGCAGAGGTAATAACATTTGTATACATACTCAAAATGAGCTGCCATTTTTTTATAATTATGTAGCTTTTTGAGAGGTATCCAAATATGTTAAAATATCATTTTTTGATGAGTCTGCTATGTTATTTTTGACCCTGAAATAAAACTGCATTTCTATTCTATCAACAACCTAACTGTACTTGAATGTGAATCTGATGGTTTTTAGATTATTAACAAACCAGCTACCTTTGACAGCATGTCAAATGGAACTCATTTTAATTGGTCCACCCCAAATTGGCATGCCATGTCAGTGGGTTCTGCAGAGGCGTGCTACACATTGTGTTATCCAGGTTTGTGCAAAGCCTTATGCCATCCTCATTATCATCTTTGTCAAGGTCTTGGAGATCTACAGATCAAATCACCGAGGTCCAATTACAGTGCTTGACACCTCAGTGCTATCACATCTGTAGATTAGTGTCATGTATCTCAACACTGCAACTTACACAGCTCATCTGGATCCTGTAGAGTTGGTGTGCCGCATTTTTCAAGGCTTGTATGATTGGATTTTCATCTTTCTAATTAGACAAGCCAGCTAAGATGCATTTCCTCCTGCTATTGATTGGATGGATCTTGCCGTGTTTGTGTCCTTGTGAATATGTAATGGTTTGTGTGTTATTATGTTGAATGTGTTTAGCAGTAGAGTGATTTAGTAGCCAGGTTATTGTGATGTCCTATGTGCCACCATCCTGGGCCCAGTGGTATGGATCACCTGATGCAGTGAATGGACGTTTGTGGAATTTGATAACATTAGAAACCTTAGATTGCAATTAACATTGGCCTGAAAAGAGAGGCAGATAAATATGTGTTCTTATAAATGTCCAAGTAAATGAAGCTCAAATAATATAAACATAAAGTTCTTCTATGGAAAGATTTTGTAGATGATAAAAAATTTAAATGGATTAATTCACAAATTCCTTACATCGAACCAACTCACAAACATGTTTGGAGTTTTTAGCTTAGTGAGGCTAAACATTTGTATGCAATTGTTTTATTTAATGTATTTGACAGACATCACAGAATTTACAGGAGAATATTGGTTCTTTGCAGTTTCATTGCTTTACTATCCTTGAACGAGATGTCTGATTAGTTGATATCTGTGTTCCATGGTGCTTTCAGGATGTGGATGCATCTTAAAAATGTTAGTGATGGGATTTTTTTCTCTTTTTATGTGGACGTCAGCTTAAAAAATATGGAAAATGATAAAATTCAACACATGCAATCAGCTCACTCATTTTTGTTTGTTTAAAAAAAATCTGTAATAGACACCAGGGACATTAATGTCTCCAACTCTCCAGGTCATTTCCTCTGTACAAGCCCCATTTCTTTTGGGGATGACCCAGTAGACATTTCCTGACTAATCCCCACACATCTGAAATGCATAGGTCACATGGATGACCAGGAAAGCCCGTGTAACCCTGGTTGAGATCCATCATCACCGAGTTTATAGATTCTCATTAATACCAATTTTTGTGCTGCTTGTGGTCATTCCAAGAATCCAAAGACTAGGGTTAATACACCTTGTGTTAGAAATTTTAATATTCCAATTATTGCAATTTAGCTGGTACTAGATTTATGTTCTTGAAGGTGGTAGATATGCTTCACCACAATTTATCTGAGTCTTTGATGGCTGATAGAAGCCATTTGATATTATAGTAATAATAGAAGACACAAGTTTTTGTATTTACATAGACATTCAAACACATCCATATGCAGAAGAATGCAGTATGCATATGAAGAAGAAAGAACTAGTTAGGCAAGTTGCAAATGACATAATGCTACTTGAAGGTAGTGTGAGGAAACATAAAATGGCAATTTAATAATCTATTCATATCTCTTGTTGAAGATTTGGTTCCACATTTATATCTATGTTTAGGTTTTACTCAATTTTTACTTGGGGTATCACCAAGCAGCAAACATATAGAGGTATTCAAACACAACATTGTGTCTGGTTTACAGTTGAAGTATGTCATCAAGGCCAAACCAAAGAAAGGGTTCTCTATGGTTCTTTTAATACCTATTGAACATGCTGTAGTTATATGTCTTGCTATGTTGTTGATGAGTAATTTAATGAGTTAAGTTTTAATTTGAACTAAAGGGAGAGTAATCATTTGTATATAGTTTTGTGTGATGAAACGTAATGTTGTTTTCTTATTAATAATGCAAAAGATCATTAGTAAACAAAGCTGGCAGAAGCCTGTAGTTCTAAGCCTAGATTCCTATGTATCAAGTTTGATGAATTTCATGATTGATGCTGTTATGTTTTGCAACTACCTTCTTATGTATCAACATGGGTTTTGGAAGTTTTTATGTGAAATGTTTAGATTTCCAATGTCATGCATGGTACCATTTTTCTATTTGTTCTTCTAAGTTCGTCCAGTAAATTATTTGTCATCAGCAATGCTATTTGAAATTATTTAGTTAAGGTACTTATAATTTAAGGTTGTTGAACATGTTCATATTTATTTTGTGCATCTCTAAACTGCAGGTTACATTTGTACCAGAAAAATCGCCTGACCCTGAGGATTTGCATATTTTAACGTTGGGAGGAGTTACATATGATCTTTATAGCCAGAGCTTTCTTCATTTTGGTCAGGTAAGATGTTTTAGGGCTTTTCCACCTCCCAAGACATTTTTTTTCCTTTACAAAGCCATTTTCACGTTTTGATGTTAAATACGTAAAAGCCAGGTCCTTTGAGGAATATATTTTGTGCTTCATGATCAAACAGTTTCTGCTGCAGATACTGAGATGGTCTAATGTATGACAACCTTTAAGTCCTTTTCCCTTGTGGTCACAAATATATGTTATGCTTGTCCGTATGGCCACAAAGGTGGGTTTGCACCTATTGTTGCAGAATTACATGATTGTAGGTACCTTTAGGTAGAATTTTTCTTTGCCTCGTATCCTAAATATGCATCACTTCATATATTTCTTCAAGCTTTGAGGATGAGGGTTATTCGTGAATGAATTTTCAGGAAGTGTAGTGAGACCCAAAAAAATTCATGTTAAGAAATAAGGGACAGTCTTTGACAGGATATAGGGGATCCATATCGAAAAAATTAGGAAAAATATAGAAGTCATAAACTGAAGTAAATTAGTGTTTATTGTTAGATAGCTATACCCTGGAAAATGTACATCACATGTTTAATTATATGTTCTAACTACTAAATATTGACATACAGATTATCAGCATGTGACTTTTCTTTAATATTAAAATTGAATTTACCGAAGTACATTTACACATATTGAAAAAAGCTAGCCATAGAAATGGAATCAAATCTGAACTGGTTTGTGGAAAAGCACCATCCACAAGTCCAAAAAGTTTACAGTGATTGGTCTGTGACTCTGTTGATCCAAAAAGCTTACGGTGATTGGTCTGTGACTCTGTTGATCTAAATACTTAGGGGATTGACAGTGGAAGCTATGTATGGGGGTACATGGGAAGCTGATACCAGGAGATTGATTCTTACCATGGGTGGGGAATCTTGGGATGCACAAGGAGCTTCAAGAACAAACTGGCTAAATGACTGAAGAGGTCTTACATGAGTTTAAAATGCAAGTTAATACTTTCTATGTAAATTTTGAATAGCAACACTGAAATATCCTATTGTCTGGATTTTGATGGAATTTATGAATTTGTTTAGATATATGTTTGGTGTTTATTTCATATCTTGAATATTCTTGTGCATGCAATGATAAAAACGTGCAATAAATATAAATAACAGAATTTTCACAATGGAACTGTAAACCCTTATATATTACTATTGGAATGGTGAATTTTGGCACTTATTACTATAGCATTTGATGCTGCAATTACTCAGAAATTTACAAACAATACATGCAACACATACCCAATTCTGCAATCATTTCCAAACATGCCCTACAAGAGGTTGCCTTAGCTAGAAATATCAAATAAATTCACCTAACCTTCAACCTGCAACATGGCTCTATTATTGTGTCCAAACCCTAGCTGGAACTTCCACCAATCTGCTCAAAATTCTGCAAATAAGCTCAATGATGAACTCTGAATAAATCCACCTCACAAGTCGTGTTGGGTTTCCGTCCAACCTACAAATATCCAAGGGGTTTCGTCCTCAGAAATGGCTGTCACTGTCACACCAGCAACTAAGGAGAAATATCAAGTATCAAACAATCACATATCATAATCCTTGGAGAAGGAAGGAAACCCCTTAAATAGAATTTCTAAACTGCTGTTGGACCTCAATATCACAATGTGTGATTTTTAATAAACTTTTCCCTCCAAGAAGTTCTTCTTACTTCTAGAAGGCTTAATAAATGTTATAAATTCATTTTATAACTTTGCCTTTATGATGAAGTCACTTTATATTTTATTACCTTCTTAATAAAGTCACTTTATGACTTTATTTCATAACTTAAGTCACTTTATTTTTATAATTTAATTTTATAACCAAAAGTGACTTTTCCCTTATAATATTACTTTATGGGCTCAGAGTAATATTATTTATTTCTCCATCAATAAATAATTGACAATGCCAGCCTCTCATCCCTTATATCTTCGAATCAACCTACCGGAATAACAAAAGAATAGGCTAATCAACACCTGAATGATCACTAAGGAGAAGGGGACATTACAAACACATCAAGGTATGCACACATCAACAAGCCTTTTCATGCATCAACATTGACCTGTTATCTAATCCTAATTTTCTTCAATTTCTGATTTTATTTCCCTTGACCAAAATAATTTCAGACCCACCATTTGCTTTGTCCTTGCAAAACTTGCCACTTTCTTTTGCATAGGTTAAAGCTTCCGGAATTCATTCAAAATTTTAGCTCCTTCGCAAGCTCAAAGAATTAGTTATACTTGTGATAACATATACATTGTTTTTCTCATTGTTTCCATATGTGTGGAAACAGTTCTGCATGTATTTTTTTTCTCATTGTTTCCAAAGTTCTTTTCTGCTCATGTTCTCAGGAAACTCCCATTTGTTATTTTGATATTTTCTTATGAACATAGCTGGTAGGGCCAAAACATTTATGCAATAACATAGGTTGGATGGAAACCTAAGTTACCGGTTTGGGTTCGTGCTCGGGTTTGGGCAAAATTTCTTTTGCCCTTTAGATTCATGTATATATAAGGGGGCTGTTGCATTGTTCGAAAGGGGTTGACAATGAATTCTTCTTGCAAATAATTATTGCTGTAACTTGCAAGCCTGAAAGGATTTCAATTTGCTCAGATGGTGTTGACTGTGAGTACTGGCAACCTGGAACAGCATTAGGGTTTCATTTTGATCCTCAAATCCACCTGATTTCTGCTTGCTGTCCTGTGTAGAGGTGGGCAAAATGCCTGATCTACGTGTTTGACTGCAGGTTCATTAATATCTTCAGATCTGGTATATACATGCATCTCCAGGTTACTTGACAACAATGACTTGCCTGGGAAAACTTTAGTGCCCTGCTAGGCTACTTACAACACACCAATTTAACCTATTCTGCACAATTGCAGCACCATACTTAGAACTGCACAAATAGAGGTTACGGTTTTTGTCCTACTTCTGAACTGCAAGCTAAGAGAGTTTCTGGCCTCATAGATTGCTATCCGCCAACAAGGGACTTTGTCCTTGATGCAGATATGAGATCACAAATTGCGAATTGTTAAAATCCAAAAATATGAATGAAAATGTGTGCCAAGCTCCAACTTGTACCTGCTCGTTTAGGTCCCATAGGACCCAAATTTGGGCGCGAAGTTTGAAATTTCAAAATTTGGTTTATATTATATATTTATATTTAAAGTTAAATTTTTATTAATAAATATATATATAGTGTTGAGAAACACTTCTATTTTAATAACACCAACAATAGAAATTAACAAGAATATAGAGGACATGACATTTCTTCAATGACAGGCCAGGAAATTTATAAGGTGATCTTGGGGGCAGTGCCATCCAGTAATTTGATAAAAAGTACCCCGTGCATCTATTTGTTGCATTAAATGTTCCCAAAAGATAATAACAATGAAATCAAATGTCAAAGTGCTAACTGTTGAAGGACTTCTTCAAACTCATATGGCAGCCTGCTCTCTGGCCCAAGGTGAGTTTCTTTGTGTGGTTGGTGCTAAAGGAAAGAATCTTAACTGGGGATGGTCTTGTGAAATGTGGCTTGTATGGCCCCTTTTGTTGTGTTTTATGTTTGGACAATGAAGTCTTTATCTAAACTGTTTAATCTTTCATGGGTCAACATTCAGTCCTTTGAACAGTTGATTCAAGCATGGCAGAGCCATCTGCCTCATGGTCATTATTTCCTGTCCGTGTTGTAAACTAACATCATCTTTATGCTCTGGAACATTTGGAAGGAAAGAAATAGGAGAATTTTTCAGCAGGATATCAGGGATATCAGTTATGTTTGGGAGAAGATCAAAATGAATGTAGCTGAATCTATGAAGTATAATATTTGTATGCTGTATGAAAGCTTGGATTTGTGTTAGGAGAGGTAAAATGCACACAATAGGTTACCTTGGAGAATCCAGTAAATTAGAATTAAACAATTTGATTTCCAAAATGCTAAATTCTGAATAGGTAAATCAAGGTGAAATACAATAATGGTGCAGATAAAAAATGTCATTTGTCCATGCAAGTGGTTGCAAATTTATTGTTTTTAATATTTTGAAAATCAATTGACAATAAAACTTCAAATTGAAAAGCATTAAACAACCTTCAAGCTAAAACTTGAAAAAATTAAGCATTCTAGAACTTAACTCACTTCCCATTAACAAGCTGAGCTGGAAGTATTAAAAGATTGATGACCAAGCACAAACTAGCTTCTAGTACAAATATTCCAGCCAAAGCACCCCATATTTAAGAAGAAACTATTTGCTGCTCAATTTTGCTCCTGCAATATTGCATTCAAAGGCTTGTAGGCACTTGATAACCACAAAAAAGTTCTTTCTTTTGCCAAAATTTTATCTTAAACTCTTCAGTGGTGTAACTTTTAAGGAATCTTCTCTATTGTTTGTATTTAATTTTATCATCATTCTAAAGGTAGATGAATATTTTCTATTTTTTTTTTTATTCTAGACTATCCTTGTATGGTGGATGTTCTAAAACTGAAATTTTCTATGAAACTCATTTTTCCAACTTTATAAGGCATAGATGGTGTAGGCATGATTGTTGGGCAGTGACCATGAACAATAATCTCATCATCCATTTCCAGAAAATAAGGCCACAATAACAAATCCGACATTTCACAACTGATTGTGATGTTTGATGTAAATATACCTATGGGTATTTCATGACTAATTCCATCAACTTCTTTCAGCGTGATTCAATTGGAAAGCCAGTACAGTCAAGTCTGATTTTTTCTTACTTGGTACACTAGTCGTTTTCAGACATTTGTAGGGTACTTTTTGAGAGTTTAACAGTGTCAACTGGCTTTATGGCCATTCTTTGTAAGAATTCTGCAAGTGTAATTGAACTTTTTATCTTTTTATTTGTATGTTTATTTTCACCATTTCTTCTAAATCCCTCCTTTCTTTAACATAGGTATATTTTCAAGTCCATACAAATCTTTGGCAAAGAAAAATTGATTGGGGATTAGTACCACCGTTGGCATCTAATGCAGACATCTTCTGTCCTGACAACCCCGATTTATGTTTATTCTTTGTGTATGACTCTCTGTTTGGTGGTATCTATTTCGTGTGCTCTATGATAATTATGTCAGTTTTGATGGATAGCAATTTTTCATTACTACTGACCTACAATAGGGGAATATCATTGTTCAATGTGAAAATGAATTTATTTAAGCTATACTTGACGTTATGATTTTGTTTCATACAGGAAGCAGCATGGGAAGGAGTGCTCCAAATGCTTGTTCTAGGGGCACTCAATTCGTGTAAGTCACCACGCTACCAGATTAGTTTTGTAAGAGCATTTGGATGTCATTTTATCAAAAGCATCTTGTTGGATGGAATTTTGTATGGTTGTTTGTTTATGATGATATCTTGTGACTCATTACTTGTTAGAGCTATGCATATTCCACTTATTGCTTGTATCAGCTCTATGTTGGTGCAATTTTTCGTTAATGCAGTTTTTGTTCAATTAATGAGGAAAGTGGTAAATTTTTGCTGTTTGTAATATGTAACTATATTTTGCTTTCTAGGGATGTCATCAACATCAACTTACATAATAGGTTTAATGACCTAAACAATGCATACAGAACTCAAATCTTGACAGACTCAAACAAGAAATATTTTTCATATTATCTTTATGAAAACACATACATTCAAATGCAGAGCAACTAGTCAAATACAACTCATTCAGAATGCCCAGCATACAGATCTGAATTTCATTTATACGCCTAAAGACACTGCAGTATGCCAACTGATCACCAGCCCAATCCTGCTATTGTTCTGCACCACATACTACTCCTGAGGGCTTTCATCCCAAGATGATTAGGTTCACACCTGAAGGGTTTCATCCTCAAGCACCAAGCTATTGTAGCAGCATTACCTTATAATCAAAAATTTAATTAAGTTAATGAATGGTCAAAAGACATGGAATGAAAAGTTGTGACTCCCTCAAACATGAGATCTAAAAGGGAGAAGAGAACCTCATTTGAGAGGGGGATAATTTGGGAATCAAAAGTGCAGATCTGATTGTGAAAGGTTGTGTCCCTTTCAAAAGGCGGAAATAATGAAGAATTGCACTCTTTCAAAGGGGGCTAGTGGTGAAATGGTGCATCTCTTGCCAAAGGGCATTCATGATGAAGAGGTGTGACCTCTCCCTCACATTGAGAGATATAAAGTAAAGGAATCAAAAGCCTCCAATGACATCACCATCGATCAAATCAGATCAGAACTGTTATTAAGTTACAGGCAGTAACATCCTTGTTCTTGGTGGTATGCATGGGGATGTGCTTAATATGTATGCTTAATTTATGATGCCTGATAATGTTCTTATGCAGAATTTAATAGTAATATTTATATAGACTGCAATATGTATGAGAGTCATACATAATTTTATATACATTCATAATTATTAATAATTGAAAGAAAAATATATTCACGGTCTAAATGCTTAATCAATTCTAATTCTATTCTCCAAGGGAGATGGGTGCTGTTAGGGAGAGGCAGAGTAAATCCACTCCAAGATGAAAGAGCGCCAAGGATGAAAGGACTGATGTTCCTGATGTCCGGGCTGAATTAGGGAGGTGGTGTCATAGCACTCTAGACAAGCCAATGCCCTATTTTGGGATTAAGAATGAGAAGGGATTAGGAGTTAGGATTGGAGTAATGACAACATTAAGTTGAATTATGAGCAACTTTAATTATCTACTCTGAATTAATGTAATATACTAGGTAGTAATATATGTTGCTCTTTGGGAATTGACAGCCTCCTAAAAGGGGCCATTACACATTTTTTAATAATCCCAACTCCAGCACCCCCAAATTATTGGTAGTAAATCCATAAATGATGGAAACTAACGGACAACTAATTCCCTCAATCATAAGTAGCTAAGTGTACAATAACTCCCTCAAATCGCTGTTAACTAAGACATGAATAATTAGGAGATCAATATACAAATAGATGGAAGACTCGCAAAGTACTCACCGAGTCTTAAAAAAGTCGCGAGTTTTTCTTCTCAGCGAGTATTTACTCCATAAACTCACACAAAAACTTGTAGAGTTTTTGGTGAGTTCTTCACAAAAACTTGGCGAGTCTATGGAAAAAACCCATCTGCATAAAAGAAAAGAGGCCCAAACACGTCAAAAAATTATTTAATTTTTTTTACAAGTCAGTCTCATTCTCTTCATCAAAACATATACATGAAATATAACATTTAAGTATAATTCACATTTCAATATGTCACTTTAAGTTATATTTCATGTATATATTGGTAGGATGTTTGAGAGTGGTTTCAGATCTCTAGGAGCTATAATGAAAAATATAGGTTTTAGAAGATCTTTTAAATTTTCAAACTTAGTCAAATTTCAGTAATTAGTAGGCTCCTATCAGCATTCTCTCGTTCTCTCTATCTCACTCTCTTTTTCTACCACTAATTCTATACCTATCTATCTCCCTATCACTCTTGCTCTATCCTCTCCCTCTACCACTCTCTATCTCACTCTCTCCTCTCTTCCAAGATCTAGACCTATCTCTCTACCTCTGTCTCTCTCACCCCTAGACCCTTGCGAGGGGTGCCACCCTCAACCTCATTTTGGCGAGGTGGAGGAGCCACATCAGACTCCTAGGACTAGACCCTCTAGTTCTATCTCTCCCTTCGTTTTCACTAGAGGTGGGAAGAGGAAGATGTAAAATGTTTTGATGTAGTATTTACTCTTAGTTTTACAAAAACAATTTGCTATTTCATTTTGTTTCAGACTATTGTCCATCAACATTCCACATGAGGATGCTATTTTGTACCCAATTTGCATTTAAATCAATCAAATATATCTAGAATCAGCTTGTTTCTTTTGTGTACTCATTTATTGACTCATTGGATGCATCTCCTCATTGAATTTTGCAATTGGATTGACTTGGATTGGCCATGGCAGACAACACATATTGAAACCACCCTTTGGATGGCCTGTTTTCGATTGATTGCCCAAAAAAATGCATTTCTAATTAAATTTAAGCATATTTTTAAGTTGCCGAGTTTTTTCCGAGCCTTGGCGAGTAGTTCAACTATGATACAAATTACTACCTTATATTATTAACTATCAATATACAAACAACTAATCGTTTTTGTAACAATTTCTAGCCTTCTTTAACAAATATTTTTTAGATAAAAAAATTATATTTTATAATATTACAACCACTATTTAAATGATTAGAAAAAAATAGGCTCAAAGATGCTTAAAATTTCTGCATCTTTTCACTTATTTTAAGTTTTTATTTTTAATTTATGTCTATTTAAAATTTTAAATATGAAATTTTTATTAATATTTAAATAGTCTCTCCCTGCTGTTCCCAAAATCTTGGAATTTTTTTGATGTCCCTTAAACTTGGGGAAATATTGTATAAAATGAATATGATAAATTAAAAATTTAAAAGTTAAATCAATAAATCAATGTTGGACATTTTCAAATGGATGTTCCTGTCCAAATTGTTGCAAATCCTGTAGAGCAATTTGTAAATGACAAATGTGGTAGAGCTGGGCCCCAAATTTTTGGTTCAGAAGAAAACCATGGCCTTTCCTAGTCCTTGTAAACAGGGTTGCAAATCTGGGATTCGAGATTTATCCAAAAAAAAATCTATGCAGGTTGATTCTAGATCTTTGTTGGCTAATTGTTTAGAGGATACAACCGAAGAAGATAACACAGATGCAACAACTGCTATCACAAACTCTTTGCAGGAGAAGAGTATCTTTCTGTGTTTTGATGAGCAGCCTATCCTTGCTTTGAGTCAAGAAGTTTTGTATGATGAAGAAAAATTTGCAAAGAGAGGTTAAATACTATGTTATTGGGTTCTCCCTGAGCCCCCGCATATCCATATGGGTCTGGTTTGTCGTTGGGTTTGCCATATGACATGGCTAGTGGAAGTAGCATTTTAAATCATTATGGTCCAACTGAAATTGAACCAAATGTTGACTTTGATGCTCTCAATGAAGATTATTGAATGTCAATTGTAATTTTCATTGTTTTACATTTGACAAGTCACTGAATTATGAATCTATAAGTCTTTACTTTTTTTTCAAAATTACGAGGTATTTAAATATTTTATATTTTGTTTATTGCCAATTATGAGTTATACACACACACACATGCGTTGATATATGTCTTTATCAAGGTTACCAGGAGACGGGGGTACTTGGAGATGCTAATTTTTTTAACGTAATTTAATAATTTTCAGAAAATATGATGACAGAGAATTTTGAAAACGAGAATAGTGGTAACATTAAGTTCAAAATTGAACAAAAATTGAAATTAAAATTGCTCATTCTACTAGTACCATAGCCAGTCTAAATGGTTTAGTAAAATTAAGTTAATATAGGTGTTAAGCACACTCAATATTGTTGGCTAAATAGTAAAGGCAATTTCTCTTTAGACCATTACAATGTCAGGAAATTAGTCATGCAAGAGTTTATGCCCCTCTCAAAAAGTCTACATTGTCAGTAGATCTGATCACTGTAACTTTGCATGGATTTTTGTCTTCCTGCGATGCGGTTTCCTTATTAGTTATTTCCCTATGAATTTGCTTTGCTGCAGGCTTATTTTATTTATTCGCCTTTTATTGTGTTTTGCCCTAAGGTTTTTGGTGGGAGACATCAATTTGGAGACTTTGGAGATGGTAGCCAAAAACACCGTATGCATCTAAAAGTATCCGGGGACATCGCCAGTATTGAAGACACATCTCAAGGGGTAGGAGACGGGTCTCTCGGTAACCATGGTCTATATATATAGCCCGCATGAGTAGCGGAGATGGCTTGGGCCGTAGGTTTGCTCCCCATTGGTCTCGGGTTCGACTCCGAGGTTTGGGTTCGCCCGATGCATGTGGCTTGTGGGCGGCTGCGTACACCCTAGAGGACTAGTCTCGCCTTAGCTCGCCCCTTCCTGACCCAACTTGGCAGTAAGTCCAAGGTAAGGTGGTTTGGGCATTGGGCTGGGTCGCGGGGATACCTCTAGAGTAAAAATACACACATACACACACACACACACACACACACACACACAGACACAAACACATACAGCTGAATCAGTACCTATATGGTGTACCCAAGGAAAAATCAAACTGCCATACTTGAACCCCGTACGCATACCCATCCCTATACTAGGACTAGCAACTTAGGTTTAATATGCAGATTTCATGCTCTTTGGCCAAGATTGGCAGATCGGCATTTGTGGATCTCAAAATGCTAGGCAGAAAAGATCAAAAGCTCTATAGAAATTTATCCTAGTGCTCAAGATTTCTTTGTGTTGTGTGAAATGATAGAAGATATATCTTATATTTGAAAACATGGCTCATGGTTTTAAGAGAAGAATGTTTTTCTTGTAAAGCCATGGTGTCCTGCATTCAATCCGATGATTGAAACATTTTCAGCTATGCTGGTCTGGATTAGGTTACATTAGCTCTGTAGGCAGTTTTGGGTAGATGTTTGTTTTCAGGGCTTTGGCAATATGCCAGATAAATTTTTGGTAGCTGACCCACAAACAGATGGTTTGATTCATTCAACTGTGGCTAGGATTTAGGTTGAGTTAGATATATCCAAAGGTTTTCATGATAAGATTTGGTTAAAGGTGGAAGATAGGATTTAGAAACAAGTTTTAGATAATAAGAATATCCCATTCTGCTGCAGGCATTGTTTAAGCCTTAGAATTTATGATGGCTAAGCCAAAAATCAGGTCACTTGGTGACAGGAAGCTTCTTTCTCCCATCTATTAGTAAAGCGAGTTGTGCCTGTTTTGAAATCCTTGGATTCTAAACCAGATGAAGGGTAACGGTTCAAGGCTGTGAGAGAGCAAGAGTAGGTGCTAGGTTCAACTCCTTTGTCTCCAAAAGATTCAGATATTGTTATCTCTCGCCAGTTTCAACAAAATTTCAGGTGAATTCATGAATGAAATGGAAACAAGGGTCTCTGGTAAATTTAGAAATTTGGTGAGTTTGCAGGCATCAATGAGGTCTCTAATAGAAGAGTGAGCATGTAAATTGTCTAATGAAGAAGAATGGGGAGTGGCTGCTAATTTTCATCAATCTTTACTGGCTTCTATAAATCATTCTTGCAATGATTCATTTTATTTTACAGATTATAAAGTTGAGGAAAATCAGATGGCTTGGACAAAAGTTGATAACAAAAAGAAAATCATTATGAGGCATCCCAATCATCACATGGTACTGGGTTCACAGAGTGAAAGAGGTATAATTTAATTTATGACCTTTCATGGTAATCACTAGGCAAGCAAGGTTACTTTGAGTTTCCGGGATAGGGTGACGTGCCTCCAAGTCTCCGATTTTTCAAGCCAATTTTGGGGACGGCTAGTGGACAGCAAAGGGATGGCTATATAAAATATAGGGAAAAAAAAAATATGTAGGGAAATTTTAAATTTTTATATGAAAACATGGATAAAGCAGGCATATATACATTATAGGACCTTAACTTATAACATTTGTGTTTAAAATTCATTGTCAACACTCAATATGCATTCAGAATTTAGAATTTGTTGTCAATATGCATGTGATATTAAAAAATAACATACAAATTATAAACTTATAACAAAATGCCCAAAGGATACACTGCTGCCGTATAGTTTCATTTTCAATTACGTCATGAAAATACAAAAAATCGAAGTACACTGCTGCCCCTAATTTGCATCCCATCAAAATCAGAGTCCTCTGAGTCATTGCCACTGTCATGGTCCACCTTATCCAATGAATCCCAACCAATCCCCTTGGTGTCTCCTCATCAACCTGGGCAACGTCTTCCTAAAGTCAAAGAGCACTATGCACGACCACTAGCTTCTCCGCTCGCTTAGAGGTAAGTCTATTCCTCTTGATGGAGTGGATAAAGCCATATGTGAACCAATTCCTCTCTACAACAGAGGAACCGACTACTTGTGCAAGTAAGGGAGTGGCAACAATCTTCAATTGTGGTGTATCCCTCCCATGCCATTTCCACCATCCAATATGGTTAGTTTGAGCTAATATAACCATATTTAACTACGCAATAGAAGGCTCAATATAATTGGAATACAAATGTTTGAAGTTTCAGAATTTTAATTTTCCAATGTTTCTATATATTGAAACAAAATGAGGTGGCATACCCCGTCTCAACAAGTTTGAGTAAGTACTTTGAAAATGATTGGAAGAGAGAAAGTGAGGTGTGGTGGTTGCAAATGAACATTTGAATTTTTCTAGCTTCTACCAACACTCGCTTCACCCAGTCTATTTTCCCTATGTATTTCAATGCAGTGTTCAATGTATGAACACAACATGGGGTCCAAAAGATGTTCTTGTAAGCACTCTCCACCATCAAACCAACTGATTGGCGCACATGTGCTGATACGATGATCACCTGTACAACATTGAGAGCCCACCCTCCTCTATGGCATCTCTTAAAATGGTAAATTGGAAGTCTGTATCCTTATGCTTCCCTGAACAATCCATGGCTATGCAAAAATAAGAACCAATAGGGGATGTGACTATGATGTTGATGAGTGGCCAATGTCTAACATCAGTCCACCCATCCATCACAATTGAGCAACCCGTCCTCATCCAAGTTTGCCTCATATCCTCCATTAGCACATTAAACTTGGAATACTCTGTCTAAGAGGGTAATGCATAGCTTATGATCTCCATGGGGTATGAATGAGGGACCAATATGGCTACATCTTTGGTCATTTGTTTCAAGTAAGAGAAATGGGCCACATGAAATGGGATGGCATGAGAAAAAAGAATTTGGCAATGGAAGACTTTATTGCTTCTCATGCTTGCACATTAAACATAGCTTCAATTGACCTTCCCTTGTCATCACCTCTCATCTTCCTCTTTCCTCTTGTGCCAACTTGACTACTAAAATTGTGGATGACGTAGGCAAAGATGATTGTGCACTTGCAAAAGGTGCCGACATTGCCACACCTTGAGCCCACATTTCTGCCTCCATGTGAAATCTATGTCACTCTATCTTCTCATCATCTTTTAGTGTTGAACAAACTTTAACTCCACGACGTGTACGAAAAACTGAGACCTTACCCTTGTGTAGCTGCCTCTAAAATCTGTCAAGAAAACATGACAATTCCCCACCCTACTCCCCCTTGAATTTTTTGGCTTTTGATCCTTAGCTGTAACATATAGGAGGAGGTTTTTTCTTATTGAAAAGGCCCTTTGTAATGCCCCCTTTTTGGGACATTAGGAAATTTATTTAAATAATTAAGTTTAAGTTGTCAAAACATAACAATTTAAAAGACAACTTAATTTAATTATTTATTAATGCAGATTAAAGTGATTTTCTATGTCAACATCGAATTATAAAGTAAAGTCATTTAATAAATAGAAGGGAATTCCAAGAGACAGGCAGTGGGCGAACAAAGAGTCACAGGGTTGAGCTATTTAATAACTTGGAGAGGCTCATTTTCACATGCTTGGTTTTATGTTTGGAAATTGATTCTCTTGTAGAGTTTCTGGGAAGCTCTAGATTTCAGCAGGTTTGAGGATGCAAACCCTCGAGCTTGGAGGCAGTGGACGGAAGCCCATTGTCAGTTGGAGTTATCACGCAGGTGACTCACTTTGTGCTTCAAGACTTATTTACTGGTTATCCAATCAGACTGTAAGTTCTGTGGCTATGATTGGATTTTGTTGTTGTTCTATTAAAGATTTGAGGCTATATTCATATCTAAATTTCAGAAATTCAGTTTCAATCTGAAATCTAATGATTTTTAGTGTAATTTGTTGGATTAATTGAAAAATCAATTACATGCAAATGGTATGTTGTATTTTTGTGGTTCGTTGTTCAAAATTCTGGAATTAATATCCCTAGGGCCCTAGGGGGATATTTCAATGGTATCAGAGCTAAAAAAAATTCTGCAACCTTTGAGGGTTCTTTTTTTGTAACGACAAAGACAGTTACAGAAGTTTTGAGGTCTAAATTGGAGGTATTTTATGAAAGGGTTTATTTCAGAAATAACAAAAATAATTTATTCTCTGCAATTTCCAGAGGATTTATGCTTCTGAAAAGTAGTGGCTTCATGATGGAGTTGAAGAAAAATTTAATATTATAATATTGTGGCCTGAACTTTTGTGGAGCGATAGAACTATTGGGTAGAGACTTTATGTGGTTGAATCCAATTTTTGGCAAAGAAATACGAAGCGACCTGACCCTTGAGGAGTATTGCAGAGAAGGTCGATATAATATTTTACCAGTCGCAGCGTGTTGGTGTTTTTTCCTGCAACCCTCGGTCCTAAGAATTTCATCACATCTCGAGTCGGGGATAAAACCTTCAATGTGGTGTATATACTATCAACAGACTAAGGATAGGGAATTCCAATATTAACAAGGCTCTTACAACCTTCTTCACTTCGAGCTCCATCATGCTTAAGAGGGTGTTCCTACTTTGGGCCTACGTAAACAATGAACTAGCAACACTTCTACCTATAGGCCTGCAAAAAATGGAATGTTTTCAAATACATAAGGACATTAAATGCGTTTCTCTAGACTTGAGCTTAAACCCCATTTGCTCTACCGCTGAGAATATACGAGAACACACAGAATAGAAAACTTTAAGAGAAAAAGAAAGGGTTAGAGGGAAGATTGCTTAAAGAGATGTTTCTGAAACAAATCCTGGACCTTAACAGGCTAGTGCCTATCTAGGGCACAAAGTCAATTCTTAGGTCATAAATGTAAATCCTAACAGTAACTGGCCTCAAATTAGGGAGCTCTTCAAACATCAATGCCTTACATTAATGTGGCTCCTTCTGTTATTACATAAACCATTCTTATTAATCCATGAACTATTTCCTAGATTCACAATGATTTGCATACAGACTTTAGTTCCTTCCTTGAAGGAAACCCATATACACAGTCACACGTTGACATACAATTATATCAAGACAAATCAAAACATACTTAATATTTCAGTTCATATGAAATCCAGAAATACAAATGGAGACAGTTTTGTAATAATTTAACAGTCTGCTCATATACTAATTGAAATTACTGAAAATTTAATACATTCATTCCCTCAGGAATTTTCCTCCAACGAAAGATAATACACAACCCTACTCTAACTGCCAGAAAATGAAAAAAACTCAGAACCCTTAATACAACCTTGGTATTAAGGAATGCACAAGCTACAGGCTATTTACAACTAGCTAATTCTAAAATTGACACGTCATTCCTATGTGCCAAAAGAGACCACCTTGCTGGTTCCAAAAGAGACAAAAAACCTAGCCTGCGCGTCTTAACTGCCTGATGGAAAGTGAAATCCTGTTGTCACCTAACTGTTTTGAGCCGTGCCACCATCGCATGGCAGATAACTCAATGGAGGCATGCTTTGCACCATTCCTACTAGCAGAGGAGCTCCACAACTTTGATGAGAAATTCCACGACCGAAGAAGTGGAGTATCCCTGAAACCAAAGGAGGAGCTCATACTTCTAGAATGGAAGCCATTCGAATGGAAAGAGGAGCTGAAAGAGCAGTATTCTACTCAGAGGGGCAATTACAACTTCAATAATCTCTCAGACTCAACAAAATGTTGCGCCTGAACCTACTCCCTCGTGCTCTTATCACCTCTGTCCCCTCTTCCACTGCCTCATTTCCATTTGGTGGTGAAGGGGAAAATGTGGACAAGCTTTGAGAGGCTCTAGCTTTGAGAGGCTCCTTGCGATTGAAAGGGCCTTTCAAGGCCCCTTCAGTTGTCCAACACATTTTCAAGGTCCCTTCGGTTGTAAAATAGTTAGTCTCAATGTTTCCCATCCCGTATCATAGAACTTAAAAATCATGAACGTGCAATATTGCCTTACAAACGAGAATCCTTCTTTTGCAACCATTTTCATGATAACATGCAGGACTATTGTGACAACTAGTGGTTTAAGCCGTAGCTTAATGCCTCCTTTTATAGAGATTTGGGGTTAGAGAAAGCTTATTCTCATGCAGTTACTCATGCATGCCATCTTCCTGCTATATGCTTTTTCAAAGCTATCCATGTTTTATCTCCACTACCAATTTAGTCATCTTTCAAAAATCATCACTACATTTATCCATGTAAATCTTTAATCCCTGTCACCTTGATCTCCCTGTCCCATCGTCTACAATAAACTTATTACTTTTCCATCTAGGATCATCATGAATGGACGATTCTGCTGTGATCTTCATGCTTCTTGATCACACATTTCGCACTTAAGAATGCAGTGTGTTTCTACTTCACTCATGCCAACTTTGGCCTCTGCTATTGACTTGATCACCGTCTGCAACTGTTCGTATAATCTGTCTTGGCATTTGAGAATGACACGCGTCATCCTTTTGTATCCTCCTCGCATCTTAGCATACCATCTTCTTGAACTCGGAACTCGCTGAAATCAGCTTAGGCATCTCACCGAGTGCCGAGTTGACGGCTCATCCCTTACAATCACCACACGGTCCACTTCCCTTTTAATCGGGGCTTGCTGAGACCAATTCTGGCATCTCACCGAGTGTCGAGCTGCCAGCTCGGACTTTATTCAGCACACATTATCCTCTTCTTGCTTGCCCGAGACTCGTTGAAGTGGAAAAAAGATTCCCACCGAGTCCTGAATGGTTTTTTAATTTTTTGCAATCGTAAAACTCGGAGCTTACCTAAGCAGAGAGTGGGGCCCTTCAAACAGCCACGTGTCCAACTCTTTGTAATATGACTCGGCCAGACCAAGAAACGTCTTCTGTCGAGTATCAAGCTCCTTTTCGAGGAACACCTTTTGGAATAACCACGTATGTTGAATGACCCCATAATGCATGAGACCCACCTCTATAGGAAAAGGGTATTTTTTCTTTGTATAAGTTTCTTGTCAGAGCAATGTGGACAAGGATCAAGGGCCCACCTTTAAGATGACATTTCCTCCCTTTTTGAATAAAATAAAATTAATGTTGATCAGGTTGCTAAATTAATAACTCAAAAGGAACATTCCCACCAATCTAATTTTAAAATTTTTACAGTGTCCTAAAGTTCTTCAATGGGGTCAAAATTCAGGGCTAACACAACAGAAGCATCATTCATTCTCACATGGCACTGGAATAGCGCGGGAAAAATCCTTCAATGTATTTTTATCTCACCACGGGAAGGGAAAATGACATCCTTAAAATTGTAAAAAAAAATAAAACAATATTTTGAAAGCGAAGTTTACAATTGAATTTTTTATCCCAACTACAACCGTTGGAGATTATTTATTTTGGGTGATACTAGAGGAGGCCGATATTCTAATATTGTTGGACCCGATTCTTGTGTATCCGTTGTGACTATTGAAGGGATGCCGATTCAATAAAGTGCCATGCGAGAATGATTATGGGCTTAAGCATATGATGAAATCGAAGTGAAATGCAGGCTTGTTTCATTTGTAGGTGTGAGTCGGTGGCTATCTCCTGTGGATAGTTCCTCAATTCCAGACTCATGCTAAACTGTGGTATTCCTTCAAGCATGCTTCAGGTAGAAAACATAAGGCGTGAATTGCTCATGAATCTTCAATTATGAAACCATTCCTTGGATGGCAATTTGTTTGCGTTTGTGCGTCTCCTTGCTTTGACGATTCATCTTCTGTTGCCGTGAGCAAATGGTTGGTACCCGAAAGAGGTGACAGGACTGAAGATTTCATGCATTTGGTGGAAACGGATTCAACTTCTCCGTTCGTGGGAATAAATGGTGGGCGGTTTGGACTCTAAGCCAGTCATAGTGCTACGTATGGTAGCCGTTTTTTTTCATTAGCAAGAGCCCCTCAGTCGTGGTATTTGAAAGATCGTCAATTTCAAATGAGGACTCTCATTTGTTTATAGGCAAATCATTATTGGAGAATCAGAGCATTTATTGGAAATACCGTGTGGTGCTGAGTTTTATTAGTTCAATTCGGCATTAAGAAATAAAGTAATATCTTATCAAAGGAATCTTTTAAGTTATCGATTTGATAATTTGAAGCTTAATATTTGGTGCCTTACTTTAGAAAGATATATTTTTAATTGTTAAAGTCATGATTATTGAATATCAACTCGGGCTAATCAAAGCTTTAATATTAAGCTTCCAAGTGCGATAATATTTCATTTGCTAGGTGCTGAAGACAATAGTCTTTGAAAAGAATATTACTGATTTAAATGATGGAAGAGGAATTGTTCATGGCATGAAGAGTCGTTCCATATTACATGCTGAATGGAGAACTTTATATCTGCCTTTCTTTAGTGATCGAAGTGGAAAGCACTGAGTGTGGAGATTGGTAATCACACTACACAGCACAGGGGGTCAGTGAAGAAGTTCGAAAGTGATCTCCGCTCAGCTGTGGGAAGAGTTGTGATCAACACTAGGGAATCACCTTGCATCTAAGTTACCGATTCGGGTACGGATTCGTGGATTCGACAATTTTTTTTTCTTGGGTATGGATACGAGTTTCTGTACACACACACACACACACACACACACATATACACATATATTATATATATTTTCAAACATCAAAATTATATATATGTTTTGATGCATTTCATCCATCATAAGGGGCAAATTTAGGGTTTAGATGTTAAAAAAATGTTTAAAAAAGGTGTTTTTTTAATTGATTTTTGTGTTTTTATGACCCATGGGCCCTGTTTTAGGGAACTCACGGGCCTTGGTTCTCTCGGGTCTTGCCCAGGTGGCTGGGTTCTTGTGGCAGGACCCACAGAGAACCCAGCCACCTGGGCAAGACTCAGGTGGAACCCAGGGAGAACCTGGGGAGAACTAGGACCGGGCAAGAACCAAGACCCTGACCTAGCCCATTTTGCCAAGAATTGGTATCTTAGCCTTGCATCTATTTCGCAGTCCAAGCATTAAAGGCTGTTGCTAATACTTGTCCAACTTGTCTCTTGGTTCCTGCACTTCACGTGGGAATTGCTGCAGTAGAAACAACGTATATCCTAGGATTAGAATGGCTCCCTATTCAAATATGCCGCTGGGTCAAGTGGGTGGATGGCGCTGAGAGTCTTAGACAAAGCGAATATGTAGGATTATATTTTTTTCCAACGCTGGTTTGATGCAATTAGTTCATTTTGTGTTAGGCGTAACATATTACAACCTTTCTAGAGGTAGTCGCAGAGTTTGATTGGCAGCAGCTCACGTGAAGTTGGTCATTCTACACAGCATGGGAGTTAGTGATACCAGTTCGTGGTCCAACAAGGAGTAAAATGGGGGTGTGGTCTACCCACAAGCAAGAACACAGGTACAATGGTGATTAGCTGCCGCTAACTTCAATTAGAACATGTCTTGACTGAGTTTATCACCCATTTGGTGTCACGTGGTGGTGACTGCAGCTGCAAGCAGTGGTGTTAGTTCTCAGGTGGAGTGATTCCTGGGCTGATTAGTGTGGAGTTGGGGCGTGTTGAGTTTTTGAGCTGACTGGTTGATTCTCCAATGAACGTATAGGCTCTTTTAACCTCAAGCTTCAGATTTTCTAATTACAATGGTGACATGTCAGGATTGTCAATCGTAACTTGTAAGTGGACTAATGAATACTCGATGGGAGTTGTGTTGTTTAAAAATCAAGATTGGAAATCATGGAATTCAGTTTGTGATAGCTGGTGACAAATTAATACTAATGTTCTGTTCTTGAATGTGGTAATATTCATGAATGTAAATCATCAAACACCAAACGCACCAGGAACAACTTAACCTCAGTTACAAATAGGGAAAAAATCAGTCATTTTTACCTAAGACAACTAGAAACAAAGAAATCAAAATACAGGGAGAAAGCATTGCAATTGTTTGAACAAATTCTACAAGGATTCGGTGACTAGTTTTGGGAAAACAGGGACGCGTTGTTATTGAGTGTAGCCATTGGAATTGTAGAGAAGGGTGAGTCGTAGAGTCACCGTGAATCCATTTTGCACAGTGCTGGGCATGTCTGCTAAAGCCTGATTGACAGAGCTGGACATTATTGAGTGTTGGGATGAGTAGCAAAAACTGCAGGTCTAACATCCTTGGAATCATTTCCTTCTACAACAAAAGGCATAGGTTCTTTGGTTGTCCACTGTATTTTGAATTATAAGCCATTTTAGGGAGTTGTATTGATTGCAATGGCCATGTAAACACTGTAATTGTGGCTGTGATAGTTTGAGAAATTGATAGCGTTAAGATTCACAATTCTGATTTTCAGTTTGAACCATGGCAATTGAAGATATTAAACATTTGGCAAGATCACTCTATGAAGTAGGTACTCAGCTCAGTGATCAATTACGATCTAAGGATGATGTCATGAGCGAGCTTAAATGGGTGGAAGACTGTTTAATCCTTATTGAGCAGTCACCTTGTGATGTGTTGCAGTTAGCTATGTCTCCTATATTGACTACCTTGAAACAACACAGGTGGTTAAGGCATCCAGATGATGAGATTAAGTTGGTGGTTACTTCTTGCTTTTCTGAGATCATGAGGATTATAACACTCGGAGAACCTTATGATGATGATACAATGAAAGAGGTTCTACAGCTGGTTGTGGAGAGTCTACATGGGTTATATAATGTCAAAGTCCCTACTTTTGGTAAGAGGGCTAAAATTTTAGAAATTATGGCAAGGACAAGATCATTCAACCTTATGTTGGATCTCCAATGTGAAGAATTGATTCTTCAAATGCTCAATTGTTTTATTGCTGAAATCAGGAAACACCATTCAGATAAGGTGAAAACAAATATGTTTGACATATTGTCCATGATCCTAGATGAGGATGATGATATCTGCAGGCATTTGCAATCAGATTTGTTAGCTATTTGGAGAAAGGAGTTGGTTGTCTCACATTGTGCTTATGAGTTCTCCAAAGGGTTGATTGAGCAGAAAATTGAAAGGTTTAGGGAACAGATGACTGAAAATGAACTAATCTCCATGGGTTTACAGGTTTCAGGATCTCCGAAAAAGAGCAAGAACCAAATGAGGAGATCAGATTTGTTTCAAATGTCAGAAAGCTTGGACACTTGATCATATTTGTGGAACTAATAAAGGGAAAAATACTTTGCAGCCAATTGGTAATGAGGGCAGAATTACAGATGAGAGTGCTTCCACGTCTCATGAGGAGCAAGCTAAAGTTACAGCCTTGAGTACATCTCTTATTGGGCATGATGAAAGCAAAAAGGATAATGGCTTTCAATCAGCTAAGGTGGATAATTTGAAGGGAGAAACAATCGCTTCAGGTGAGGGGTTTTCCAAACTCTTCATTGGAGATTTACAAGTCATTATTGATAAAGGAGGAAAAGATAAAAACTTCTTTAATAAACCCATTCATGATCATGTTGCTACCGTAGTTGATCTTCACGAGGAGTGCATGCCATCCTCTAGTGAGCTAGATGAATCTGAAAATGTTTCTACAATTGATAACCAATCAGAAAATTTGATATGTGACAGCTCATTTACTATAGATGAATTTGAACCAAAGCCCCTAGCATTGCAAGATTTGAAGGACATATTACTAGTCATAGAGGGAAGGGTTATACAAGTCCTAGCTAGGGCTGATGAATCTCACAAGTACATTGAGGATCTTATTTGGGAAACACAAGTTGAGGAGAGACACAAGGGAGTTGCAAGTGGAATCACTAGCACTCAGTTGGGCACAATCAAAGAAGCTTTTGAAAAGATGAAATTAGATTATCTGCAGCTGCTTATGGACATGCATCTTGCTATTAAGTTTGCAGAAGATAAGGAGAAGGAGGTGGACGAGCTTTGTTTACAGTTGAGTTTGATGCATTATAAATTATCCAAATCGGCAAATCAGACTTCTACTACAGCGACACTTAAGGAAGAAGAAGATAATCTTAAGAGCATGGAGATGATGCAAATCATTGAAGGGATCAATACTATTGGTAGGGATGAAACAATTCACAATGTTCCTGCCATTTGTTGTACAACTGATAACAATGAAGAGCAGAAGGACCAGCAAGGAAACAAACCCATAAATTTTAATGTTGAAATAACAATTTGCAGCAATGAAATGGCTGTGGCAACAAGGTATATAAGTAGTTTTCAGAGCGGTTTCAGTCATGGGACAGCGGCTACTTATGAGCTTTCAAATTTGGAAGAAGCCATGCTCCAGGATGATGATAAGTAGGTCTTTACCAGCTCTGAAATTTCACTTAATGGTGATCAATCCATGGGTGAAGAAGTTGATTTTATTGATGACACTTGTAGTGAATCAGACCTTCAAGAGTTATCCGTGTTGGGCAGTGAAGACATACACACCTCAATCTTGACATTGTCATCAATTTTTCTCAAAGTTCCTCAGACTCGGACTCGGCTCGGACTCGGCAAAATAAGAAAACCCTTGAAATTAAGAGATTTTTAATGATTTAAAACTTGTTTCATACACCCATTATTGAATTGAGCTTAAAGACACTATAACATCATCAAATAGAAGCTAATTTGATCACATACATAAACATACATCCATCACATGCGTAGAAATGTAAATTGTAGCTAAAGGAATTAGAAAGCATAGATATATAGAGTTATAAATGTTGTCCAATGTATATAAAATCCATGACTTCAAATGTTCCCAAACATATATGTAACTGTAAAGTGTAAACAAAAACAAGCCTATGGCTCAAGCTCAGGCTCAGCCTCGTCTATCTGCCTCCTAGAAAGGCGTCTAAGGTAGGTCTTGGATGATTGAGTAGCCATAGTCTCTGCTTGTGATGTGCCAGTCTGAGTAGCCATAGGTGTTGTGCCTGATCATGCTCTATCCTCCTCTTCCATAGCCATACCCATAGCCTCTCTCTCTGCCCTAGTCAACCCACTCAAGGTCCTCATCAGTGAAGATTGGATCGGTGGACTCAGTGAGCCAATCGGACTTGGGGTCGACTTCCTCTAGAGTGATGTTTTTTTTGTTTTTTTGACTACACTTTTTTAAGTGACGCCGGCCAGGTCACGACCCTTGGATTCGGCGAGTCAAGGAGTGACTTGCTGACTTCGGCGAGTCAGGCGAGTCACGCCCCCTGACCCGTCCGAGCCCAGGTCAAGGTCACCGTGACCCGACAGGGGTCACTCGGCCCGCTGACTCGCGTGACTCGCCGCGAGTCACGGAACTCTGATTTTTCTTGATAGGGCAGCGATATATTTGTTCCTTGGTGACTTCATACTCTTTGATTTCTTATGGAATGGTGGCTGTCCTAGTTGGAATCATATAGCACTTCCTGATTTTGCATTAAATACATTAGCGACTCAGTGGTATGGGAGTGTTGAAGGATGCCTCTCTTGGATAGAGATGGAGTGTGAGAGGTTTTTCTTTGATTGGCATTGGTTTGGTGACATGTTTGAAATCATTTATGTTGCTGATCAAAGTTATAGTAGTGAGTTTGGGTATTCCCTCATTTTGGTTTATTGGCATTAGGGGGTTCATCTTCATCTAGTTTGGTTTTTTTACATGCATGGACGGTTACTTCGGGTGAATGGTTGACAAACTCCTTCATTGCTTATAGCAGGTTCTACAGATTTATATGGGATCTAGGCAGTGACATGTTTGGTGCATTGACTCTTATGGACCAAGATATGCTGCTTCACCATGGGTATACATATGTTTTAATTAGTGTGGCACATTGGATTAGTAGAACAGTCTTCCTGAGGATGGTTTGGGATCCTGGTATTGATAAGCAGATACATGATTGCTTGAGGACAAGCAATCTTTAAGGAGGGAGGATTGTAACGTCTCCTTTTTGGGACATTAGGAAATCCATTTAAATAATTAAGTTTAAGTTGTCAAAACATAACAATTTAAAAGACAACTGAATTTAATTATTTATTAATGCAGATTAAAGTGACTTTCAACATCGAATTATAAAGTCAAGTCATTTAATAAATAGAAGGGAATTCCAAGAGACAGGCAGTGGGCGAACGAAGAGTCACAGGGTTGAGCTATTTAATAACTTGGAGAGGCTCATTTTCGCATGATTGGTTTTATGTTTGGAAATTGATTCTCTTGGAGAGTTTCTGGGAAGCTCTAGATTTCAGCAGGTTTGAGGATGCAAACCCTCGAGCTTAGAGGCAGTGGACGAAAACCCATTGTCAGTTGAAGTTATCACGCAGGTGACTCACTTTGTACTTCAAGATTTATTTATTGGTTATCCAATCAGATTGTAAGTTCTATGGCTATGATTGGATTTTGCTGTTGTTGTTCTATTAAAGATTTGAGGCTATATTCATATCTAAATTTTAGAAATTCTGTTTCAATCTGGAATTTAATGATTTCTAGTGTAATTTGTTGGATTAATTGAAAAATCAATTACATGCAAATGGTATGTTGTATTTATGTGGTTCGTTGTTCAAAATTCTGGAATTAATATCCCTAGGGGGATATTTCACCCTTTGCATATTTTTCCATGGTTTTTGAAGGGCACTTAAATAGGTTTGGTTTCTGTCTACTACCATCCTCAATACTTGCATTTGCATTCTCACTACCACTATCCATAGTTGAAAAACTCGGACTTGGCTGGTCGAAAATTTTTAAAAACTCGGGACTCGCCAAAAAACATATGAAAAAATCGGCAATAACTCAATAAATTTATTGAACATTTTAAAATACATAAATTTTTAAAAATTTTGTTCGAAAAAACACATTATTAAATTTGTTGAGCATATCATTAATTTCCGTCATATATAAATCAAAATTAGAATTTTATTCTAGTCTCCACTCGTAGACCCCCAACATGGGGTCCAAAAGATGTGAAAGGAGATCCCAATAACTACTGGCGATTTGGGAGTGGAGACCCTAATGGATTTGAGGGGCAACAATGATAAGCTACAAAAAGAGTTAGATATGAGAAAAACCGAATGATATAAATTTTTTAGAGAAAATGAGAAAAGAGAGTGAAGATCATAACCCTTGAAAATCATTTTTTTTAACTACAAGCAAGAAAAACTAAATTTTATGAAACTAGATGAGTTTTTCAAGGAAAAGTCATGATATTTTGCATTTATTCAGGAGTTTTTCAAGCAAAAATTGCCGTGAATTTTACAAAAACTTGCTGGCAAGTGACTTGCCTGGCGAATTGGCTCGTGAGTACTTGGCAAGTTATTCAATTATGCTACTGCTGCTCATGTTTATTTGGGATTGAATGCAACTTTGAACTAAAAAAATGCAAAATGCAAAATGAAAAAAATGAGACATTTCATACTTCAAACTTTGAAAATAAATTGAAAAATAAAATGAAAGGAAAAATTTACCTATTTGAAGGATTTGCAGCCCCACTCTTCGATTGAAACTCTTTTCCAGCTGGCTCCTTATATCCTTGCTCAAAAGAAAACTTCTCCCTTTAAATCGTGCTGCTGCTCTTGTTTTTTCTTCACTGACAATGATGAAATGAGTGAAAATGAGAGCTCTATTTCCTTTAGGGCAAGCTGGGAGGTAGGCGTCCACTGAACAAATAAAAAATGCCTTTTTTAAATGTTTAAAGTGTTTTTTTTGTTAGTTTGGGCCATCACTAGGGATGTTCGACTGTCCCCAAGACGGTGGGGATACATCCCAGACGTCCTCTGCTATCCTTGGGATGGCTAGACATATCCGGTAGTGGCCCAAGCCGTTTTCCTTTTCTTGGGACGTTTCTTGGGTTTTCCTGCAAATTAGGGATGCCTAGGGGATGTCCATGGACTGTCCCTAGGATAGGGATGATTTTTTCAGGTCTAGGACATGTCCCTGGGTAATGTAGCAAGTGAGTGAAGATGTTCCTAATTCTTGTAGTTGTCTTGATTTGTGTGGAATGGACAATGCCTCATTAATAGAACTCCAATATTTTCGCTAAAAAATAAAATTAGAAGTTGCCATTATTTGTGGAAAATAAAATTAAAGAACCAAAAAAATTGAAAGAAATTTCATACTAAAATAAAATAACAAACTTACCTTTCTTTTGCAAGCTTGACAATTCTCTTGGCAAAAAAAGAGCACTGACATCGATGTAACTTAATGATAACATCAAAAGTGAAATTAGAACAGTACCTTGGTGCAATTCCAACCCTGAGCATATGGTGCATTCTAGGGTTTTTAGGTGCTTGAGTTTGCTTGGTGAATAGGAGGATGGGGGTTTTGACAAAAGTTGGTTGAGGTGTAGTTATGTTTATGTTGTGTTTTTTATTTTTGTTTAGTCTTTTTTTTATGGGTGTCAATTCTACCTGTTGTGACGTTTTCACACATCGGCCTATTGCAAAATGGGAACCCCTCTTTTCGCTGGCTAGGTTAGGTGTTTTGGTTAGTGTAGCGTTCACTTGGCAATATTTTGTAGTTAGTTTAGTGTTCTCTTCGCAATATTTTTGGGATTGAAAGTGAAGATTTTGAAAGGTGAGGCTAGATGTCTTGCAAATAATACTTTTAACCTATGTATCCCCAATGTTGCCTTGCAAAGATTGCTAAGCGTGTGAAGTGATGAATTTATGCGTGAGCCCTTGAAAGTTCCTCTTTTATGCATGAGAGAGTGAAAGTTCCACTTTTATGCATAAGTATGGTGAAAGTTTGCTCAACTTCAGTTCTTGTTCATGTTGCAACCACTTCAATTCATACATAAGCACTAGTAAATTCTGCCCTTAGTTTATATATGAGCATAGTGGATTTCTGACCTTGCTTTATTGCACAAACAGTGTGAATATCTGCTCTTACCCAACAATCAATGCATGATCCATCATGAAATTCAATTTCTTGCACAAGTAGGTGAAAATCACGAAATCTTACATGACTGCCCCAAAATCCCGAAATCTCACATGACTGCCCCAAACTCCTGAAATCTTACATGACTGCCCCAATATCCTAAAATCTTACGACTGCCCCAAAATCCTGAAATGTTACGGCCAAGTCCAGCTGATGGGAAGGAGAATCAGACCTACAATCAAGTTTGATCAATTTAAGTCACTTAGCAAGACAAATCAGAATCAAAATCAAAGTGAATTCGAGGTTGATTACAAGCGAAATTATCAGCAGACCTTGGAGAGCAAATGAAATCAGACCTAAAAAGAAAAAATCAGACCTAAAGATTAGATTTCACATTAATGTTTTAATACAGTATGTGTTTGTTTTGCAAATCTGATACAAGGAGTGGAGCAGCAATGCAAGGTGATTTCAAGATGCAAAAGCCAATGGAGCATTACAATATCAAGGGTGCATAGGTACAAGATTGAAGACTTCACCATGATGGTGAACAAATGGAGAACTTGACAAGATGAACAGTTCCACACCAACATGAAGACGTGCAACTCATGCCTAGATGCAAGGTTCAACAATGTAACAAAGAGATCGAAATTTACAAGCATGAATGATGAGATGCATGGAAGAGGACTCAATGACAACAAAGGGAGATCAAGGTCAAGCATTCAAGATCCATATACATGAAGGGAAAGAAAGGCTTGCACGACATTATGATAGAGGTTGCCCCAATGATGCATCAGAATTTCAACATGAAAGAGATCAACATCATAGAAAAATTAAATGAAGAGACTCAAAGGAAATGCTACAACACTCTTGGATTTCTCCAAGAATCAGGGTCAATACAATAAGAAAAGGACATCATGCACAAACTAACAAATGTGCATGGAAGACACAACTATGACTACACGTGAAGATCAAGTATTGGCATCATGAAGGTGCAAGTGCAAACGATGAAATCAATGAATGCATCTCTTGAGCAGATAGTTTCAGAAGAGTTAATCAAAGCTAGAAGATGATGTAATTTGGGAATATGTTCCATAATCATCACACTGGAATTGATAATGTTGAGTATCAAGAGATATTGCTCAAGGTGGGACACGCATTGAATTCAATGTACCTAACCTTTTTTCCTATTGATCCTTCACTTAGAAGGACCTGTAATCAAAGCAATATAATTATCTTATTGGTCAAGAGGGTGTTAATTGTAACTAACCCTAATTAGGGTTTTATTGTTAAATCTTGGCCGTTGATTTGAGAATCAATTAGAGCCATTCATTTGTAATAGAAGAGCTATAAAAGGCCTAGCCTTCTCATTTGTAAAGGTTAATAGAATAGTTGACCAATAGACAATAGATAATAGTGGATAGCCTTAGAAAGTAGTAGAAGAGTAGGAGGAGAAAGAAGAAATTGTTGCCAAGACTATGTTGACATCAACACATAAGTTTCATTGAAGTTATGGTGGTTCTTTGTGTTGTGTTCTACATATTGCATGATTTCTTGTTACTTCTCAGTTAGGTCAAGTTCATTGATCTTAATGGAGAAATGTGATGACATGTGATGAATTCCTTGGTTCATACTTTTTGTGGTTTGTTGATTATAAGTCACAATGCAAAGTTAGTTTGAACCTCATTATTGCAATAATTCAATTGCGAATGTTTCATTTGGATTGCTTCAGCATTGGGTATTTGAATGAATGGTTTGCAGTATAAAAATCCTTCATTTCCTTGGGAGATCGCATCAGTTTTGTGTAGTTGTTGTTATCATGACGAAGCAAAACTTGGTTTGAAGGAGTTCGTCTATTAGAGCATTATCCGTTATTATAATTGTCCTTAGGTGTTAGCATAGATTAGTTTCTCTAAAACCTTTCCCCTTTGCCTTTTGTTTGAGTTCGGATTAGTGTAGGAAGAAAGCATCACTGAATTTCTAGATCAGATGATCAAGTTTCAGCTGTGATTCATAAACATAAGTCCCTTTGTGATGCTAGCATATCACATCATTATAACCGAGTCTATACATTTGCAAAGTCAAGACTTGACTAACGAAACCTTGGAGTCACCTCGTTTGATCACACAGTCTAGCAATTGAGGAGTCTTTGTTCAGGAGAGGATAGGATACTTAGTATTTATTTTGAGTTTGAGGTGTCATAAAAAGCATATCAACACTACCCAAGACTGCAATATCTAAGATTACTTGCACAGGGCCCAGGGAATGAGAATTATCTAGGATGTAATTGGATTGTTATAGGTACCAAAATCTTACAGATACAGGCATAGTGATATGCTGAGCAGTAACTGTAGTGCCAAAATCATTTGTTGGTGTCAAGAAGATAGCTGGAGAGGAGTGTAGATATTTAACAAATACAATTCAGTATTAAAGAGTGGCACTTTTTGTAGATGGTTAGCTTTTTTCAGTTTTGACATAAAAGTGTAATAGTTCTTATCAACTTAGGTATCCTTTCTTCTTGCATATTATATATTCTTCACAACTTGGAAGCCTATTCTCTTAGAGAGCATGTATGTTGAGTTCAAGATAATGATACTTATATTGCATTGTTTTTGTGAGCATTTCTTTGTTATTATATGTTTGGAACCAACAGGCACTATGGGGATATAGGATTTCCTGATGATTTTTATGGAACTTACAATATAAAATACAGTTGCAGCATGGGTCTTTTGTTTTTTGTTGTTAAGGTTAATGTTGTTATAGATGTTTTAATTTTAAAGCCTTTGAATTGCAATAGCTGACAACGTAAGAGGCTTCTTTATGCGTTCCCCAATGGTAATATTATTGATAAATTGAGTTTAGAATTATGCATTTTGCTCCAAGATTTTGGTTTCATTGTTATTTTATTCTATGGCTAGAGATTACCCACTTTGGTCTAACTCTTTGTTATTCTTTATTTGCTGTGGTGATTTAGTTTTACTCTTTGTTCCTTTGCTTGTTGTAGGGTCCTTTTCTACCACTTTATATTTTAATTGGATTTACTAATGAATATTATCAATAGCTTAGCTTGATGGCAACTTCCCTATAGGGAGACTACCTACAGTTTAGTGAGGAACAATACCTTCATGATTTATTTTAGTTTTTTTAATGAACAATATGTTACAAGTGCGGTTGCTGTTGCACCGAAAGATCGACTTGTTAATGCATGATACAACCACTAGACTTATAGAATCCACAAGAGGCGGTTAAGCCATGTCACAAACCCGAGCGTTGTGTTGCATAGCACAAGGAGACCAAGGGCTGCACCTTGCAACCAACCCGCCCTCAGCGCAAGCTATGATACCACTTGTTACAAGTGTGGTTGCCGTTGCACCAAAAGATTGACCTGTTAATGCCCCATACAACCACTAGACTTATAGAATCCACAGGAGGCGGTTAAGCCATGTCACAAACCTGAGGGCTACGCTGCACAACACAAGGAGACCAAGGGTGCACACCTTGCAACATAGTAAGCATTGCGTTAAGAGAGGACTGTTTTTTGTATTTGACTTTGTGCAATGGAAATACATTATTGTTTCAAAAGATCTATTTCTGATTGTTTTTCTCTTCAAAGCATAAGTGGGTTTTGGGTTGTTACTTTTAAATTTCATAAAACAATATAGTGCCATTTTCAGTGTCTGCATTCTCTTTTTTAGTTGGTAATTAAGAATTATAATAATATAAAAGCTTTTGTAAATTTACAGGTTATGGCAATCATTTTCAACCTAACGGTTAAGACCAAAGTTGCTTGGTATGGGTATTGTCATATTGATACGCTGGTTTGGTATTGGTAGGATAACTTGGGGAAAAACATGAAAACATCTTTTGTATTAAATTATTTGTCTAAGAATCAAGATGATTAGAGGAAAAATCAATAAGCAGAAAATTTAAAAAATGAAACCCGGAAAGCAATTAAATTTCATAAATATCCCTTTCCTTTATTCTTCATTCTTCATCAGTTTGAAGGGATTCTTAAGTGATTTATTTTCAGAAGAGCATTCTGTGTTGCTCGGATGTTATAAATATCAAAATCATATTTTTTTAAGCTACCGCATTCCCTTTAACTTTTCCCACAATTTGGCGGGATTTGGGTCTAACACTTATCTGTTTTCAACTTGCAAGCAACTTAGATCTCACACATATGGTGAGCCTACTGGAGCTAAACAAAGGGAAATAACATTAGAACTGTCATAAGTCTGACATATTAACCAAAGTATATATAATAACCAGAAAATTGCATCCTTCAATAATTTATTGTTGGTGGGGGGGAGGGATGGTGGGGGGCATATTTTCCATTTTGGTAGAGGACTTGAACAAGGGTTGGCCATATGAGTTTGAATTACTCGGTTAATCTCCAGACTGATGACAAATTTGAGTTGTAGACAGCTATGATGCATTGCAACACCTGAAAGGATCTAGATGTGCAACTTAATTTTTTTTTAATACGACCTTATGAATAAAATAATGTGGATGCCATAAGGTTGTGGCTTTTTTTCCCAGTTTGTAGAGAACTAACAAAGAAAAAATGCAAGCAATTTATAATTACAAACAAGAAAAAATGCAAGCAATATATATATATGTACATATCAGAGTTCCGTGACTCGCGGCGAGTCATGCGAGTCAGCGGGCCGGGTGACCCTGGCCGGGTCACGGTGACCCTGACCCGGGCTCGAACGGGTCAGGGGGCATGATTCACCAGACTTGCCGAGTCCGAGGGTTGTGACCCGATCGACGTCACTTAAAAAAGTGCAGTAAAAAAAACATAAAAAACATAACATTTTTTAATGATTTTTTTGAGGTTGTAATGCAGCGCTTCTGGATGTGAGTGCAATTGGAGCATGTTCGAGCACATCCACTCGAAGAGGTGAAATAGATTGTCTGTGGAGAGGTTGAATGATCTAGTCGTTGTTCATTACAACCTCTGTCTCAGGACCAGACAAATTTTGGACGCTGACTCCTCTCCGATCACTCTAGAGGAAGTCGACCCCGAGTCTGATTGGCTCACTGAGTCCACCAATTCAGTCTTCACTGATGAGGACCTTGAGTGGGTTGACTAGGCAAACAGAGAGGCTGAGGCTGTGGCTATGGCAGAGGAGGAGGATTGAGCACGATCAGGCACATCACCTATGGCTACTTAGACTGGCACATCGCAGGTAGAGACTATGGCTACTTAGTAATCCAGGACCTACCTTAGACGCCTTTCTAGGAGGCAGATAGACGAGGCTGAGCTAGAGCCTGAACCATAGACTTGTTTTTGTTTACACTTTACAGTTACATATATGTTTGGGAACTTTGGAAGTCATGGATTTTATATACATCGGACAACATTTATAACTCTATATGTCTATGTTTTCTAATTCCTTCAGCTACAATTTACATTTCTACGCATGTGATGGATGTATGTTTATGTATGTGATCAAATTAGCTTCTATTTGATGATGTTATAGTGTTTTTAAGCTTAATTCAATAATGGGTGTATGAAACAAGTTTTAAATCGTTAAAAATCTCTAAATTTCAAGGTTTTCTTATTTTGCCAAGTCGTTGCCGAGTCACGAGCCGAGTCAGAGCCGAGTCCAAGTCTGGGAACTTTGATATATATATATATGTTCGAACATTAAAATTATAAAATATAATTATATAATTTATAAACTATCAATACCATTATTGATTATTACAATGATACAACCCATACAAAAATGAAATATACAATGTGACTGCTGCAATGATATATTACAGCAGTTATAAACATATCAGATATTACAAAGAATAATATAATACAACATCATTCAACCACGAAAAAAGGATCCTAAAATAGAGCACGACAGAGATGAATAAGAATAGAATTAGGACAAAAGGATGAACATAATAAGGACATAAATAAAAGCAGATCTGCAGTAGTCTAGAACAACTTGGTGCGATAGAACAAGAGAATATATGAGCAGCCTTATGTAGAGGATAAGAAGAGAATTCAGAGCAGACCGGTGAAGCATATTGGAAAAGATTAGAGAGAAATGGTTTTACATGTTAAAAAAATATTAAAAAAAGTGTTTTTTTATTGGTTTTTGTGTTTTTATGACCCGTGGGCCCCGCTTTTGGGAACCCATGGGCCTGGGTTCTCCTGGGTCCACCCGGGTTCTCCTTGGGTTTCACCCGCGTCTTGCCCAAGTGGATGGGTTCCACGAAGGACCCACAGAGAACCCATCCACCTGGGTAGGACCCGGGTGGAACCTAGAGAGAACCCAGGGAGGATCGGGACCGGGCAAGAACCAAGACCCGGACTGTTGACGTGTATTTTGTACACAATCAAACACAGAATAAAATACCTAAGGGTACCTTATCCTCTCTTGAATAAAGCCTCTGATTGCTGAAGATATTGCGAAAAAGGATCAATCAGGATGACTTCAAGGTTCTTGTATGTAGGGTCTCTACGTGTGGATAAGCTCTTTGTGGTATGATGTGATTTGCTGGAATCACAAGGGGACTTACACTTGATGCCTGAACTTCTGATCTGCTTTGAATATTGCTGGAACACAGGATCTTACTAGCTTTGACTTGAAAAAAAAGGAAAAAAGATGAGGGCGAGGAAAGGATCTAATCCTAACACTAAGAATGTAGGAGCAATGATTGATCTTTGATGAAATTCTAACTAGGTCTTGTTTTGACATCGCAGGACCATCTCCACAAGGCTAGTGTGATCTTCGAAGGAAAGCTTTATGATGTTCAAATCATCACTGCAGGCATAGACACCATCAGGTTGATGCATATCAATGAAGAGGCGACAATTGAAGTTAAGCTTAAGCTGAATGATTCCAGTCGACTACGCAAGGCAAGTCTGCAATCAACAAACTGCTAGTAGTATGGATATATGAATTTCACCATCAATCAAGCACATTTCTTCCACTCATCTAATAACATGAAATCAAATATGAGAAGTATAAAGACCATGCAAATTGTCGAATCAACCCATAAATTTCACCATTTCTTCAATGAAGTTACAAGTCTTTTACAACAACATCTTGGCAACAATCTTTGCCTTCTCTCTCTACTCTACTCTAATTGCTATTCTATCAACTATATTCTAACTCTTCCAACCATCTTCTAACTCTCTAACTGCTAATTCCTTTACAAATGAAATGCCAGGGCTTATATAGTGCCCTCAATACAATTCGATGGCTTAGATCAATTTGAGATCAATGGCCAAGATTCAACAATGAAAACCCTAATTAGGGTTTGTTACAACCATTACATAACATTTAATGCTCGACCAATGAAATAATTGTATTGCTTGGACACATGTCCTCTCTGGAAAAATCAACCAATGGATAGTCGGGGTAGGTACATCGGAGTTTGTGCCACCTTCCATGAGTTAGGTACATTGAATCTAGACATGCTGAGGTGGACCACACTGACTGGAGAAGTGATGACTAGGATGCCACCTCGTCTGACACTTGTAACTTGGTAAATATTCAACTTGATGTTGTTGAGAAGCTAGCTTTAATTAATTCATCTGGCACTATCTACTTCTTCAACAAACCCTTGTTCTAACTTCTTGTGTCCTTGATGTGTAGGATGATTGATGTACCTCGCCTTGGAATACTGGATTGGAGAAGTCGCTCTTGTTGATGTTTAATCGAAGGAGGTCGTCCTTGTCGATGCTAGGCTGGAGGAGGTCGCCCTTGTCCTTGCTTGATCGTCCTTGATGAGAACTCGCTGACTTGTAGATCTTTCGAGCTTGGGAGTCGCCATCTTGACACCTACACAACATTTCACAATTAATAATATATCTTGAAATCTAAAAATTAAACTTTAAAAGGAAGATTCAAGATTTTAATTAGGAAACCTCATGATAAATCTTTGAATTATCATTTTCTAATTAACTACGCAATACTTAGATTTTCCAAAACAAATGTCTAAAAAATCAAACCTTGAACAAGGGTGTCAAGATGATTTCGCCATACCTCCTCTTGAGTTTTAAACTCTTAAGAAAAAAATGATGCAAAAATAAGGTGAATTTGCTAGGCGAAAATGTAGATCAAGATTCCCTTTAGCAAAATGCGCCTCCTTTAGCTTGGAAAAGAACTCCACCTTCCACTAGCTTCTTCAAGATCTGGAAATTCGCCTTCAAATGTCTTCAAAAATCTGGAAATTATCCTCCAATCTAGCAAGAAATACGCCTCTCCAATAGCCTTCAAGATGAATTTCGCCTTCCTTAGTCTCCACACTTGGTAGAAATTCGCTCCACACAAGCTAGATTTCGCACCTCCTTCCTTGCTTCTCCAAATCGCACTTGAAAGGATGATTGAATGATTTGAATTGTGAAACAACACCTCCAGTATATAGAGCGCTCACCTTCTACATCTCTCCATAGGCCGACTTGGAAAGCAGGCCAAAAATAATTAAAATTTAATAAAAGGAGAGGCCGACCTTTATAAAATATTAAATAATACCCCAAGCGCCCCAATTTTATTTTTAAATTAATAATAATTAATTTTAAATGCCTTTATAATTAAAATTTTGATTTTTTAAAGGCATAAATTAATTATTAAATGTTTTGCGCACTTATTAAATGTCAATTTAATTTCAAAAATATTTCAAGGTTTTATCGAAATTGGCATTTAATGTGTCATAGATGATATTGGCGCCTAGGCATGGCAAGATAATGGACATCAACAAGATCGCTATGGTCCCTGGGAGAGGGACAAGAGCGCCCTTACACTTTAGCCTTGCAATTCTTGTTTTCCACGTTCAACACTTCATCCTGGACGTCCAAAATGGCATTTTACTTGAAACCTTGAGTTTGATCTATTCAATTTTTGGAACGAATGCTCCTTAGAACCATTTTCGCCCTGGTCCCTTGGTGAGGGACAGGAGCGCCCTAGCCATTTTTCATCAACTTGATGGCCTTTGTTACTTCATTCCTCCGTGAAACCTTTTAAACATCATTTTGACCTTGCGTCTTGACTTGGATTCGTTTGAATTTGGAGAGGAAGGTTAGCTAATGTGTTTTTCGCCCTGGTCCCTGGGAGAGGGACAGGAGCGATTTTGCATTTATAAGCTCACTTGTGTTTTGCTAGCTTCGAAAATTATCTTCAACGGATCGATTGCGTCTTCCTTCACCCACCTCAAACGCGAAACTTGCCTTCCTTTTGCCAAAAACTTGTCTTGAGGGAAAATCGCTTTGGTCCCTTGGAGAGGGACAGGAGCGCCCTGGCCTTTATGAGCTCATTTATGCCTTGTTAACTTTCAAAACTATCTTCAATGGGTTGATTACGTCCTCCTTCATGCCTTTGATGTCTCAATTTGTCCAAACAAGGTCAGGAATGACTCCACTAAGCTTTTTCGCTCTGGACCCTTGGTGAGGGACATGAGCGATTCGCCTTGGACCCTTGGAGAGGGACAGGAGCGCTTTTCGCTCTGGATCCTCAGTGAAGGACAGGAGCGAAATTTGACTTTTTGAACTCTCCATCAGGATAATTTTTATGGAATATAACATTTAAGTATAAGAAAGCTTATACTTTAAGTTATATTCCATATATACTTTCAGGATGTTTGAGAGTGGTTTCAGACCTCCAAGAGTTATATTGCAAAATCTAGTTTTTGGAGGTTTTTCAGTTTCCAGACTTAGTCAAATTCAGGATCAGGACATTCCAGACTTAGCCAAATTTCAGGATCAGGACTTTCAGACTTAGCCAAATTTCAAGATCAGGGCTTTCAGACTTAGCCAAATTTGCTATCCTATTGATCTCCCCGACAGCACTCAAAATGCAAAGACTAACTAACAAAACCCTAAAAGACCTAAAAAAAACAAACCCTAAAAAGCAAAAAAGCAAGGGTCCCCATTTGCAATGGGGCGATGTGTGAAAACGTCACAACACGGACCCAGCCTAAAATGCCAAGAACCGGTATCTTAGGTTGTGACCCGTTTGAAGGGTGGTAATTGTGAAAGGTCATGACCATTATGAAGAGGTGTGACTCTCCCTCACATTGGAGGATATAAAGGGAAGAAGTTTTCATTTGAGAAGGAAGGATCCATGGAATAGAGCAAAATATCTAAAGCATTAAAAGCAGATTTAGGAGCAGATCTAAATCAGAATTATAAGAAAATCTGGAAGAATGATATGAACATTTATCGAGGAGATCAGAAGACAAAAACAAATCTGCAAACAACAATCAAGCAGGCATTGAAGGAAAAGAAGAGAAAACATTAAATCAATAACCAGAGAATCAGACCTGATGGAATAGAAAGGATTCTCGTACACACATATATATCTGAGTATAGGCAGCAGATCAGATTGATATAAACAGCAGACCTGTGCATTTACAAGGTGATTGGGCAAAAATATAGAAATATCCTAATAGGGGACATTACACATTACAGGGTCAAGGGTGGTAGTCCCTTGTCTCTTCCCAATGCCAGCCACTGTACAGCTAGGTTGTAGGCAAGTGCCTGTGAATATTTTTTCCAAAACAAAAGTGAAAACTTCATAAAATAGATTTTTTAACAAAGGCTGGGGTCAAAAAGCTAATCTCATTTGTTGATCCAAAATCAATCTAGTAGCAGGTGCTTTCTCACTCATAATAAACTTAAAATTTCAAAGCAACAACACTTTTCATTCTATCTTTATGAAGACTGAAAGCTAGGATTAGATCCTGTTTTAAAACTTTATTACAAGCTTTACCATTGATCCCCTCATTATCTAAGGACTTGTGACTGTTGACGTGTATTTTGTACACGATCATACACAGAATAAAATACCCAAGGGTACCTTATCCTCTCTTGAATAAAGCCTCTGATTGCTGAAGATGTCGCAAAAAAGGATCAATCAGGGTGACTCCAATGTTGTTTTATGTAGGGTCTCTACGTGTGGATAAGCACCAGTGGTCGTTGTGAATGCTGTTTCATCAAGGGGCCTTACGTTCTCCAAGCTGCAGGAACAAGTTTTCCTAAAACTAACAATTTCTTCAAAAAGATCAAAAGGTAGGGTTTGCAAGGGATAAATTCTAATCTAATCCTATGAATGACCCAATGTAGGCTAGACTTGGCAAGATTCTACCAATTTCAATATTGCCATGAAGTAACAACCCAACTAAAATTGATGCGATCTTCTAAGGTAACAAATGATTTTTCAATTCATCAAGGATCATGGACACTACCACAAAGGCACATATCCAATGCTCAATGACGATTGAAGGTTTAAGTAATTCAGGTATCTCCAGTGGACCACGCAAGGCGTTCCCACAATCAGTAAGAAGCTAGTGGTTTGGAACGTGAATCTCACCAAAATCAAGCCCAACACTTAGTCCTTCAAACTTAAATACTACTTCAATTGAGAATGATTCAAGAAAATGAACAACCATGAAGATAGCCACAAGAATTGCAATAAAACACCATAACTTCAATATTTTATTGATCTCAAAGCCAAAATAGACAACAATTGTTTGAAATCCTTTCTTCAAACTCAATCTTGCTACAAAATAACTTTCTTCTCTCCAAAAAGCTCTAATCTATTTCTTATTTTCTCTCTAATCTCTAATTTCTTCTAATGACAAAATGAAAATGAGTGAGGGTATATATAGCATCCTCAATTACAATGAACAACCCAGATCAAAAGAAGATCAATGGCTGAGATTCTGACACCTAAACCCTAATTAGGGTTTTATTACAAAAGTTCCCTTTTTATTGCACAACATTAAATGCATAGCCAAATATTTAATTTGGCACAAAAATCTAGGAAACATAGACCAATGACAATTATGGTGCCATGTCATCTATAACAACCTCTCTTCTAGAACTTTATTCCCTTTCCAATGCTCCTTTTTAGCATATGCAATGAATCTGGACACGATTCCCTCGATCTCAGCAATAGGAATCTTAGGAAGATTCCTCATTCGTTCCTCCAAGTGAATAATCTGATCAAAGGCCTTGAGAAGAGCTGCATCCCATTCAGGTTCGAGTTCCTTAATTTTCTCAATCAGGAGCATAGTAGCAAACATTTGATCTCTTTGCTCATCTGTAATCACATTCTCATCTTTGCAAAAGATGACTTTGACCCTTTCTTCTAATTCTTGAAGATCCACATCTGTCTCAACTTCGATCCTTCTGCCGAGAATAGTACATAAAACCCCAAACACTTTGTCCTGGATTGGATGGATGACCTCCTCTACTTGATTGCATTTAGTGCTGGTGTCCTCGAAGAGAACTTCCTTCATCTGGAGTAAAGTAGACCACTGGAGTAAATTATGAGCTCCTCCATCCATTATCTTTTCTTGTGCTAAGATCTTTCTTGGAGTTTGCCTGATTACTTGAAGGACAGGAATGATAACATCTTTAGTATGAGCAAAGGCGGCTACTGTTATCATTAGGTTGTGGATGATCTCAAGGACCTGGATAGCCCGATGAATGGTCTGCATCATTCTTGTTGCAAACTCGACAGCAACTGTATGGGATTTGTCAATCCAAGAGCTCATAAGCTGGACCAAGCTCTTAACTTTCTCTGCTTCACCAACTGATTCAAGGGGAAGTGCTTGCACAGGAGATACTGCTGGATCCTGACGTCCCAAAGGCTGACTGAGGTGGCTAAAGTAGCCTCTCCAAGCACTGACCTCCCTCTCAAGTTTCCTACTCTTTTCCATCTCTTCCTTAAGTTTATCTTTAAGTGCCTCAAATGAATCAGTTGCCTCATCCAATGCTTGCTCGGTGGTGAGTGGACCAAGCTCAACGGTTTCTACATCATATTCTTCTGCAAGGATCTCACCTTCATATTTGTCCACTGCCGGTGTAGCTATCTGCAACTTCCTGGACCCTGTCTCATCTCTGATCATCTTGGACATTTTGGTGGCCTTCCTCTTTTCTGTTACTCCCTGAGAATCTCCAACAAGGCTATCTAAATCAATCACATTATCTTTGTCTTCGATCACAATTACCCTTGTTAATCTCTCCTTCAACCAATCTGGAATGGCGGACCTTGTCTCTCTAACTTGTATTTCTTTAGGTAGTGACTCTTCTTTCCGGAGAGGAGATGTTGCTTCATCATCATCCTTGTCTTCATGTAGCTCATTGACCTGGGGAGATTGACTTGATGATCGTTGAGATGCCTGTCCTTCTTCAGGTTTATCATTCTGAACCATTGACTCCATAGATTCCTCAACTTCAAGTGTCCTCTTCTCCTGTCGAGAAGATGTGCCGGATGAGCGATCTCGATTGGCCTCTTGCTTCTTCTTGGAAGATTCTCTTTTCTCAGGTCTTTCCTTCCTCTTCGCACCTCTATGATGGGGATTGCCCTCACTTACGCTTCTGGGGTGAGGATTGCCTTCGCTTGTGCTTCTAGGATGAGGATGGCCCTCACTTACGCTTGCTCCTTCTGTCGACCTTTCCTCCAAAGTAAAAGTCATTGATATGTTTTGCTCTCTCAACTTTTGATGTTGCACATCAACCCATCTGCGAGTACAGGACAAAACTGGAGCCATCAGAGTCTTCAAGTCCACAACCTCAGGTTCATTCCAATCTATCTTTACTGCCTTGTCCTCTCTATCATAAGAGGATTGGAGGTGCCTGCCACTGTCCTGAGTTTGATCGGCCACTCTGTAAACTTTGCATTTCCTGATGTAATCCAAAGGCAATCTGGAATGCATCTTTCTCTTCACTTCCAAATCATCTGAGAGATTCATCCAAAAGTCTTCTACCTGACATTCATGCTTGTATTTTCTACCAACTGTCTCCTCTAAATGTCCACAAGGATCAAAATTCTCTCTCAATGAAAAGAATGAAAATGAATACAAGGCCAACTCCCTTTCTGCATCATCTAAAGCTGGAACATTAGGACATACCTCAACTGAATTTCCTAGTATGATAGGTACAGGAATCCCATTTCCATGTCTATGTCTGAATGCCTTCGCATAAGCTGCCGGTTGCCTAGTTACCTCAAGTAGTACTATCCTGTCTGTCGGATATCTTGGCAACATATATGGAGGTAAAGGACACCCATGAACTCTGATATATGTAAACTTCTGGAATTGGATAAACCAAGCACCATACCTCTTTACAAGTTCTTGTGCCTCCTGAGATAGCCGATTATGAATCCCGCCTTGCAGTGTCTTGGTGATGTTCATTGTGAAGGTATCATTGACTAACTTGTAATTACTCCCAGGTGGATGATGCAAATGAACATAAGATTCACAAACTCTGACTTCTCCAGGTCCTCTTCCAATCGATCCTCTGTGAGGTAGTCCTGCATATTCAAAACTCCTGATCAAGGCATATATGATGTACGAGCTCATGTGGAAGGATTTAGTAGCCTTCAGTCTTCTCAACTGTACGTCCAAGCAATGGCTAATGATTCTAGCCCAATGAATTGTTCCTTTTCCTTGAACTATCACTTGGATGAAGAAGAACATCCACTTCTCAAAATAGAAGGCTTGAGGAGCCCCTGTAACTCGATTGAGTAAGGTTATCAAATCTCTGTACTCTTCCTGGAAGTCGATCCTATGTGGTGTGTTGGGAATCTTGCTCAGGCGAGGACGACTTTTGAGTAGCCAATTCTTGTTGATGATGCTCAAGCAAGTGTCTGGATCATCTTCGTACATGGATCTAGCTCCTTCCAAGCTTTTGTAAATCATGTCTTTATGTTCTGGCAGGTGGAGAGCTTCACTGATAGCCTCATCTGAAAGATAAGCCAAAGTATTTCCTTCCTTGGACACGATCGATCTTGACTGTGGGTCATAATGGCGGGCACACTCGATCATTAGCTCATGGCACTGGACTGTTGGAGGGAAGCCGACCGCCTTGATAATGCCACTCTCAATTATTCTCCTTGCGACAGGTGATGGCTTCCCAATGTAAGGGACCTCTCGAAACTTCTTCACACTGAAGTTTCCCAAGTTGGTATCTCCAATGTTGCTCCACTTCGACACGATCTTGGTCTCCAACTCTTCGTTCCTTTGATCTTCCTTCATGAGGGCTGGACGACTGGTGGATGCTCCTGCCTTTGGGGTCGCCATCGTGATACCTACACAACATTTCATAATGAGCAATATACCTTGGAGCGTAAAAAAAATATAGATCAAGTTTAAGCTTTAAATTTAGGAAACTTCATGATAAATCTTTGAATTATCATTTCCTAAATATGACGATTATGCAATTGGAAATTCAAAATTTCAAAATTTCAAAAAAAGGCTAGGAAGATCTTCACCATACCCTTCTTGGAGAACTAGCTCTAAAAAAAGATGCAAAATTTAAGGAATTTGCTAGGCAAAATGTGGATCGAAGTCTTCAATGTGAGCTTCCTCTAGCAATTTCACCACCCTTAGCCTTCAATGCCTTGAGGAACAATTCGCTCTACCTCCAACAAAGTTCGCACTCCCTCTTGGATTGAGATTTCGCACCTCTCCTTGGATCAAGATTCGCACCTCTCCTTGGATGAGATTTCGCTCCTTCTATGGCTTCTCCAAATCGCACTTGAACAAATGAATGAATGATGGATTAAAATCGCTCAACACCCCCCCACTATATAGGCGCTTACCTTGGCAATCTCCAATAGGCCGACTTGGTGTAAATGAAGCGAATAACAAACAAAATTAAATAGAAAGGAGGCCGACCTTTATAAAATATTTAAAATAAAACCCCAAGCGCATTCCTTTCATTTAATAATTTAATTAATTAATTAAATGCCTTTGCAATTGAATTTCGATTTTTTAAAAGGCTAAAATCAATTAATAAATGTTAGGCGCCCTCATTAAATGCCAATTTAATTTCAAAGTATTTCAAGTTTTTTAGTGAATTTGGCAATTTAATGCAATTTGAAGGATATTGGCGCCTAGCATGGGAGATATTTGGGACATTAGTAATATCGCTTTGGTCCCTTGGTGAGGGACAGGAGCGCCTCATGCTTCTTAGCCTTGTAATTCTTGCTCTTCACGTTCAACACTTCATCCTGGACGCCCAAAATGGCATTTTACTTGAATATTTCGAGCTTGATCCATTCAATCTTTGACATGAGTGCATTTTAAAGCATTTTCGCCCTGGTCCCTTGGAGAGGGACAGGAGCGCCCCAGCCATTTTTATCAACTTGATGGCCTTTGTCACTTCATTCCTTCGTGAAACCTTTTAAACATCACTTTGGCCTTGCGTCTTGACTTGGATTCGTCCGAATTTGGAGAGGAAGGTTGGCCAGTGTGTTTTTCGCCCTGGTCCCTTGGTGAGGGACAGGAGCGATTTTGTCCTTTTATCCTTGATTGTTGCCTTTTTAATTGCCAATTCAATTTGCGAGGTAGACAAGGATCATCCTTGTTTGTTCTATGCATGTTTAACTTGCCTTCCAAGACAAAATGAGCTCCTCCAAAGATTATCGCCCTGGTCCTCCAGTGAAGGACAGGAACGAATTTTATACTTGAGCTTAAAATTGTCGACTTTTGACGTTAACTCCTTATCCATCGTCTTCCTAAAGACATTTCGAACCTTGCATGACTTCGCCTTGATATGGTTTTGGAAGGAAATGACTAGTTTAATAGAAATCGCCCTGGTCCTCTAGTGAAGGACAGGAGCGAATTTTAGTCCATGGCGCAAATCCTCAATCATATTGATATCAAATTGTCTTCAAGGCGTAAAATGTCATTGCTTACTCCATCTTGAATGCTTGAAACGAAAGCGGCATCTTAGAATTAGGCACTCTTGAATATTTCGCTCTGGTCCCTTGGTGAGGGACAGGAGCGCTTTGGCCATTTCCATCAAGTTCTCGTGGTCTTTGCAACTTTGTTCCTCTTCGAAGCGTTCCTAATATCATCTCTATCATGCGCCTTGGCTTGGATCCGACCAAACTTGGAGAGGGAGTCTTGACAATCTATATTTCGCCCTGGTCCCTTGGAGAGGGACAGGAGCGATCTTGCATTTACAAGCTCACTTGTGTTTCGCCAGCTTTCAAAATTGTCTCCAACGGGTTGATTGTGCCTTCTTTCACTCATCTCCAACATAAAATTCGTTCTAACTTTGCGGGAAATTTGCCTTATGAGGAAATCGCTCTGGTCCCTAGGAGAGGGACAGGAGCACCTTGGCCATTATGGGCTCACTTTGTGTTTTGCAACCTTCAAAATTATCTTCAACGGAGTGACTATACCCTCTTTCCTTCATATCAAGCTTGAAATTTGCTTTACTTTGGCCAAAAACATGTCTTGAGGGAAAATCGCTCTGGTCCCTGGGAGAGGGACAGGAGCTACCTTTGATATTCGCTTTGGTCCCTTGGTCAAGGATAGGAGCGCCTTAGCCAATTTGGGTTGATTTTCAACTTCGTAGACGGCTCAAGTTATATTCAATGAACAAAGCCTTCTTCTCCCGACCTCCTTAAATCGCAAAATCACTTAACTCTTGTGTGGACAACGTAAGTTTGGATTTCAAGCTCCGGTCCTTCAGTGAGGGACAGGAGCGATCCTTGTCATTTTAGCATATTTCCTTGTTAGTTGGTCGCTCAAATTATATTCCATGGACAAAACGTGCCCTCCTTGACCTCTTCCAATCAAAAATTTGTCTTAGTCCTGCAAGGGTAGTGCAATTCTGAAAAACAAGCTCCGGTCCTTCAGTGAGGGATAGGAGCGATTTTGGTCCTTAGGGTCAAATCTTTACAATTTTTATCTCAATTCTCTTTTGCTGGGAAAGGTATCATCATTTTGCAAGCTATGACCAAGAGTCAAAATCCCAAAAATGTCCAAGGAGATGTGTTTGAGGAAAATCGCTCAGGTCCCTAGGTGAGGGACAAGAGCGATCTTGTTTTGAATCTTCAAAATTCATCGTTTTTGAGTCTTCGAAATCTTCAAAATCTTCAATTCGTGTTCGATCATATCCCTTGGCGATCCTGCACAAAACAAATTAAGCCAGTCAATAACCAATTTGCATTAAATATCAATTTCGCCCTGGTCCCTGGGTGAGGGACAGGGGCGATTTCACCTCTATAGGCTAAAATATCCATATTTTTGGTCTTCAATCACTTGACAAGGCAAAATTAGGCCATTTCCAAGGCCAGGGGCAAGTTAGTAAACTTTCCAAAATTTGGTCAAAATTCACCTGGACAAAATTGCATAATTTAATCATTGAAATGCTAACACCTTTAAACCTAACTTGAAATTGCCCTCAAAACCTGACTGGACCCATCCTGAGACAAACTTGACTTCCTGGCAGGCTCATCATATTTCAAAATTGCAATCAATGCGAGGATGCTTAATAATTTGTCAAAAATTGGACTGGACTTCGGCTTGAAAATATCAAAGGAAACCCTAAGGCTTAAACCTAATCCAGACGACTCACTCATTTAATTCAAAACCCTAAAGCAGAGAGAAGAACAGGCAAAATAAAAGCAAAAAAGAGGGGGTCCCCACTTTAATGGGGCGATGTGTGAAATGGTCACAACAGTGACCCAAGAGTTCTTACATCCTAAAATGTCGTAAGTTACCTGCTCTAACCAATTGGATAAAAGCTTGTTTACCTCCATGACAACCACCAGTACCAAGATTGAAAACTTTGATTCCTTTAGGATATCAAAAAAATTCTGGAATTTAAAAAAAGGTATAGGTAAAATTTCAAATAATTGGAAAATACTGATTGGATAATCTGGCCTGTCCAAAAAAGTTGGATTGAACCTGATGTAAACCAATTCTAGTGAGTCCAATAAATTCTGGATTGAACTGGATTTGATAACTATGATCACAAGTAAATAATTTATTAACAAACGTCTTTCTTCTTCACCTTGCAAAGCTTGTCCAATCATTGGATCTTGTAAGATTAAGGGTCAGTGATGAACAAGTTCTGACATCATCAAATGTCACCCAGCTAACTGTCTGATCAATAGATTAGTCCATGACCTGTATTCATCGTCACTTCCTTTTCCATCTTGAGAAATCTTTTCCGCCATTGATTGAAAATCGGATTGAACAAATTGGAATATTATGAATTTAAAAACTTATTTGGTAGGAGTTTAAGTTCTATAAAAGCTAATCAAAGATATTTGTAAAGCAACTTGCATTGTTTTAATAATAAAAGGTCACACACGTGAAAATACTTTTATTTTGAGATATGCAGAAAACCAACATCGTGCAGCCTCCAAAGTTAGCTGCCTACAAAGCTTATGAAAGGAACATAAAAGAAACAAAGGAGACCTTTTTTGGAGAACCTCTTGAATGAGAATTTTTTATGAACTTTAGAGATTGATAAGCCTATGCCTTTGGATTCTTCACTTGCTGTCTTGGATTCTTGACATGTAGTCCTGTTTTGTTTTCCCTAAGTAATCTTCACCATACTTTATTTTATAGGTAGAATTTTAAAAGACCATTTTTAAAGCCATTTATTTAATGCACATTAAAGTCTGAGTACTGCATTTTGCCCCATCAAGCTTGTAATTCTTGAATAGTTTTGGACTAAGTCACCGGTTTGGGTTCGGATTCAGGTACGGATTCGGCAAAAAAAATAAATCTTGGGTACGGTTTTGTCCACACACACACACACACACACACACACACACACACACACACATATATATATGTTATTTTATATATATATATATATATATATATATATGTTTGAACATCAAAATTATAAAATATAACTATGTAATTTATAAGCTATCAATACCATTATTGATTATTACAATGATACAACCCATACAAAAATGAAATATACAATGTGACTTCTGCAATGATATATTACAGTAGTTATAAACATATCAGATATTACAAAGAATAATTTAATACAACATCATTCAACCACGAAAAAAGGATCCTAAAATAGAGCACGACAGAGATGAATAAGAATAGAATTAGGACAAAAGGATGAACAGAATAAGGACATAAATAAAAGCAGATCTGCAGTAGTCTAGAACAACTTGGTGCGATAGAACAAGAGAATATATGAGCAGCCTTATGTAGAGGATAAGAACAGAATTCAGAGCAGACCGATGAAGCATATTGGAAAAGATTAGAGAGAAATGGTTTTACATGTTAAAAAAATATTAAAAAAAGTGTTTTTTTATTGGTTTTTGTGTTTTTATGACCCATGGGCCCGTTTTTTGGGAACCCATGGGCCTGGGTTCTTCTGTGTCCACCTGGGTTCTCCCTGGGTTCCACCCGGGTCCTGCCCAGGTGGATGTGTGGACCCACAGAGAACCCATCTACGTGGGTAGGAGCCGGGTGGAACCCAGGGAAAACTCGGGGAGGACCAGGACCGGGCAAGAACTAGGACCCGGACCCAGCCTAAAATGCCAAGAACCGGTATCTTAGGTTTTGGATAAAGCTTCTCATGCTATAGAAATATGATGTTCTTTGGAGGCTATTCATATGACCTTTGTAGTAATAAAGCTATTACTGTCTCAGATTTTGCAAAAGCTTTTGTCAATTTTTTGTACATCCTTACTGCAAATTTTATTGTGTGAATTCTCTTCATAGCTCTCACACAAATCTGGTTAAAATCTGCTTTGCAATTAGTGCTCGCTAATCTATTTCAATCTTTTGTTCTTCACTTCTATTAAATCTTTTCTGGAGGACTGGCTAGTTCGTTTTTGTTTCCCAATTATAAAGCTACTAGGTCTAGGTTCCAAATTTGTTCAAATCTTATCAAAAAATTTATTCAGTCTTTTTGAAAATTTTCAAATAAGAGTTCTTCATAGATAAAAGGGATTACCCACTTATGGGAAAGGCATTTGTCTTGGTGGGAAGATTTTAACCATTCATAGATGCCTTAGGGTATATAACTTGCACAAGATGCCAACTTAGAGGACAGCTAAACATATCCACCTTCATCTTTCCGAGGACATCTTTCTAAGGAGGGGAAAAGATGAATAAATTACATGTGAAGGGGTGTCGTTAAAGCATTTCACAAATTAGAAAAATAAGTATAAATTTAAGTAGCTTCTGCAAGGAACGACGAGTCTGTAGAGGAACATTTTGTTTCAGGCTTTCAGCATTAAGCTTCTTATAGAATTATTAATACATTGTTAGGCCAACCCCTTTCACATTAAAAAGGGTTGATTATTCAAACTCGTAAAGTTTTTATGTTTTTTCTTGATAATTCAGAGGATATACCAATATAGATTAACCTTGTTAAGATGTTAATTAAAGGTTGAATTTTGGATACACATCTTCCAGACTAATTGCAAGGTACATCTTTATTAGAGGAATGGAATTTTTTATCTGTTTCTGATGGAGGGTGTTTGGATTGTATGATATTGTTCTTGGTAAAGATGCATATCTATTTTATATGTTTAATGAAATCTTGTTGTTTGGGTGCTTTTTGTTCAGTTGAGAAAGGAGTTGTGGTAGATCCTTGTACTCCAACAGGTTATGCCATGGGTTCAGAAGAACTGTTGCAGCTTCCTGCTGGTTCAGTGATAACCGACAATGGGAAACTTTCAGCAGTCCATTCAAGAGGAAACTTCTCAGAATGTAGAAATGCGGCCTTGGGATTACTTAGCCAAGGGCAAGGTATTCTGATTTGCATGTTATTTCATTTTCTTTGGGCTTTTATGGAGATCGAAATTTTAGTTATGCTTGGAGTGCAATTAAGATGTGTCTTTGAGTGCAAAGAAGCTATTGGCATTAATCACTCCTTGTTTGGGGTCAATTCAGTAAACAATCTTTCTTCTATAGTATCTCTCTTACAGCATATCCCAATCAGTGATACGAGTGATTGTGATTGTATATTTAACATGGTGTATGACTAGATATGTGATATATTTCTTGGGCATTTATTAAAACCTTCATTTACTTTCTGTTGACGTATAACCCTTATTTTATACAAATGGCTTATTGCATTCATTCCAAAAATACAGTGGCATGTTTATAAAATTGCTTGAGGGAACCACTTATTTTGAGTTATGTAGCGATGCCTCTCATTCTTATTATTTTGAAATTTTCACTACATGATACTTTGGACCTACAGCTAATCTGAATGGAGCTGAGGCATAAGACCATGCATCAAAAATCAGTTTTTGAATCACCTAAATCATTGCTTGAAAAGGATTCATCAATGAAATTATCATCATCAATCCTATAATTTCTAATTTCTGTCTAATGTAATATTTAGCTTTGTCAAAGGCTCCAACTATGGTCAAAGCCATTGTTTTTGATAGGTGAATGGTTAAAAGTTCTGTCTAGTCAGTTTTCAAAACCTTTGCTTAATGCTTTTATTGTTCATATCTTGGGTTTTAATGTTTAGAACTGCTAATTAATTCCTGCGACAAATCAGGTGACTCAGTATTTTATGTTTTCTAGACAATATTCATTGATTAACTGAACCTTGTGATTGTTCTATTTTCGAAATAGCTACTTAGTGATTTGGCCTTACTTTGTTTTAGTAATATTGACGGAGCCTATATAACAATCACTTTATGTCTATGAGGATGTGTTAATGTAGTTTGCCTTTCTGTAATAAGCTTGAATTCTGAGCAGTTCATGATTTGTGAATTTTATACAGATGATACAGAGGAGTGTAAATATTTATGGAAGCATTGTAAAACTGGTAAAAAGCGAATACCGGAGTTGCATGGAAATTTTTTTGCAACTGAAAATTTTGTCTATACATCTCAGGTTTATGCAACCTATCCATTTGTTTTTATTTTACCACTATATTTTAGATGGTATGTGGAATGTTTTCTTTTAACGAGACACAACTTTTGGATTCTCACTTGTCCTCTGTAGCTCACGGTTTTTAATGTTGTTCTCTATGCCCTCACAACAACAGTTTTTTGGGCTTGTCCCAAGGGCTTCACTTTCTGACATAGAGAAAGCAGGGGAACAGTATTGTGGTGAAGATTGGGCAGTTTTGCAACAGAAACACCATGATGTTGACAAAGAAGATTTGCTGAAGTACTGTTTTTCATCAGCGTACATTGTAGCATTACTGAATGACAGTCTTGGGATTTTTATGAATGATGAAAGGTAAGGATTTAAATTTTTTGGATTCCTTATTCTTACTTTTTTTCTGATGCTTAGCCCGTGTCATGTCCTCTCAACCAGCCATGAAGTTTTTAAATGAATCATCTAGAAAACTAATAAGAGTATCAGAAATCAAAATTTGGTAGTATGAGTCTAATTTTCCATGCTAACATCAGAGATTCATTTAGAACATTAATCAAAGTTGTAGATCTCAAATTTCTCATGATTGCCTTTCACCTGCCTTCGGTAATGGCTCACCAGCTCAAAATTGAAAACACAAAAAATGAAGTGCTACCCCAAAGAGCTAACAGATGAGGCTCCTAAACAAAAATTATGGAGACCATTTAAATAATGTTTTCTTTTACCGTATAGAATTCAGTGGGGATTGGGTATCTCATCAGGCCCTTTGGATTTTTCATTAACTTAAAAAAGAACAGAATCCCTCATATTTCAACCATGTTTCACTTGGAACTTTAAGAAGGATAAATCGGAACAAATGTTCAAACAAGAAAATGAAAAGAAAGCGAACTTCATTTCGTCTAAAATTGTAACCTCTGAGTCATCAATTGATCTGACCTTTCAGAATTGTTCAGTGGGAACGTTTTAAAGATACAGATGATCTGGAGAGAAAACCAAGAGACATATCCTATCAAGTCTACATCTTTGGCTGGATAAAGTGAAGCACAAGTTTAATGGCATGATAGACTCATAAGCTGAAGGCAAAGGTCAAATCCTGAAAATGAATTAGTAAGTTACAGAAATGCTTACAACAGTGGATCTCACAATCAATTCAAATAGAATCAATGGGCCCCATTTGGTTTTAAGACTCTAAGCATATTAAATTATTTACATACTTTATCACCATCTACAAATGGTGTTATTCCTGATCTGGTTTGGTCCCCTTTTAGTTTTATGTATCTGATGTTCTCTAAGTTGTAAATATACTTGCATACTGTAGTGGAGTATATATAGGTTATATTGGTACACTTTAGATGACTTGGTTCGTAGATTGTTCCAACAATGTCTTTGTTTCTCGTCTGACTAGCCTTTATCAATTGATATTGCAGACAGAAGTTTCTGTCCAAAATTAATTGAATTTCTTGGCAAGGTTCCAAATAGAAGAGAGAAGTCTCATAATTGAGATGGGAACCATTCAACTTATGCAGAAGAGATTTGACAAGAAATCTTCCTTATTGTTGTTGTTTGTAACTAGGGCTATATATGGGTTCGGATTGCCTTAAGGCAACATCCTAACCCTTTTAGGTCTGGGCCCTATCCTAAAGGGTAATGTGACCCCAAGTCTATGCCCAGCCCTATTCTTCACGCTATCCTAAATACACACGCCACAATAATATATATTGGCACCAAAATTTAAGGGAGGCCGACTTGCAAATAAGAGTTAAAGGTGCATATAAATGAAAGACACTTTGCAAGTCAAACATATTCAATTCCAAGTAAAGCGAATCAGCTCTGTCTGATAAGGTGCGAATTCTCAAGGAGGAGTGCAAAATTGTTCAGACTTGTGCGAAATTGTCCAAGAGGACATAGGCTGTTTTGGTACAGACATGAAGAACTTAGAAGTGCAGATCTGCCATACAAAAGGATCAGATCTGACAAAGAAGCTAAGTATTGTACTTGTGATCTTAGAGGAGAATATATAATCTGACCTGTGGGTCTTTAATGCTGGGTTTTTCCTCCTTGGAGGTTTTCCCAGGGTATGTGTGTTTCTCTCCTGTTTTCTTACTTCATTTCTGATTTTTTTACTGAATGATGACTTATTAAAATGCTACAAATCTGATTACAATCTAGGGCATAATCAAAGGATATAAATCTGATTAACAAACCTAGGGTATAAAATTACAATTGTAAACTTTCTTTGATAAATATATATTGATGATCAAGAAGAGTAAATAGTATAATTTTCAGTGGGATTCCTGTAGTGTTGAAATCTTCGTGGGGGCAAATTGTCCTTTTGATTAGTGCACCAACCTAGTTAGTTTGCGTAGGACTTATTTTTCAACGAGGATTATAGATTAACATAGTTTCTAAATATAATTCCTGGTGAATAGAAGTCCATATTTGTCAGCACTATTTAACTAGCAAATTGTAAATATTTCTAGCTATCCAATCAATAGTTACTAAGTTAGAAGTCATCTAGGCCCAACACGTTTTTGGTTCACCACAGTCACTAGGAATAGGTGTCTATCAATTACCAAAAAAATATATCCTGGTGCAGTACACTTATAGACATTTACAATAACAAGAAACACCTCTTTCAGTAACACTATCGTCCAAGTGAGTGGTCAAACTTTAAATTAAGAACACTTCATCTTACTTGGAACATGCAAGTAATGAAAAACAGGTACTCCCAATGCAATTGTGGCAAGCCCCTTGTCTCAAATGTATAAATAAAATGATTGAATTAAATATCTGATGCAACCACAATTGATACTTGTGTCAAGATTGCAAGAGAAAGCAATGAGTTTACTATTTTGCTTCTCACAGTTGGATTAATTTTGTTAAAAGAAGACTGAAATATATAAAGAGGACTGGATTCATTTATCTTCTATTTGTTAATTATAAATATGCTATATGTGTGCAGGGAGAAGAGATCTGATATTAGAATCAGTCCTCTGAAAGACGTGTTACTAATTAGTCTTATTTTTTGTTTATATAGATTGTTGAAAGTATATTATATATATGCTGCTGATGTTGCATCATGGACGTTTTTTTTCTATTTACCAACAATAAAGAAAACTTTGTGCTAACATTATTGTTATGTAGCATGAAATTGATATTTGTAGGTCTTTACTTACAGAATAGAAGCTTACAAATTGGATATTTTCCTTCTCCAAGGGTTAAATACATGAAATGTGGCAAGCCATAAATAATTGAATATAAGCGAAAAGTAAAGTTAAAAGCCACACTCATAAGGCTTAGTGGGATAATAATTTGAAGATAAAGTTTCACTGCACATGGAGCAAAATATTTTATCATAATGCACTCCATAGATTCATGGTAAGTAAAGTTTCACTGTTAATCCCAAGCTATCCAAAGCTTTCAGTGAATTTCAAGTCCACCATTTCAAACCTTACCCAAAAATAAATTGATAAGATTATGCTTTACCCCATGAAATTTATTTAAGTTATTAGAGCCACCTTTCTATTAATTCAGTATTTAACATTGTCATTCATCTGTCAAACTTTCTTTTGACGTCACTCGATTTGGCAGTAACAAAGGAAACCCTAATAAAATCACCAGTGAAGTATAAATAAGACTTTTACATTATCAGACATCAAAAAAATTCAATTTCTAAGGTATTCTATGAATAAAGATCTGCAGATATCATTGTTGTTCTGAGCAGCAAGATTAAGCTTGCATATCATTTGTAAATTGAGACAAAATAAAATACTCTGCAATATTGGCGACATAAATACACTATATTTTTAAGCAATAACTGTAAAAATTATCAGAATAGACTACACGCTACAAGTCTTTCAAAAGATTGTTTTCAAAATCTAATGTTGATCTCCAATTCCACAGATATCACAAGATGGCTAGAAGCTACAAAATGAAACCTCCTTTTTGCACTTGAAAACAATAAAATGTAATAAAAATGAAGATCAATTAGTAAAAGCAGTGGAAGGAAACCTAACCCTAAACTTAAAAGGAATTTTCATTACATCATTATCAATTATGCTTGAAAGAGATGGTGGTTGGTTGAAGATTTATATCTATGCAGCAGTTGGTGGGAAAGCTAGTGCTTGTCTCATTGCAGAAGAACTTGATGGTAGCATTATATTTCAATTTTCAGTCCTCTTGATCCAGTGGCACACGGTGATGTAGTTAACACCTTGAATTCTTTTGGATATGAATAACTACAGAATTTGTATCACTAATTGATACCAGTAATAACACTATGAAGCTTTATGCACTGTTCTATAATAAGCTAAGTGAGGTTGGTTTCACATGTTTTTATTTCATGGCTGATAATTTCTAGTGCTTGGATTTTATTATCATTTGGCAGGGTTTCTTGAAGGTCTTTAGGATCAACGCATTTTATTGATAGCAGGTCAATAAAAACAAAAAACATTTGGGCTTGATTTGATATGTTGTCTTTTTTCTGTCAGTTGTAGTCAAATATGTCAAATACAAGTCTCACAGTATGTTATTTCTGTCTATGATCTGATGTTTTAAAGTTATCTTGAGATGATCACCATGAATAATCATTTACTTTAATGACATTTTTTCTCATCTATGTTGGAAATAATTACAAGGCAAGGGAGCCCACTTAGCACACAAGTACCTTTAAGCATTTGTCAGTAGGGGGAGGGGCAACAGTAAATGTAATCCACTGCCTTGGGCTTTTCACCTTCTAGCTGCTTTCCCCATTGGCAAAGATTTTGGAGCATGTGATGCCTTTGTCCCACAATTCTAACTACCATGGTATTAACTAAAGTACATGCCCATGTTCTAGTTAATTGTTGTTCTGTTCTGGTCCATATGGACTATAGGCAGTAGAATCTGGTCCCTAAAGGATAGTGCTATCATATTGAATCCCCCATATTTTGAAGATGGTTTTCTTGTTATTTCTTTTATATTTTGTATTTTTTTGTTTTCTTTTCATAGCGTGTTCTAGATGGTTTATCGTTAGTATTTTTATATAAGGATTCAAGGACAAGTGTTCTAGATTGTTTATCATAAGCATTTTGAATCTCCTTACACGTGGTTGCATGAAGATTAATATCACTTCCATAAAACATTACGATGCATTGTTTTATAGGCCATGGAAAGGAAAGCTTCTTTTTACCTGAAGGCTGAAACTAGAAAGGAAACAAAAAACTATGCAAAATAGTACAAAAAAACTTGATCTCATGACTGGATCTAAATGTGGGGGCTTCCTCCTTTAGTAAGTGCTTGGATCAGAGCTAGCATGCATACCAACCAGGCACAAATAAGGGCTTCATTATTGATAGAAAGCTTCACTTTGATCTTTGTGTGTATCCAGACTGCACACCATAGAAGTACAGGGCACACCATATAGATCAGGGAGGCTGGGTAAATTGGGCACTATCTTTCAAATGCTAGCTGGCCACTGGCATATCATGGGGAGATAACCTCCCAGGGCAATGGTTTTGCATCTATTCCTTTTCAAATTATAAGGATTTTATTTTATGGACAACCTTTAGAAACTTTCTTTACCCCTTTTGAACTGTCCTTGCAATCTCAAGTGAAGTGCTGGTTTCCTAATATTTCTTAGGAAAAGCTTCGTTACATGGCCATCAGAAATCTCTTTTTTAATAGTTTGCTGTTTTTTCCATTTGAGAACAGAATCTCTGTAATGTCCCCAACTTGAGATTACCTGAATTTTGCACTAAATTAGTAATTCCACAATATAGTTTATCTTTTTTTTCAAATTATGAGAGTGACTTCATCTAGTCGTTCAATAAATTTAGGATTAGACAAATAAATACGTGGATTAGTAGCAAATATATTACATAGAATGATAAACATGTCTTTCTACCCATATTCAATCATAGTTTAGTTTGGTAGGAAAGCCTTGTGAGGGCGCCTGTAAACTGCTCAACCCAACTAAGCCCAAGAGCGCGCAGCATCCTACTATGACAACTCACCTCTTGGCCCACAAGAGGCAGGAACGTCTCACTATGACAATTCCATCCCTTGGGGTGGCCTACCTAGCTTGGGAGAACCGGTAAACTGCAATTCCCTAACGTACTTCCTCCGTTCATTCCTTTGATTGATTACGAGATAAGACATACGCACATATATAAATAATCTAAGGAAATATAATCAAGTAACTAATTCATTATATCCATAATAATATATATACATATAATCTTATCAATATTATTTTAAGTATATATATATGTATATCAAACTATTATAAATCTTGCTAACATCATTATCATATATAACTCTATTATCCTTATTTTGTACTATATAAATCTATATAAATCTTTTATGTAATATGAATGACTGTCATACCTATATTACTATTAAATTCTGAATAAGAATATTATGAGGCTGCATATATTAAGCATACGTATTAAGCACATCCCCATGCATTTCCACCAGGAATAAGGATGTTACTGCCTGTAACTTAATAACAGTTCTGGTTTTGATCTGATCAATGATGTTCAATCAATATTAAATCATGAATCTTTCTTACCAATAAAGATTGGTGACTGCTGTTCTAATGTTAATTGACCGAACTGCCTTTCTCCTTCCCCATTCGATGCCTCCTTAGATGCATGGCAATGAGTCTCTTATACCCTCCCTAATCGCTGAAAAATCGTGTCTCTAATCGATGGTTATACCCATTGGAAAAAGACGTGTCTGTTTACTAATCTCTATTAGTTATTTGTTGTGCTCAACAAACTATTATGTTCCCCTAATCAAATTGCAGCATGTAAACGTATGACTTAGAATATAATTTAACAAATGTTAATATGATCATTGCCTTTTAATGATTTAATTGATGCAAAGGGTAGACAGATCTGACATGTGTCAGATATGTCAGATCTGGTCTGCCATTATTTGAATATGCTGAATGATTATTCATTTGTTTCCTTAATATTTATTTATGGTTTCTATGATGATCATTTCTTTTTTGGGATTTGTCAATTAATGATCTTGAAATATTAATAAGAATTTTAAAAGATGTTATTTAATGAAATATATAATATAATAATCTGTTTATTATTAAGAGGTGCATTCAAATATAATAATATTTAATTCAAATGAACAATAAATTCATAATTTAATAATTGATGCATAATCATATTCAAATATAGATTACTATTATTTGACAATATGGGAACATCACAATCTCAGGAAGACCAGTTGGTTCTTCAAGCTGCTGTTGCAAAAAGAGACATCTAAATTGATTTAATCTTACACTGCATAATTATTCTTCATTTAATGCCTAGACTTCCTCATTAGCTAAAGGTGAGAATCCGAGTTAGGCTTTGAAATGTTTTGATAATCCTTTGTATTCATACTTTCTTGCCATATACCATTAGGGTTCATTTTAAGTTTCTTAGAATCTATTAATGGCCCGAGGCTAAGAAGAAACAATTTTTAAGTTCATTTTAAGACGGGAGATGAAATCTTCAGTATCGGAAAGCTTTACCTCGATGAACCAAATCTGCAGTCTTTAACATATCATTAATGGCTTGGGGCTGAGAAGAAACAATTTTTACAGTCACACCATTAACAAGAGGGCTAGGAACTTAGAAATACAACTAACTCATGATCCCCTAAAAGACAAATTGGAGAAACTTTGTTATTCCTAGTGGCCTTTGCAGAAATCTGTGTACAATCCTTACCACAAGAGGATGACTCCTGATTCTAGGTTGTAAAAATCCTTAGATCTGCAAGATGCATGATTAAAAGGAGAAAAGGGAGCCATTCTCCTATAGCATACTATCTCATATCTATAAATAACTTCTGGTCCCAAAAAGCCGTTTAACCTTTGGGATTTGGTCAAGAAATTAACAACATTATGGAGATTTTAGCCTCAGCTCTCTCTCACAAAATCCACGTTCTACTTGCTTCTCACCTGTGCCAACAGTTACTGCAAAAGCATGCAATTTCAGAGGGAAATGAAGGTTCAGTGTTTGGTGCTAGTATGGCAGTCACATTTCACCTGGGAGATGCACTATCTTTTGAGAATCAGGCCAATGTATTAAGATGCATTTATGATGAGGATATACATAGAGATGTTTAATATGTACAGTTTAAAATGATTTCAGCATGACATTCATATTAGATACTAAATATTTTCTGTCTGATTAATTTCCAAAATTTTCTGTCTGATTAATATTTTCCACCAGATTTTAAAATAAGCTTTTTATATCTTATTTCAGGGTGCGGTTTACAAATCAAGTGGGAAATGTTCCAATTGACTGGGCTTTGGGAGCTTTCATTTTGCATACTATAGAAGATTTGTCATCAGCTCAACCTTCGTGGATCCTTGGGGAAGATTCTTTTACATTTTTTTCATTGTTTGCAATTCTAGTTTTACTAGGACTTGCAGCATGGTCTTTATCAAGATGGAGAAAACCTAATGTGAAGACAATATATGATTTGGAAAAGGGACGGTACATAACAACAGCCGCTCGTGTTTACAGATAATTTCAACAGTGATCCATTGTTTAGGTTCCAGAGAAAAAGGAAAGGTCCGATTATTATTTTTCCTATCTTGTTCTTAGTGTTATGCTTCAATAATTCTCTGCATGCATGCAAAGGTTGATCCTCTGATTCCCAACCAAGATTTGCATGTGTCCGTTCGTGATTCCAAGGCATGATTGTAGAATATGTTCATTATTTGTCAACTTATGCACTCTGTAACCTTAATTTATCATGTAAAGGGGGAAAACCCTTGCATGGGAACTCTGTGTTCTTTTTCCCTGTAGTTGAAGTTCAATATCCTGGACTATAATTATATGTCGATGGAGAAGACATACCATGTGGTTTGCCTCTCTATTGATACATATAAATTGGGATGGAAGCTAGTATTGCGTTGCTATGAACAGGGGTTCAGAAAAATCAAGGTGATAGGACTCGAAATTCTTTATTATAGAGCCACTTCCATCTTCTAGGTCTATGTTTGGTGGATGCTTTAAGAATTCATTCCCTAGATTCCTGCAAGGGTAAGAATGAGGCAAAAGCGATTCACTATGTATTGGATGCTCATGGGTGCATATGGAGATCCTTTCATGTACCTGTATATACTAGAAATTTTGTAAAGATGTAATCCATGTCAGAATTATCTTTAACTGATTGATCCTCAAGATACGGATGGAAAATATATAAAGATATTTTCGGAGATGCTGCCTAGACTGTAAAATGGCATGGATGTGTCTACTGACAATGCATATTATTGACAATAGTTTTTTTTAATGTACCCTTACCAATCAATATTTTGCTTCCAGAATTTTCTGGAGATTTAAATGAAACTAACATGTTCATGTTCCAGTGATGTATATCATGTTACTGATATTGCTTTATTCTAATTTCTGTGGTCCTGGAAAAAGATTGGATCAGTCCCGAGTTTTATGTTAATACAAATATTTTCCCTTGTGTTTTAAACCTTTCCTTTCCTCATGCATGTTTGAAATTTATGAATTCAAATGATAGAAAAAATATCAATTTAGATGCAGGCTATGGGCTCACACCTGCATTTTGTCTCCCCACTTATCAATTAACTCGAGTTAAAAAGTTTTATGAAGAAGCACCGAGCATCTCATGAGCTGACCATAACATAACCCAAGATCTATGTAGCAATTTAAAAGCTTCAAGAACAACATGGTTTTCTATCCGTATTTCTAATCGCTTAGGGTGCCTAACCTTATAAAATGAGATGTACTGATTGCTGTTTTATAAATATCTACTTGCTATGGTTTCTAATTGCTTTCACAAGTTACCAAATTACTACCAAAACAATCAATGAATTTGCAATAAATAACCCTTGAGATTATCTTTTAGACTTAAAAAATAAGATGTATTCTTAACCTATGGAATTAAGGAAAATAGCCTTTCTCTAAGCTTATTGTAGGCTTATCCAATAAAATGCATATAACTTGGCATGAGTTATAAGCTAGATTAATAGAAGATAGCTCGAGGAATACAGATAAATTTAGAAATAAATGCCAAGCTAGGAAATTAATTGTGATGGTTGACAATACTTAGCTCTAAGAATGACGCAGATGAACAAATTTGATGTGGCACTGACTTTGATGATCTAGTATAGGAAAATCGATACTCTTAATGTGTCTTCTATATGATGTTTTGTGCAGACTTTTGATTGCTTCCTAGTTGAACTGTGGATCTGTTTTGTAGTTTGCAGATTTGATCTTGTTGGTTTGTATGATTTTGTTCCCCAGTTCACTCAATTATCACTCTGCATTGAATGTGAAGGATTGGCATTGTTTAGAAGCACTCAAGGGAGATCACCTAATTGCAAGTGTCATGTTCTCCTAGATTCACCCCCTTGATAGGACTGACGTTACAGTCATGCTAAGATCAACAAGCAAGAAGCAAGTGTGCAAATGTTCTAGATGATGATTTTGAAGTAATTTTTTTTTCTTTTAATGCACTAATTGAAGTGTTATTCTAGTGAATAACAATAATCATGCAAAATATGTACCATTTTGGCTTAACGTCAGAATAAAATAAGAGCTGGCTGAAAATTGAATTTGATCTTTTGAATCTTAGGGGTCACATTTATGGATGGGGGATTAATCCGTGACAATGAAGTGGCAAGATCAAGGTGGGGAGTGAATGATGGGGGATTGATCTATGACAATGAAGTGGCAGGATCAACGTGGGGAACGAGTGCTAAGGTATGAGGTATGTAATAAATGTAAGGTGTGCAAAATAGATGAGATGAAGTCAAGTGCACTAAGTTCAACTTTGCACAAGATTGTACTATTTATTGAAATGTATTTGGTTTGAGACATTCTCTCAAAATGGTCCAAAACAAAATGGAGGCATGTGAATTTCAGCATTGTAAGTATTTATAAAAAGTGGATACATCATATATGAATATGGTCCGATATGCACTCTAGCTTGAAAATTCGTAATGGTTAATTTGTAAAAACTTAATCATAAAAGGTTTTAGAATTTGAAACATTCTCACTCATAATTTAATATCTTGTGGTTAAGCTTATAAAACTTCAATAAAAAAGTATCATTTATTGGTAGCAATTCTCTTTTAAGTGCTTTAATAAAAATGAAACGATATGAGGGGACCATCTCTTAAATAAAGATACTTGCTAGAAATTTTCAATAGAATAGGTCCTTTAGTGCATATTCTATAATTAAAATTGAATATATGAGATCAAAGAGGCACTAAGAGAGAAGGAACCACTGCCCACAAGAACAAGCCTTGAAATCGCTCATCCTCGCAATTGAATTTTAGGCTATTGTGAAAGCTCCCCTTCCTTGAGCTTGATTGAAATACATCTAATCCTTTTGATGCATCATAGCACGTCCCTTGTCTACATCACAAACCCCTTCTAAAAGCACACTTTAAAAACCATGGGTTGACAAATAATCATTAGGATTGTAGGAATTCTTTGGTTGAACCTAGAGTTTGATATGAGTTCCCCCTATTGCACCACATATGTTAGGAATCCCAATAATAGATTAAAAATTGCTACCCAATCTCTAAATTCTTTCCTATGTAGGAGTCATAAAGTATTTTGAATATAATATCTTTTTTGTTTGCCAACACTCTTGTAATTATCTTGGTGTACTTAGCTCGTTTATGGGCCTTGTCAGGTGAATCTGACTTGTGATGTTCGGCTTTCAGTAAAGTGGGAAGTACCTCAACAAGGATGGTATAAAGCAAAATTTGATGGTGCTTCAAAGGGTAATCCCGGAGTATCAGGTGCAGGGTTTGTGATCAGAGATTGGAAGGGGAATGTTTTGGTGATGGAGCTCAAAAACTCTCAGAGTATGAATAATGAGGCAGAGGCTAAAGTGACTCTTTTGGTTGTTCAATGGGGGATTAAATTGGGTGTGTAGAACCTACATCTAGAAGGTGACTCACAAATTATTACCAATGCAATCATTAAAGGTGAAGCTCAAGCATGGTATTTAAATAAATTTATTTGCAAATTAAAAAATAATTTAAATTTGTTTAGAAACTACACCATCACACATGTGAGAAGGAGAGGCAATGAAGTTGCTGACGTTCTATCCAAGTGGGTGACATCATTTGAAGAGGTGGGTAGAAATCATGTCAAATATTTCAGAGATCTAGAGGTGGATGATGTGGATGGCTGCATACAATGGGGCCTTTAAATGCATTAATTATTTGGTAAGACTGAGAATGTGGGGATGTGATGGGGAATTATTTATAGGTTTTTGGGCCCATTTTTGGATGCATCTGGTGGCGATGGTTGATGAGGTGTTGAAAGGCATGGAGGCTACGTTTACTTTGTATACCAACAAGTAGCAGTTGGTGTTTGTGGGGGAAGTCTCTGTAAAGAGAATTAAGTGTATTTTCAAGTTTGGTGATGATGCCTTTGTGCAAATAATGGAGACGTGGGAATGTTTTCTTAAAACAATGCATAAATATAGAGCGAATGTGGACGTGGTGTCGATGATGATGGCATGGGGTTGGAGTTGGGAGAACAAAAAGATGTCTTGGTCCAGGTGTTGCGACAATGTGTTAAGGATGACTGGCTTTGTGGGTTGATGGAGTTGTTGGATATGGCCATGCCTGGGGAAGGCTTTGATGTGGGTGAAGGGCTTGATATTGACATAATTCATGAACTGAGGGAATTGGTGCCCTTCATGCGGTGGCCTTTTGGGATTAACAGAGAAGAGCACAAAGCGGAAGTGGCCATCGGCTAGGACTCTCTCAAGCTCTACTTGAAAGAGAAAGAGGTGAAGCCTTAGGGCAAGGAAATTGGTGAAGGATGCAAGGGCAAGAGGAAAACGATTGGTGTGCGGAGGTTGAAGCAGAAGAAAAGGGTGATAGTATGCACCAGTGTTGCTGCGAGAGGTGAAGTGTGGAACGATGCTAGTGAAGGACTAAGTGGACAAGCTCCAAGCGTGCCCTAGTTTCTGGAGGGTAAGGTGTCTCGGGGTATTTGTGTCTTTTTGTTTTGTCTTTTTGGTTTCAAAATGATTGAACATGTAATGTTGAGTTGCTATGTTTTAATGTAAATTGTTATATCTATTAAGAAGGATGTCTGTGGTGTAGTTTCTGAAGTCTGGGTTTCAAGTAGTTTGTATTTTGCCTTGCATTGCTAGCTTTGGGTTTCAATTTTGGAAATTTTTGTATGAAACCCTTTGAAAAATTGTAAGTGTTGGCAATTTTTAAGAAAGCCAATTGGTTGAAAGCTTGTTCTGATGGAATGGTGGGTTGGTAGGTGGTAGGGCTCTAGATAGTGATCGCCTGCATAATGTAGGCCTTTTGATACTTTGAAAAGTTGATATGTAATTCACTCTCTATTAATAAAAGATATATATTACCAACCAAAAAAAAATGATCTTGTGCTATCTTTATTATGTGGCACATGTCCACAATGATTTAATTGATCAATTCTTAATTTTGAACTTAGTAATACGAAAGCTTGAGTCAACACCATGAGTTTACATTAAAGAAGGAACCCTAACAACTCAATTGACAATCTAGGGCTAGACAAACTGGAAATCTAGATCACTACTTAGCAACCTAAGACACCGACATCTCTGGAAAGACTATTACTAACAGGCTTAAGAGACTTAGATGGCAAATCTACCTTTTTCCAGTTTACATCCTCTACCTAATGATAATCGCCCCCCCCCTTCTCAGAGGACAACGAGTTTGCTGCAACGACTAGGTCATAAGAATGTAGTTAGCCCAAAATCTCGTTAATCATTCTAACATATATGAATATATGATTAGATAGCAATTCAAAACATCATTATCTAACAAATAAAATCATTTCTCAAATTTTTTTTTGAACTGCTATTCAATTAACATTGTCTAAACATCACATAATAGTGCAAATAAAACATAGTATAGTATCTATGAAAAAGAGGGATGCAATACAAAGAGAAAAGGAGATAGAACATGAAATTGAATCCAATTTTGATTACTTGTCATCCATCATTACTAAGCGTCCATGTTATGATTAATAACAATACCAAAATGGTCATATAATTTGGTGAATTTTCCCAAGGCAGCCAAATTTTAACACTTAGAATTTAGATGGAATATTGATTGTCATTCATAAGTTCTATTGAAGTGCAATATCATTAAAATACTATAACATGCTATTTTTCATAACATAACCATTTCAAACTAATCATACATTCAAAATTAAAGTTTCAAAGGTAGGAAGACATGCACATGAGGAACAAATTAGAATTAATATCAACTTTTATGTATCAAATTATACAATAATTGTGTATGACCATATACAAAAAATGGCATAAACGTGAAGTCAAACAAAGTTTTACAAAATGTGACATATGTCATCTCGTGATATATACAAAATACACATGCCAAATAGCTATACACATGTCCACAAGTGACTACTACATGTCTGTAGCACATCCTCAACTTGTGAGGGATCATCAAAATCGACCCTCTATGAAGTATTTTGTGGCTTTGAACATGCTTGCACAATAGCAATTCAAACCACAAGTTAGATTGATTATATAATATAATTTATAATTGTCAAATTAACATCAAAATAGATATATTTTGTACTATAATTTATCTAAAATAAAATTCTTGATTACCTCAACTCTACGTCTTCTCTCCAAAAGATGTTTTACATATGGTACTCCCTTAGAACGACCATGAGTCCTGGCATATGTTAGTGGTAGAGGCTCCATGACATTGTCATATTGGGTATAAGCCTATATGTTCATATCACATAAAGTTGATACAAGTTAATATATAATTATCTATCTAAATATATGTATCTACAGTATAAAGGAAACACATACCTGTTGGGGTACCTCTTCTGATGCTTCTTCAAGTGTTGTGGGAGTAGTCAACAATGATGTATAACCAATAGGTGTCTATACATAAAAATAACTATGTAAGACTATCAATCTATGCACACATGTATAATCATCTAATACATTTGAAAAATTAACATCTTTAATTCATACTACAATTATAAGTTATATAAGTTCTTTAAACTATTAATTCAATTAAACTTCCCTTTAATTACCTTTCCTTGGTCGATCATTGCACTTCCAGAGGTTGGACAACACTGCACCTCGACCATACTAGGAGTGTCCTACAAGAGTAAAATAAGATAAACATATAAATTAATATATAATTTAATTAATGACAATTTAAGTGATATGCATGTATACAATAAAAGAATTGTAAACATCTACGTGCAAAAATGTATATCGTCTAACTCTCAAGGCAAAATGAAAATGGCATAAATGGTGCCATGTTGGACTTGTGTCATGTCCTCCTCCATCATCAATTGTTAAATGAACCACGTAAATAGATATTAGTACTTATTGATATCTCTTATAAATATTAATTCTAAGATAAAATGCACTATTGAATTACAAGTTAAGTTTTACCACTACATTATCTTAGTAAGATCCAAGATGCTCCTTATCTCTAGAATGCGACAAATCTCTACGATATACTCCTATCATTTCCGTCTCATGTGGTACAGTAGCCATATTGTGCACCTCGTAATCAGATGAGTCAATGGGTGGCTTGATAGGTTGTCCAAGAGGACATAAACATGTGTCCTTGCACATAGTGCAAGTATGCAACACACAAATATGTAGAGCTGAGGAGGCTATACCGACACCACTTGATCCACCAGGAGTATCAAGGTCCTGTGGCTGAGCGAGTGACGAGGTCTGAGAAATCAAATGGCCAGTGAAAGAATGAATAGCCAATATGCTCTGCGAGGCTATCTTTGCAATAATATCTAGATTTGGTAGTGGAGGTGGAGGAGCAAGATGAGGAGGTAAAACATATGGGCCCTGCACTACTCAAAGTGCCCCTAGTCTATCTTAGGGTATACCTCTACTCACACGCTGAAAATTTCTTATGTCAAAGTAATTGACATGCTTACCTAGGACAAACTCTGCATATAGTTTGCAAAGGAAATATAGAGAGACATCAAGATTGTTGTTGGGTGGTTTATTAGAAACCATCCACCAACGATCCCAGAAGTTATCTACTATACCTTGATGCTAGCACCATTTAATAGAACATTTTGGTTTGCACACATCAACAACTTTTCTAGTTCTAGGATTGACAAATAATGTGACTAATTGGGCTTTGCTAATTTCAATATCCTTGACCTCGTCATATGACAACCCATTGACATAGTGTTGCCTCATGACCCTTGCCACAATAGAACAAAACTGTTTTGGATTGTGAGGGTTTTGACATTAGAAATTATTGAATCTAATGTGGTTGTCATTGAGGATAGACAAGGGTGCCTATAATACAACCCACAAATGTTCTTCAACTCAGTCAAATTAATATTAATCAAATCCTGAATTGAGGGAGGATTTGGTGGTGCAAAGTTTGGTAGTACAGGTTTTGGATTATCTACCATGATTGAAGTTCAAATTAAAAAATATTTAGTATACAAACCATAATTCATATTAAAAAACCCAATTTCCAATAAAAAACAAAAAACAAATGGAAAAAAAAAACAAAAAAGAAAGAAAACAATTGAAAAACCTAACTTAGATCAATCTAGAGGTTGATTTTGATTAGGAAGAATGAATATCGGTTTTGCCTTCTAATATCCATTCGGTCTTGCCTTGGGTCAAGAGCCATTGTGGGCAAAAATGACACACGATGAATTTGTTTTTTCTTTTTGTGGTCTCAAAGCAAACAAATATTCAATTAGATTAGATATCTGATCCAAAATCGGATATTTGTTTAAATTTATATTAATATATGTAGAATCATCGACGTAATGGATATCGATTAGTAACCTATATCCAATTGGATCAGTTGCCAACTGATATCCGTTTTGCCCAGGTGTTTGCCATGACTAAATGTACTAATACCCAACCCAAGTAAAAAGTCAACACAATTTTTTTCATTTTTTGACTAGTAAAAAACACATTTTTTTACCCTCCAATCATCTATAATAATTAAGAAAAAATATCAACAATGATCACAATATAGTACACTTTAAAATAGAAATTAGAAAATACCTTTTGGGCAATGCATACCAGACCTAAACTAGTTCATTAGTACACAAAAACCTAACTATTCCCTTAGGTAATCATGGAACTCTTACTCGGGAAGATTCTAAAGCAATGTAGTCATGGTTGAGAAATATCCTTGAATACCAATACTTATAAAATACATATTATGTAAACAAATTATCTTGATGTAGTATTTTAAATTGTATCCCTATACAATTTTTGTCCTCACTTAGGCCTCAGTATGGTGTTTTTACTTTCTGTGCCGTAAACCTATGTTACCCTCTTTACCTTTCAAGGCTTAAGAGTATGTGTCGCCCCATCGGTCTTTCAAAAATTATTGGAAACAAGTCATTGCCCCTTTAATTCTCGAGACATCTGATTGACCGATCCTGTAATAATATAGGTTGGAATGTTAACCCTAGAACTTTGATGAACTCCCAAAGTCTTGTTCTACCCAATCACTCGATCTTCGGTAAACGTAAGTTCGCGAAGATTAACAAGGGGTCCTCACATGTCATGGTTATTGGTCAGTTGCACTTTTAGGGAACTCTCACACACACATTTTGATGGTTCTATGGTTCAAGTTTTTACCGATGACCCTATCCCAAATGGAACAAGGGGCTCGCTTTGTAAATACATTCCTATAATGACATCAACAAACATTACATACCGAGAGCATTTAATGAATGACATGACAACTCATTTTTAAATTACCTAGACAATACAAGAAGCCATCATAAATAAAATAATTACATGCTCCAGGTGTGTATATAGTCATCAGCTTTTTATGTAGCCTTTTTGTATTTGAAAGACGAGCTTGAAGTAGTTCGAGAATTGTGAGAAACGACAAGTTTGCAGGTATTTAAAAATTAGGTTTGAAAGGAAATTTTGGTTATCCCAATTATTTTAGTTGAAAAATAAAATCTCTGTAGGTGAAATTGAAAGGAGTTTCTTGCATTCATGCTCATGAGTACCCATTTCTGCTATATTCTTGCCACACTGACTCTCAATTTAACTCCCTTTGTAATTGCTGAAGCACTATCTTACTATCTTTTGAGCCAAATGAAACCTAAAGTAGTGCACCCTATAAAAAACCACTTGGATAAAATAAGAGAGGCCCAGATATTGGAGATTTTTCCTTTCGTGATATCATTAAGAGGTTACAAAATCAAAATAGGTCTCCCATTGCACATAAAATTATAGATAGCGAGCTCTTGCAAGATGGAGGATATCCCCCAGCAATTGCATATCTTGAATTAGTCTTTGCATGTGCTCAAAATTATCATCCCGACTCTTGTGAAACCTGAGGCTTGAATTGGTCTACAGTAGCAAGAATTGATGTTGATTTCATGGCTCTTGCATTACAAATACTTGAAAGAGAGCAGTATGTGGGTGTCTCTTTGCAGACGGGTTAGGAATTCTTCCAAAATCAGATAGATTGGTGTTTCTTCCATATTGCTCAAAACTGGTTGAAAGTGGTGAGAAAAGGCAAATCCAAGCTACCTTATCGTATAAAGATTGAGTTGTTCTGGGATGATATTACCGACATGATTTTATTGTTGTATCGCACCATTGGGAAACCTGAAGTGGAATATTTTTAATAATGGATGTGTCAGTTTATTTTGACTATTTGTGATGATAACCGTTATGTGGATTGGGTGAGTTTTATGAGTGAATTCCTGCATGAATAGTTGGTGAATTTCAGTAAGAAGCAACAATTTAATCTATGCTTTGTGTTGTTCGATGTGTTAGCCATTGGAGAATTAGTCTGGCTAGGTTTAAGGAAAGAAGGCTGTATCACGAAAGGCATCCCTATATATAATTGTTTTCCTCATCTGCAAAAGAAAGAAGGCATGAAAAAAGCTTCTTGCATCCATGATGCCTTCTTCATGACCCTTATGAGAAGAATTGAGAGAGCCTCAGAGAGAAGATTTTCAACAAAAGTTCTCTCTTTGATAATGTAGTTTGGTAGCTACTATATATCCAGTTTAGCACTTTCTCCTATCTAAGAATCAGGGTTACGAAAATGCCCCGTTGAAATTGCCAAGGTATGATTCTAATTACCTTGTGTTCTTAGAGCTTTGTCACCAAATGGCTTTTGTTAACATTAAATATGTAGCCATGACAAATAAGGGATATACCTTTCCTTTAAGATTATCCCATTGTACTTGTAAAAGTAATGAAGCTGCTAAGTTTTCTGAGCAATTATTAACCGAGTTTGTTTTTTGCTCCATGCCCTCGAGGAACAATTTTGATAGTAATGGCTATGTTAGAAATAATCTTTATGAAGCAAGCCAATATTTTCATGTGCCTCATTTAGAAGATTTTTGGGAAGATTGTGTTGATGAAAGGGAGGTCCTCATAAGGGATTTCATGAGGTTGACTTTGGATCAAATTGTTGCATTTGATTTATCTCTACAAATTCCTGAAGATGAACAGATGATGGTCTCGACATGATTGATGAATCATGTCGAAATGTGATTATGGCCCCATTTCAGTGGCCTAAGGAAGAAGAAATGCAAACATTAAGCCTAGAATTGCTAATGTTCTAGACAAAACTGTAGCCTCATAAATTGCACACCCTTAATTGGGTGGTACAATTCCACGCTTAGGCTAGCACCTGATTTAGTGTGTTGCATTTTGCATTTTAAATTTCCTTTAAGCATTTAATTAATTAATTTAATTAAATCTAAAGTCCTCTTTTATCACTTTACACATCATAAAATTGCCCCCTTGACCCTAAGTGTGCCCCTTTTTATTTTATCCTTTTAATCAATTAATTCATCAAAGCCCTAATTAGGTCCTATTTCAACCTTCAAGGCCTGATTTTGCATATTTAAACACCTAGAATTGTCGCACCAACTTGGGAATCACCTTATAATCATAATACCTCATATCCCTAAAAATTTGGAAAAAAGTTGATCGAACCAGTGTGAATCACATTGGTCCCGACTTTTTGTCCCCAAATTTTAGCATCATGTTTTGATGGTATTATAATGTTTAAATCCAGCTTTGTGTGAAAATATATCAATTCTAGGTTGACCTTTGATCAAAAACAAAGTTAGGGTTTCATATATATAGTCTTTCCTTTCCTCATTTGAATGATCCATTTTCTAGCAATTGAAGGAGCATCTTGTGAAGTGAAATTACAGGTTATGTGAACTCTTCAATCAACAAATCAAGCATTCATCAAGTCTACATAAACCATTTCATCATCAATTGAAGCTTTGGAGATATTGAAGAATAATAGGAGATCACTGACTGTAGATTGGTTTGTACCTCTCCCTTAGGGTTTGGTATGGTTTCATGTTATTTTCATGTCTTCATATGAGTTCACAACACTTGTTTTTAGATCTACATAATTGCTATAGATCCATTATTACATTGGTGATTTGAAGCATTCCCATTTACATCTAGGGTTTATACTCATAACATTGGGTAGAACTCTAATATTGTATTTTAGCTCATTTAGGATCATGTAAACACATAAGATTCTAGCAAACACACATTTCAATACATTATTGGATATTTATGGAGGTGGAAATCACCAAAACAAGGGGTTTGACTAAGGCAAAACCCTATATAGCCACCCAAACACCATTTTTCAAGTTGCAAGTGCAGGTATAGAAATCCGACGAAGTAATGGTCTTAAAAAAATCCAAAATTTGCAAGTACAAATCTAGATCTAGAAGGAGGTCCTAGATCCCTAGGATTGTAGTGCCTAGTGCTTTGGTCCTCGACCAGAGCACCCAACACCCTGGTCCTCTACATTTTTGGGCATTATGTGGCAGTTTTGTGTCTTAGAGCTTCAGGTTACAGATTCCAGAGTTTTAGGATAGTGTAGTAACCGAGACCAAAGCGTCCAACGCTCTGGTTCATCTCAATTTAGCCCAATTTCTAGTGATAGGTGCACATATAAGTTTCATTCCCTATTCTACAGTTTGTGTCTCATTTCTAGTTCTGTATTTTTCTATTATTTCAGTTTATGTCATCAATTTTGTTCATCTCCCTAGCTTAGTTCATCATTTACTTGCATTTAGCTCGTTTCCTCTTTATAGCAGCAAAGGAGTAGAAACCCTAAAATATATTCCTTAACTCTCTTTCATAAGAGGAAGTCAAAGTGAATCATCTCATTAGGAGCTTTTGTATTCCAATGTGTGAATGAGAGTGGGATTAGGTCTTAATTTACCCGATTCCATTTTCTCTTTACACATTTTGGTGAACCTGACATGAACCCAACCTTCTTAGATCTGCATTTCTCAATTAGATCTAGTTATTGCATGTTTATTTTTGTTCAAAAACATAAAAATATCAAAAATAATATCGAATGCATTCTGTGTTTTAGGTTTTATATGCACTTTTCATTTCAAATATGTCGGACCTTTATTTGCAAGATTTTCATTCATATGATGATGCATTTGCTTATGATGGTTATGCATTTAGTAAGGAAGAACTTGATGAGTCTATTGATGATTTTTTATACCCTAAGCCTTCTAAACCAACATTTTGCCAAAGATTAATCAACCTTGTTACTATGCCATTTCATAGTGATGATGAAGATAAGATGAATGATTCTTCCCATGAAGTCATTCCTACTAGGTCATCCTCCAAATCTATTAACATGATGGTTTATAACAATCCGCTTTATTATTAATTGTCTCCTTTTGAGTCTAAACACAAGCCATTTAGTAGACATGACCATGCTATGTTGGATGATGCTCTTAATGATTTCATGTCTATTACAACTTCTTCAAACAATGATCACACATCTAAGAGGTTAATTAACACGATAAATGTGAATGAACACAACTTTCAAACACCTCCTAGTAAACCCCTCTTTGTGGTTCAAGGTGCCAGTCCTTCTCCAATATCACAACCTCTTAATAAGCCTCTCTTTGTGGTTCAAGGTGGTTATAGTAATGATGCCTTTTGCAATCCCAATAAACCTATTATTACATTGCAAGGAGGATATCCCACTAAGACTCCTTATGAGTATGCTAAAAAAATTACTAGATAGAGTTATAATTTGGTTGCTCATACATACAACACAAGGAACAATAGGAAACCTAATCCTCCTTTGGTTATTCCATCTTCACTTCCTACTTCTCAACCTATTCTTCCACAAGAACCTCGTATTTGACAAACTATTGGTAAGGAGTATGACCTTATTGAACAATTTAAAGCTACTCCCGCCAAGATATCTCTTTGGGATATATTTCAAACTTCATCTATGCATCATGGAATGTTACAAGATGCTTTAAAGACCTTAGATGTCCCACCTGTAGTGACACCTAATAATATGGCTTCTTTGATTGACTTCATGACAACACCTAAAGCTCAAATAGCATTCACACAAGATGAATTATCCTCTCATGAGGTTCAACACCAATATGAGCCCCTTATGATTGTTGTTCTTATTAATGGTAACACTATAAGAAGAACCCTAGTTGACAATGGCTCTGGCCTTAATGTTTGTACATCGTTAGTTTATTACACAATATTAAGGTGGACACATCTCTTATTAAACCAAATTCTCTTACTATTCACGACTTTGATAATGTGGCTAGGTCTTTGTTAAGTATTATAACCTTACCTATCAAGGTAGGACCAGTTATTTTACCCACACCTATTCATGTCATGCCCAATAATTAGAATGACAATATTTTGTTAGGGTGACCATGGATTCATTGTATGCAAGTTGTTCCTTCCACTTTGCATCAACAAGTTAAGTTCATTTACAACAACAAGATGTATACTTTGTTTGCCGATAATAATTTACAAGCTTGTTTGCAAACATCATCTTCTAAATACTCTTCAACTACTTCTAATTCTCCTTCAACTACTTCTAATTCTTCTTCAAACATCCCTACTTCTTGAAGTATTCCTAGTGAGTCCAATACTACTGAGAAAGGCTCCACGCAAATTGAATCACCATCTTCTCCCGAAGTGACCACTTCTCCCAAGGTGGTCCTCTTAGGTGATGATTGGGGATCTTTAGATTTTACGCCTACCTTTGTGGGAGAATATAAAGTCCCTCCAAGAGAACCTAAGGTTGAAAAGGAGAAAGATATGGATGAACCTAAAAATTAACCCACTTTGTCCAAGCTATTAATTAACAACTTTGTGGTTGCTTCAAAATATTCACCTCCATCCACTTCCACTTCAACTGATTAAGACATTCAAACATATGAGGCTCCACCCTCCCTTACGGAAATGATTTCTCTTTATGGTCATGGTTTTCACATCTTAGCTAAGAGTGGATATAATGGTAATGGTTGTGGTGCTCAAGAAAAAGGGATAAAAGTTCCTTTAGAAAATAACGCTCGTGAAACATCTTTTGGACTTGGATATAATCCCTTCAAACCACCAAAGCCTCTAAGAGACCATCCCTTAATGTTAATGTCATTTTATCTTCTCCTAATTCATTTTCCTTGAAACATCCTGAATACATTGATTTCGATTCTCATTCACCTCCCTTGGATGTCTTCTCTACTGATGATTCCTTGGCCGAGTTTCTAGGAGCCTATGATAGTCTTCCTCAATAACACCATAATCGTGGATTTTCCTATTGTTTGAATGCGGAAGCATACTTTGGGAAAGATGTTGAATTATTAAAGTTAATGATGAGATGCTAGAGGAAATCCCTCAGCCAATGGATGTTCCCCAACAAAGTAACCTTCTTATAAGTGATACTATTGATGTCAAAATGGATCCTTGTAATGAAGAGAAGATTATAAAATGGGGAAATCTCTAACTGATGAAGAACAAATAGAATATTTTGAACTATTGCATGAATTTCTTGAGATCTTTGCTTGGATCTATTCTGACATCCCTAACATTGATCCTAAAATTGTCACTCAAACATTGTCTTAATTACAAATGCTAAACCCGTGAAGTACAAAATTAGAAAGATGAATCCCAAAATAGCTTTGCTTGTTAAAGTTGAAGTTGAAAAACTCTTAGATGCATGATTATTCACCCTATTGATTATTCCCCTTGGATTTCAAAATTGTTGTTGTTTCCAAACCTAATAACAAAATTAGGATGTGCACCGACTTTTGAGATCTCAATAAGGCTTCTTTGAAAGATGATTTTCTACTTCCAAATATTGCTATGATAGTAGATTCTACTGCTAGTCATGCTTTGTTATCTTTTATGGATGGTTTCTCAGGATATAATCAAATCTTCATTAATCCTCAAGATCACTTCAAAATTACTTTCACTACTGCTTGGGGTACATTCTGTTGGGCTATGATGCCTTTTGGGTTGAAGAACGCTGGCACTACCTATCAATGTGTTATGACTCTCATCTTTCATGACTACATGCATAAAACCTTAGAAGATTATGTTGATGACATCTTAACTAAGTCTATATCTCGTCAAGACCATGTTAAGATCCTTCGTCAAAGAATTTGTAAATACAAAACGTGCTTGAACCCCTAAAAATGTGTTTTTGGTGTGGATGGTGGAAAACTATTAGGGTTCATATTATCGCATCATGGTATTGAAGTGGATACGAATAAAATAGATGCTATAGTTAACATGCCACCTCCTCGAAACATCTCTCAATTGAGAAGTTTGCAAGGAAAAATTCAAGCTATTTGTAGGTTTGTTTCACAACTTGCGGATTGAACTTTCCCCTTTACTCAATTGCTTAAGAGAAACATCACCTTTCAATGGAATGAGGATTGTCAACAAGCGTTGAAGATTTGAAGACTTATTTGGATAATTCTCCTATCTTGAAACCTGTTATTCCTACTCAACCTTTTCTTCTACACACCGCTGCTTCTTCTCATTCTCTCACAACTTTGTCGGCGCAACATAATAGCGATGGTAAAAAATGCCCAGTTTATTATATAAGCTGCACTTTACTCAATTATGAGGTTCAATATACTAGAATAGAAAGACATTTTCTTGCTCTTGTTTTTGCAACTCAGAAGTTGAGACACTATCTTTTGAATGCTGAGATTCATGTTATTGTCAAATTTGATAATTTAAAGCATCCTCTTTTTTAAAACTGATCTCTCAAGACGTCTAGAAAAATAGGTGATGATGTTCACTAAATTTGACCTTAAATTTGTTTCTCAAAAGGCAATTAAAGGTCAAACATTGACCAACCATTTAGCTGATGCACCTTCACCTCTTACATTACCCAATCAAGAATCTTTGCCTGATGAGTTTGTTCTTCCTATTGATGTTGATAAAACTTGGGAATTGTATTTTGATGGATCTAAATGTCATACGGGTTCGGGAGTTGGTGTTATCTTAATATCTCCATTACAAAAACCTATTCGGAATTGTATTTTGATGGATCTAAATGTCGTACGGGTTTGGGAGTTGGTGTTATCTTAATATCTCCATTACGAAAACCTATTCCCTTATCTTATCATTTAAAATTCCTCTGTACTAACAACATCGCCAAGTATGAGGCCCTTATTTCTGGTCTTAAAGTGACTTTATCTCTAACTATTTAACATTTGCATATTTATGGTGACTTACAATTGATTATAAGACAAGTTACAAGAACTTACCAAGCTAAACATGACAAATTATCACAATATCGCAATTTGGCCTTATCAGTGTTAGAAAAATTAACCTCTTACACCATGGAGCCCATTCCCCGAAAGGATAATCGACATGCGGATGTGATGGCATGTGTCACTTCTCTCGTATCCTTTGGTGGATTTAAATTTTATTATTCACAATCTTTCCTCTCCAACTATTATTGATAATCCTAGTGATGTGGCTTATTGTTGGGCTATAGATTCTGATGAATGGTACTCACATCTCATGATATTTGATCGATGGTACTTTTTCAGATTCTACAAGTAAGAACGCTAGAGCTACAATTCGTAAGCTAGCTGCGAGATACATTATCCTTTCTATTGTTCTTATAGAAGAGGTTATAATGGTCTTCTCCTTCGCTGTCTGAACAAAACTGAGATGTTGATTTCTCTTGAGGAAGCACATTCAGGTGCTTGCGGGGGACATTTTGGTGGTAAATATCTGGTTCAAAGGTTGCTCCGAATGGGATACTATTGGAAAACCATGGAAAATAATTTCTTTGCGTTTGTTAAAAAGTGTCATCAATGTCAGTAACATAACAATTTGATCCACACTCCCACACAAGAACTTAGGTCACAAGTGGCCTCTTGGCCCTTTTCTTTATGGGGTTTGGATCTCATTGGTAAAATTTCCCCTCCTTCATCTCAAGGGCATACTTTCATCATTACTACAACAGATTATTTTACGAAGTGGGTAGAAGGAGTTCCTCTTCAATCCACTACTACTGAAGTAATCTGTCAATTTCTTCTAGATAATATTATTTCTCTATTTGGTATACCTTCCACTTTGATTTCTGACAATGGTACTTTATTCATGTTTGAAATCATCAAATCTACGCAAATTAGACTGAAAGGACGAATCACAAAAATCCTTAACTAATTAAGCTGATTTTAAACACAATGCAATGAAATAAATGATAGAAATAGAAAGATTAAACCAAATTAAAACTCCCTATTCTCCACTTATGCTTCCATTGTTCTTCTCCATTGTTGTTGGTGTAGATGGCTCTCATGTATTGCACTTGATTTCCTGTATAAGATGGACAACAATTTTGAAGACTATGATTCTAGATTGAATTGAAGAATGAGGTTGAATTTATAGATTTTCAACATAGAAGGGGTGAGAATTTGAATTCAAGTGTTGATTGATAGACAACTGAAATTGATTGATCTGGTAACATGGTTGATTGAGGAGTCAACTAGATAGATTGGCTAGTGAACTGAATAGACTAGTCAGTTGACTAAATTGATTGATAAGAAGACTGAATGCATTGGAGAGATAAGTGGATTGATTGATCAGTAGACTAAATAGATGGATAGAAGACTAAAATAATTGATTAGTCATAAAACTGATTTTGAGTGAAAATGGGAGATTGATGAGTTAATTGAGTTAACTGTTTAGATAACTGATTTGATCAATCAATTCTGATTTTAGCATGTGCTGTAGGATTTTGAAATTGAATTTGTTTTTTGTTTTCAATTTGGATTTGAATTTGGACCTTCGAATGCTGAAATGCATATGAAATTAACTGAAATTCAGATTTGATGAAATATGAATTTGGATGAAATGAAATTAATTGGAATTAAGTGAAATTCAAATTTGGGGAAAAATGAAATGAAATTCGATGGAATTATTTGGAATTATAATTTGGGGATTTGGAAGAATTAAATTAATTAATCAAATAATTTAAATGAAATTATTTAATCATAGGAAATTGAATTAATTAAATAATAAAGATTATTTAACTAAGGAAAATGTCGCAATTAATTAAATAATTGATATTTAATTAATAATTGAGATAGGATTATTATTGTTTGATAATAATATTTTTAGGAAAAAAAATGGCTACGATTTCCTTCGCGAAAACATCCAGACCTCGAATGACAGAAATGTTTTTTCGAGCAAACGAAATATGCGGTTTCAACCTGCAATTCGGTGAACTGGGCTCGTTTGCCTCAGGCAAAATCAGAATGGCAGATGGTGAAACCAAGGAGATATCGGAGGGGTGCTATGAAAGGTTTACCATTTTCTAGAAATGGAGATCATGGCAAACATAATACCCTTCACTAGGAAGGCTCTATCATGTCGTCTATCTCCAACAGGTTCACCCATTTGCATAATCTTGAGGAAGGTTTTGTAAAACTTGTTCCTTGGATCAAGCCATATAACAATAAATATAAAGGGAATTTGGATAATTGGAGGTCAGGTTGTAATTATGCCAGACCTAAGATTTTTGTGGAGGAAGGCAAGGATCCCAAAACTCTGTCTACTCCCAAACCCACGAAGGTTAAGCCTAATATGATGTCGAACCCTAATTCAGAAGAGAAGAATTTGCAGGAAATCAATGACAGTTTGGTTGAAAGGATTCAATAATCTTGCAAAACATTTGGGGTTTTTGCTAGATGGTGCGGATTTGGAGTCTTGACAGAGGTAATTGCGGATTGGTTCAAGTCTTCCTTCAATTGGATAGTTAGTATTGCTATCTTGTCCGAGGGTTTTCTTTATATTGACTGTGGAAATGCCAGGCATAAGAATGAATTCTTAACAGGAAAATCTCTAATTTTTAAAGGCTTTGATTTTAAATTTTAGAATGGCAACCTGCTTTCAATCCAAAAAAAGTAGAGTCATTTAAAGTAGATAGACCGGTTTTGATCCCCAACTTACCAGTAGAATTAATAGATTTGGAAATTATTAGGAAAATAGGTAATCATTTAGGAAAATTCGTAGAGATAAGTGACAAAAATAGGAAGTATTTGAATTGTGTATTGATAATTAATATGGATATTAGTGTGAATTCACTCAGCCCTATTGATATCAGAATAGGGAATCATCTTTCCAGATTTGCCCTAAATTTTATAAAGGGATTCTAGATCTAGACTTAGCATCCGAACCGGTCTTAGAAGTTTTTCCCTCTCAAAACCCTAGAGTAATCCCTAAGTTGGATATTTGTTTCAATTTGGAAAAGGGAGGGTTTGTGATTAAGGATAACCCTCCATCGATAGGGCAATATGATGGGGTAGAAGAAGGGGAAATTATAGGTGACCAGAGTATGGATGAGGGGATGAATCCCTCTCCCTTGCTATCCCATGAAGATATTCTGAAGCATAAGCAGGGGGGAGTTTCTAACTCTAAGGAAGTGAAGAACGTTTGTGCCCTTGAAGTGGCCATAAGGGAAGAATTCAAAAATTTATCTCAGGATGGAAAGGGTGAAATCAATCTTGATACTGGTTATTGGGGTGTTGGGGAGGAGGAAGATATGACTCTTATCCCTGAATAGGATGTTGGTTCGAATGTCAGGAGCAATTTGGGAGAAAATGGTTCTTCCCAACCATTGGGACCTCCCAATAGTTTGGATAAGCCTGAAAAAGAGGTAGATTTGGTTCGAAAAGAGGAAGAGGTAAACTCTATTATCAATTATTTATGTGATTCAGTCACCGAGGATATCCCGAAGAAGTTACTGGATGAAATAGTAGACAAAGATGAGCTAGAACTACAGAAAAGGTTGCTAAGGAAAGGGATTATGAATTTTACCCATCCCCCTAAGGTCACAGATATGGAAGCCCTCATAATAGAGTTAGATGAGAAATACAATGGTGCAACTTTTGAAGCCTTATGAATTGAACAATGGGTTGGGGAAAAGGCCACTCCAGATTGTGCCAAGCTCTGCAAAAGAGAGGCAGGAAATCCCTATCGGAGCTGAGAGCTAATGATGGTATAGCTGAAGGCTAGGTTAAACTCATGAATATGTTTCATGCAGGGAAGGGGAAGGTCCTTCCCACAACACCATGAAAGTATTATCATGGAATGTTAGAGGTTTAAATGCCCCTAACAAACAACAGATATTAAAATGCTATATATCTAACTATAGTCCTAATTTAGTTATGTTATAGGAAACCAAATTAGAGAAAATTGACTTACCTTCCTTTGGTAAATGACTAGGCTTTAGACATATTATAGGTGTCCCAACCACTAGAGCCTCTAGAGGTCTGACCATTATTTGGGACCCACACAATATTGGGTTCTCATTATTAGAGTCTCAAGGCAATTGGATCAGTGGCAGGGTTACCAGCTTGAAACACAAACTATATTTTCTCATTATTAATGTGTATGGGCCAACCCTAAATGAGGAAAAAAGAAGAGTTTGGAAGGAAATCAAAGAATTCACAAACTCCCAGGGTCAGTTTTGCATTTTAGGAGGTGACTTCAATGCTATCATGAATCAATGTGAGAAACGAGGAGGCATAGGTAAAATCTCTAGAGCAACTTTAGACTTTGTAGATTGGGTCCATCGTAGTGGCCTGATAGAGATTAACTTGGTTAAGGATGCCTTTACTTGGAACAATAGAAGGTTAGGTTTTAGTAACATAGCAGAAAAAATTGATAGGCTCTTTGTAACGGGTAGTCTCACCAACTTTCCTTATACCTTAGAAGCCTCAATTTTACCTTTCTCAGGCTCAGATCATTTTCCGATCCAACTTAGCATTCTTGGCAACTTAGGACCAAGAAGATGTCCTTTTAAATTTGAATAAATGTGTCTGAAAGACGATAATATTCTTAGGATTTTAGAGGAATGGTGGAAAGAGGCAGAGGTCTCTCGATTTGGGATCTATAAGGTAGTTAATAAGCTTAAGATAATTAAGCATAAGCTCATTCGATGGAATAAGGAGTATTTTGGTAATATTTTTGACAAGAAGGCTCAAGTGGAAGCAGAGTTAGTGGAGGTAAACGAAGTAGTAATGAGGAAAGGGATGGATGAAGCTCTGTTCCTCAGAGAAAAGAAACTCCTTCTTGAACAAGAAAATATTCTTGCAAAAGATGTCTTTTGGAAACAAAAATCCAGGGAGAGGTGGTTGGATGAGGGAGATAAGAACACTAAATTATTCCACAATAGTGTGAAACTTAGAAGAGTCATTAACCGAATTTCTAAGATAAAGACGTGTAATGGCTCTGAGGTGGAAGATCCTAAGATCATCTCGAGGGAGGCAATAGACTTTTTTTCCAATATTCTCAACTCTGATTGGAGTTCTCTTTGCTCAGACCAAGACAAGTTTTTAAAATGTATTCCAAAACTACTAAGTAAGGATCAAACTCATAATGTGACTGCAAAATTATCTTTAGCGAAAGTAGAAGCAACTCAATCCTCCAGTCTAGATGGCTTCTTGACTAGTTTTTTTTTCAGAAATGATGGTCCTTCATAGGGGAGGAGGTGACGAGTGCTCTTGAGGGCATGAGGAACTCAGGTACTAGCCTCAAAGAAATTAATAATACTTTTTTGGCCCTCATCCCAAAGAAGGAAAGCCTAAGTATTTTGATGAGTTTAGACACATTGCCTTGTGTAAAATCATCTATAAGATTTTTACTAAAACCTTAGCTAATAGGCTTTAGAAACTCCTTCCTCTTTTTATTAGCGAAGAACAAACATGTTTTATCCTCAGGAGGTCTATTCATGATGGGGTTATTATAGCTTAGGAGGCCATTCACTCTGTTGAGAAGAATGGAACTCCTAGTATGCTCTTAAAACTAGACATTAGGAAAGCCTACGACAAGGTGGAATGGAGATTCTTGTGCAAATTCTTAGAAGCCTTTGGATTCCCCTCTTCATGGATTAACTTGATATTTGAATGCATCTCAATGCCTAAATTCTTAGTGTTAGTTAATGGAAATCCTGAAGGATTTTTTAGCTCTTCTAGGGGTCTAAGACAAGGAGATCCCTTATCCCCTTTTCTCTTCATCATTATGGCGAAATCATTGGGTAGAGTGATCTCTAGAGCAAGGGAAAGTAGTCAGATTTTAGGAATTAGAATTACTAGCAACCTAGATCCTACCACACATCAACAATTTGTGGATGATAGTATGTTATATGGGCTCAACGATTTAGGAGAAGCAAAGGCATTTAAGAAGATCCTAGACTCTTACTCTAAGGCTTCTGGACAGGAAATTAATCCATCTAAATCTGAAGTCTTCTTTTTTAACACTAAGGTCTACTTACAAAAAGACATCTATAGAGTTTTGAATTTTAATATGGGTAGGCTTGCCTACAAGTATCTAGGTCTACCCCTAGATAAGGTTAATGGTTTGTCTAATTTGTGGGATTCAGTGTTAGATAGGATTAGGAATAAGGTAGAAACCTGGAAAGGCAAGTGGCTATCCTCTATTGGGAGAGCTACCATGGCCAAATCGGTTTTGGCAGCGATGCCAATCTACCAGTTATCATGTATAAACCTCCCTCAGTCCAAAAGGAAATATTGTATAGACATCTTAGGTCTTTTTTTTGGCAAGGTGCTGTGGAGAAGAAAAATATCTTCCTTATGGCTTGGGATAAGATCTGTAGGCCAAAGTCAGAAGGGGGTATTGGAATTAAGAATATTAAGGACTAGAGTAGAGCACTAGGGGCTCATATTAGTTTGGAGAATATTCAGGTCTCCCACCTCAAGTGGGTTCAAATCTTATACCACAAATATCTTAGAGGTAGGGACCATACTAGCCTCTTTAGGGAATCTTCTCCCCCGAAAGGTTCTCGCATTTGGAATTTTATGTTGGAATACAAGAAAGTTTTTTTAGATAAATTATCTTGGAATTTAGGCAATGGTGAAGAAGCCCTTTTTTGGAAAAAATCTTGGGGAGGTTTCAAGGCCCTTCATAAGAGTGTAGACCTTGAGTCGTCTAGAGAAGTGCTGGAATTTGTATGAGGTAGGCATGTTAAGGATTACATATTGCTAATTGACAAAGATCTAGTTAAGGTTTGGAAATGTAAATCTTTAGATCATATGGATATCCCAGTAAGGGAAAAATAGATGCTCCAAGACATTCTTAATAAGAGAATGGCCACTTTCAACAGGGGGTCAGATACTCTTGTCTGGGATGGATCAAAATTGGGAGAGTACACCTCAAAAGATGGTTATAATCTTCTCCTTAGTCAGCAACTTTTCTCAAGCACTTATGTCCCCTCAGTCCTATGTTAGGATAAGATGTGTTTGCCAAAGGCAGGACTGTTTTCATGGTTTTCTCTCCAAAATAAGATTCTAACGACAGATAGATTTAGGAAAATGGGCTTTGAGGGACCCAGTAGATGCCCTTTATGTGAAAAGGCATAAGAGGATAAGGATCATATCCTCCTCAATTGTAATTATGCCTCCAATTGTTGGCTCTGGTTATGTAACAAATTAGGATGGAGCTCAACTCTCCCTAATTCCATTCTTGGAATGTTTCAAGCATGGCCCATTCTACATCAACACTCCCTCTTTGGAGGGCTATGGAAACTGGCCCCATCTTTGGTTCTTTGGGAACTTTGGAAGGAACACAATAGGAGACTCTTTAAGGATAAGAAATTGGATTGGCTCCAACTTGTGAATAAAATTGAGGCCTCAGTAGTAGAAACCCTTAATAGCAGGACTTCTAAATTTCCTAGCAAACTTTCTGAGATGACATACTAGGATGAGAAAATGAGAAGCAAATGGTTAGGTCTAAAGATCCCTCCCTTTGTAGGAATAAGAAATTATAATGAATTGGAGTTAAGAGAAGCCTGCAAATGGAAGGTCCCCAAAACAGGGTGGGCTAAGCTTAACTTCGATGGTGCCTCTCATGGGAATCCAGGTCCTGCAGGGATCGGGTGTTGTCTACATGATGATGATGGCAGAGAATTAACTAATTTGGCCAAACCTATAGGGATTGAATCCAATAGTAAAGTAGAGATTTTAGCCTTAGTTGAAGGCCTCCTCTTATGTCAAAATAGGGGCATTAGTAAGCTCGACATTGAAGGAGATTCAACTATTATTATCAGTGGCCTTAGAAAAGGTTTTCTTCCTAACTAGAAGCTGAATGCGATCTTGTCAAGAGCTCTAAGCCTCCTTAAGGATTTTAAGAAAACAACCTTCAATCATATTTATAGAAAAGGTAACTCTAGGGCGGATGAATTAGCCAATGCAGGGGTTGCTGGACGGTTCATAAGTTAAGATAGAGTCCTCCCTCTTGTCTTGAGAATATGTTGTAAGGTTTAGACTCTTAGGCTTTTGTTCTCTATTAGTTAGGTTTTGGTATCTCCCCAGGGATTCGTCCCTTGACCTAGCCTCCCCTTTAAGAGGTAGTAGGTTTCGTAAGTGACAAATGGTTAAGACTAGGTCGAAGGTTGTAGAGAAATTTTATCTTGCATGTCTTAAATCCCGAGTATTCTAAGACATGTTGGATATGAGAGCACGATCCTCTTCCTTATCACTCTGATTATAAATATCAAAGGTATTCGGGAAAAATTCACAATGTATAATTTGTATATGTTCTTATATTCATATATATACATATATATACATACATATATATACATACATATATATAGAAATATATACATATATACTCATATATTTACTTATACAATTTTAATATACTCGGAGCCATCTATTGCAAGAATTTATGTTTATAGGTATATATATGTATATATGGATATGCATATATATATAGACATACATATATATGTATGGATGTATATATATTAATATACATATATAAATATTATATACAGATATGCATAAAGGATAATGATGTTGTTAGATTCATATATATATTAATAAGTGTATATGTAAATTTATGGATGTATTTATATAGAATTTTATATATATGGTGATACATGGTAACATTCATCTACAAACATATTACTAGTTTAAAGGGGTAGTTAGATGCCTTTAAACATATTTATTATGTCATCATCTTGTCAGCATATTATCTTGAGTATTGCCTTCTTTGGCGGCATACTTAGAATTGATGAAGTGACTTCCCTTGCCGTATGAGCCAACTAATACTAAGGAGCTCGCTCAACTAGCAGTGGCGGTATTTATTACCTTGATCCCAGAGATTGTCTAACTTGCATCGTGACCCTTCATCCTCACTCCTCTGACACTCTTTAGCGATCAAATCAGTCCTTTACTGAGAAAGATGAGTTGTATTTCTCGGCGTCTTTCAAAACTCAATTAAGATAAGTAAGGGCTTGTTTTGAGAAGATGGTTATTTGAGAAACTCAAAGCTCATTATGGATACTTCGCTAAGGCTTATAGGGCTTAAGCGTCAAATGGCTTTTACAGGGGAAGTTAAGGAAGAAAGACAAAAAGGCATTCTGGTCTTCCTGAATGTCCTGGTTATTAGGGTGGTCATGAAAATTCTTGGGGAGGAATATATCACGAATGAAGACCACACTAGGGCTAATTCTGATATTGCTGCTATGTTCTTAGTGGTGGCTATGCATTATGAGAAGGACATGGACGTTGTGATAAAATTATGCATAAGTGTCTTCAAGAAAGAATTGCTGGGTGAACTTGAAAGGGTGGTTGTCAATATGAGTTAACTACACCAAAGCCTTGCAATTATGATATACTCATACGAATGAATAACCCGGTGCCTGGATTTCGAATCCTGAAAATTGAGGATATGACTGCCTTTGTGGCCTACAATCTGACTAGGCGAAGGAATTTTTTCTTTCTTATGTGGCTTTTGCATATTAGGAAATCGTCATGTAATAGGTGGATGACCAACTATCTAGAAGCTAAAAACATTGAAGTTGTCCTGGATGACATTGTCATCCCTCCCGTCCCTACCTCTAGCCTAGATAATTATCTGGCTAGCTCAGGAAAGAAGGTAACTTAGGTGCGGGCGAGAAGGTGTCAGACAAGATAGTTGGTCTGTTGTCCCGGGTTTATCTTATCGTTACTTTTTGATTCTTAAAGGGTTTACTGTAATACTTTTACTTTATTTCAGACTTAACTTTTAAAGACTTATGGATGTTAAGGTTGATAGTTGCTCTATCTTTAGATATGCTTTTTTCTATCTTTAGTTCGATGAGTTTCCTTTCTCAATCTGCCCTAAAATGATTCTTCTAAATTTTGGTGTGACTTTTATGGGCCGTGCTTGTGGGTTTAATAGATTATGTCTGAAAACTAAGCTTCCTATAGTATTTTAAATTCTTGGCTCTGTGTGATGAACCAGTGCTCTCATCTTTTATATTCATAAATACACACACACACACACACACACACACACACACACACATATACATATATATATACATATACATATATATGTATATATATATGTGTGTGTGTGTGTGTGTGTGTGTATATGTATATATATATATATATATGTATATATATATATATGTATATATATATGTGTGTATATGTATATATATATGTATATGTATATATATATGTATGCGTATATTTATATATAGTTAGGCATTTAGATTCAAAGGCATAGATGATATATCTTTTTGTAGCTTTAGGCCTTGATAGAGGTGGGGAGGTTGACCACTTCTATTTTATTTTTCTGAAAGAGAATTGTGAAGCATGGAAAGGATACTCTTTGTTAATTCTCTCCTGGAATTATGGATATCTCTCCTCATTCTTTTCCTTCTTTCGGTTTTGCTTGGTTCTGATGTTAAGGGGGATAATTGTTTTTTAAAATTCTCTTTGGTGACTCAAATAAGCTGACTTTCTGAAAGAAATTGGTCTCTGAAAATCAAATATGATTAAGTCTTTCTGAAAGGAGTAGGTTTCTAAATAGTCAAATATGAATAGGACTTTTTGAAAGAAGTGATGTGACTTTAAGATCTTTTTGGGCGAGAGATTCTCTATCTCCCAGATCTAGGCTAGGTTATTTCTATGTCTGTCTTAATTATGATCAAGATGAAGGAAATGTTAAGGATTTGGGCTTTTCTCAATACTTATGTGCTTTTTCAATACTAAAGATCTATGGTTGCAACAACAGCTATGGAATATGCTTGGCAACCTAGATATGCGATTGTATATTGGCTAACAATTCATGACGTGGTCTGCTATAGGGAAGGTTTGAAGGTTTTTGCAGGTATGTGAGGTTTCATTTAGTCCGAGTGCCTTGACAATAGTGGAAAGGTATTTAGAGTCTATTGATAAGAAGTGGTCCCCGAAGGCAGACCTTTGCCTCAATTTGAGAGAAGGGATAGTAAATCTTCTGGGCCTGTAGGTGAATGTTCATTATAGGATGACATATTGTATTGATTATGCTATAATCTCATAATATTGCTAAGTTGTAATGCTGTAATCATAATTGGTCTTTTGTATCTAGACTTAATGTCCTGGGCAAGGATGAAGGTTTTCTCCTCTCCGCTCTTTCCCACCGGTGCCCGCACTGAGCGGGGATTGTAATGCGATGTAATGAATTTTTAATCTAATAAAATTATATGGCTTCGGCCTTTTACCGATCAAAAATAAAATAAAATCATTGAGATAGGGTTAATTGATTAAATGATGAAATGATAGGAATTTGATGATTAGAAATGTTAAATGTGATGATTAGAAGAAATATTTAATTAAATAAAATAATTTAAGAATTACTTAATTAAATAGATGAATAATTAGTGTAGAATTAATGAGACATTTTTAGGTGTCTACATTTGTGCCTCTTTGAGACAATGTCAAAACGACATTGTTTCAAAGAAAATGAAAAATTTCTGCCCCAGTATGCTTCGGTGACACTAGGGTATAATGCCCCCTCGAAAAAAGTGGTCAAAAAATTGTGGAATGAAGACCATTTTTTCGGAAATATCCTTGTAATCGATAATGTGAAGTTTGGTGATTCATTCAAAAAATTTGCACATTTTGTCTATTTTTTCACAATTTTTTCATTGATGTGTAAATTTGCAAAAATTAGCAAATTTGCAATTGAGTGTATATTTATACACAATTGCTAATATTAATTTGCAATTGCTAATATTGATTCACAATTGAATTATTTGCTCGCAATTGCAAATATTAGTTTGCAATTGAAAATATTAGTTCGCAATTGAAAATATTAGTTCCCATTTTAAAATATTTGGTTACTTGAGAGATTGTTTGTGCATTAAAGACATGAATGATCTCTTGAAAGAAGAATAATGTTATATAATAGTTGGAAGAATGGTTAGTTGATGACATGAATGATTTTGATTATAGAAAAGAAATGGTTAGAATGATTTGTAGATTTATTGAATGATAAGATTGATGGGATTGATAAGATAAAGATAAAGTCCGGTTTCAGGACGGACACATCTTGTATAAGACAAAAATGATCAAAACGTCTAGTTTCAAGAAGGATATATCCTGTTTAAGACAAATATACATGATCACGTCTGGTTTCATAAAGGATACATCCCGCATAAGATAAATGATAGATCAAAATATGATGAAAGTGCATAATAATTGATTGATAGATAGAATAGTTGATATGAGAAAATGATAGAATCATAGATGAAAAGATTAGAATTAAGTGATGAGAGAGATCATGTTAGATGAAAGAATAATAGAAAGAATCATTAAGTTGATTGAAGAAAAGATGCTTGATGAGAGAGTGATATTGATTGATACAATCAATATGATGAGATCAGAAAAATGAAATGATATGATGATGATGAATAGTCTTCTTGTCTTTATTCATAGTGCAATACATTTTCATCACTGAGCCTTATTATGTAACAATGAAGCTTTGTACACCAGGGTATGAAGAACCAAGATGTAAATATATCTCATTGCAAAGAAAAAACACATAGTAGACAAGGAATGAACCCTCCATTCAAGGAATAACACCAAGGGTTGATGTATGTGCGGTAGTCACATGCATAGATATCCTCGACTTTTATTTTTGCATAGGATTCTTGCCGAATGAACATACCAATCACATACACCCACTAGAAGTATTGCCCCAGAAATTCATTGGTTCAAACCACAAACAACAAACATAGAAAAGGATCATGCCCATGATGACTCCTCTAGTCACTTTTTTGGACATCCTTGAGTAGCTAAAAGAAATGATCTTCGCCAATTTGATAAAAAGATAAAACCAACGAGAACAAAAATGCAGTAGTCATACTGATTTATGTTTTCTTTGATATGTTTGATGTGATTTTGATAATGTCTGGTTTCAAAAGTTTTGGACCTTGTTTAAGACTAACCTGTCTAGTTTCGAGTGTACTGATTCGGTTTAAGACAAGATGGTGATCACGTTGATAGTTTGATAGTGATTCGATAGATTAGACAGTTGATCAGCTTGATTGCAGATGTTTTGACAAGATAGTTGTATCCTTTGTTTAACTTCATGAGAAGTGTTTATTGGATATCTGCTAGGATATTTGATTCTTGTGAGATATGTTATTACAAGTTTTCAATTGATTTTTTCAATGATTTTGTATTTTTTTTGTTGACTTTTTGATTTTTTTTTGTGTTTTTGCCCCTTTCTGGCAATTGCGGTGGATTTTTATAGCAATTGCAATGGATTTTAATAGCAATTGAAGATAAATATTCTCAATTGCATGGGATTTTAATATCAATTGCGTATTTCCATTTTCTGAGCTTGATTTTTCAATGTTTTTGTATTTTGTGGATCGATATTTGAATGTTTTTGGATTTTTTTTTCAGGACTTAATCTGAATGTTTTGATTCTTTTAGGACTTTATCTGAATGTTTAAGATTTTTAAGGACTTTATTTGAATGTTTAGGATTTTTTTTAGGACTTTATCTAAATGTTTAGGATTTTTTCAGGACTTTATCTGAATGTTTAAGATTTTTTTCAGGACTTTATCTGATTTTTTTTTTTTTTTTAGTTATGCCCCCCAAGTATGCAAAATTGTGATGACATGATGATCTATAGAATGTGGTGGAGACAATGAATTTTTCAAATACAAATTATGCTAATGCAGTATGCGATATGAAGATGCAGTTCCTAAACAAGGATGAATGTGTGTGCTCCTCATTCTGAAATGCACTGATTAAATTGAAGGTGTGAAACGTTTCAGAGATAAGAGTTCAATCTGTTCTCAAAAGGCTTTAGATCATCCAATCTAGCACACTGTGTAACCAATATTTATGAACAGAGGCCAAAAAACTTCTCTATCAATTCTTGAAACTTTGATCTTCTTTTGCCAATGTGTGTGCATTTGAATTCATTCTGACTCTTATAACCATCAAAGACCCTTAGAATCCTATGTGGCTAGCTATGGAAGTTATTCTAACTTCAAAAGCATCCTGGATAGAGCCTCGCTGCCAGCAAGCTTTTAGGGCTCCGATGAGGTTATGCGCCGTAATCTCTCAAATATTGCTCCATTGCCAACAGGCGTCCAAAGCTCTGATGGAGTTATTTGCATGTTCCCATAATCAAGCCTTTTATTATCGCACTTGTATGCATGATATTTCAGTAATATATCATTTTTTATTTTGCCTTGAGATGGAAATTGGCATAGCATTTTTTTTTTCATTTTCTTGCCTTGACTTGTAAGTAATGAAACCTACTTGGTATGAAAATCACAATGACACTGAAGTAGAATTTTAGATTTTTCACTAGCCACATGACCAACTAGGTATCTGTAATGACTTAGAGCTTTTGATTAATGTGTGAGATATAGAAATTGATAGATTTTGGGTAACAAGACTTGATAGTGAAACTTCTACCCAACTAAGGATAAAGCTTAATCACAAGGCGATGTTGAAGATGAATGACTAAAGGCCTCCTAAAGACTTCATGAACAAGTATCTAGGAAATGATACAACCTTCATTCCTTTCAATGCAGACAGGTGAATGACACAGACAATTATCATGTTTTTATTAATGCAACTATATGAGAAAGTAATAATGACATGCAAGCAACTATGGTGCATGAAGATATGCAATTCAATGCAGTAAAGAAATATGCAACTACAATGTTGAAAATTGAAATGAACCCACCCTTAGATGCAATATCTTTGTAGGTGCATGTTGTTATTGAGTTGGTATGAACTTTGTGTAGATAATTCAATGGTCTTTGTTTGAAGAGTTGGATGAACCTATCTTTTTCAATAGGATATCCAGATGAGAGTCTTTCATGTATAGTTTATGCTATAGCCCCCTTATTTTCAAACCAATTCAGCTATGGTAAATCTTCTTTCCCCCAGTCTTTCAAGTGTGGTTGTATGAGGAAAAAATATTTTGGTTTCGAAGTTGTGACATTAGTGGGCGCTATGCCTGTTTTTATTGATGCACTTGAAGATTATGATGAAGCCAACTAGGTGTTGATCGCATTAGCTAGTGTTATGTTTGTTTTTGTCACCACGTTGGCATTTGATGATGGCACACATACAATAGTTGATAAGTTGTCCTGTGTAGTATGATCTAGATTGGTGATTCAATTGACAAGGGGTTCATGAACAACTTGCACAGAGGGATCAAGATCATGAGGGAGACTAGGAGATATGGTAGATTCATTTGAGAGGGAATCTTATGAGAGAAATGGAGGATTATGACATGGAAATGAAGGGAAAGATTGATCTTGATAAGGATCCAAATAAATAATGGGATCTTGTTTAGGACATGAAGGTGAAGGGATACTTCGATCTTGACTTGGAAAGAGATTATTAGGAAGGATGGAAGGGATGTCCCGATCTTGCTTAGGAGGTGGATGTTGGATGGAACTTGAAAGAACATATTTCTGTTGAGAAATAAAGGTGTTTTTATGAGTGGAATAGAAAAGAATGAGTGGATGTGTTGGGCATTTGGAGGAATTGATTATGTGTTGCATTGATGTTTTGTCATTGATGCCAACAATAGTTGTTTGGATGCTTTACTGGTACCCTTCTGGTCCCGTTAGGATGAGTGGTTTCTGGTTGGTTTAGATCTGGCATGGTCCGATAGGCTCTGGTATGATTTGGTTATGGAATTAGATTATTCATGATACTCATGTTCATATTCAGTAAGTTGGTTTTGGTCTAATGATTGGATGCTATCCTGTTTGATTAGAAGCTTGGCTTCTGGTTCCAATGAGGGTTTCACCGGTAGAGATTTTGATGAAGATATTTGATGAATTGCATAAGTGGTGTTGCAACTTTTGTGAAGTTTCAGGATGTTGATGGTGATCATGTTCGAGACTTGGCGAATGGAGATCATTTCTTTAGCGTGTGTACCTATACTAGGTCCCAGTTGATCTAGGTTATGGATCGACTTAATGTAAAATGTGGACTGGACCTCTCGATGTATTTCCAGGATGTCTTATGTGTTGGATATTATTTGTTTGGTCTAAGGCTGACATGTTTTGTTATTATGTAATTGGTTTATTGCCTGGTGGCTGACTTGATTGTTTGTGGTCGAGGGTTTGTATATATAGATGTAAGATCTCATTGTAGATCATATATATGATAGAGATCAAGGGATATGGAGATGCAATGTGCGAATAATGTAATATCATTCAGGCAGAGGATTTGGTTGATCATTGGAGATTGAATTGGGTTAATGTAAGAGGATTTAGTCCTCTGGTATTGAGCTTAACCAGAACTGTACTCAGGTATAGGAGATGATATCTTTTGTAGTTCAACACTTCTCCGGATTTCTATGTAGTCAATGAGGCTCCTTTTATGATGAGTAGTGCGCTCTAGGCTGTTGGACTTGCTACAAGTGCAAACCCCTAAATTGTAATTCACATACTTACTGCAAAAGTATTATTAGACTATGGGTAGGCTTCCTATCGTGGTTTTTCCCTTTATCGGGTTTCCATGTATAAATCTTGGTGTCATGTGGATGGTATTTATTCTGTGATTATTGTTTATGCTTAATTGGTTTAACTGCTATTCTGGTATTTGGTTTAAGCATTCTAGTATTAATGTTTTGGGTTCTGGTATTAAAGTTTTAATTGCTAATGGTTCTAGTAATCTGTGACAACTGATTGACCCCCCCCCCTCAGTTGTCTTCCGGTTATTTGAATTGTCTAACAATTAGTATCAGAGCTTTGGTCCTCTCTGCAAAAAGCTCAACCTCTTGAGGAAGATCCATTTTTTGAGCTGGCTTCCACAACACTTCTTTAATAGTAAGATAAACGAATTCTAGAAACTGACTCAAGGAGACATGACAGTGACTCAATATTGGGAAAAAATTTCTCCTATTGAAGTATGTACCACAATATCAGATGAATGAGAACTTTAGGGCCCATAAGTTCATATTAGGACTGCAACCATAAATAGGAGTGGAAGTTGAAATGCATAGTCTTGAAACCATGAAAACAACATTTGACAAGACCACTATGCAGGAACACAAATTGAAACAAATATATGAAGCTAGAAACAAAAACTCAGAATTTAAGAAGAGGAAGTTTCAAAACAACAATCAAAATGGTGGAACTCAACATATCAGAAACATAAAGAAGAACAATACCAGGGACAGTAAGGGACAAAAATTCAATAAGAATAATAATAGAGGGAACAATCAATAACAGGTACAACAACAACAATGGAAAGGATAAGTCAGAGTATAAGAAGGGACCTAGAGATGGATGTTTCATTTGTGGAGGAAACCAAATTATGCTAACTAGTGCGATCAACACACAACTGAGACAGGAGGGAAGAGGCAGCCACAATACCAGATTCATGCTCCAGTTGACAACTGTCAAGAAGATTTCCAAGCTTCACATATTCGCTTAATGGTAAACTTTTTGGTCATGCACTTTCCATTATTAAATACATAGGTGCTACTAAATGTTTTGTGGATTCTAGAATTGTATCTAAGTTGAATATTAAACCTATTTATATGTCAAAACCTTGGAATGTGCAATATGGAAACTAGGTAGAGCAGAGGGTAGACAGATATTCAGCATGCAGTGAATTACAGCTTCCCAACTTCCTAACAGAAGTAAATCTCTATAGAGATCCATTAGGAAGTTACGATGTCATCTTAGGAATCAATTAGTTGATTGATCATAAGGCCATAGTGAATTGTAAGGACAAAATTATACCATGCCTTGATGATTTAGGAAATCAAGTAGAGATACAAGGAGTTAAGAAGCCTTTGCAACTTAGACATATTTCAGGAATACAACTTAAGAGGGCCCAAAGGAAGCATTGTGAAATATATGCAGTCCACATCAAGGACTTGGAGGATGATAAAAATGGACTTGATGCACACCCTATCCTTCGAGAGTACCAAGTTGTCTTCCCCGAGTAATTATCAAGATTGCCTCCCAAGAGGGAATTTGACTTTACCATTGATCGACAACCAGGAACTAAACCTCAATCCAAGGCAACCTACAAAATGGAAACTATAGAATTGTATGAGCTAAAGATACAACTGAAAGTGTTAATGGACAAGGGCCTAATCAGACCAAGTGTATCACCATGGGGAGCACTAGTAATCTTTGTCAAGAAGAAGGATGGCACACTCCGCTTATGCATTGATTATAGGATGTTGAACAAAGTCACCATCAAGAATGTGTACCCGCTTTCTAGAAATTGAAGAGTTGTTTGATCAAATGAAAGGTGCAACGGTGTTTTGAAATATTGATCTCATGTCAAGATACCACCAACTTAGAATAAAAGATGAAGATATAAATAAGACAACCTTTCGAACTCGCTATAGACATTATGAGTTTGTGGTGTTACCTTTTGGACTGACAAATGCACCAACTTTTATGAATCTTATGAATAGTGTCTTTAGAGTTTGTCTAGATGACTTCGTCTTGATTTTTAGAGATGATATTCTTATCTATTCCAAATCAATAGAGGAGCATAAGAAGCACTTAAGGCTAGTGTTGTAGGGATTAAGGGAACACAAGCTCTATGGTATATTATGTAAATGTACCTTCTTCCAAAGAAAAATCCATTACCTAGGACATATTATTTATGAGGATGGAGTTTTTGTTGATCCAGAAAAGATCAAGGCAATCACTAAATGGCTAGTTCCTCAAAATTTTTCTGAGGTCCGTAGCTGTATAGGGTTAGCTGGATATTATTGGAAATTTGTAAAAAGGTTCTCTAAGATTGCAATTCCTATAACCATACTCCAAAGGAAGGGAAGGAAATTTGATTGGACAAAGGAATTTGGGCAAGCTTTCATCTTACTAAAACAAAAGTTGACCTTAGCACCTATACTCAACATACTTGACCCAAATGGATCATTCACAGTTATCACTGATGCATCTGGAGAAGGAATAGGAGGGGTGTTAATGCAAAATCAACAGGTGGTAGCCTATGAGTCTAGAAAATTGAAGCATCATAAAGTCAATTATGTACCTCATGACTTAGAATTGGCTGCTATTGTTCATGCTCTACAAATATGGAGACACTATCTCTTGGGTAAGCCATTTGAGTTAGAGACTAATCATCATGGGTTAAGGTACATCTTTACCTAGCCTAATTTGAATGCAAGGCAAAGAAGATAGCTATAATTTTTGAGTGAGTATGATTTTGGCATATACTACATAAAGGGAAAGGAAAATAGAGTGGCCAATTCCCTAAGCAAAAGAAGGCACCTAGCAGTGATAGAAACCACAAGGACTACCTTGAGATAGAAGGTGTTGGATAATCTCCAAGGGGATGAACATTATGAGTTAGTCAAGAGCGCCTTAGAAACTAATCCTTCCGACCATCATTTTGATGGATACACTTTTGTGCTAGATGGACTCCTTACATATATGAGGAGGATGTATGTTCCTAACAAAGGAGGGCTAAGGGATTTGATCATGGAGGAAATGCACAATGTTCCTTATTCTAGACACCCTAGTGTGAATAAGATGGTTGTAGATATGAAACCCTTATATTTTTGGTTGGGACTTAAGAAGGATGTGATAACCTATGTGAGGCAATGTTTTGAATGCCAGCGAGTCAAGGATGAGCATCTGCATCCAACAAGATTGTTATTTTCACACCATGTGCCAAATTAAAAATGACAGGTGATCAGTATGAATTTTATTCAGGGACTACCTATGCCTAGGCATAAACATGATATGATATTGGTTGTAGTAGATAAATTGACTAAAGTAGCTCACTTCATACCCGTTAATAATTTTAGACAGGAATGTAAGAATGACTTTGTTGTTTTGGACCACTTTGAATGCAAATTTAGGGACAAGGTTGAACTTTAGCACAACCTATCATCCTCAGAGAGATGGACAAAGTGAGAGAGTAAATTAGGTAGTAGAGGACTTATTGAGGATGTATTGTATGGATCAACAATACAAATGGGAAGATTTTCTTGCCTTAGTTGAGTTTGCATACAACAAATCCTATCACTCACCTATAGGCATGACACTATTTTAGGCTTTTTACAGGTGCAAGTGCAAGACACCTATCAGCTGGGACCAAGTAGAAGACAAAGTTTTAGTTGGTCCAAAATTTCTTAAGGAGATGGAAGAATAGAAGGTGTTGATAAAAGCTAGACTAAAGGAAGTAGTTGATAGACAAAAGAGCTATGCAGATAAGAATAGGATCTTCTGATAGTTTTCAGAAGGAGAAAAGGTCTTTTTTGATGGTGAGACCTCAAAAGAGCTCCATTTCTTTTGAGAAGTCCTCAAAATTGGCACCTAGATATGTTGGGCCTTTTGACATCCTAGAAGTGGTTAATCTAGTTGCTTACCGACTTGCCTTACCGCCTACTCTTGCCCGGATTCACAATGTTTTTCATGTTTCATTGCTTAAGCCCTATCATCCCAGTTTCATTGCTTAAGCCCTATCATCCCAATATTTCTCATATTCTTGATTGGCGTGCACTACAGGTACAAAACCCAGGGGTGGTGCTAGTGGAGCCCACTCATATTATTGATAGATGCACTATTTAGTTGTGCAAGAGAGAGATCTTGTAGTATAAGGTCCAATGGGACCAATATTCAGGGGACAATGTTACATAGGAAAACGCTGAGAATATTGACTGTTCTTTTTTGCATTTACTTTGATGGATTTAGTTATTATTTTCATGCATATTTTTGTAATAAGACATTGGGACGATGTCTCTTCCTAGTGGGGAAGGATGTCACGACCCCTTCTAGACACCTAAGTTTTAGATTGCTTTGATTTTCCAAACACTGATATTATTAACATTTGATAATATTATGCTAATAAATGTGCGTAAGGACATTTTTCTGTGATGTTATTAAATGATATTGATGATATTTAATACTATTAGTGACTTTATAGTTAATGATGATTATAATGATTTTTATCATGATTTGACGTTTTTGTCGAGTGTGAGGTGGTTGCAGGGTTAACTGTCGAAGGCAGGCATATGATTGAGGAGGAGTCACCTACCTCGTCGGCAACAACGCACGAAAAGGAACCTTGTGCAAACACAAATTAAATATAATTTAATAAATTAAATTATAAAAAATTAAAATAAATAAATCAATTTAAAAGTAAGTAAATAAATAAATAAAATATAATAATTAATTACATCGAAAGTTAAATTATTAAAAATCAATTTTAAAGTTATAGTTGATAAATAAATTAGTAAATTATAATATTAAAATATAATAATTGACATGCACAGTTAAAATATTAAATTAGAAAATAAATAAAAGATTAAAATATAAATTAAAATTCGATAGGCTAGAGTAAACTCCCTTTAATTGAGACTTTAGAAAATTAAGCTTGGAATGCATAAGTCATGCATTCATAATTGATTGCTACAAATCAATTATTCTCATTTAACTCCCTATTATATAATTTTTTTAAATCAATTAAATCCATGCATTTAGGAATTAATTTCTCAGCCTGAAATCCTATAAGCAACTAGAACCATTCAAAAACACACATAGGAAGAAATCACCCAACTTCTCTCTGCAAATTGAAAACCTTACATAGGTGTTCAACTTAGGAAGACCACCAACCTCTCTCTCTACGCTTTTAAAAGGTAATCTTTTGTGTTATTGTCATCACACCTCATTTCTTTACTATGTTTTATGAAATTGAAATACTTGTCATTTGACAATTTGTGTTGAAGATTCAATTGATGCAGACTTCACATCCTTATCACACCTCCTCCTTTTATTTATTCCACAAAAAATTCTAAGGGGCAATTTATAGTTTTTAAAAAGATTTGGTTTGTATGTAAGGTAAACACCCCCCTTTTCCTCACCGTTTTCTGCCCAGCTAGTCCAAAACGAGCTGCTTGGTAATACTGTAGGGGCAATTTGAAGTTTTTTATTTATTTTGGGAGCAATTAATGAAAACACCTCCCTCCCTCTCTCTTCAATTTCTCGTCTGTAGATCTAAACCACCCAAATTGGGTTGTGTGGGGCATAGAGTATCTATGAGTTATTTGCCTTACCTCTACATTGCAAGGGGAAAAAGTTTTCATCACTGTTTTCTTTTCAAATTTGTTTTCTTAAAAACCTTGCCAAACCAAAATTTGGTCAATTCTCCCCTTTCTAGCTTGAATCGATCACACTGTGATTGAGTGGATAAAATGATTCTTTCAAATCATGCTATTCCTCCTTATGATTTCCCTGATCTGCAAAAAAAAAAAGGGGAAGCGTATTTTCTCCTCTCCCTGTTGAATATCTCTTCATCCATGACTTCTTTCAAATTGTAAAATTTAGTATGTTGGCAACAACAATGAAGGAAAACTGAGGTGGGGAGGTGAATTAGTTTTCACCGGATTAGACAATTTAAACACAAATTTAGATTTGATCAACTGCAACAAGAATAAAGATAAACACAATAACAACAACACACATAACGCCAAGATTTTTGACGTTGAAAACCCAGTTGAGGGAAAAACCATGGTGGGGACCTACTCACATTAAGATGATACTCTGCAGTAGTATGTGTAAATGTTACAATGGGGAATGCACATGCATTCAGGCACACTTCCTAGAGGTTACTGCTGAAAATATAATTACTTGAAAGGATACAACCCTCTGCGAAGGTTCACTACCTTACAATAACATTTGGACAACAATTTGGTTTACATGAGCTGAAAGAATAACATCTCCAAATGCTTGATGACAGTTTTGATTAAGCTCATTTGTCTACCCTGCAACAATCTTTGCTCAACACTTCACACCGAAAGATGAATTCACTTATTCGCACATACACCACTCTTCGATAATGCAGACACAACCACACACCCAAATTACATGAATATAACACCCATTTATACAAATCATCAACCTTGACTACAAGGTCGACTCAACCCTTAAGACCTAATTACAAAATTACATCACACGATACATAAATCAATCACTAAACCAATACAATGCCATAGACAACATAGCATGGACCCAAATAAAATCCTCAAACATGCAAAACCACAAGAAATCCTGGCAAGATCATCCACAACACACTACACCATGAAAAATACCGCATAACACGAAGAACATCATCAGACCCATAAGATCTTCAATAACGTGCATAATGATCAACACGAACCACCAAAATAAATAGGACACAATTAGGAAACATGAACAAGCACGTTGAAACCATCTGCAATAGCTGCACCAACACCACTTAATCAAATCTCCATCGATCAATACACTAATACTCAAGAACACTCAACAACATCAATTGGGACAAGAAAGATAACTTGTGGAGCACCAAATCATGAACCATATGAATTGAAGATACACATGAACATCCCAAATACTCCCAAATCTGCAATCAAAGATATAATCATACTGGAGCACAACAGATCAAATACCAACTTAACTCTCTGCAACCACCGAAATACCAAAACACAATAATATGTTGACATCAATAAAAACAACATATCCTAGCAACAACAATATCCAACATAGTATTGTGTAAAACTTCTGGAAAATATAGACAATAGATCGATCCTAGGGATTCAATAACATGCTGATAAGGATCTTGTTTTAATCGCATAGTTAGTAGATGAATTAAATTTTTTTATTAGATTTCTTAATTTTGCCTTGATAATACTATAAGATTGATTAGCTTTTGGATTTGATTTCCTTCCAAAACCAATTGAATTAAAATTTGATTCATATATATATAAGTACATAAGATTTGATTATTTATATATATTTATCTCAATTCTGGAACTTAGATTAATTAAAGTTCATGATTAAATTATAATATTGGTAATACTAATAATAAGTGTCCATGCTCATTACTTCTTGAAAAATCAGTATCAAAACTGGTTAATGCTCATGTTTAAAATCAGTTCAATTTAAATAGGGAATTTACTTCTTGGGATGGTCAAGTTATTAATTGCTAGAAGGGCATCTCTATTCCTGTATCACCTTGTCTTCCGAGAGTGAGAACTAGTAAAATTGATAGAAATAAAGTGAAATGGTGTCCTTCGGATTCAATGCATTTCAAATTAACTTTTGATGGCTCCTCTAAAGGGAACCCAGGTGATGCAGGGATAGGAGTATGCATAAGGGATCACATAGGATGTGTTTTTGCTTTGAAATCTGCTTTTATTCCACCGGGTACTAACAACTTTGGAGAGGCATATGCTTTACTTGAAGGTATTCTACTAGTGAAAAAATTGAACATCTCTTATATTCACATTGAATGCGATTCAACTATTATTATCAATGCTTGTATAAAGAGAAATATTGATAATTGGCAGATAAGATATTTACTTGAACAAGCATGGACACTAATTGATACATTTACAAACTTCACCATTTCACATGTGTATAGAGAAGGGAATTGGGTTGCAGATCATTTGGCAAATATGGGAAGTTCCAAGGAGGAACTTAATATGATGGGTCTGAATTTTGATTTCAATTCTTATCCAATTCTTAAGGGGAAATTTTTGGAGGATATGGGTATAGGATAATATTACATATAGCTATGCAGTGGTATTTTTCATAATGATATAAATTGGTATGTGTAGTATTATAAGTGCAGGGTCCTGTGGTTTTGCTGTATCTATATATTATGAAGGGATATCGATTTGAGAAGCGTGCTGGACTGTAAGTTGGATAAATGCATAAGTGAGACAGATTGTGGACTGCTATGTAAATGTGTACAACTCTCGTGATGTTTTGGTTCAGACTGCATCTTGTTCAATATATTCCAGAAAGCATTCGATACTGGGGGATGTTTTATGGCACTCGGTATTCTGGACACTATAAGATATTGTATTTTTTGGCATATTTGAGATTTAAATCTCACAACCTTTCTATGTATTGTAGAGCAAGGATCAAAGTTTTTCTTACTGGTTCTTTTCTTCGAGAGCTCTTTGAATCAACTTTATATAATAAAATATATTAAGTGGCACTACCACCTTTTTCAAAATAAAATAAAATAATAAGTGTCCATAATTGGGGAATTTTTTTATCCTAATTACTGTCTATAATGGATGCACTAGAAAGATGTGCTTGATTATGGATGAACTAGGAAAGGGTGATTTTATTTTCACCTACTCCAATAGGGTAACATTGGCCAATAATTTATTTGATTTTCTCCCTGCCATAACACATGTAACTAGGTTCAACAGTTTGGTTGTTAGATACTACATGCATGCACAGGTTCCATTCCTGACAGTTGGTTCCAGTTTGCTAGGAAACTCCATCGTGAGGGACAAGAGCTTATCATGAGCACCGGGAAGCGTAAGCTTCATTTGGTTGGGAGGATAAAATGGTTGGGTAATATGTCTATCTTCTAGATTGCAGATGGAGGTGAGTTTGATGGCAATGGAGATGATACATCCAGAGACAGAGATTTAGAGAATCATATGTAATGATTATAAAATGTATTGTATCTTTATTGTAATTGACTTGTATGGTCTCATGAAAAAGCTAAGTAAAGGACCCATGGGGTCTAATGATGTAAATGCGATAGAAAGTCACCATATAATACATAACTAATAGAAAGAAGAGAAAAATCACTAACCTACTAACCCACTAACTTGTGTCCTTTTTGCACATGACTTATTTTCCTTTGGTTAATTTTCATTTCATAATGCTTGCATGTTCGTATTTAATTTCAATTAGTTAACTTGATCATGTTGAATCAATTATGGATTTGCATGTAAAACTAACTTCATGTTATTTCATGTGAACTTTACTTCTACTTCATTTTTTTTACGTTGCATGATAAGTAAATAATATGCATGTTAAATTTCACCACATGAATGTTAAGTTACACTTTATTTATTTTAATTGCATATCAGTTAACTTAAATCTCCCATGTGTATTAATGGAAATTTATTTAGACTGTAATTAATGATTCAAACATGATAGTTAGTATAGGGTTAGGACTAGTGGGTCCTTACATACACGGAATGTGGTTCTAATTCTCATATACTCCATTGGAATGAAACTCAAATCAATTCCAAAAATAAAGAAAAAGCGACGTAAAATTACATATACTCCCCAAGGATTGTGGTGAAATGTGTCAAGGAAGAAGCTCGGTGATACAATGTCTCATACTCTACAATGTACAATCAAACATGATCCTTACTACAAATATTAAATGTATTTGGTCCCAACATTGCCTAACCCTACTTAGAATTTACCAAGAAAACAAGAGAAAAGTAGCCTATGCTTTGACTGTGATTGCTTCTAGATTTGATTGTGTAATATTTTTTGTATCGATATTTTTAATCACACTTTATCTTGATGATGGATCACAAAGCATGATCTGAAATATTGATATAAAAACTATCACACAATCAAATCTAAAAAACAATTACAATCAATAATATGAATTATAAAAATCTAATATCATTAATTAGCGTAAACCTTGTTCGAATGTGATACAATATTACCCCATACCAATCTAAAGGTCACATGTAACCTCAGCCTCACCGAAGATTCACCAAGCAAACCCAAAAAGGTACTCCATACATTGACCTGTTATAGAATAGTTGTACTATACCTACAACAGAAAATAGAATGAAGTGTGCTCCAAGGAAACCTTTATTGAATTCCACAACTTCTGGAAATTGCTCCTCCACTTCAAGATCAAGATTTAAAAATAGAAGTCTACTCATAGCTAGAAGCTTTATTTCCATGCCTAGTATCTATTTGTACCTTCAAATTCAAAGTGTTTTTGATGTGAACATTGACTGTGACACATAGAAACACCCCTGCAAACTTTTCTAAGTCGCCCATTTTGAAGGGTAATAACTTGATTCTTGGTGATTGTTATGAGAAGTGGTTTTGGGATCATATTTATCTCCTATCAATAAGTGTCCATACCCATTTGCATCTCTTCACAATCATTTTCGATCAATTTTTGAAGTACCTAGTTTGAGGGCTCAAATGGTTTGCATCCTCCACATTTTCAGAATTGTCCAACTTGCCTATTTTCGAAGGTTACATTTCATGACCGGTTGTTTGTCATGACATACCAATTGTTCCCCAATGTTGGCAACATATTGGCATACCCCTTGTGTATGCTAAAATTCATCATTATTCAATTAAAAACAAAAGGGAAATCACGAATCCCTATTCAATTAAAGAATTTAAAACAAACATAAATGAAAATAGATGCATAATATAATTAATCTAAACAATGTAAAACTCCCTATTGTGCATCATGGCTTCCATTTCTCTTCTTCTCTTTGTGGTATGGTGGCTCTCATATATCGCACTAGCAACCTGCAATTGACACAAAGATCTGAAGTTCGTGATTCTCGTGATTGTTGAAAATGGAGATTGAATGCTCAATTTATAGATTATTGGAGACGATTGATTGAGAGGTGGAATAGATTGATCAAGAGGTGGAACTCCGGTGAGCTCACATATTGATTGATAGTTGAACTGCTGATTTGGAGGTGGAACAAAATTGATTGAATAAATAATCGAGTTAACTGATTGAGAAAAAAGATGATTGAAAGATGGCAAAGAATGATTGGAGGATAATTGATTGATGACAAAGAAACCTTTATTTAGAAAAAAGATAACTAGAAGATAGAAAAAGAATGATTGGAGAGAATTAAAGAAATGATGCAATTAATCAATTAATTGAAATAATCAATTAAAATAGATTGAATAGTTAACTGATTGAAAGCTTTTTGAAAAAAAAGCAAAGTGGAAGATAGAAATAGAGATTGGAAATATAATTGAATTAATTAATTAATTGATTTAATGAATGAATTAATTGAATTAATTAATTTAGCATGCGCTTGCACTTTGACTTTGATTTTCAATTTAATCTTTGCATGAGAATTAATTCAAATATTGAATTTATTTTAAATTCAATCTGTTAATGTGTTTGAGATATAGCAATTGATAGATTTTGGGTTAACAAGTCTCAAATAGTGAAATCACTACCCAACCATAAGTAAAGTGTCATCACAGGGTAATGTTGAAAATGAAAGACCTTAGGACCTCAAAGACTTCATGTTCGAATATCTGAGAAAGGAGATGGCCCTTGTTTCTCTTGAATGCAAACAAATGATAAACTTGAAAAATTGCCTTGTTTTATTGATGTTGCTATATGTATGCTGATGCATGAATTTTATGAATGTGATGCATTTGAAAAAGAAACTATATGTGATGCAGTGCTTTGAATAAAATGGGATGCAAAAAACCTAAACTAACCTAGCCCTTAGATATAATATCATTTAAGGTGCATGTTGTTCATAGGGTCAGGGAGTGGATCTCCCTCCATGGTAGCCAAATTATATGCTCCATTTCCTATAACCCTTGTTATGATAAAAGGGCCTAGCCAGTTTGGTTCAAACTTCCCTAGCTTTTCACGTTTTTCTATGTTACTTTGGTTCTCCCTGAGAACTAGATCTCCCACGTCAAAATTCCTTGGGCATACTCGTTTATTGTAACTCGTTCTCAGTCTGTTCTGGTAACCTTGCAAATGATTTAAAGCAGTTTGTTTCTTTTCATCGATCATTTCAAGCTCTTGTAATCTTGCAACCCGATAGTCTTCCTCTAATATGATATATTTTAAGGAGACTCTTGAATATGGTAATTCTACTTCAATAGGAAGTATTGCTTATGTACCATAAACCAATGAATATGGTGTTTATCCTGTAGGTGTGTGTACCCCTGTTCTATAAGCCCAAAGAGAAGGATTTAACTGGAGATGCCAATCCCGTCCTACATCAGTGACAACTTTCTTTAGGATTTTTAATATTGTCTTGTTTGTTGCCTCTACTTGTCCATTTCTTGGTGGATAATATTGTGTTGCAAATATTTGTTGTATTTGAAATCGTTCACACAATTATCTCATTTTTAGATTCTTGAATGGATGTCCATTATCAATTACTATACACATTGGAATACCATATTGACAAATAATGTAATTAAGCATGAATTTCACTATTTTCTTACTGATGGTGTATGTAAGAGGGATTGCCTCTACCCATTTAGTAAAATACTCAGTAGTCGTTAAGATGAATTGGTGCCCATTGGAAGAAGTGGGAATAACTTTACCAACAAGATCTAACCCCCATTGTGAAAATGGCCAGGGTGATGTGATAGGTTGTAGATCTTGTGCTAGCGCATGAATGGGGTCTCCATGCATGTGACATTGTCTACATTTTTGTACATATTTATTGGCATCATTTCCCAAGTTGGCTAATAGTATCCAGTTCTTAACAATTTCTTTGATAGTGGCGGGCCACTTTGATGCGCCCCACAAATTCCATCATGTACCTCTTTTAGGGCAAGTTGTGCTTCTACTTCGTCAAGACATCGAAGAAGGTTTCCATCAAGGCCCTTTCTATACAATATGTCAGCAATAATAGTGTGTCTGGATGCTTGTCGAATGAGAGTTTTCTTTTGATTTCTAGACAAATCAGGAGACATATACTAAGTATGTAAGTGTGCGTATATCTCATTATACCATGCGGATTGAAGATCCACAATTACACATACATATTCTAATGAGGGAATCTCATATGTTGGTACCATCAATTATTCTACAATAAACTCAAACTGGTATTCATTATTAAGCATATTTAGTAGAGACCCTACTGTAGCCATGGCATCGAATGCCTTGTTCTGTATCCTTGGAATCGGTTCAAGAGTGATGTTACTGAAGTGTTCTTTATAATCTTCTACCATTTGTTTATAAGGCATCAATTTATCATCTTTTGTGTTATATTCATCATTGACTTGATTTACTATCAGTTGTGAGTCACTATAGACTTGTAATTCTTTTATCCTCCATTGTACAACAGTACAAAGTCCTATGATGAGAGCTTCATATTCAGCTATATTGTTTGTACAGGGAAAATTTATTCTGAATGACTTAGGGATATAATCACCTTGAGGGGTGATGAAAAGAATCCCAGCTCCAGCTCCATGATTTGTATAGGATCCATCAAAGTATAATTTCCACATGGTGGATGTTGTCAATGTAAACATCGATTCATCAGGAAAGTCTATTAGTAGTGGGTGACTATCTTGCAAGGGAGCCTCTACTAACTGATCTGCCATAATCTACCCTTTGATTGCCTTTCTGTCCACGTACTCTATATCAAACTCACTTAAAATTATGACCCACTTGGCCAATCTTCTAGTCAATGTTGTTCTGCTTAACAAATATTTGAGTGGATCAAAGCGTGCAACGAGTTGGACTTTGTGACTCAACATATATAATGTCTAAGTTTTTGAGATGTGAAGATCACTGCTAGACATGCTCGTTTTATAGGAATGAAAATAAGATCATATCCAATTAGAGTTCTACTTATATAGTAGATTGCTCTTTCCTTTCCTTGATCATCATGTTGTGCCAACACTAGGGCTCCTAAAGATGAGTTTGTTGCTGATATATATAGTAATAGGGGTTTCCCTGAGTAGGTGGAACTAATACTAGAGTATTTAGAAAATAATTCTTTAAAGCTTGAAAAGCTTCTTGGCACTATTCTGTCCATTTGAAGGTGACTCCTTTTCTGAGTAAATACTGAAATGGATGACATTTATCTACTAATTGTGCTATGAACCTTCTTATAGACTATAATATCCCTTGTAACCCTCTTAACTGCTTGAGTGTTGATGGAGGTTGCATATTCAGGATTGCTTTGACCTTTGCTAGATCAACCTCAATTCCTCTGTTAGACACGATAAAGCCTAAAAGTTTGCCTTCTATTACACCAAACACACACTTTTTCGGGTTTAACTAGACATTTTATTTCTCTGATTGATCAAATATCTTTGCAAGGACTTCAAGGTGATCTTCTCTTGTATGTGATTTAGCCAGTAGATCATCCACATAGTATTCCATGATATTGTTGATATGTTGCTCCTACATTCTTAAGACCAAATGGCATGACGTTCCAGTAGTATGTTCCCCATGGATAGGTAAATGATGTCTTGTGTTGATCTTCTGGTGTAATCCTGATTTGGTTATATCCTGAGAAACCATCCATTAATGAAAGCATTTCATTCCCAACAGTTAAGTCAACTATCATGTCTATGTTAGGTAATGGGAAATCCTCCTTAGGACATGCTTTGTTAGATCTTGGAAGTCGGTACAGATTCTTATGCCCCTAGTGTGCTTAGTCATAGGTAACAGATTGGATATCCACTTTGCATAGTCAATAGGTCTAATGAAGCCTACATCCAAAAGATTTTGGAGTTCTATTTTGACTAGTAAAGCAATCTATGGATGCATCTTTCTTAGCTTTTGTTTGTATGGTTTAATTCCTGGTAGCAATGGTAAATGGTGTAACACCAATTTTGGATCTAGGCCTGGCATATCTGCATAATACCAAGTGAAATTGATCGGACGTTGTTTGAAAAACTGTATGAACTTGTCCTTTTTGTCCTGGTTTAATGATTTTTCCAAGTGGATGTTATATACAACTTCTCTTTTTGCTATATTGACTTCTTGAGTCTCTTCCATAAGTAATGTTGAATTCTCTTTTTCAATAGGGAGGTTGTCTAACTCACTCTTGCCATTGCAATCACTTTCATTTTCATCTTCTGCCATGGAGGCACTTGCCTTTCAAAAGTATGTTGTTCTATCCAGGTCTATAGAACATCCTGTCTTATGATCACCTTGTGGAAACCCTTCTCTGACACCAAGGAATTTTGCAATAGCTTCATCATTCTCAAACCAATCTAGAGTTGGTTTTCCTTCTCGTACCCAATCAATCAAATGTGAGTGTATAAGGGGTAAGTCATTGCTTCCTTCTATTGTGAAAGATTATGATAACACACATACCTGGTTATTTGGGTGACTTGATATATTTTCATCATCAATAGGCAATTTGTGGTCCTCTGTCGTGTCTATTGCTTGTGGGATGACATCATGATCAGATAGGAATTCATAGTCATGAGAATCTGTCACACTTTCTATGTACGTTTACCTTTTTGAGGTTGTATCACTTATCCCCTCTTGTTCTTGTAACTAAGTTTTTTATAGATTTGTGGACCTCCTTTGTATGGTGGATACCCTTCTTAAACCTGGTATAAGTCATCGTAGTCTTTCCTCATCTGACTCATTGGGTGGAGCTTGAGTTGTTTACCTTGGCAAAATTATTGACATCAACCAAGGGTTAGGCTCATTTATTGGTGCTAAGCCCGTGTCTGTAACCATATTTGCTTGTGAGGATGTTTTAGATATTGTATTGCTGGGTGACTGTGTGCTAGGTTCTTGTAGAAGTTGTCTCATATTTTCACCATCTGATTCCATACTAGGAGATGTTGGTGTTTTCTCACTTCTCTGAAATGAAGAGGGAAATACTCGTGCTGATAATTGATTTTGAGGTATGTAATCTAACGGTAGCCTTGGTTTGTTTAGTATATCTATAGTACGTTGTCTTGCTTCTGTTATATTTGATACATGTTTATATCCTAACCCTTGATTCTTTGGGTTTTCATTCGGTAAAATAGGTTCTAATCTTCCTTGCTTTTGTAATCCCAAACCTGTGGTACCATCACGCCCATATTTTTGTAGCATCTTGAATCTGTTGCTATACTAATCTAAAGGTAACTTGGGTATTGTCATGTCATCTTCTTCTCTGTATATCCAGCGATTGACATCTTCATTCATAGATTCTTCTTGTAAGTCTCCCCACCTAATGAAAGAGCATGAATCTGCGTATCTTACTATTTCTTTTCCTTTATCTTATTTCATTACTGTGTTCTAAGGCTTCCCAAAAGACCTAGGAGAAAGAGATAACTGTTTTCCATTCGAGGTACTTGAAATGGAGTATTCCACACAACCAACATCCTTAATCTTCAAAGAAAATGTTGTAGGTGTATTCTTCTATATTTTTGTGATCGTTAATGACTTCATTTGTGTAGTGAAGGGTGTTGCTTGATTAATAGGTACCTGATTATCTACACTTGCCTTTAAGTGATTACAGTGTTGGAATGGATTTGGATCACCCTTTATGGTGATTTCAATGCCATTGTATGGGAATTTAACACATTGGTGAAATGTTGATGGTACGGCCTGCATGGCATGAATCCATGGGCGGCCCAATAACATGTTGTACCCTAGTTCTCTGTCCGACACTTGGAAAGTAACCTCTATTGTTATAGGTCCTATTTGCATTGGTAGCGTAACTACACATTTTGAAGGATGCTCTTCATCATCATATGCTTTAATATTTATTCTTTTTGAAGGATCAATATGAATCTCAGAATAACCTAATGCCTTAACCAACTTTAATGTATAGATGTAAGACCAACTCCTCCATCTATAAGTACTCTTATGATTCTTCTCTTATGTATGTAAGCTTCTAGATGTAGCGGGTCATTATGGAGAAGTCTATCACTAGGAACATCTTGTTCCGTGAATACAATACGGGTACCATTAGCCAAATTCCACACCATGGATTGGAAAGCATTTTCATCTATATCTCTGTCAACTAGTGAATATTGAAGTGCTTTTTCCAAGATAGCTTTATGATTTGGTGATATACGTAATAGTTCAAAGAGGGATATCTAGGTTGAGGTTTTCTTGAGTTTCTCAACCACATTATAGGTCCCTACTATTGGTGGTGGGTTGGATGGTACTCCTTGTAAAGTTACTTTTGATCTGCGAGTGACTACTGCACAACCTCTGTCTCTTGGATTTATTGTGATTGTAGCCACTCTATTATCTCTTATGAGGGACCTGTTTGCAACATATGTTGTGTTATCAAGGTTCATTTCATATCCAATCCTATAGTAATTGTATGCAAGTCTGATATCCATGATTTGTGCTATAAGTTCATCTTCAAACCATCTTGAATAAAATGGTTCTTCATGCCCCTAGTCCATAAGACAAAGATTCTTGTCTTCATCATATTTTTGTGCTTTTGACATCATGAAAATTTGGTTATCATAGTCATAAGTCACTTGACATTTGTCATCATCATCAAGTTCTTGTTGTGAATCACCCTTTACTACATCTCCTGAGCTAATAGCATGAATAGTATAGTCATACGAGACTTTTGTGTACTTAGCTGTGTTGTCTTGTGTTCCCGATGTAGATGCCTTACCTTTATCATGTTTGACAAATGGATCCTTAAAGATGGTGTGATTCGTGTTTGTTGAAGTTTTGTTGGTGTCAATTGTGATGTCACCTTGAACTATCATGTCATGGATTAAGTTTTTCAATTTATAGCAACTAGCAGTTTTGTGACCTTTTGTACGATGATAGTCACAGAAATCGTTATCATTCCACCATGTAGGTTTGAAAGGACTTGGTTCATATACTCTAACTTCTAGCAAAGTGATTATATTTGTCTGTATTAAATTCTTTAACGCCGATTCAATAGGTTCCCCTAGAGGTGTGTAATTCCTTTTTGGAGCATTTACCCTTGGGAACTTCATGTTCATAGTTTGTGAAATGTTTGTGTTGGTCGATACAATGTTATTCTTTGTATGTGGACTAAATGATTGACTTGGGCCTTGTAAAGACAAAATTGGTTGATTTTGTTCACTGTATGGGCATCTACAACACCATCATTGGTCACATTTTTGTTTCTTGACCAAAACTTGGATTTATCATTGTTGTTGTTGTTCCCATATTTTATGAGACCTTGTTCTACTAGTCCTTTCTCACACTTTAAGGCTTTTTCAGTGACTTGTTTAAATGTGGTCAAACATTGCATTTGTATCGGGTACTTAATTTTAGGGATTAAGTTTTTTGTAAACATGTCAACTTGCTCAGTTTTGGGAATAATAGTCTTGCACCTTCTGTAGAGAGCTCTCCATCTTTGTATGAAAGACACAAATGTTTCATTCTCATATTGTTTTGCGGCACATAGGACCATCAATGTAACTGAGGTTTCAATGTTATGCGAGAAGTTAGCACTGAAATGTTTAGCTAATTCACCCCATGATGTGATTGTTGGTGGGAGATGTGAAAACCACTCCAAAGCTGAACCTCCGAGACTTTTTGGAAACAATCTCATTAGATAAGTGTCTTCAGTTGCAACCTCTATACATGCAGTGAAAAAGTCTCTGATGTGATCTCTAGGATCACCTTTCCCTCGGTATCTGTCAAAATTCGGTGTTTTAAAATATGGTGGCCGGTGGGAAAGGTGGCATGTATAATGTGTGATCAAAAGGATAAGGACGTAAGTCCTGCATTGTATAGCTCTTTTTATTGTTACCAGTTTGCATAGTTGTCATCTGTTGTTGCAGATTCTATACTTGTTGGGTCAAAATATCTATTTGAGTTAGTGGTACACTTTGTGCGTGTATATTTCCCACAAAAGGATTCGTGGTAGTATAACTAGGCGGTTGTTGAAAGGTACCATAATTATAATTCTGCATGTTATGGGTTCCTCTAGGTACTATGAAATTAGCGAAATGTGAACCCATGTTTGACTGGGTTGTACTCATTATATTAGTGGAACCTGGGTTTGTATTCTGATGATTGTATGTAGATCTTATGGAATAGGAAACCAGAGGTTGAGTCGCACTTGTTGTATGAGAAACTTGTGTTTGAATAGGTGTCGAGACACTTGACATTACTGGTGTGGTGTGAGAGGCTATGATAGCTTGTGTTGGTGCGCTAACGTTTATTGTTGAGGATGACGCACTTGCTTGAGAACTTGGGTTTGACACCATTTGTTTGTATAGATGATGTTGGTGCATTCTGAGAGAAACTTGAGGTCATCGCTTGTGTTTGTGGCACATGTGGTATTTGGCTGCTATTTGGACCTAAAGCAGTTCTTGGTGATAAGATTGTTGTGACATCAAAATCTTTATGTAACTTGGCACCATTTTGTAATAACAACAAGAGATATTTGTCCCTGTCATTATGTATAAGAGCGTCTAGAATCATAAGGACATGTGGGTCTTGTTGAGACGTGTTAAATTTTTTTGTAACTCGTGTATTTTGGGCATTGCATGAGGATTTGATAGTTGACTACTTGATATGTCCATGTTCCAAGTTGGATTAACTAATGGGTCATTGTTTGGGTCCATTTTACTTTTTGCCCTTTGTGACCTTGTGATAGGCATTTAAGACTTCTATATGAGGATGCTTTAGAACCTAATGCAAGATGACGATAATGCAAGACTCTAGACCTAAATGAGGAATAGGCAACACTAGACCAGACTCTCTATTGGGGATTAGGACGCGAGACTTGTTGAGTACTTTAAGATTTTTGGAACGCAAATTTTTCAAGTTCTTCTCTCAGAAGTTCTGCAGCAATTTCTCTATCAATTCTACGAGCAATTTTATACTCTCTATCTAGATCGTACTCGACTCCTATGTATTGAGGTGCACTTGTCTTTAATTGCCAAGCCAAGTTATCTAAGCTTTCAATAATTTCTCGTTGATTGCCATTTGGCACTAGATTAGGTTTCTCAAAAGGGAGCAAACCATCACCTGGGAGATCCATTAGGACACATGCTATGACTTTTTAGGATGATTATGCAAATGATGACAAACTAAGACATACGTATATGAGGTCTAATAAGGACTAATTATGAAGACAATGCAAGGACTTATGCAAAGATTATAAGGACGTAAATGATGATGATAATGAGGACAATGCAAGGACTTATTCTAAGGATGTATATGAGAACGCTAATAAGGAGTCAGGACATAAATGCAAGGACTTATTCTATGGACGTATATGAGGATGTAAATGAGGACTATGCAAGGACTGTCTATGGTCACAAGTATGTAAAATTTTGGAGTTTACAGGACTGCCTGATGTTTCAAGTTAAACTTTTTTCAAGTAATCCTGGTTTGTAAGACAAGTTTGTTCTTTTTCAAATATGAGAGTAGTTGTTTGAAGGTGGATATAGCTGACTGAACTGTGTTCTGACCAACTCTGAGAATTCAGAGATACGCAAGGTAGGGCGTGAAATAGCCCAAATATTGACTCAATACTGGTCTGGTACAATGATACACATAAAAGAACATAAGACAATCTCTCAATACTGGTCTGGTACAATGATACACATAAAAGAACATAAGACAATCTTAGGCTGGAAAGTGGAAACCATTCAATGAGGCCCTTACAATAAAATATCAAAACAAGATAGATAGATAGAGAGTCTGGCAGCACTGGCTCCACTCCATGGCACACACTTCTCGGGCATGTCAGTCCCTCTTACCCTGAAGATCCGAAGATCTTATCCCCAAGGAATTTTTGTCTCATAATGCAAGGTACATGAAGGGTATCTATGGGGTATGGTCTGCACTCTCGGAATCACTGGATGTGGGATTTGGGCTACTAAGTTGGTTCTTATTGTAAATTTTGAGGGATCCCGATCCAACAATGGATTCTCAGAGCAAGCCACTTAAGACTTTAGTTAAGCTTATTGGTGTAGGGAAGACCCCCATATACGTCGAATTCACTCAATAGTCTAGCCGCCTGACTAGTATATTTATATAGTGGCTCGAAAAACCCGCTCAAGAGTATGCTGGGAAAGATGATATCCCCAACACATCCCAATTTGAATTACCTTTGTTGGGTGATGAAATCCCTAGTCAAAGATACCCCTCACTATTAAAATGAAAAAGTGGGTGTTGCTATCACCTTCTCCCTCTCTCCCAAGACCCTGAAGGTGGGTGGAAAGGTAGTTGATGTAATAGTAGGTCCACCCCAAACACAATAAAAAGTTCTTTCCCTTCAAAAAATAAAAAATGTGATTTATTCTGTTGAGAAGTCTGATTCACGTTCATTTTAAAACCCAAATTTAGGTGTGAAATACGTATGTGCATGTCAATTTTATAACACCAAACTGAAATATGAGAGCATGCATGTCCATTTTAACTAGGTTTATTTTAAGCCCCAAAATTGAAGTGTGAGAACATGAGTGTTTATGATTTAGTAATGATCTGATCTTCTCTATAAATTCACCACATGCTGAAGACAGATAATTAGTAACCCAAAAAAATCCACAGAAAACAAAAAACTTAACTATAAAATGCACGAATGCGTAATTATACCTGAGCGAAAGCGTGATCCTACCAGAACGATTGTGTGATTATAACAAAGTGAATGCGTAATTCTGACAAAGCGAATGCGTGATTTTGATAGAGTGAATGCGTGACATAATAACATACAAGACAAAAAATTAAGAAGACTTTAAATCTGATCAGGACACTGCAAAACAGGTTGTGATGCCCTAGTAAGATCTCTTATAAACCATTCTATATTAATTAAATCACATTTCAAAGTGTATGAGAGAACTAGGCTATTGTATCTGTTAATAACTAGTTGGTCCTCTAAATCTTGTATCTTCTTTTCTGCCTTTAGGATTTGCTGATAGCGTCTGGCTTGTCTCCTTTGTTCCTTTGTCTTCTTGGCACTTGAAATCCTGAATTGTACCTTACGTGCCATAAGATGTCATAATTAAAACATCAAACAAGGTTAAACAATTCTCAAATCTACCCAATTTCATACAAAATTTAATCAGAAAAGAGGACAAAAAACTAAAAAACCAGACAAACAGAAAGTAGACATAACCCTGTCGAATGCGTGACAAAATTATCTCGATTGCGTGATGGGGTCTACACGAATGCGTGACCCTGTGTGATCGATTGCATGAATCTGTCTATGCAACTGCGTGATTTTGTAAATGTGATTGTGTAATTGTTGAATCCGCTTAGTAATCCGTACAAAACCTGCAAAAAATATAAAAAATCTATACGACTTGCACAAATCACACAGAAAACAGAGAAGGTTAATTAGTTGTTGATTCACGTCGCGTTCACCAAAATGTGTATCCTAAAATTCATCATTATTCAATTAAAAATAAAAGGGAAATCATGAATCTCTATTCAATTAAAGAATTTAAAATAAACATCAATGAAAATAGATGCATAATAGAATAAATCTAAACAATGTAGAACTTCCTATTGTGCATCATGTCTTCCATTGCTCTTCTTCTTTTTGTGGTATGGTGGCTCTCAAATATTGCGCTGACAACCTGCAATTGACACAAAGATTCAAAGTTTGTGATTCTCGTGATTGTTGAAAATGAAGATTGAATGCTCAATTTATAGATTATTCGGAGGATTGATTGAGAAGTGGAACAAATTGATCAAGAGGTGGAACTCAGGTGAGCTCACATGCTAATTGATAGTTGAACTGTTGATTTGGAGGTGGAACAAAATTGATTGAATAGATAATTAAGTTAACTGATTGAGAAAAAAGGTGATTGAAAGATGAAAATGAATGATTGGAGGATAATTGATTGATGTCAAAGAAAACTTTAGTTTGGAAAAACTAACTAGAAGATAGAAAAAGAATGACTGGAGAGAATTAAAGAAATGATGCAATTAATCAATTAATTGAAATAATCAATTAAAATAGATTGAATAGTTAACGAATTGAAAACTTTTTGAACAAAAGCAAAGTGGAAGATAGAAATCGCGATTGAAAAGATAATTAAATTAATTAATTAATTAATTTAGCATGTGCTTGCGGTTTGACTTTGATTTTCAATTTGATCTTTGCATGAGAATTAATTCAAATATTGAATTTATTTTAAATTCAATTTGTTATTTGAATATATTTAGAATTTTGACTTTGATTTTCAATTTGATTTTTGAAATCATGCACATGTATTTGAAATTAGGAGAAATTAGAAGAAATATGAATTTGAATTTGAATTCAGAGAATTAAATGAAATTAGAAGAAATTGGAAGAATTAATGAAATTAGAATTTGGGGCTTTGGAATTGGATAATTAATTAGCTAATTAAATAATTTAAAGAAACTATTTAATTATTTAGAAATTGAGTTTAATTAAATAATAAAGATTATTTAAATTGAAAGATTAAAATCACAATTAATTAAATAATAAATATTTAATTAATATTTAGAAAAGAGTTAATGATTAATTTGTTTAAAGATAGAAATTGAAAATGCATTTATTTAAATAATAAAGATTATTTAAATTGAAGGATTAAAAATCACAATTAATTAAATAATAAATATATAATTAACATTAGAAAATGATTGAATGATTAAATGATGATAAAATTGAAATAGAATAATTAATAAGATAATGAAAAAATTGAATTAAATAATTAAAAAATTATTTAACTAATTTAGACGAATAATTAGTACATGATCAATGATACATTTTTAGGTGTTACACCCCTCTACCCATTTTTAAGACCTTAGAACTTCATTTGATATTTTAACTAAATCTCATTCCAAATGCAGTTTCTTAAATTTTTCAGTCTGCACATTTGCAAATCTGCCTGAGTAGCCCAATTTGGAGATTAGTAATTTGAAGCCCTTAGGATCATGATCACCTATCCTAACTAAACATTTTTGCAAATTTTCAGACTCCCATGTTTGAGTTTGATTAGTTTTTGAAAGGTCAAGTTGGAGGCTTCTGGTTCCAATTTGTTGTTTGCACAATATCAGCTCTTCCAAGTAGCTTCCTGTTTGCATTCATATTTTGCAACCAGTTGATTGTTAGGGCAAATGGATTGTTCTCCTGCATTTTCTCCTCATTCATATGCTCACTGCTCAGTTTGTAGAGTCCCAACACCTCATTTGATATTTTTGCCAAGCTATTACCAAATGTAGTTTGTTCTGATTTTCTGAATGCACAGCGTTGTATTTTCCGGGTTGCCATTTTCATAGATCATTATTTCACTACCAGATGACTTTCGTGTCAAGCAGGTTGGTTCTTCGGATTTTTCACATGTTAGTCTACTCCTGTGATCAGTTGCAGAAATATCAGAAATCAAACTTCAGTGATTACATGCTTTGTGTTTTTGATTCAGAATGCGTGTGGAAGTGGTTTCAGAAAAGAGGCATGGGTATCCTCACAACGCAGTCAATGCAGCAAACATGCTTCCATTCTGATCAGTATTATTTGCCAACGTACTTTCTGCCTGTGCCAAAATGGGAGCTTTGAAACAAAGTATGACCATCCATTAAAGCAGAATGTAAGGACATCCATTAAAGTAGGACGTAAGGGAAATTATTATCAAATGCCACAATTAGAAATGCTCTATTTGACATGTTTGCAAAATGTGGAAGTGTAGACAAGGCATACGAACTGTTTGATCGGATGCCTCAAAGAAACGTGGTCTCATGGAATTCTATGGTTGCAGGATATGCACAAAAAACGTTTGTGAAAAGGATTTAAAACTTGCAACCAAATGTGATTGGCTGTTATAAAGTCAGATTCTGTGACCTTTGCTGGCCTGTGAGAAAATGAGAGGTTTGTAACAGGGTATGGACATCCTTCACAGAGATGATGTAGCTGCAATTGCCAAAGTAGATGTATGCAAAATGTGTAAGCTTAGACAAGGCACGCGAACTGATTGACAAAATGCCTTAAAGAAATGTGTTCTCATCCGAACGCCCTTGATTGCATGCTATTAACAAAATGGAATTTGGGGTGTCTTCGTGGATTGCAAAAATATCCAAAAATGGATTGTTAAAACACACCAAATATCTAAAAGAAACTTAAATATTTACCTTAAAGATGGTTTGTAAGTGTTCCTAGATATCATGCAATAGTGGTTTGAGGAGACATTTCAAATTTCTCATCATGCAAAGTATAATGCCTAACTATTGTTGAAGGCACCCAGACTATGATTTAAGGTTGCCTAAGGTGTTAATCAAGGGCTGTAGTTAATCTGGTTCCAAAAACGTCACGATTTTTACATAAAACGAGGGTAAGTAAAAAATTATAGATCTCGGCCATGCTTGACAAAATTAGCTCTGTCTTTTATTTTTCAGTTGTGTGTATAACACAAAGGTTAGTCAGCCATTTTGGAGCCAGATCAGCTGTGAGTAATTACCAAACAAATATTAATAGTTTTTAATCCATTTCAAATATACTAGTAGGAAATCAAAGTGCTAGAAATTTTTAACCTTGGATGTTCAAATTTTTGACTATCATCCTTGAAATTAGAAATAAATGATTAGGAAAACCTGATGCCAAAATTTCTATATGACTTCATATCCAGTTTATCTTATAGCAAGGAAAGCTCCTTACCTTGGACTAGTTAAAGTTGGAATTATTGCCCTAGGGAAAAAAAAGGTTTATGAATCCCTTAATTAAGCAAGATAAAAACATTTTAAAAAGGGATAATAATGTTATGTTATATTTGATCAATTTGATATAGAAAATATAAAGAAATGCCCATCTCTAGAATATACAACTACAATTGCAAAATTAAGAAATTGGTTCATCTAATTTCTAATGTTTGCATATAATTACCACCTATTTCTTCTCCTCCCCTACAAGCTTATGTGCAAAATGTTCAAGATTCTAAGAGTAGGGGAAAGAGTTAAAAGAAGTTGATTCATCTCTTGTTGATTTTTTTATGTGGCCTAATATCACTACCAAGAAAATAAAGAGGGTTTCCAAACCTTTAGTAATGGATTTGTAATCAATTTCAACAATGTTATACAACCAACCTCAAGCAAAGAAAAATATAGCTATTTATTAATTTATACTAATACACCATAGTCAAGGATAAAAAAATTGGTACTCTAATTGAGTAGAAAGATAAAGAGATCTCTAGCCATCTGATTATCAAGTGTTGAAGGTTAATTTGGGAGTATAGATAAGACAATTATAAATTGAGAATAATCAATATATCATTACATCAATCATTTGTATAACTACCAATCACACTTTGGTGTGCAATGGGTATGCCGAAAAGGTGTGAAAGGTTAATTAGGGAAAAAATTGGTGTATTTTGCATACATTTGTTTAGTGTGTAAGTTCAATTGGTAGGCCATTTAAAAATTGATGTTTTTTGTGCAACCAAGGTCTCAATCAAGAAGTGATAGTTTAAAATGAACTATGCATCTAGTTATAGGGATCCAAACATGAGTTAAAAAAGAAATACAAAGATGATGAGATATAGATAGAGAAGGAGAGGAAGAGATGAGAAGATAGAGCTAAAGGGATCAAGAGAGAGATAAAGGAGGTAATACAGAGAAGAGAGAGGGAGGAGAGATATAGATAGAGATAGAGAGGGAGAAGGAGAGAGAAACAAGGAGTGTGCGTGAAAGTGTGAGAGATATTGAGATAGAGATGTAGAGGAGCAACAAGAAGTGTGCAAACAATATTTAGAGAGATAGATAGATAGAGGATAGAGAAATATAGAGATATAGAAAGAGGGAGTAACATAGAGAGGAGAGAGAGGGAGAGGTATAGATAGGGAGAGCTAAGGATAAAAAGGAGTGATAGAGATAGGCATAGAGTGAGACAGAGAGAGAGAGAGAGAGAGAGAGAGAGAGAGAGAGAGAGAGAGAGAGAGAGAGAGAGAGAGATGCACGAAGAGGTAAGGAGATAGAGGTAGGGGAGAGAGATAGAGAGAAAAATGTGGAGATGGAGAGAGAGAGAGACATAGAGGAAGAAGGAGAAGGTAAATAGAGAGATAGAAAGATAAATTAAATGTATTATATAAATTAAAAGAAAAATTCAAAATATAACTGTTCTAAAATAAATTTAAATTTTAATAAGATAAATAATTATAAATTAAATTAAGGGGGATGATCCCACAACACAACGGTGAGTTGCAAGCCTCCTACATGGGAGGTCTTGGGTTCGAGTCTACTCGAGGCCCATGTGTCCTACACACAAGGAGAGAGAAGGTGATGTTTGGGCATGGAAGACAAGATGACACAAGAAGATATAAGGGTGTTCTTGTCGAACAAACATGACGATGATGCCCCTCAAAAATGTAGTCTCACTGGTTCATAGCTCCATTCAAAAGCAAATACTGCTTTGACTGTGATTGATTAAAAAAATTATAAACTAAATTAACTCTAATAAATTTTAATTATTATTTATAATTTCGTAAAAAGACATAATAATAAAAAATAAATTTTAAACTTAAATCTGCCTGCTAATGGGCAATATAGGGTTAATCCTAGGAGGTATAGGGAATATGTGGAGTGGATCAAACCAGAACAAGGTTGGGTGAAGGTCACTTTTGATGGTGCTTTGAAAGGGAATCCTAGACCTTTGGGGACAGGTTGTGTTGCTAAGGACTCTGATGGAAACATCCTTGTCATAGATTCACATAAATTGGAGAATGGGGCAAACAATGTAGTAGAGGTGCAAGCAACAACATTGGCAATTGATTTATCAAAATGATAAAAGTTGATCAATTGCATCAAGAAGGGGATTCTCAAATAGTAATAAATGCAATTGCAAATGGGGGCGCCCATGATTGGAAAATTGACAAGTGGATCAAAATTATTCAAAGAAAATTAGAAGGTTTTAAATCTTTTACTCTTTCGCATGTGTACATAGAAGGCAATGTTTTGGCCAACTTGTTGTACAAGTTGGTGGTTAAGTTGGCAGGGTGATCTTGATGCCATTGATTTGACATTGGTCTTGGTGATGTGTGGCATCGATACGAGTCTTGATTCATTTATTTTTGGCGGCCCTAACGTAGGGAAGGATGCGATTTTTTGAGGTAGCAGAGTGTGGGAGCTCAGACATTTATTGCCCACATGCTTTGAGGCTTCAAGTTTGATATTGTGTTTATTTATGCTTTGTGTGAATTTGTGTTTTCTTGGATTTGGTCTAGAAACTTCCTAGAGAAGCGGCTCATGGGTAATCTATTCCCATGGAGGCCAACTTCAGCTTGAAAGCAAGTAAGCAACAAATGGCTTTTTGGAGGAAAATCACAAATGACCATTTGAAGAATGTATTCACTACAGATGACCACTTCTTTCTCATTCAGGTCAGTCAAGTTTTGGGATATGGATTTTTGCTTGCAAACATGAAGTATAGGGTAAATACAGACATTTTGTCCATGTTTTGTGTGTGGGGCTTGGAGTGCAGTATTGTCCAAGAGGTGAAGAGAATAATGGAGCTTAGTGTGAAACTAAAATGGAGGGTGGGATTGGATGCCCTGCTTGCATTGGCAGAGCCAGGATGAGGGTTTGTCACGACTCTCAGTGATTGGGTGGCGGTTCTCGATTACCCTCCCAATGTGCATCCTTTCTTTCTGTGGAAATCTATGGAGGGTAGAAATACTCGTAGGTGCATTGTCATGGAGGGGTGGCGAACTATCAAAGATTATGTGATTGATAGGGAGAAAGTGTTGGCATCTGGACTATGAAGGGAGATGATGGATTGATCTCAGCTCAAGTATAAGCTGGCAGATTATTAGAGGGGTGGTCATCCATAGGGCAGAGGTAGGGGTTGAGGTGTGCATGGTCAAGGTGTTAGGGGCGGGCGTCAGACAAGGAGGTCTTGCAAACAAAGTAATGCAGAGGTACTGCGTATTGATGGGGATGGTGAATGAGCATCAAGTTTTTTCTGTTGTTTGTTTTGTAAAAACTTTGTTCCTTTTCGAATAGTTTTGTTGTGGGTTCGTGGTAGCATGGGTGATATTTTTTGTTATGCCCGCACGTTGGTAGGTAGGTATGGTAGGTTTTGAATTGTTTTTTGATACTACTAGTGATGTCATCTTTTGTATTTTAGACTTTTTAAATATTATTAATAAAATAAATATTTTACCGACCAAAAAAATAAATTCAAATTTAAATCTAAAATAAAAATAAAAATAGAATAAACTAAAAGCAAAGTCAAAATATACAAAAATAAAAATATTAATAAAAATAATAATTTATTTATTTATAATAAATAATAAATATTTTAAATTGAAAAATAACTAAATAAAAATAAAACTACTTTTTAAAAATTCATTAGATCTAAAATATTAATAAAACATATACCTTAAAAATATAATTAATAGATTGCAAACATTAGTAAAATTAATTGAATCACAATGCAAATCCTAACCTTAAGATTTATCATATCTTAAATGATGCATAATGTAATTAGTTAGGCTATGTTCTTGCATTATTTAGATCAAATCTATTGTATTGTGTCTAATAACTTAACTATAACTATGATTTTTTTTTTTAAAATTGGTTATGTGTGCACTGTGGGCTAGAATTAAACCATAATTAAGTATTATAAGGGTTATGGTTAGGAATATTATAAATTTAGCATTAATAATAAATATTTTATTTACTTTTAAGTACAAATTCATTTCTATGTGAGATTAAGTATTATTGGATCTAAAATTATTAATCAAATCACCACAATATTTTTTAAGCTTACATTTAACTTTAAAATTTATAAACATTTAGTATCTAATACAAATAAATTAAATTTCTATTAAAAAATCAACAATGACTAATTATAATTTTAGAATAAGTTAAAGACAAAAGTCTAGATTTAAAACTAACTTTCAATTCTAATTTATTCTATTTTGTATGCAAATCATTTCATATTAGAAATTTAAAATGATTGGTAAATTAAATAAAATTAAATATATAAAATGATATATGTTCACGAAAAATCTACAACATGAAACAACCATAGCTCAAGAATCTAATAAGGAATACAACACTCAAGTATATTGAGAAAGGTACAAACAAAATCTTCAAACCATGCATGAAGCAAATTATTTAGAAAACCCTAAACAAAAAAGCTCTTTGTGTATCTATAAAACCATATATTTTGATTAAATATAAAAAAATACAAAACCATGCATACAAATCAAAATCTATCAACACATCTAAAAAATCTATAAATTTCCAACCACTATATTCATATTCCAAATGTTCGAGTATCACAAATTTATAACCCATAGATCTTAAAAACCATGAATTTACAATATGCATATAATGAAAACACATATGCAGTTCACATGTATCCATCCATGTAACTCTAGTACAATATAGATCCATAATATACATCAATATGCAAGCAATACAACCCACATGCAAGAACATGTGATCATTATGCAAGCACATGCAACCTAAGAATCATCCATGCAACTATAGAAGCTAGGTAACTAATGGCTTCTCATATAATCAATTGGCTAAAATCAAACACCCACTATAATCGAAAGCCCATGAAATCAAAGGAAAATTCTACACTACCAATTAGGAGCTTCAATTTAACAATTTGCAACATGTAACCACGTGAACAACTCCAATTTTCTCAATCTTCTCCATTCTAAACATTTAGGAGCATGACAAAGACAAACCCTCCTACAACTAAAGCCGTGGATTTAATACTAAATGAAAGCAAAACAACACATTTGCACTACTAATATCTTAAGATTTACAATTTAAACTAATATTGATACAAATGCACATGAATCTATGACCATAAAGTAGAAAAAATGACATGTAGAAATTTCTTACATTGACCCTACAAAGAAAGGCAATGGCCATTCTCCATACAAAACAACACAATTGTAAAACACAAATTCACATAACACAATTGTTTTTCAGTAGATATTTTGTTATAAAATAACATTGAGAAGACAAATTAAGAGGATCAAACTAGTGGAAATCACATAAAAATCCGTTGTGGTTTGCAAATTTTGTGGTTTTCATCAATTGCTATTTTGTATGGAGAATAGTTGGCTCCATAATGAAAGGCTTGTACATATTATATCAAAAACAATTTAGTGACATGTAAATTAATTGTTGAACAAGAATAAAGAAAAACAATATTAAAGACTTGAGTTCTGATTAATAAGAAAAACAGGTTTTAAGGACCTGAAACTTTCAACAAAGGAGCATAAGATAGTTCATCAAGAAGCATCCAGATCTGCTAGGGACAACTTACAAAACAATTGGCAAAAACCAATCAACTGAAAAGACAACAAAAGAAAGGAACGACAGAGCAGAAAAACCAGAGAAAACACAACACAACTTAAAAGACTTAAGGAGATCCTCCGCCTTATTCACCAGCTGATCATAGTTTTCTGCGACAACTTTGAATTCTTCCATGTCCTTGTTTGCCTTTTTCTCCTTCTTTTTACCTCTAGTCCTTGTTCTAGGTCCTTGCACTTCTCCCATTCCATCAATGTCAAGTTCAATCTTCAGGGAGTCCTTCTCCTCCTCCATTTTACTGATGAGGATTTTCGTATTGCCAGCTAAGGCCTTCAAAATATTTAAACTTTGTTCTGCAATGCTTTTAAGGCTTTCTTCAATTTTATTGACTTTTTTATTAGTTTCCTCCATTCTTTGATCCATACCAATCTCATTATTTTTCCTCTTAGTCAGGTCTTTCTCGATTTGTTTGAACCTGGGGTTAAAGGAATCTCTGATCTCTTCGGCTCTGGCGATAGTTTTAGTCAAATCCCCAACCTGTTCTTACATTGACTTGCCTCCGCCAAAACTGATAGTCTCCAGGATTTGGACTCTGTGATTGAGCTTCTTAATATCCTCCACAACTTTCTTGTAACTTGTAATTATCCAATCAATGATGTCCACAAAGCCTTTCAAACCCTCAAGAGGAGGATTTGATGAGGGTGATTTCTCACCAGAGTTGTCCTTTTCCTTGTTGGGGATGTCTCCAACAGTGATTTTACCAACTTTTCAAATTCTCTATTCAAAACCTTCCCTAGTGGTCTCCTCCTCCAAATTTCGGTTGACATCCAGATTCTTTCTCTGCACTTGTTCCTTAAGCTCCATAACATTGACATCATGTATTTTCTGTTTGTTCCTTGTCTGAATAGAAATTTTTTTTTTCTTTTTCCAAGGAGACTTGGGTTCCTCCTTCTCAGAATCCTCAGAGACCTCTTCCTCCTAGGAGGAGCTAATTTGAAGAACTTTATCTTTAGAATTTTTCTTACCCTTCGAGGAGGAAGGCTTGGTTCTCACATGTTTTCTTTTCTTACCAGTTTCCACTTCAGAGTCATCCAGACTCTCTTCGAACTCACTCATCGAATCACTATCTGAATCCTCACCCATAGAAAAAATAGAATCCGACCCTTCCTCCTCAGACTCAGAGATAGAAGGTTGAGGGCGGGCTATTTGGTTGGCTTTTAGGTGGTCATAAATTAATACAATGAGACCTTGATGCATGGTTGTATCACCCTTAGGATTCTATTTATGGGCCTTAATGGTAGCATCCATAGAACACAAGAAAAAATATGAGATATTAACTTTTTTATCATACCTAAAATAGTTCAGCAAAATAAAATGGTAGCCATACACTTTTGTGAATCTACCATCCAAAGTTACATAACGCATTATAGCAAATAAGACCTCCCTCCATGGTTTAACAAAAGCCCTAGGTGGATAGTAAGTTTTCCTTAGCTTAACCAGGCGCTTTTTCTCCTTTGTCGTTTCAGGATATCTTTCAATGGCCTCCTTGCTCGATTTCCTGTCTCTGTAGTGTTGGTAAACAAATTTGTCTTTCCTTATTTGTTTAATCTTAAAGCACTACGAGTCATAGAAAGGAAGACAAACTTTTTACCAAACAGTTGGAAAATCATTATATTGATTAACCTCTGAATTAAGGTACAACTCCCTCTAGTAAATACTCGTTCGGCTCCAAATTACATACAATCAATAGAATGCTTTTCACTAGAAAGCACTTAGAGGCAACTGCATACACCAGTCAATACAAAATGAATGCAAGCACTGATCCATATATAAATTTTTATATAAAGCCGATAGACTTCATACGAACACTAAAAAAAAATGAAAAGCTTATAAAGATGAAATTTGCCAATAATTTTATGCACACATAGAAAGTATAACAACCCCTTCTTTGAAATAGATTTACACAGAAATCAAACTTCAAATATCAAACACACAGATTTGAAACCGAAAATAGTTGTTACCAAGATTTTGCATTCATCGATGGTCATCCACTTTTCACATGCACAAAATGTTTTTAGCCAATCTTAAAGTGAGTCTTTTCAAAAACTCAGTGAACCTCTTCAAAGTCATTACAAAACATATTTATAGGTCACCAGACCCAATAGTTCCTTTTAACCAAAGTAAAATTAACTCGTAAGAATTAATAGAAAGCAACCCTAACTATATAACTGAAACGAAGCAAAATAACTAGACTCGCTGGCAAACAACTGCCAGCAGTGCTAGTCATGTCGTCTGCTCAGTTCCGGTGTGATCGCTCGGGTTGGTGTCTTGAACAGACACCATCACCGCCTTCGCCATGCTCCACTCTTGATGCACTTTTGAAAACTCCTGGATTACAGTTACGTGTGGCAAACTGATATGAATTACTCTCTGATTCCAGAGCTCCTTCTTTCTCTTCCCCATCTGCACTTTATCTCTATGGGAATCTAGGTGATCGAGACAAACAGTGAGCATCGATTCCACTTTAGAGATCCTCGTAAAGTCTTCCACGGACAAGGATTTCTCCATCTTGATTTGTCTGATGTGGCTGCTAAACTGGTTAATCATCTTCATAGTGTCTTCCAGGGTTTCACTATTTTCTTTAAGTAATTGGACATCCACGCAGTGTAAGTCCTTCTGCATGGCCGCCCTTAAGGCTATTAATTCACCACGTAGACTGGCTGACTCATTATAACCCTATTTAATAATTTGGTTGCGCCACTCAATACTCTCCTTACAAATAAACATTACATCCTCATTTAATCCCGACACTTGATTCTCAACAAGAAAGTTCATTAGACCATAACACTGAATATCACGCATCTGTTTTGAAATCACAACCCACTTAGATTTCTCCTTCTACAACGAGACCAAGTCGGAGTCCAATGCTTTGGTGACCTCATTGGCTTCTTTGAAAATCTGGACCAAATCTGTTATGTAATTAGTTGCCTGATGCATGATCGAGGTGAGCCATTTTGAGAAAACCTCGACAATCATCTTGTTTCGTTGAACTTCATCCAAGAATTTTTTATTGCTAGGTGATTTTGGCCTAAATGGTCCTGAATGTTGGGACAATGGTAATGGGCTATTTTGCAAAGCATGAATATAGTGGGCTATTTGTGTTAAAATTTGTTTAAACTCAGCCTTGTCTCTCTCATCCTTCCAAGTACGGGAGATAGTTCGTTTAGTCGAAGTCTCCAGATGCTTCACATCTACGGCTCTAGTTCCGACCCCCAAATCAATTCATTCAACAACGTAGTCTGCTTCAGAAGCCGTAGCAGCATCTTTGTTGGAATCGGGTTTAGCAAAGTCTGCAGTCCAATGCTTTGTACTCTTGTCAAAATCAATCATAGCCCTTGTTTTTAACTTTTTGGGATTTGTAGACCTTCCCAGACATTTACTCACAGCGTCCTCCATTGATACTAAAATCGGAACCACATTCCTTTTCCTGGTGATTGAATCACTTAACCATTTTGGTGCTAGAGTCAATTCTTTTGAAGGCATGGGTGGAAATTCTGATGAGGATGGTGGTGTGGCATGGTCTATATGAGACTGGATTTCGAGTGTCCCTGGGTCCTAGAAAATAGTATCTATGTCAATTGAAACCTTGTCTGCTTCAGAAATAGGGGATGTCATCTTGCACAGTGTTTCTTCTACGTCCAAATCCAGAATGAGATGAGAAGCCGGAGACTAGAAACTCTTCTTGGACCTTGACCTAGTCACTCGACCAACAATAGAAAGCTCAACCCTGATCTCAAGTTTTTTTTCTTTAATCCTTTCCTGTCCTTTTCCTGCATTAGAAATAGGAATGTTAGTCAAAATAGAAGTTTTACTTGTGGTACTCCTCTTTCCACTTTTGCTTCTTGAATTGGTTGCTCGTGTCAAATGAAATCGACAACTCCTAAGCCAATTTCCCATCCTATGCATTACACTGAAGGTGCATGTCTGAATACTATCCCCCATCTTCTTGCTCCAATCCACTTCTGGAAGAGGTTCATCATGGACCCGCTTCATAAATGCTAAATCAAGTACATCTTCATCATCGGTGGTGACACCCAAGGTATCCATTGGCAATTTCATGTCATGAATTTCTTTCAAAGTTAATCTGGACCAACTCCTTCTCCGTACTTCAAATTCATCACGGCAACCCTCCCAATAATCCTCCAACTGAGGAACATGCTGATCAGGTACCATTTTCTTCACATACTGAGCAATAAAACCTTTACTATTAAAGTTATCCCTTTTCACAAATGTCTTCAAATGAAACATTTCAAATTCTAGTTCAAGATTTAGTGCATTACAGACTGACCTACAGCTATAATGGCCTAAATCAATGGGAAAAATCCCACTTGTGTTAGAGTCCTCATCGTAATCTTTTGTGACATAAGCAAGTTATCTAGAAACTTCGATCAAAATGCAGGAGTCTGAAACGTACCTGGGTAGTCTAAAGGGTTCACCTTTAAATCCTCCAACTCTTAGGTAAGTGAAGTGGCTGAACTGTATAAAGAAACTGCCATATATGTTAACAAGCTCAACTGCTTCTGCAGACATTTTTCTATTCAAATTACCCTGTAATTCAAAGGTCAGCCTTCCAATGAAAACATCCTTCCAATAGAGATAATCATCAACATGCCCTTCCAAAGTCAGACTAGGATGATACTCATAAATTCTCATGCCTTGAACCCATTTTACATGAGACAACCCAGACCGTTCTCTAACACAGACAAGCATATATAACATATAGGATGACATATAAAAATTAGGCATTCCCAGATAATTACTCAAACCTTCATGTAACCTTTCTACAATGACAGTTCCCCAGTCGATAAACTAACTTCTATCCAGAGTGACTTGGATGAAGAAATACATTCAGTCCTCCCAGTAAAAAGAGTGAGAACTACCCTTTACCCTACTCAATAGTATTACCAAGTCTCAGATTGCAGGAATTAAATGTTCATGGGTTAGAGGTCTCGGCAGCCTCGAGCCCCCTTTTTGGAATTTTAGGAGCTAATTCTGTGCAATAGCAGTTCTATAATACTATTTTTTCTCAGAGAAAACTCCGTAGGATTTACCAATGGTCCAATCTTCACAGGGTTCCCGGTGTGGAATACCCATGGCTGCCATTACTCTCTGTCTATCAATGGACAACAAGACTTCACCATCATTCTTCCTTATGCATCTATTACCCTTGTCATAATGATTCATACATTCTAAGACTAACTTAGGGAAAGGAGCAGCTGTGGGAAAGGCGACTGCTTCTAATAATCCATTATGTGCTACATCTCTCATCATGGGGTCTGCAACTGAATTCCTTACTCTTTCTAGAAAAACATCTAAATCCAGTTGAACTAATGCTGTATCACCTAACTTTGGTAAAGAGCTTACAAGGGAAGATGAGCTCATCAATTTGGGCAAAATAGGTCTCATGTTTAGTTCGTGGTTTTCCCCAATTAATCCCAGGCAAAGAAGGAAAGTGGAAACAAAAACAAGCAGCTAATAGAATACTCAGTTCTTTTAAAACAAACTGCATTAATTTAGAAAGTTGTTGAACATACCTTCCTCTATACTCTGTAAACCTCTATCGCAGCCTATTTCTCCCACTTCGAAAACTCCTTCTCAAAATATTCTCAAGAAAATAATAATCCCAACGAGACAACTACTCAGTTTTAAAGCCGAGAAAATCTTACCCATCATTACTAAAAGCTGCCTTCATTACTCCTCGTTCATGTGACCTTACTTTGAAATGATTGCGCTGAAGCATGCCTTAAATGTTAAGTCACTTCACTTCTGACACAACGGATCCTCACACATACTTGCCATAAATGGCAAATTTCAAATCATTGAAGAAAGAATATTCCTCCCCTCGGCAGCCGTTTATCATGTTCTAAAAGTCAGCGCCGTCACCACATGGCAAGTCACATGTCTTCCAAGAAACCTATACATAAAACTCTGACCCTTGTGAAACCATCGCAACACAACAAAAACATGACAAATCTTGAACTTTGAACCTTGAACCAAAAAGGTTCAAGTTCAAGGTTCAAAGAATGCAAAATGCCGATAAGGACTAGTAAGACTGAAAATCACGTGGAAGGAAAAACATTCAAAACAACGCCCGTTGAACTTTGAACCTTGAACCAAAAAGGTTCAAGTTCAATGCAGTGAAACTTAACAATGACTGAATTACATGAGCAAAATTTTAAACAAATTTCTTGACCAATGAATTAGATAAGCGTTACTTCAAACAAGGACGCATATGAAATGGAAATTTTATATGGGCCCAATAGTGGCTCTGCATGGGGACTGGGACTTGTAAAGTACCTAGCAATGAATCACAAGATCTTTGGTTTCACAGCTCAACTGACTAAGGTTCAACTTGTTGAACAATATATTTGAACTTAAAAATCTTCCCAAAGGCGCGAAAGCTAAAAGATCATGAGCCAAAATATCATGTCGAGCATCTCAGAATGAGTTTCATCGAAAGAATAGTTTCATCAAAGTAAAACACAAAGTGTAAAACACTAAGTTAAGATGTCTTCGGAAAGATATCTCTTTCGGTAGATGAAGGAAGCCACTCATCAATATCCCAGTTTCATCGAAAAGTGAAATGCCAATAAAAGGTGAAGTCCAGGAAATAAAATTGCTGAGGAAGCTTAAAAAGCATTCATCGACAAGCAAATCTTATCGATAACAATATGTCGATTAAAAAAAAGGGATTTCATCGATAAAAGAAGGACATCGAAGAAAAGAAGATTTCAGAAGGCTCGCGTGAACTTTCACCGAAGTATAAAACTCATCGAAATATGATTTCGATGAGACTCACGAATAACTCATCGAAAAAGACTTCATCGAAGAAAGGATGATTTCAAGGAGACTAGAAGATGGTTTTTCGACAAGGGCCATTCACCGATGAGTTGATATCGAGGAAAATGAACTTTCGATGAAAGGTTAAAGCATTCAACCAAAGACAGGGGTTTCATCGAAATCTCGATTCACAATCTTTTCAGCTGAATAGTACTTCCCGCGAAGGAATTAAAAGCTCAAGTTGAGGATGTCACATCTGCAATTAAGTTTAAACATTTGAGTAGCTGTTATAAACACAGAGACATTAACTATTGCACAAGTTGCCCACACAGTTACAGCTGAATTGATCGAATTTTCATAAGAACCAGACTTTGGTGGAGAAGACGGAAAGCTACAAGGAGTTAGCTGAAGTTCGTAAACAACAGTCAGAAGAGCTCGACAATTCTCCAAGTAAGTGTGATATCTCTCATTGATTGAAATTATGGAACCATCTTCTTCTTCTAAAAAGAGTAGGAAAGGAAAGGAATTGAACCCTGAAGAGAAACCCAAACGATAGAAAAAGGAGGGTAGAGCTTTAGCTTAGGATCTGTTAGACCAGTGCCCGACATCCAGTGTGAGGTCCAAAAAAATCAAAAGTGAAGAGGAAGGGTTGGAAGATAGATTTGAACATTTAGGAGACATATGGACTGAAATCAGAGGACATGAGTTGTTCTTATTTGGTTACAAGAGAAGGGATTGTCCTGAGCCCGTGAGTAACCTGTGGAATTTTTTTTTGGGGAAATTGGCAGTTCTGAATGTATTTGTGGATGTCGAATTAATCAAAGCCCTAGTAGATTGTTATGATCCAAAAAAAAAAAACCATATGTGACTACCGAGGGAATCCTATGGTGGTAATTAACAAACAAACCATTGATATGGTGTTTGATCTAGACTGGGATGTAGAAGAGAAAACTGACATGTAGAAGCTGTCGTGAGAGTTCTTCAATTTAGAGGACATCTATAGGAAATGGAGACTACCCATTCACTGGCCAAAAGTGGGAAAGTCCTTAGTTCCTTTCAGTAAAGATGACAAGGTGCCTTTTGATGTCAACCAATTCCATCCGTATTTCAAGTATACATACTATGCTGCAGCCCAAGTATTAGGCTTAGAAGCTCATCCTCTCATGGATATTGGGGTTATGGTTCTCTGTGTTGATCTACAATCAAAAGACCCTAGGCCGTTTGACCATGCCACTTATGTTGCAGAAGCCCTAAATCATGGGTTGGAGAAGTTAAAAGGAGACCTTGTAAATGTTCATTTCTCATTGTATTCCTTATTAATGCACATTATTCTTTATTGTGGACAAGAAGTCAATTTCTGGTCAGACGATTTTAGCATTAGAGCTTATGATAAAAATGGTTTGAAGAAGCCAGTCCAGTTGTGGGTGTTTACATGGGATCAAAGATTTATAAACAACCAGTATTGGCACTTTTAGGAATATTTTGTAAAACCACTCAGTGCAGCCTTCAAACAACATAGAAATTATGCTCTGTCTCCTGAAATCAAAAGATTCCTCAGGCCAAAAGACTTCTCTCTAGAGTCTCAGATTGATCACAACTAGGGTGATTGGTATTGCCACCCTAATCATACAGAAATCAGGGTTTTTGGGTATGAAGGAAAGCCATACATGCTTCCAATTACAGTGCCAAACAGGGTGGCTAGTCTAGAGATTGTAAGACAACTGTCTGCTGTTAGTGCCAATCATCTCACAGATTTTGGTAAACAATCTATTGTGCCAGGGTTACTGGTGTTTTCTGATTTCATTGTTAAAAGTTCTAAAAGTTATCATTTACTTCAAAATAAGTTGGATTATTATGGCATGACTCTAGGTGATCCTAGAGAGAACTTTGATCCTGAGGGATATATAAGAGCTGCAAGGGCATCATAGAAGCTAAAGGCTGGAATACATGTGGCTCAAATGCCAGATGATTTAATAAGGAACCTGAAAAGGGAAGAGGCTAAGGTTTTGAGAGAAAGAAGCGAGATGATTGGGAAGCTTTCAAGTGGAAAAGAGCAAGGGGGATGGTGGATGGAGAACTACTTGGAAACCTCCAAGATCCTTTGGAGATAGCCAAAAAACTACTTCAGCATGAGGAAGAGATTATGCATAGTGTACCCCCACAGTTCCTCCATTTTGTCAACACTGGAAGAGATAGTAAGCCATTGGCTCACATGTCAGCAAAATCAACTGCTAGTAGCATCCCCGCTGATTCCCCTAGAGAAGATTATCCACTTGGTTTTGAAGCAGAGGTAGATGTGGAAACTGTTGATTTTAATATTAGGGATATAGTTGATATAAGGATGACAGAGCATGAAGACTTTGTTGCAGATGATGGATTTGCTTCCTCAGGAGAATTCCTTTCATTCTTATACCAGTACAAGGTGGCTCATGTGAGACGAAGTATGGCTAGGAGACCAGAAGAAGAGCAGATGAGAAGGCAGCAAGATGAGATAGATGCTCTCATGAAAGATATGACCCCTGCGAAGGGGAGGAAAATATTAAAGGAGGCTAGAGTTATCATATTTTCAGGTTGGGATATAAATTCAACACTTCTGTTTGATGGATTCTTGGAGAAGCAAGACACAAATCAACAGGTATTGCCTCAAGAAGTAGATAAATTGTTCATGGGCTCAGGGTATGATCCTGATCAAAAATCTCTCCTACAATGGGCACTATATCCGAGAGGAAAAAGACCAATCATTGTAGATGTTGAAGAAACCTTTGGACACCTTATGGTCCATCAGGTAGGAAAGACTGACCCTAGGGTCACTACAAAATTAAACTTGGATGTAGCCAAATTAAATCTGGATCAGACAGAGTTTTTGGTCAGGGAAAACATTACCTATAAGGGTTTATATGAAAGAACTAAAGAGGAGAATTAGAGGCTACAAACAAGGATATTGCAATTTGAGACAGGGACTCCTTTAAATGAATATGCTGCATATCCCACAGGATGAAGATTGGATGATGTCTTTGATGTTCTGTATTGGAAATATCAAGCAAAGAAGACTGCCAAACAGGTGAGTAATATTCAACAAAAGATGGATAAAATGGTTAATGATATCATTAAACACAGGTTGAATACCATACTCATCCATGTTGAACATTATTGGAGGGTGTACACTGGGACCATAAAGACATTAAGAGAGCATGAAAGGTTAAAAGCACGATTGCATGAATTGATAAATAGTGTTGATGTGATGACGCTAGAGGAGAAAACAGAAGGGACTTCGTATATGGAAAATCATGTTAAATTCAAAGATGTGCTAAAAGGAGATCTTAAAGAATTGGATGATGGGAACCCTATTGGAATGCCCTAGATTTATAAAGAGGGAGAATTAATATCTATGAATGAGTGGCAGAATGAACTTCTAAGCATCAAGGATCAGGCTCTGTCAAGATTGGATCGAAGCAAAGACATGGCCCCTACCATCAACCAAATGATATTAGAATACCTTTCACAGGGAGAAGAATTAAAGAAACAGAGCATCAAGATCAAGACTTTTAAAGAAGATGATTACATTCATCATTTAGGGATGCTTAATCTCTTTTTACTTAAGTTTGTTAAGAATGTTCAAATTGACAGTTAGTATTTTGAAAAGACATGTATTTTCATAAATAGCCTTTTCTCTCATATATATATGAGAAAGGTTTCTTGTAATAAGAGATAAGATGATAGCAACAATACAGTGATATATGATAGCTTGTAAGTTTCCTGTTACACAAATTTTGACAGATAGATAATATAATCAGTTGTCTTTTCTTTGCATATGTGCTGTGGATTATTTCATTTTTTTTATTAGCAGTCGCTTGTGATATTATCTAAAGGAGATAAGGTTATTCATATTCTTTGAGTGAAATTTATGTTGTATGTCATAAGGTTGAAATAAAAGTTCTGCTTGCGAATTGTAATTGTTGTTTGCAATGCTTACCTGGATGGTCCCTTAAAGGTAGGGTTAAATTCATTCAAGCAACTTATGATATAGGCATTCAATTGATCTCATAAGAAATAGTAACTGACAGATCCATAAAAGGGGTGGGTTTAAAAACTGTCTCACAAGTTCACACAATAAGTCCTAAGGCAATATAAAGGCTCTGTAGCCCAGATAGCAAAGAAGGCACTGGCCATTTGTAAATTACAACTTATCACCATATTCATCATATTTTATTTTACAATAGGAGTAATTGAGTAGGAAGCATAGAGTAAGTTGGCAATAGTGTATACATTTGAAATTCTAAGCACAAAGATCAAATAGCTTCCACAACAACAATCTTGAACTCATCTGCTATATCTCCATCCTAGGAACTTATGCCATTCTGAGATAGGAGGAAACCAGATCAGGATACTTAATCTGCTATAAAAGGCACTAGTCATTGAAAACAATTAGTGAATAGGTATACCTGCCTAGGTTTTGCAGAGCCTAAAGTGAGAGAGTTAGTAACCAAATAGGTTCACTCTATAAGTTGGCCAAGTCAACTGGAGGGTTTGATCATAGGAGTTGGCATTTCCTTAGAACCTATCCAATCTGTTGATTTGAGACCCAACAGATTGGCGACTCTGCTAGTGATGAATTATTAAGACTCTGCTGTGGGAGAGAACTCAGGAGAAAGAAAAAACTTTCCTCTTAAGAAGAGAGGTGGCGACTCTAAATTAAAAAAAAGGGGAGAGGAATATCTATGCACGGAAGGAGATCAGTCACAAAAGGACAACCTTTATCCCAGTTAGATTTCTCTCAACGAAAGAACAAAAACAAAGAAGAATCCATGAATGAATTCATGAGAGAAAGGTACAATCAGTATAAGTATGAAAACAACCAACATTCACCTTTAAGAGAACAGGATAAAGGAACTACTTCAAGCCTAGTAAACGAGGATTTGGTTGCAGCATATAGAGCCCAAAAGGGTCGATATCAAATTCCCCCTGGTTTTGAATATCACGAAGCACGATCCAGACAAAACACATCACCTTCATCAGGATCAGGTATGGCTGATCCTGTAGATAGATTTACACATTTAACTAGAAAGATGATGGAGGCAGCTGCTAAAAAGAGAGATTCTGGGAGGACTCAGGAGTGTTTGGAGTTATGTGTTAAATTAGGCATAAATGTTGGTGAGGACGACTTCAATAAAGATGTAAACAATTACAGAAAAAATGCTCAGACAGATCAGGGAGTGAGTAAAACAAAGAGTGATGATTTTAAAGCTTATGAGAACCCCTTGTTCAGTAACAAAAGGAATGATCATGTGCAATCAAGTGCACCACCAGTCCAACAAAATTTACATAATAGCTTTGCTGCTCATAACCAGTTTCCACCTCAAGGTCAATTTTATAACCAATGTCCACCCCCTGATCAATTTCAACATCAATACCAGAATCGATACCCTTTTCCCTATCTAAATCAAATGCCCTTATATGATAACATGTACCAAAACTTTAGGAATCCTCATGGGGGGCATGGGCTAATTAATATGGAACGAATGAGGTAGTTTGATTTCTTAGGAATGATGGTGTACCCATATCCTATCCTGAATGAAATCAGGACTGCAATACCAAGGTTCACTGGAAGTAATGCAATTACAGGGGAATCTCATTGTAAGGCTTTTGATGCAGTAATAGAGGATTTTGGTTTACCACATGAAGATGTTAAGATCAGATTATTTATGTAGTCATTAATAGAAGATGCAAGAGATTGGTTTAGAGCGTTGCTTGATGCATCCATTAGAAGTCTTGCAGAATTCAAAAGCTTATTCCTGGAACAGTATGGAGACCATAACAGCCCTGAATTTGCTTTGCATGAGATCATTAGCATCAAGAAGGAGCAAAATGAATCAGTGGTAGATTTTAACAAAAGATTTAATAGGGTTCTAAACAAAATTCCCAACAGGATGAAGCCAGTACCTGAGGTAAGCATTCTATATTACATCAATGCTTATGATAGTAAAACAAACTATGAGTTGAGAACTAGAAATCCTAGAGACCTCCGGGATGTTATGGAAGCTGCCATTATTATAGAAAATAACAGGAAGGCTGCTGGTAAAGTGGGAAAGAGAGAAGATGCAAGGTTGTACAATCCTAAAGCACCCAAAGCTAACAAGGATGAGGATAAGCTTGAAAAAGTTTTGAATGCTATAAAAGATCTATCTGTGAGGGTAAACAAAACAGAGAAGCAACAATATTATCGTCTTGAAAGGCCCAGGTTGCATGATATGCCCTATAACACTACATGGAAAGATGGAAGACCAGTAGACAGGAACCATAAGGATAACCAACAAGTCCCAGATCCCTTGAAAAGAATAGTAAACTACGCTCAAGATGATGACATGTGGTGTTATGCTTACAATATGCCACATGCTCCTTCTTTGTGTGCTGTAGCAAGAGGATTGCAGGAGGAAGAGAATGGCTATGAGGAGCATATGGGCAACCCGACTGTTAACATGATATCCTTTGAAGGAGGATCAGATTCCATGAACATTGATCAGTGCTCTGTGTTACCCGTAATCACCAACATAGGTGAAGGTATTAAGCTCAGAATCCTCACTGAAGAAGAGAAAAGAAGAATTACAGTCTCTGCCGTTGCACAAGCAAAAAGGACTTACGATTTGAGGAATAGAATGGTGAATCCAGAGCAAGGTAAACCTGCTAGTCTTTTTATAAAAGAAACTGATGAGACACTCAAGTAAACAAATAAAGTAGCTAAGACTAAGGAAGTTGTACCAAAGAATAGTACAAGGGGTTCTGATGTTCAAAAGGAAGAGATAGCAAAATTTCCTTTAGCACAACACTCTACTTCATTTGAAATTTCAAGTGCATTAACACAATTAAAAGTTTCTGTTCCATTGATGGAAATAATGAAGTTTCCTGAATACAGAGATAAGACTTTGGAGATGATTTCATGTATCAAAAAAGAAAAAGTAAATGAACAGAAACAAGAGATTCCAAAGGGTGACAATAATGAACAAATGGCCCCAGTTATATATTTAGGGTCCACCATAACCAAAAACCCAACACAAGTAGACCCATTTTATCTCACTTTGGTGGTAAACAATAAGAAAGTGAAGAATTGTATGATCGACTCAGGAGCAGCCATAAATGTTATGCCTGTTGGAGTGATGAAAGAGCTTGGATTGGAAGTTGATACTACCTTTGGGAAGTGTTATGCCATGGACAAAATGTCAGTTCTAGTGGTTGGTATCATGAATGATGTAGAATTCAAATTGGTAGCTTGTCCAGAAGCATCGTACAAAACAGATATTATAGTGGTGGATGTCCCTCCAAACTATGGGATGTTGCTATCTAGGCAATGGTCGAACATGATTGGTGGGTATGTGTAGTTAGATTTATCATATGCTATGATTCCAATCAATGGACATGAGGTAAAAATTGATAGGGAACCTCGGTCCACATATATCATAGAAGACATGGAAGAATCAACAAATCAAATATGCTTTTTGCAAACTGATATGGACAATTTCCAAGTGTAGTTGACAAAACCTAAGGTTGACGAGTGGATCCCCATTGAATCATGTATAGCTGGAAAGGATGATCAAGTGTGGAAAATGTTCTTTGATGGGTCTTGTAGCAAGGAAGGGAGTGGGGCTGGAATCTTATTTATTTCACCCACAGGGGAAACCTAAAAATATTCTTTCAAATTGTTATTTGAGTGCACAAATAACATTGCGGAATATGAAGCCTTACTCACTAGTCTTAATATAGCAGTTAAACATGGAATTAGATTACTTAGCGTATTTGGTGACTCAGAGTTAATAGTCTCACAAGTGAAGGAGAGGTATACTTCAAAGCACTTGAGATTGAAACAGTATAGAAATGCTGTCTGGGATACTATAGAACTTTTTGATGCTTTTCAAATAAACTGGATAGACAGATCAAAGAACATTATGGCAGACTTTTTGGCCAGTATTGCATTGAAGCATAATGATATAACATTAACTGGGATATCTGAAGTAGAGATGAAAGTAAGACCATCTGTTCCTGCCAACTTATATAATTGGCAAGTGTTTCAAGATGATGTAGACCTGCTGAAATTCTTACAGTGTGTTGATCACAATCAGATTTAGGCTATAAATTTCAATGACTTTATGGAAAAGACTGAAGGTAAAGAAACGTTATTTGGACATGAAATCATACAACTGAAGTCAAACAAATTACCAAGAGGCCTAGTAGCATTGGAAAGGGCTTTCAATACTCAGGATGTGATTGAGACTAAAGGATCAGCTGTTAAAGAAAGTGATGTGGAACAAGTCAATTTAGGAAATGAAGAAACTCCCATAAATGTTTTTATTGGGAAAAGGTTAACTTCTGCCATGAGGCAACAACTGACAACATTGCTAAAGAGGTATAAACACATGTTCGCATGGTCTTATGAAGATCTCAAAGCTTATAGAGAAGATCTTTTTCAGCATGGGATACCACTTAAGCTAGAAGCTAAACCATTTAGACAAAAGCATAGACCTATTAATCCAACACTGTTACCAAAAATGAGGGAAGAGATCATAAAAATGAAAGATGCAGGAATTATTGAACCCTACAGATATTCCACATGGGTCTCTAACTTGGTGCCAGTCAGAAAGAAGAATGGGGATATTAGATTGTGTGTGGACTTTAGAAACTTAAACATATCATCTCTAAAGGACAATTATCCATTGCCAAATATGGATAACATGTTGCAGAAGGTGACAGGGTGTGAGTTATTGTCTACGATGGATGGGTTTTCAGGTTACAATCAGGTGAAAGTTAAAGAAACTAAAAAATATAAGACAACCTTTACAACTCCATGGGGCACTTATGTCTATGCATGAATGCCATTCGGATTGACTAATGCTGGTGCTACATTTCAGAGGGCAATGGATGTGGCTTTTGCAGAATTGATTGATATAATCATGGTAGTATACCAAGATGACTTAACTGCATACTCAAAGAAAGCCGATGATCATTGTGAGCACCTTGAAAAGATATTCAAGAAAGCCTTAGAGTATGGGATTTCCTTGAACCCTAAAAAATGCCACTTTGGTGTAGAAGAAGGAAAATTACTTGGACACATAGTATCCAAGGAAGGGGTAAGAATTGACCCTGAAAGGGTGGCAGCTATCAATGAGATTCCCATTGCCCGAACCATCAAGGCCATCCAATCATTCTTAGGACAAATAAATTTTGTAAGAAGGTTTATTTTAAATTTTGCAGACATAATAAAACCTATAATAAAGATGTTAAAGAAAGGAGCCCAAATAGATTGGACTGAGGAAGCAATCGACTCCTTTATAGCAATCAAGAGAGCAATTTCAGAAGCACTAGTACTGATCTCTCTGAATTTTAGCAAGCCTTTTATAATATTCTCATTCGCTTCATGTCACACAATAGTAGCAGTGTTGCTCCAAAAGAATCAGGAAGGGTATGAGCAGCCCATTGCATATTTTAGCAAGTCTTTGAGCCCCTCAGAAATAAAATATGAGTTGAATGAAAAGCAAGCTTATGCCTTGGTCAAATCAGTAAAACAGTTTAGAGCATACTTAGTAGGGGCTGAAGTTGTAGCATATGTTCCCAATGCAGCAGTGAAAGATATCTTCAGACAAACTGAGGTCACGGGCAGAAGATGTAAATGGATCAACCAAATACAAGAGTTCAACATTGAACTCAAAATTTCACAAGCTATCAAAGGTCAAGGATTGGCCAAACTCATGACAAGAACTGAGATTGAGGAGTCTTGTGTAAATCAAGTAGGGTTGGAAGAAGCTAGCTTCAGTATTGAGAATACAACATGGTATACTGATATCATGTATTACCTTAAGCACTTGAAATGTCTAGATGGTATGACTGATAATCAGAGAAGAACTTTAAAGCTGAAATCTGCAAAATATGTGATTGTCAATGGGGACTTGTATTGGAAAAACAGAGATGGGATATTATTATTATATCTAGATGACTACCAAGCAAAGAAAGTTCTTCAAGAAATGCATGATGGGGTTTGTGGTGGTCATTTTTCGGCTAGGACTACTGCACACAAGATATTGAGAGCTGGATACTTTTGGCCATGTGTTTTCACTGACTCTTACAGATATGTCAGAAAGTGTGAAGCTTGTCAAAAATTTTCAGGCAAAATGAAATATCAAGGGTCACTCCCATTAAGACCAATGCTAGCTGAAGAACCATTTCAGCAATGGGGAATAGATTTCATAGGAGAGATATCAGAAAGATCCAGCGGAGGACACAGGTGGATATTGGTTGCTACAGACTATTTTACCAAGTGGGTAGAGGCAATACCCACTAGACAGGCCACTAGTAAAGTGGTAATAAAATTCATAATGGAGAACATTATCACTAGATTCGGTGTTCCTGCAAGGATCATCTCAGACAATGGTATGTCCTTTAGGTCTGAAGAATTCAACACTTTTTGTGAAGAATATGGTATCAAAATATCTCATTCTTCTCCTTACCACCCTCAAGGAAATGGGCAAGCCGAATCAAGCAACAAAAATATCCTAAAGATCATTAAAAAGATGCTAGGACACAACAAGAAGGCATGGGATTCAAAGTTGAGTTTTGCATTATGGGCAGATAGAGTAACAGTGAAGAAATCTATGAGAAAATCTCCATTTGAGTTGGTTTATGGCAAAAGAGCCAGATTGCCTTTGGACAATCTCTTGCCTATACATAGATTCATGACTCAAGAAGGGATAGATGTTGAGGACCCCTCACAAGAAAGGATGATGCAGTTAGTAGAGCTTGATGAAGTCAGAGTAGAGGCTCAGAAGTAGAATATCAAAATCCAAAATCAAATGAAGATATTGTATGACAAGAGGACAGCAGATAGGAAATTTTATGTGGGTGATTGGGTCTTAATGTGGAATGCCAGGAGTCAAGACAAAGGCAAGCATGACAAATTTAAGGCCTTGTGGATCGGACCATATGTGATTATGGATAAAAAAGGAGAAGATTCTTACCTTCTCCAAAGTGCAACAGGTGAAGTCCAAGAATTGCCAGTACATGGACAATTCTTGAAAAACTTCTTTTCTTGATATATTCTGTTATATGTACAGTAGATTTGATCCACTTCCATTGTAAATACCATATCTTGTCAAAATGTATCTTCGCTAACCAGAGATTCTGAATTCTTGAAGACATACACAATATGCCTCCATCCTCAGTCAGAGCCACTATTGAACAATATATTTGAACTTAAAAATCTTCCCAAAGGCGCGAAAGCTAAAAGATCATGAGCCAAAATATCATGTCGAGCATCTCAGAATGAGTTTCATCGAAAGAATAGTTTCATCGAAGTAAAACACAAAGTGTAAAACACTAAGTTAAGATGTCTTCGGCAAAATATCTCTTTCGGTAGATGAAGGAAGCCACTCATCGATATCCCAGTTTCATCGAAAAGTGAAATGCCAATAAAAGGTGAAGTCCAGGAAATAAAATTGCTGAGGAAGCTTAAAAAGCATTCATCGACAAGCAAATCTTATCGATAACAATATGTCGATTAAAAAAAAGGGATTTCATCGATAAAAGAAGGACATCGAAGAAAAGAAGATTTTAGAAGGCTCGCGTGAACTTTCACCGAAGTATAAAACTCATCGAAATATGATTTCGATGAGACTCACGAATAACTCATCGAAAAAGACTTCATCGAAGAAAGGATGATTTCAAGGAGACTAGAAGATGGTTTTTCGACAAGGGCCATTCACCGATGAGTTGATATCGAGGAAAATGAACTTTCGATGAAAGGTTAAAGCATTCAACCAAAGACAGGGGTTTCATCGAAATCTCGATTCACAATCTTTTCAGCTGAATAGTACTTCCCGCGAAGGAATTAAAAGCTCAAGTTGAGGATGTCACATCTGCAATTAAGTTTAAACATTTGAGTAGCTGTTATAAACACAGAGACATTAACTATTGCACAAGTTGCCCACACAGTTACAGCTGAATTGATCGAATTTTCATAAGAACCAGACTTTGGTGCAGAAGACGGAAAGCTACAAGGAGTTAGCTGAAGTTTGTAAACAACAGTCAGAAGAGCTCGACAATTCTCCAAGTAAGTGTGATATCTCTCATTGATTGAAATTATGGAACCATCTTCTTCTTCTAAAAAGAGTAGGAAAGGAAAGGAATTGAACCCTGAAGAGAAACCCAAATGATAGAAAAAGGAGGGTAGAGCTTTAGCTTAGGATCTGTTAGACCAGTGCCCGGCATCCAGTGTGAGGTCCAAAAAAATCAAAAGTGAAGAGGAAGGGTTGGAAGATAGATTTGAACATTTAGGAGACATATGGACTAAAATCAGAGGACATGAGTTGTTCTTATTTGGTTACAAGAGAAGGGATGCTCCTGAGCCCGTGAGTAACCTGTGGAAATTTTTTTTGGGGAAATTGGCATTTCTGAATGTATTTGTGGATGTCGAATTAATCAAAGCCCTAGTAGATTGTTATGATCCCAAAAAAAAAACCATATGTGACTACCAAGGGAATCCTATGGTGGTAATTAACAAATAGACCATTGATATGGTGTTTGATCTAGACTGGGATGTAGAAGAGAAAATTGACATATAGAAGCTGTCGCAAGAGTTCTTCAATTTACAGGACATCTATAGGAAATGGAGACTACCCATTCACCGACCAAAAGTGGGAAAGTCCTTAGTTCCTTTCAGTAAAGATGACAAGGTGCCTTTTGATGTCAACCAATTCCATCCGTATTTCAAGTATACATACTATGCTGCAGCTCAAGTATTAGGCTTAGAAGCTCATCCTCTCATGGATATTGGGGTTATGGTTCTCTGTGCTGATCTACAATCAAAAGACCCTAGGCCGTTTGACCATGCCACTTATGTTGCAGAAGCCCTAAATCATGGGTTGGAGAAGTTAAAAGGAGACCTTGTAAATGTTCATTTCTCATTGTATTCCTTATTAATGCACATTATTCTTTATTGTGGACAAGAAGTCAATTTCTAGTTAGACGATTTTAGCATTAGAGCTTATGATAAAAATGGTTTGAAGAAGCCAGTCCAGTTGTGGGTGTCTACATGGGATCAAAGATTTATAAACAACTAGTATTGGCACTTTTAGGAATATTTTGTAAAACCACTCAGTGCAGCCTTCAGACAACATAGAAATTATGCTCTGTCTCCTGAAATCAAAAGATTCCTCAGGCCAAAAGACTTCTCTCCAGAGTCTCAGATTGATCACAACTGGGGTGATTGGTATTGCCACCCTAATCATACAGAAATCAGGGTTTTTGGGTATGAAGGAAAGCCATACATGCTTCCAATTACAGTGCCAAACAGGGTGGCTAGTCTAGAGATTGTAAGACAACTATCTGCTGTTAGTGCCAAACATCTCACAGATTTTGGTAAACAATCTATTGTGCCAGGGTTACCGGTGTTTTCTGATTTCATTGTTAAAAGTTCTAAAAGTTATCATTTACTTCAAAATAAGTTGGATTATTATGTCATGACTCTGGGTGATCCTAGAGAGAACTTTGATCCTGAGGGATATATAAGAGCTGCAAGGGCATCACAGAAGCTAAAGGCTGGAATACATGTGGCTCAAATGCCAGATGATTTAATAAGGAACTTGGAAAGGGAAGAGGCTAAGGTTTTGAGAGAAAGAAGCAAGATGACTAGGAAGCTTTCAAGTGGAAAAGAGCAAGGGGGATGGTGGATGGAGAACTACTTGGAAACCTCCAAGATCCTTTGGAGATAGCCAAAAAACTACTTCAGCATGAGGAAGAGATTATGCATAGAGTACCCCCACAGTTCCTCCATTTTGTCAACATTGGAAGAGATAGTAAGCCATTGGCTCACATGTCACCAAAATCAACTGCTAGTAGCATCCCCGCTGACTCCCCTAGAGAAGATTATCCACCTGGTTTTGAAGCAGAGGTAGATGTGGAAACTGGTGATTTTAATATTAGGGATATAGTTGATATAAGGATGATAGAGCATGAAGACTTTGTTGCAGATGATGAATTTGCTTCCTCAGGAGAATTCCTTTCATTCTTATACCAATACAATGGGGCTCATGTGAGACGAACTATGGCTAGGAGACCAAAAGAAGAGCAGATGAGAAGGCTGCAAGATGAGATAGATGCTCTCATGAAAGATATGACCCCTGAGAAGGGGAGGAAAATATTAAAGGAGGCTGGAGTTATCATATTTTTAGGTTGGGATATAAATTCAACACTTCTGTTTGATGGATTCTTGAAGAAGCAAGACACAAATCAACAGGTATTGCCTCAAGAAGTAGATAAATTGTTCATGGGCTCGGGGTATGATCCTGATCAAAAAGCTCTCCTACAATGGGCACTATATCCGAGAGGAAAAAGACCAATCATTGTAGATGTTGAAGAAACCTTTGGACACCTTATGGTCCATCAGGTAGGAAAGACTGACCCTAGGGTCACTGCAAAATTAAACTTGGATGTAGCCAAATCAAATCTGGATCAGACAGAGTTTTTGGTCAGGGAAAACATTACCTATAAGGGTTTATATGAAAGAACTAAAGAGGAGAATTAGAGGCTACAAACAAGGATATTGCAATTTGAGACAGGGACTCCTTTAAATGAATATGCTGCATATCCCACAGGACGAAGCTTGGATGATGTCTCTAATGTTCTATATTGGAAATATCAAGCAGAGAAGGCTGCCAAATAGGTGAGTAATATTCAACAAAAGATGGATAAAATGGTTAATGATATCATTGAACATAGGTTCAATACCATGCTCATCCATGTTGAACATTATTGGAGGGTGTACACTGTGACCATAAAGGCATTAAGAGAGCATGAAAGGTTAAAAGCACGATTGCATGAAGTGATAAACAGTGTTGATGTGATGACACTAGAGGAGAAAACAAAAGGGACTTTGTATATGGAAAATCATGTTAAATTCGAAGATGTGCTAAAAGGAGATCTTAAAGAATTGGATGATTGGAACCCTATTGGAATGCCCTCGATTTATAAAGAGGGAGAATTGATATCTATGAATGAATTTTGGAATGAACTTCTGAGCGTCAAGGATCGGGCTCTGTCAAGATTGGATCGAAGCAAAGACATGGCCCCTATCGTCAACCAGATGATATTCGAATACCTTTCACAGGGAGAAGAATTAAAGAAACAGAGCATCAAGATCAAGACTTTTAAGGAAGATGATTACATTCATCATTTAGGGATGCTTAATCTCTTTTTACTGAAGTTTGTTAAGAATGTTCAAATTGACAGTTAGTATTTCGAAAAGACATGTCTTTTCATAAATAGCCTTTGCTCTCATATATATATGAGAAAGGTTTCTTGTAATAAGAGATAAGATGATAGCAACAATACAGTGATATATGATAGCTTGTAAGTTTTCTGTTACACAAATTTTGACGGATACATAATATAATTGGTTGTCTTTTCTTTGCATATGTGCTGTGGATTATTTCATTTTTTTATTAGCAGTCGCTTGTGATATTATCTAAAGGAGATAAGGTTATTCATATTCTTTGAGTGAAATTTATGTTGTATGTCATAAGGTTGAAATAAAAGTTCTGCTTGCGAATTGTAATTGTTGTTTGCAGTGCTTACCTGGATGGTCCCTTAAAGGTAGGGTTAAATTCATTCAAGCAACTTATGATATAGGCATTCAATTGATCTCATAAGAAATAGTAACTGACAGATCCATAAAAGGGGTGGGTTTAAAAACTGTCTCACAAGTTCACACAATAAGTCCTAAGGCAATATAAAGACTCTATAGCCCAGACAACAAAGAAGGCACTGGCCATTTGTAAATTACAACTTATCACCATATTCATCATATTTTATTTTACAATAGGAGTAATTGAGTAGGAAGCATAGAGTAAGTTGGCAATAGTGTATACATATGAAATTCTAAGCACAAAGATCAAATAGCTTCCACAACAACAATCTTGAACTCATCTGCTATATCTCCATCCTAGGAACTTATGCCATTGTGAGATAGGAGGAAACCAGATCAAGATACTTAATCTACTATAAAAGGTACTAGTCATTGAAAACAACTAGTGAATAGGTATACCCACCTAGGTTCTGCAGAGCCTAAAGTGAGAGAGTTAGTAACCAAATAGGTTCACTCTATAAGTTGGCCAAGTCAACTGGAGGGTTTGATCATAGGAGTTGGCATTTCCTTAGAACCTATCCAATCTGTTGATTTGAGACCCAACACATCTCTCAACAAAAACGGATACACCTAGACTAGCACAACATAAATGAAATTATGTACAAACTAACAAGGGATGCCTATTTACAATTGATACAATTGTAAGTCTTGCCCATTATAGCACAGGGGAAGTTCAAAACCATCCTGGTAAGAAAGTTTAAAAGAATTGGGCCTCTTTACTTCGTGAATCACATAAGGCCCCTTCCATAGCGATTCAAATTTGCCATGAGCACCTTTGGGTTCCCTCCTTTTATCTCATAATAACACCAGGTCCCCTTTCATGAACTTTCTGGGCCTTTCTCTCTGATAAAAAAACTTTCTAACCCTCATCTGATGATCTATAATCTTGTCAACCAGCTTCTCCCTTTCTTCTTCAATCTTGGTTAAGTACATGATTCATTTTTCAAGAGAGCTCTGGAAAAATGCATCTTACCGTATGTAGTTTAGAAGCCGCTAATTCCAAAGGAAGAGAGAGTTGTGCGCTGATACCATATACCATCTTAAATGGTGACATTCCTATGGCTCATTTTGGTGAAGTTCAATCTACCCATAGTGCTTCATGTAGCTTCTTATGCCAATCCCTGAAATTTTCTCTTACCAACTTTCTCATGATGTTGTTCAAGTTCTTGTTACTTGATTATGCCTGACCATTACCCTGCGGATAATAATCAGAAGCGTGTGCCAAAGAAATTCCGTGATCATAGCAAAATAAGCTCAACTCAGATGAAGATAAATTTGATGCATTATCTGTGACTATTTTCTGAGGGACTCCAAACCCGACAAGAATATTCTCCTTAAGGAATGTACACACAATTTCTGAGGTAGTTTTCTTTACGGGGATAGCTTCCACCCACTTAGTGAAATAATCTGTTGCTGTTAATATGTGAGTGTGCCCCACATTGGAAATGGGGTTCAAAGGACCAATAAAATCTAGTCCCCACTACTTAAATGGTTCTTCAATTACCACGGGCCTCAAAGGCAAGGCGGCCATCTGGGGTTTACCTGTAAACAACTTGCATTTCTCACACCTCGACATTCAGGCGTATGCATCTCGGAACATCCTTGGCCAATAGTAACAGTTTCTCAAGATTTTGTATGCAGTAACCATAGAGGAAAAGTGGCCCCCGCATGCTTCATTATGGAAAGTTTTCAATAGAGCTTCTTGGTGTGGTTTATCCACACATCGGAGGAAAGTGCCATCTAAACCTTTCTTGTACAATATGTTATTAGAGATAACGTACTTTGCAGCTTTCAACCTCAAATTCTTTTTTTCCCTAGGAGAAAGATGATCTGGACAGTCTCCATAAGTAATATAATACGCCACATTGGTGAACCAAGAATCCTGATGATCAACGAATATGGTTAAAGGTAAACTGTCCTCCTCTTTGGACTCATTCTCTACCATCAATCTATAGAGGCCTTGTCCTCTGACCAATTTAGTGGGCTTGATATCTAAATTGAATTCTTGTATCTTGGAGACCCAAGATGCTCTATTGTTGATGCCAACATCTCGTTGAGTTAAAACAACCTTTACTGCAGAATTGGGAACAAAAACAATCGCATGTGAGTGAAGTATATAATACCTGAACTGCTTCATAGCTTTTACCACCACATAAGCTTGCTTCTCTATCTGTGAGTACTTCAACTCATGTTTCTTCAGGGGAATACTCATAAAGGAAATTGGCACCTCCTCATTATCTTCACCTTTTGGCACCAAAATCCTAGACATAGTATGTTCTGATGCATAACAATAAATAATAAAGTCCTTATTAAAGTCTGGGTTTACCAGGGTAGGCGCATGTGCAATTTCCTTCTTAATCTCTTTGAAATCTTTTCTGCCAGCTTCATTCCACTTAAAGGCTACCTTTTCACTCATCATATTCACAATGTATTTGGTAATTTCAGCAAAATCAGGAATAAAATGTCTTAAGAAGTTCACCCGTCCAAAGAAGGACCTCACTCCATTTCTATTTGAGGGGAGACTAAGCTGTTGTATTGCCTTTACCCTCTGTGGATCAACTTTTACTCCCTCCTGCGAAATGATATGTCCCAGAAGTTTTCCTTCCATGACACCAAAAATAGACTTTTTAGGGTTTAAGGATACCCCATGCTCTCTACATCTCACTAGAACCTTTCTCAAATCCCGCACATGATGCTTCCTTTTTCTGGAGAAAACAGTTAAATCATTTAAATACACCACAATAATCTTATCCCTCAAATGTCCAAAGGAAAGATCCATCACCCTTTGAATAGTTGCTCCTGCGTTAATCAACCTAAAAGGCATCCTATTATACGCAAAGGTACCCTAGGGAGTTATAAAGGTTGTCTTGTGTTGATCCAGCTCCGCAACACTAATTTGATTATACCTAGAAAAAGTGTCCAACATAGACATCATCTCCGACCTGGAAACAGTTTGTAAAATATGATCCATCACAGGTAGGGGATAATTATCTTTTAGACTTGCTTGATTTAAGTTTCTAAAATCAACACAGATTCATATCTCATCGTTTTTCTTCCGAACAAGAACTATGTTCGCAATCGAGGTAGAATGATGTAGAGGATAAATAATTCAGGCCTTCAACATCTTGTCAACCTCATGAAAAATTGCTTCTACTACATTTGGATTAAAATTTCTTAACTTCTAACAGAATGGATTAACACCTGGTTTCAAAGGAATTTGATGTTGAAACTTACCATCCCTGAAGTTCTTCAAATCATCATAACTCCATGCAAAGACATCTTTAAACTCAACCAACAAATCAATGAACTTCCTTCTTTCCACTTCAGAACAACATTTTCCAAAATTAAAAAATTTAGGATCCTCATTGGTACCAATGTTAATTTGCTCATACTCCCCAAAGCTTTGAACTACAGGAGCTTCCTTATCTCTTTGCTTAACATATCCATCTTTCTTGTCGAAAAGACGTTCAAGAGAAACTAAACCCTTTGGAATTTTATTCCCTTTTAACTACAACATCCCATCATGTACTTCTTCTAGTGTATTAGGAGAAAACTCTTTACAACTTGTCTCTGAACCTTCATAAAACAAGGATGTAAAAATATCAACACATTGCAGAAAGTTCTGAATCTATTTATCATTTTCAAACACCTGCCAGGATTCAGAATTATCTGGGACACTAGGTCTATAAACTAGTTCAACCCTGTAAGTGTCGATTGTGAAATCTGGGTGTGGAACCAGTAAGGCTGCAGATACCACCAAAGAATCTACCTTCGAATTAAACTCCCTAGGAATGGCTTCAATTGAAAAAGCATCGAAGGCTTCAATCTCATCCCAAACATGATTCCTATAGTGTCTCAATCTCTCATTTTTGACCGCAAATAAGCCCCTCACCTGCTTAACAATAAGTTCTGCATCACCTCTCACCTTCAACATTTTGATTTGCAACCTCTTTGCTTCAGCCAGTCCTAATAGCAAGGCCTCATATTCGGCTGTATTATTCATGTTTTGGAATTCCAACTTGAAAGAATAAGGAATGACCTTTCCACAGGGAGGTATCAAAATGACCCCAACCCTTGATCCAGAAGAGGAACAACTCCCATCAAATTCCATAGACTAGAGTTCATTAGACCTACCTGCATCCAATACCATACTCTCATCCTAAGGTTTAGCCGATATCATGTAATTGCCAAAGCCACAATCTTGATACAAAATTTGAGCTTTCAAATCATCTGAGGGAAAGACTGCGTACTTAACCTTCGTTTCAGGGTGCAAAAGGACTCTCTGTTTTCCAACTGTGATCATCACTTGAGACCAGTCCATCCTAATTTCCCCTCCCATGTCTTTACAAAAAGTGCGACTCAACAACATACCATAGCTAACAGGAATGTTAGCCACTAGGATTGTCAACTTGATTCTTTTGGCAGGATGTGCTACTAAGGCAACCTGCGCATCTTTAATTTGCCCTAATAAAGGAACCTGCTTGGAATCCATAGAGTAACATTTGCCAAAGGTCTTTGTTAGGGTTAAACCTAAAGCTTTTGCTACAGCTGAAGGCATGACATTATCGGATGCTCCCGAATCAATTATGCAATTACTCAACTTATGCCCATTAATATATAGGGACACATAGAAAGGTTCTGGTTTATTTTCAAAGTTGGGTTCGAGCAGATCATCTTGTAGAGGAACAGTCTCTGATGAGCCCACAAGAATTACTAGAGCAGGATTGACATTAGCATGTTCTAGAGAATCAATACTCATGGGTGTCTGGGTTTCACTTGCTAAGGCATGGGAATTACCCCCTTGACAAATTCAACCAATCTATCTAGTTCTTTCGGGTTTAATTTCAAATACTCGGCCGAAGAAATCCAAACACAAGATGTCTTGCAAAACTCAATGATATCAAAAGGGTTAGTAAAAGAATCAGAACTTGAAGGAGCAACTCCTGGAACCATTTTTGACATACCTCCATGACGAGTCAAGATTTCTTTTCCTTTCTCAGTACCGTGTACGGGTGTTACAACATCTTGAGATTTCAAATTCTATTGAGTTCTTGTAAGAATTGCGTATGAGGAATCTACCAAAGAGACCAACATGTTTCCTCCCCTTTCTGAGTTGGAGACATATTCCATATAATGAATTTCAGAGTCGCTAGGCATACTTTGGGAACCTCCTTCATCTGCTTCTAAGATTGTTTCTCCTTTACTGATCATTTGCAAAAAATGAACCATCTCTAGATATGAAGAACCATCATGTTCATCAGTTAAATGAAACACACAAGAATTTACCTTGAGGGGTGGTGCTTCAATAGCAAGTCTTTGCTGAACAAGGGGTAATTGTAATTGTCTTCCTCCACCTCCTCCCTGTTGATTAGGATATCTCCTAGGAACATCTTGATATGGTTGGGAATAGGAAGTACTTGCTTTAGGAGTCTCCCTATTTAGGGCAATTACATTATTCATTAACCGTTGAATAACATGATCTGAGGAAGTAGTGGGTTGGGCATTGGATGTTTGTACTTCGGGTTTCCGTTTGCCCGTACTGATCAAATCATCCTCTAATTCAACTGCGAGGGTTTTAGCGGCGTTCAAATTTGCAACCCTTTGCCTATGAATCAAGAAACTTATTTAAGAGGGCATAGAGTTAATAAAAAAACATTTGAGATTATCATCTAAAGGTTTTTGGTTGACCAGAATCTTGTGTAGAATCTTATCAAATCTCGCTATGAAGTCCCTCATGGATTCGGGAAGTTCCTTTTTCAACTGGGATAACTGAGCTAGGCAGGAGTGTTCATCTTCAGCTACCTTGAATCTAGCTTCGAATCTTGTCTTCAAATCCTGCTAGGTCGTTATCACACTATTTGGCAAATGATAAAACCAATCAGCCACCACTCCTGTCAATGTCTAGATAAACAATCTGATAGCCACATCTTCATGTTGAACCGCTATTACTCCACAGGCTACATTGAAAGCATTCAAATGTTCATCTATAGTGACCGTACCATCCCCGCTAAATTTGGGAAAATGATCTCTAGAAACTTTTGGCAAGGGATTAAGGTTCAAACCTAGGTTCAACAGGCCTACAGTTGCCCCCCACGGGTTGTTGGCCACCATTGGGAGAATAATATTAAGAGGAGTAGGATTAAATGAAATTGGTAAGGCGACACCATGCAGGACCAATGCTTGACAAACTGGAGACGCAGGTGATGATGGAAAAGGAGATGGAGGTCTACTCCTCGCCCTTCATTTGGGCGAGATGGTGGATTGGAAATTTAAATTCTGCAATTCTTCAAAGATGGGATCATAAACCCCCCCCTCCTCTGGGATCTAGTATATGACCTGGAGTCCAGTGTGGAACAATCAGGGCAACAAATGTCTGGGAATTTGGAATTGATTATCAGGGATGTGGATAAAGAAAAACCTAGGAACTACTACTCTTTCAAAGACTAACACAGGCTGATCCGATTATCTTTCTATTTCGCTAAGAAGAGCACTTATTTTATCATACTATGCTCGACTTCTTCTATGCCTCTAGGCTAGAGTATCCAACTTTGAGGTAATGTTACTTTGTTCCTCTTGTACCCAGTTTAGATTTGGTTGCAACACATGCAAAAACCATTCAAGAGGCAATACCATTTATGAAGAACAGAGTACACTATAATGATGATCTGGTTTTAAAATCAATTATTCTATTCGCTCACCAGCAGAGTCGCCAAAAATCTGTTGGTAAACATATTTGTCTTTCCTTATTTTTTTAATCTTAAAGCACTGCGGATCATAGAAAGGCAGACAAACTTTTTACCAAACAGTTGGAAAATCATTATATTGATTAACCTCTGAATTAAGGTACAACTCCCTCTAGTAAATATTCGTTCGACTCCAAATTACATACAATCAATAGAATGCTTTTCAACAAAAAGCACTTAAAGGCAATTGCATACACCAGTCAATACAAAATGAATGCAAGCACTGATCCATATATAAATTTTTATATAAAGCCGCCAGACTTCATACAAACACTAAAACAAAATGAAAAGTTTATAAAGATGAAATTTGCCAATAGTTTTCTACACACATAGAAAGTATAACAACCCCTTCTTCGAAATAGATTTACACAGAAATCAAACTTCAAATATCAAACACATAGATTTGAAACCGAAAATAGCTGTTAACAAGATTTTGCATTCATCGATGGTCATCCACTTTCTACATACACAAAATGTTTTTAGCCAATCTTAAAGAGTCTTTTCAAAAACTTAGTGAACCTCTTCAAAGTCATTACAAAACATATTTATAGGTCACGAAACCCAATAGTTCCTTTTAACCAAAGTAAAATTAACTCGCAAGAGTTAATAGAAAGAAACCCTAACTATATAACCGAAACTAAGCAAAATAACTAAACTCGCTGGCAAACAACTGCTAGCAGTGCTAGTCATGTCGTCTGCTCAGTTCCAGTGTGATCGCTCGGGTTGGTGTCTTGAACGGACACCATCACCGCCTTCGTTGCGCTCCACTCTCGATGCACTTTTGAAAACTCTTGGATTATAGTTACATGTGGCAAACTGATATGAATTACTCTCTGCTTCTAGAGCTCCTTCTTTCTCTTCACCATCTGCACTTTATCTCTATGGGAATCCAAGTGATCGAGACAAACAGTAAGCATTGATTCCACTTTAGAGATCCTCGTAAAGTCTTCCACGAACAAGGATTTCTCCATCTTGATTTGTTTGATGTGGCTACTAAACTGGTTAATCATCTCCGTAGTGTCTTCTAGGGTTTTGCTATCTTCTTTAAGTAATTGGACATCCATGCAGTGTAAGTCCTTCTGCATGGTCGCCCTTAAGGCCGTTAATTCTCCACGCAGACTGGCCGACTCATTATAACCTTGTTCAATAATTTTGTTAAGCCACTCAATACTCTCCTTACAAATAAACATTACATCCTCATTTAATCCCGACACTTGATTCTCAGCAAGAAAGTTCATTAGACCATAATGTTGAATATCACGCATCTGTTTTGAAATCACAACCCACTTAGATTTCTCCTTCTGCCACGAGACCAAGTCGGAGTCCAATGCTTTGGTGACCTCATTGGCTTCTTTGAAAATCTGGACCAAATCCATTATGTAATTAGTTGCCTGATGCATGATCAAGGTGAGCCATTCTGAGAAAACCTCGGCAATCATCCTGTTTCATTGAACTTCATCCAAGATTTTTTGATTGCTAGGTGATTTTGGACTTAATGCTCCTGAATGTTGGGACAATGGTAATGGGCTATTCTACAAAGCATGAATATAGTGGGCCATTTGTGTTAAACTTTGTTTCAACTCAGTCTTATCTCTCTCGTCCTTCCAAGTACAGGAGATAATTTGTTTAGTCGAAGTCTCTAGATGCTTCACATCTATAGCTTTGGTTCCGACCCCAAAATTAATTCGTTCAACAATGTAGTTTTCTTCAGAAGCCCTAGCAACATCTTTGTTGGACTCGAGTCTAGCAATATCTGCAGTCCAATGCTTCGTGCTCTTGTCAAAATCAATCATAGCCTTTGTTTTTAACTTTTTGGGCTTTGTAGACCTTCCCACACATTTACTCGCAGCGTCCTCCATTGATACTGAAATCGAAACCACATTCCTTTTCCTGGTGATTGAATCGCTTAACCATTTTGGTGCTAGAGTTAGTTATTTTGAAGGCATTGGTGGAAATCTTGTTGAGGATGGTGGTGTGGCATGGTCTATATGAGACTGGATTTTGAGTGTCCCTAGGTCCTGGAAAATAGTATTTATGTCAATTGAAACCTTGTCTGCTTTGGAAACAGGGGATGTCATCTTGCACAGTGTTTCTTCTGCATCCAAATCCAGAATGAGATGAGAAGCCGGCGGCTGGAAACTCTTCTTGGACCTTGACCTGGTCACTCGACTAGCAATAGAAAGCTCAACCCTGATCTCAAGTTTCTCTTCTTTAGTCCTTGCCTGTCCTTTTCCTGCATCAGAAATGAGAATGTTAGTCAAAATAGAAGTTTTACTTGTGGTACTCCTCTTTCCACTTTTGCTTCTTGAACTGGTTGCTCATGGCGGATGAAATCAGCAACTCCTAAGCCAATTTTCCATCCCACGCATTACAGTGAAGGTGCGTGTCTGAATACTATCTCCCATCTTCTTGCTACAATCCACTTCTAGAAGAGGTTCATCATGGACCCACTTCATAAACTCTGAATCAAGTATGTCTTCATCATCGGTGGTGACACCCAAGGTATCCATTCGCAATTTCATGTCATGAATTTGTTTCAAAGTTAATTAGGACCAACTCCTTCTCCGTACTTCAAATTCATCCTGGCAACCCTCCCAATAATCCTCCAACTAAGGAACATGTTGATCAGGTACCATCTTCTTCACATACTGAGCAATAAAACCTTTACTATCAAAGTTATCCCTTTTCACAAAGGTCTTCAAATGAAACCTTTTAAATTCTAGTTCAAGATTTAGTGCATCAAAGACTGACGTATAGCTATAATGGCCTAAATCAATGGGAAAAATCTCACTTGTGCCGGAGTCCTCACCATAATCTTTTGTGACATAAGCAAGATGCCTAGAAACTTTGATCAAAATGTAGGAGTCTAAAACGTACCTGGGTAGTCTAAAGGGTTCACCTTTAAATCTTCCAACTCTTAGGTAAGTGAAGTGGCTAAACTGTATAAAGAAACTGCCATATATGTTAACAAGCTCAACTGCTTCTACAGACATTCTTCTATGCAAATTACCTTGTAATTCAAAGGTTAGCCTTCAAATGAAAACATCATTCCAACAGAGATAATCATCAACATGCCCTTTCAAAGTGAGACTAGGATGATACTCATAAATTCTCATGCCTTGAACCCATTTTACATGAGACAACCCAGACCATTCTCTCACACAGGCAAGCATAAATAACAGATAGGATGACATATAAAAATTAGGCATTCCCAGATAATTACTCAAACCTTCATGTAACCTTTCTACAATGACAGTTCCCCAGTTGATGAACCGACTTCTATCTAGAGTGACCTGGATGAAGAAATACATTCAGTCCTCCCAGTAAAAAGAGTGGGAATTATCCTTTACCCTGCTCAACAGTATTACCAAGCCTCGAATTGTAGGAATTAAATGTTCATGGGTTAGAGGTCTCGGCAGCCTCGAGCCCCCTTTTTGGAATTTTAGGAGCCAATTCCGTGCAATAACAGTTCTATAATACTGCTTTTTCTTAGAGAAAACTTTGTAGGATTTACCAATGGTCCAATCTTCATAGGGTTCCCGGAGTGGAATACCCATGGCTGCCATTACTCTCTGTCTATCAATGGACAACAAGACTTCACCATCATTTTTCCTTATGCATCTATTACCCTTGTCATAATGATTCATACATTCTAAGACTAACTCAGGGCAAGGAGTAGTTGTGGAAAAGGTGGCTACTTCTAATAATCCCCTCTATGCTACATCTCTCATCATGGGGTCTGCACCTAAATTCCTTACTCTTTCTAGAAAAACATCTAAATCCAGCTGAACTAATGTTGTATCACCTAACTCTGGTAAAGAGCTTACAAGGGAAGATGATCTCATCAATTTGGGTAAAATAGGTCTCATGTTTAGTTTGTGGTTTTCCCCAATTAATCCTAGGCAAAGAAGGAAAGTGGAAACAGAAACAAGTAGCTAACAGAATACCCAGATCTTTTAAAACAAACTGCAGTAATTTAGAAAGTTGTTGAACATACCTTCCTCTATACTCTGTAAACCTCTATCGCAGCCTATTTCTCCCACTTCGAAAACTCCTCCTCAAAATCTTCTCAAGAAAATAATAATCCCAATGAGACAACTACTCAGTTGTAAAGCCGAGAAAATCTTACCCATCATTACTAAAAGTTGCCTTCATTACTCTTGATTCATGTGACCTTACTTTGAAATGATTGCGCTGAAGCATGCCTTAAATGTTAAGTCAGTTCACTTCTGACATAATGGATCCTCACACATACTTGCCATAAATGGTAGATTTCAAATCATTGAAGAGAGAATATTCCTCCCCTCGGTGGCCGTTTATCATGTTCTAAAAGTCTGCGTCGTCACCACATGGCAAGTCACATGTCTTCCAAGAAACCTATACATAAAACTCTGACCATTCCGAAACCATCGCAGCACAACACAAACATGACAAATCTTGAAATTTGAACCTTGAACCAAAAAGGTTCAAGTTCAAGGTTCAGAGAATGCAAAATGTCGATAAGGACTAGTAAGACAAAAAATTGCGCAGGAGGTAAAACATTCAAAACAACGCCCGTTGAACTTTGAACCTTGAACCAAAAAGGTTCAAGTTCAAGGCTCAATTTCAACGCAGTAAAACTTAACAATGACTGAATTACATGACCAAAATTTTAAACAAATTTCTTGACCAATGAACTAGATAAGCATTACTTCAAACAAGGACGCATATGGAATGGAAATTTTATATGGGCCCAACATGTAGTAATTGCTTCCTTCTCTGCGGAGACCTGTAACTTGAGCAATAAGGTCTTCATCTATGGAGATTGATTGATCTCCCATCTTTAGAGTGCCCTTTCTCTAGTTTTTACAGAAGAAATTAGTAACTGTGGCATCGCGCCCATGGAGCCTCTCCATAAACTTTGAAAAACCAACCTTCTACAAAATGTTCTAGACAGCCTCCTTTTGCTTCCACTCCTTGCAGTTGCTGGGTTCATAGCGTCATTGATTTCCTCCCATTTTTTCACTATTCAGAGCAAAAGGTCGAGAATTGTAGAGAACTTTAGGCAAGAAATTTCTCGGAACTACCAAATATACCCAGAAAGCATGGGAAGCGATAGCATAAATCTTGCAATAAATGGTACTTACATTATTATAATTACTAATAGCACTCCTTTTAATCCATTTCATCATTACTTTGTCCATTTATGGTCTTTGGGGTACTATTGTATCGATCTTTAAAAATGATTGATTTGATGTCATCGAGGAGGTGCTCTTTACCCTTCCATGTGATCATTTTATCTTGATTGACCGCCACGTTGGCTGCCTAGTCAGCAGAACCATTAGCTTCACGATATATATGAGATATGAAGCATTTCTCAAAAGTGTTGATGAGATCTCTAGCAGCCTTTATTATGTTATTGATAGTCCATGAAGGCTTAGAGGTTCCCTTTAGGCATTTGATGATGTTATTAGAATCCCCTTCTATCCATAGGTAGGGACAATTCCATCTTTTGGCCAGGAGAATACCTTGGAGTGCAGACATTGCTTCTGCCTTGTGGTTAGTTTGACTCCCTATAGGAACATCAATCACTTCCTTACAGTTACCATTTTCATCTCTGAGGATTTCACCACATCCCGTAGGACCAGGATTGCCTTTTGCAGCACTGTCGAAGTTGACTTTGAGCCAACCATGTGGGGGAGTATGCCATCTAGCTTCTAGTCTTTTGTTTAGAGTGGGATCAGAACTACTAGCATTCTTCAGATTCCAGGAACTTAAAATGTGAGTTTCCATGGGGTTGGCAGAAATGCAAGGATTCCCAATGATACCAATGTTCTCCATAATAGCCCATTGAATTTTCTAGAAAACAACGTCCTAGGAGGGAGAAGTGTCCCTAAAAATATGGTTGTTCCTTTCTTTCCATATCCCCCACAGAATGTGAGGGAGAGATAGCTGCCACAAAGATCTCAAAAAGGGGTTAGCCCTGTGATAATTCCAAGAATGAAACAAATCACTGATAGTGTTAGGAAAAACCTAATCAATGCAAAAATTCTTAAGAAGTCTTTCCCAAATTGAAGCAGTAAAGGAGTAGTGGATAGCCAAATGGTCCACAAACTCTTCCTCCTTAAGACAAAGAGCACATCTATTAGGGAAAGAAAAGCCTCTACCCTTAAGATTATCTAAGGTCGGGATTTTATTTTGAAGGATAGTCCAATAGAAAAAAATGATTTTAGGGATTAGGCCCTTTATCCAAGCTTTAGACTAAAAAGGATTCTCTGAGGGGGCAAGGGCAAGAAAACCATACATTGAAGAGACAATGATGTTGCCTTTAGGTTCAAATTTCCAAATAAGGGAGTCTTCCTCTTTATTTAGCCAAATAGAAGAAAGATGGTTCTTAAGATTAATAAGGCCCAGGTGAATACTTTCAATGTTCTTCCATTTATCACCTATCCAATTCCTCTCAACAAAAGGGCCAAATATTCTAATACAGGAGGGAGCATAAGGAGCCCATTTAGGGATATCAACCAAAGGTTTATCGAAAAGTCAGGGATCTTCCCAGAATATAACTTTCCTACCATTGCCAACATTCTATTTAACCCCTTTGGCAATGTTGTCTTTACACTTAAAGGCATGATTCCAGATATGGGACACATTCATATTGAAATCAGAGTTGATAAAATATGGAAGAGAAGAAGACAAAAGAGAGTACTTACATCTCCAGATTTTACACCATTCACTGTCAGAGTGGAACAGTCTCCAAACCTGTTTAGACAAGAGAGCTTCATTGAGGGTCCAGATTCTTCTCAAGCCCAGGCCTCCATTACTTTTCGGTCTGCACACCTTTTCCCAAGCCACAAGAGACATTCTTTTCTTTTCCTTGACCCCTGACCAAAGAAATTTTTTCTGAATTTTCTCAATTGCATCAAAATACTTAACAGGAATTCTGAAGAGGCTAAGGGCATAAATAGGAATGCTTTGAAGAGAAGCTTTTAGAAGTTGGAGCTTTCCAGCCTGACTTAAAAGGGCACCTTTCCATCCAACAAGTTTTTTTTGAAATTTGTCCACCAGAGAACTGCAAAAGGAATCAGGTGGTGCAATGCCCAGAGGGAGACCAAGAAAAGTGGTCGGAAGATCAGCAATCTAACATTCCAGAATTCTATTGATTCTAAGTTGTCTCCTATCAGGAGTGTTGATGAAAAATACTTTGCTTTTAACCCAACTGATTAGTTGGCTAGAAGCAGAAGCAAACTTACATAGGGTGTCCTTGAGAGTTCTAGCTTCTGAGATGCTTGAGTCCCCCATGACAGTAGTATCGTCCACAAACTATTGGTGGGAGCATGTGTGATCAATTGAAGAGGGTTGGAGACCCTTGAAAATTCCTCTCATCACCATACTTTCCATAGATCTACCAAAACATTCAGCCATAATTATGAAGAGGATAGGAGAAATGGGATCCCCTTGCCTTAGTCCTCTAGAAGCTTGAAAGAAGGTGGAGGGAGATCCATTGATAATAACAACAAAGGAGGTAGTGGTAATAAGCTATTTGAAAAGATCCACACATTTGGTAGAGAAGTCATAAGCCAAAAGAACCTTCATGAGGAAAGACCAATCAACCCGGTCATAGGCCTTAGAGAGATCAAGCTTTAGGATGAAACCTTGTTTCTTAGCCGTAACAAGTGAATGGATATTCTCATGAACAGTTATAATGGAAACAAGGATTTGTCTTCTTGGCACAAAACCATTTTGCTGATGATTAATCAGAGGAGGAAGAACAATTAGGAGTCTGGAAGTAAGGACCTTAGAAATAATTTTGTAAAAGGAATTGCATAAGTTAATTGGCCTGAACTTATCCATGGAGTTAGCACCTTGAATTTTGGGGATTAATGCAATGAAGGTACCATTGATCTCTTTCAGATGTCTTCTAGCCTCAAAAAATTCTTTGACTCCATTGGAAACATCTTTCCCAACAATATCCCAGAATTCTTGGAAGAAGAACATGGGGAAGCCATCATGTCTGGGTGCTTTGTTAACTTCAAAAGAAAAGACAACATTTCTGATCTTCTGGTTCAAAGGTATAGAAGAAAGGGAGGCATTCATATGCTCATCAATGAGGCTAGGAATATTATTTAGGAAAGAGCTTTGAGCATCAATATCCAGTCTATGATCCCTACAAAGGAGATCAACAAAGAATCTTTTGGCCTCATTTCTTATCTCATCCTCCATAACCAGCTCCCCATTGTCCACAACCAGTTTAGTGATCCTATTTGCCGCTTTATGTTTAATAGTTGACATATGAAATAATCTTGTGTTCTTATCTCCTTCCTTCAGCCAAGTACATCTTGATCTCTGCTTCCAAAAAGTTTCTTCTTTAGCAATGATTTCATGGTATTTTTTGAGTATCTTATTTTCTTCAGCAATTGACACAGTAGAGAAACCATCCTTCTGAATTTGAACCTATATTTTATTGAGGTGTTCTTGAATTTTTCCTTTGGCCTCAAAAATGTTTGCAAAGTTATTTTTTTATTCCATAACCTTATATTGTCTTTGATACCTTTGAGTTTCTTCACAACTCTATACATAGCAGTGCCCTCAACTTTGATGTTCCACCATTCCTGAATTTTAAGAATGAGGTCAGGATGAAGAGTCCACATTTTTTCAAATCTAAAAGGAAAGTGCCTTCTTATATTTATAGGGTCAGCATAAAAAGTTATGGGATAATGGTCAGACCCAACCCGGATGTGAGCAAACAGGGAACAGTAATAATGTTTCTTGCCAGTCATAAGAAATAAGAGCCCTATCAAGGCGAACTTGAATAAGGTCATTTCCAGTCCTCCTGTTAGTCCAAGTGTAATTGCATCCTTGTATATCCACATCATTGAGAGCCTGAGAGTTTATAAAATCCATGAGGGCTAGTCTACTTTCCAGCTAAGAGGGGCTTCCTCCAAATTTTTCCTCCTCTCTCAAGGGAGTGTTGAAGTCTCCCATGACTAGCCAGCTTAGATTCTTGAAGCTGTCCCTTATTTCCATTATTTTTTTCCAAACATTGCTTCTAGCTTTCAAGGTATTAGGAGCATAAATATTAGTGAGGATCCAAGATATTCCATCTTTTAAATGCTCAAATTTTATGCAAGAGAGATTGTTTTCTTGAATAAGAACATGACCTTTAACACTATTGAGATTCCAAATGGTTGTAATGCCTCCAGAGGCACCTTCCGAGCTACCACCACTTATGCTTCCAAATTTAAAGAACTTCAAAGATTCAACCATTTCTCTACTCATCTTAGTTTCTTGAATAAGAAAAATATCAGGTTTTCTATCCCTTATCATATTCCTAATAATATCATGCTTGTGGGGATTATTTAGTCCCCTAATATTCCAAGAGATGATCTTCATAATTACTTACCAATTCCTAACTCCTTCAGAGTCTTCTGAGTCCCATCTGCTATGTTCTTGCTAGCCTCCTTGTCTCTAAATTTGTGGTTTGAAGGTCATCCTGGAGAAGAGGAAACATACCCGACATCAACTTGAGCAATTCTACTAGACTTCCTTAATTGAGAAGCCGAGGGAGTGGATCCTTTCTTATTCCTGTATTTTGGTATTTTCCAGTCAACTTCTTTCTCAAGAATAGCTTCAGGGTTACTGAGAATTCTGGAAATTTCTTCTTCATTACCCCAATTAGGAAATCTGGAGTCCTATGAAGTACTATTGACTGTTTTAGAAATTTGATATGAATCTGAAAGATTCATTCCCAATATAGCACATTTATGGGCTTCTTGCATTTCAGAGCGGATCAAAAGCGGGGAAGAGTCAGTCTTTTCTTCTTGAGAGCCAGTGATCTCCCCTTCCTCAGGCTGTTCCTCTCTATTGGGCGCTTCCTTGCTGGCCAAGTATCAGCAATTACCATCTCAACTATTTTTTTTAAGGATTCAGGTTGTCCTTTAGATTCCTCTATTCGGATCTGCCCTTCCAGGGGGTTGTTTACTTTCGTTAACTCCTTCCTCAAGACTTCCTGAGTGGGGAGATTAGAGACGGGGGTTGACGATACTACTTCCTTATTTTCCCCCAAGGGTCGAAAGCGATTATTATCAACAAAGTCATCTTCCTTATTTTCTGAGTTTTTGACTTGCCATACCTTTTTTTCTGGAGCCTTTTTACTTTCAGCCAAAGGTTTGGCTTGTTTGAGCTCCCCTTTAGGCTTGAGAGCACAAGATTTAGCCCAGTGACCTACTTTCTTGCAATGAAAACAAGCAAAGGGGATAGATTCGTATTCTATCAGTTGCTTCCACGTTTCCAGCTTTGACACAATGTCTATCTCTTTCGGCATATCTGCATTATGAGCTATCCCTACACAAAATCTAGCATGAGTAAGCCTCCTTTTTGAGGTTGTGACTGGGTCTATTGAGAGGAGTTCGCCAAAGGAGCTTGCTATTCCAGAGAAAATGCTTTCTGCCCAATACTCAATTGGCAGAGCTGGTAACTTTACCCAAACTGGGACCTGCGCTAGAAGATAATCATTCATGTTTAGATTCAGATGCCATTTCCGAAGGACCAATGCTATCTTTCCGACCATCCAAGGACTACCACAGAGAATCCTTGTTTTATCTTCTTCACATGAGAAAGAAAAGGTAAGGAGGCCTTTGGGCAAGGCCGAGGTTTCAACATTACCTTTCAAAGCCCATTTCATATTTACATAAGCCCTAACAACTTTGATGTTTGGGCGCAGACCCATAAACTTGCCTACCAGGGAGTTCAACATGCTGCTAATATTATGAACCAGAACCGAATCAGGGATAGAGAGAGCGAACTTACCACCGGTTGGGTCAGATATATTCTTGACAAGAGGTAAAGAGGATTTTCCAGTTGGTCTTGTTCCAAAAAGGGATGACCATTTTCTAGATTCGATTCCAATCTCCAAGGCCTCTTCACGTGGGCTGGACTCCCCCCCCGTGATTTTAGAAACCACTTTCTTCTCTGGCAGAGTACCAACAACCTGCTGAATATCATCCGCCTTCGGAATACCCAGAGGCTTATCCTTCTCCCCCATAGGACCAGCTCCATCGTTCTGGCCGCTCCCACCATTGGAACTAGAGTTCCCGCCTTGCAGGGAATTTGAAATTCGAATGTTGCGCTCCATCCGACTATTCTTATAAAAGACTTGAGTTACACATATTTAAATCCTAGGATAAACCTTTCAAAAAAACTCAACCTTAAAAGCATTGAGCCAATATATTTCGAGCAACAAAAGTGACAATACAATATCAAGGCCAGAAGTCTAACATGGAAATCAATTCTTTGCTCCTTTAGAGAAAATTTAAGATCATTATAATAAAATCTTCTTTATGTCTCCATCTTAAGCTTTTGATATATAGACTCAATGAGGTCCCAAAAACCACCACAAGACATTATCATGGGTCCAAAAAAGGTCCAGAAAGACTTGGATAAGATTTCTAATGACCCACGCCCTCTTTTGAACTCATTATCTTTATTAAAAAGATATCATACGATGAGCTATTATCAGATAAAGATTCTTCATCCATTTTATGCAACTCACTATAATCATGTTTTTACATGCATCACATAATCTGTCATAAATAACTCCTTCATCTTATAATATAATAAAACATTTATCTATATCATATGTGAAGATATTAAATGTTCTTACAATTTTTTACATACAATACAATATATTCATTATATGACCAAAAATGATACCTCAAGATAAGACCCTTTTATCATCTATCCAAATAAAACAACAAATAAAACAATGAACTATTAAGATCTACTGAATACATCATCCACACAATCTCAACAAAAATCTATACCAAAGGTGATCACACAATAGTTACAACAATCCAAAACGAGGACCAGTAAAGGCAATAAAATAAATGTCATAAATGTAAAGGTAGAGTAGACAAATCTCAAAATGTATCCATGTGGGGGTTATGATAGGAACAATATGATTGCACATACAAACCCACGAGTAAAATGTGTTCGACCAACAATGAAGAGAGAGAAAACATCTGCCCAGACCTAATGAAAGCATGTTCATAGCCTGTAATTAAACAATAATGTTGCTAGATTTCCTATAAATAGAGGATTTGAAGGAGTGGAACTCAACAATCAAGCCTCTGAGCCTGCCTAAGAAGCCTTATCAAGAATAATGGCTAGAGAAGGCAAGACTTCTAAGTGGGGTTGGCTAAGCAAGCTCTTTGCATGGAGAAGTAATAAAAATGGAGGGAGGGTTGTAGCAGAGAAATATATGGAGCAGGCTTGGAATGCTCCACATTACAAGAAGTCTGCAAATGGTCTTGGCAAGAACAGTGTGCTCAAGGTGGCAGCCATATGTGGCTCTCTCTCCACCACTGCAAACAATCTCGGACTTATTAATGCTGGTAAGTCTAATGATATTGGCTGAAGGATTGATTAATGATATTAGATCTCCACAGTCTATTAATCTGATGATTTGTTGTTTTGATTGTGGGAGAGTTTTTATACTAACGTTTTGGATCACACTCTGTGATCTATCGTCAGGATATAAGAATGCATAAAGAAAAAGAAAAGTGGATTGATTCATAATAGATTTACAATTTTTTGTTTCTGTAGTTTCAGAATATGATATTTAATGGATTCATTTTGACAGCCACTGAAATTGCTAAGGAGTCAATCTCAGGCATGGAGATTGAATTGTTGGACTTGAGTGGAATTCCTCTTCTCAACCCAGATCTTATTACAGATGATGTGTACCCAGATGCAGTGGTGACCTTTAGGAAGAAACTCCAAGAAGCAGACTGTGTCCTGTTTGCCACGCCAGAATATGTCTATTCAGTGTCAGGTCATTATTATTTCTGGTCCCCTATAACTTTATCTTATGACCCATAATGCAGTCAGCAGATTTAATGGGTCCACTAAACCACAAGAACATTTTGGTTATATATGAATGTTGTTGTTGTTTTTGGATTAGATTGTGTATGTTTTTTGTATCGACATTTCGAATTATGATACATATGAATGATTTTTAACAGTCTCTGTTTTCTTGTTTACCGAGCAGGTGTGCTGAAGAATGCATTGGATTGGGCAAGTCTGTCACCCAATGTAATGGGAGGGAAACCTGCTGCAGTAATGACTGCTGCTGGGGACCTTGGTGGTGCAAGAGCCCAATATCACCTTAGACAAATGGGGGTCTATCTTGATTTACAATTTGTCAACAAACCAGAAGTGTTTGTAAAGGCTTATTCCTCCCCAAAGAAGTTTGATGAGAATGGAAATCTTATTGATACAGATGTGAAGGCCAGTGTGAAGGAGCTTCTCTTGGGTCTGCAGTCACTGGCCACTAAGCTTCTGAGCTCCAGAGCATGTGGACCAAGAGAGAGTTTTAGTATGGTAGTATAATAAGTATTGGCCAAGATAGATAAATATTATGGAAAATCTACTGTGTGGTGTTAGAAATAAGTCTGGTTCAGTCCCAGTACAATGTTTCTGGTTTGTTCTGTGTTTGTGATCCCTCCATGTAGAATATAATTATATAGCTTGGTTTTCTTAGATGGGTGCCTTATCTTCTTTGTCTGTATGATGGGAATAAGTCTTTGTTTATAGTTTGGATTGTCTGTGAAGACTGGTTTTTTTCCAGATTTAGCTATCAATTTTTAAAAACAACCAACTGGACTTACCAACGGAGGGATTTGTTTTTTCGGTAAAGGGATTTTGGAAGCATTAATTTTTTCTATTATGATATGATCCCTCCCTATTACGTCTGGATCATATTTTATGAGTTGGCATCATCAGAAAGAGAAGCGTTTTGATGATAAATTATACAATATGATCCAAGACATTAATAAAAAGTAAACATTTAATCCATTGATGGAACATTGATATAAAATCTTATGAACATTAATAGATCAGAAAAAAGTTATTTGAATCACTGATATCTTCACAATATTTACAGTTTTTTTTTACACTATCAGCTGGAATGTTACTGTGTTGTCTGCCTTACCAATATAATCGTTAATTGAAAATTTGAAAGAGAATAATTTAATTTGAGAAGGATTTGACTGCGAAATAAGTAAAATATGTGGTAAACAAAAGAGTTAAGTGATACCAGATTATAAAGTTTTACATACAAGTAGTAAAAGGAGAGGTCTTCATAAATTCCAGGACGAGTCATATTGTACTAGGTATATTTGCAAAATGATTCTTTTTTGTATTCATAAGATGTAAATTTTCTAGTTTAAAAATAAATATTCTTTTATAGTTCATTATGTCAGGTGGTCTGTATATGGGTTTACAAATGGCTTATAGCAACATGTGACTATCTGTACTCCTTGCGGGAGGTACCTAATTGTACTACAACATACATACATTACCCTCAGTAGGATTTGAACTTGTGACCTCTCTTCTTTGTAATTAGATTTCTGGATAAGATCGTGTGCGAGTTTTTAATCAACGTTTGGGAGATCACATTCCGTGATCCATCATCAGGATGAATAAGAGCATAAAAAGCAACACTCTGATTTTTTGCTTCTTACGCTCTCATTCATCCTCATGATGGATCACAGAGTGTGATCCCAAATGTTGATCTAAAAACTCGCACACGATCTTATCCAGAAATCTACTTACAAGGAATTTTATAGATTGTGGAAATCTTATATGATTAATTGTGACCTCTCTTTCAAGAGGTCAAGTTCTGGAGGGACTGTACATAACTCCTATATCTCATTCCACATTAATGAAAGTAAGATAATTGTTTATTATTTTTAGAGGACATGGAGTTTAGAGTAATTATGCTTCTTGATTATTTACATATGTGATATTTAAATAGAGTGTGTCAATGGATTTTTGATCTATAGGTGCTGTTAATTGTGTCTTAGATGATTTTTGTAGAATGTATACCTTTGATAGCAAAATGATCTTGTGGATGATATAAAATATTCTAATATTGTAAAAATAGGATTTGTTTTCTTTTATAACATTGTATTGTTAGAGTGAAAAATTGTAATATTTAATCTCAAAAGAGATAAACCAAAAAATTTAACACTAATTATTCATGTGAATGTTTCTGAATTAGATTCTGTGAACATTTTTCTTTGTCAATATTTAGGATCAGATTCCATGATCCACCATCACCTTAAGCAAAAAACTTTCAATAGAACAAATTTCATATATTTTATTAACTCTAAATAACATAACTCACATATAAATAATATATTAATAATTTATAAAAATATTTTAAATGAATATATAATTGTAACATAAAATTGCAACCCACGAATCAATAGACCAATCAAAATTCATTATCATTGAAGAAAAAAATATTGTTTACACTTTAATCATAAACTTTTTGAAAAAAAACAAAAAAAACAATGATCATCTACCCTAAACATTAAAAAATATACGTGTGCGTACAAGTTTATGTTGTAGGTACAACTTGTTTTAAAATGATATATAAAATCACCAGATTCGTCAAATTTAATCCTTTCATTCTGGAAATTTTATAGTTTTATGTAGGTTTAAGAGAGTAGTATTGAAACCGGTGCTTAGTTGAATATAGATCAATGAGTAAATTAAATAATTTAAAAAGGAGATTGTATAATTGATTTGTTTAGATAAGGCTTAAATGATTTGTAAATGGTGTTTTTCTTTTTCTTTTAATGTGAAAGATGTATTTTTTTTATTTTATTTTTTATTTATATGTGAGATTGAATTTAACTTGTGTTTTTTTCCTTTTCATGTTTTTGTTTTATAGTATTCAATTTGATGTGATTTTGGATGTTGAATGCAATTTAAGAAAATTAAAATTTTTAATATCATGAAGAATCTTGAAATAAGGAATAGAGAGAGAAATGAAGAAAGAGCTCGAGGGAGTAAACAACTAATCTAAAGGCTAATAATTCACCTTTAATACAAAGAAATAAAACGATGGAGCAAGAGGTAAAGAGGGAGAAAGGGAGGGGGAAAGAGAAAAAGGGGGTGGATGGGAGAAAGAGAAATAGAGGATGAGAGTAGAGAGATAGTTGTAGACACCCAAAATTCACCACTAATTAATTTCTCGCAATTAATTAAATATGTAATTAATTAATTAATTAATTAATCTCATAATTAATTATTCTACCACATTCTTGTAATTAATTAGATAAATAATTATTTAGTCAATTACTCTTTTGTAAGAAATTACCCCTATTCTTATATCTTCTTTAAGATTAGTTAATTAAACCAGCTTAATTAAGTCACCTTAGCTTATAACTCTTTCATTAAACAATTAATTAATTCTTGATTAATTAAATAATTAAGATTAATTAATCCTCCCTTGCATTTATTCCATTTTTTATTCCACATCATAATTAATCTGTAGCCTTTTAATCCTAGCCAAATCTAACTTATCCACCATTTAACACATGTCCCCACTTCCCTCCATGTTCCCACATGTGTGAGCATGCTAATTTAACTCACTTCTTGATCAAACATGTGTGAGCATGCTAACTTGAAAGGCATGTTAGCTCTCCACATAAACCCACTCCATAGTCCCACATGTTCTAACTTTGAGGCACATTAGCTCCCCACATAAACCCACTCCATACTACCACCCATGAGCATGCTAACTCATCTCACTCTTTGCTCACACGTGTGAGAATGCTAACTTGGAGGCATGCTAGCTCTCCACATAAACCCACTCCATGCTCTCATGTGTGTGTATGTATGTTAACTCATCTAACTCCTTGCTCACACATATGTAAGAATGCTTACTCTTTTCCACCTCACATGTCGCTTGTGACATTCTTATTTAATCCTAATACATCTTAATCTTGAATCTCATCCTTTGATATTGAATTTTTTTCTCTTAGTTGTGACACTTGAGCATTGCTATGACTTCAATCCATGTGATTACAATCCTAGCCCTCTATTCTACTTTAGATCTTGGATTTCCATTTTCCTTTAAAAAATCTATTTAATGAGAGGCCTCCTCTCCCATTCCATCATCCACTTTTATACTAATATTATGTTGTCCATTTGAGTAAAGAGAATTCAAAAGCATTTTGAACAATAAATGGAGTAAATCACCCTTGCAAGGGAATTTATGGCAACTTTACTTCTTTTTTTTAAAAGAAGGGGTAAATGCTTTTGACCTAGAGCTATAAATTAGCAAGGCTACAAATAGAGGACCTCATCTCCAATATAATAGTCAACAATAACACCTCAATGGGATTCTAATCTTTATGGAAAGAACAACACCACTTTCACACCATCACACCATGCTAATACAAGTACATGGTAACTTTAGTTTGTTATTTCATTTGAATTTTGTTCATACGTTCCATATAGAGTTTTAATAGATTATAATGGGAAACTTGTAGTTTGTATTTGTTTTCTACTTTGATTTCTAAATTATTGTGTCCCTCTTAACTTTGGTCCTTGTGAGTTTTGGTGATTTAATCTTGTGAAAAAAACATGTATTTTGGATTGCATGAAAGCCAAACTAGCATAAGTTATAATCATAGTGTTTTAAAAATGATGTTTTGATATGAGGTCTTATAAATATTTTATTGGAACTTGGGACTCCTCAAACTAAACTCCCCCAAGTTCATTACATATTGTTGATAGGTATTATATAGTATAATTTTTTTACAAGTGAAAGATTTACAAAAACAAGCATTTTTAATATATTCAAATGACTTATACATATATGTTATCCTTATTAGATATTACATCCAAGATTTGGTCACTACATGGTGTCATTGACATGCACACTCCCCCTCAATGACATCGCCTAAGATCAAGCATTGATGAATATGGAATGTATAATGTCTATAGGTCTTAGGTTTTTCCTGTCAGGTCTTACATTCAAGAACTAACCACTAAGAGTTTTCACTAACTTGCACACTCCCCCAAAATGACATCATCTTAAGGCCAATCGTTGCACAAAGATTTGATGTGATAAATGATAATCTAGTCCATTTCTTCTTGATCATACTACACACTTTAATAATTAGATGAATAGAACCAAAGCTAAAGTCTATTATGAAATAATTTTCCTTAAGTGAATTTCATATGATCTTTAATGTTTTTTTTCTCTTTTTTTATTGCAAACAAGACTTTGGTAAGAATAAAATAGCTATGATTATCTTATAGTACAGTGACACTTTTAGTAGTATCCAGATAAAACTTTTTCATTAATCTTCTAAGCCACATTGGCTCTTTTGGAGTTTCTGTTGTGTCTAGCCTTTTGATTAAAGAGATGCAAAAGGTAGTTATTTAGATGATTACTCCATCCATGTGATAGCACTTGCATTATATTTTGACAAGATTTTTTGAAGTAGATTTTTTTATTAATATGGTCTCAAGAATACTCATTAGCACAATAATCAAATAAATTTGATTCTTGGTGTAAGAATAATAAAGATCACAAATCATAACATTTTAATATATTGTTTTCATAATTTTCCAATTACAATATAGTATTCTACAAAATATTAATAGTTGTAAAGGGGTGAAAAATTAGGGTTTCCACCACAAGATGTAGTAAAACCATTAATTTTTGCTAAGGGAACTTTACATTCAAAAGAGGGGTTGAATCCAATAGATTCCAGATGTAGGAGCATTCAGTGGTGTAAGGGCAATCCCACATCACCCAAAAATATTTCTCTTTAGTTAGTTTTATTTTAATGTTTTTGCATTCTCGATACCCATTTGGACGAATAAGAGATTCTGTAGGATTTTGCCAAGATCAAGGGCACAATGAAAAGCATAAAAAGAGAGACAATAGAATGATAAGAACAAACTATATTCTCATCAATATGCAAATGATCAACTAGATTAACCAATACAATGAATATAGGCCTACTTATATAGGCAAGGCCATATGGATGTACGAGCACACAATTATGACATGTGGCTCAATGAGAAACAAGGGTAGGTAAGAAATACTAGGGGTAGGTAGGAGAAATAATATAATATTCCACAAGAAGTGGATGACCCACCGAATGTGGAATGTAACAACAAAATAAGACCACAAAGGTGGAATTTCTCCTACAAGTTCTATCCCTATGTGCACACTTCCCTAAGTGTCTCAAATCCAAACTACGAAGAGATGCATTATCCTAAGTTAACTTAAGTAAAGTGTAATAATATCCATAATGAATATTTATTTACACCAACACCCCCCCTTAAGTGCAACTTAGGGGAATGAAGACCCAAGTCAACAATGCAAGATGGGTCCCAACTACTAGGCCATGATAGGTACCCATGTACAATATACTAATGCAAGCAAAACTATGCAATGCAATCGCTCGCAAACGGAGAAAGGGAGAAAACCCAGTGGGAAAAAACTCCCCCCCAAAAGAGAGATGAATGTACAAAAGACTCTCAAAGAAGAAGGACAAAACCTCAAAGAGGAAAAAGTCCCCCCCATAAGAGAGGAAGGAGAAGTCAACTGACCCCCCTGAATGACACATCCCGCACCCCCAAGAGAGCTCGCAACTGCTAGAACTTACTCTCGGTGAAAGGTTTGGTGAATATGTCATCAACCTGCTCCGCTGTAGGACAATACTGCAAATCAATGACCTGCTCCTGAATGAGCTCTCAGATATAGTGCATATGAATCTCGATGTGTTTGGTCCGCTGGTGTTGGACTGGGTTCCTCGAGATCGCAATAGCACTTTGATTGTCGCAATGTAGAACTGTCGGTCGTGGAGTGGTGAATCCAAACTCTGTGAGCATCTGCTGGAGCCAAATGGTCTCAGTCACTGCATTAACAGCGCCTCGATACTCAGCCTCAGTCGAAGAGAGAGCAATAGCATGTTGCTTCTTGCTCTACCAACAAATGGGGCCCGAACCAAGGTGAAAACTGTAACCGGAAGTAGACTTACGATCATCAAGATCGCCAGCCCAATTGGAGTCTGTGTAACCAACCAAGCGAAGTCTTGTGCCTGCTGCATAGTGAACCCCATAGTGATGTGTACCCTAGATGTAATGAAGGATGCATTTGGTGGCTTTCCAATGAAGCTCATGTGGTTCCTGGATGAAGCGGGAAACCATGCCAACTGCAAATGAAATATCAGGGTGTGTATGGGTCAAGTAGATGAGACTACCCACAAGCTGACGATACAAAGTGGCATCGACTGGTGGAGAAGAACACTAAGCCTCAAGCTTGACTCCTGAAAGAAAGGGAGTCGAGGTAGGCTTACAATCAGCCATATGAAAGTGTGCAAGTAGATCAAGAGCATACTTGGGCTGCGATAGTGTAATCTCGAAAGGTGACTGTGAAATCTCTATCCCGAGAAAGTAGTGCAAAAGACCCAAGTCAGTCATAGCAAATTTGTCATGCAAAGCAGATTTGACCCTGCTAATGATGGATGTAGTACTCCTTGTAATGATCAAGTCATCAACATAGAGCACAAGTATCAAGTGAGAGTCATCCTGTCGCAAAATGTAGACATTCGGATTGGAATGACACCTGGTGAACCCTGTAGAGAGAAGAAAGGAATCCATCTTGGCGTACTAAGCCCTGGGGGCCTGCTTAAGGCCATAGAGAGATTTCCTTAGTCTGCAAACCAAGGAAGTATCTTGGATGAAACCCTGTGGCTGCTCCATATAAATCTCCTCATCAAGATCACTATGAAGAAAAGCACTCTTCACATCCATCTGATGTACAACCCAACCATGAGCTGCAGCAATAGCAAGTGTCAAATGAATGGAGTTCATCTTGGCTATGGGTGCAAAGGTCTCAGTATAGTCAATGCCTGCAACCTATGAGAAACCTTTCGCAACAAGCCGAGCCTTATACTTATCCACACTACCATCCGCTGCGAACTTGGTCTGATAGATCCACTTACATCAAACCATCTTTCTCCCCTTAGGGAGATGGACTAAATCCTATGTGTTGTTCCTCATCAAGGAACTATAATCTTCCTCCATAGCTTGGTCCCACTTAGGAACCCCTGATGCTTCCCTAAATGTCTGTGGATCAGAAGCGGTAGCAATGAATGCATGTGGTAGATCCTAATGCTATGATCGAGTTCTCCGTGTATCTGAAGGATCCCCAACAAGAGAACCCATGGTTCAAGTGTCTATCGAGCCCAACGAGGTCTAGGTGGAGGTGGATAACGAGGCTCCTCAACTGCAAGTGGACCCTACAAAGATGTAACCCTGTGAGTTGGAGTTGAAGGAGTCTCATCATCTGAATCACTAACATCACTATCCACAATGGAGGAAGGTGGAGGAGGTAGAGAGGCTAAGCTAGGAGAGCTTTCCTCAAAGTGAACACTCCTCTCAATGAACACCTCATGTGTCTCAGGATCCATCAATCTATATGCCTTAACACCCTCAGGATATCCAACAAATATGCAAGGCCAACTCTGTGGTTCCAATGCCTTGCATTTCTGCGGAGGTATGCGAGCCCATGCTGGACACCCAAAGACTTTGAAATGTCTCACAATTGGTTTCCTACCAGCCCAAGCCTCAAAAGGAGTAATACCTTGCAAAGCTTTGTGAGGAACCCAATTCTGGAAGTGTGTGGCACAACTGATAGCCTCTGCCTAAAAGGTGGGATCAAGAGAACATGCATGTATCATACAGCTAGCCATTTCTTTGAGAGTTCAATTCTTGCATTTTGCAACTCTATTTTGCTGTGGAGTGTATGCAATAGAACGCTGAAGATCAATCCCCTAAAATGTACAAAAATCCTCAAGGCTTTTGTTCACATATTCCCTTCCATTATCTATATGAAGAATCTTGACCACTTTCCCGGATTTCTTCTCCACATGAGTCTTGAAGTCCTGGAATCTGTCAAATACTTCACTCTTATGAATAAGAAAGTAGACCCAAGTGAAGCGGGAGTAGTCATCAATGAAGGTGAGGACATAGCGGGCCTTACTAAATGAAGGTGCTAGAAATGGACCTACTACATCGCTGTGAACAAGTTGAAGAACTTCCAAAGCTCTCCAAGCTTTCCCCTTATCAAACTTCTCCTCAAGATGCTTGCCCATGGAACAACCTGAACATACACCCTCTGAAAAACTGATTCGAGGTAGACCTGTGACCATGTCTTTAGTGTTGAGCTGCTAAAGATAGTGGTAGTTGAGGTGACCAAACCGGTCATGCCATAGCTTACTTTCTGAATTTGAATGAGTAAGCAAGGCCCTAGAAGGTGAACTTGGCACAAAGTGGGAGAATGAATAAAGCCTTGAGTTGTCATTGACTTGTCCCACTGCTACCAAGGCATCATCATCATGTTCCTTTACCGCAACTGAATTTGGTGTAAACTCAACCTTTTTCCCATTTCCATAGTGAGTGATTTGGTAGATAGAGAGAAGGTTGGTAGACAAGTTAGGAACATAGAGAACATTCTCAAATGTTCCATCATCCATGTCAACTGAACCTTTCCCTTCAACCTCTACTTGTGTATCATCACCTATGAAAATGTGAGGTACTTTAGATGGCTCCAATGAAGAAAACTGCTCCTTTGTAGAACCCATGTGATATGAAGCACTCGAGTCAAGTATCCATTGCTGTGAAGAACCTATTGTAGCCACAAATGCTTGCCCTTTTCCCTTAGAATGTGAGGAAGAGGAAGGAGATGAATCCTTCTTTGTGTAGGCGGATGGTAAGTTGATGCTGTTTTTCTTAAGAAGATTAGTTAACTTATCAACTTGCTTTGTGTGGCATCGATGCTCATCATGACCATACTTCTTGCAATATGCACAAGTTGGTTTATCCTTCTTAGGTGATGTCCCCTTCTTGGAAGAGGATGAAAAATCACCTTGTGATGGAGAGGATGATTGTCCTTTTTCTTGTTGTGGCTTAGATTTGGATTGCTTCTTCTTGTTGTTGGAATCTTTGCCTTGACTTCCTTGATTCCCTTGATTAGCCTCCAAAGCCTTGGACTTTGAAGACTTGAGAAGTCCCATGTTCAACAACTTAGATTGTTCCAATATCAACATTTCTGTGAAAGCATCAAATGAAGGCATAACATAGGAACTCCCCACTATCAAACAATGAGTTTGGAAGCTAGACACAAATGCTGCATATTTTGGTGCAAGCTTGTCCAACAATTTGAATATCAACTGAGCATCCTTTTTGTCAATTCCACAATCCTTAAGCTTTGCTCTTAGCTCATTTGCTTTGGTGACATAATCTTGGATTGTATCAAAACTCTTGTGATCCAAGTTGGTGAGCTCATTGTCAATCTTATAACCTCTGATTTCATCAACTTGACCATACAATTTCTGAAACATATCCCAAGCATCTTTGATTGTAGTACACTTTTTAATATGAAAGATGAGGTCATCTGATACATACTTGCGCAAAGTTCCAAGAGCCATGCAATTCTTAGTGAGCCATTCTAATTGAGCATTAGGATCGGCCTTAGGATTAGGTGGTGCTGCTATTGTTCCATCTATGTAATGCGTGAGACCCTTTTCCATTAATTTACTCCATACTTTAATTTTCCATGATGCATAATTATGTGGAGTTAAAGGTGGAAATTTATGAGGACTCATTGCAACAAAAAATGAAAGAGCACAAAGAGAGGCACAATCACACAAGACACCCCCCCAAATTCACTCAATCAACACCCCCCCCTGCCCCCCAAAAGTGATGATTTGGCACTTTATACTTAGTGCATATACAATGGGCCACTTGCAAAAAATGGCAAAGTGGGCTTCTAATTACAATTTTACAATTGTCTCAATAAGGCCAAAAGAGACTCAAACTAATAATGCAAGATGTAAAGTTATTTCAATTTCAATTAAAGAACAAGTTATGAACTATGTATGCTATAAATGGATATGAGGAATTATGTCAATGTCTGATAATTCTGATTTTATCTGCAGGTCTGAAGGAGAGAGATCATTTAATATTTTCTATGTCTACTCCAAATGAATTCAATTGGCATATATATCATTTAGGCAACCGGTCAATTGGTGTATTGACCGGTCATGCCTTTTAGGCATGACTGATCAATGCACCCATTGATCGGTGCCTTTGTAATTATACCATTAACACAATGCTGATTATCGGTTCAAAACACCCGATAGCATATTGTAATATCATAATATAATGACTGATCAATGTAATGAATCGGTTCATATAAACACCGATGATTCAAAGTGCACGATGTATGTAATCCAACAGGTGCAGTTGTTTAACTAATGTTAATTCCAAATGAAGCGGTGTATTCATTAAACCCGATAACAAATATGCCCGATATAATTACGCCTGATAACAGATGTGAACCGGTGCCAATGGTTATGCAATCGATAGCAAGTATGTATGGGCTAATAACCCGATGACTTATAGCATTTAATATGCTATCGGGTTAATACCCCGATAGCATATTAATGCCAATTAATAATTGACATTAATATGCTATTGGGTTGTTAGCCCGATAGCATAATGATAAGCGATGTTTGTACAATCCGATAATCATATGCAATATAAATCTGACATGAAGCATGTAAATAACAGAACAAGGAAGGTTAGGAAGATCTTATCTTGCATAAGCTACCATGCATTAACACTCCCTCTTAGCTTTAGAAGATAGATAAGGCAACCTGCATCACATTTCCTTTTCATAACTAAGATAATGTCAGTCAACAAAAAAATCATTTATACATGAGAAGTACCATCAAGACATATGATACAAAATAGAAGAACATCACCTGAGCATGTGACATAAAGTATTATTTTAACATGTGATAAAAGTAAGAGAATCATCACCTGATCATGTGAGAAACCATCAAAACATGTGATCTGTAAGATTCATCAAGATATCACCTAACATGTGACATTAGTATTGCCTAACACGCAATACTTAAGGATAAGTCTATGAGAAAGGTTAGTTTCTCATCATATCCAAGTTGTGATAAGTGCAATAACATTTATAAATGTTTATCACAACATAGTCATGGCAAATCCATGACTTACCAGAGATCAAATCATGATCAATGGTTGAGATATCACCTACACATGATATCAGTATTGCTTAACACGCAATACAAGGATAACCATATGAGAAGTGTTTAAGTTCTCATTATATCCAAATTGTGATAATGCAATAACATTTGTACAAATGTTGTATCACAACATAGTCATGACACATCCATGACTTACCAGTGATCCAACATGATTACTGGTTTGACTATCATAAGATCGTCACCTTATGATGTCTATATACAAGTGTTCAGTGTCTAAGAGATTGTCAGCTCTTAGATATGAACACAGGTGGCAAGAAGCCAAGAGATAGTCCAGACATGACAAAGAAGTTTACACATTAAACATCTTAAATATATGTAAGTATAGATTACAAAGCAGATTAGCTTTCTATCATACCTAAACCCTTTCTGAAGTGATCAACCTTCACTCTGGAAAGTGGTTTGGTTAGAATATCTGCAGTCTGATCTCCTATACACACATATTCTAACTTTATCACATTCCTGTCAACCATATCTTGTACATAGTGATATGGGATCTCAATATGTTTGGACCTGTCATGAAATACTGGATTTATAGAAAGTTTTATATAGCTTTGATTATCACACTGAATGACTGTAGGTTTCATAGGTTCTCCAAATAATCCCACGAGCAATTTCCTTAGCCATACTGCTTCTTGGGCAGCCATTGAAGCTACAATATATTCAGCCTCTGTGGAACTCTGAGCTACTGAAGATTGTTTTCTGCTGATCCAGGATATCATGGCTGACCCTAAACTGAAGTAGCACCCTGAAGTGCTCTTTCTGTCAGTCACACTGCTAGCCCAATCTAAATCTGTAAATCCATGTAGATCTATGTCAACCTTTTCATATTTAAGACCAAGCTTTAGGGTACCTTGTCGATATCTCATTATATGCTTTACTGCAACCAGGTGTATCTCCTTAGGTTCACACATGAACTGACTTAAGGCATTAACAGCATAGCAGATATCTGGCCTTGTATTTACTAGATACATCAGGGACCCAATCATCTGCCTGTATTGAGTGGGGTCAGTAGGTCTTGATTCTGCTGCTGCTTCTTTAAGTTTATGGAAGTTGGTTTCCATAGGAGAGGTCATGGGTCTGCAGTTTAGCATTCTAAATCTTGTCAATATGTCCAAGGTGTACTTCCCTTGGTTCAGTACAATATTATCAGAATTCTGCCATACTTCCAATCCTAGGAAGTAATGAAGAAGCCCCAAGTCTTTCATATCAAATTCTGTGGATAGATCTTTCTTGCATTGATCTATTAGGTGATTATCTCCTGTAATTAATAAGTCATCAACATATAAAATTAATATTAACATATCACCTTTATTTCTTTTGAGATAGAGATTAGGATCTGCATCATTCTTAGAGAAACCCAGCTTTGAGAGATAGGTGTCAATTCTTTCATACCAAACTCTGGGAGCCTGTTTGAGCCCATAAAGAGCTTTCTTGAGTCTACACACATGAGACTTTGCATCATGAATTTCAAACCCTTCAGGTTGCTCTAAGTAGACTTCTTCCACGATCTCGCCATTTAGGAATGCTGTCTTAACATCCATCTGATGTACCTTCCACCCCTTTGCTGCTGCAATGGCTAGGACAACTCTTACTGATGTGTACCTGGCAACAGGTGCAAATGTTTCTTCGTAATCTATTCCTTCCTTCTGTGAGAACCCTCTAGCTACAAATTTGGCCTTGTATTTTTCAATACTGCCATCTGCAGTATGCTTGATTTTAAACAACCATTTAGAAGACACGACAGACTTCTTGGTTGGCCTAGGAACAATCTCCCAAACATCATTCTTCATAATGGACTGATATTCTTCAGTCATGGCATCTATCCATGATGTTTGAGTGCATCTGAAACATTGTTAGGTTCAGCTTTAGATAGATCATTCATAAGTGCAACATAGTTGATGAATTTATTAGGCCTCTTGCTTTCCCTGAAGGTTCCTGAAGGAGCAACAAACTTCTGAGCTTCTACTATAGTTTTGGTGGCCCATAGTGGTCTTTTCTTGTGATTATCTATAGGTGGGTCTTGTGTTTCGCTTATAGTTTCCTCAAGATACTCCCTCTGAAGCTCAGGAGTAGGTTCTTCTTCTAGGTTAGGAGTAGGATTATGAATTTCAAGTTCTATTGTATTTTGGGCCCTTTTGAAGGCTAAATCTTCTTCGAAGATTACATCCCTACTGAGTTCAATATTTCTCTGCCCTTGTACATAGATTCTGTAGGATTTAGAAGTTTCACTGTATCCTACAAGTATTCCCCTTTTTCCAGAGGGTTCTAGTTTTAGTCTTTTCTCTTTAGGTACATGAATATAGACCGGACACCCAAATATCCTAAGATGGCTGATATCTGGTTTTGTCTTGGTAAAGACTTCCTCAGGAGTTTTATCTTCAAGGTGTGAATGAGGACATCTATTTTGTATGTACACAGCAGTGTTAGTTGCTTCTGCCCAAAGGTTCAAGTTTAGATTTTGATCTAGTATCATGGCTTTGGCAGCTTCTACTATGGTCCTATTTTTCCTTTCAGCTACTCCATTTTGTTGTGGATTATAAGGTATTGTCAACTCCCTCTTAATCCCAGAATTTTTACAAAAGTCTTTAAATAGTTCTGATGTGTATTCCCCCCCATTGTCAATTCTTAAGGTTTTAATTTTGTTTTCAGAGAGATTTTCTGTTAATGTTTTAAACTCTTTGAACCTACTTAGGATCTCTTCTGATTCTTTATATTTCAGAAAGTAGATCCATGTCTTCCTAGAGTAGTCATCAACAAAAATTACATAGTACAAAAATCCCCCTAGCGAGGGTACGGACATAGGTCCACATACATCAGAATGAATTAACTCCAAAACTTTGCTAGTTTTTCTAGTACTATTCTGAAATGCATTTTTGGTATTTTTACCTAAGGCACACCCTTTGCATGCCTCTGAATGATATTGCTTCAACTTAGGTAGACCTGTGACAAGGTTTCCCATGGTTGACAAAGCTCTATAATTCAGATGACCTAATCTCCTGTGCCATACTTCATTTGCATTAGTTGCTTCATGGATCAATGCTAGATTGGGCTCTATACATAGCTCATACAAATAACCTCTCTTCGACCAATGACCTTAGCGTCTTTGATGGAGGATCTCTTTGGCCAAGACAACACCTTGTTTTCCATGAAGGTCAATCTGTATCCTTGATCTTCTAGTGTTGATATGGAGATTAGATTTCTTTTGATGCCTGGAACATATAGTACTTCTTCAAGTTGTAGTGACATGCCTGACTTTAGTTTGATGGTGCAGGTTCCAATTCCTCTGATTGGATGTGAAGAATCATCTCCGATGGTTACTTCCTCATCATCTTTCTCTATCATGGAGTCTAGTATTTCTCTAAAGCCGGTGATGTGTCTGGATGAACCACTGTCGATCACCCATGAGTTAGATTTGTTTGAAGTATGGCTTGTAAGTACTGAGTAGAGGACATAGTTCTCAGAGTCATTTTCTTTTCTAGATTTCTTCACTTTTGCAAATGTGGCTTGCTTCCCTTTCTCTGGACAGTTTGCAACATAGTGTCCAAATTTGTCACACCTATAACATTGAACATGTGATAGGTCTTTCTTAGAAGTGTTCTTGCCTTGTTTAGCTTTTCTTTTCCTGAATTGCTTCTTTTTGTATTTTTTATTGATGTTTGTATTTAGGACTTGCAAGTCTTCATCTATATTCTTCTGTTTTATTCCTACCTTGTTCAATCGGGATTCTTCTTGTAGGCAGTCATCTCTTAGTCTCTCAAACTTAGGATATTTAGACCTTGCACTGATGCCTTGGACGAATGTGCTCCATCCACTAGGCAACCCATCTAAAGCAATGAGTGTTAGTTCTTTGCCTCGGATCTCGTAGTCCAGAGTTGCAAGTTCATCTTTTAGAACCGATATCCGCATGAAGTAGGCGTTGATTGTCTCCCCTTTGTTCATGGTGATATGATTTATTTCTCGTTTTAGTGCTAGAGTACGACTTGCATTTGATATCTCAAATGTCTTTTCAAGTGCCTTGAACATTTTATAAGCTGTCTCTTGCTTTCTAATGATGGGCATTATATTATTTCTTACCCCATCCACTATTATTTTAATAGCCTTATCATTTCCCTCGATCCATGTGGATTTCTCGGTTTCATCTTCTGGTTGTGCACTTTCAGTTTGAACATATGAATCAACTTTGTTTTCTCTCAAAATCATTTTGATTCTAAACTTCCAAGCTGAAAAATCTTCGCTACCTCCGAGTCTATCTTCGAATCTGATAGCGTTGGCCATTATGGAAATGTGATGTAGTTTGTAACTTAGTACTTGAATTTTATCAAAATTGAATAGCCTTAGGTTCGATTACCTTGGCTCTGATACCATGTAAAGTTATTTCAATTTCAATTAAAGAACAAGTTATGAACTATGTATGCTATAAATGGATATGAGGAATTATGTCAATGTCTGATAATTCTGATTTTATCTGTAGGTCTGAAGGAGAGAGATCATTTAATATTTTCTATGTCTACTCCAAATGAATTCAATTGGCATATATATCATTTAGGCAACCGGTCAATTGGTGTATTGACCGGTCATGCCTTTTAGGCATGACCGATCAATGCACCCATTGATCGGTGCCTTTGTAATTATACCATTAACACAATGCTGATTATTGGTTCAAAACACCCGATAGCATATTGTAATATCACAATATAATGACTGATCAATGTAATGAATCGGTTCATATAAACACCGATGATTCAAAGTGCACGATGTATGTAATCCAACCAGTGCAGTTGTTTAACTAATGTTAATTCCAAATGAAGCGGTGTATTCATTAAACCCGATAACAAATATGCCCGATATAATTACACCTGATAACAGATGTGAACCGGTGCCAATGGTTATGCACCCGATAGCAAGTATGTATCGACTAATAACCCGATGACTTATAGAATTTAATATGCTATCGGGTTAATACCCCGATAGCATATTAATGCCAATTAATAATTGACATTAATATGCTATCAGGTTGTTAGCCCGATAGCATAATGATAAGTGATGTTTGTACAATCCGATAATCATATGCAATATAAATCTGACATGAAGCATGTAAATAACAGAACAAGGAAGGTTAGGAAGATCTTATCTTGCATAAGCTACCATGCATTAACACAAGAGATCTAAACTAAGATCCAAGCACTTTACAAGTACATAATAGGTCAAATAAGACCAATATCTGAAAGTACAACTTCCACTCAAAATCTCTAAAATCTGATCATTGATTATGAAAGTAGATGAAAAAACATGCACTTTCAAAAAACAACACCTGAAAAGGAGGTTGCATGAGCTCAAACGAGGCCTTTGAAGTTGCAGAGTCGAGGATTGGACAGGTACAACTGAGAGAATCCAAAAATTCCAAAAAAACTGTACTCCAAAATCAGAAAATAACCACACCACTATGAAGATCATGAAATTTTAGCCCATTTCAAAAAAAATTGCACCAAAAAAGGAGCAAAAATGAGCAAGATATGGCCTTTCAAAGTTGAACTGCAAAACTGAAAAGCTCAATGAAGAGGGGGTCAAAATATTTCAAAAGTTTGCTGATGTGGCACTAACGTTAGCAAATGATAGGCTTAAATTTGACACCCATCTGGTTGTCAAAAAAATTCACCCCCCTGTGTGGCATCCGTACCATACGGACAGGCTGATGTGGCGTGATCTGGTTGGCCGAAAAAATATTATGTGGCAGGGTCTGCATCTGCTCTGCGTGGCGGGTGATGTGGCTGATGCCACTGGCTGGGTGAGGTGGCCTAGTTACTAGACTGTGATGGGGCAGGGTGTCGGGGTCCGCGTGGGAGTCGGCGACCGGTGCCAGAGGAGCCGCCGGTGCCGGATGTGCCGTCGGTGCCGGTGACTGTGGCCAGTGCCGGTGACAGAGGCCGATCATCAAGGGGGAGCCGTCGGTGCCTGGAGGAGGATGTTTGTCGAGAGTCGGAGGACCATGGCAATAGCACGGGCCGGAGGAAGGAGTCCCGATAGTCTATGGGGCCCGAAGAGAAAGTACAGGTGGTGGTAGTGGTACAGCCCTGCAAAAATACAATCGACGCAGAGTACAGAGAGCACAGGGGGTCTGCGGACCCCCAAAACAAATTTGAATTTTTTTTTTTCCAAACTTTATGTTTTTCAAAATTTTTTTTTATTTGGAAAATATTAAATTTTTTTCGAAATTCGTACAATAATAGCCAAAATGGGCAAATTTTTTTTTATCACCGAAATAGGTCGACTTTATAGTCGAAATTCATGGAAACGGCCTCCCCAATTCAACGGTGATGTCCAAATCGCTGTACGATGCCCCCCAAAAATGAAGATCCCCAAATCCAAAAATTGAAGCCTCCAAAATGTCTCCAAAAGACTAATCAATGAAGCCCTATTGGCTCTGATACCATGTAGGATCTTGCCAAGATCAAGAGCATAATGAAAAGCATAAAAAGAGAGACAATAGAATGATAAGAACAAACTGTATTCTCATCAATATGCAAATGATCAACTAGATTAACCAATACAATGAATATAGGCCTGCTTATATAGGCAAGGCCATATGGATGCACGAGCACACAATTATGACATGTGGCTCAATGAGAAACAAGGGTAGGTAAGAAATACTAGGGGTAGGTAGGAGAAATAATATAATATTCCACAAGAGGTGGATGACCAACCGAATGTGGAGTGTAATAGCAAAATAAAACCACAAAAGGTGGAATTTCTCCTACAAGCTCTATCCCTATGTGCACACTTCCCTAAGTGTCTCAAATTCAAACTACGAAGAGATGCATTATCCTAAGTTAACTTAAGTAAAGTGTAATAATATCCATAATGAATATTTATTTACACCAATAGATTCCAACTTTCAAAATCGACCAGTAGCTTTTTTTAGTCGACTGACAAATTTAGAAAGTTTTAATTTCAAGGAGGATGGAGCCCAAATTTTGCGAGAAGCTTGAGAATGGAAAAATAAGCACTTTGGCGAAAGAATTAGGTTAAAATCATTTACGGATTGAAATTTATTCAAGTTTCAGTTTCTTGAGAAATCAAAAACATTCTTCTGAGTCAGATTTGAGGCATTAAACGGCCTCAAACGACCCCAAAATTGGCATGAATTAGTAGAGAGAATTCTTAGCATATTCTTCACTTAGAGAGATTTCCAATACTTCAAATAGCGCATCAATCTGATCACTGGTTCAAAGGTTATGCTTGCCAGAAGTTGGACCATTTTTCAAAAAGTTTTGAGTTTTCAAATTTGGTTCAATTTTGAAATTCAAATTGTATGTTTTGGCAGTAGACCGCCAAATTTTAATTTCCAAATTGTAACTTTGGCTCCAAACCAAAAAATTCTATTTAGGAAACTTGTGGGTCATTTCTTGAGTTTAGTTTTGGGAGAATTTTGAGAGAGTGAATTTTGGGGTTAGAAAAATTTTAGATTGTGAGAAAGGGTTTTCTAGAAAACTATATAAGTTGTTGTGTTGTAGTCTGTGAGGATGTATTCCTCTTGATCATATTTGCATCTATTGAAAATAATTCTCATAAATAATAAAATAATATTTTGTGTCTTATTTGTTGTGTTTTTTTCTTCTTTTGTGTCTCGAGTTCTAGCCTCATCAAGTGGTATCAGAGTGGGTTGTTCCTAAGTGTGGATAGATTGCCGAACATGAGACAGTTCACACCAAGACTTGTCATTGTGGGATCATGTTCAAGATGCCTCCAAGAGTGATGTGTGGTGAGAAAAATTCTCGTGGTAGAAATGACGAAATAAGAAATGCTTTGGCAGATGAGGGTTTGAGGGCCCTCCAAAGATAGCTTGATGTATTGCAAGAGGAGTTGTGAAGAGGGTTTAATCCAAGGAGAGTAGAAAGTGAAGACAAAGAAGAGGTTGAAGATAAATCTGAAGAAGAAGCAAAAGAAGCAATAGATCATAATTAGGCTTGATTGTTAAGGGTCATTTCCTAGATTGAGAAGAGACCCAAAATTGAAGTTGTCAATTATTTCAGAAATCTAAACCCAAAAGAGATGATTGATTGGATTAATGAGATGGAGTATTTTGAGTATGAGGAGATAGAGGACCCATATTGGGTCAATTTTTCAAAAACAAAGCTGAAGGGTCATGTAAAAATTTAGTGGAAAGAGGTATAGGTTGAAATAAATAGGAGAGGAATGGGAAAGATCAATAGATGGGATCAGATGGTTAACAAGCTAGAGAAGAAATTCATTGCAATGGACTATGAGTCGGATTTATTGAAGAAATTACAAAGGTTGAAGAAAGGAAGAAAGTATGTTAAGGAGTATACAGAGGAATTTTTTAACATGATTATCAGAACAAGCCATGTAGAGGCCAACAAGGAGAAAGTCACTTGTTACCTTAATGGGTTACGACCAAGTATTCAAGAAGAGCTAAGCTTGGTCAAAATGACCAATATTGAGGATGCATATCAATTTGCATTGAAAGTGGAAGAGAAATTAAATAAGACATTTGAAGGGAAGAAAAAAGGGAAAGTTTAAGGTGGAAGAGGTGGTGGAAGATCCTTTGGGAATCGAAACGAGGATTAGAAGAAAAATGAAGATGTGGGTACTAGCTGAAATTAGAAGGGTGATAATTTATATCGCCCTCGAGATCAAAATAATGGTGAACAATGAAGAAGAGGAAGAGGAAGACCTGGACAAGGATCTGGGAGAGGTGGTTTCAAAGGAAACTATTTTCAGTGTGGAGAAGAAGGGCATTGAGCCTATGAATGTCCGCTAGACCAAGGAAGGACAGAAAGAAGAAATAAAGGCCATGCACAAGCTGCACATGTAGATGAAGAAACCTAGTTTGAACATTTTGATGATGTTGAAAGGGGAGAAGCCCTAGCGGTCAGGAGAACCCTGATAAATGAGGAGAAAGAACCAGATCAGAGGAAGAGTTTGTTTCGTACTAGATGCAAATGTGAAGATAAGTGTTGTAATGTGATTAGTGACATCAAAAGAACTGATAATCTGGTGTCTAAAGAGATGGTTAGAAAGTTGAAACTAAAGAGGGAAATACATCCACATCCTAATCGAATAGCCTAGTTGTAGAATAACCATAAAGTTTTGGTCAATGAGCAGTGTCTGGTGAAATTCAAGATTGGAAGTTATCATGATGAGGTACTCTGTGACTTCATACCCATGGATGCATGTCACATGTTGTTAGGGAGGACATGGCAGTTTGATAGGTGTGTTGTACATGATGGTTGTGTTAATACTTATACCCTAATGAAGGATAGAGTTCGCCATAAGTTGAAGCCCATGAAGGAGGTAGAAGAAAAGGTATGTAGTAGCACTAGAATGTGTTTTGTTGATAGGAAAGAATTTTTGGAAGGCATCAAACATGAATGTATGTGTTATCCTAATTCCTAGACTGGGTAGAGAAGAGAGTAAAGAGGCACTTGTTTAAGTTTTAGGTTTATTGAATGAGTTACAAGACATTGTGTCTAGTAATGTACCTAAGGGTTTACCACTAGTAAGAAAGATCAATCATAAGATTGACATGATGACTGGAGATAGTTTGCCAAATAAGGAAACCCAAAGAATGACTTTGGTAGAAAATGAAGGGTTGAACAAACAAGTTCAAGAATTGTTGAGAAAAGGATTGACAAAAATGCAGTTTGAGGTGGTTGGGTTCAATGAACACAAGACCTTGTATCCCGAGGACCCTAATTTTGTCGAGGTTTGGAAATCATGTAAGGATCCTATTACATTGGATATAATAAGATGATTGGATTTCATAATCCAAGATGACATGTTCAAGGGAAGCCAATTGTTGAATCCAAGGACTGTTCTATAATTAAGGAAGATGTACTGGGAGAAGCATACAAGTGCCAAAGCCGAAGACTTTGCAGAACACGTCAGGAATATACATGAAGAGGTGAAGAAGCACATCATCAAGATGAATTTGTAGTATAAGGTGAAGGTAGATCAAAAAAGGAGGTAGAAGAAGTTCCAAATTGGTGATGAGGTAATGGTCCATTTGAGGAAAGAAAGGTTTCTAGTGGGGACATACAACAAGTTGAAGATGAAGAAGTTTGGTCCCTGCAAGATTTTGAAGAAGCATGATTCTGGAAATGCATATGAGGTAGAGTTGCCAGATGGAATTAATATTTCCGCTATGTTCAACATTGCAAACTTAAGAGAATATCATGAAGGTGGCACAGAGGAAGAACCAGTGACAAAACAATGTAAAATCCCTGCACCTACTTTAGAAAAGGAGGAGATCAAAGAAATTTTGGATAGTTGTGTGGGAAGGAGTACCAGGAACATGTAGTATAAGGAATATTTAAAGTGAAATGGAGGAGAAGACCTGTTGAAAATTCTTCATGGTTGTCTAAGATAAAGGTTGATCATTTAGGTTTTCCTCAACTAACTGAGACGTGACGGGGATACTTCTCAAACTACCCTGGGTGTCTAATGTAGGAGCATCCAGTGGTGTAAGGGCAATCTTGCATCACCCAAAAATATTTATCTTTAGTTAGTTTTCTTTTAATGTTTTTGTATTTTTGGATACCCATTTGGACAGATAAGAAATTCCAACTTTCAAAATTGACCAACTGCTTTTTCTTGTCGACTGCCAAATTTAGAAAGTATTAATTTGAAGGCGGATATGGCCCAAATTTTGCTGGAAGCTTGAGAATGGAACTTTGGTGAAAGAATGGGGTTATATTCATTTATGATTTGAAAGTTATTCAAGTTTCAATTTCTTAAAAAACCAAAAAAATTCTTTCGAGTCAATTTGAGGCATTAAACGGCCTCGAACGACCCCAAAAATGGCAGAAATTGATAGAGCAGATTCTTAGAATATTCTTTACTTAGAGAGATTTTCGATGCTTCAAATGACGTGTCAATCCAATCACCAGTTCAAAAGCTATGGCTGCCAGAAGTTGGACCATTTTTTGAAAAGTTTCCAGTTTTCAAATTTGGTTCAATTTTGAAATTCAAATTGTATGTTTTGGTGCTAGATTGCCAAATGTTAATTTCTAAATTCTAAGTTTGGCTCCAAACCAAAAAAGGCTATTTAGGAAACTTGTGGGTCATTTCTTGAGCTTAGTTTTAGGAGAGTTTTTTTGAGAGTGAATTTTGAGGTTGGAAAAATTTTAGATTGGGAGAAAGAATTTTCCAAAAAACTTTGTAAGCTATTGTGTTGCATCCTGTGAAGATTTATTCCTCTTGATCATATTTTCATGTATTGAAAATAGTTCTCAGAAATAATAAAATAATCTTTTTTATCTTATTTGTTGTGTTTTTATTTGTGTCTCGGGTTCTGTCTTCGTCAATTTAGTCACAAACTAGCAAGGATAAGGACTGGAAATACTAATTGGATTCAAGTTGTGAATTTTTTTAACCTCTTTTGTAAGTTGAAATGGTGAAATTAGGTTAAAGTGCTAGAAGTGAGAATATAAACACAAAAACAAAAAGCTACAGATTTGAGACTGAGTCACCAACCTTGAATTGAGAAAGCAAATTTGGATCTGATCCTCGATGGAGCTCCTAAAATGTCAGGACCGTGGTTCCCATCACCCTAATCCTTTGAAATTTTTGTACTCCAATGGGGGATCAATTTGTCACTATAAATAATGGTTAAAACTAGAAGATCATAGCTCTGGACCTATTTCCTATACACAGATTGAAGAGGAAATAGGTTAGGGATAGTGGTTTACCTAAGTCAAACCCTGGTTTTGGAATTAACCATGGAATAGAGATAAAAGAAAATTGAATTTTTGCAATGGAAGATTCTCCTTTTGAGGGAGATGTTGAATAATGATTGAAAACCAAATGATATAAAGTTTTATTTGTCTCCACATGAAAGCAGGGTTTTATGAAGTCATCAACAGCATAGAACATGAATGTCAACTCAAATGCTTAAATCTTGACCTTATTTCCGCTCCAATGTTTGAAGGAAGACTGATTGCTTAATGTCGAATTGAATTTCATGTGTGTGGATCATTGGATATGTATGTGATGATCAAATGGGAGGGGAAAGCCTCCTTTTATACTTGCCAATTGAAAAAGATTAACTTTTTCAACATGAGCTGACATAGGACTAGGTTTACTACTCAATTTTTGAAATGGAAAAAGGGTTCAAAGAGGGGCCCAAATAGCGAGGACCAAGGCATTGCTCCATGGTTCTATTGAGGAGAAAGGCACCATGCCCTAGTCCTACCCATTGTTTAGGCTAGGATAAGGGTTTGAGTTGATGTATGAGGTCATATTTGTATGGTGCAAGCAGAATTAGGTCTCAGACAGGCCTAAGGGCACAAACGCTAAGGTAAGGACCCAAATATAGTCAAAATTGTAAAGGGGTACAATTTTAGGATGCTACATTTAGCCCCACTTTAGCGAGAGTATAAAGTCAATCATACTCTCAATAAACTAGAAGGGTTCACATTGAAAAACTTTCATCAAGTCACTAAGGAGGCAAGATACACCAAGCCCCTAGTGGACTTTAGGATCTTACAACTTTGATAATGAGATAAAAGGGACATCATGAAGGAAAGAGAGAGAAAATCATGACCACAAGCCTAGTAAGGCTCTCTTACTATGAGTCATGAAAAGAAAATTATCAAAATTACTTAGCAAAAGATTAAGTTCACTATGTAACTTAAGTATTGAGATATGCAAAAGAGAGATCATTGAGTGAAGTGTATCTCCCCACATTAATGTGACTGTGTACACCTCATCGTGAGAAATTTCTTTAAGTTAGGATACACTCAAAAAGACAAGCATGTTATCACAATAAGATGCCCCCAAGAAAGGACAAATCAAAGGATAATGATCACAAGACATAAAACATGAAGTGGTTTTACTTAACTCTAGGGTTGGTATGCTTTTTATGATAAATAACATATATCATGTATATATATTTGCATAGAATTGTCCTCATCCCACAGAGAAAGAAAAACCACCATGGAAGAAGGGCACATGTTTCTTTTGAGTCAACATGCGAGAGACCAAAAGAGATCTCAATGCTTTGCATCATCCTAAAGTAGAAAACACTAGGAACAACAAATAGAAGAATTGAGAGACAAATAGAGGGAAGTCACAAACAAGCAAGAGAGGAGAAAGAATCTACAACATGAATGCAGGTAATCAAGCAAGTCATCCACCTCTCAATATTTCTCATCATTGTTTTTGGAAGGTGGACAACATGCAAGAGGAGCCAATTCGAGCATGGTAGGTGGAGCTATCACAAGTTTCAAACAAGGACCATGCTCTAATGATGAGTCACTTTGTTTGTTACTAGGAGCTAGCATTAGTGCTTTTTAAAATTGTTTAGATAAATCATTGTCAACATAAATGTAATCATATTCATCATCTGAATTATTAGCATCAACATTTCCATCATAAACAACATTCTCACCTATTTCTTCATCAAGATTAACAAAAATAGGAGTTCTAATAGAAATATAACTTGAACTATCATTTGCCTTAATCATTTTACGTCTAGGAGATTTAGGTTGAACCTCTTGGTTAGGAGAAGGTTGAGAAAATGGTGTTATGTCAACAATTGATTTCTTTGGGGAAGAAATGGTTTGAGAAAGAAGTGCACAAGCCCTAGCACGACGTCTCTATCGTCGTTCTCTCACACAATGATTTTGCTTAGTTTTAGATAAAAGTTGTAGAGGTTTAGGTTCAACAGGAATAGACTTCTCTTTTAAGGAAGGATGCATAGGAGAAGGTTTTTAGGTTGGACAATAGGAGATGCTAGGAGCTTTCCTTTGTAAGATATAGGAGATGGGACCACAACATATAAAGGAGGAATAGAAGGTGTAGAAAGGAGACTAGGTTCATCATGAGGAGGAGGAAGAGGTCTATCCTTAGGAGGAATAATATGCTTATCCTTAGGAGGAATAATAGGTTTATCCTTAGAAGGTGTTGACGAGTGTTTTGACACACTCACCAACAGTCAGGTAGTTTATGCAAACACTCACCACCTCTCCTGAAAAGTAACAAGTTTGGAAAAACCCACCACTCCAAGGTCTCTGTAGTCGGGTCTCGATGGTGATGGATAGCCCAATGGTTGATGTGGTTATACCTGTAAAGGGGCCTGCTGGTTAGAACTAAATATCGCTGGTTACGGATAATTGCACTTCCTCTTTTTTTGTAGTTTATGATTTAAGATTCTTTGGGGAAATAAAATGTGAAGCATAAAGGGAAACAAGAAAACAACAATAAAGATCAATATAATGGCAACTTAATGAACTACTCAATCGGTTCCCTTCAATCCAAGCAATTATCAAATATTATCCAAGTTAGCATTCAACAATGGACCTCCAGAAAACCTGCAAAACCATCAATTTCACAAATCTATGGAAATAAAATCATCGACAATATGGCCTATCACAGTAGTTCTCATACACCACTGACATGCACAGTATGATTCATAGAATGATAGACAAAAAGATTAAACCACGTTGCTAACTCAAAACAATAGATGTTACCAGATTACACAGAACAATTTAGTAGAATATAAACGTAGATCGAGCAATCTACAAGCTGTTTTTTATATTAATATCCATGAACATATAAAAAAAATAACTCAAGCTTCTTAGAAATTTGCAAAATACTCTAAAATCTCTAACTAGGCCACAAATCATCAATTTGGGACCCTTACAAATGAATTCAACTTCTCAATTTATATAAGTTTTCCATCCTACTATCTAGGAAATAACCTTATTCTAAATTAAGAACTGATCCTAGGAGTCACAGTTAACTTGCAAGTTGCTGCCTGGATACTCCACTTAAATACAAAATGGGGATTGCATGAGCACTACGAAGACCCTGCTTGGTGAGCCACGTTTTCGTAATCATGCAGAATTTCTCTCAAAATTGGAGCTTGAGTAGGAGCAACAGTTTTTAAAATACAAGAAAAAGCTCTGCTATCTTTAGCAATTGTATGCTTATCTTTTTATTTCTTGGTAAAATCCTTATAATTTTCAATTATACATGCAACTGCCTCGACTGGAGGATTAGCTACATGCTTAATTCTAAATTTATATTTCTTCAAAACCTCATCCACATGTACTTCTTGTTCCTCTAACTCCTTTTGTTGGCATTATGTGAACCGGTATGAGGACATAATGACATTGTATGTTGTCATTGATGTCAATATGCTGAAGAAGTGAGAACTAGCATATGAGAGAACCGATATAACACTGTGAACCAACATTTGTGCCAAAGTGAAGTGGTGTGTTTGTTCATGATGAACTAGCATATAGTTATGTGAACTGGCTCATGGAAGTATTGTATGACTATTGGTTGGTAGTCTCAACTTCAGGGTTTCCGGTTTAAGTACTTCAAGCCTGTGTGGCTCAACTGATGACTTTGTGTGATGAGTTAGCATGGTAACAAAGAACAGATCATGTTGCCACGTAAGCCTTGTGCGTGTGAATTATCTTGCATGAAGGAGATTGTTCCTATCTACCTCGAGAATGTGAGAAGTTTGTAAAATGGTGATAACGTATGATGGGTTATCAACCGCCATAAAATCGGTGAAAATGGACGATGGAGAATGTCTTGAGATTGGATCAAGAACTACTGCATTTAATGCAGTGTGCTCAATGGTTAGGATTGAAGCGTTTGAATTCCTTAACCTAACAGGTTTAGGGTTTATGCTATCGACCTATCTATTTTCCTATAAGGTCGATGTTGTGTCTCTTTCTGAGGTTGTTGGCAAAAGTTGTGTGTGTGTGTATCCAAGAGAAGGGATACGTGATTCTTGCTAGACCCAAAGGAGAGAAGTGATACCTGCAGAGTGTAAGTGCAGAAGGTGAAGAGGAGCTCAAGCGGATCTGCTTTGGCATTGAGTGTTGTTACCAGATCATTGTAATACCTGTTGATCTCTAACCACTTCAACAGTTGGAAAATCCCTTAATAGTGTAGCCTTAACCGACTTGCTGTAAATCCTTTAACAAGGTAATTCAAAGCTATTGAGTTTGAAATCATTTAGCTATTGAGTTCTTGAAATCCTCTAACAAGGTAACCTTTAACAAGGTTTAACCCTTAACTAGGTATTCTAGCCATCCCTTAATCGGTTGATCCCTAACAGGATCAGTTCCTAGTAGAACCTATTGTAATGTCTCTAATCGGACAAGGCTCCTAATAGAGCGGACTTCTAAAGAGTTCAAAAATAGCTTGTGGGTATTCATCCCCACCATGGTTTTTCCCAGTTGGGTTTCCATGTGAAAAATATGTGTGTCATGTGTGATGCTTTTATCTTGTGATGCTTTCCTATTGTCTATCAAGCATATGATGGTTTTGTGTTTTATGCCTATCAATAAAACATGTTGAGCTAGCTGTTATTATGATCTGATGATAGATTACCTGTTTATGCATAAGGGTGAAATGGTAGTGTAGTCTTGAGTTGAGTGAAAAGCTAAGTGAGTAACCGGTTAATGCTTGTCTAAGTCATTCTTAGCTTTACCGGTTGCACTTTGTTTCAAACCGGTGTCACTATTTGATAGTCATTTGAAGTGTTTGCTGTCAAACCGGTTTAGGATTGTATTTTTGTCTATACTGATTCACCCCCCCCTCTCAGTACTGGGTTAGTACTATCTGTTCATCATTGAGTTATCAATTGGTATCAGAGCATCCTTCAGGTCCTCTATGCTATAAGATTAACCGCTTGAGGTAAAGATCCCAGTCTAATGATGAAGAGGGAAGGTCCAAAGTTTAACAGAGAAAATTTCAGTATATGGAAAGATAGAATGAAGATATACATCAGAAGCATGGGTGCTCAACACTGGAGCTATGTTGTGATTGCCCATGTTGCTCCTACCGGTACCCTTACCGATGACCAAAAGAGAGAGATGCAGGAGAATGGGAAAGTCATGGAAGCCCTAATTAGTAGTTTATCTGACATTGAGTTTATTGATGTTTAGGATAAGGTAAATCCCAAAGAGGTATGGGACACTCTTGAAAATATCTATGGTGGTGATGAGCATGTAAAATAGGCTAAGGAAGAAAGCCTTAGAGGAAAGTTTGAAGATATGCAGATGGTTGAAGGTGAGACCATTCAACAGTATGGAATAAGAATCAAAACAATTGTTGGAGATATCAAGAGTGCAATTGGTAAAATAGAAGATTCCACTGTGGTAAGCAAAGTCCTGAGATCCCTATTGCCAGTCTATGCAATAAGGGTTGCTGCTATTCAAGAGCTAAGATCAATAGACAAGAATAAGGTATCCTTAGACTCCATCATTGCAAAGTTGACAACCTATGAGCTAAATAGTTTCGATGACAGTGTTCAAAAGACTGAATCAACTTTTAAAGCTTCTGTAGTACCATCCAGAAAAGGAAAAGAAGTTAGCACTAGTGGTGAACCAAGATAGGGCAGAGAAATGGATGATGAGGAGATTCTGATGGCATTTGAAGCTCTCCTTTCCAGGAAAATTCCTAAAGGAACCGGCAAATACAAAGGTAAGCTACCTTTGAAATGCTTTTCTTGTAACCAGATAAGACATATTGCTATAAACTATCCTAGTGGTGACAACAAGAACAAACCGGAAAGGTTCAAGAAATTCAAAGGAGGAAACTGGAGAAACTGTTTTGTGGCAGTTGATGAAGGTGTCACAGATGAAGAATCAGAGGATGAAGAAAATGAAGATATTGTGTTTGTTGCTGTCAAGGAAGATGTGTCAAACAAGAAGGCTCTTGTCTCCCAGTTTGATAATTCCAATGAGTGGATCATTGACAGTGGTTGTTCTCACCATATGACTGGTGACCGGAGAAAGTTTCTATCCTTGGAGGAGTATGATGGTGGTGTGGTTTGCTTTGGCAATGATGCACCATACATGGTCAAAGGTAGAGGGTCCATCTCTTTGAATGGAAAGAGTAGTGCTGACAATGTGTATTGGGTTGATGGTCTTAGACACAACCTTCTGAGTGTTGCTGAGCTGAATGACAGTGGCCTCACTCTGGAATTCAAGAATGGAGTTTGCAGAATCAAAGGAAAGAATGGTGAATTGGTGGCCATCGACATGCAGACCAAAGGTAACCTATTTCAGCTAAATGCAAATATAAGTACATGTCTTATGGCTAAATTTGATGATAACTGGATATGGCATAGGAGACTTTGCCATGCAAACTTTGATAACATTGTGAAGGCTAGTAAGATCAAGGTAGTTAGAGGGTTGTCGGTGCTAAGAAAACTGGATAATACCTTGTGCAGAGAGTGTCAATTGGGAAAATGTCTTCCTCAACCTTTAAAGGTAAATCTTTTACTCCTGACAACTTGCTTGACCTTGTGCATAATGATTTGTGTGGTCCTATGAAAACTAGAAGTGTGTAGGGTGATAGGTACTTCATGATTCTCACTGATGACTACTCAAGAATGATGTGGGTCACATTCTTGAAAGACAAGTCTGAAGCCTTTGTAAAGTTCAAAGCTTTTAGAGCATTAGTAGAGAAGGAAAGTGGTAAAAGGATCAAGTGCTTGAGAACTGATCAAGGAGGGGAATTCACTTCTGGTGAATTCAAAAAGTACTGTGAAGAACATGGCATCAAGAGGCAATTGTCTACCCCCTAGACTCCATAGCAGAATGGCCTAGCAGAGAGGAATAACTGGACTGTGGTTGAAGCAACTAGAACCATGTTGATTCAAGGAAAGGTAGCTCGCACCTTTTGGAGAGAAGCGGTGAGCACTATAGTCTACACAATGAACCGGGTACTCATCAAGAAAGGTAAGGATAAAACTCCTTATGAATATTGGACCGGTAAGACACATGTGGTTAGCTACTTTAGAGTGTTTGGTAGCAAAATGTTACATCAAGAGGAGAGAACACCAGAGCAAATTTGATGTGAAATGTGATGAGGGAATATTCCTAGGATATTCCACCAAGAGCAAAGCTCTCAAGTGTTTCAACAATAGGACTTAGAGAATTATGGAAAGCATCAATGTAAGAGTTGATGAAACCTCTGAGAAAACTGAGGAAACCGACAGTGAACAAGCAGTAAACAAATTGGTTGCAACCTTCTGAGAACCGGTTGATAGCCAACCGAGTACCATTAACAATATTCCTACACCGGCAAATGTAGATACTGATACTGATGGAGATGAGGATGAAGAAGAAAAGCAAGAGGAATATATCAAGACCATTCCTTGGTATGTCAAGCTGAATCATGATCCTAAGCAAATCATAGGAGATAAGGATGTAGGAATCCTTACAAGAAGAAAGGTCAAATAAAACTCATGTATGATCTCTGAATTTGAGCCTAAATCATTCAAAGAGGCACATAAGGATGAAGACTGGATCAAGGCAATGGAAGAGGAACTTGACCAGATAGAGAAAAATGGTACATGGTCTTTGGTACCCAGACCGGAGCACAAAAATGTCATTGTTACTAAATGGGTTTTCAAAAATAAGCTAAATGAGGATGGCACAGTGATTAGGAACAAAGCCAGATTAGTGTGCAAAGGATATGCTCAAGAAGAAGAAGAAAACTATGGTGAAACCTTTGCTCCCATAGCTAGATTAGAAGGAGTCTGTATGCTTCTTGCATATGCAGCTTTTAAAGGTTTCAAAGTATATCAAATTGATGTAAAATTTGCATTCCTAAATGGTGTACTTGAAGAGGAGGTCTATATTGAGCAACCAGATGGGTTTGCCCTATCTGAAGACAGTAACATGGTATGTAAGCTACATAAAGCCTTATATGGACTAAAGTAGGCACCTAGAGCATGATATTAACATCTGCATTCCCATATTGTGAAGGTTGGATTTGAGAGAACAAGTGAAGATAGTAATATCTACATGAAGTTTGAAGGAGATCAGATCCTGATCTGTGAGATATTTTTTGATGACATTATCTTTGGTGGAGATGACAAGATGAGTCATGAGTTTGCAGATGAGATGAAGAAATAATTTGAAATGTCACTCATAGGGGAGATTAAATTCTTCATTGGACTGCAGATCCAATAGATGAAGGATGGAATCTTTATCACTCAATCCAAGTATGTCAAAGAGGTGTTGAAGACCTTTGGCATGGAAGATAGCAAACTAGTTGGTACTCTGATGGTGACCAGTTGTAAACTATCTAAAGAAGATGACTCAGAAATGGTTGATGAAAAGGAATACCGATCAATGATTGGTAAGTTGCATTATGTAGTGCATAGCAGACTGGATATTGCACATGCAATTGGCATTACTGCAAGATTCTAGAAAATCCCAAGAGAATCTCACTTGGTTGTAGTCAAGTGGATTCTTAGGTATCTGAAGGGAACTGTTGACTATGGATTATGGTATCCTTATAGCAAGGATTTCAACTTGAAAGTATACACAGATGCTAATTGGGCAGGCAATATAGATGACCAGAAAAGCGCAATAGGTAGTGCATTCTTTCTCGGTGGTAGACTAGTCTCATGGATGAGTAAGAAGCAGAGTTGTATCTCTTAGTCTACAATGGAAGTAGAGTATGTTGCAGCTTTCATGAACCGCACTCAGACAATTTGGATGAAGCATGTATTAAATGGCTTCAAAGTTCTTGTGTCTAAACAGGAAAGTATATTTTGTGACAATACTAGTGCAATTAATATTTCCAAGAATCCAATTTTACATTCTAGAACCAAGCACTTTGAGCTTAAGTATCATTTCTTGAGGGAAAAGGTTCAGAACAAAGAGATTGCACTGGAACATGTTTCCAGTCAAGAGCAGTTAGCAGACATATTCACCAAGTCTCTCCCAAAGGCTACATTTATGTACTTAAGAGGTGAATTAGGGGTGTTGCCCCTTCAGGAGGTAAACTTAAGGTATATGCTCCACACCAGTCAGGTATTGCATAGTCAAATTTTTCTTCAGGATTGATGTGTTGAAGGATGCTACTCCTCAGGGGGAGCAACATAATGGAACAGGGAAGCTTGTGCCTCCACTTTGGCATTATTTTCAAAGGGGGAGAAGATGTGAAGTGGAGAAGATATCTTTATTTATTACCATCAATGCCAAAGAAGATGTGAAGCGGAGACAATATCTTTGTTTATTGCCATCAATGCCAAAGGGGGAGATTGTTGGCATTATGTGACCCAGTATGAGGACATAATGACATTGTATGTTGTCATTGATGTCAATATGCTGAAGAAGTGAGAATCAGCATATGAGAGAACCGATAGAACACTGTGAACCGACATTTGTGCCAAAGTGAAGTGGTGTGTTTGTTCATGATGAACCGGCATATAGTTATGTGAAGCGGCTCATGGAAGTACTGTATGACTACCAGTTGGTAGTCTCAACTTCAGGGTTTCTGGTTTAAGTACTTCAAGCCTGTGTGGCTCAACTGATGACTTTGTGTGATGAGTTAGCATGGTAACAAAGAACATATCATGTTGCCATGTAAGCCTTGTGCGCGTGAATTATCTTGCATGAAGGAGATTGTTCCTATCTACCTCAGGAAGGTGAGAAGTCTATAAAATGGTGATAACGTATGATGGGTTATCAACCACCATAAAATCGGTGGAAATGGATGATGGAGAATGTCTTGAGATCGGATCAAGAACTGGTGCATTTAATGCAGTGTGCTCAATGGTCAGGATTGAACCGTTTGAATTCCTTAACCTAACAGGTTTAGGGTTTAGGGTTTATGCTACCGACCTATCTGTTTTCCTATAAGGTCGATGTTGTGTCTCCTTCTAAGGTTGTTGGCAAAAGTTGTGTGTGTGTATCCAAGAGAAGGGATACATGATTCTTGCCAGACCCAAAGGAGAGAAGTGATACCTGCAGAGTGTAAGTGCAGAAGGTGAAGAAGAGCTCGAGCAGATCTGCATTGGCATTGAGTGTTGTTACCAGATCATTGTAATACGTGTTGATCTCTAACCACCTCAACAGTTGGAAAATCCCTTAATAGTGTAGCCTTAACTAACTTGCTGTAAATCCTTTAACAAGGTAATTCAAAGCTATTGAGTTCAAAATCCTTTAGCTATTGAGTTCTTGAAATCCTCTAACAAGGTAACCTTTAACAGGGTTTAACCCTTAACTGGGTATTCTAGCCATCCCTTAACCGGGTGATCCCTAATAGGATCGGTTCCTAGAAGAACCTATTGTAATGTCTCTAACTGGAAGAGTTCAAAAACAACTTGTGGGTATTCATCCCCACCATGGTTTTTCCCAGTTGGGTTTCCACGTGAGGAATATGTGTGTCATGTGTGATGCTTTTATCTTGTGATGCTTTCCTATTGTCTGTCAAGCATATGATAGTTATATGTTTTATGCCTATCAATAAAACATGTTGAACTAGCTGTTATTATGATCTAATGATAGATTACCTGTTTATGCATAAGGGTGAAATGGTAGTGTAGTCTTGAGCTGAGTGAAAAGCCAAGTGAGTAATCGGTTAATGCTTGTCTCGGTCATTCTTAGCTTTACTGGTTGCACTCTGTTTCAAATTGATGTCACTGTTTGATAGTCATTTGAAGTGTCTGCTGTCAAACCAATTTAGGACTGTATTTTTGTCTGTATTGATTCACCCCCCCTCTCAATACCGGGTTAGTACTATCCGTTCATCATTAAGTTATCACCTTCACCATATCCACCACCTCTTGACACTGAGTAATCAGCTATGTGTATCTATCCATAAGGGCAACATCAAACTATGCAACAGGTCCTAGGTGTTGTGCCTCATATGCATCCCACTGATTCAAAACTTGCTGCTAGTCCATTATTCCTGTATCAGCTATTCTGAGGCCAAAAGGTCCTAGTATGTTCATCACAAAATTCTCATATGACAAAATTTCCTTGAGGAGAGGGTCTCAATTGTCAGTCATGTCCTTGATATACTGCTGATACATCTCTATCTTCAGTTCCAAAATGTATACACAGGACTGTAAGTTTTCATAGCTATCTCCTCCTAAGAGATCCTCTTTTACTACCACATATTCTCCTAGTCGTAGTATCCTTTTCAAAACTCGAAGCTGTTTATTAAAGGTGTTCTCCTTCCGCTCCCATTATGTGGAGTAGGTTGCCAAAGCTCCACCTGCCTGTACTGCCTTATAGTATATTTCTACTGTATTCTGCAAGAACAACCTAATCTTGGTTGCATTTACTTGAGTCCAAGATTTGGCGGCAGCAGCCACTCGTCTCACCTCTACTATTGTCTTTAGTTCTCCCTTTGGTAGTGATGAGGTTGAAGGTAGGTTATCAGTTCTATAAGAGTCCATAGGCTTACTCATTTCAATCAGGAGCTGTTTATATTGCCCAAGTTGCACTTTAAGCTCCATATTTGAGGTATGTTCTTTTTCAACATGCCCTCTGACAACACTTGTGGCTAGTTCCAAGGTATCTAGCTCTCCCCACTTGGTTTGCTTACCCAAATTTACTTAGGATATTTGATACTTGGGAGAAACCTGTCCCTCAACTTCATGTGGTATTGCCACATCTGCAATCACCTCATCGGAATCTATTTTTGACAAATGATGGATGGTTTTCAGCTTTTTAACCTTTGGAGGTTCCTCAGTGATTACTTGTTGTAGAGTGACCTCTGGGAGTTCTTCTTTTCTCTTTTTCTTCCCGAAGGTAAACTCCAACCATTGTGGTATATATTCATCTTTATCACCTTGATGTGATACAATATCCGCGGTTACGATGTGAACTTGTGCCTACTCCTCTGCTTCATCTCTTACTTCAGCTCTCGTTTGCCCAGGATCTTGGAGTGAGGAAATCTGGCGGGCTAGGTTAGCTTGGAGAGCTTGTTGTTTATTTAATTCTCCTAGCTTGCCATTGACCTCCTCATTGAATGCCATTTCTTCATCACCTGGCTCCATCGCTCTGTCTCTGCTTGCCTGACTACTATATCCTTAAGAAGGTCCTCTTGATCTTGGGGAGTTAGGATCAACCTTTCATTCAATATGTCTTCTGCCTCACCCCCTTCGCCTTCTAGCAGTCGTTGTTTCTCAAGATCCTCTTCTTCTTGATCAGAGTCAGACTCGACGTTTCTAACTCTCACCCCTTCAGTGGTGGATGTGAAGCCTTGCACTCTAGGCTGCCCTATAGATGTATTGACTAATGGTGGTGTAGGAGCAGTGGTGCTTGGAGCACTTGTTGTACCTGTTGAAGGTGGCTAAGTGAGTATCTCCTCAGTAGCTTTTGCATTCTCTTCTTGTTCCTGGGTACCCTCTCCTTCGGTGTGGCCTATAGCCATCCTTGATGGGAGAACTTTGGCGAGTGGCACCATGCCCAGTCCATCGGTCACCCCTAGGTTTGTAGCCTTCTTCAATAGTTTAGACTCCCTCATCTTTTCTTGGAGTTTCTTCAACAAGTCCTCAGTGATTTCTTGAGGCTTTTCTTCCTCACCTATGTCAGTGGAGGTATTCTTCTTTGAGGATGAACATGTCTTTCAAGCGTACTCCTTATGGTCCCTTGACTGAGGTACACCTGAGGTGGATTCTTTTTGTTTTGTTTTTGATACACTGGGCCTTACCCTCTAGCTTAACCATTGTTTAGTCCTATTGATGACTACCTGGGAGACCTCCACATTTGTATCTTCAGCTGTAGACCACTTTACTGGGGAGAGGGGCCTCTTATCTATACCTGATTCTCTATAGAATGGATCAAGTAACTCTCCGTCATCCCTCAGGTCTTTAGGGAGGTTAGTCTAAATACCAAAATATCTTACCTATGGGATAGATAACCTATTATAATTCTTTTCCCTTACCTCAAAACTATCTTGTAAGTTGGCCCATAAGTCTTCTAGGCTGGGCTTGTGCCCCTCATATGCCTTAGGCATAGCTTGTTTGAGTTTCCCATAGGGATCATAAAATTCCCTAGCATGATCATATATTTTTAAGTTTAAATCTTAAAGCTCTTATTCTGCTAGTTTTGCCACTTGTATCTTGGAACAGGCAAAGTATCCAATACACACTAAGAAATCAATTCCTGTTTTATGTTTTGATGACAGCAATGACTGAAGGCCTACAAGTTGCCTTACATATTCTAGCATAATCACCCTATCATTGCAATAACGAGGCAGCAACATTGGGTTCCCTATGAATCCACTAACCCTGATGTAAGTGGAGCATGGGTTTTGGATGAACCAACATGTCCACTCTCGGATGATAGCCATAGCCTCTAGGCTAATCCGATATCCTGCATCCCCTGTCAATTTGATGATTATTGGGAAAACAAAGGCATAATTAACCCTCTTGAAATGCAGCTTAGCATTGGCTAGAGTGAGTTGGGAATAATACTCCCATATCTTCTTATGTCCTTCCTTCTCTCCCAATTTTCCTTCCACCTGTAGACTTGGGAATTTTCTAGCTCTGGCAGCTACCCAAATGACATATGATGTGAAGAAGAATTTTTGTGTGTGTTGCACCTCTTTCATCTGCTTACAGATATTATGAGAGAGGATTTGTGGCCAATCAAAGTATTGTTTCCCTATTAAGATAGTGCTCATGAACTGGAACATCCAGGGATGGAAGTGCTTGCAGTCCGACTTGCAAAAGGCCCTGCTGAGCATAATGATCAGGTCCTTTAGGGGTTCTTTGAAATCCACCCTTAGGATCTCTGTTGCCTTAAGCCCTATCTTTCTTTCTTCTTCTAGCCAATTGGCATTCATGTGCCTCTTACTGATTTATATTTTGTCATTCCATGCCTTTAAGGCTTCTTCTTTGGTTAGCAGAAACACTTATTCCCTAGTGGGGATACCAAAGATGAACCCAAACATAATTGGGGATAAGTCTAAAACTGTTTTTCTCTGTGCATCTATGCACTTTCTAGTCTCTGGATTAAAAAATGGGGCAATGGCCATTATTAATTCTAGTGCCTGCAAAGAATGTGAGAATACAGTGGCCTCTACTAGGCCGGATCTCTTGATTCTTTAGCAGAGGGCCTCCAGGCTAGGTTTATTCAATTGAGTTCTGATATCTTCTATTTCTATGTGGCTGATTTCTGTGTCTGTAACCCATCTGATTTGATACTCAAGCTTTGGGACATGGACCTATCCCTGGTAATGGTACTTCATGGTGGCTGGGAGTCTGTCAATTTCTTTGCCTCTTTTGCTGGCAGATGAGTCCATCTAGCCACTCGAACCTGCAAGTAAAAACACAACTCTTCAGTCTTCAAAATGAGGCATAAACTTTAAATTGCTTCGGAACTTCAGGGTCCTGGGTTAGGCACAAGGAGAGAAGGCTCGGAACTCTGAGGATCCGAGGTTAGGTCTACACAAAAACCTCCCAAAACTCTGGGGTTCCAGGCTCATGGAATGGGGTGATCCAAAACTCTAGGGATCCGGGGTTCTGGGATGTGAAAACGGAAGCCACCCAGAACTCTAGGGATCTGGGGTTCCAGGGTGGTGGAAATGGAAACCACCCAAAACTCCGGGGATCTAGGGATTTGGGGTGGTGGAAATGGAAGCCGCTCGGAACTCTGAGGACCTGGGGTTCCAAGGTGGTGGAAATGGAAACCACTCGGAACTATGGGGATCCAGGGTTCTGGGGTGGTAGAAATGGAAACCACGCAAAACTCTGGGGAACCAGGCTCAAAACTAGGGCACGCAACAACAAAAAAAACAACGCGAAAAAACCAGAAAAAAAGCAAACAAAAAGGAAAGGAAATGAAAACTAACCAAGAAAACACAACAAGGGCGAGAAAATTCACCAACCTGGTGAATCAAAATGCCCAAAAACACCAAAGGAAGCTTGGAGGTTCGGAAGTTCACGACTTGGAGCTTGAGAGGAGGAATTGTGAATGCACAAATGAATTTTAAAAATTCCATCATCTCTATTTATAGCTCCTTGAAACCATCCATATGAAAGTGTTTAACACAACCCTGGGACTCTAGGGTCCTAGGATTCTGAGATTGACAAAAGAAAAAGAACACCCCACCCCGAAACTCGAGGGATCCGGGGTTCCGAAGCAGGCAGAGAAGACGACCTCGGGACTCCGGAGTTCTGAGGTAAAAACCAAAAAAGACCTCGGGACTCCGGAGTTCCGAGGTAAAAAGAAGAAAAAGGGGGCCCACATTTTGACTCAAGGAGACTAATGGGGAAATAGATATGCTAGGCATAATGAAAGGAATATCGTCATTGATATGAGAAAGACTAAGTGTTGGATTTCTAGGTTTACTCAAGGATAAGATCATCTCATTCTTCCATATTTGATAAGATTGAAAAATATCATCACTACGAGGCTTAAGAGGGTCAAATTGGTTAGACAAAAAGTAATCAAGATTAACATCTCTTTGCCTAATCATGGGTTGGTACATGCTATAATTAATTGTTATGATCTTGTCATCAAGAGGAAATTTCAAGCACTTATGAATGGTAGAAGGGATTTCTTTCATGGAAGAGATCCAAGGATGTCCCAACTTCACACAAAATTGTTTCAATGTAGGAATAATAACAAAATTAACATCTAAAGATTTAGTACCAACCTCAATGGGAAGAGTAATAGAGGGAAAAGAGAAACTGTCAAAGATTTTAATCATCACATTAGATTTATCATATGTCACTTGTTGCAATTGTAAGGTATAAAGATATTCTTAAGTTATAACATTAACCATACAAGCCAGATCAATGAGCACCCCTCATGAGGGCATGAATTTGATTCTTGTAGTGATCTACTGTGGTCCATCAGGTGCTTTTATAGTCTTACTAGGATCAAATGTATTGCATACGTTCTTAGAAGGTTCACCATATTATTAGACTCAAGGCCAAGATCAATACTCAAGGCCAAGATCAATAGGAGAGAATGCAAGACGATTAGTCTCAATCACATTATTGGAATGGGAAGGTAAAGGATTAGTGAAAACTTGAAAGTTTTGATTTGGAGGAGCTACAAGTTTGTTTCCTTCATTCACACCAGCCACAAATATGGTATTGTTATCAATAAAGTCTTGAATATTACTTCTTAAGGAATAACACTTTTCAGTGTCATGATTGGGTTGATGATGACATTGAAAAAAAGATTTGGAATCAAAGTAAGGTGACAAAGGATTTGATGTAACAAGTGGTTTAATAGGGGGAAGCTTCAATACATTCCTTTATAACAATTGTGTCATAATACTATGCAAAGATTCATTAAGAGGAGTGAATTATTTTCTAAAACACCTGGACAAAGGAGGCACACCTATTGTTGTGACCACTACTTGAGTGTTGTTGTCATTGAACTTAATGAATCCCTTATTCAGTTTGAAATTCACAAAAGGTTGTTGAGCACTTTCACTTTTATCAGTTAGAGTGATTGAAGGAGATTGTTCCAATTGACTCGTGGTAAGGTGATAATTGTGAAGTATTGTGCACAACTGTGTAAGGAAGTAAACTCAGAAAAGAGAAATCTATCTCTAATATCTTTTTGAAAAATAGAAATGAACATTCTTTGAATATCTTGATTAGGCACATGAAAAGCAATTTGTGAATACAAATGTTTATATCTACCAATAAAATTAGTCACTTTTTCTTTGACACCTTACTTACACCACATCAAATCAGTCAAAGTAATCTTAGGACCAATATTATTTTTAATTTGTTGAATGAAAGTACTAGTCAATTGTGAAATGAAGTAATATAATAAGGAGGCAAAGAACAATACCATTGAAAAACTTTATCCCTAAGAGTTCTAGGAAACACTTTAGCCAAAAGTCTCTGGTCTTGACCAAAGTCACTGCACAAAGTTTGAAATGTTTTCACATGAGTTAAAGGATCACCTTTTCTATTATAAAGCTCCAATTGAGATACTTCCACATGTTTATGAGGGACAACATGAATAATGTCATTAGATAATGGGCTTGCTACATCAAATATGGGCACATTATACTTAGATTGATTCATGGAAGCTATTTGTTGTTGTAAGGAAGACACTGTTTGGGCTAGATTATTACTAGTAGCTTCGGTGGATGGAATGCAATTGGACAAGTTGGATTGAGAAGGGGGATTAAAATTGTTGTATGATGGTAGAGAGTGAGAATAAGGAGGTGGAACATTATTGTATGTAGGTATATGAGATGATTGTGCAACAAATGGAAGACTCACATGAGAAGGGATGAAGGAGTTATGATTAGAGGAGTTTCCCCCTTGACTAACATGTGTAGGTATGATATTTTGTGTAGAGGTAGCCATGATGTTAGATGTAAAGGTGGGAATACTAGCCATAGGAGTAGTCATAGGAATGGAATGATTAACTTTATTAGGAGGTTGTGTATAACCAAGGACTTCAACACAACTCTTCATAGACATAATATTAGTATCAACAATATGAGAAATACCATGCAACAACCAACACAAGTTTATCACTTTGAACCATTCTTTTCAATCCTTCAATCAATGGTAGAGCCTCACTTTATGGGTATTGTTGACTCATCCATTGTTGAAGATTTTCAAATTTATTGCCAATCTTCACCAATTGGTCAATGGAAAACCTAGTTAGTGATTCATCCACATCATGAGTATGAGGGAAATAATGAGGATAAATTGGATCATTTGTAGGATTGGAAGAACAACCAACATCCTCATGGAACAATTTATCCAAATTAGGCTCCATATCCTTGGTAATTAAACCTTCTGAAGCCTCAATTCTACAACTTCTTCTCACTGGGATATTATAGGTTGGATTAATAGTAGTAAAACTCATGAGCAGAGGAGGGAAATTGAAATTTATAATTTGAAATTTAGAAATTGAACTTTAAAATAATTAAACAATGCAAAATTTTGTAAAAATGATTGCTCAATTAATTTAAGAAAATTGATTTGTGATTTTAAAAGATAAATACAATCCACAAGTAAATTTAAATTTAAAAATTAGGGTTTTGTGAAAATAACCTCATAATTTTTAGAAATTGATTTGAAATTGGATCTAAAATTACAATTGTGAATTTGAATTAACATTAACAATTAGATATGAAATAATTAATTCAAAATTAGACAACCCACAAGCTCAATTTTAAATTTTAAAATTAGGGTTTTGGTGAATTTAACCTCTAAATTTTTAAAATTCACTTGGAAATCAAACATGTAAATGGAAGTTTGAATTTTAAATTGCATAAACACTCAAATCTGAAAACAAAAACCAGAATTGCAAGTGCAAGGAGTCAGGTTCACCAAAATGTAAAGGGGTGAAAAATTAGGGTTTCCAGCACAAGATGTAGTAAAACCACTATTTTTTTTAGGGACCTTTACATTCAAAAGAGGGGTTGAATGCAATAGATTTAGTCACAAACCAGCAAGGATAAGGACTGAAAATATTGATTGGATTAAAGGTGTGAATTTGTTTAACCTCTTTTGTAAGTTGAATTGTTAAAATTAGGGTTAAATGATGGTAATGAGAGTAGAAACATAGAAATGACAAGCTATGAATGTAGGATTGAGTCACCAACCTGGAACTGAGAAATATAAGAAAATATGGATTTGATCCTCGAAGGAGCTCATGAAATGTTAGGACCATGATGCCCGTCGCCCTAGTCCTTCAAACTTTTCACACTCCAATGGGGAATCGATTCATCAATGTAAATAATGCTTATTCTGAAGATCGCAACTCTGTACATGTTTCCTAAACACAAAAAGAAGGGGAAATAGGTTGGGGATTGGGGTTTGCCTAAGTGAAACCTCAATTTTGGAAGTAACCATGGAATAGAGATAAAAGATAAATGAATTGTTGTAATGTAAGATTGTCCTTTTGAGGGAGACACTGAATAATGATTGAAAACCAAATGATATACCTCCTTGTGAATTTTTGTTTGTCTCCACACAAAATCAGGGTTTTATGAAGTCTTCAACAACATGGAACATGAATTTTTGAAACTCCAATGCTTGAATCTTGACCTTATTGCTACTCCAATCCTTGAAGGAAGACTGATTGCTTGCTCACTTGACTTGAATTCTTGATTGCTTGATGTCGAATTTAATTTCACGTGTGTGGATTGCTAGATATGTATGTGATGATCAAATGGGAGGAGAAGCCTCCTTTTATACTTGCCACATGAAAAACATATTACTTTTCCGACATGAGAAAACACGAGGCTAGGTTTCCCACTCAATTTTTGCAATGGAAAAAGGGTTCAAAGAGGGACCCAAATAGGGAGGACCAAGGCATGGTGCCCTAGTCCTATTGGGCACCAATTCACCATGCCCTAGTCCTACCCATTTTTGAGGCTATGATAAGGGGTTAAGTTGATGTATGAGGTCATATTTGCATGGTTCTAGCAAAATCAGATCCCAGTCAGGCCTAGGGGTGAAAACGCTAAGGTAAGTACCCAAATGCAATCAAAATTGTAAAGGGGTACAATTTTAGGATGCTACAATAGTCAATTTGATTATAAGTAATATAATGATTTTTAGCAAGGAGATCATATGATATTTTCATGAACATAAGTAGGAATATTTTTCTACATTTATATTAATCATGAATGGTAAATTCATGATACTAAACATATAGTGATGATTAAGCAATAAGTTAGATGGGTATCTGTAGTGAAATGGGGGACCAAAAGGAGGTCTCTTAAGTGGTCATTTTTTAAAATCAGGTTAGAGTGATGTTGGATGATAAATTGAAGATGTGCTCAAAATTTGAAGATGCAACAAAAACAAGAGTCATAGTGCTCTATCTAATTTCTAAAGTAATTTTTTTTGAAAAATGGTGGAGATTAAGGGGATTAAATAGGGATGCCACACAAAGGGATCTTATTTTTATAAAAAAAAACATAACGTAGCATATAGTGTAGCCTCCTATTTAAAATGTTAACTTATTTTAGTATTTCAAAAATTTCTTTGGTGAAAAATTAGCTAGTACAATTTAGTTTATGCCCAAAGTTCAAGCTAATTTTTTAATAATTTTGAAAGTGGACACATTCTAAAATACAAAAAGTTGAGCACACATCACCCTTTTTTTGAAATTTAATCACTATTTAACTATGAATATAATTTATAAAAATATAATTTATTTGAAATTTTGATGAATGACTAAAAATGAAGTCAAAATACCATATGTGGGTTTTTGATGAAAAACGGACACTACCAAAAGAAATTAAAAATCATAACCTTAAGATATTCAAAACATAAAAATTTAAATAACTAAAAATTCAAGATTGATCTTAACATTATTGTGTGATTTTTTCAAAACCAAACATTGAAAGACATGTAAATATTCAACAGACAATGCACTCACGATTTCATCATTTGTTGATAAATTGCAAAAAAAAATTGTATGGGTATTAAAATTTTAGTCCAACTCAAAGAGTTGAAAATTTATAAAGCATAAAATAGTGTGAGTCTATTATATTGTTCTTGCATTATAATGTGAGCGTGCAATAATGTGCTTGTATTTTTGTGAAATAGAAAACTCTCTCTCTCTCTCTCTCTCTCTCTCTAGGGTATTACACACCAAGATCTAGCTATGGGGTGTCATTATGTCCAAAAAAATAAGATAAATATAAGTACTTCCAACAAGGAATGCATTCTCACAAGAAGTGTCACTTGAGAGCAATGCAAGTACGAAAACACACATATTATTCATTTTGTAGGCACAAAGAAAAAATGGTTGTACTAACATGTCTGATTGGGCATGTGAATACTAGTGAAGGCATCTATTCATTCTTGCAAAAAAATATTCAACTAAGATAGATTAGTTATTGGACCTCATGGTATGTGGTATGTTCCATTTGGATCTATAAGTAGATATGAGATCCATCCATATTAATGTCTCTCAATTCTAGTCAACTCAATGATATTTGACCATGCCAACAATGAATGCATTCTTGCAAAAAGTATCCATTGAGAGTAATACAAATATGGCAAGAAGCATATTTTATATCTCATGCATCGTGGACAAAAAGTGACTATTCCAATACATCCAAGTGGGTGGGTGAATTATATAAAAGAAATCTATTTATTCTCTAAGTTAACTAATTTTTTTGGGCTACAATATTCCAATGTAGTATTGTAGGATCCCTAATAGCATAAAAATTTCCAAACTATGGTAGACTATTTATTGGAGTTTGTGGCACACATGAATATTCTATCTAATTCTACAAGTACATATGGGTCCTCGCATGTAAATCTTTGTTAATTTTGGTCAACTCAATACCATTTGACCATGCTAACAAGGATTGAATTCTTGTAAAATGTATTAGTTGAGAGGAGTACTTATATTACAAGAATCATGTTTTATATTTTGGGCATCACGTGGCTAAACCAACTACACCAAAATATTCGAGTGGGTGAATGAGTGCTAATGAAGGCCCTTGATCATTGCCTAGGTTACTTGATCATTTTGGGCTACATTATTTTGATAATCTCTTAAGAGTCTTAAGTGTAAAAACTACCAAACTATGATAGAATGGCTCTCATAATTCTTGGAAATTACAAGCATTTTGTCTAAAACTATATCTCCATGTAGGGTTCCTCCACAATAACCTCTCTTATATTTTTTCAAACCACTTGATCATGTCAATGATAAATGAAATGTTGATAAAAACATCATTTTTGTTTAGATAAAAGTTGTTAGGAGCCATATTTTGTATTTCATGGATTATGAGGGAAAAATGACTATTACATCACATCCAAGTGTGTTGGTGAATGCTAGGTAAGGAACTGGATCATTTTGGGCTACACTATTCCAATAAAGTCTCTTAAGATACCTAAGTGTAAAAGGCTGCCAAACTATGACAAGCTGATTCTTAGAATTTGTGGCACCTATGAATGTTAATTTGTTTGAAACTAAAACTACATTTATGGTCTCTCCACAATAACCTCTCTCATTTTTCTCTCTAAACCATTTGACCATGGTGGCGTTAGATGAAATGTTGCAAAAAATATCATTTGCATTCAACAAAAACTTGTAGGGAGCCATATTTTACATTCTACATCTCACGAGGCTTAATTAAATATACAAACATGTAGGTATGGGTTGGTTAATGCTAGAGAGATCTCGTTCCATATCCTAGATGTCCTATTTTTTTTGGGATACACTATTTCAACAAAGTCTCTTAAAAGACCTAAGTGTAAAAAAAATATGAAACTATGACAGACTTGTTCTTGAAATCTATGACACATATAAATGTTTTGTCTAACCTTATAGTTGTCCATTGGATCCCTTCACAATAAATTCTCTCAAAAAATAATCAAACCATTTGACAATGGTGACAATGAAAGAAATGTTACAAAAAGAGTCATTTATTTTTAACAAAAACTTGTCGAGAGCCACATTTTTTGTTATTCATCTCATGGACCTTAACTATAAAGGAGAACACATCAAGTTGGGTGGGTGAACACTAAGGAAGGCTACATTCTCACCCCAACTTTATTGATAATTTTGGGCTATAGTATTCCAAGAAAGTCTCTTTAAGAAACTTGAGTGTAAGTAAACTACCAAAGTATGACATAATAGTTCTCAAAATTCACAAATTTTTCATCTAAACAAATAGTTTCACATAGGGTCCATCCATAATAAGCTCTCCCAAAAAATTTCTCCAAACCATCTAAGTGTGATGATGATAGATGAAATGTTCCAAAAGGCACCATTTAAGTTCGACAAAAACTTGTCAAGAACCATATATTTTGTTCTTTATCTCATGGATATCAATCAAATATGTAAACACATTGAGATGGGTGATTGAAAACTAGGGTAGGCCCCATTTTTCACCCCATATGTCCTAATCATTTCTAGGAACACAACTCTAATAAACTCTCTTAAGAGAGCTAAGTGAAAAAAAATGCCAAACTATGATGGATTGGTTCTCATAATCTATGGCACCTATGAATGTTCTGTCTAAACCCAAAGGTTCACATAGGTTCCCTCCATAATGAATTCTCTCATATTTTTTCTCCAAACCATGTGATGGTCCAATGGATGAAATGCTACAAAAAGTGTTATTTGTGTTCAACACAAACTTGTTGGGAGCCATATTTTGTATTCTTCATCTTGTGGGGATCAACTAACTACATGAACACATTAGGATGAGAGAGTTAACATTATGGGAGGCCCCATTTCACACACTAGTTATCTCAATCATTTGAGGCCACGCTACTTTGATAAAGTCTCTTAAGAGACCTAAGTACAAAATAATCCAAACTAAGACATATATTCTTGAAATTTATGGCACAAGTACAAAAGTTCATTCTACACCTACATTTGCATGTAGATTCCTTGCATAATAAATTATCTTATTTTCTTCCAAACCACTTGATTTTGGTAATGATGGATGAAATGTTGCAAAAGGTATCATTTGTGTTCAATACAAACTTTTCAAGAGCCATATTTTTTATTCTTCATCTTGTGGATCTCAACCAATTACATAAACAAATGAAAAAGTGGGTAGATGAACACTAAGGAATGCCCTATTTTGCACCCTAGCTATCTTGATTTTTCTAAGCTATATTGTTTCAATAAAGTCTCTTAAGAGACTTAAGTAAAAAAAATCACCAAGCTATGAAAAAATGGTTCCTAGAAGTTTTGGCACCTATGAATGTTATGTTTTCACTTACAACTATATGTAGGATCTGTCCACAATAACCTCTCTTAGATTCTTTTCCAAACAATTCGATTGTAGTGATGATGGATGAAATGTTGTAATTATGTCATTTATGCTCAACAAAAACTTTTTGAGAAGCATATTTTGTATTCTTCACCTTGGGGGCTCAAGTTATGGGCTACACTATTCTAACAACTTAGTCTATTAAGAGACTTGAGTGCAAAAAATTCCAAATTATGATGAATTGTTTCTCAAAATTTGTGGCACCTATGAATGTTACTTATGAACCTATAGCTACATGTAAGGTCCCTTGAAAATAACCTCTCTCATATTTTTCTCTCCAAACCATTTGATTGTAGTGACAATGGATGATATATTGTAAAAGGAATCATTTGTATTCAACTAAAACTTGTCATGAGTCACATTTTGCATTTTTCACTCTCATGTAGCTCAATTGATCACGTGAATATATTAGGTTGGAAATGTGACCACTAGAGGAGGCCCCGTTTTCCATCCAATTTGTCTCAATTGTTTTATAAAATGATATTATAATAAAGTTTCTTAAGAGATCTAAGTACAAAAAAATTTCAAACTATGATGGATTAATTTTGGAAATATGTTGCACCTACAAATGTTTCATCTAAACCTATAGCTACATGTAGATTCCCTACATAATAATATCTCTTATGTTTATCACCTCCAAACCATTTGACTGTTGTGATGATGGATGGAATGTTGTAAAAAGTGAAAATGACATTCAACACAACTTTCTAGGAGCCATAGTTTTTGTTCTTCATCTCATGGAGCTTAACCAACTACATGAGCATGTCGGTGTGTGTGGGAGAACACTAGGAGAGACCCCATTTTACCTAAATTGTCTTGATTATTTTTTAATGTCTATGGAATGAGATAGAGTTTTATGTCAGTTGTGATTATTAATGATGATGAGATACTTTTGCAGTAAACTAACCTACGACAAAGGATCTTTGTCAACCCACAATAGAAAGATGGTCACCCATAGTGCATTAAATATTCTGCAACTAATGGAGGTAGTGGTCAAAGATTTTGGGAATGGTTTATTTACAAATCATTGTACTTTTATAGATGTTGTCACTAGGAATAAATATAATCATGGGTTGAGAAGATATATGTGGTAACAATAGATCATGGCTCATAATTATCTATACCTTGATCTTGCATGTTTCTAGTTATAATTGCCTAAAATTTATGATGCAAATTCCTAAGAGGGCTATGAGTCTCACACCTCTATATGATTAAGTTCCTATTGTTGTTTAGAAAAAGAATAAGTCTTCTCCCTATGTTTTTAGGGGAGTTGACATTTGTTTTGAAGTTGTTTTGAGTCAAAGGATAAAGCTTTAATAAATGCCACTAGAAAATACCAATAATTATTTTCAACCACTATCTCCAAATGATGATGAGATACAGTTTTTTAAAAGCATATTGTTTATCCATTGTGAAAATTTTAGTATAGATATAAAATAGGATCTAAAGAAAAGTGATTTATAAATTCTTATCTTGTCTTAAATAAATAATACTTTACTATATTAAAAAAAATAAAAAAAATTTAAAGCTGTCATGATCTAAGTTAATGTTTATGTGTATTGAAAATATAAACAAAATTTTTAGATTGTCCTTTTTTCCTTCCATTTCATTAAATGTGAAAAAAATTGTCATATTTTTTTATTATTTTATCATTTTTACAAATATATATTATTTTTTATATTTTTTGAATAGATTTTGTAAAATCTAAAGAAAGTGTAAATATATATGCATTTCATACAAATGTATAAGACTTTTTCTAAGACCCTTTTTTTCTACAACTCTTTTTTATATAATGAATAATCTAAGCATAAAAAAATGCCTTTTTATGAATAATTGGTGTAGTGTCATAAAATTGTGACCCTAGAAATTTTTGACCACATTAGGGTCCTCATGCATGCGAAATTGAATCCCCTAGCCTGATTGGAGACCGGAAACTACTCAAACCCCAAAAACTGCATCTCCCTTGCCCTCCGCACTACCTAAACTGCATCCTATCCTACAAAAAAAGGCAGGACAGGGGTGTGGGGCCTGGTGCCCTTATCCCCTGCCCTATTTTGGGGTAGGACCCTTCCTAAGTCAGCATTGAAGGTTGTGCAATGAGTGGGAAAACTTCCCCAATGTTGGCCTATGATGAAAATCAGTTTCATTAACCCGAATTGACAAGTATAAAAGTTTCATTTCCCTCTCATTTGCATAAGTTCAATAAGGTGAATTTTTTTTTATCAAGCGTTCAAGAGCATTTGAGTATCTCTTTCAAGTATTGAGCATCTCAAGTCTCCCTTCAAGGCTAGGTGTTGCATTCATGTCAAGGATTCAACCATTAAAGAGGAGATCCATTTCAACATTCAACTTCATACAAGAATTTCTATCAACATTTCTATCACAACCTCCCTTGAGGTTGCAGGTGCGCAACTGTACTTTCAGATTTGGACTCCATTTGTAGAGGCGAAAAAACCCTTTTCATTTTGTGGATTTTTCAGAGGACCGTGTACACTTTCACCACAGTCTGGACAACTTTCCTCAAATTTGCAGGACGACTTTGTCTCAACATATTACTGCCAAATCCAGGTGCACAACTTCATCCTACACTCCGATCTTGAGTTATTATCTGTTCTTTGTCTCTTTTCACTTAGTCTTAATACACAATTCAATCAATTCCTTTCCATTCAGAGTAGAAGAGGGGATTGACTTATCATTCTCATTTCATTCAGAATTCTATCTTCTTCTTTGGAGGTTGAATCTAGTGAATCCCCCCACCCACCTCTTCCAATGTAATGCATGAAGTGTTTGAAGGGAAATTTGTAATGAAACTCTCATCTCTCCTTGGAGGGAAAGGGTAGCTTTCCTCTTGATCTCGGGAACCACTAATCACACACTCATCCATCACAAGGGTAGGGCATTGAGAATGAATGATAGATACCCATGGGAGAAGAGATGCTTGGAAGAAAGAATGGAAGCCTGCTCGATTCCCCTTGAAAAGGAGGAAAACATGCGTGGGAATCAATGCAATATCTATGAGAAAGAGATCAACCGCTTGTTCGGTGCTCAAATCTGGGTGTGCCCCCCTTCCTTTCAGAGCCAAGATTCAATAATGAGATTGTTCTTGGGATGGTTAAGACAGAAAGATCAAATGCAGACCTGCCTATTCTCCTCTTGTCTTCTCCACTCTGCCCAGAGATGGCGATCAATCAAATGCTGGAATCACTCCTTTTCTCAACTGACTTAAGCTCGACTGCTTATCAATATTCATTGTTTTGTTGAACGATGGTTTTTGAACCAATGAATGGTGAACCGAGCTCTGGTCTTTGCCTTCCTCAATCACATCCAGTGCAGCACATTTGGAACATAGGGAAGAATGAAACTCATTCACACATTTTTCACCCACCATTACATTTTGGTGAACTTGATGTCTTGCATGGTTTCCTTTGAACAAAATTGCATATTTTCATTTACAAGTTTTTTTTTTTGCAAACTTAGTGGTTCATTCATTCAAAACCCTAATTTTTTTAAAATCGAAATTGAGCTTGTGATTTGTAAAAATTGCTTGTGGTTATCTTAGGTCTAAAAATTGTTTTGTTTGTCAAATTCAATTTCCTCATTGTCTTGTTCAATTTGCAAATCAAATTTACAAAATTAAGTGGTTACTTGTTAAAACCCTAATTTTCAAAAATCATCTTGAACTTATGCAAAAATTGGATTTCCATTTAATTTTCAGATTTGTGATTGTTCTCAAACTAATCTTCTATCCTAGAATTCAAATTTTCAATTTCCCTCCTTTTTCAAAATTCAAAATTTCAAAAATTAAGTGGTTAGGTCATAAAACCCTAATTGTTAAATTTAATTGGATTTTGTTCAAATTTCAATCAATTTCATTCAAATTTAGATTTCTAAACATTTTCCAAGGTGTCCCTATCCATTAGGTTTGACCTTTTTCAAATTTGCAATTCAATTCCTCTTTATTTTCAAAACCCTAATAGGGTCCTATTTTTAAATTTGAACCTAAATTTTGCCCATCTAGAAATCATAAAATTCGCCAATTTTTTGGGGTTAGCTTTGAAATCATTATAATATTCATCCTTGAAAATTTCAGAAAAAGTTGGTTGGACCATGTGCATTCCTGCCACAGTCCTCAACTTTTTTCGCAAAATTTTAGGAGACTATTATGACTGTATTTAATAGCCTAAATCCAGAAGATTGGCTGATTTTGTTGATTTTTTATCCCTTTCGAATAAAAAATACCTCCAAAATTCAACATTTCAAATTTCAAGAAATTTTTTAAAATTAAGAGGTTAATTATAGTCTTCCCTAATTTTAATTTTTTGTTAATTTTAAAATTAAGTGGTATCCCCTTGGCCCTAATTTTAAAATTCTAATTGTCTTTTTATTTCTCCAACAAAGTTCAAATTGTGTAATCATTATTTTCTTAAATTTTGCATTACTTAATTTTGTAAGCTTTGTTCCTATAATTCAAAATTCAAAATTCAAATTTTCCCTCTAGTGAATGAGTTTTACCACTATTAGTCCTACGTATACTATCCCTATTAGACGAAGCATTATAATTAAGGCCTCCCAAGGTTTAATTACTGAGGAGATGGAGCCTAATTTGGGTGACTTCTTTAATGAGGATCATGCTAATTCTTCCAATCCTAATCATGTGCCTATTTACCCCATTGATGAATCCCATGATGAAGAAGAAAATTTAACTAGGGTCTCTATAGATCAACTTTCCAAATTGGACAATCAATTTGATAACTTTCAACAATGGATGTCCCAAGAATACCCTAATAGCGAAGCTCTTCCATTAATTGAAGGTGTTAAGCGCATGATTCAAAGTGATAAGAATGAAATTGATATATTGTGTGACATTGTACATATTGTTGATTCTAATGTCATGCTTATCAAGAGTTGTGTTGAAACCCTAGGTTATTCACAACCTTCAACACAAGTCAATCCTTCTATTCCTTTGACTACTCTTATGAATAGTATTCCTACTTTTACCTCCATCATCATGGCTACTTCAACTCAAAATGTCATCCCTACAACAATTAGTCATGGGGGCAATCCCTCTTCTTCATTAAATCCTCCATCTTTACCTATGTCTTCAATAAGTGTTTCTATTATCCCTCAACCAATCAATGTGACACAAGGGGGAAATTCCTTCAACAACTTTGTTCCTCCTTTAAGTGTCCCTTTTCCTACCCAATCATCACCTATTCCTACTTATCATAATGTCCCACCACCTTATTCTTAGTCCATACCTTCTTTCAATAATATCACACCACCTTCTCAATCAACTTTGTCTAACATCTATTCTTCTACCGAAGCGACAATTAACAATCTTGCTCAAACCATGTCTTCCTTACAACAACAAATTGCTTCTATGAGTCAATCCAAGTTTAGTGTGCCCACATTTGATGTTGTAAGCCCACTTTCTCTTGATATTGTTAAAGTCGTGCCACCTAAACATGTTGAGGTCCCTCAATTAGAACTCTATAATGGAAAAGGTGATCCTCTTATGCATTTCAAAACATTCCAAACATTGTGTACAGACTTTTCTTATGATCAAAGATTGCTTGTAAAACTATTTACAAGAACACTAAGAGACAAGGCTTTACTATGGTATTTCTCTTTGCCTTCTTATTCTATCACTTTTTTTCAACAACTGGCAAATTATTTCATCCAACAATTTCAAAACATTGGTCCTAAAATCACTTTGATTGATTTATTGCATTGTAAACAAGGTGTTAAATAAAAAATGACTGATTTCATTGGTAGATATAAGCATTTTGTTGGAATTCTACACTCTAGTGAGAAATGATGGGGTTGTCATTGATGGAAACCTACCGGCAACCTACAGGAAGCCACCCAACATTCATCTGGTAAATCACCGGTAGGCACCGACACCGACAGACACTTCACCGACAGCAACAACAATGTATATCGACACCCCATCCGACATGATTTTGTTTATTGTATGTAATTGTAAATATCTTTTTGTAAAAAGACTCATATATGTATGATATCTTGTAAATTATTTTGATATAAGATGGACACATGGATAATGTGTTAGCATTTAGCATTATAACAGACAATGGAAGATTGTTGGCATTTCAATAAGGATATTGAGAAGGTTGTTGATGATTATGGATATAACTGATTAAGGATGTTTACTGTCTTAATATTATTATTTTGTCATTGATGTCAAGAAATTGATTTTCTAATTCAGTATGATGTTGCCATACCTTGAGAAGTATGATTTGAAGAGTATAAAGATGTCGGTAAAAGACATAGAAAGATTATGATGAATAAGAGGATGAATAAGGTATTCAAAGGGCAACTATTACCGAGTTAGACAATGATGAGATCATGATGTTTAGATTGTTTTGAAATCATACATATGTTGTAAGGTTAATACTATACTATGTTACCGAGCAAAGAACCTAGTCGGTAAACCCTAAGGTTATCGCTATCGGTTAATGAAGGCGAAATGTCTACCGAGTGAAGTTTAGTATTTACCGAGTTGTAACCGAGCTATAATAGAATGCATTAAATGTTTACATGCGTTATTTAATGAAGGAAGCTGATGAGCTGGAACTAATTAAATGATTTGTATGCCATAAATAAAGTTTGTTAAGAATCTATGACAATGGAAGATCGGCAGGAAGATCTACAGTTCAGATTGAACTGCAATACCCTAGCACAAGTTCCAAGAAATGTATGCAAGTTCCTAGGCGGGGTAAAACATTTTCAGATCAAAGGATACATTGAACCTAGTCAAGCATGAAGATCTGATGGCTATGATTGATCATGGGAAATGTGATCAAGGAGATTAAGCAGTTAGCTAATTGTTTATAAATAGGGAACTGTTGATAAACAATGCATGCGGGCAAATGTATGCACAGGGATTCTACATAGTGATTACCAAGCATAGAAGCTTGAAGACCTGTTTGAATAACAGAGTATAGAAGCCCAGCAGATGGACAAGATTAGTTCTATGTCTAGATTGTATTGAACAAATAAGAATCTACTTTAGCAATTTATATGTGAAGTTGTAGATAGATTTTTATTACTGTTATTTTATGAAAGTGATAAAAAATCTCTTAATCGAGTGGACTTAACAATCTTATTTGTAAAACCCTCTAGCAAGGTGGCATTCTGATTGAGTGTTTGAAATCCTTTAACAAGGTCACTTCTAACAAGGTGAAGATCCTAAAATCCCTTAACCGGGTCACATCTAGCAATGTGTTTGTAATCTTTAACAGGATTTTCTTTTAACTGAGCATACTCTAGAAGAGTATATTTCTTAGTGGGTCCAAAATCCCATAGTGGTTTTTCCCTATTTAGGTTTCCATGTTAAATTTGATGTTATGAGGTTTATGATGTTTATATGCTTTTGAGTTTGTATGCTTAACAGTTTTGGTTATATTACTGAAGTATATGTTACCGAGGTTGAATCTGATGTTTTTATGGAAGATTAAGTTTGTATGATTGACCCCCCCCTCTCATCTTGTTGGCTATTGGATCTATACTTATATTAAGTATCAGAACTATCAATTGGTATCAGAGCTTTGCACTCCGGAAGGAAAGTTTAAAGGCACTTGAGTTAAAGATCCAAAGATGTATAAGAGGGATGCACCAAAGCTGAACAAGTCAAGTTTCTCTACATGGCAGAAAAGAATGAAGCTGCATCTATCAGGAGTTGGGGAATATGTTGTATACTATCTAGAGAATGATTTTGTTACACCAAGCACCTATCCATTGACAATGGAAGAGATAAAGGCAAAGCAAGAACATATCCAAGCAATGATTGAAATAACATCTGCATTGACCGACTCAGAGTTTAATGACCTAGAAGGCTGCAATGATGCAAAGGCAATGTGGGATAAGCTCATATCAGTATATGGAGGAGATGAACATGTTCACAGAGTAAAAGTAGATAGTCTAAGAGGACAACTTGAATATATGAGGATGAGTGAAGGTGAGAACATAACTCAGTATAGTACAAGACTAAAGGAGATTGTCAATCAAATCAAACGAGCAGGTGGAACTATTGAAGAAAAGGATATAACAAGTAAGTTGTTAAGAACCCTTCTACCAGCTTATGCAATCCGAGTCTCTGCAATCAATGAATTGAGGTCTATACCTAATATGCCAGTTTTTTTAGACGCTACTATTGGTAAGCTACATGCATTTGAGTTAAGTAACTTTGATAACAGTGGATCTTCAGTAAATAAAGTTGAATATGCATTTAGTTCTTTTCATCTTGATGAATCTAATGATTGCAATGAAAGAAAGTATAAGTACTCTGAAGGAGATCACACTGGAGCAAGTGAAAGATTTTGTAAGAACATGGAAGAAATACACAAACTGTATGAGGAAATCAGAAAGCAAGAAGAGCTTGAAGCACTATTAGCTAGAAGGTTACCGAGAGGCAAAGGTAAGTATAAAGGAAAACTACCTTTGAAATGTTTCAATTGTGATAAGATAGGACATATAGCTTCTAACCGTCTTGACAAAGATTCTACCGAAAAGAGAGATTACTGAGATGACAGATAGAAAGATAATCATTACAGAGGACATTGAGACTTTAGAAGAAGAGATAGAAAGACATGCTTAATAGCTGATGAGGAATCCAACGATGATAAATCAGATGAAACTGATATAGAGGAAGTAGTTTATGTGGCTATCAAAGATGGATCAGATGAAGAAAAGTATGAAGAAAAAGCCCTAATATCTCACATAAATACTAATGATTCTTGGATCATAGATAGTGGATGCTCACATCATATGAAAGGAGATAAACACAAGTTTGTTATATTAGAAGATTATGATGGAGGCTATGTTAGATTTGGTAATGATGCACCATGTCTGGTAAAAAGTAAAAGATCTATAACACTTCTTGACAATGCAAGATGCAATCATGTTTATTGGGTTAAAAGTTTGAAATACAATTTGTTGAGTGTAGCATAGCTAAACAACACAGGTTACCGAATAGAATTTCAGAAAGGAATTGTCAAAGTTCATGACAAGAATGGAAAGTTAGCTGCTACCAGGACACAAACAAAAGGTAGCACATTTCACCTTGACTCAACTCATAAAAAGTGTTTGTATGCAAAGATGGATGATACCTGGTTATGGCATTAAAGGTTTTGTCATGTAAATTTTGATAATCTGATCAAAATAAGCAAGAAGCACCGAGTAAGAGGTCTACTGAGTCTTGAAAAACCTGAGAATGCTATGTGCCGAGCATGCCAGATGGGTAAGATGACAAGATCAAGCTTTACAAGTAGGTCTTACACTTCTAAGGGAATTTAAGATCTTGTGCACACTGATCTTTGTGGTCCTATGAAAGTTCAAAGTTATTATGGTGATAAATATTTCATATTATTTGTGGATGACTATTCAAGGATGATGTCGATAATGTTTTTAAAAGATAAATCAAAAGCTTTTCAAATGTTTAAATGGTTCAAGGCAAGAGTTGAAAATGAAACAAGAAGACAAATGAAATGTCTTAGATTAGATAGAGGAGGAGAGTTCACATCTGATGAATTCAACTTATTCTACAATGATCATGGTATTAAAAGACAAGTCTCTGCACCAAGAACTCCACAACAGAATGGAATAGCTGAGAGAAGAAACAGATCTATTGTGGATTGTGCTAGAACACTGATGATTGAAAAGAAAGTGCCACAAACATTTTGGAGAGAAGCAATAAGCACAACAATTTACACCCTAAACTGAGTACAATTGAAGAAAGGTACTTTGAAGACACCATATGAAATCTGGTATGATAAGAAACCTACTGTAAGTTATTTTAAAATCTTTGGAAGTAGATGCTATGTTCACAAAGATGATAGAAATGGCAATTTTGATCAAAAGAGTGAAGAAGGAACATTTCTAGGTTATTCTTCTACAAGCAAAGCATTTAAATGTCTGATCAAATCATCTAACACAATAGTAGAAAGTGCAAATGTGAAAATTGATGAATTTGCAGAAAGAAATGATGAAAGAAATTCCAAGGAACCAGAAGGCTATGATGAATTTGTCTATGTTCAATCGACAAGTCTTACCGAGAAGATTGTTAAAGAAAATGAAGAGAATATCTAGTTACCGAGTGATGAAGAAGATCATACAGAGCCTACCGAGCCTGTATTAGCCAAGTATGTCAGAAGACATCATGCACCAAGTCAGATTATAGGAGATAATGATGATCCAGTGATGACAAGGAACAAACTGAGATGGAACAGATGTTTGATATCTGAATTTGAACCGAGAATAGTGAAAGAGGCATTTAACAGTGAAGATTGGATAAATGCTATGACATAAGAGATTGATCAAATCAAGAAGAATGACACATGGACACTAATCCCAAGACCGAAGGACAAAAATGTAATCGGTACAAAGTGGATTTTTAGAAACAAGCTAAATGAAAAAGGAGAGGTCATTCGAAAAAAAGCAAGACTAGTTTGCAAAGGTTATGCTCAAGAAGAAGGAATTGATTATGGTGAAACTTTTGCACCTATTGCTAGACTTGAAGGAGTAAGAACATTGTTGGCATATGTTGCTTTCAAAAACTTCAAGGTATATCAAATGGATGTCAAATCTGCATTTCTGAATGGAATATTAGAAGAAGTTTTTATTGAACAACCTGAAGGATTTGTTGAAGATAAGAATAAAGATCAGGTATGTAAATTGAACAAAGCTTTATATGGTTTGAAACAAGCACCTAGAGAATGGTATGAAAGATTGCACTCTTATTTGATTAAGATTGGTTTTATAAGGACAAGTGAGAACAACAATATGTACATGAGTAATGATGAAAATGGAATACTGATCTCAACCATATTTGTTGATGATATTATATTTTGTGGAAATGGCTCTCTATGTAAGAACTTTGGAAATGAAATGAGCAAAGAATTTGAGATGTCATTAATTGGTGAGATAAAGTATTTTATAGGTTTACAGATACTGGAAATGAAGAATGAGATTTTCATTACTCAATCCAAGTACATAAGGGAAATCTTGAAGAAATTTGGAATGGAGGATTCAAAACCAGTAAGTACTCCTATGACTACCAACTATAAATTATTAAAGAATGATGAATCTGCATCTGTTGATGAGACACTTTACTGATCCATGATTGGAAAGCTACAATATGTTGTTCATAGCAGACCAGACATAGCACATGCAGTAGGTATAGTTGCAAGATTCTCTGCAGATCCTAAGGAAACACACATGATAGCAATCAAAAGAATTTTTAGATTCTTAAAAGGCACTGAAGATTATGGTTTAGTATATCAAAAAGGAAATGATTTTGATTTAAAAGTTTATACTGATGCTGATTGGGCAGGCAACATTGATGAGAAAGTTACCGAGCCAGTAACTATATTCTGTGACAATACTAGTGCCATTAACATTTCAAAAAATCCTGTTATGCACTCTAAGACAAAGCACATCTCTATCAAATATCATTATCTTAGAGAAGAAGCTCAAGAGAAGAAAGTGGTGTTGGAGTATGTATGCACAAAGGAAAAAATAGTAGATATCTTCACCAAGCCACTACCAAGGGACACTTTTGAATATCTCAGAAGTAAGCTAGGGTTCCTACCCCTATCTTCTACTCACTGATCGAGTTCAGTGAAAGCATCAATCCGATGACTCTATCGAATATCTTTTAGGAGTTGATGCTGATTTACACACTTTAGGAGGTTTTCTAAAGGTGTACAAGAAATATTGCACGAAACAATACATGAAACAATACAGAAAACAATACAGGGAATAGGAATTTGAAGACAAAATGCTCTGACCGAGACTGAATTGACACATTACAGCAGGAATTCACTTCATATAGGAAGAAATTATGTTTTAGCTCTTTACTTTTTGGCATTGTTGTCAAAGGGGGAGAAAAATGAGAAAGTGGAGAAGACTAAAGATTGGAAAGAAGACTGAAAAAAGACGAGAAGTCTAAAGTATGGGGGAGAGGTCTGATGACAGCAAGAGAGCATTTCAGCATTTCAGAACCACAACAATCCTAATCTTTTAAGGTCAAATCAATTGGTTTTGCCATCAATGCCAAAGGGGGAGATTGTTAGCATTTATAATTATAACAGACAATGGAAGATTGTTGGCATTTCAATAAGGATATTGAGAAGGTTGTTGATGATTATGGATATAACTGATTAAGGATGTTTATTGTCTTAATATTATTATTTTGTCATTGATGTCAAGAAATTGATTTTCTAATTCAGTATGATGTTGCCATATCTTGAGAAGTATGATTTGAAGAGTATAAAGATGTTAGTAAAAGACACAAAAAGATTATGATGAATAAGAGGATGAATAAGGTATTCAAAGGGCAACTATTACCGAGTTAGACAATGATGAGATCATGATGTTTAGATTGTTTTGACATCATACATATGTTGTAAATTGTAAGGTTAATACTATACTATGTTACCAAGCAAAGAACCTAGTCGGTAAACCCTAAGGAACCTAGTCGATAAACCCTAAGGTTATCGCTATCAGTTAATGAAGGCGGAATGTCTACCGAGTGAAGTTTAGTATTTATCGAGTTGTAATCGAGCTATAACTTAATCTATTAAATGTTTACATGCGTTATTTAATGAAGGAAGTTGATGAGCTGGAACTATTCAAATGATTGGTATGCCGTAAATAAAGTTTGTTAAGAATCTATGGCAATGGAAGATTGACAGGAAGATCTACAATTCAGATTGAACCGCAATACCCTAGCACAAGTTCCAAGAAATGTATGCAAGTTCCTAGGCGGGGTAAAACATTTTCAAATCGAAGGATACATTGAACCTGGTCAAGCATGAAGATCTGATGGTGATGATTGATCATGGGAAATGTGATCAAGGAGATTAAGTGGTTAGCTAATTGTTTATAAATAGGGAACTGTTGATAAACAATGCATGCGGGCAAATGTATGCACAGGGATGCTACATAGTGATTACCGAGCATAGAAGCTTGAAGACCTATTTGAATAATAGAGTATAGAAGCCCAGTAGATGGACAAGATTAGTTCTATGTCTACATTGTATTGGACAAATAAGAATCTGCTTTAGCATTTTAGATGTGAAGTTGCAGATAGATTTTTATTACTATTATTTTATGAAAGTGATAGAAAATCTCTTAACCGAGTGGACTTAACAATATTATTTGTAAAACCCTCTACCAAGGTGACATTCTGATTGAGTGTTTGAAATCCTTTAACAAGGTCACTTCTAACAAGGTGAAGATCCTAACAGATTTGAGGGAAATCCCTTAACCGGGTCAAATCTAGCAATGTGTTTGTAATCTTTAATAGGATTTTCTTTTAATCGAGCATACTCTAGAAGAGTATATTTCTAAGTGGGTCCGAAATCCCACAGTGGTTTTTCCCTATTTGGGTTTCCACGTTAAATTTGATGTTATGAGGTTTATGATGTTTATATGCTTTTGAGTTTGTATGTTTAGCAGTTTTGGTTATATTACTGAAGTATATGTTACCGAGGTTGAATCTGATGTTTTTATGGAAGATTAAGTTTCTATGATTCACCCCCCCCCTCTCATCTTGTTGGCTATTGGATCTATACTTATATTAAGTATCAAAACTATAATAATGTAGAAGTGATGAGTGAATATTAAGGTAGATTTTGTATGAGGGTTTATGGTTATAGTATGAGCTTAAATTGGTACTGAACCTGACATAGAAGATGCTAAATTGTAGCAGTGTATTATATTGGATTCTCATAATCCATTTTGTAAGTCAGTGAGACTTCCTTTTGTAATTGAGTAGTGAGCTCTATACAGTTTGCCTTCCTGCATGTGAAGGTCCCTCTTGTAACTAATATCCATTCAGTGGCCAGTGAGTGAATATTGTGGGTCACAAATCCCACCGAGGTTTTTCCCACACCAGGTTTCCTCATTAAACATGTTGTGTTATGGTGTGTTTTCTATGTTGTCTTTACTGTTCATATTTACTACATTAATTCTTGTTTACTGGTACACTATTTTGGAATGCAAAATACTTAATAAGGGTAAATATTTTATAAACCGGTTAGATATTGATTCACCCCCCCCTCTCAGTATCTTTGGGACTATCATTAATCCTAACAATTGGCACAAGATCATAGTCCTCTATTTTCAAAAGTCTAACAGCTTGAGGAAGATTCAAACACCGATACAGATAGAGAACTTAAGAAAGCAATTAGAAGGAGATCTTATGGAATATGATGCAAAGAAGTTGAAAAATATCAAACTTGAAGATGATCTGATGACTGCATAGGAATTCATTCAAGGAATACAAGAGAATCTCACTATTGCTAGAAATAAGAGAAAAGAACTTCATGAGAAGATGCAGAGTGATGATGATGAAAATAAAACTCTTAATGAGCTTGTAAATAAGATGAGGCAAGAAAACATGACTTTGAGGAATGAAATGCAAGAAATGACTATGAGATTTTGTAAAGACATTGAAGATAGAAAGAAGAAAGAAGATGACTTGACTAGGAGACTCAATGATGCTGGAAATGAAAATCTAAGACTTAGCCATGAAAATGATATGTTGAAGATGGATTTGATTCACATGGAACATGATAAAACTGAACTTATGAGACAAAAGGGAATTCTAGAAAATGAGTTGGCTACTGCAAATCAACATAAAGAGAAATTCAAGAAAAGTTCAGAAGAACTTGATGGTATGCTGAAAAGTCAAAGACCTAGTGGAGACACTAATGGACTTGGATTTGAAGTTGGTGAAAGTTTTGGTACTGCAAACAATCATGATCACAGTAAACTAGTAAGACAACCTAATGCTTACAAATTTAATGGGAAATGCTTTAATTGTAACAAGTATGGTCATAGAGAAAATCAATGTAGATCTAGAAACAATCAGAACATTAATGCACCCACTGGTCAATGTTCCAAATGCAACAAAATTGGTCACAATTCATAAAACTATAGAATGAATGTAAGATGTTATGTTTGTGGAAGATTTGGGCACTTATCTAATCAATGCATAACACAAACCAACATAGGATATGGAAAGGCTATTCAGAAGAATAATGTGACTTGTTATTCTTGTAACAAGATTGGACATATTGCAAAATTCTATAGAAGCAAGACTTCACTGGCAAACAATAAAGGACCTAGTTTGAAAGGCAAAGAGAAGGTTGATGAGGTAAGGAAATAATTTTCAAGACAATGGATTAGAAAGACAGATCAGAATGTTGATGAGACTATTCCTTCACCGATAGAATAGAGTATTACTCCACCAGCAGGAGACTCTTCATCCAACTGAAAAGTAACCCTTGGGGGTACTGCAACAAGTTGAAAATCATACAAGTTTACCCTCAGTTAATGGTAAGAAGATGAATTTCTTCCTTATCGGCAGATGTGTTAAGTTTCACTTAACCGGCGAGCATTTATTATGGTTGTTGGAAGAAAAGACATTATAAATCTCTGATTTTCCCTCTTTTTCAATTCACCGAGCATTCAAACTTTCAGAGAGTGCAAAAATATGAGTGAAGGCATCCAAGGCAAAGAAGTGAAGCAATCTCTTTCAAGCACTCAAACCATTATCAGACGGATTAAGGTATTTATCAATGGCTTCCTCCTCTACTCTGAAATTTATTGCAAACCCTATTGTTGTAGAAGTTGTGAAATTCCCTAGGCCCATTTTTAAGATCATTCCCGAGATAGAGAAACGAGATGATTCCCTAGGTGCTTTTTCAAAAATTCCAAAAGGTGTTGCTTATGTTGAAGACCCTAGAATCTATATTCATTGCCATATTGAGGAATTAGGTTTTGAGGAAATATTGAAAATGTTTAGAACTGTTATCTGTGATGAAAATGGAAATGTAAAACCCGAACACAAGGTAATTGAAACTTTAAGTTTTGTGGAAATCTTGGACATCCCTGATTTTCCTAAAGAGGTAGTAAGGATTGTCCTTAGCAGAGTTCATGGAGAATTCTTTTGGCTAGATTTTGTTTGTAAAATCACCAAGGAAGCAGTTAGGGCAGTGACTGGTTTACCCTCCATCGGTAGTAGGCCAGATAAGACTAAGAAGGTTCCTAATAATGCTGTCATGACATTAACATGAGCAACCTATGATAGTAGATCCCTGAGAGTGAATGATGTTAAGGATGTGAATGTCAGATTCATAAGCATGATCCTAGGATATTAAACCACACATGCAAACCGACTCAATTTAGTATCCAGTCTTTCTATTAAAAGTGCATATGATATGGTCAACAATGATGCAAAAATAGATGTATGTGAGTGGTTAAAGGATGAATTGATTGATAATTTGAAAAATATAAAAGGAGATAATAAAGGTACTTTTCATTTTGGCAATCTTCTTATATGTCTGATATTGTATCTCACAAAAGAGGATCCTGATATTGGTAAGAAAGAATTTGGTTATGATATACCGGTAGGCAAGCAACTGTTATAAATCTTCATTGGTATGGGCATTGATAAGGATAAAAATATAACAGAGTACTTCAAAACATTTAAAGCAAACATGAAAACAAGAGAGAGATTATCACAAAGTATTGTAGACAAGTATGAAAAGGAAATATGTTTTGTAATTAAAAAGGATGAGATATGGATGGAGGCAGTTCTTCCTAGAACTATATGGGTAACAGAAATGGGGTATGAGGTAGATGTAAACATCATTGAAACTTATGCCAAAGCCCCATTAGAATCCCCTAGAGAACCAGAAGAAAAGGTTTTTGGAAATGCACAAACAATAGAAAGTGATGTACAAACATTGAAACAAAGAAAGAGAAGAGAAAAGTACATAAGGAGTGCATTTAAACAAGTTAAGGAAATAAAAGAAAATGTCATGAACATAACTGGAATAAAGGAAAGTGACTTAGAAGGATTACAACTGGAGGCACACATCTCACCGGTTGGTACATCATCTGACAGTGAAATACCTACTGAGTTTAAAGGAGTTGATAGGAAGAGAAAACCTTCACTGGTACCCTCTCCTCCTCCCAAGAAAACAAGAAAACCAAGGTAGAAGCAACAAGCAATGAGACCACCAGCAAAGAAGTTGACACCGAAGAAGAAAAAGCAACAATAGGTTATACCACCATTGGACAACTTACTAAGTGAGATAACTGATGACAGTAACTTAGCTAATGTTAGCAAACTGTACAATACATTCACTAATGAAGAAAAGGAAAGTATTGAGAATAGCATAATTCTACATCTTGATATATACAAGAAAGTATTAATTGAAGTTGTAGATGATTTGCCAAGTGAATTGTACAGGAGGTTAGATGCAAAGAGAATTGCAGTCATGGAGCTTGACAAGAAACTAAAGATTGAAAAACTACTAGTTGTACATCTGGTCAACTCTGTAGAAGAAATTGATGAATTAATTAGTGAAGATAATAGATCAGTATTTGCAAGTGGATACCGACATGTGAGCCTAATGGCTGGTAGGGTAAATGAAATTGCGGAAAAAACAACAGACAAATGGGATATCTTCTTTATAGAGAAGGAAAAGCAGGAAGAGCTAAACAAACCAAATAAAACTTTCAAAGTTTATCAAAAGGGCAAAGATAAAGGGAAAGGTAAAGTTGGTGGATTACCAAATATAAAAGTAATTGACAACCTACCACCACCTTTGGTTACTCCACCGGTACAGATTGATAACACACCGGCTACTGAGAATGTGGATACACCACATAAGGATACCAACCCTGAGTCAGAAATTTTGTACACTATGAATATTGACACTTAGGAAGTAAAAATTGTAGTTGATAAGGAGAACACAAAGGAAAAGAAAAATGATATTGCTACTAAGCAACCGATAGATAATATTGAGGTTGGAACATAGGCAGATAATATTGGGGTTGAGACACAAGCAGAGCAAGCTGAGCATTCAGTGGAAACATTGGACAGTGGAATGGTTACTGATAATATTGATGCAAGCACTAAGAAACCTACAGAGATAGTAACTGAAACACCGAGAGTGGATAACATAGAAAAACAAACTGAGAAACTGATAGAGTCACAGGTACACATTGAGGTAGTGAAACCGACAATCATAGAGAAACCAAAACCATTGCTAGTGGAAATGCAAACACAGACTGACCCACCAGAGGTCGATTCAGGCAAATTGGTTACTCCCACTGGAAGCACAAAAATTATAAAGGTAGTTGGCCAAACATCTAGTACTTCACTAACAAAATTTAGACCTACTAATGTGACTGAAGTACTTTTGGACTCAAAAAAGAAAATAACAGATTGTAATGCATTGGCCTATAAGGCAATTGATGACACAATTCCTCTTCTTAAGATGATTGTACCCAAATGCAATGTAGCTAATGTAAAGGATTCTTTAAGTCAGTTAGACACATTGTCTAAATATATTACTAGTAATATACTGACAGTTGATCAAATAAATGAGGAAACATTCAAGGAGAAAATGGAAAAGGAAAAGGAAAATTCTTTGAGGAAACAATAAACAAGTGCACGGAACACATCAATACACTTTTACCGGCACTAAATAAAACAATTTTGGAGTATAAGGAATTGTACAGAGATACTTGCAAGACAAACATGTTGACAACGGACATTGATAAGGAAATTAGCAAAGTTCAAAAGGAGATAAATCATATATCTGATAATATCATTGGTTCATCTGAACCTATATCAGTTATTGAATAAGAAATTACTGGATTTGAGGAAAAACTGGAGAAGTTAGAGAAAGAGAAGGAAAGGATCAAGGGAAAAGCCAGAGAGCTTAAATGCAAACTCAGTCCTAAGATAGATAACCTTATCTCTCTAAGGAAAGAAATCTCTAAGGCATTAATTCAAGGTCAAAAGATACCAGAGGAACATATGCATCATCTCATCGATACAATCCAGAGAACTGAGGCAACTATGAAGGACATCAACATATTTATACAAAGCTTAAACTTTGTATTAGGAGATGTATTCTAGATTGTAACCAACCGGTTACAAAGTTCAAGTTGAAATTTTGCACTCATTTGACAATTTTTCACAACCTTAGTCATTGATATCAAAGGGGGAGTAGTGGACAAAAAAAAATGGCTATTCAAAGGAGATCATCTGCTCAGGGGGAGCACAAATTTTTGGTAAAATTTTAGACTCCACTTTTTGGGATAGATTTTTGGATTTTTCTCATGAGTGTTGCCATCAATGCCAAAGGGGGAGATTGTTGACATTCTACACACTAGTGAGAAATGATGGTTTTGTCATTGATGGAAACCTACCAACAGCCTACAGGAAGCCACCCAACATTCACCTGGTAAATCACCGGTAGGCACCGACACTGACAGACACTTCACCGACAATGACAACAATGTATATCGGCACCCCAGCCGACAGGATTTTGTTTATTGTATTTAATTGTAAATATCTTTTTGTAAAGACGACATGGCATATTGTAAAAAGACTCATATATGTATGAGATCTTGTAAATCATTTTGATATAGGATGGACACATGGATAATGTATAAGTGATGAGCGAATATTAAGGCAGATTTTGTATAAGGGTTTATGGTTATAGTATAAGCTTAAACCGGTACTGAACCTGGAATAGCAGATGCTGAATTATAGTAGTACATTATATTGGATTCTCATAATCCATTCTATAAGTCAGTGAGACTTCTTTTTGTAATTGAGCAGTGAGCTCTAGGCAGTTAGTCTTCCTACATGTACAGGCCCCTCTTGTATGTAATATCCATTCATTGGCCAGTGAGTGAATATTGTGGGTCACAAATCCCACCGAGGTTTTTCCCACACCTAGTTTCCTCATTAAACATCTTGTGTTATGGTGTGTTTTCTATGTTGTCTTTACTGTACATATTTACTGTATTAATTCTTGTTTATTGGCACACTATTTTGGAATGCAAAATACTTAATAAGGTTAAATATTCTGTAAACTGGTTAGATACCGATTCACCCCCCCCCCCCCCCCCCCCCCCACCCTATCAGTATCTTTGGGACTATCATTAATCCTAACACATTTGTGTGCTCAAATTTCTTTTCCTATACTAGATAATGATATTCAAAGAATTTTCATTTCTAATTTGTAAAAATATATTAGGGAAAAGCTTATTTTGTCTGATTTTACTTCCTTTCTGCAGTTGTGCACAACACTCCACAATTATCAACTAGTTATGAGTCAAATGGAGCAATCCACTCCTATGGATTAGAGTGATAAGGGGGAGAGTGTTCAACAACCATTTGCAAAGTTCAAACCAACAAAAAGCTTCATCAAGTTCAATGATACAATCAACAACAACAATGTCAATGCTACAATAGGTGTGCCTTCTATTTCTAAATTTTTCCAAAGAGAAAGATAGTTTACTCCTTTCAATGAATCTTTACATAGACATAGTATTATGTCTCAATTGTTGCAAGTAAATGTTATCAAATTTCCTCCTATAAAACCAACTAATCCTTCTAAACTTGCATCCCCTTATTTTGATAACAATTCATTTTGCCAAGTTCATCGTCAGCCTGGTCATGATACTGAGAAATGTTTTGCATTGAAAAATAAGATTCAAGATTTGATTGATAATAATACTATATATGTGGCAGGTGTGAATGATAAAGGGAATAAATTAGTAGCTCCTCGTAATCAAAATCTTAATATTTTCATTGATCCCTTACCTTCTCATACCTTTAACGTGATTGAGATTGTGCCTACTTCTCTCTCTTATGAGGAATTCGCCTCTATGGCTCCGAACTTGGTAAATATGGTAGAAAAACAAGACACGCCTAAGGATCCTTGTATTACATTTGACCCTAGTGAGACCATTAGAGCACTGGATGGCCCTTTATACATAGTTGTGAAGGTTAAGGATATCCCTTTCTGTGGTGCCCTGATTGATCCCTCTTGCATGGTTAATGTCATCACTGAGGAGTATCTTTTCACTTTACAATTGTATAAACCAATATATGATGCTTCTAATGTGGTTGTGAATTTATTTGATGGATTCTATTGTCCTACCATTGGCTCTATCACCCTTCCTGTTGAAGTTCATACTAAATCTATAGATGTTAACTTTGTTATCATTCACTATTCTGAGTAATACCATGTGAAGTTGGGCTATCCTTGGCTATCTTCCATGAAGGATATTGCTTCTTCAATCCATAAGTGTTTGAAATTTCCTCACAAAGGAAAAATCATAACTGTGAACCATAGCTTATTTAAACCATTCGAAAGAAGCCTAGGTATTCCTATTGATTTCTTTTGGCATAAGAAATTGCAATCTCTTCCATCAAGGAGCAATGCTCTTTTTCAATCTTATCAAAAATGGAACAAAGACATGATATTATCCTTAAGTCAATATAGATCCCCAACACTTCACATTCCTATCATTCTTGAAGATGAAGTTCTCCCCCTAATGGATAGAACTAATCTTCTTCCTAAGGAACATCCTCAATCTATTCCTATGGATGTGTCTATGCCTTCTCCTAAAAAATAAAACAATATTCCTCCTAAGCTTAGACCCGTACCTCCTCCTCATGATGGACCTGGTCTTCTTCCTACACCAAATATTCTTCCTTCGTATGGTGCAGTTCTGCCTCCTTTCTCTTATATGGAGAAGAGGCCTTCTTCTCCCCTTATTCAACCTAAAAGACCTCAACCTAAACCTTCAACTATGAAAGACAAGTATATTCCTCCTTCACCAAATATTCCTCCTCCTTCTCAGTCTTCCACTAAGAATTGATGAAATCATTATGTGAGAGAACGCCAACGAAGACGTCGTGTTCGATCTCGTGAAGCTATCCCTCAAACTATTCAATCTTCTAGAACTCCAATAGTTGACATGATTTCCTTTTCTCTTAAGCAAGTTGTTGAACCTAAATCTCCAAATCATAAGTTGCAAAATACATGTGATGGTTTTACTTCTATTCATGTGCGAGCTCCTCTATCTATAAATTTTGATGAGGAAATGAGTGAACATGATATTCATGATGGAAATAAAACTCTTAATGCTTCTGATAGTGATTGTGAATATGTTGATGTTGACAAGCATTTATCAACTAAATTTTCAAAAGCCCCAATCCTATCTCCTAGAGCCGAACAAAGTGACTTACCACATGATCATAGTCCTTGTTTGGATGTTGTGATAGCTCCATCTATTGTGCTCAATGTTGCTCCTTTGGCGTGTTGCTCACCTTCTCTAAATAGTGATCAACAAGATCGAGAGGTGGATGTCATGCTAGAGTAGCAATATTGGCACCGCATATTTTCTCTCTCTCATCTCTTTCTCTTTTGTGACTATTCTTCTATGTGTATCCTTGTTCTTCTATTATCCCCTTAATGTATACTTGAGGATGATGTTGGCAAATGCACACTCCAATGAGAAATTGTAGGTGATTGAAGGTATTGTCATTGATGGCAACCTTACAATTATGTGATACCGGTAGGCAAACATAGGCACTGGCACCGACAGACTCTACACCAGCATACAAAACACCGGCACTGAAAAGGAAGAATACCCGTATCTTGGCCGACAACAATTTTGTATAAATGTATTTTGTAATTAATTGTAAAATCTTTTGTAAGCTGACATGGCAGATTGTAATATGACTCATATATGTATGAGATCATTGTAGATCATTTAATAGGTGATTGGAAAAAGGAACATAGCAAACCTAATGTACAAATTATTAGGTTAAGGGTTTATGTATGTAGCAGAGCTTAAAATGGTACTGATTCTGGCATACCAGATGCTGATTTGAAGTAGTACAAGACATTGGATTTGTATAATCCATTTTTGTAAGTTAGTGTGACTTGTTTTGTAACTAAGCAGTGAGCTCTAGGCACTTGGCCTTCCTGCATGTGCAGGCCCCTATTGTAAGCAATAATATTCTCTTATTGGTCAGTAAGTGAATATTGTGGGTCACAAATCCTACCGAGGTTTTTCCCACACGGGGTTTCCTCATTAAATATTGTGTTATGGTGTGATTTTCATGTTGTGGTTGTTATTCTTATTTGCTGCATTATTTCTGGTTTACCGATACATAGTTTTAATATGTTTTTCATGTTATAAGTTGAGAAAATTACTAAACCGGTCAGATACTAATTCAGTCCCCCCTCTCAGTATCTTTGGGAATCCTAACAATTGGTATCAAACCTTGGTCCTCTATTTTCAAAAGCCTAACAACTTGAGGAAGATATTGTCACCGGTAGAGATGGAAAACTTGAGAAAACAATTGGAAATAGCTCTTTCGGACTATGATTCAGAAAAAGTAAAGAATATCAAACTTGAGGATGATCTGAAGGTTGCTCAGGATATCATTCGAGGACTTCAAGAAAATTACACTATAGCAAGGAAAAAAGAAGAGAATTTTGTGAGAAGATACAAAATGAGGAAGATGAAAAGGAAACTCTTAATGATTTGGTGAACAAGCTAAGACAAGAAAACACTACAATGAAGAATGAGATGCAAGATATGACTATGAGATTTTGCTAAGAAACTAAAAATTGGAAGAAGAATGAAGAAGAATTGGTTAGAAGACTAAATGATGCTAGAAATGAAAACACAAGAATCAATCATGAAAATGATATGTTGAAGACAGATCTAATGCATACACAAAATGACAGAATTGAACTCATGAGAGAGAAAGGAATCTTGGAGAATGAACTAACTGCTGCAAATCAACACAAGGAGAAATTCAAGAAAAGTTCAGAAGAACTTGTTGACATGCTGAAGAATCAGAAACCTAATGGTGATACAAATGGCCTTGGCTTTGAAACTGGTGAAAGCTTTAGTACTGCAAACAATCATGATGATAGCAAATCGGTAAGACAACCCAATGCTTACAAATTCAATGGGAAACGCTTTAACTGTAACAAGTATGGTCATAGAGAAAATCAGTGTAGATCTAGAAATTATCAGAACACTAATACACCCACCTGTCAATGTTCTAAATGCAACAAAGTTGGTCATAATTCAAAAAATTGTAGAATGAATGTAAGATGTTATGTTTGTGGAATATTTGGACACTTGTCTAATCAATGCAGAACACAAACCAGCATAGGATATGGGAAAGCTATTCAGAAAAACAATGTGACTTGTTATGCTTGTAACAAAATTGGACATATTGTAAAATTTTGTAGAAGTAAGGCATCACCGGCAAATAACAAAGTTCCTAGTTTGAAAGGTAAAGAAAAGGTTGAAGTGGTAAAGCAAGAATTCTCAAAACAATGGATCAAAAAGTCAGATCAGAATGTTGATGGGAATACTCCTCCACCGTTAGAACAAAGTAACACTCAACCAGTAGAACAAAGTAACACTCCATTGGCAGGAGACTCCTCATCTAATTGAAGGAAAATCCTTTGGGGGTTTAGAAACAAACTGAAAAACATTCTATTATACCCTCGGTTGATGGTAAGAAGTTGAATTACTTCTATACCAGCAGATGAGTTAAGTTGTGACTTAAAACTGACAAGCATTAAATGTGGTAGTTGGAGAAAATAACATTATAAAGCAAGTGTTTTGGCTCCTTTTTCATTCACCGAGCATTCAAATCTTCAAGAGCGCAAAAATTTTTAAGTGAAGACATCCTTAGCGAAAAAGTGAAGCAGTTCATCCAAGCATTCATCCTTAAGGCAGATTGAGGTATTTATATCGATGGCTTCTTCATCCACTCTTAAATTTATTGCAAACCCTACTATGATTGAGGTTATTAAGCGCCCTAGACTCGTATTCAAACTGGTTCCCGAAATTGCGAAGAAAGATGATAGCATAGGTGCATTCTCTCAAATTCCTAAGGGAGTAGTATATGCTGAAGACCCTAGGATATACCTACATTGTCATATAGAGGAATTAGGTGATGATGAGATCAAAAATATGTATAGGACCGTGATTTGTGATGTAGATGGTAATGTCAAGCCGGAACACAAGATAATAGAAACCCTAGGCTTTGTGGATATTCTTAGCATTCCTAATTTTCCCGAAGATGTAATAAGAATAGTTCTAAGCAGATTCCATGACAAATTCTTTTGGTTGGATTCCATCCTTAAGATCACCAAAGAAGCAGTAAAAGCAGTAACAGGGTTACCTTCCACCGGTAGCAGGCCTGAGAGAACAAATTAGGTCTCAAATGACACAGCGATGAAACTAACCAGTGCAACTTTTGATAAAAGATATCTAAGGGTAAATGATGTAAAGGACATCAATGTCAGATTTATTAGTATGATCTTAGGTTACAAAGCCACACATGCAAATAGGTTGAACTCAATTTCTAGCCTATGTATCAAAAGTGCATATGACATGGTAAATGATAATGCTAGAATAGATGTGTGTGAATGGCTCAAATATAAATTGATAGACAATCTAAAGAAGATTAAATGAGATAAGAAAGGAACCTTTAGATTTGGAAATTTGCTTGTTTGCCTAATGTTGTACATTACTAAGCAAGTACTCGGTATTGGTAGAAGAGATTTTGGCTTTGATATACCGATAGGAAAGCAACTATTGGATTTATTAAACAGTATGGGAGAAGACGGAGAGAAAAACACAAATGAGCATTTTAAAGCATTGAAGGCTCGAATGAAAACAAGAGTAAGACTGTCACATGCAATTGTAGATAAATATCAGAAGGAAATATGTTTTGTAATCAAGAAAGATGAAATCTGGATGGACGCAGTTGTCCCTAGAACTATCTGGGTAATTGAAATGGGCAATGAAATAGATGATAATATCATAGAAACTTGTGCAAAATCCCTCTTTGAAGAACCAAAGGAACCCACTAAGAAAGTCTTTGGAAATGTAGAAACAATTGAAAGTGGAATTTAGTCAAGAAAAAGGATTAAGAAGGTTGATGAAAGAGTAAGGAAAGGAACTCGATAGGCAAAGGCAATTAAGGAAGATGTTTTGAAACAAACTGGTATAAAAGAAAGTGAGTTGGAAGGACTTCAACCAAAAGCTCATCTTTCACCGGTTGGAACTTCCTCTGAGAGTGATATGCCAACAGTATTCAAAAGGGCAGAAAGGAAAAGAAAACCCTCACCGGTACCCTCACCCACTCCTAGAAAAACAAGATAAAAGCAATAGGTAGTGAGGCCTCCAGTGAAGAAGTTAACTCCTAAGAAGAAGAAGAAGGTAAAACAAGATATTTCTCCACTAGATAAACTCTTAAGTGAAATAACTGAATATGGAAAGTTGAAAAACATTAGCAAACTATACAACACACTATCCGTTGATGACAAAGAAAGCATAGAGAATAGTGTAATTTTACACTTGGACATTTACAAGAAATTATTGATGAAAATTATTGATGAAATACCAAATGATTTGTATAGAAGATTAGAAGCCAAAAGGGTAGCCATTGTTGAGCTGGATAAGAAAATAAAAATTGAAAAATTACTTGCAGTGCATCCAGTTAACTCACCTGATGAAATAGACAAATTAATTAGTGAGGGTAATTGGACAATGTTTTCAACTGCTCACTGACATGTAGCACTAATGGCAGGTAGAGTGAATGAAGTCTCTGAGGAAACAATAGATGCATGAGACATATTCTTTGTAGAAAAAGAGAAATAGGAAGGGTTACTAAGACCCAAGACTATCAGAGTATACCAAAAGGATAGGGATAAAGGAAAAGGTAAGGTAGGTGGACCTCCAAGCATTAAAATAACTGATAATGTGCTCCCACCTCTTCCTGATACTCCACCAACACATACTACAGACAGTCAACCGACCACTGAGAGTATGGAGACTCCACTAGAGGATACTAATCCTGAGTCCACAATTTTGTACACTATAAATATAGACACATAGGAAGTAAATGTTGTGGTTGATAGAGAAACCACTGAGGATAAGAAGGAAGAAGTGACTACTGAGACACCGACTGAAGATGTTGAGGTTGAGGTTAATAACACTGTAAAAATGAGCACAAAAAAACCTACTCTAATAGAGAAACCAACAGAAGAAACCACTGGTAAAACATTAGAAGAACCGGTAGATAAAACTAAAAAACAATCAAGAGAACCAGAAATGGATAGTAAAGAGGTACAAAATGAGAAACCAGAAGTGCATACAGAGACTACATATGAGAAACCAGCTGTTTAGAGCTCAGAGAAACCCTCTGAGACACAGATGGAGAAACCAAAATAGAAACAGGTTGAGACACAAGTTCAGAAATGCAAACCTTTTCTGGCCTAAACCTTTTCTAGTAGAAATGCAAACACAGACTGACCTACCAGAGGTCAAATCAAGCAAGGTGATTACTACAAACGGTAGCATGGATATTGTGAAAATAGTTGGGCAAACATCTGGTACTTCAATATTAGAATTCTGGCCTACAAATGTAACAGAGGTCTTATTGGATTCAATAAAGAAGATCATAGAGTGCAATGCACAAGCCTATAAGGCTATAGATGATACAATCCCTATTCTTAAATTGATAGCACCTAAATGCATTGTGAATAATAAAGATTCTTTAGGTCAATGAGACACTTTGTCTAAATTCATCACCGACAACATTTTGACAGTTGATCAGATAAATTAGGACACATTTAAGGAGAGAATGATTAAGGAAAAAGAGAAATTCTTTGAGGAAATTGTGAAGAAGAACAAGGAGAAAATGGACATCTTATTACCAGATCTAGAAAAAACAATTTTGGATTTTAAGAAAATGTACAGGGATACTTGCAAAACAAACATCTTGACACAAGATATAGATTCAAAGATCAGTATAACTCAAACTGAAATAAACAATGTTGTTGACAATCTGATAGGTACATCTGATTCATTTTTGGAGATAGAAAAGAGAATTGTAGATATAGAAGAGAAAATTGAGAAGTTAGAGAAGGACAAAGAGAAAGTTAAGCATAAGACAAAGAGCTTAAAATGTAAACTTGGTCCAAAACTAGACTATCTAATTTCTTTGAAAAAAGAATTTTTGAGGCTCTGGTTCCCAGACTTAAGACACCGGAAGTGAAAATGCACATACTCACCGATACAGTTCAGAGAACACAAGAGGCATTACAGGAAAGCAAAAGATTCAGCGACAGTCTAATTCTGGTTTTGGTAGATATATTCCAGATTGTAACCCACCGGTTACAAAAATCTAGGCAGGAACCACACTCCTCTAACAGTGAATGACAACCTTTTCCATTGATGTCAAAGGGGGAGTAGTGTGATGAGAAAAATGATTAGAACAAGACATCATCAACTCAGGTAGAGCACACATTTTTGGGTACATAGTTTTGGTAAGACAATTTTGGCAAACCATTATTGGATATATTCTTTTTGGATTTTTCTCATGAATGTTGCCATCAATGCCAAAGGGGGAGATTGTTGGCAAATGCACACTCCAATGAGAAATTGTAGGTGGTTGAAGGTATTTTAATTGATGGCAACCTTATAATCATGTGATACCAGTACGTAGACACAGGCACTAGCACTGGTAGACTCTACACTGACATATAGAACACCGACACCGAAAAGGAAGAATACCGACATCTTGGCTGACAACAATTTTGTATAAATGTATTTTGTAATTAATTATAAAATCTTTTATAAGCCGACACGATGGACTGTAATATGACTCATATATGTATGAGATCATTGTAGATCATTTAATAGGCGATTGGAAAAAGGAACATAGCAGACCTAATGTGTGAATTATTAGGTTAAGGGTTTATGTATGTAGCAGAGCTTAAATCAGTATTGAATCTGGCATAGCAGATGCTGATCTAAAGAAGTACAAGACATTGGATTTGTATAATCCATTTTTGTAAGTCAGTGTGACTTCTTTTGTAATTGAGCAGTGAGCTCTAGGCACTTGGCCTTCCTGCATGTGTAGGCCCCTATTGTAAGCAGTAATATTCTCTTATTGGTCAGTAAGTGAATATTGTGGGTCACAAATACCACCGAGGTATTTCCCACACCGGGTTTCCTCATTAAATATTGTGTTATGGTGTGCTTTTCATGTTGTGGTTGTTATTCTTATTTGCTGCATTATTTCTAGTTTACCGATACACAGTTTTAATATGTTTTCCATGTTATAAGTTGAGAAAATTACTAAACCGGTTAGATACTGATTCACCCCCCCTCTTAGTATCTTTGGGAATCGCAGCAGATGATGCAAAGCATTGAGATCTCTTTTGGTCTCTTTCATGTTGACTCAACAAACTCTTATTTTCCCTTTCTTCCAAGGAAGTTTCTTTTCTTTGGGGAATGACAATTATTATATGCATATATATATATATATATGATATACATGAGTTATCATACAACATACTAACCCTGAGGAAAGTGAAACTACCTCGTGTTTTGTGTTCATTATCCTTGGGTTTATTCCTTGATTGGGGCTAAATCCTTATGATAATGTGCTCCCTCTCTTCTCTCTCTCTCTTAGGTGTATCCTACCTTAAATTAATCACTCCCAATAAGGTGTGCATGATCGTTTTAATGTGGGGGCATACACTTTGCTCATATTCTCCTTCTTGATACTTAAGAATTACTTAGTGAACTTTGTTTTGCTTTGGAATCTTTGGTATCCTTGCTTTGATGACTCACAGTGAGGGGAACTTTGCTACTTGCAATCATGGTTCTCCCCTTCTCGATCTTCTCTTTTACTTTGTCAATCGAAGTCGTAAGATCCTAAGTCCACTAGGGGCTTGGTGCATCTTGCCTCCTTGACATGGTAAAGGTCTTTCAATCTTGTTTCCTTGTAATTTACCGACAATATTGGCGTACGCTCATGCTCTCGCTAAAGTGGGGGTTAAATGTAGTGTCATAAAATTGCGACCCTAGCAATTTTCGACCACATTAGGGTCCTCACGCATGGGAAATAGAATCCCCTAGCCCGATCGGATACCAGAGATTGCTCAACCCCTGAAAACTACATCTCCCTTGCCCTCTGCACTGCCTAACCCGCATCTTGTCCTGCAAAAAAGGGTAGGATAGGGGCATGGCGCCCCTATCCCTTACCCTATTTTGGGGCAGGACCCTTCCTAAGTCGGCATTGAAGGTTGTGTAGTGAGTGGGAAAACTTCCCTAATGTCGGCCTATGACGAAAATCAATTTCATTAGCCCTAATTGACAAGTATAAAAGTTGCATTTTCCCTCTCATTTGCATAAGTTCAATAAGGTGAAAATTTGCGATCAAGTGTTTAAGATAATTCAAGCATTCGAGCATCCCTTTCAAGCATTGATAATCTCAAGTCTCCCTTCAAGGCTAGGTGTTGCATTCAATTCAAGGATTCAACAATTGAAGAGGAGATCCATTTCAACATTCAACTTCATACAAGCATTTCTATCAACATTTCTATCACAACCTCCCTTGAGGTTGCAAGTGCGCAGCTGTAATTTCAGATTTGGACTCCTTTTGCAGAGGTGGAAAAACTCTTTTCGTTTCGTGGATTTTTTGGAGGACCGTGTACACTTTCACCATGGTCTGGGAAACTTTTCCTCAAATTCGCAAGCCATCTTCGTCTCGACATATTACTACCAAATCCAGGTGCACAACTTCATCCCACACTCTGATCATGAGTTATTATCAGTTCTTCGTCTCTTTTCACTTAGTCTTAATACACAATTCAATCAATTCCTTTCCATTCCGAGTAGAAGAGGGGATTGATTTATCATTCTCATTTCATTTAGAATTCTATCTTCTTCTTTGGAGGTTGAATATAGTGAGTTCCCTCCCCCCCCCCCCCCTCTTCCAATGTAATGCATGAAAAGTGCACTCTCATCTCTCCTTGGAGGGAAAAGGTAGCTTTCCTCCTGATCTCTCATTCACAGATTTTTCACCCACAATTACAATTGGAAGGAAATAAAAATGTTTTATATGAATAATTATAGAATATACAAATTCACATTTTTAATATAAAGATAAAAATAAAAATATTTTAAACAACAATTGATTATAAAGGGTATATGTTAGTCCTAATTTTTTTTTATGTATCTTAAAATGGTACAGATAATTTAATTGAATTGTAATATATAAATATGAATTTAATTTTAATAATTTAACTTGAATTTTAATTTTAACTTAGTTAAATTTATATACATAAAGATGATTTAATTCTATTTTAATATATTTTCAATATTAATTAAAATAATTTAAATATACCATATTAAATTAGTGAAATTATTTTAACAAATACAAATATAATTACCTTATAAAAAATAATTGAATAATTTTAGCTATATTTTATTCTTAGTAACATTATGATTTATGATTATAATTGTAATAAAATTCGAATTTAATTGCGAATGAAAAAAGTGTGTGTGTGCATGTGTGTGTGTGAGAGAGAGAGAGAGAGAGAGAGAGAGAGAGAGAGAGAGAGAGAGAGAGAGAGAGAGAGAGAGAGAGAGAGAGAGAGAGAGAGAGAGAGAGAGAGAGAGAGAGAGAGAGAGAGAGAGAGAGAGAGAGAGAATTTAAAAAAATTAATTAATTAAACATATTTCAAACGAAAATGTTAATATGTATTTAAAGAAATTGTAAGTAAAGCATGGAAATTGATTACTTCAAAAATAGAATTGAAAAAGGGAAAATGGGTAGAAAGAGATATCTACCTAAAATATCATATCTATTTATTGAGCTATCTCTCTTTATCCCTTTATCTTCATTATTCATATATTTCTCTACCTCTATCTTCCTTTCTCCCTACTCCCTTTCTATTTTCCTAAATTTAAATGTGGAGAGGAAATCAATCTTATGAAATTAGGTCACACTATTTACATATTCTTTAAATAAGATTTATATTTTAAAATTGAAAGGTTCAACTAATTTCAAGATCTTGGTTTTATTAAAATATACTTGTCTTTCTCATCTTGCCATCTCATGGGATTCTACTCTTGTAACTTCAGTTGACTTGCATATGGGTTAAATGCTTCTATACTAGACAAGTCGTATGCCCTTTGTTTTGTGATAGTTGGCAACTTTGTAATTCCTCCTTTGCTACCAAGTTTTATGTTGTGTGTGCAAACTTCTATTTACTCATTTTCATCATCTCTTATCAGACAAATTTGTGGAGGGGGGATGAATTTAAGTCGTCTGATTTTTGGCAGATCACTCGTGTTCTCTCTTATGCCCATCATGTTCTCTTGTGTGTTTCGATTTTATATCCTCCCTGGCATGTGTTCGGGTTGTTTAAAATGGAATAACTTTGGAAGGGTTTGTTGGCATATGTAATTTCTCCCACCTAAAAGGCAATTAATTAAATGAAACAAGAAACGCAAAGCGTCATGTTCCTGCCGAGTGCTAAAAAATGTGGATGGTATCAAGGTTAAGTTAAGTGAATGTCATGTGTTGTTTGATGCATTTTAGGAAAAGGTCAAATATCTGAGCACTATAGCATTGGAGAGCAAATTTTGTCTGTCTAGTGGTCCATTGGTGTAATTGTGCTCTTCATTTTTAATGTTGCAATTTGTGTTTGCTGATTGGTTGACACCTATAAGTTCTCTTGGTGGTTGAATAAGCATGTTCATTAACAATAACAATTACGAAACATATTAAGGGTGACTTATGTTTCTAGTTGTTTCCATCTAAAAAAATTGATTATCATGTTGTTCATGTCTTTAAAAGTAGACTTGTTTCTTTTCAACAGATTTGTTTACACACTTAGCTAGAATAAATCACATCATATATTTAGACTCAAATTTTATATTTGAAAGTTTGTAAATACCCTCCCAAAACAAATCAAATCAAATCATATAATATAAAAAAGAACTACCCATATCTATAAAATTCAATTATTTTTATCTTAAAAAGTAAAAATTAAAACCTTTATTTTAATGAAAAATGAATTTTATTTTTGTAATTTTGTAAATACCCTCCCTAAGTCCTATCACATAATATAATAAAAAACAACTCATATTTATAGAATTCAACTATTTTGATCTTTAAAAAAATTAACTTTATTTGGAACAAATTTCAAGAATCATGAAGCGTGCACATACCTGGAGTATAGCCAATTTGATTTGGAATATTTGTAAATGAAAACTTGCAAAGATCAAATGTTTTATATATTAGATTTAACTTTAATAAGAATTAAAAAAAAAAACAATAATAAGAACAAAATATGTTCAAAATAATATAATTGATTTTTTTAAAGCAATATTAAAATATACTTTTGAATTAAATAAAAAAAACTAAATTGTAAATAAAATTGTTTTGTAAGCAAGAACTCGTCGCCTGCCATTTGTACAAAACAAACAAAATAACAGAGAAATGATGAAAATCTCTTAACCAAATGCAATGGTACAGAGTCCTAAATAATTGAATTATTGCTTTTTTGAACAGTAAAAAATTAAATTATTAAAGTAAAGGCAAGAAGTAACGCTTAAGATTTATTTGCAGATTTACTCCATTTCTAACAAATGTCCAACATTGGCTAAAAGTTAAAACAAGAACATAGCAGTTATGTGTTAGGGAAATGAACACGTGGACAATAGAAAACAAAGCTTTAAGCTATGCAGAAGAAAATGCTTGGAGGCTGGCAAGTGGGGCAGTATTTCTACATAGTGATATCATGACTGCTAGCGAATTTTAAAAGTACACACGTGTCTGTGGTAAGAAACAGATGCCATGGGTATTTTAGAAATACCTGAAAAATACTTCTAATCTCAATTCAAATAGTGGATAGGGCAAATGCAGTTTTGATTCAGTGGAGAATTGCAGTGGTTGAAAGTGTTCAAGCTGTTTAAGAAGCAGAGGGAGGAGCCCTTTTCCAATCTGAGCAATAGAAATGGGTCTCACCAGTAGTGGAATATTGGGTTATTTTGCTTTGATGGTTTATAGTAAACAAATTAAAGAGCTTATTAAGTTTTTGTATGTTGAGCAGGGTCTTCTTGGAACAGGCAAAACGACGAGTATACTAGCTTTGGCCATGAACTACTGGGAAGCAGTTACAAAGAGGGAGTTATTGAACTCAACGCTTCTGATGACAAAAGCTTATGTTGATTAATTTTATGATTTGTAGTTTTCTTTTTTTTTTTTTTCATGTTTTATTGATTTATTTATTTTTATTCTATATGCGAAGTTTGAAAAATGTGTTTTCTGGTGTTGTGAGAAACAAAATGAAAATGTTTTCCCAGAAGAAAGTAACGCTGCCTCCAGGAAGGCACAAAATTATAATTCTGGATGAGGCAGACAGGTAAGAAATACAAATAGCTTTAGATGTGTAAACGTATGGTTCCCGTCACATAACAGAAGAAAGAGGGTGATATGTCTATCGATTCACATGAATCTAATTCTGCTTTGTCAAATTTTTGAGCTCTATTCACTAAGCACAGTGGCATATATCTTCTTAAAGCTAATAGGCTTTCTCTTGTTTGTGAGTATGTGTGGGAATTAATCTGGAGGATTGCGTCAATTGTTCCAGTTTTCCTCGGGGACAAGACAACCGAGTGTGTAGATATTCCCGACTAGTATTAAGGGGATGGAGAACATGAAGAAATTTGTGGTAGGTTGCATTTTTCTCTGTTTCTATAATTAGTTGATTTTCATTCTTTGTCGGAGATTTCGGCACCTAGCCAATTGTAGTGGGCCATTTTTGGTCTGTTAGATGGCAAACCGCTTTGGAATACCGCTTGAGAAGGTTGAGAGATGACCGGGTTTGGAGAGAGGGAGCTGATTTATAGGCTTACCGCGGATGGATTGAAGGCATTGCATTTGTTTCAATAAATGCTGGCATTCTGGAAGAGTCAGAGATTTTTCTTGAAATATTATCTAAAGTTTGAGATTGCTGAAGCTGATTTCTCAGGAAACATATTTTATTCGCAGGAAATATTTGTTTCTTTTGGTGCTTGGCTTTTGGATTTGAAAAGCATATGTAATTCCTGGTTTGTTTATTGTTTGTTCAAAAGTGGTCAGGTTCTCCTGTCGGTAAACTTTATTTTCAGCCAAATTTATTGAATTTGAAACTTTATTTTATGTTATGTTTGTGATGGTGAATTTCTTTATATTCGACTCTTCTGAAAATTTTGGGTTCATTTTGGTAATGAAGTCTGTTTGTGACCAAGTTTGTACCAGGTAAGGTGAAATCCCGTTGAAAATGGTCTATTTCGGTTTTGATTGATGTTTTTATCCTTTAGCCAAAGAAATCTGTGGGAAACGGGATTATTTAGTTGTGCGTTTATTTTTTGCCCTTTTTTTTAAAAACTTCCGAATCTTACACGCAGCTAAAAGAAAAAGTCTTCTTTAGCAGCGTTCTTTGTTGTGGTGAGACCTTCAGCCAAGCTTTCTAGTTTGTGACGATGAATTTGTTTATATTCGACTCTTCTGAAAATTTTGGGTTCATTTTGGTAATGAAGTCTATCTGTGACCAGATGACCTACAGGCTTAGGACTATTGAAGAGAAATATAGGTTCAAGCGATGGAAGCCCCAACAAAGCGCAGAATCAAATAACATAAACAGAACTGGAAAATAAATTATGGCTCCAATCGGATTTATATGAATTAGAAAATATTTCTCTAGATTTTTCTAGAGTTCGATGAAAACTTTTGGAACTCAATGCCATGGTTAGGCAAAACAAAACAAAAAATCGTATATTAAAAGAAAAAATCAATGGCATTCTTAACAGATGGATGCTTAATCTGTTTAGGATTTCTGTAATAGATAGACTCTGCGACTACATCTTCTCACTCGCTCACGATTTCTGTAGCAGATGGACTCTTCTCACAGACTCTCAGTTTAGCTTAGAGGATATTTAAGGCGATGGCTACCTGCAAAGTATCGCTTCCAGACACTTCTGTTCAATTTTCATTAATATCAGTTAATGAAAACCTAATTGTCAACCTGTCTTTTGTCATGTCTTTGTTTTTTTAATAATTTTTTCTAATCGATTAGATAAATCTACATTTTATTGGTTTTTTTTAGAAATAAAATTAGCAGCAACTACCAATCATATTTACAATAAATAGTTTTATATTAATTATTAAATGTTTCTAAATATAAAAACATTTGCATAGATTTCAAAGCTCAAAAAATTGTTCACTCCGATTGGACGAGCATAAGATTATGAAATGCATCGATTGAATGCAACGAATGCGGAACTAAAAATGATAAAAAATTGAAACTGATATATTTATAAATAGAAACTATATAAGAATGGAATATTCTAGAATCAACAAGGGATAAGGTTAAATGAAAGAAAATTTTAGATACTTTTATTTTGGGCATGTTGGTCTAATGTCTAGAAATACCTAAGATGTTTTCAGAAAGTTTCTAGAATTTTCCAAAAGACCTCTATATAAAGAGGCATCATGTAATGATTTTGTATCAAGTAATAAAATTATGTTTTGGTGCCGCATCACATTACAATTTTAGTGTATTTAATTTTCTATGTGTTTGTTTCTAAATTTATGTGTTTGTGTTTCTATATGTGGTGTTGATCCAATCCATCCACCCCATCATAGTGGTATCCGAGTAGGTGTTGGAGATCTTGGGTGTGAACCATATTAGAGATTAGGTGAAAGGAAGTGAAAAATATCAAAGCCAAGCAAAATTGAGATCAGAACCATTTTGAAAGAAGAAATTCTTTGAAATGATAAACAACCATAGTCGTTGAGCAAAAGGAATCAAAGTATCAATAAATTGTTGTCTGCAAAGAATTATTGCCAAATAAGGAACAAATTCAGCCAATAAGATAGAAAAATCATTGTAACAAAATCAAGTGAACAAGGTGAGCTTAAATTATTAAAATCAATGGGAAAGTTAGGCAAAAGAGTGTTGAAGGAAAATGCAAATCTAATTTCTCAACTAGATCATCTAGAAAGGGAAATTATTAGAAGTGAATACAAAATTTTTTGCAATTAAAAAAGAAATGGGAATGGAAAAATGTAAACTTTTAAATGAAATTAGTGATTATAAAGAGAGAAAAATGAAGAGTTAGAGGACAAATTAAATTTGTTCGATGATGTTAAGAAAAAGAATGAAGATTGAGAAGAGAAAATAAAGAGATTGGATGAAGCAAATAGTTTGCACGTGAAGGAAATCACAAAATTAAAAGAAGAGAATGAATTTTTAAAGACAAAGTCATTGGTTCGTGATGTTTCATGTAGTACAAAGGATTTGAATTCATCATTTGGTGAATGTAATTTTGTTGAAATTGTTTGTAAGGATGAACATGTTAATGAGTCTTAAAATCATGATAGATGTGATGTTAATGTATTAGATTCTACAGATGCTATTAATTGTTTTGAAAAAAATGTTGTTTTAAAGATAATGAAGAAAATAGGTTATGAAGGTAAAGGTTTAGGAAAGTATGGGCAAGGAATCAAAGAGCCCATTGAGCCACTAAAGAGGCCAAAATATAAAGGCCTTGGATATGCCAAAGTTAAAAATGATATTCAAAATGATAAATGTTCATACAAATTAATTCAAAGAGTGCAATATAATCAATGTTGTCATTGTAATAGAGAAGGACACACAAAAGAGATGTGTTGGGATTTGCATCCATGTAGAATTTGTGGTTTAAAAAATCATTCTAAAAAGATGTGTTGGAACAAATAATGGAAGAAAGATTCTAAAACAAGATGTATGCAAATGATCGTGGATGGATCTTTGGATCGAGTTGGCAGAAAATTACTGGTATGATAAAAAATTTGTTCAAGTGTACAAAATTCACATGTGAAAGTTGATTGTAACCAAGCATTTTTTTAAAAAGGCATAATAGATGTGTCAATTCAAAGGAAAGTTTTATCTAGCAATACATCCATAGATGGAAAGTTTCCAACAAGTTGTAGATTGAAGGATTGTCGCAGCAGTTGAAGATAGTTTGAAGATATCGAGCAAGGAAAAGGATTTGCAAAGTCAGCGAACTTGGTTATGTACATCAGAAGGAGTCAAGAGCAAAGGAATTTGAATGTCGCAACATTGGTGGTCGAAATTAAGCGGGGATGTTGGCATATGTAATTTCTCCCACCTAAAAGGCAATTAATTAAATGAAAAAATGAAAAAATGGAAATTGATATATATGTAAATAGAAACTAAATAAGAATGGAATGTTCTAGAATCAACAAGGGATAGGGTTAAATGGAAGAAAATATTAGATACTTTTATTTTGGGCATGTTGGTCTAATGTCTAGAAAGACTTAATGTTTTCAGAAAGTTTCTAGAATTTTCCAAAGACCTCTATAGATAGAGGCATCATGTAATGGTTTTGTATCAAGTAATAAAATTATTTTTTAGTGTCAGAGCACATTACAATTTCAATGTATTTAATTTTTATGTGTTTGTTTCTAAATTTATGTGTTTGTGTTTCTATATGTGGTGTTGATCCAATCCATCCACCCCATTATAGTGGTATCAGAGCAGGTGTTGGATATCTTGGGTATGAAGCATAACATAGATTAGGTAAAAGGAAGTGAAAAAGATTAAAGCCAAGCAAAATTGAAATCGCAACCATTTTGAAAGAAGAAATTGTTGGAGGCAACTTTGGTTTGTCCTTGGTTAAAAATATTTCAATGTTTTTTAGAAGGCTCCCAGATTTTTCATTCTTCACTAGAGTTTTGGTGGAATGTACTCTTCAATTTATACTTATATTGTTTTGGGGCTCCTATTTTGGTCTTCTCATATTGGTGGCATAGCTGATATTGTACAAATTCCTTATGTGGAATTTTATTTTGGGTTTTCTTCTCCTTCTGAGGGTAAATTTTCTTCCCTCTTCTGAACATATATATGTTATTGTAATTATCTTTCCTTTTTAATATTAATATTTACTATAGGCTTCGATCTCTTGCTTTAAAAAAAATTAATTATCTACAGTGATAAATAATATTATAGTTTTCATTTTAATTGTGTTTATCTATTTATTTAATTATTTATTTGATAAAACTGGCTAGGCCACTGAACATTTTATCAATTAGTTATAAAAAGTTTGCATGAGACCTGGCTCAAGAGAGCATACTTACAGGAAAGAACCAGGAAGAAAACCTCTGGTTGTAGCTTGAATACATGATTACATCAAAATGACACATTGCGATATACAGGTAACCCAACCAGTTGATATAAAACCTAGTACAATGTGCAAGACCACCCCAATATGCTTACGGAGAAAAAACCAAGAAGAGAAAGAGACCCAACCAAAAGTGATAAGTCCCAAAGATAGAAAAAGACCACCCACCACTCCTAGGTTGTAAACAACCTAATAGAAGATGACATTACAAAAACCCTAGCCCAAGAAAAATTGGGGAATGTACAAGGAGGCCAAAATGGTATCAAGAATACATATTATCACAACCTGAGAAACCAGTCACTTGTGCCTTCCTCAAGAGGGGCAAGCACACCTGAATAATTAATTAGAATCATCAGCATCATCATCTAGCATTGGAGGAACCATCTCCAAAGGCTCCACCACATAAGGAGAACTCAAGATAACGACTATGATTTCCAAAAGGGAGTGAATCTGAGTGAAAACATCTAGTGCCATAGCCAAGGTACACGACACAACATGATCAATAAGTACCTCAAACTCCAGTAGGGTGTCATCATAGCAATTTTATTTTTATTTCATAAAATTTAGCTTATATAAAATTATTTTCAAATTTGATTGTAAAGTAATTTAATTAAATTTTACTAATTTTTAAAATTGAAAGATAATTTAAATTATTTAAAGTGATAAATAATATTGTTGTTTCTATTTTAATTATTTTTTTGTGTTTCATAAAATTTAGCTTATATAAAAGTATTTTTAAATTTGATTGTGCAATAATTTAATTATGTAAAAGTATTAAATTGTAAACTTTAAATTTCACGTATATGTTAAATATATTTTTAAGATTGAACTTTATCATATTAAAATTTATATATCATACAAAATTATTTTGAAATTTTTCATTTTAATTTATAAAAAAGTAAATTAAAAATAAAATAGCAAAAATAGGTAACAAAAATTATGCACATTAAAAATAATTAGGCTTGAAATTTATTTTTATTATTTATATCTTTTTATGAAAGACCAAAATAATAATAATATATATATATATATATATATATATATTCAATAAAAGTGGGCAAGCCACTAAACTTTTTTATTATATTTAATCACTTTTACAACGGGTTCAAAAGGCATACCGACATGAAAGAACCCGCAAGAAAACCTCCAATTATTGCCTTAAATATAAACCAAGAAAACTAAACTACCCTTACAAAATAGCAGATACATATCCAGATGATTCAAAAGCCCACCCAAACCCATACAATGACCTATATACACAGGTCCCATAGGACATATCCAGATAAAAAGACCATCAACTGATTATATCTCAGTTGGTTACCAAATCAAGAGCTGAATATCAAAAAATTTTCCTCGAGAAGATCTAGGAGCCTGTAAACTTTTACCAAATGGGGAGCATCAGCTGGTTACAAAATGTGGATATCAAAAAATTATCTCCTCAAGAAGATCATGCAGAGACACCAGGGAGCCCATAAACTTGTACCAAAGGGGAACATAGAAATGACTTCCAGTATGTCGAAATTGAAATAGACCAAAATTATCCAAATCCAGAAAATTGAGCCAAATAGAGCCAGCCAAAAACCTGCACCATAGTGCAATGCGTGATAGTTCTGATACTTAATGTAAGTACAGATCCAATAGCCAACAAGATGAGAGGGGGGGGGTGAATCATACAAACTTAATCTTCCATAAAAACATTAGATTCAACCTCGATAACATATACTACAGTAATATAACCAAAATTGTTAAACATGCAAACTCAAAAGCATATAAACATCATAAACCTCATAACACCAGATTTAACGTGGAAACCCAAATAGGGAAAAACCATTGTGGGATTTCGGAGCCACTAAGAAATATACTCTTCTAGAGTATGCTCGGTTAAAAGCAAATCCTGTTAAAGATTACAAACACATTGCTAGATTTGACCCGGTTAAGAGATTTCCCTCAGATCTGTTAGGATCTTCACCTTGTTAAAAGTGACCTTGTTAAAGGATTTCAAACACTCAATCAGAATGTCACCTTGCTAGAGGGTTTTACAAATAAGACTGTTAAGTCCACTCGGTTAAGAGATTTTCTATCACTTTCAAAAAATAACAGTAATAAAAATCTATCTGCAACTTCACATCTAAAATGCTAAAGCAAATTCTTATTTGCTCAATACAATCTAGACATAGAACTAATCATGTCCATCTGCTGGGCTTCTATACTCTGTTATTCAAACATGTCTTCAAGCTTCTGTGCTTGGTAATCACTATGTAGCATCCCCGTGCATACATTTGCCCACATGCATTGTTTATCAACAGTTCCCTTTTTATAAACAATTCGCCAACTGCTTAATCTCCTTGATCACATGTCCCATGATCAATCATAGCCATCAAATCTTCAAACTTGTCTAGGTTCAATGTATCCTTCGATCTGAAAAATGTTTTACCCCGCCTTGGAACTTGCATACATTTCTTGGAACTTGTGCTAGGGTAATGTGGTTCAATCTGCGCTGTAGATCTTCATGCCAATTTTCCTTTGCCATAGATTCTTTAACAAACTTCATGCACGACATACCAATCATTTAATCAGTTCCAGCTCATCAGCTTCCTTCATTAAATAACGCATGTAACCATTTAATGTATTCTGTTACAACTCGGTAACAACTCGGTGAATACTAAAATTTACTCGATAGACTTTCTGCCTTCATTAACCGATAGCGATAACCTTAGGGTTTACCAACTAGGTTCTTTGTTCGGTAACATAGTATAGTATTAACCTTACAATTTACAACATATGTATAATGTTAAAACAATCTAAACATCATGATCTTATCATTGTCTGACTCGGTAATAGTTGCCCATTTAATACCTTATTCATCCCCTTATTCATCATATTCTTTCTGTTACTTTTGCCGACATCTTTATACTCATCAAATCATACTTCTCAAGATATGGCAACATCATACTAAATTAAAAAATCAATTTCTTGACATCAATAACAAAATAATAATATTAAGACAGTAAACATCCTTAATCAGTTATATCCATAATCATCAACAACCTTCTCAATATCCTTATTAAAATGCCAACAATCTCCCATTGTCTATTATAATTCCAAATGCCAACAATCTCCCCCTTTGGCATTGATAGAAAAACCAATTGATTTGACCTAATTGATTCAGATTGTTGTGAGTTGTTTGTGAGATTCTGAAATCCTCTCTTCCTGTCATCAGAATTCTCCCCCATACATTAGACTTCTCCTCTTTTCTCAGTCTTTCTTTTCTGCTTTTTTTTCAGTCTTCTCAGTCTTTTCCAGTCTTCTTCTCCAGTCTTCTCGCCCTTTGACAACAATGCCAAAAAGTAAAGAACTAAAACATAATTCCTTCCTGTATGAAGTTAATTCCTGCTGGAATGTGTCAACTTAGTCTCGGTCAGAGCATTTTGTCTTTAATTCCTATTTCCTGTATTGTATCCTGCACACCTTTAGAAAACATCCTAAAGTGTGTAAATCAACATCAACTCTTAAAAGATATTCAATAGATTCATCGAATTGATGCTTTCACCGAATTCAGTCAGTGAGTAGAAGATAGGGGTAGGACCCCTAACTTACTTCTGAGATACTCAAAAGTGTCCCTTGGTAGTGGCTTGGTGAAGATATCTGCTATTTGTTCCTTTGTGCTAACATACTCCAACACCACTTTCTTCTCTTGAGATTCTTCTCTAAGATAATGATATTTGATAGAGATGTGCTTTGTCTTAGAGTGCATAACAGGATTCTTCGAAATGTTAATGGCACTAGTATTGTCATAGAATATAGTTATTGGCTTGGTAACTTTCTCATTTATACCTTCCAACAGTTGTTTGATCTGTGCTATGTTGGTACAATTCAATGCTGCAGCAACGTATTCAGCTTCTGTTGTTGACTGTGAAACACATCCTTGTTTCTTGCTAAGCCAACTCAATAGTCTTTCTCCTAAAAAGAAAGCTCCTCCACTTGTACTTTTTCTGTCATCAATGTTGCCTGCCCAATCAGCATCAGTATAAACTTTTAAATCAAAATCATTTCCTTTCTGATATACTAAGCCATAATCCTCGGTGCCTTTCAAGTATCTAAAAATTCTTTTGATTGTTGTCATGTGTGTTTCCTTAGGATCTGCAGAGAATCTTGCAACTATACCTACTGCATGTGCTATGTCTAGTCTGCTTTGAACGACATATTGTAGTTGTCCAATCATGGATCGGTAAAGTTTCTCATCAATAGATGCAGATTCATCATTCTTTGATAGTTTACAGTTGATAGTCATATGAGTACTTACTGCTTTTGAATCCTCCATTCCAAATTTCTTCAAGATTTCCTTTATGTACTTGGATTGAGTAATGAAAATCTCATTTTTCATTTGCAGTATCTGTAAACCTATAAAATACTTTATCTCACCGATTAATGACATCTCAAATTCTTTGCTCATTTCATTTCCAAAGTTCTTGCATAAAGAGTCATTTCCACAAAATATAATATCATCAACAAATATGGCTGAGATCAGTATTCCATTTTCATCATTCTTCATGTATATATTGTTGTTCTCACTTGTCCTTATAAAACCAATCTTAATCAAATAAGAGTGCAATCTTTCATACCATGCTCTAGGTGTTTGTTTTAGACCATATAATGCTTTGTTCAATTTACATACCTGATCTTTACTCTTGTCTTCAACAAATCCTTTAGGTTGTTCAATAAAAACTTCTTCTTCTAATATTCCATTCAGAAATGTAGATTTGACATCCATTTGATATACCTTGAAGTTTTTGAAAGCAGCATATGCCAACAATGTTCTTACTCCTTCAAGTCTAGCCACAAGTGCAAAAGTTTCACCATAATCAATTCCTTCTTCTTGAGCATAACCTTTGCAAACTAGTCTTGCTTTATTTCGAATGACCTCACCTTTTTCATTTAGCTTGTTTTTGAAAATCCACTTTGTACCGATTACATTTTTGTCCTTCAGTCTTGGGATTAGTGTCCATGTCTCATTCTTCTTGATTTGATCAATCTCTTCTGTCATAGCATTTATCCAATCTTCATTGTTAAATGCCTCTTTCACTATTCTCGGTTCAAATTCAAATATCAGACATGTGTTCTATCTCAGTTTGTTCCTTGTCATCACTGGATCATCCTTATCTCCTATAATCTGACTTGGTGCATGATGTCTTCTGACATACTTGGCTAATACAGGCTTGGTAGGCTCTGTATGATCTTCTTCATCACTCGGTAACTGGATATTCTCTTCATTTTCTTCAACAGTTTTCTCGATAGGACTTGTCGGTTGAACATAGACAAATTCATCATAATCTTCTGGTTCTTTGGAATTTCCTTCATCATTTCTTTCTGCAAATTCATCAATTTTCGCATTTGCACTTTCTACTATTTTGTTAGATGATTTGATCAGACATTTAAATGCTTTGCTTCTAGAAGAATAACCTAGAAATGTTCCTTCTTCACTTCTCTGATCAAACTTGCCATTTCTATCATCTTTGTGTACATAGAATCTACTTCCAAAGATTTTAAAATAACTTACACTAGGTTTCTTGTTATACCATATTTCATATGGTGTCTTCAAAGTACCTTTCTTCAGTTGTACTTGGTTCAGGGTGTAAACTGCTGTGCTTATTGCTTCCCTCCAAAATGTTTGTGGCACTTTCTTTTCAATCATCAGGGTTCTGGCACAATCCACAATAGATCCGTTTCTTCTCTCAGCAATTACATGTTGTGGAGTTCTCAGTGCAGAGACTTGTCTTTTAATACCATGATCATTGCAAAATAAGTTGAACTCATCAGATGTGAACTCTCCTCCTCTATCTGATCTAAGACATTTCAGTTGTCTTCCTGTTTCATTTTCAACTCTTGCCTTGTACCATTTAAACATTTGAAAATCTTCTGATTTTTCTTTTAAAAACATTACTGACATCATCCTTGAGTAATCATCCACAAATAATATGAAATATTTGTCACCATAATAACTTTGAACTTTCATAGGACCACAAAGATCAGTATGCACAAGATCTAAAATTCCCTTAGAAGTGTAAGACTTACTTGTAAAGCTTGATGTTGTCATTTTACCCATCTGGCAACCTCGGTACATAGCATTCTCAGGTTTTTCAAGACTCGGTAGACCTTTTACTCGGTGCTTCTTGCTTATTTTGATCAGATTATCAAAATTTACATGACAAAACCTTTTATGCCATAACCAGGTATCATCTATCTTTGCATACAGACACTTGTTCCGAGTTGAGTCAAGGTGAAATGTATTACCTTTTGTTTGTGTCCCGGTAGCAGGTAACTTTCCATGCTTGTCATGAACTTTGACAATTCCTTTATGAAATTCTATTCGGTAACCTATATTGTTTAGCTGTGCTACACTCAACAAATTGTATTTCAAACCTTCAACCCAATAAACATCATTGCATCTTGCATTGTCAAGAAGTATTATATATCCTTTACCTCTTACTGGACATGGTGCATCATTACCAAATCTTACATAGCCTCCATCATAATCTTCTAAAATAACAAACTTGTGTTTATCACCTGTCATATGATGTGAGCATCCACTATCTATGATCCAAGAATCATTAGTATTTATGTGAGATATTAGGGCTTTTTCTTCATACCATTCTTCATCTGATCCATCATTGATAGCCACATAAACTACTTCCTCTATATCAATTTCATTTGATTTATCATCGTTGGATTCCTCATTGGCTATTAAGCATGTCTTTCTATCTCTTCTTCTGAAGTCTCGGTGTCCTCTGTAATGATTATCTTTCTATCTGTCATCTCAGTAATCCCTCTTTTCAGTAGAATTTTTGTCAGGACAGTTAGAAGCCATATGTCCTATTTTATCACAATTGAAACATTTCAAAAGTAGTTTTCCTTTATACTTACCCTTGCCTCTCGGTAACCTTCTGGCTAATAGTGCTTCAAACTCTTCCTGCTTTCTGATTTCCTCATACAGTTTGTGTAGTTCTTCCATGTTCTTACGAAATCTTTCACTTGCTCCACTGTGATCTCCTTCAGAGTACTTGTACTTTCTTTCATTGTAATCATTAGATTCATCAAGATGAGAAGAACTAAATGCAGATTCAACTTTATTTACCGAAGATCCACTGTTATCAAAGTTACTTAACTCAAATGCATGTAGCTTACCAATAGTAGCATCTAAAGAAACTGGCATATTAGGTATAGACCTCAATTCATTGATTGCAGAGACTCAGATTGCATAAGTCGGTAGAAGGGTTCTTAACAACTTGCTTGTTATATCCTTTTCTTCAATAGTTCCACCTATTCCTTTGATTTGATTGACAATCTCCTTTAGTCTTGTACTATACTGGGTTATGTTCTCACCTTCATTCATCCTCATAGATTCAAGTTGTCCTCTTAGACTATCTACTTTCGCTCTTTGAACATGTTCATCACTGCCATATACAGATATGAGCTTGTCCCACATTGCCTTTGCATCATTGCAGCCTTCCAGATCATTAAACTCTGAGTCGGTCAATGTAGATGTTATTTCAATCATTGCTTGGATATGTTCTTGCTTTGCCTTTATTTCTTCCATAGTCAATGGATAGGTGCTCGGTGTGATGAAATCATTCTCCAAATAATATATAGCATATTCTCCAATTCCTGATAGGTGCAGCTTCATCCTTTTCTGCCATGTAGAGAAACTTGACTTGTTCAGCTTCGGTGCATCCCTCTTATACATCTTTGGATCTTTGCCTCAAGTACCTTTAAACTTTTTCTTCTGGAGTCCAAAGCTCTGATACCAATTGATAGTTCTGATACTTAATGTAAGTATATATCTAATAGCCAACAAGATGAGAGGGGGGGGGGGGGGTGAATCATACAAACTTAATCTTCCATAAAAACATTAGATTCAACCTCAGTAACATATACTACAGTAATATAACCAAAATTGTTAAACATGCAAACTCAAAAGCATATAAACATCATAAACCTCATAACACTAGATTTAACGTGGAAACCCAAATAGGGAAAAACCACTGTGGGATTTTGGAGCCACTAAGAAATACACTCTTCTAGAGTATGCTCGGTTATAAGAAAATCCTGTTAAAGATTACAAACACATTGCTAGATGTGACCCGGTTAAGGGATTTCCCTTAGATCTGTTAGGATCTTCACCTTGTTAGAAGTGACCTTGTTAAAGGATTTCAAACACTCAATCAGAATGTCACCTTGCTAGAGGGTTTTACAAATAAGACTGTTAAGTCCACTCGGTTAAGAGATTTTCTATCACTTTAAAAAAATAACAGTAATAAAAATCTATCTGCAACTTCACATCTAAAATGCTAAAGCAGATTCTTATTTGCTCAATACAATCTAGACATAGAACTAATCTTTTCCATCTGCTGGGCTTCTATACTCTGTTATTCAAATAGGTCTTCAAGCTTCTATGCTCGGTAATCACTATGTAGCATCCCTGTGCATACATTTGCTCGCATGCATTGTTTATCAACAGTTCCCTATTTATAAACAATTCGCCAACTACTTAATCTCCTTGATCACATTTCCCATGATCAATCATAGCCATCAGATCTTCAAACTTGTCCAGGTTCAATGTATCCTTCGACCTGAAAAATGTTTTACCCCGCCTTGGAACTTGCATACATTTCTTGGAACTTGTGCTAGGGTAATGCAATTCAATCTGCGTTGTAGATATTCATGCCGATTTTCCTTTGCCATAGATTCTTTAACAAACTTCATGCATGACATACCAATCATTTAATCAGTTCCAGCTCATCAGCTTCCTTCATTAAATAACGCATGTAACCATTGAATGTATTCTATTACAGCTCGGTTACAACTCGCTAACAACTCAGTAACAACTCAGTGAATACTAAACTTTACTCGATAGACATTCTACCTTCATTAACCGATAGCGATAACCTTAGGGTTTACCGACTAGGTTCCTTAGGGTTTACTAACTAGGTTCTTTTCTCGGTAACATAGTATAGTATTAACCTTACAATTTACAACATATGTATGATGTTAAAACAATCTAAACATCATGATCTCATCATTGTCCGACTCGGTAATAGTTGCCCATTGAATATCTTATTCATCATATTCTTTCTGTGTCTTTTACTGACATCTTTATACTCATCAAATCATACTTCTCAAGATATGGAAGCATCATACTGAATTAGAAAATCAATTTCTTGACATCAATGACAAAATAATAATATTAAGATAGTAAACATCCTTAATCAGTTATATCCATAATCATCAACAACCTTCTCAATATCCTTATTGAAATGCTAACAATCTCCTATTGTCTGTTATAATGCCAAATGCCAACAATACGACGTCCAATTCCACCTTCCCATAGATAGCCTACAAAAAAAGAGTAAGAGATACTTGCAAAAACATGTGATTAATTAGCCATAAACCAATTACTAGAACTCTCAACTGGTGGAGTAGGACAAGCTTCATAAGGAACAAGAGACTGAATAGGAACCACAGGGAGAGGAGAAGGAGATGAAACAAAACATAAATTAATCAAAGCATGAAGGCCGATTAACACATCCCGTGCCCTACTCAAAACCTGGGGAGAGATGAAATCAAACAAACTCTCCACAACTTTTAATGCTTCATCAATAGTGTCACATATCAGGCCCATTCGAATTTCAGAAAGCAATTCTCCACAGTAACCATTTTCCAAGAGATCTTGAACAGAAAGGAAACCCCCATAAGGAAGAGTACCCATATCAAAATTATAACTATCCAAAGCTGACCCAAGATAATGCATATCAAGCAATGGAGGAGCCACAAATTTAGATGCAATAAGTTGGACCAGAGACTTATCCCACAATAGATCATAACAAATAGTAAAAAAATGAGACAAAACTTCTGAAAAAGAGATAAAATAAGGAGAGAGCAACCAATGATTCCCCACCACCCTACGAATTTCAGACTCCAACTCCAAATTATGCAAAACAAAAACTCTCCCAAGCTTCTCAGAATCATACCCATAATTATCAACAACCTCTACTTCTGGTGAATCTAATGAAACACGATAAACCGAAAGTGTAATAGACATGAGAGATAATTACCTTCCCCACATAGAGAAATACTCATCGAGCTTCCTTCGACGCAGATAACAAATGAGTTCTGCACCAATAATCAATATATAGCCAAAGCAAAAAAGCAACTAAAACCTATATTAATTAAACCACCTTACACAATAATGAATGATCTGCTCATGTAAAAAGCCAAGTATCCAAAAAATTCATTTCGAGTGATGCATCCCGGCCGATACAGAATCCAAAATAAGCCAAGAAGTATAAATAATGATTATACCACATTATCACTTCTGTGAAAAGTACCGAAATAACACCACCTAAGCCAAAAATCAGTACAACAATAATCCTCATCGAAAGGGCTGAGCACATCACAATTATCATGCAGCAAAATAAATGCCCCTTGTGCGAGAACAAACTGAAAAGACTTTAGAGATAAATAAGATCAAAACCGAGCCGCCGTTCTAATAACCAATAAACATAGCCACCCTTACTGCCTATGTCAGCTCGAAACCAAACTACATATATGAGAACAATTTCCCACATACAAAGCCATATTGCTAGCTAGACATAAACAATAAACATGCCTACCCTGACTGGCAAACGAGAGTAGAGTATCAAAAATCAGATACCAAGAAAACCTCATATCACTGCAAGTATTTCAAAACTGAAATAGGAATTTCTTCAGAACTAACATCACATAGATTAGCATTACTGTCAATAGCTAGATTAGCTAAAAAATATTCTACTCTATTTATCTCTCTATAATAATGAGTAATGAAGAAAGAGTCAAAGGATTCTAATTGCTGGAGAATATGATCTAAAAGATATTGCAACTGCCAACAATGAGAGTTCCTTTTTAACACACTCTTAATGATCACCAATGAATCCCCTTCAATAATGAGATCTTTAATTCCTAGGGAAATAGCCAACTCCAAGCCTATAGACAAAGCCTTGAATTTAGAAAAATTATTAGTCTGAATACCAATTGTGTGGCACCGAGCTTGAATAATGTGAATGTGATGGTCAAAGATCACCATACCTACCCTAACCAACCCAGGATTTCCATGAGAGGCTCCATCAAAGTTTAATTTAAACTTACCAAGAGGAGGAGGTTTCCAAGAGGCCAAATTTCTTTTGTTTAAGGCATCACCTTTTTTCAAAATTGGTCCATGAGAGGGAAGGATAGATAACATCCTCCAAACCCTAGTCACCCTACTATCCCAATGTGAGAAAGATGTGAGGTTTTCCAAATTCTTATTTATATGAGACAAAGCGACCTCAGAAATGGACGATTCAATTTTTAGTAGGACCTATGGAAGAGAAGAGCTAGTGTTTCTAAAGATCCTATTATTACGCTCTAACCAAATATTCCAGATTAAAATAGATGGAGAAATAATCCATAGAGACACATAAAAGGATGAAGTAAACAAAAATGCCCAAGAACTAAAGAAGGTAATCAGATCTTTTCCCATAACAAACGCCAAATTCAATTTATCAAACAACCATTGCCAACATTGATATGTAAAGTCACAATGCAGAAAAAGTTGAGAAGAGGATTCCAATTTTTTATGACATAACACACAAGGGAAAGCAACAGTGATACCAAGCCTATCCAATCTCATGCCTGTAAGTACCCTATCTTGAATTGCCAACCAGGCAAAAGCACCAGCTTTTGGCAAGCAGGCCGAATGCCAAAAAAGCTTTAAGACCAAGAAGGAAGATCATTCTTGCTCATAAGGAAATTATACCCATCCTTCACCGTGTATTTACCAGAAATATTCTTAGTCCAAACCAGTTCATCCTCAGAATCAGAGAGAATAACCACCCTTTCACTCAAGACCTTCGTATACTGCATTTTCAATTCAAGATCAATATCCAAAAAGTCAATAGATTTCCATTTAGCCAACCTCACATTTCCACTATGTATTATGTCAAAATAACCTACCACAAAGGTTCCCCAAAGGGAAGAAAGAATAGATATCAGAGGAGACCAATTCCTTAAGCTTCGTAATGGAGGGTGACCATTCCACCTTTCTTTCCAAAATATTATTTATCTTATTTAAAAAAATATTATTGTAAAAAACATATATTTTGCTGTTTTAGGGTTAGTTTTTGAGCTCGACTAGAGTTAAAGTTAGTGTAATTTAAGTTTAATTCAGTTATAATAAATTATAATATTGTAACTTGTTAATATATGTGTATGTGTATGTATATAAATTATAGAATTAAAAAGAATTATTAAAAATATAAATAAAAAACTATTTTACAATAAAAATTAATTAGAAAATTTATAAATCTATTTTTGCAATATCTTATTTACCATCTTTTATGAATTGAATTACAATCCTCAACCTAACGTAAATAATATATGAGTGTGACTACCTACATGCAATTCTGAACCTAATAAGCCATGTGACTAATATAGAGCATCGAAAAAAGAGCAATTAGCTAAATGAAGACTAGAGCGAAAATGAAGGCATCTGGTAGTAGGTGGGGCAATGAGGCCCTACATGATCCTCCACCCCCCATTTTCCATTTGGAAATCGCACAAGAAGTTCTCATATTCCTCAGTGGGTTTTCTGAAATGGGAATTGGGTGGATAAGGCTCCATCGTATTCAAATTAAGAACATGCAAGCTAGGTTTTGAATCTGCTTCCTACCTCTAAATATTTTCAAGGTTTTAGTTCAGGAAATATTTTGATAGTGAAAGCTAGGAATGGCTTTCAAAATTAAAGGCGTATGTAGGAAATCTGATATGGGCTTGGAAGGAAACAAGAAAACCCTAACCTTATTCTACTAGGGCATCGAAAGGAATTTGGGGTTTATCCTTCATAGATTTGAAATAATGGGAAGTGGGTGGAGGACTGTAATCACTCTGTAGCTAATCGTATGACATCGAAGCAACACTTGGAGTGTTCAAACCCTAACCAGTCAATGGAGAAATCTATTTTGGATTGGGTGGCTTCTAAGCAACATTCAAAAAACCTTAATCACATGGTCGAGGGTTATAAAGATATGACTCAAGACAAAGTTTGGCTCCCAATATCGCTAATTAAAATTGGTAATGACTCTCAAAACTAGCGTGTTAAGGATTTGAACTCTTATGCGGTTTTTGTTTAGGTATAAGGTGAATCTATTGCATTATCTTAATTGCAGAGATGACTCCTTTATAAGTGGTATGGTATTTTTTTTTTTTGCTAATTTTTGTCTTTGAATACTTTCATCTTGATTTTTTATTCAATAGAGGAAAAATCAAAAGTATTAGAGCAATATTGGTATTGGGTTGGAAAAAATTGCATCTTTGTTTCGTCTTGGAAACCCTTTTTCCAGATCTTTCAAAATCTTTCAAAAAAATTTCTTTCTCGGTTTGTATTGTCTAATTTACCATATGAATTTCATGACTCATAAGTGTTAAGAAAATTTGGGGATTCTCTTGGTAGATTTTTAAAAAGTGATTGTGCATTGGATGAAGGGGTTTAAATTGTTAAGATTTGTGTTATGATTTTCCCCTCCTCTATCATTCCTAGAATGTGTAATATTAAATTTTCTTTTGGTATATGGAGACAAGACATTAAGAAAGATCCATTGGGATGTAGACAAGCTAACATTATTATGGATTCAGACCTCTTCCGCAAACTCAAGAAATTGGAACTCAAAACCCCGATTTATTGTGTAGTAAAAATTCTTCCCATGAGGGAAATCTTCCTAAAATTAATGAAATATGCTTATTGGATCATATAACTACTCAACCTATAGCTAATATCCCAACTGGGAACAAAAATGTAGTAGGATCTACGATTATGGATTTCTCAACCTTCTTTGAGTTTGGGGCGCATTATAATGAAGTAGGAAATCCTCTAAAAAAGGATTCTAACCTTTTAATTGGAAATCGGAATCCTCTAAACCAAGATCTTAACAATCAGGGTACTATGTCACTTTACAAGGAAAAGGAATTAATCACAAACAATACTAACAAATTAAAGTCTACAATTCTTGTTGATGGTGTTATTAAGGACAAAATTGTTGCAGTAAATGATAAGAATTTAATTGTTCCTAATGAGAATTTGATTTCACAAGTTTAGAAAATTGCTGAGGAATCCAATAATTCTCTAGATCAAGAGATTACTGATAGAGTTATTATGATTATAAACAATGACCCCATGTAGCTAGGTAATCATAGCCTTATTCCTTTATCGTAAAATCCTTTTAATACCTTATCTCTGGATAAGGTACTTGATAAAGAAAATTTGAATATTATGGCTAGCTCCAAGGACCAGGAGGTAGTTGAAGATCTCGCCATTGTTCAAACTCCCTTATCTCCAATTCCCCTATTCTCTTCTCCATCAAGAAGCGAAAGAAACCCAAAGAGCTTCAAAAATCAACAAGAGATTGATGCTAGCATCCAAACTATATTGTTTTCTCCAGCACATTCCTCTAAAAAGAAGAAAATTTTTAGTCCACCTTTGACCAGGTCCATTGCTACCAAATGTAATTTGTAGTTAGACTTTACTCCTAGGAATGTAACCCAAAATAAAACTCAGAGGAAGAGGGGAGAAGCTACCTTCCCTTGATGACAATGAGGGTCTTCTTTTGGAATGTTAGGGCTTTAAATGCCCTTAACAAGAGACACTTAATAAAGAGTCAATTAGATGTTGTTAATATTGATATTATTATAATATGAAACCAAATTAAATACCTCTACTATTAAGTCATTTTCACTTTATGGAAAGCTTGGAGTTACTCTTATGTACCCTCTTCTGGAGCTTTGGGGGTATTAGCTCTCCTTTGGAATGATGGGTCAATTGACGTAAACTTGGTGGCATCTTCTTCCTAGTGGATTCTAGCCTGAACTAAAATTAGAGTTTCATCAGCCAAAATTTGGCTTTTTAATAATTATGGCCTTGTTAGAGACAAAAGCTCTGAATGTAGATTATGATTTCTGTACACTACCATCATAGTCGTTTAATTAAAAAGCAGTAAGTTTGCCAATGATAGAGTCAAGATATACCTTAGTTTTGTCAATGGACTTCAACTCTTGAATAGTTGCAACTCGAATAGCATAGACTAGTAGCAGGGTTCTCAATACCTTACTGATCACTGTGGCATCTTCTACTTTCCCTCTACCACTCTTTATTTCACCAACTATCTCTTTTATCCTTTGACCATACTGCTAGATATTCTCACCTTCAGACATTCTCATGTCATCAAACTTTCCTCTTAGGCTCTCCTCTTTAGCAATCTTAACATGTTCATCACTGCTATAAATCTCTTCAGGTTTTTTCCATACTTCATATGTAGTTTCAAGACCATGAACATATACATATTCAACATCAGACAGAGAACTGATAATAGCCTCCAATGCTTAATGATTTTCTTGTTGTTCTTTCTTCTGATCATCAGTCAGGGTTCTAGTAGGTGTAACATACTGAGTTTCTACATGATCCCAATACTAACTTCCCAGACTCTTAATGTAAATCTTCATTTTGTCGCTTCATATCCTATAGTTATCTTTGTTGAACTTCAGACCTTCCTTATTCATCATGATCTACAAGAGCTTTTCCTCAAGCTATTAGGCTTTTAGTTTTAAGAGGACCTAAGATGCTCTGATACCAATTGATGGTATGATGAAAGAATAAGTATCTGGTAGATTACTGAGAGGGGGGGGGGGTGAATCAGTAAACTGAAAAAACTGATACAAACCTCCCAATCTCAAACTCAAACTTACAAAGTAAACTTATCAATAAAATATCACTATCAAGATCAATACTCATAAGAATACTCAACATCAACTAGTTAACTGTTATAACAACTTAACAGTAACAATCTTGTAAACATCCAAATTCATAATCATATATCAACATACTCCATCTCTCAATGCTTCCAGTTATCATGCCTTATCAGAAGTTAATCAAATCAACAAATAAGATCATAACCACAAAAACATTCACCACATGACATAAATGTTTATACATGGAAAAACCAAATAGGTAAAAACCACGTTGAGATGAGACTCACAAGATAGCTATCTGAACTCTTTTGAAGTTCTCCTTGTTAGGAGCTAAGCCTGTTAAAGCTTTTACAATAAGTCCTATTAAGAACTGATCCTGTTAGGAATCACCTGGTTAAGGGATTTAAAATTGCCTTGATAAAAAGGAAATACCCTATTAGGAGTAACCTCGGTAGAGGAATTGAGAATCCAAGCTAATGGATCACCTTGTTAGAGGATTTACGAAGTAACCAAGCTTGTTAAAGCTTACCCAGTTAGGGGATTTCAATTCTGCTATAATTGTTAGAAGACAACAGGTTTTTCTTGATCTATTTCAATAGCACTACATTTGCTTGATCTAATCCTTTTAAGCTTCAATATGCCTTTAGACAAACTGCAAATCCATTCTTCTGTTAGGAAACCACACACTCAGCTGATTTCAACCAACACTAAACAAAACAACTTCATCGACCTTAAATACAAATCAATTAGGTCGGCAACATAACAAAAACCTAATTCTCTCATAGAGATTACAAACAAATTGGTTCAAGTGTGACTGTTGGATTTACATAGCAATCTATACACATTCTTCAAGAAAATTCCAACCGCTCCATGATCACCACTTCATCGGACTTGTAACTCATCACACGCTTTGCATTAGATGCAATCCACTTTTCTCATTTCCTAAACAATCAAACAAACACACCAAAACAATATGAACTTATCTTCTTACAATTATCACACATGTCTCCATCATTACCGCTCAACAGATAATAAACCAACATAACCATTTCAGCAAACTTAATCGGATAGGGTTTAATAAAAACAACTGGTAGGGTTTACCGATTACATAACATAGAAAGGGTTTAACCTTATACACCAGTTACTAGTTCATCTCACAAACTTACATACTGGTTTACAACATCTTCCTCAAAGCTCTTCCTACCGGTTATAAGACAATATCAATAACAACAATATCAACAATATCATAAATACCATTACCGGTTCAATTGACATCAATGACAACATAACATATCATTAATGCAATCTTCATGCAAACGCCAACAATCTCCCCCTTTGGCATTGATGGCAATACAAATATCTACACCTCTGATTGCTACTGTGAATGGTGAATAGGAATCTAGGTTTACATTACCAAATATTCACCATGCACTGTTTGTCTTCAGCCTGTCACCGGTTCCCCTTTGCCAGTCACATAGTTCTTCTCCTAATCACATAATTCTTCTCCCCCTTTGACAACAATGCCAAATTGAAAGTAAAACATGTAATTGCAGATTTTCACTGTGCATCAATCAACATACTACAACTTGATGCTCCCCCTGTGGAATACATCCACTTCTTCATCAATCCTTCTAAGATTTTGCAAGTGATTCAGGGACTGATGCAATCAACATCATGATCAACTAACTTCATGAAAAGGGACAACCCCCAACTGACTTCTAAGATACTCAAATGTAGTCTTAGGAAGAGGTTTGGTAAAGATATCTGCAAGTTGTTCCTTGGTAGAAACATGCTCTAAGATAACATCTTTACTTTGAACTTTTTCCCTCAAAAAGTGATACTTCAATTCAATGTACTTGGTTTGTGCGTGCAAAACAAGATTCTTAGAAATATTAATGGCACTTGTATTATCACATAAAATCTTTATGGGTTCTGAGATCTTCATCTTAAAACCTTCCAAAATGTGCCTCATCCATATAGTCTATGTACAATTCATATAAGATACAACATACTCAGTTTTAGTAGTAGATTGTGAAGTACAACTTTGCTTCTTACTACTCCATGAAACAAGCCTTCCTCCTAGAAAGAAAGCTCCACCGGTAGTGCTTTTCTATTAATCAACATTTCCTGTCCAATCAGCATCTGCATATGCCTTCAAATCAAAGTTTCCTCCATATGGATACCATAATCCATAGTCAATAGTACCTTTCAAATACCTAAAAATTCTCTTGGTTGCTATCAGATGTGCTTCCTTTGAATTCTTCTGGAATCTTGCAACTATACCAACCACATGGGCAGTATTCGATCTGTTGTGAACAACATAGTGTAATTTTCCAATCATGGACCTATATTCCTTTTCATCAACAGACTAAGATTCATCTTGCTTGGACAACTTACAACCTGTAACCATTGGTGTTCCAACTGGTTTACAGTCACTCATGCCAAAAGTCTTCAAAACCTCTTTCACATACTTAGATTGAGTAATGAAAATACCATTCTTCATTTTTTGTATCTGCAAGCCTATGAAATTTTTTATTTCCCCTACTAAAGACATTTCAAACTCATTTTTCATTTCATCTGTAAAACTATTGCTCATGACATCATTGCCTCCAAAAATAATATCATCAACAAATACTTCACTGACCAGTATTTCATCTCCTTCAGACTTGAGATAAATACTACTATCATTACTGGTTCTTGCAAAGCCTATCTTCATCAGATGTGTATGAAGCCATTCATACCATGCTCTGGGTGCCTTCTTTAATACACACAAAGCTTTATGCAATCGACATACCATGTCTTTCTCATCTATCAAAGCATAACCATTTGGCTGCTCTATGTATACCTTTTCTTCCAATATTTCATTCAAAAATATAGACTTAACATCCATTTGGTATACCTTGAACTTCTTATGGGTTGCAAATGCAAGTAAAGTTCTGACACCTTCGAGTCTTGCTACTGGTACAAAAGTTTCACCATAATATTCTCCTTCTTCTTAAGCATAACCCTTGCAGACTAATCTTGCCTTGTTGTGAACTACAACACCATCTTCATTTAACTTGTTTCTGAATACCCATTTAGTACCTATAGTGTTCTTATATACTGGTTTGGGAACCAGGGTCCAAGTGTTGTTCTTCTCAATTTGATCCAATTCCTCCTCCATAGCTTTAACCCAATAATAATCACCAAATGCCTCCTTAGCACTTCTAGGTTCAATGATGGAGATCATGCAAGAGTTCTCTCTTATTCTTCTTCTAGTTAGTACTCTAGCATCCTTATCCCCAATAATTTGGTCAAGACTGTGATTCAGTCTCACATATCTAGGAATAACATGATCATTCTCTTTAGGTTTAGCTTCTTCATTATCATCTTCTTCTAAATTTATTTATTTCAGTTGAATAGGTACATCAAAATTTTCTTCACTGGTTTCTGATTTAATAGTTTAAGGTTCCAAAAGCAAGATGCAAGGATCTTCATCCTTTTTCTCTGAACTGGTTCCTTCTGAGACTTCAGGACATTCATCTACTCAAACATCAGTGCTCTCAACAATTCTCTGTGTCTAGTTGTTGAAGTATTTATAGGCCTTACTCTTGGTGGAATAGCCAATAAATATGCCTTCATCACTCTTAGCTTCAAACTTGCTAATGTAATCACCTCTTTTAATAAAATATTTGCTACCAAATATCTTAAAATAGGTAACATCAGGTGATCTTCCATACTAATATTCATAAGGGGTCTTGTCCTTAACTCTTTTCATCATAACTCTGTTCATTGTGTAGATAGTTGTACTTATAGCTTCTTTCCAAAAAAAAATTTATACATCTCCTTGTATCAACATTGTCCTAGCAGCTTCAACCACTGACTGATTGTTCCTCTCTATGATACCATTCTGTTGTGGTGTCCTTGGTGTAGAAAGTTGTCATTTGATACCATTCTCATCACGGTACGTAGTGATTCCTTAGAAGTAAATTCACCACTTTGATCTATTCTTAGACATTTTATCTTTTTACCACTCTCTTTCTCAGCTAAGGCCCTGAATGCCTTGAACTTACCAAAAACTTCATTCTTATACTTCAAGAATGTGACCCACATCATCCTTGAACAATCATCAGTGAAGATCATGAAATATCTGTCACCTTGAATGCTTCTTGTTCTTATTGGTCCACATAGATTTGTATGAACCAAATCTAACAAGTGCTCTGCTGAGAAGGACTTGCTCTTGAAAGTTGAAGAAGTCATCTTTCCTAACTGACATTCTTTTCAAAGAGTATTAACCGCTTTGTCTAGTTGAGGCATACCTCTTACTGTCTTGGACTTGCTCACTTTAACAATATTATCAAATTTTATATGACAAAATTTCTTATGCCAAAGCCAACTATCATCTATCTTTGCAATCAAATAGTTGCTAACTTTAGCATTAAGATGAAACAGATTACCTCTGGTTTGTTTCTCAGTTGCAATCAATTCACCTTTTTTGTCAAAGATTTTGCACATACCATTTCTAAACTCCAGTGGGTATCGTATGTCATTGAGTTGTGCCACACTTAGAAGATTGTACTTTAGACCTTCAACCCAATAGACATCGTTAGCACTGCTCTTCCCATTAAGAGAAATAACTCCCTTACCTTTAACCATACAGGGTGAGTCATTGCAAAATCTGACAACACCACCATCAAATTCCTTCAAGGAAATAAATTTTCTCCAATCACCAGTCATATGATGTGAACAACCACTATCAATGATCCAATCATCAGAGTTATCCATCTTGGACACCTGTGCCTTCTGATCTGATATCTCTTCCTTAATAGCTACAAACACAATATCTTCACTAGCATCATCATCAGATTCTTCATCAGTGATACCACTATCAATAGCAATAAGACAATCTCTCTTGCCTTTACCCTTATACTTCTTGAATTTGTCTCTTGTATTCATTTTCACCATTAGGACAATTAGCTGCTATATGACCAATCTTGTTGCATGCAAAATATTTTAAAGGTAGTTTACCTCTATATTTACCATTGCCTCTAGGCAGTCATTTTGCCAACAATGCTTCAAGCTCCACTAAGCTATCTTCATCATCAGCATCTCTGCTAGATCTAGATTCATAGCCATGACAAGTATCTCTACTTTTTTCTCACAAATGTGTTAGAGACAGAAGCTTAGAATGCAAATTATGATTTCTGTACACTACCATCATAGTCGTTTAATTCAAAAGCAATAAGTTTACCAATGATAGAGTCAAGAGTTACCTTAGTTTTGTCAATGGACTTCAGCTCCTGAATAGCTGCAACTCGGATAACATAGACCGGTAGCAGGGCTCTCAATACCTTACTGATCATTGTGGCATCTTCCACTTTCCCTCCTGCACTCTTTATTTCACCAACTATCTCTTTTATCCTTTGACCATAGTACTGGATATTCTCACCTTCAGAGATTCTCATGTCATCAAACTTTCCTCTTAGGTTCTCCTCTTTAGCAATCTTAACATGTTCATCACCGCTATAAATCTCTTCAAGTTTTTTTCATACTTCATATACAGTTTCAAGACCATGAACATCTACATATTCAACATCAGACATGGAACTAATAATAGCCTCCAATGCTTGGTGATTTTCTTGTTTTTCTTTTTTCTGATCATCAGTTAGGGTTCCAGTAGGTGTAACATACTGAGTTTCTACATGATCCCAATAATGACTTTCTGGACTCTTAATGTAAATCTTCATCCTGTCACTCCATATCCTATAGTTATCTTTGTTGAACTTCGTACCTTCCTTCTTCATCATGATCTACAAGATCTTTTCCTCAAGTTGTTAGGCTTTTAGATTCTAGAGGACCTGAGATGCTTTGATACCAATTGATGGTATGATGAAAGAATAAGTATCTGGTAGATTAATGAAAGGGGGGGGTGAATCACTAAACTAAAAAATTGATACAAACTTCCCAATCTCAAACTCAAACTCACAAAGTAAACTTATCAATAAAATATCACTGTCAAGATCAATACTCATAAGAATACTCAACATCAACCGGTTAACTATTACAACAACTTAGCAGTAAACAAATTCAATCTTGTAAACATCCAAATGCTTAATCATATATCAACACACTCCATCTCTCAATGCTTCTAGCTATCATGCCTTATCAGAAGTTAATCAAATTAACAAATAAGATCATAACCACAATAACATTCACCACATGACACAAATGTTTATACGTGGAAAACCCAAATAGGCAAAAACCACGGTGAGATGAGACTCACAAGATAGCTATCTGAACTCTTCTGAAGTTCGCCCTATTAGGAGCCAAGCTTGTTAAAGCTTTTACAATAAGTCCTGTTAAGAACTGATCTTGTTAGGAATCACCCGGTTAAGGAATTTACAAAATGCCTTGATAAAAAGCATATACCCTATTAGGAGTAACCTCGGTAGAGGATTTGAGAATCCAAGCTAATGGATCGCCTTGTTAGAGGATTTAAGAAGTAACCAAGCTTGTTAAAGCTTACCCGTTTAGGGGATTTCAATTATGTTGTAATTGTTAGAAGACAAAAGGTTTTTCTTGATCTGTCTGAATAGCACTACATTTGCTTGATCAGATCCTTTTAAGCTTCAATATGCCTTTACACAAACTACAGATCCATTCTCTGGTTAGGCAACCACACACTCAACTAATTTCAGCCAACACTTTGCCAACACTAAACAAAACAACTTCATCGTTCTTAAATACAAATCAATTAGGTCGGTAGCATAACAAAAACCTAATTCTCTCATAGAGATTACAAAAAAATCGGTTCAATTGTGACCAATGGATTTACATAGCAATCTATACACATTCTTCAAGAAAATTCCAACCACTCCATGATCATTGCTTCATTGGACTTGTAACTCATCACGTGCTTTGCATTAGATGCAATCCACTTTTCTCATTCCCTAGACAATCAAACAAACACACCAAAACAATTTGAACTTATCTTATTACAATGATCACACGTGTCTCCATCATTACCGCTCAACAGATAATAAACCAACATAACCATTTCAGCAAACTTAATTGGTTAGGGTTTAACAAAAACAACCGGTAGGGTTTATCGGTTACATAACATAGATAGGGTTTAACCTTATACACTGGCTATCGGTTCATCTCACAAACTTACATACCAGTTTACAACATCTTCCTCAAAGCTCTTCCTACTGGTTACAAGACAATATCAATAACAACAATATCAACAATATCATAAATACCATTACTGGTCCAATTGACGTCAATGACAACATAACATATCATTAATGCAATCTTCATGCAAATGCCAACATCTTGATGTATACTCTATTGTTCTATCGTATCCGGGCTTTGATCATTCCTAATTTTGTTTGTTATCCTTAGAAGATAGAGCTCCTCACAAAGTTCCTTTTAGATTTGAACCCATGTTGTTTAGGGACAAAAAATTTCTCCCTTCTTTGAAGTAATGGTGTTTGAACGCTCCCTTCTTTAAAGGTTTTAGAATGTTTCAAATTGTGAAAAAACTTAAATACTTGAAGGGAAAAATAAAAGAGTAGAATTCATCTCATTTTAAGAATATTTTTTCTAAAAAAATAGAATTCAAAAGGAAATTAAGAAGTTAAACGAAATTATCATAAGAAAATTTATGAATTCTCAATCTTATGAGCTTCAAAAATCTCTATTTGCTAAATTAGATGAGTTTCATCTTCATGAAGAAAGTTACTAGAGACAAAAATCTAGTGACATTTGGCTAGCTGATGGTGATGGAAATACTAAATTTTTTCATGCTTCCACCAAGCTTTGCAGACAAAGGAATAAAATCTCTATAATTCAAGATAATAATGATTCTTTTCTTGAAGATGATAATGTTATAGTTCAAGAAGCAATTAAATTTTTCAAAACATTACTTACTGTTGAACCCATAGTATTTAATAATTCTATTTTGGACGCTATTCCCTATTCTATTTCCATGGAAGACAATAAGATGTTAATGTCTGCAATCACTTTGGATGAATTAAAGAAGGCAATTTTTTTTATGACTTGAAAAGTATCCTAGCCTAGATTGTTTTACTGCCCTCTTTTTTCAAAAATGTTGGGATTTTATATTTAATGATGTTCTCTTAGCTTTGGAGAATTCTATAAGAAACACGTGCATTCTTAAAGAGCTTAATGCTACCTTGATTGTCATTATTCCTAAGGTGGATAAACCCAAATCCTTTGTTGAATTTTGTCCAATTTCTTTATGCAATACTCTCTAAAAGATCTTCACTAAAGCAATATTAGTTAGACTGGCCAAACTTATTCCTAAAATTATTTTAGAAGAACAGGGGGGCTTTGTTCTTGGTAGAGAAACCTCTGAAGGAGCTATAGGTTCTCATGAAGTCTTGCACTCGATTTCTTGCCAAAAGATTCCCGCTATGATTCTTAAACTAGATATGTTGAAAGCATATGATAGGGTGAATTGGGATTTTTTGTTTGCAATTTTGAGAAAGTTTAGTTTCTCTGAAAAATGGGTTAAATGGGTTTCTTCTTGTATTACAACAGCTAGATTCTCGGTATTGGTTAATGGTTCTCCATATGGATTTTTTCCTTCTTCTAGAGGCATTAGACAAGGGGATCCTCTATCTCCCTTTCTCTTTATAGTTAAGGCAAAAGGTTTAAGTAGAGCTATCAATGCTGCAAAATCAAATGGATTATAGAAAGGTATTAGTATGGCTAATGTTGAAGATTCTCAAATTCATTGTCTCTTTGTTGATGACACTATGTTGTTTGGTCATGCTATTATATCTAAATCTACATTAATTAAACAAGTTATTTATGATTACACTCAAGCTTCAGGACAGTTAGTTAATGTGGTAAAATCCAAGATATTTTCTATGAATGTCTCCCCTCTTATTCAAAATAGACCAATTCAATTTTGGGGTTTCTCAGTTGGTTCCTTTCCTTGTAAATATCTTGGAATTCATTTTTCTGCTGGTTCTAAAAAACATAATTTTTGGGAGAAGGTTACTTTTTTCATCTCTTCTAGTATTTTACCCTAGAAGCACAAATGGTTAACATTCTCTGGAAAGATTTTAATGATTAAATTTGTTTTGAATGCTATCCCCACTTATCTTATGTATGTTTTAAAGACTCCTAAGAATTCCATTGTTAAATTACAATATGTTTTAAGGTGTTTCTTATGGAAAGAAAATGTGGATGGAAAATCTAGAATTCCTCTAGTTGCCTAGGATAAGATTTTCCTCCCTAAGGATTTAGGTGGCATGGGAATTAGAGGGTTAAAGCAGCAAAACAAGGCTCTTGGAGCTAAATTGGTTAGGAAGTTATATCAAAATACTACTTAAAAATGGGTAAAGATTATGTTTTCTAGATACTTGAATAATTATGAAAATATTTTTGATTGATTCTAACTTTCCAAAAGGATCCTTTGTTTAGAATTTTATATCTTCATGTCATTCAATTATTTTTGCCTCATCTATCTTGGCTTATCCATAATGGCCGAAAGGCTAGATTTTGGGAAGAAGTGTGGAATGGTCATCCTTCAATGATTAGCATTAGGGACTGGTCTGAATTAATGATAATATTAAAATCTTAGTGGGGGATCTATGTTTGATTATTTTTATATAGATTATTCTGGATTGTTGCTGATTGCACATTGGAAATCAATTGATTTTATTCCCATCTCTTGAGATTTGAAATTGCAATATAAGGAGATATTGAAGACAAGGCCTATTATCTTCCTTGATAAAGATGATGAACTCATTTGGACAAAGGAAAAGTCTAGTAACTATGTTGTGAAGGAGGGCCATAATTCCCTTATAAAGTCCTCTCATTATTATGGATGCCCCACAAAATTGTTTTCAAGCCCAACCTATCTTCCTAAAGTTGGGGCCTTTGCATGGTTAGCTGTGCAAGATATGGTTTTGATAGGGTTAAGATTATATAGACTTGGTGTACCTATTATTTTTCCTTGTGTTCTCCATGGCCACTTTATTGAGTCAGTTGATCATATTTTTTTGCAATGCCCCTTTTCATCTCAATGTTGGTATTGGCTCTTTAATAAGCTAGGATGGTTTTCAGCTTTATGCCCAATTTTGCAAGCTCAGTTTAACAGCTGGCCGACTTGGTTTTTATCCTCTTTCTTTTCTTGTCTCTAGGAAATTGGCCACTCTCTACTTTCCTGGAATATTTGGCTTGAAAGTTTTAATAAGATTTTTAGAAAGAAGCATTTCTCCTTGAATGAAGTTCTATTCATAGAAAAGTCTATATCGAAAGTGGCAATGTCTTACATTTATAAAAATCTTGATCATCTCAAATCCTTTTCTTCTTAGGATAGTGAGGTTACCAAAACTTGGTCCTTGTTTAGATCTTTGCCTATGCAGGAAACTATTAATGGTAAGAATGATAAAATGGCTAAGAGAAGAAAGGCTAAGTGGACTCCTCCTATTGATAGATTCAAACTAAATTATGATGGGGCCTCCAAGGGAAACCCAAGAAATTCTGGCATTGGTGTCTTAATATCTTATTCTAATGCAAATATTATTAAAGTTTATTGTAAAGAAATTGAGGATGGTCAAATAATAAAGCAGAGCTTCAGGATCTTAGTCTTGGTATTGACTTGGCTATCTCTCTCGGGATTAAAGATATAATTATAGAATGGGATTCTCTGTTCATTTTCTATACTCTTACTAACAAGAAGATTCATATTTGGCAGCTTCAGTATCTTTTGGATAAAGTCCTCTTGCAACTTAATTATTTTAATTCTTATGAGATTTCTCATTGCTATAGGAAAGTCACTTTTATTGCTATTTTTCTTGCAAATAAGGCTATTGATGATCATGCATTTATCAAGAGGTTCCTGGTAAAGATCTTCACCCTTTGATGAATTTTTTTTAATTGGGGTTTTGGGATTTGACCACCCAACCCCTTCTTTTAGTGTCTTTATATGTTTTTATTATATCGGCTATTTGGAGGTTATGGATGTTGGTCTCATTTTATATTAACCTAAAGTATGGTTTACATTATGTGAGACTATTTCAAGGCAACTGATCTATCATTTATGTTGTGGAGGTGTGGGACTCAATATTTCTAAATGGCATGTTTTAATTCTTGGGAAATATTGCTATTATTGTATTATCTTTGCATTAAATGAAGAATGAAATGATAGTTTGGTTATGTACTTGGTATTGTGGATGGACTGTTAAAATATTCACCTCATTGACATTATCAACTTCATTCAATGATTATTTTCTACCTTTTGGCACATGTTTTGGCTCCATGGGTGATTTCATGATGGATAGCTTGGCTCATCCGATCTTCTCTCATTTGGCTCTGGTGTCAATGGTTTGTGCTATCATCATGTTATCACCCTTGTTGAGCACATGCTTCATATGTATTTTTCTCGGTGTCATCTATCCTTCATTTACCACAATGTTGATTTCGTTTATGGGGTGAAGTTACTCTAATTAATGTTCATTCATTTGTCTTGTGTGATTCATCCATTTTTTGTGAGACGACGATGATTTCCTTCATAAGACTCTTTCACCTCATGCTCTATATATTAGGGATTGGGTTTTTAATTGTCTCATATCTCTTGTCTTTTTTCTTTGTGTATTTCGGTAATAGTATTTATTTTGAAGTATGAAATACAAAGTTTCCTTTCCACAATGACATTAGGAGGTAAGAGTTGAGGCTAACTATACTATTGAAAGGCTCTCCTTGGTTTTCTCTCTGAGCTTCTCTCACATTGAAGATGCAATTCAAACACTTATTAGTAATTTTTGGATACAATGCAATCCTTTTTCTTTATTTACAAAATTTGTCTCTCGATTTTTTGCCATAATTATGGATCTACTTCTTGATATCTCTTTAGTTTGTTCAATTGTTGTTAAATATGTGAATCCTTTTCTATATGATGATGATATAATTGAATACTTGTTGAATTCTCACAAGTTTAAGGATGAAGCATGGGTCCCTTCCTATTAGTGGCTTTATTAGTTTTTCTCATTTTATGGCTAATGCCTGATTATGTGAGCTACTTGTTGTTGTCACGTTTGGTGTGTAGGATGGTTTACTTCAAGATTCTGTTAAAAAATTTGGTAGCATTCTTAAAGATATTTCTCCTCATTTGGTGTCTTATGCTCTTTACCATTTCCTGGGACTCTATACTCTCTTGGACCATTCTTAGTATTGTGATGGTGTTGATCTTCTAGCAATTCCTCTGTTGAAAGGTCTTGATCATGTTGATGATGGTCATCCATGTTCTTTTTTTCCCAGTGTTGGTGGCCTCCAAAATGATTCTCTTCATCGAACATTAGGGGATGTGCATTCCTCATTGGGGGAGGATATGATTAGTGTTTCTGTTTGTGATGGGGAACATATGGTCTCTCTCCCTGCTACTAGTACTAGCAATTGGTTTTTTGGTATGGAGGGTGCAACTAGTTTTGATTCTATGGAGGAGAGTTCCCTTTTATTTTCCTCTATTGAAGCCAGCTCTGGCTCTGGGATGGGCTCTTCTAATCACTAGTTATCTCTACATGTTAGATGCTTTATCTGTTTTTTTGTTGTATCTGGCCATTACATTTTTTGACATATGTGTATATTATTGGTTTTGCCAACAATGGGGTTGGTGGGTGGTTTAGATTTCTACATTAGTATTTTTTTACTTCTCTTGGATGGGTCTCATACACATTGTAAACTTTGTACACCTTGATCATTAGTAGCTACTATCAAGGTGTTTTGTCTTTTACTTATCTTTTTATAATATTAATAAAAAATTTAGTGACTTTAGTCACTTTTATAAAAAAAAATATTAAATAATATATACCAAAATTAAATAATATTTACCATCTTCGAATTGTAGTAAGAGTTAGGGTTGGTTTAAATTAAGCTTTCCATTCCTCAATATAATGCAAATAGTAAATAATATAACAAAATTAAATAGTATGTAGTATCAATTAATTGTAGTTGAGGTTAATGTTAAGGTTAGGTTCTAGGGTTAGTTAAATTAAGGTTTCCATTCTAAGATAAAGCTTAAGTTAGTGATATAGTTAGTATTAGGATTCAATTAGGGCTAGAGTTAGTGTTAGGATTCAAGTATAGGACTAGGATTATAGGATGAAGCTTGGGGTTAGGGTTACAATTGAATTAGGTTTCAGTTAGAATAAGGAATCTGTTAATATTATTTTAGGGTGGTTCATAGGTGGCCTTTTGGTATAGTGGCAACGACTTCTTTTGATTTTTGGCCTGCTTTCTTGTTCATCAGCACACATGCCAAGTGGTGTCTCGGTGTTGCCCTAAGCGGCTCACTTTTATCGCTCAAAGTTGAGAGAATATAGAGCTGTCATGTGGCACAAGTCTTTTTCTCAGTGTATTCTTCTTAGCCCCACCATCCCTATGCAAAGGTAGTGACACTTGGTACCCTCGCGTTGCATGATCTGGTTCTCTTTTCATGCTTGACTTCAGGTCTCCCTCGAGTCACCGTGTGTCTTCCATGGTGGTTTGTGAACCAGAATGCAGTTTGCATCACATTTTTCTTGTTTGGCAGGTGCAGGGGTCGCCATGATGCAGTTGGGATAACAAATTCAAAGGTCGTTTCACTGGGTAGCATCTCGCGGAGTGCCACACTAGGAGTTTCCTATCGGAAGTGGTTGTTAGGATTTTTTTGATGCTGCTTTATGTTGGTTAAGAGTCAGGGCCTCTCTATATGCTTTCTTTTTCCTGCTTTTTAGGGGGTTCAGACTTTAGCGATTAGACATTGGCTCATTCAAGAAGCCTTTATGTTAATTAAATTTGGTGAATGATAGACATGTTAGATTGTGCCTATGGCCTTTGTGATTGTTTTATTTGAAGCTTAACAGACTGACTTCTATGTTGTTTTCAAATTTAATAACTTCTATGATATATTTTTTGAGACTCCATGGATTAAACTATGTTTTAAGACTTATTATCTATTGGATGAATGGTGGATGTCATATTATGTTGAATGAGTTTTTTGTTGAATTATCCTCTCAAATAGTTATGGGCATGTATATTTTTGAATGAGCTTTAAAGCCACATGTATCAGAGTTTTATATGATGTTAATAGTTTTCCAAAATATTTCGGCATATCGCCTAAGTAGTGTAGATTGTTTTTTTTAAGATTTCTTCTTCCCCTTTTCTCCCCCAATTGTATGAAGAGCCGACTTCTCAAACATGGAGGTCATTCAATGAGTTTCGCGCAAAAGGTCCCCCATCACTGAATTTCCCATAAGGTTGTTAGCGTCTAAAGCAAAATTAAGAGTCAACAGTTCTTTTTCTTGCACGCCTGGTGGGACCATAATTTTAAACAAGCCTAAGCAAGTTTATGAGTTGTAGACTTGTTACCAGGAGCCAAACAACTTTAAATCCCAGTTTTCTTCTCCAACCATGGTAAGCGTCCATTTGCCCACAACTACTTTTTCCTAAAATCTACCTATTTTCCATACGATTGTTCCCATAATTATGACAAGGCTGATAGTATTGGATTTGACGAAAAATCAACTCTACAACTCCCAAAGATCATCTGCATGCAAACCTGTCATAGAAGAAGAGAAGCAAAAAAGCTATGGAGGCCAGAATTCAGAGATCCAGAAAAGAGGAGTCATATTGATTGTGCAACAAGAATGCAATTCAATAATTACAGTTGTTATGAAAATACAAAGAGATAATCCTTATAAGAGGATACTTAAAACCCTAAAGGAGAAAACCCTAAAGAATTGTAAGATTCCTAAGTTTATCTTAAGCATAGAGTATAATAGACTAATAATTAAATAAATAATTATTATCTAATAAAAGATTAATCTAACACCCCCCTTAAGATGAGCTTAGGGAGTAGCTAAAAAACAACTAAGGACTAAAAAAACATGAAACAAATGCAGGAAAGAAATAATGGGTCCCAACAACTAGGCCTGATGAGGTACCCAAGTACAATAAAACCTCTGTAAAGTGAAGAAAAAGGAGAAAAAAATGTGGGAACAAAACTCCTCTCCAAGAAGAGATGAAAGCTCAAGTGAAGGACTAAGAAGCCTCCAAACGAGAGTGTTCCAGAAGAAAGGAACAAAAAGAAGAGAATGAAGAACACCACTGAAGCATGAAATAGCTGCAAACACTATCGAAGAGTAACTGCTGATTTGAAGAACCTCCACTGAAATAGAACATGACCAGGTAGAGAAGACTATAATCTACATGAGTACCCTCAAATGACACTACTCGAATAGATGGCAAACAAAGGAAAACAAGTGAACTCGAAGATACAGATGGCATGAAACACCAAAGCTTGAAGAGCTGATCAATTGAACCAAGGAAGCATTAGAACCAACAAGACAAACCTCCCCATAATGCTGAAAAGGGAGAGGGACGAGTACACTGAAAATAACGACCAACAAGAACTGCATAATGAAGAACCAAGAACATCGAAGGTGCATAGAAAGTACATATTGTCGTGGAAGGAACACTCACTTGACACACATCATGAGGCTAATGTCATGGAAGGAACACTCACGTGACAAAGGTAGATGGAAAACAAAAGGCAAACATCAACTCCCCATGACACTTTATAAGTAGTGCATGTACAATAAGGCATAAGATGTGCAAGATCCCAAGTATACAATGCATGATGACACTTTTTCTCAGTGTGTTTTCATAAATAAAATTCTACAATGATAAGAAGAGACAAAAGACTAGAAACAGAAAGCCAAAGATGAGACATCCTACTCAAAGAAAGAGATCCCAGGACCTGAAACATCCAAGATACTCACTAGAGTGCTGAAAAGCAAAAAACTAAATAAACTATACTTGGAGCAGAATCTTGAAAGAAAACTCATATGAATGGAAAGTACATAGAACAATCTTTCCAATAATATAAAGTTTTTGAAAAATGGAGTTTGGATGCTCAAGTGATGTCTCTCAGAGTGCAAAAAGGAACCTCGAGCTTTGACAGCAAAAAATGTCATCAAAAATTCAAAATAAAAAGTTCAAACCTACAAATCTGGATAGAGCTTGGAAAGAGATTTTCGACAATATAAGATTTTTGAAAAAGCGCTTCCATATGACTAAGTTACGGCCAAAAGAAAAAAAACCCCCTCTTGTAGGGCATAAAGAGGGTTAAAAAAATAAAATAAAATTATTTTGATGAAAATTTTCTAATGCATTTGTAGGTACAAGCGTACAGATTTTTGTACCTCAAAAAATGTGCCAATAAAAATCATACCCTTGATGCCCCTTTTTATCAAAAAATAGGCAAATTATATATCAAATTCATGGAATCAACCTTCTGAATCCAACTGAGGTCCTTTTGACACCAAAATGTATCAAAAAATCAGCTACCCCTAGAAATGGAAAAAAAACAACTTCACAAACCCCTGAATACATAGATCTGAAGAACAAGGCCCAAAATATCTCATGAAGAGAACAGGGGCATGCAGATCTCGAGCTCTGATACCATATTGGAGTTGAGGAAAAATCAACTCTACAGCTCCCAAAGATCACCTGCATGCAAACCTGTCATAGAAGGAGAGAAGCAAAAAAGCTATGGAGGCTAGAATTCAGAGATCCAAAAAAGAGGAGTCATATTGATTGTGCAACAAGAATGCAATTCAATGATTACAGTTGTTATGAAAACACAAAGAGAGAATATTTATAAGAGGATACTCGAAACCCTAAAGGAGAAAACCCTAAAGAATTATAAGATTCCTAAGTTTAGCTTAAGCATAGAGTATAATAGACTAATAATTAAATAAATAATTATTAGCTAATAAAAGATTACTCTAACAGATAGGTCATCCGTAATGTAACAATTGATCACCATAAAAAGAGCCCCTCAAGAATTGGTGATAGAATTCAATATGATATTTCAAAGGACCTAGAAAAGAATACCATTGTCTACTCATCCACCTACGGATATGGCATTTTTTTTTATCTAAAAGCCTTCAACTTAGATATATCTGTGATGATCCAATCTCTCAAAGGCAATACTCTTTCGGATACGTATGATTTGACGGTCTGAGCATAAAACAATATAATTGATTATAGAAAGCTTACACCACGACCACTCATACCAGTTTTTCTTGAGTTATCAAATCAAGTTCCTGAGCTAGCCATGCGTAGCACATCTACACCCCAATTTATGTATGTGTACCCCAGATCCCAACAAGCAAATACTCCTTCCTCCTCATCCTTGACTGCAGAGGTCAATGATATGAAAATTTTATTGAGATCTTTCCCAAATGAAATCGTTATTTTGAAAAGGTCCCAGATCTCATCTCTGAGACCTCCTTTCCAACAAAATTTCCAAGGGAATAGACCCCCATATCAACAAAACCAATATGCAAATAATCAAGCTTTCTCAAGTCAGCCGAATGGCCAGATAGTTCTAGTTCCCAATCCTCTACAAACTATCTATCACAACACTAGTAAATAGTTGACCATAGGACAAAATAATCTAGCGAATGATACCAATTCTTGGTGTTTTTCATGTAACAATGCCCACGCCCCAAGAAAAATGCCCGTAAGGCAATTTGCAACAAAAAATTGTAGATTTGTGGAGCCAAGGTGTTTCTTCGGATGATTCGGTTTATGCATCTCCTGGCATGGATAATGCAGCTCTCATCGCATAGATGCAAGGTATGTCAATAGATCAAGAAATGAAGATATCTCTAGACCATGCATTATTCTCTTGGATGGAGGACGAAGACGTTGTACTCACAAATGGCGTAGCCACATCAAGCTTGGGGGATCCTCAAGTGCTGTCAGATTACAACCTTCGGTCAAAAAGATGTTTCATGGGAGAGAATGTTGGCACGCAGGGGAGGTTCATCTCAGATAATGCTCCTGAACAACCCGCGGTCGCTACCACATAACTGAGAAAGGAGTTTATCCCCTATAAGCCGACAGAGGCAAATACATCTGTACCATCAGTGTTGGACGTGGTGGAGCAGCTAAAGAAAGCCTTGACCAACGTATCTGAGTTATTTTGTGAGAATTCTTGATATCATATACATGTCAGTAGTGGAAGTATTGTTAAGCGGTATATTAGGGTTTGTTACCCTACCGGTTGAGAAATTAATGCAGTGGGTAAAGTCTATAAAAGCAAGTTTTACTATATTATTTTTACCCTAATTACATTCGAAAGAGAGTTCTTGAGCACTTGCAAAGTGAAAAAGAGATTTGCTAGCTGATTTTAGATGGATTTGTGTTGCAGATTGAAAGATTCAATCGGATTCGAAGATTAGCAAAGGTGAAACGGGTGTACATTTGAGAGATCAACCAAAAATCTTGCCAACACGCAGGAATTAAGGTATTCTTTTGTTAATCTCTCTCAAATCAAGTTTATCTAGAATGGCATCATCGTCTAAGCAAGTAGAGAGACTTATGATCACTGCTAAACCTATGGAGTCTATGGAAACAAACAAAATAGTGCCATATAATGCTTTGTCTCAAGTTCCTGATGGTTTTATGATAAAAGGTGATTTATCCAGTTAAATTGACTATAAAATTGAAGATTTAGGATCATTATCAATTTACTCTCAACTGAAATCCTAGTGTGATAAAAGCAGCAAAATCAAACCTGAGTACATTAGGGTTTATGAAAAGGGTTTTCACAATGCGGCATATTTTCTTGAAGATTTTGAAGAACATGTTAGCATAATTCTTAGTCGTGTGCATTGTGAAAATATGTATCTTGAAAGGTCACACACAATCACAAAGGAAGCAATCCATGCAGTGACTGGTTTTTGGCAAACCGGTGAAGTTCCTAAGCTGAGGAAAATTTCAAAAGAGACTATGGTTATGCTGACTCAGACTACCTCTGATGGTCGTGTGTTTTTAGTTAACAACATTAAGGACCCAACAGTTAGACTGGCTACTATGGTTATTGGGTATAGGATATTTTATTCTAGTAGAATGAACAGTATGCCATCTAGAGTTGTGCATACAACTTACAGAATGATTGTTGAGAATGCAGATTATGACCAATGTGAGGCTATAAGGAGTCAATTGATGTTGAACCTACAATCAATTAAGAAAGACAACAGTCAAAATTTCAAATTTGGTCATTATTGATTGGTCTATTCTTTTATTTTCAGAATTTCCTACTGGGAATAGATGACATTCAATGGTCAAAAGAACTACCGGTAACTGCTCAAATCAAGAATAACATTAAGGTTGTAAATAACAGATTCTCTGTTGCAATGAATAGATATTTTAATGAATTCCAAAAGAAGATGATCATGAGGGTGAGGCTACCTGAAGATGTGGTGAAATTTTTTGCAAAAGACATCTGTTTCACAACCACCACAAACTTTTATCTTATGGAGGTCATAGAACCCAGGCAGGATGAAATGGATGAAATGAGTTTTGAAGTCAATTATGACTTATTAATAGGATATGCCAACAACCTTTTTGCATCTCCCAAGGATAAGAAGAAGGAAATACTGGGAACATATGAGTAAAGAAATGCACCTGCTAAACCCAATTTTGCCAAAGAGAAGAAGAAGAAAGTTGAACAAGCACCTTCAGCGGCCACTGGTAAAAGGGTGACAAGAAGTTTTCAAGTCAAAAAGGAACCTACACCCAAAGTATATGCTAAGAAGTAGACTACAATGAAGAAGAGAGGAAAGAAACTTATTCTTCAAGCAAAATATGATGATACCGACACAGAAGAGGAACCAAAGAAAATAAAAGCAACTGGTAAGAAAGCCAAACCGGTAGAAGACACCTCACAATAGGGTATTCCTATTAATGATATATCTTAAAAACCTATGACTAATTTTGAGAGAACTATAAAAACATTAGGGAGGAATAGGTTTGATAATGTGAAAGAATGTTTTGATTCATTTGATGAAGATCCAAAGGAACAAATTGTTCAAAAGGTAATCAACTACTTATGTCAATACAATCGATTGCCTTAGGATCTTAAATATGACATTTATGATTCTTTGTATTCTATTCTTACAAATAAGTGGGAAGTGGTTGTTGAACAAGATCAGGAAATAATTGATAGTATTTTCATTCAATATTTTCCTAAATTGTCTAGAGATGAATTATTAGCATTTCTTGATAATATCAAAGGACAGTTTCATTTTAAGGCAAGAAGATTGATGTTAATGAATGGAAAAGTGCAATATGTTGAAGTTGAAAATAATTAGATAGCTAGAAATACTCAATGGATGCATGAGCAGATAAAGTCTCATAAGACTGATCAAACAGAGACTGGAGCACAACTAGAGTTAGATGAAGAATAAATTATTGCACCAGATATTGTCTATACTATTAAGCATGAGGATGACACTACTTCTCTATCGGTTATCTTTGTAGATGATATTCATGACACCATTGATTTATCTAGCAAAATCATTCAACCAGTTATGCAACCATTACAACCACTAGTCATTATTGTTACATAGGAAAAAGAAGTTGAAGCTCCAGGAATGCAACCTAGTGTGGATAGTCAACCTCCACCAAAAAAAGAACACCAAGTGGAAAATCAATTGCCATTGGTTACAATGGTTACTCAGGAAAAACAAACAAAGGAATAAAAAGAGAAAAAGAAACCTGAGAAAGAGGTTGAAGTGAAGGAATCTGAACAGAAAAAGGAGGAAGAGAAAGAGAAAACAGAGGAGAAGATACCATGTGAAAAGGAAAAAGCAATTGTTAAGCAACACATTGATGATGAGGATGAATCAATAGGAATAAAAGGGCCTATATATGTAGATAATATGAGTGCATCTAAACTCATGGATATTACAATAGTGATGCAATCTAGAGCTCAGAAGAAATGATTGAAACAGCAGAGGAAGGAAGCAAAAACAATTCAAACTACTGTTGAGATTCTGTCCAGTCTTCTAATGGAGACTGACATTGGAAACTTGTCAACTCCTATTGGCAAGCTTGGATAGGTGGTTGCTGATGCTTCTGACCACTTGAAGTCCCTTGAAGAAGCTGCTCAGACTTTAGCTGAGAAGAATTATAGAAAGAAAAGAGGAGAGAAAACAATGAAAGATATTGATACAAGGAAGATTGCTTTATTCCTGAATAAAGATCTTTTAAGGATTGCTATTGAAATAAGAAGAAGGATACTAGCCTATACATCTAATATTTAATTTTTTTATATTTATTTGATTTAGAGGTGAGAAGAGACAAAACATGAACTGGAAAGGATATGTACTGCCTACATACCTTTATAGGATTCAACCTTAGCATTTGGCAAATCAGTTGATGATTTGGAAAATCGGTTAGAAGTCTATGATTATGAATAGGCTAAGAGACTCTGGTCCTTGAAAGAGTTAAAGGACCAGTTGAGACCCAAAGTGTACATCTTATAATGGGCATACAAAGATGCAGAAGTAGTTTTGGCAACTCCAAAAATGAGCATAGTATATGTGATGGAAGAATTCGCTGCATAGGTTATGACAACCATTGAGATCACTTAAACCTTATTAGAAACATGCAAAAATGATTTTTCTCAAATGAAGATTACTTTTAGTGACATTTTCTTGGAAATTGCAATTAATGCTCCTTGATAAAGACTCTTACATTTTTCTATATGTACCTTCTTGATGCAAATTTTGATATACTATATATGTATTTTACTTTTCAATTTGGCATTGTTGTCAAAGGTGGAGTAGAAATATGTATGTGTTGTAAAATTTTGTATGCATTGTTAAGGGGGAGTAGAAATATGTTTGTACTTTTTTTTTGTAAGCATACTTAGTTGTAAAGTTGAAACTTTTTTCTAAGTGTTGTCATCAATGCCAAAGGGGGAGATTGTTGGCTTGATGATGATTGTAATGGATGACTTCATGTGTTGTCATTGATGGCACATGTATACACACACATATGTGTTGGCATTTTTGATGATGATGTTGTGATTGTCATTCATGGACACACACTTGCTTTGAGATCACTTTTTGTATGTATGAGTTATGCTCAACCAGTATTTGTTCCAACCAGTATTATGTATTATAGTCTTTAGACTATCGATGTTTTGTAGAAAGTGTTTACCGATCCCAAAGCGGTACGAAGGAACAAAGCGATTGTTATCATTTTTCCCAGTCTTCATTTTGACAAACCGGTAATTGGTAAAATGTGTGAACCGGTAATCGGTAAATGTATGAACCGGTATTACTCTGTGATGAGTTACCAACCAGTATTTTTGTGATGAGTTATCATCCACCGACACTTTGGCGGTGATTCTATGTCGTGTTACCAAATGTGTCCAGATGCACTGAACCTAGGAACTTGTAATGTAATCCTATTGGACCGACATGAAATTAGATTCCTTTATAAGGACATCATGTCTACGGGTTTTAGGAGGTTGTTAGGGTTTTAGGTGGTTGATGAGGTTTTTGTATGTGCAATCACAGAAGAAGATTAGGTCTGTGTGAAGAAATAGAGTGTGGAGATTTTGAAGACTGAAGTAATGTTGAAATGCATTAACAATGAGCTATCAAGGATCTAACCAAGCATACTGTGCTAATATTTAGATCACTCACTTGTTAATTACTCATATCTTCGACAAGTCTGAAACCCTTAACCGGGTAGGCCTAGCAATGCCTTTGTAAATTCTTTAACAAGGTGGTTCACAACTATGGATCTGAAATCCTCTCACAAGGTAGTCTTTAATTGGACTTATCTCCTAACAGAGATTGAGATTCCTAACAGGATCTATTCTGGTGAAGAACATTGTATGATCTTAACCGGTCTAGTTACTATTCTGTAGATAGTTACTTGTGAGTTTCATCTCACCGTGGTTTTTTCCAATTGGGTTTCCATGTCAAAAATCTTTTGTGTTATGGTGATTGTGCTCCTGTGGGTGAATGCCTTATTTTTTGTTTGGTTTGCATTTGTCTTAACTAGTTTGTTAGTAAAACTGTTATACCGGTTTACTGCTAAACTGTTTAAGTGTTTGAGTTCAGTATTTTTTAGTTTTATAATTCACCCCCCTCTTAATATTCATCAATTGGTATCAGAGCCAACCTTTCTATAAGTTTAACCACTTGGAAGGAGATATGGGGGAATACACTATGAGGGAAGTTACTCATCATCTCACTCAGACTGAGAAAACCTTTGATGGACTCAAAGTCAAATATAAAGCCTCTCTAGCAAAGAGAAGAGAGCATGCTGAAAAACTGATGGAGCTTACTGAAAATAGTTCCTCTGATGAAGTAGACATGGAAGCCCTAGTTGAAGAAGTTGAAAAACTGAATGAATCTAATGCTAACCTAAGAAGGGAACTGGAAGGACTGACTATCAGAATGTGTCAAGAGCTTGAGAACCGGAGGAAAGATGAAGATCTAGTAAAAGGCAAAGATCATGAGATTTCCAAGCTGAAGCAAGAAATCAGTGCACTTACCACTCATCTCTAAGAGAGTAAATTGGAAAAAGAAGAAATGCAAGGTGAACTAAATATGGCTATTTCTAAGAATGCAACCTGGAAGGAATCCAATGCTTCTATTTCCAAAGAACTCACTAAGTCAAAGGAAATACTTGCCAAATTCAATAAGAGCACTGTTAAGCTAGAACAAAATCTTGAATCAAAAAAACCAGTTAAGAATACCACTGGACTTGGTTTTTCTGATTATGAGGAAGGTGAGATCTCCGGAACAAAAGATGGAGCATCAAAGAAGCAATCGACACAAAAGGATAAAGGTAAGAAAAAGTTTAAACCTATTTGCTTTAATTGTCTCAAGGAAGGACACACTGCCAATGTATGCAGAAGTAAGGCTTACAATAATTTTCCCTACTTTCTAAACAATAAGCCTTGATCCAATAGATTCAATGGTAACTGTTATGCATGCAACAAGTTTGGGCATAGAGCATTTGAATGCAGTTTTGTTATACACAACACTGGAAGATGTCCTCAAAGGAGTCAAGGAGTTTTTCCTGAATCCTCTGTGAACCGGAATCCAAACCGGTATAATGCCTATGACCATCAGTCAGGTGGTGGTGGCTATCAAGTGGAAACCAGTTGGAGAGCAACCTGTTTGATTTTCCATGGTAGAGGTCACACTGCTGCAACATGCAGGAGAAAGAATGGTAGAATGAACAATGGACCATGGATAACATCTGGAGTGGTATGCTATCATTGCAACAAACTGGGACACCCTGCCATAACTTGCAGAATGAGAAAGAACATATCAGATGATATACTGATCACTCCGGAAGGAAAGATTGATGTTGAAACTGTTCAAGCTAATATGAAGACAACATGGAAGAAGAAACCTAAAGAAGTGTCACAAGAAGAATCAATTTCTGCACCTAGTGTGGAAGTCGCTGAACTGACAAACTAAGCTTCAGAAAAGCTTAGGGGGAGCAAATCGGTGAAATGTTTCGAACCCCCAGTTTATATCGATAAAAGACCTTAACCAGTATGTGATACCTGTCAATTGGCAGAAGACCGGAAATGGTAAAAGGAAAATTAGGGTTTATGCCCTAATGGTGGAGCATTTATTATGGTAGGTGAATAATTCATTTAAAAGGGATTTTCAAGTCATTTTCACTTATCAATTTGCGAGCAAAGAAATTCTCAAGTGTAGAGTGACCAAAGGTGATTTATTTTATGATTCAGAGAGATTTCATAAACTTTGAAAGAAGAATCCAGAGACAATATCAATCAATCAGGTGAAGAACACAAAGAGACAATCTAGCAACCAAAGTAGTGTGTGGCGAAGCTGAAGTTGCAAACCCTAAATTGTGGATTTCTAAAGGTATTTATCAAAATTCTTGTTTATCCATTTATCATGGCTTCTGAATCACACTCCAATTCTAGTGCACTTGATGATTCAATTGATTTCATCCAACGGAAGGTGAAATACAATGCCCTATCCCAGATACCCGCTGGTGTTATAGTTGAGGAAGGTATTTCAAATTATATTGATTGCAAAATAGAAGACCTAGGATCTCTAGTGATCCATTCTCAGTTAAGTTTATTCTGCGGGAATGACAAGAAGATCAAACCGGAATACAACATCTTGGAAAGAAAGAAACTTCACAATACAGTCTATTTTCTTGAAGAATTTACAGAAGATCACATTCGCATCATTCTAAGCAGAGTGCATAGTGACAAAATGTATCTTGAGTGGACACATGACATCACACCGGAAGCAATTCATGTTGTCATCAGTTTCTTTAACATTGGAGAAGTGCCAGCCCTAAGGAAAGTCATTAAGACAGAAATGACCAAGCTCACTGATTCTATGAGCTACCGATGGGGAATGACCATCAATACCATCAAGGATGATCTGGTCAAGTATGCTTGCATGGTGATAGGTTACCAAATGTTCTATACTAGCATAATTAACTCTGTCTCTGCTGCAGCGGTAAATACCACCTACAGGATGATCATGGAAGATGCCTCATTTGATTTATGCACCTGTATGCAAAGGCAACTTCTGGTGAACCTAAAGTCTATTAAATAGGACAATGCCTTAAGATTTAAATTTGGACAACTATTGGTAGGATTGTTTTTCTACTTTCAATTCTATTTCCTAGGAGTTAGTGATATACAATGGTCTGCTGACCAATCGGTTACCAAGCAAATTAGAGAAAGTCTTCAAGCGGTAGGAACCGGTTATCCTGAAGTCTTGAACAAATACTTTGATGATTTTAGACACAAGATGAGCCAGAGGATGAGAATATCTGGCGATATTGTCAAGAAGTATGAAGAGGACATTTGCTTTATCATCAGAGTAGATGAGTGCATAATGGAGGCGGTTGAGCCCAGAAAGGAAGAAGTGAAGCCTATGGGATATGAGGTGATGTATGACATGCTTGATGGGTATGCCTGTACTCTTGATCCAAAGAAGAAGAGAACCGACACCTACTTGGAGAGGGTAACACCGATTGAAGAACCTTCAGTGAAGAAAGGAAAGGCAGTGCCATCGGTATCGGCACTGGTTACTTCAGCAAGTCCTAAAGTGACCAAGTGGTCATTGACAAAGAAGAAACCGGAACTTGCACCTGCCAAGGTCTTTGAAAGAAAGTGGAAAACTAAGAACACCTCACCAGATTCTGAGGATACAGAACCTGAGGTACAGCCTAAAAAGACTAGGCAAATGAGGAAGAAGACAAAGACAACCAGCAATGAACCGGCATCGTCAGCACCGGTAAATATAGAAATTTCCTCTTACAAACATCTGACACATTGTCAAAGAACTATCAAGAATATTAGGAGAAAAGTGCTAAATGATTTAATAGATCATTTTGATGATTTTAATGACAATGAAAAGGAGGAAGTTGAATAGGAAGTTATTCAATATTTATGTATTAATGACCGGTCGCCATCAAAAATTAGATCTATGACACTGGATTCTTTATATAACAAATGGGGCATTGCCATAGAAAAGGAACAGGAAATAAGAGATTAAATTTTGCACAATATTTTCCTGATTTGTCAAATTCAGAGCTATATGAAGTTATGGATAAATACAAAGGCCTCTTCTTCATGAGAAGAAGAAGACTCCTATTACTGGAAGGGAAAGTTTCTGAAGTGGTAAAAGATACACACTCACATGCCAAAGCTGCTATGAGGTTTCACCAAGTGTCTGAAGCCAACAAGAAGGCTGAGAAAGAACTGGAAACTGGAAAACCGGATGAGGTGTATGACAGTGAAGGAGAACCGGTCACTGAACAAATGGACCCTATTGACGTTGATGCTTTGGATGGCGAAAATGTCACTTTAGATACATCAAAGGAAAAGGCTGACAAAGATTAGGAAGAAGAGAAGAGAAAACAAGCAGAAGAGGAGAAGAAGAAACATGAGGAGGAGAAGAGAAAAGAAGAAGAGAAAAAGAAATAGGAAGGGGAGAAGAGAAAAGAAGAAGAGAAAAAGAAACAGGAAGAGGAGAAGAGAAAAGAGGAAGAGAAAAGGAAATAGGAAGAGGAGAAAAAGAAATAGGAAGAAGAGAAGAGAAAAGAGGAAGAGAAAAGAAAACAGGAAGAGGAGAAAAAGAAACAGGAAGAGGAGGAGAAGAAAAAGGAAGAGGAGAAGAGGAAATAGGAACAGGAGAAGAAGAAAGAAGAAGAGAAGCAGAAGGAAGAGATAGAAAGAAGGAAGAAGAAAAGGGAAAGAAAGAAATAGAGGAGCAAAAGAAGGCTGAAAAGGAAAAGAAAAGAGCCAAAGAGAAGGAGGAAGCAGCAAAGAGAACACAAGTGAAGACCCCAAAGGCAACTGGTAGTCAAGCCAAACTAGTTGACATTACCAGTCCCATTGACCTCCAATCTAAAAATGAAATGGAGCTGCTCCAAAGCATTAAGCTTTCCCAAGAGTGACTGGAAGCGCTAAGGAGGAAGAAGGAGCAAGATGTTATTCAAACTGCGGTGGAAACTCTTACTAGTTTGATTCCCGGTACCAACCTGCCCAGTACCGATTCCTCTCTGGCCCAACTGAAATTTTTATGCACAGTTGTAGAGGACCAGGTGCAATGCCTAGAAGATTTTGTTGAAGCTAATGCACAAAAGAAGCATCAAAAGGCACTAAACATTGCCTTAGTGAAGAAATTAAACGAGCTCCAGTCTGAACTTCAGAAAGCACAAAAAGACACAAGATATGCTATGGATGAGGGGAAATTACTACTTAGTAAGATAAACCAACCCTATCTATTCTGTGATGATTTGCTTGCATAGAAAGACAGACTGCAATCTGATTTGTAGGCATATATAAGCACCTTCAAGACACCCTATGATTCCTTTACCACATATGGGCAAACCGTTCACCGGTTTCAACTCCAAACTGCCAAAGTAGAGTTGGAGATCAGCAACCGGACTTGAGATTTGCAGGAAATTCAACTGGTTCTACTACCAAGACTACAAATACTTCAAAAATGCTATCTCAATATGGATGCCTTAATGGTCAGTCAAGAGATGAGTACCTTGGATGCCATGGAGGAACAGGTATCCCAGATGCAAGCGGAAAGTGAGGTTGCTACCTCATTGCTTGAGTCATGGTCTCTATCCATGAAGACCTTTATGCAGGATTTTAAATTGGCTTTTGATAAGTTTCACTCATTATTGTCATAAACATTTATTATATTAATGATAATGAGAAACAGGGGTTATTCTGCAATACTTTGTCATTGTTGGCAAAGGGGGAGTAGTATTCTAAATTTAAAATTTTAGTGAATGCCATGTATGCTTTCATTTTATCTCTTTAAGGGACTAGTATACATTGTATTTTCTGCAAAAGGGATAGTGTATATGCTTAGGGGGATTAATTTTGATTATGGCATATTTTTGTTGTAAAACACTTAGATGTCAAAAACATTTCCTAAGTGTTGCCATCAATGCCAAAGGGGGAGATTGTTGGCATTTTTTATGATGATGTTGTGATTGTCTTTGATGGACACACACTTGCTTTGAGATCACTTTTTGTATGTGTAAGTTATTCTCAACCGGTATTTGTTCCAACCGGTATTATGTATTATAGTCTTTAGACTATCAGTGTTTTGCAGAAAGTGTTTATCGATCCCAAAGCGGTACGAAGGAACAAAGTGGTTGTTATCATTTTTCCTAGTCTTCATTTTGATAAACTGGTAATTGGTAAAATGTGTGAACTAGTAATCGATAAATGTATGAACTAGTATTACTCTGTGATGAGTTACCAACCGGTATTTTTGTGATGAGTAATCATCCACCGACACTTTGGCGGTGATTCTGTGTCATGTTACCAAATGTGTCCAGATGCACTGAACCAAGGAACTTGCAATGTAATCCTATTGGACTGACATGAAATCAGATTCCTTTATAAGGACATCATGTCTAAGGGTTTTAGGAGGTCGTTAGGGTTTTAGGTGGTTGATGAGGTTTTTGTATGTGCGATCATAGAAGAAGATTAGGTGTGTGTGAAGAAATAGAGTGTGGAGATTTTGAAGACTGAAGTAATGCTAAAATGCATTAACAATGAGCTATCAAGGATCTAACCAAGCATACTGTGCTAATATTTAGATCACTCACTTGTTGATTACTCACATCTTCGACAAGTCTGAAACCCTTAACTGGGTAGGCCTGACAAAGCCTTTGTAAATCCTCTAACAAGGTGGTTCACAACTGTGGATCTGAAATCCTCTCACAAGGTAGTCTTTAATTGGACTTATCTCCTAACAGAGATTGAGATTCCTAACAAGATCTGTTCTGGTGAACAACATTGTATGACCTTAACCAATTAGGTTACTATTCTGTATATAGTTACTTATGAGTTTCATCTCACCGTGATTTTTCCCATTTGGGTTTCCACGTCAAAATCTCTTGTGTTATGGTGATTGTGCTCCTGTGGGTGAATGCCTTATTTGTTGTTTGGTTTGCATTTGTCTTAACTAGTTTGTTAGTAAAACTGTTATACCGGTTTACTGCTAAATTGTTTAAGTGTTTGAGTTTAGTATTTTTTGGTATACTAATTCACCCCCCCCTTCTTAGTATTCATCAATATGTTCATATTGTCATAGTCATCTTAGCTAAGACAAACTGGTATTACTCCTAAATCTTTGTATTGCAAAACCGGTATTATATGCATAGTTAAGTTCAAATGGTTTAGAGGATGTCTAACCAGTATATGTAGACAACCGGTATATACAGGAATGACTTGACACCAACATGGAGATTCAACGAAGACCATTAAAGAATTTAATGGAGGACAATCAGTCTATGAGTTGGGAGAGGTTAACTCTTAACCGGTATCAGTGTTCCAACCGGTTTCACTGATCGTGTGCTGAGTTATCAAAAATCATGATGAGGTACCCTAACTAACAGATTTGGTGGCAATCTGTGATGAGTTATGTTAGATTGTCCAGATACACTACAATTTGTGATGAGTTATGTTAGATTGTTCATATGTTGATAGAAATAGGCTCATCATACACTACTCTGATATCTTTCAACATCTACTACATCCATACCACCTGAGTATAATTGTTAGCATCAACAATATATTTTGCCTCTATAGTAGATAAAGAAATAGAGTTATGTTTTTTGCTAAACCATGAAACCAACCTTTTTCCCAAGAAAAATGCACCACCACTAGTACTCTTTATATTATCCATATCTCCTGCCCAATCAACATTAGTAAAAGAACTCAAGTAAAATCATCATCTTTAGGATACCATAAACCAAAATCAACAGTTTCTTTCAAAAATTTGAAAAATTCTTTTAACAGCTACAACATGAGATTCCTTAGGATCAACTTGAAATATAGCAACAAGACAAACAACATTCATGATATCAGGTCTAGTCTTAGTCAAATAGAGTAATCCGTCAATCATAGATCTATATCTAGTTTGATTTGCCTTAGGGGAATCATCATCCTTAATCAACTTATATCTGGTCACCATAGAAGTTCCAACTAGTTTTGTATCTTCTAAACCAAACTTATTCAACAACTCTATTACATACTTGGATAGGCATATAAATATTCCTTTTTCTAACTATGTGATTTGTAAACCTAGAAAGAATTTCATTTCTCCAATAATAGACATTTCAAATCCATTTTACATTTCATTAGTAAACTTTTTACACAAACTATCATTCCCTCCAAAAATAATATCATCAACAAAAACTACAATAATCAGAATGTTATCATGATCAGTCTTGAAGTACAAATTACTATCAGCAGTACCTTTATTAAATCCTAGCTTTAGTAGATAGTTATCCAGTCTAGAATACCATTCTCTTGGGGCTTGCTTCAATCCATACAATGCTTTCTTCAACTAGAAAACCATATCACCTTGATCAGTCAATTGAAATCCATCTGGTTTCTCTATATAAACCTCTTCTTCCAATTCACCATTTAGGAATGTTGACTTGACATCCATCTGATAGACTTTGAAATCCTTGTAAGCAACATAAGCAAGAAAAAATCTTACAGCTTCAATCCTTGCCACTAGAGAAAAAGTCTCTTCAAAATCAATTCCTTCCATTTGAGAATATCCTTTGCAAACAAGTCTTATTTTGTTTCTAACAACTTCACCTTTCTCATTCATTTTTTTTCGGAAGACCCATTTGGTTCCAATTACATCTTTTCTCTTAGGTTTGGGAACAAGAATCCATGTATTGTTCTTTTCAAACTGCAACAATTCTTCTTTCATTTCTTTAACCTAATGTTCATCTTTACATTCTTCATTCACATCCTTAGGTTCAATCTTTGAAATAGAACAATAATCAACTTGATCTTAAGCAATTCTTCTTCTTGTTTGAACACCTTTATTTCTATCTCCTATAATATGATTTTCAGAATGATTTAATCTTACATACTTGGGAGTCTTAGGATTTTCTTGAATTTCACACTAATGTGTTCTCTCTCCAATACTTTCACTAGTTCCTTTACCTTGATTCACTGGATTCACCAAAACGATCTAAACTTGATTCTGGGTCTAAGGTTGCTTCCCTTTGTTTGAAATGTCATTTTGATCATTTGAATCATATCCGCAAGATTTGTGCTCTCTCATTTCTTTCATCAATCCTGAAATTTACACTCTCAACTATCTTCCTCGGTCTCTTATTATAACACCAGTAGGCCTTTCTTTTAGTAGAATAACCAAGTAATATTCCTTCATCACATCTAGCATCAAACTTTCCTAGATCTTCGTCCTTCTTGATATAACATTTACTTCCAAAAATTATGAAATATTTAATAGTAGGAGCATGACCAAACCATAGTTCATAAGGAGTCTTATTGGTATCACCTTTGATATGAACCCGATTAAGAGTGTAAACAACAATACTCACAACTCCTCTCCAGTAAACATGCGGAAAATTTCCTTCCAACATCATTGTCCTGGCAGCTTCTTGAATGGTTCTGGTCTTCCTTTCCACAACTCCATTTTATTGAGGGGTTCTCAAAGTAGACAACTATCTTCTTATCCCATGTTCTTCACAAAATGTATAAAACTCGCCATAAGTGAATTCACCACCACTATCAGATCTCAGATACTAAGCTTCAAACCTGTCTCAGTCTCAACCATAGATTTAAAAATCTTGAATTTCTCTAAAGCTTCAAACTTCTCCCTTAAGAAAGTAACCCACATAACTCTATAATAATCATCAATCAACAACATAACAAATTTTTGGTGACATAACAACGAAATATTGTCAATTTACTGACGAAACCTTGGTTTGAATTTCGTCGTTGGAATTTCATCGCTATAACGACATTTTTTTTCATCGGAATGATAACAAAAAATCGTCGGTCGGTGGCAAGGGAAATGTTTGGATATTCGTCGTAAATTTTTGGCCATCTATCGATGAAAAAAAACCACAGATCGTTGCAAAACGCTCGTTTGAAATCGTCAAAAATACATCGAACTGTCGTTTATTTTCTCACGAGGTGGAGAAAAATTTTGATCTTATTTCAATGAAATCAATGTCACGTGTACAACAACCTCATCGGAAATGTTTGTGGTTCATCGAGATTTGTACGTCGAAGGTTCGATGATAATAAATGATCATAATAACTTTTAGAATCACTGTACCCCTTTCAAGGTATCCTGATAGTATTAGCGTGGTTGATGAGTTGTTGTTTGAGATAGCTATTATGATTTTGTGTGTTTCAGAATTCACTTGTGTTGTCGAGATAAGTATTCCGATGCAACTATCCTTTTGGTGACCGGTATAGATATGCCAAAAAGCTCATCTTTGAGGAAGTTTTTTTATTTGTTTAAGATATGTCGATATCTATTTTCGTCAAAATTACGATGAAACACAACAATTTTTTTTTCAAAAATTATTCTAGCGGAAACATATTAGGATAATTTATTGATGGTTAGTTTTTGGCTTGACAAGATTTATTGGGATATCTTAGCCAATGGGTAGGTGATCGAAATAGTTTCTACTTTCGATTTAAAGTTTCCGTACTATTTCGATACTATAAATCTAGCCGATGAGTCTTAATCGGTATAGCTATCTTGATAGTTTTCCAAGGTGCATTTTCGAAATAAGTCTATACTATCGATTTATCATTTTTGTGCAATTTTGATAGTGTTGGGGATTCTGATGGGATTGTGTTTCAGGATACCAATGCCGATAGAGGAGAATTGACAGTATGTCATTGGAATGACTTATAATATTGTTTTAGAAGGTTTTTGTTATGTCGATAGTGTAATAGTACATTGCCACATGATGGAAGCTACACGAAACATCATTAATTTGCAGTAATAGGACAATGTAATGAAATCAACAACAACTTAGTGCTCAACAATTAAGAATCAAAAGTAGAGAGTAAAAATTATCAGAGAATATATATGCACATCAAGATAACATGAATAATGAACATTGATATCATAAATACATAAAGTTGCAGAACCATGACTGTTGGTCATCCTGTTACCAAAACTTCATTTCCTTATACTTCCTCCTTTTGAAATTGGACTCTAATGAATGGAAAGACATTTATCAACATGCCCTTCTATATATAAGACTATTTGAAACCAAATAACATTATATCCTCAGAATATTGTTGTCACAGAGATTTGAAACATGAAGGAAAATGACAAATTTTATTAGTTTTCATTATCAAATCTCCTTACAAACCTCCACACCTGCCATCTATCAATGGAATCATGTTAATTATACCTTCATAGGATATCCCCATACTCGGTCATATAAAATTAATCATTCATTCATCCATTAATAACATATAACATTCATTCATTAACATATAAAAATTCATTCATTAACATATTCACATTCATTCATTAACTTATAACATTCATTCTTTCAGTTTTTACATATTATCAAAAATATTGTTGTCATAATATGATTACAATCTCTTTTTTTTTTGTTTCCTTTTTGCAGATAAATAGAGAAGAAGTGGAGTATCATTTTTTAAACCATTTGTTCCCCCTTCAGTTGTTATGCCCTCTGCTCGTGATCTTACTATATGCCTAGTCGTGTACTCATGATGTGGAGGCCGCTACAAGGAGGGAGGTCTGCTGCAATAACAAAGAAATGTTAAATTGATATGTTTTATTATTATTGTTACAAGTATTTCATTAATTAAAAGAACATTAGAGTGGTTCTCTTTACCTGATGGGGCCACATCATGTTCCTGATCTTATCTTATAGCCTCATTCTCAACATGTTGAAGACCCTCTAAATCCTCTGGAGTTGAAACATGAAAAGTGACATTAATTAATACACCAATTGTAATTAAATATATATGTTTAAAAGAACATTAGAGCAGTGCTCTTTACCTATTGGGTCCACACCATGTTCCCGATCTTGTCTTATAGCCTCATGCTCAACATGTTGAAAACCCTCTAAATCCTCTAGAGTTGAAACATGAAATCTTACATTAATTAAAACACCAATTGCAATTAAATATAAATGTTAAAAAGAACATTAGAGTGGTCCTTGTGGGGGAATGTTGTGAGATCATAATGACAATCTTGTGTCAGCGGTGACCCTCCCCTTGGGAATTTAGACTAACCACCTTGTTGAAGCCATAGGAGCATACCAAGGACTTAATTTAGCTAGAAAACATAACTACAAGCTTTTGTTGGTGGAGGGTGATTCCAAAAATATTATTAACTATCTTAAAGGCATATTGAAGCCCTCTTGGAATGTCAAAGTTTGGATTAATGAGGCTAGGTCAATTATTATCTCTTTTGATCAATACTATATATCTCATGCTTTTAGGGAGTCCAACTATGTGGTCGACTACTTAGCTAATAAGGGAGTGAGGAGTACTTGCCAAATTAGTTGGACCAATGAGAATAAATCAAACACTGAACTCTATATGCTTGCTCTTCATGACATAAGTCAAGGAGGCTAATTTTATGAGTACTTTTTCCATCATAACTAGATATGTATCTAGAAAGATCGACCCCTTCCCACATATGGCATGTGTTTATAGTGGTTAGTGTCATTATTGTAGAATTAATTCGCATGCTTTTTGGGTCAATATTGGCTTCATTTGGGCTTTCTTTCTCAGTCTGAAAGCCATGAGTTTCTTCAATCACGGAGTGAAGAGAAGAATGGGTGGGGCTAGGAAGAGAATTGAACCTCTATGATGTGTGCAGCTCAAGAAGGACAAGAAAATATGGAGGCTCCTAGAGAAAGGGGGTTCCACTCCATATATTAAGAGGTTACAGGGGAGAAATAATGATGTAATGACCTATTTTGAGAAGCATTGGAAAGATGGCACTATCACTCTGTATGGCCGCAAGGTACTAATTTATGAGAGTTTGATTGCATAGGTTGCTAGCCTCTCGGCTGATGGGATGAAATATTACAGGGACAAAAACTATAAGGAGATGGTGGTGCAAAACTTCCTTAAAAATAATGAGGAGAGGGCCAAGATGGTGAAGAAAATGGCGAGCTACTACGATATCTCTATCATCAAGGAATTCTAGGCAAAACTCCTCAAGGTAATTATGAAATATTTTACTCTTGATGGTCAGTTCACAAGGTTTTATGGTCTTCATTTTGTGCTTATGAATCACTTCCATCATGGTGTCAAGGTGTCCCTTCCTTTTTATCTGATGTTTTCCTTGAGGGCTAATTTTACGGACCATAAAAAGAACCCTATCAAGTTCCCTATCCTCCATGAAGGGATTTTGGTGCTTATTAACTCCCATTTTCATGCCCTCCCTGCCCCGTCTGATTATGTCCCTACTTCTTTTGAGGATGAAAATAGTGGTGGGGAGTCGGGAGGTGTGGAGTCCAACTCAAACTCTAAGGAAGATTCTCCTCCCCCTCATAAAAAATCCAAATCTGAGGTCCCCGAAGGCTAAAAATTCTTTAGGTAAGGGTAAGAATGTGTGGAAGAAATTGGTTGTTTCTTCCTTGTCCACTTTGGCTGGAAAGGATTCCCCCATGTCTAGTGGTAATAAGGCTAATTATGAGGGTTCTACAGGAGGTAATAGGGCTTTCATGAAGCCTGACAACCAAAACCTTGAGAACCCCCCCTCGCCGCTTCCACAGAATACCACCAAGGACCTTCATGCGAAGAGTGCGGAGCTGAGTGATAAGAGGGATGACTATGACAATATTCTAGGAACGACTAGGGACCACGCCATTGATAACTTAAGCATGTTTAAGTGGATCTTTCATAAGATTAAAGAGGTCACACTCAACCAAAGTGCTTTGGGTAGCAAGATGGAAGCTATTCTTATGGTCACTGCTCAGGAAAATCAGAAAGATAACAGGCAATGGACGAAAGAGGAAAAAAATCAGTGGTGGAAGACATCAATAGAGCTATTGAGGACATTGATCAGATGCAAAAGTGATTTGAGGATAGGCTCACCCATTTGCAAGAACTATAAGAAAATTCAAGCCACTCTCATGATAATTATGGCCAATATTCACAAGATTGTCAAACAAACTATGGAAGCCATGAATGACATGGTGAATAATTTTGACAAATTACATTAGGAGAAAGTTCTGATCAATATTGGTGATGATAATGAGAAGATTCAGGCTGATCAAGGCCCTTATAAGCTGACCTAGGGCAACATGAAGAAAAAAGTTGCTTCTCAGAGTGTGGATTACAAAGAGATGAGGATGGTTGCTGACAAGATGAGCTTACTAGAGGCTAAGGTCATCGAGACCCTTAAGATCCTCATGTAATTGTGTTGTCTTTTCCATGTTTCTTTGGTTTTATGTTTTGTGTTCTAATTCTTTGCTGGTCTTTTGTCTGCCCATTTGGGCGTTTGCTGGTTTCTTGGCTACTCTATGTATTGTTCTATCTTTTGCAGCCTATTTTGTTTTGGATCTTCTAATGCTTTGATTCTAAGCCTTTTAGAATCTTTTATGTAAAGGGTTTCAGGGCCCCTTCAAAACCTGATTTTTTCCTTAATCCAAAACATTCTAGAGTGGTCCTCTTTACTTGATGGGGCCACATCATGTTCCTGATCTTGTCTAGCTTGTTCATGCTCAACATGTTGATCACTCTCTACAAGCTCTAAAGTTGAAACAAGAAAGATTACATTAATTAATACACCAATTACAATTAAAGATATTTAATTGTATTAATCCATACTATGTTTTGTATAGCACATGAATACATGACAATATCGAGATGCACACCATAACCTTCATCTACAGGTTGTGCTCCACCCTCACCAAGCTGTATTCCAATGTCATGTGCACTATTTTCATTGCTTGCTTGTTTAAAATAAATGGGCACATAATTAATTTATGGTGGAAATTAATATTGAATAGATTGCACAACTATTAAATTTTAATAAACTTCATTGAGTTTATTTACTTGTATGTTGGATGCAGTGGAAGATTTTGTTTTCCCAATCAAGGCTCTTAGGCATTCAGCCATGGCTCCATAGCCTTGCTGAAAGGCAATCTTCAGGTCCTCTTTGGTGGGCACTCTATTGAATTTAGAGCCCTGCATTTTTGCATAATATCATGAATTTTTCTTCTATGGTGTGATAAAACCAAAACTATTTGCCATTTATTATTTGGATGCAATATTTTATTTATTGATACTTACAATTCGTATGGTAAATTTCATATAACCACCAGAACCAAGTTTGTGTTTCCTGTATTTTTCTAGTCTTGCCTTTGTTTCCCTCGATGTGTCGGGAAGCCTATGGAAAGTTTGAAATACATTAGATTATGTAAAAAGAAAGAGTAATTAGTATATAATTACATTGTTGATAGTATCACATACCTTCCTTGGCTCGGTGGTCTCTTTTCTTTTTTTTCTTTTCAACCTTGTCCTTTCCATCCGACACCAGGTCATTCCACTCCCTCTTTGAATTCATGGTGGGATGCTCGTACTTTTTGTTCTGTTTTAAATGTGACCTATATTGGTCCCTCACATACTTTAGATAGATACCAACTTTCTTAGGGACCTTGGTTCAGTTGAATGTGTTATTACTGAACAACACATCTAAATGGTTAATGAGCTCACTCGTCTTTTAAATCTTGATTTTGGGCATTCCATCGTGTATGCATGGTCGGCCCGAAGATCTTGAATGTAATATCATTTAGATGTTTATAAAAATATCATTTCCTACAAAAAGATCATGGGATCATTAGTCTAAAAAGAGTGATCAATAAGTAAATTTCAATTGCATTATATATAATAATAATTTAAACATTTTAAAGTACCTAGGACCTTCCCTATCTTTATGGGAATGAAATCCTTGGTCACCACAAATGTGATCGGCAATATTCTCGTACTAGTAATATAGGAAGATCTAGGAAATGTTGCTAAAACATCACCTATGCTAGTGGCCTCTGCATCCCCAGGTACATGTCCTAACACATGTTCTGGCATTTGTTCACTGCCAGAGGGTGCAGTACACAATGCTTGCATGCTATGTGTTGTCAACATTTAGATCGACAATATAGGCATGGATGATGGGGTCAGATGATGTGATGTACGCACAAGAATATCGGGATCGACACTTGAACCAACCCCTACTCCCCTAGCAACACCTGTAGTACCCTGATCATGGCCAACAACATCATGAGGATGCAAAAAATCCTGTAAAAATAACTCATATTTTATTTCATGAAATAAAAGAGTACAAAATATAAAACCATGAATGAACTTTTGTTAGAATTAAACATCTTATGACAACTTACTTGCAAGTTTTGTGCTCTCTCAGTCAATATTTTAACCCTTTCTCTTATCTCATCTATTTGAGGCACTATGAATAACAATTGAAGTATTTCTTCATTGAATTTTTTTGGGGCCATCCTTATCATATCCAGAGGGTTTGCGGAATATGAGATGTCATCATCGCATAATAGTGACTACACCTCCTTATGGATGCTCTCCTCTACTGATGGTGCCTTTCCCTGATCATCCAACTGTGACAATAATATTAAAAACATTATCAAAATTAACCCAATAAAATTACGAAAAAAACATAATAATAAAACATTTTGCTCATATCTTATTTGTAAAATTACAACAAGGTAAACCTATTGGGTAGAAGCACCTAAAGATGCATCACGATCTATGCTCTGGGCCAAAGCCTTCCCACTATGATCAATGTCCAACTGTGACACAATTAAATATTAAAAAACATTACCTAAATGAAACCAATACTTATGAAAAAAAACATAATAATAAAATGGTATATTGGAGTCATTAATTGGAGGTTGAGTAAAATGGTATATAGTATGTACCACCCCCATAGTAACTTTGTTTTATCTATGTGATTCAAATTGTAATCAATTAGCAACTATTCCTCTGCAGTTATTGATTTTATCACACATATGAATACACAGTTTCCCTCGCACACCTTGAATATGCAACTGGGTTGCTTATTTGTTGACCCAAGTTGTCTATTGTTTATAAACCATGCAATATTCCCCGATGCTTTTCGCCTTTCGTCAATGTACATAACCACTCCTTTATTTTGATCCTTACCTTTTAGTTGTATATAATTTGTTGATAGTGTATACCTACGCATACTTGGTGTATATCAAACTGTAGTGTCATAAATTATATACCCTTTCTAGGGTGGTATAATTTCACACTTAGGTTAGCACCCGCCTTAGTGTGTCTTGTATCTTGCATTTTTCATTCCCCTTTAAGCATTTAATTAATTAATTTAATTAAATCTAAGGTCATGTCTCATCACTTTACACATTACAAAGTTGGGCCCTTACCCTAAGTGTGCCCCTTTTCATTTTATTCCTCCAATGAATCATTAGATCATAAACCCTAATTATGTCTTATTTTGACCATTTAGGACCAATTTCGCATATCAAAACATCTCAAAATCAGCTGAAGTTTGGGATGCACTCTAATATCATCTTATCTAATGGCCATAAAAATTCGATGAAAATTTGGTCGGACCGTGGCGGGAATGCACACGGTCCATGACTTTTTTCCTAAAATTTTGAGAGCACAATCCTATGATATGATAATGCTTGACCCCAAAATATTAGCGGGAAATTCAAATCCTATGTCAGCCTAAACATGAAATTAAGATCTAGGGTTTCATACTTAAGAGCTCTCTTTCTTCATTTGAAGGGGTCTTCTTCTAAGAATCTAAGAACAAGTTTTTGGAGTATTAGAGCCTTTTTTGCAGTGAAAGAGTAGATCTTTGGAGTCTTCAACAACATTCAATATTCATGAAGCATCATTTTATCAATTGGGGGCTTTTGAATATGTAGAAGAACAATAGGAGATCATTGACTGATGATTGGCTTGTACCTTTCCCTTAGGGTTGGGTATGGTTTCATGTTGTTTTTTAGATCTTTGCATAAGCTTCATTTTGATTCATATTCATGCTTTAGATCACTATGAATTATGGATTTAGAGTATTTACTTTGTCAACTATAAGCAATTAGGGTTTACTCTTTAGGATTTCTCTAGGTTGTTTACTTTCATTCCTAGGATCTTGCATATACACAAGGTTCTTTCACACACATTTTCAGTACATTATCAGCTATTCATGGAGGTGAAAATCACCAACATAGGGGTTTGACTACAAAAAAACCCTATATAGCCACCCCAAACCTTCCCTTTTCAGTTAGAGGTACAAAAACAGGAATCTGAAAGCAGGTACAGGTCTGGAAAATGCATCTACACCACCTAGAAACCTCAGAAGTATAGAAAAATGCATCTTATTAACTTTTTTCATAAGATCAATGTTGATACATCTCTTATCAAGCCTGATTCTCTCACTATCCGTGGCTTTGATAATGTTGCTAAATCTTCACTAGGTATCATCACCTTGCCTATTAAGGTAGTTCTTGTTACTTTACCTACTCCTATCCATGTCATGTCTGGAGAATTGACATACAACATGTTTCTAGGAAGACCTTGGATTCATAACATGCAAGGTGTTCCCTCTACATTGCATAGGCAAATCAAATACATTCACAACAATACAACATATACCTTGTTAGGAGACACGAGATTTCAGGCTTGGTTACAAACATCAATTTCTAAATCTCTTCAATCAATTCTTCCCCAACTATCTTAGACAATTCTTCTAAAGCTTCTACTCTAATTAGTGTTACTATTTCATCAAACCTGTCTCCTATATATGGATCAATCCCCGATACTTCCTCAAGTGGACCTAAGGTTCTTGAGGAAGAATCTTCACATCCTAACTCTACAATTGAGAATACTTTCTCTCGTGAACATATTCTTCCAGAAGATGATTGGGGATCCCTTGATTTCAATCCTACTTTCGTAGAGGAATACATAACTCCCCCTAGAGAACCTAAGGTCAAAAAGAAGAAAGAAGAAGAACCTAAAAAGCAATCTACTTTATCTAGGCCATTGAGTAATAAATTTTTCGTGGCTTCTCAGGTTTCATCTCCCTTAGTTTCTAGTTTAGAGGATTTTGATCCTTCACTTTTTTAGAATCCTTCTTCTTCTTCAGAAATGACTAACCTTTATGGTCCTGGTTTTCACATCCTAGCTAGGTGTGGATATAATGAAAATGGGTGTGGTTCTCAAGAACAAGGGATTAAAGTTCCCTTGTAAAACAACTTTCATGATATGACATTTGGGCTTGGTTATGATCCTTTCAAGCATACTAAAGCCTCTAAGAAAGCATATATTAGTGTTAATGTCATTTCTACTTCTCTCTTGCTAAAATATCTAGAATATATTGACTTTGACCCTTCTTGTGTTTTTGCTTTGGATGTTTTTCCTACCGATGATTCCTTAGCTGAATTCTTGGGAGCTTATGACAACCTTCCTCATTATCACCATAATCATAGTTTTCCTTATTGTTTAAATGTGGAAGCTTCTTTTGGGAAGGAAAGAAATAACGATGAGATAGTTAAAGAATTTCCTCAATTGAGAGATACTCCTCAACAAAGTAATCTCCTAATAAATTACATCATTGATATCAATATGGATCCTTGTGTTGAAGATAAGATCATCAAGATAGGGAAATATCTTGATGAAGAAGAACAAAAACAATATGCTAATTTGTTACATGAATTTCCTGAGATCTTTTCTTGGATATATTCTGACATGCCTGGCATAGATCCTAAGATTGTCACTCATAACATTGTCTTGATTCCTGATGCTAAACCTGTGAAGCAAAAGATTCGAAAGATTTACCCTAAAGTGGCATTACTTGTTAAAGTTGAGATTGAAAAATTGTTGGATGTTGGATTCATTCATCCTATCGATTATTCCCCATGGATTTCAAACATTGTGATGGTGGCTAAGGCTAAAAACAAGATTAGAATGTGTACTAATTTTCGTGATTTGAACAAGGACTCTTTAAAAGATGATTTTCCCCTCCTGAATATTGACATGATAGTGTATTTGGTAGAAGGACATGCTTTACTATCATTTATGGATGGTTTCTCGGGATATAATAAAATTTATATCAATCCCCAAGATTAATATATAATTGCTTTCAGAACTCCTTGGGGTACGTTTTGTTGGATTGTGATGCCTTTTAGATTGAAAAATGTAGGTGCAACCTATCAACGTGCTATGAATCTCATCTTCCATGATTATATACATAAGACCTTAGAAGATTACATTGATGACATCTTAGCCAAATTTGTCCTTCGTAAAGATCATGTTAAGATCCTTTGTCAAATATTTGAGAGAATTCGTAAGTACAACATACATTTGAATCCCCAAAAATGTGTTTTTGGTGTGGATAGTGGAAAACTATTAGGATTCATAGTTTCACATCATAACATTGAGGTGGATACAAAAAAGAGATGTTATTGTTAACATGCCACCTCCTAAGAATGTTTCTCAACTAAAAATTCTATAGGGAAAGATCCAAGCTATTCGTAGGTTCATCTCTCAACATGCAGATCATACCTTTCCTTTCACACAATTTCTTAAAAATAATATCACTTTCCAATGGAATGAGGATTGTCGTCAAGCATTCAAAGACTTAAAAACCTATTTGGCCAATCCTACTATTCTTCAACCTACTGATTCTACTAAGCCTTTCCTTCTATACACTGTTACTTCCCCTCAAGCTCTTGCAGCCTTATTGGCACAATGTGATAAGGATAGTAGATCATGACTAGTTTATTACATAAGCCACACTCTACTCAATTACGAAGTCTGATATTCTGCGATAGAAGACAGTGTCTTGCTTTAGCCTTTGCAACCCAGAAGTTGAGGCATTATCTCTTGAATGTTGACATTCATGTTATCATTAAATTTGATCCTCTTAAACATCTTTTCTCCAAAACTGATCTTTCTAGATGCTTAGCTAAGTGGTTTATGATGTTGATCGAGTTTGACCTTAAGTTTTTCTCCCAAAAGGCAATAAAGGGTCAAGCGTTGACTGATCATTTAGTTGATACTCCTTCACCCTTCTCCCTACCTAATCCAGAGTCTTTTCCTAATGAATACATTCTTTCTATTGAGGTTGATGAGACTTGGGAACTATATTTTGACAGCTCTAAGTGTCATACAGGATTGGGGGTAGGGGTGGTCTTAATTTCTCCTAAAAAGAAGCATATTCCTTTATCACATCGTCTCAATTTTTATGTACCAACAACATTGCTGAATATGAAGCTCTTATAGCTGGAATTAAAGCAACCTTAGCATTGAGTGTGAAGAATCTACATGTTTATGGATATTCTCAACTAATCATAAGACAAGTGATAGGAGTTTATCAAGCTCAACAAGACAAACTATCACAATTTAAAGATTTAGCTCTATCCTTGTTGTAAAAATTCAATTCTTATACCATGGAGCCTGTTCCTCGAAGAGATAATCGACATGCTAATGTGATGGAATGTGTTGCTTCTCTTGTGTCTCTAGAGGACCCCATGGTATATTAAATTTACTATTCACAACATTACTTCCCCAGCTATTGCTGATAACCCTAGGGATGTGGCATATTGTTTCATTATAGATTCTGATGAGTGGTACTCGCATGTCATAAGATATTTGAGTGATGGTACCTTTCTTGACTCTGTGAATAAGAATACTAGGGCTAGGGTTTGAAAATTGGCTGCTAGATACATTATCCTTTCCAATGTTCTCTATAGGAGGAGTTATAATGGTCTTCTCCTTCAATGCTTAAACAAGGATGAGGTCCCTATCGCTCTCAAAGAAGCGCATTCAGGTGCTTGCGAGGGGAATTTTGGGGGTTGGTCTTTAGTTCAGAGATTCCTCCAAATGGGATAGTATTGGCAAACCATGGAAAATGATTCTTTTGCATTTGTTAAACGATGTCATCAGTGTCAGCAACATAGAAATTTGATCCATTCCCCTGCCCAAGAACTTCGATCACAGGTAGCATCTTGGCCCTTTTCTACATGGGGTGTGGATCTCATTGGTAAAATATTTCCTCCTTCATCTCAAGGACATACTTTTATGATAACTACTACCGATTACTTTATGAAATAGGTGGAAGTCGTTCCTCTTCGATCCACTACCGCTAAAGTAATTTGTCAATTTATTTTGTAAAACATCATTTCTCGATTTGGGATACCTTCTGTCTTAGTTTCAGATAATGGAACATCATTCAAAAATAAGGATGTAAAGAAGTTTCTCTAGAAATATCATATTCAACATAAATTTTTTACACCTTATTATCCTCAATCAAAAAGTCAAGCTGAGTGTTCTAATAGGATAATTGAACAAATTCTTCAAAAACTGTAAACAAGCATGGTAAGAATTGACATACTCAATTAACCTATTCTTTGTGGGCTTATTGCATGAGTGTACATGTTTTGATGGGTTGTACCCCTTATAATCTTGTTTATGGTGTTGATTCCATTATGACTTTGGAGTTAGAAATTCTTTCTTTGAGAGTTTCTCTTAAGGTATAGTAGATGATGACTCCTATAGAGAGAAAAGACTTCAACAATTGGAGATGCTTGATGAATAATGTATAAATGCCCTCAAACATTCAAGCGTATCATAAAACATTGCAACAGAGCTACAATGATAAGGTTATTCAACATACCATCTCAGTAGGGGATTTAGTCCTTTATGAGAATCAATGCAACATGAATGCCTTACTTGAGGACAAAGGAAAGTTCAGTCCTAATTGGCTTGGACCATACATCATCATGTAGGTCTATGTATCAGGTGCTTATAGGATAGCATATGTGGAAGGTACACCTCTCAAGGAACTCATAAATGCTATGCACCTTCATAGATACTGTGCCTAGTTCTTATTCTTCTCTCTCTCTCTCTCTAGTCTTCTTTCTGCTATCTCTTTATGTCCTTTTCTTCAAAATTGGGTAATATGTTAGCATGTCTTCATTAAAGTATTTAAGATTAAATGATGTTATATTGTTTGGTCTACATTACTTCATTCTTGACAAGCATGTTTCATTACTATATTGTTTGTCTTGGATTCTTTTATATAAATTGTAATTGATTTACATTTCATATGTGCTAGCATGTTATACATTTTCTTATGTTTTAAGTAGAATTATATCATGTTGTGTTTAATTAGAGTTAATTAAATCACATTAGTCATATATTTCTCATGCTTAATACATTCTTCTTTTACATCATCATAGTAGCATTTGATTAAATACTTAGTTATTTAATTAAATCACACATGTATCAATTTAACCATGAAGTATTGAGAAATCAATCACATGGAAATTAAATCAGATATACGTGCTCATTACTTATTATGTTACTTCTAATTTAAGAAATGTGTGCATTGTTTCAGCATTACAAATAACATAATCATGAGTGTCATCATATATACATCAATACATCAAAATCATCTCTTATCCCTAGGACTAGTAGCAGGAGGATGGTGGATAGATGCCCCATTCCTGATCTGGCTATGCGGGTAACCCCATGGTGGTGTATCATGAAACGGACCGCGAGTGACTCTGTGAGGAGCTCCTGTGATCTCTCTGCATCATGATCCCTTTGTATGTGGTTGTCTCTGCCTACGCCACCGCTAGGTCACATTTTGTCTATCATAATCTATCTCGTAGGACCTCTACCTCCGTCCAAATAGGGGAGAAAAGGTCCTCATATCGTCCTGCACTCCTTTGGGGTCTATGTGGTATTTGTGTGGAACTCATAATGTGTGCAGTCACAATAAGGTTTGTCACTGCATTTTGAATCAGAGAATGCCACTCTTGGATGCTAGCTACATGATAGAGAGAAAATTTTCATCAGTAACATTTTATATCATCAAATCTAAAACATGTAGGATGCATATGTTAATCAATAACAGGGCACATTACTTGGATCTCCCTCTCGCCAGTGAAGATCGTGGATAGCGACTGCCTGAGACTGGGACATGTTAGTCTCTCCCCACTCGTACTGTCTCTGTATAGTCGGTGTAGGCCGATGAGGATCAGGATCAGGACCCCTCATGGGACCCCTCTCTACCCATCGTGGGAGACTTGGTGAGTCTAGGGCTCTAGTATCCTCTCTGGAGTGATGAACTATACCTGACTCATCCTCCTCATCCTCATCCTCATCCTCATCCTCATCCTCATCCTCATCCTCATCCTCATCCTCATCCTCATCCTCATCCTTGTCCTCATCATCCTCATCATCATCTCCATCCTGATCTCCCTCTGTGGTATCAAGATCACCTCCATCTCTGCCTGCCTTCTACTCCTCTATGTTGCCACCCTAATAATCTAAATCCTCCTTGGATGCATCGGATCCCTCTCTGTCGCCTGACTGTCTCCATGGTCTAGGATTTCCACTAGGGAAGTCTTCTAAGAAAATTGTTCCAGGGTATGTCCTCCTCCATCATGTGATGTATCGTCAGTGTGTGCCTGAATCATCTCTATAATCTTTTGCTATGTCTTGATCTGACCCATCTAAATCCATGATATCGATCTCATCACTGGTAGGCCTGGGAATGACTCCTAGCCTCGGCATCACTCATGAGTGTCAGATGTAAACATGCACATCAATAGGAACACACTGCTCAAACCCAAATTTTCGCCGAACTCAGTCGAAGTAGAAGGGAGTGACTATGTGGCTATACCGTCTCTCTTGTAGATGGTTCCTCTACGTGCTGAACATATTTCTTCTTATCCCTTCCCACATGGACATCCTGAGGTAGGGTCTCCATATGATCCCGCCTATTGTCAATCTATCCATGCTCAACCTCCAATACAAGAGATCACCAATCACCACTTATGTGTAAGAGGACAAGAATATACCCTAGGCTGCTCTGGGAATAGCTCTATGGGGGCCCACCAGGTCTAGTGCATGTGATATGCTCAAACATCCACACCAGTAGTAGTGTGCATCTCATAAGGCTGCATTCCTATCCGAATATATACTCTCCAAGGTCATGATAGTGATTCATAATCATGCTCTGAACTCAAGAGTATACTCTCTTGTGTCTTTCCATGGCTCGTATGGCATAGATGAGTCCTTTGTGCATATGTGTGCCACACCCATTGGGGCACACAACTAATGCACGGGTCACAATCATGAGTCATCTCACCAGTGGAACCTCACTTGTAGGGTGTAGGAGCAAGCTGACCATAATGCGACCACTTGTCTTGCTACATATCACTCTCCCCACAGCATATACCTTCTCTCTCCTGTAATCCTCCTCTGTGCGGTCAGATTAATATCTAACAGTTTCTCTTCTAATGGGTAGGCGCAGAATGCAGTATACATCCTCTAGGGTGACTATCATCTCTCCCACTAGTAGTGAGAATGTTGAGGTATCTACATCCCACCTCTCCATCAGTGCCATCAACATAGCAGAATGGAATCAGATGGTTGGCATGGCCATCACATCCCACAAACCCACTGCATGTAGCAATTCCCTCTCCCCTATTGTTAGTCTTGGGATATGCTCCCGAAGGCTCCAAAAGTTGAGATCGGCGATATGCTTGCAAATGTACGGTAGTGTCTATGAAATGCAAAGCAATCTCTCATCAGTAATTGATCAATCATCTATCATCATCTAATCAAAGCAATCATTCTATCATTCCTAGCATTCATCGCCTGATCTAGTGTCATTGTTGGTCACCCTGAATAGGGACCAAGGCACCCTGTATGGACCAGAGTGCCCTACTGGAACCATGGTGCTCTACTGAGACCATGGTGCCCAGAGGGAACCAGGGTGCCCTAAGACCCCTAGGTGTCCAAAGGGTGGGCCTCGACTCGGATTAGGTGATGAAAACATGACAAAGTCAAATGCAGTCAATGGAAAGTCAACTCACCTCGTCGAGTGGTCGGGCAACAAGTATGGAATGGTGTAGGATCTCCATCCATGTAGGTCACTCAAGTTGGCATCGAGACATGATGGCTTGTATGTGGGCTCCTCTGCAATGAATAGTGAATAAAAGTAGAAAGTGACAAATGAAGGTGTCACCTTCATATTTATGTATTATGCACTTTTTCACTTTAAGTTTTTAAGTTAAAACCCTAATTTCTGCACTTTTTCTTGAATCTATCATATCTTGAGCTAGGAATCTTTGATTCTTGCACCATTGGTGGTGTTGGAATCATGAGTTCTCCCTCTCACTCTGCGTTAGTTCCATAATGTGCTTGGATGAGTAATCAAGACTTATTGTGAACTTTATTCATCACAATCTTTATTAGAATTCATTATGGATACCCTGTTTCACCTCACAAATAAGCAAGTCAAAATAGGGGAATATATAGCTACCCGCAAATTTCATCACCTTTCGTAGTAAGCATTAGGTGATTTTGTGATTTAACATGTGGTTTTGTAGGGTGTGGTTACTAACTGTGTATTGCAGATACTGCTGGGGGCTTCGTTCGACAACTTATGGATATATCCTTTTTCAAATGATGTTTACTTTTCTGTACTTTAACTTGCATATGCACTTAATGTCATATGACTGCTAAAGTGGGGGCTAAATTTAGTGTCCTAAATTGTACACCCTTGCTAGGGTGGTACAATTTCACACTTAGGTTAGTACCCACCTTAGTGTGTCTTGCATCTTGTATTTATCATTCCCTTTTAAGCATTTAATTAATTAATTTAATTAAATCTAAGATCATGTCTCATCACTTTACATGTTAAAAAGTTGGGCACTTTACCCTAAGTGTGCCCCTTTTCATTTTATTTGTCCAACGAATCATTTAATCATAAACCCTAATTATGTCTTATTTTGACCATTTAGGCCTGATTTCACATATCAAAACATCTTGAAATCAGCTATAGCTTTGGGATGCGCTCTAATATCATTATATCTAACAGCCCTAAAAATTCAATGAAAAGTTGGTCAGACTGTGGCGGCAATGCACATGGTCTGTGACTTTTTTCCCAAAATTTTGGGAGCATAATCTTATGATATGATAATGCTTAACCCCAAAATATTAGCAGGAAATTCAAATCCTAGGTTGGCCTAAACATGAAATTAAGATCTAGGGTTTCATACTTAAGAGCTCTCTTTCTTCATTTGAAGGGGTTTTCTTCTAAGAATCTAAGAATAGGTTTTTGGAGTATTAGAGCCTTCTTTGTAGTGAAAGAGTAGATCTTTGGAGTCTTCAACAACATTCAACCTTCATGAAGCATCATTTTATCAATTGAGGGCTTTTGACAATGTAGAAGAACAATAGAAGATCACCAACTGATGATTGGCATGTACCTCTCCCTTGGGGTTGGGTATGGTTTCATGTTGTTTTCAGATCTTTGCATAAGCTTCATTTTGATTCATATTCATGATTTAGATCACTTTACATTATGGATTTAAAGCATTTACTTTTTCAATTATAAGCAATTAGGGTTTACTCTTTAGGGTTGCTTTAGGTTGTTTACTTTCATTCCTAGGATCTTGCACATACACAAGGTTCTTGCACACACATTTTCAGTACATTATCGGCTATTTGTAAAGGTGGAAATCACCAACACATGGGTTTGACTACAACAAAACCCTATATAGCCACCCCAAACCTTCCCTTTTCAGTTGCAAGTATAAAAACAAGAATTTGGAAGCAGGTACAATTCTGGAATAGGCATCTACACTACCCAGAAACCTCAAAAAGTGCATAAATATGTTAAGGATAGGGGTGTGGTGCCCTGGTCCTACCTATGATAGGGCATGACACCTTGGTCCTGACCTCTGTCAGTAGGACTTGGTAAATCAACAACTTATAGATCTCATAATCCCTTTTGTTAATTGCAGCTTCAGAATTGTAGAATCAAGATAGTGGTGTGGCACCCTGGTCCCAAAACAAATTTCTCAGATTTTAGACATGGGTGTACCTTTGATTTTTCCTTCTAATATGTACTTTGCAGTAGTTTATCATTTGTTCTTTGATTTGTATTCTCAGATTAGGATTTGCTTGCTTACTTGCTTTCTAGGTTAGATTGCATTGTACATCATTCCTCTCTCTCATTTACAACAATAGAATAGAAAACCTAAGAGGTAATCCACGACTCTCTCTTTCTCATAAGAAGTAGCCGATGTGCGTTACCTCCCTAGGCTCTTTCATATTCCATGAGTGTGTATGAGAGTGGGATTAGGGTTTTCATACTTAGTCTCACTTTTTCCCCTACACACAAACTAGTTGCATCCAATCTTTGTAACTGTAACAAGGTCCAACATACTCCATCAATTCAATAACTCTATCATAATAGACCTTTATTTCATCCATACAAAATAGGCCCAAACCATGTAATGATGATGGTGTTATGCGATATATCCTCTCGTTGACACAAAAATCATTGTTTATTGGAGGAAGTTCCTTGGGTACCCATTGTTTCCGTAGATGTTTGTACCTCAAGGGAACCTCGATGTCGCCTATGCTCTCATCATCATAAGAACATGACCCCCTTTAGCAAGAAAAAATTTCATGCGTTTACAAATTTTTCTTCTAATATTTTGACCTCTAGTTCATCTCCCTGTTTTAGACCTACTACATGTTTGTCTTCCCTCTTCTCTTCCTAAATTTCCCTCACTCGAGGAAGACAGATCTGACAAATACCTATTTGGTGGTACCTGCACTCCATCGAATGAGTCAAGGCAAATAAATACTTAGCACTTTCTCTTGTGACATGAGAATATTCTTAGGGGGGTGTATGGTTCAAGATAATCAAGAGCCCTTTGATTCCATTCTATGAGTAAATAAGGTCATTCCATGAATTGGATCAAATTTGTAAGGCCATTGTGCCATTTTTTGTCATGTCTAGATCAACTAGGTCCTGAATAGGTCAACATTGGTCAACACCTCCAGAGGTGGCCAAAAGTGATGAAATTGATGTAATTCATTATTTTATGTCATATTTAGCATGTTTGAGGAGTCCTAGGTTGATAGGAGATCATTTGGTTGAAAATTGCAAAAATTGTCAAAACTGCTCAAAAGCTCAAAATGAGCAACTTTGCAATTTTGGTGCAAAAAGTGGTATTTTGTTTCCCAAAAAACCAAATAATTAGAAATTTGGTTAAAATAGTTGGTGAGGGTCTATAATGACTATATAAATCCTCTTTGGGTCTAATTGTTTCCCCAAACTATTGCTTAGTCTAATCCACAAAATGTTAATCCATCATTTCTAATATACTATTATTATTTCTATTATACTATTATTATTTCTAATATACTATTATTATTATTTCTAATATACAAATGTGTATTCAATGCCATCCCGTGTGGAAGGATAGTACACATAGTCTGGTAGATGAGAGGAATGATGTTTCGTGTGTTAATGCATTTAAAGCCTTGGGATCCTTTGCGGTAGTCACTTTTATTTTATTGCTCAAAGCTGCAAGTGCAGGGTGGTTTTGGTCAGTGCAGAGTGGAAGCTAATTTCACATTCTTGACTGACAAGAAATTGGTGCCATTTTTTGGCAAGATAACAAATAGGAGGATGAAAGGTCTTTTCCTTTTCAAAGACCAGTGTCTGTATGAAGCAGTTAAAATGTTGCTTGGGGAATATTCCATCCATGTGAGTCACCAATATTAGACTAACATGGAAGTGTACTCTTTGATTGTTGCTTGGGGGTTGCAATTTGAGGAAGAGGTGGAGAAGGCGAAGAGGGCTCTGATAACTTTGATTGATTCAAACTACCTATTGAATTTGGACGATATCTATGAATGAGAAATTCCAGGTGTGGGCATTAGGACCTCTATACGCCAGGATGTACTGGGTGTGCCATTAACTTTTATCTGATGGCAGGAAGATGGCTTGAAGGCTTGTTGCAGGGACCTGGCTAATTATGGGTGGGAAGCATTCAAAAATTTTGCTAATTCAATGAGGAAAGAAGAGATTATACAAGTTTTGCACGAGGTGGTGAGAGAAGAGGTGGGTCGGGAGCTGCAACCAAGGTAGAGGATGACACAAGCAATGAAGTCCCTCTCCAACTTCAACAATGATCCAACATACTAGCCACTTATGGGTTAATTGTTGTGCCTGGTTTGGATTGTAGTTTTTTTGGTCTGGCTCTTGCTTTGATAAAATTTTGTTTCACATATTTTGTGTCTGGGACTTAGTCTTCAACTCTGTAAATTTGAGTTGGTGTCATGGACACTAATTTTGTATTTTTGGGTGTGTGGATATGGGGCTTTTTTTGTATGCCATGGGGATTTTTGCATCTGGTCTGAAAAGGTGGTTTGTAGAAGTGTTTTTTGGGTAGTAGGGCTGACTGGTGGTTTTATGAAACCACTTTTCTCTGGTTCAAATGTACTCATTTTCTTATTAAATAATATAAATACCAATTATCGATTAAAAAAAGAGCATATGTTATACTAGAAAAATTACTTCTCCTACAATAGAAAGCTAATTAATAACAATATTGTAACAAATATGAGCTCAAAGATTTTAAACTTTGTCAAGATGACAAGTTTGCTGAAAAGGTAGAAGGATAGGATATCTTCATTGTGTGAGGACGAAATGTTGTTGTGCTTCAAGATCAAGCAGAGCAGTACAGGTTTTTTTGATGCAGCTTAAACTTTTTGGATGATGTTTGTAGCTTTGTTATTATGACTAAATCCCTAGGTGTAGTCGATAAATTATGGTTAGGATTGGGAAGGTTTAACAATTGGTTTTAAGGACTGATTTGTGGAATGTTTTGAATGTAATTTCTAAATATGGGGGAAAATCACCTACAGTAATTGTCCCTTGCTCAATTTTCCCTTTCTGAGTGCCCTCAACTCTTGCTCTGGCTTTCTTCATGCCAAAAGGTTCCTAGTCTTCCTCCTTGACTCAATGGCCTTGCAACACTCGTCCAATGAAGTCTCGCAACTCTCCAATCATGGGTCGGATGTAGTGGTTCTTGGTGCAACTATCTAGTTAGGGTCTTGGTGTTGTATGCTATGTTGTGCTCTTGCGTGCGCGCGGTCAAAATTCGAAATACATAGTTTATATATATGCTATGTCAACATATAGTTTATATACAAAATATATATGCTATGTCAATATATAATTTATTTTATTTTCTACAAAACATAATTTTTGTATGGTGACATGATGAGCTTATATAGTTGGCTTTCTCTTTCTTTATAATTATTGATGATTTATATTCTATGATATGATTGAATATTATGTACAGTCCTAGTGATTGTTAAAAAAGATTATGATATGTGATGTTTAATCATAATGGATGTTTAAGAATCCGTGATTGAAATACTTATCCTTGTGTATAATGAATTTTCTTCTATCCTATGATTCATTGACTGTTGGCTTAAAACACTCATTACGACTAACATGGATATTGATTATGACGTGGGTGTGAGAAGGGATTGTTGAATATGAAGGAATGGTTTAGGAAAGTGCTCCTTAATCCAAATGAGTCATTTTTTTGTCATGGAATGTGTTAAGAGACTTTAAAAATATATTCAATCTAGTTAATATTGACACATATAAAGCATGCCAAAGGCACTTAGGAAAAATGCTATTATATAAAGAAGATTGTTTAGGTGATGTCAAGTCTTGATCCATTAGGTTAGGAAAACATATATGCATTGGTAAAAAATGCTACATTCAACTTGAGAAGAATGGTTTATTTGATCATTTCTATTGAAGTTCATTAATGAAAGACATGAAGGATAAAATAGTTAAATATACATCAACTACAGAGTTTTCTTAATACATGAACATGAGTGCTATATGTGGGGACAAATGTGGCTCCCATGAGGGTCGAGCCCAGCATGTAGTAACAAAAGGAAATGAAATCTATGAATTCCACTAAGAGGCATCCATTACCTCTTTAATTAATTCCATAGGTTGGTTTATCCTCCAATACAGTGCCATTGGTTAGCCTATCACGTGAACTTCTGCTATAAGTACGATTACCATACACTTTCATAACATGCATGTGTGGTTTCAAAAAGGATGTTTATACGTTCTTGTGAATTTGAAAGAAAGGCATGTTTTGACTTTCCAATAGGTGTTAGGGGTTAATTTGACTTGGTTTTAACATTAGAGTGACAAACCTTGTGGTTTAGGTGTTGGAACCCTATTTTTCTGACAAAGTTTAGTCTTTCTCAAATAATAAGTTAACTCCCATGGTCTTGTCATTACCAAGCTTTTGTACTCAACCAGAAAGAGAAATTCTTCTCTAAGACTCCAGTCAGAATTTTCTAAATTATTTACAAACATTGGATTGAGAAGAATGGTTTATTTGATCATTGTTGTTGAAGTTCATTAATGAAAGACATAAAGGATAAAATAGTTAAATATGCATCAATTAAAGAGTTTTCTTAATACATGAACATGAGTGCTATATGCGGGGACAAATGTGGCTCCCACGAGGGTCGAGCCCAACATGTAGTTACGTTTGATCATTGTTGTTAAAGTTCATTAATGAAAGACAAAGGATAAAACAGTTAAAAATCAGTGATAACTTTTAGAAACCCCCCTTCGAAAAATTGTATAAAATCTTGGCGAATATTTAATTTTTTTTCTAAAAATAATAATAATGTTTATTGGTGAATCTTTCCTTTTTAATAAAAAAAATATTAAGTTTATTGGCGAATTTGTTTATATCAATTTTTTTTGGTAGAAAATATTGATGAATCTTGGAAAATAATCATTGTCTGCATTAATTACTATTGCATTTCCTTTCATTTAAAAATAATCTTTTATAAAAAAGTAAAGGCATGCAAGTTGAAATCATTAATGAGTTTAAGGGTTAGGCTATACTTTATTTGGTTTCTACCATTAACTTAAAATAATCTAATAGCCCTCTTTCTATTTTGTGAGATAAAATTTACAAACAATTTGTAATACTCATGGGGCCAAAAATTGCTTTTAGACCATTGGTTTTCATTGAAGTCAACAATTCAAAAGCAATTTCAAACCCCACGAGCATTACAACTTGTAGGTACATTTTACCTCATGGAATACAATGAAGGTCATTAGATTATATTTTAAATAAATAGTGGAAATAAAAGATTATTGATATATCCCTAAAGTAACTAATAATTATGATATATTATTGGTGAATTAATTTGGATTTCTACAATAAATTATAAAATGTTGGCGAATCTGATCCAATCATGTATTAAATATTGTGGCCAATTTTTAAGTTAAAAAAATTAATAAAATAAGTTCTCTAGTGATTTAAATAACATTAAAATAAACATTTATAAAACTGTGGCGATTTGGGTCACCTTAAAAGTTGAAATTATTAGCCAAATTTGATTCCCAAATTTCAAAAAATAGCCAATTGGCGAATATTAGCCACTAAAGTTTTCACTATTAAATATGCATCAATTAAAGAGTTTGCTTAATACATGAACATGAGTGCTATATGTGGGGACAAATGTGGCTCCCACGAGGGTCGAGCCCAACATGTAGTAATAAAAGGAAACGAAATCTATGAATTCATTTTGGAAAGTCAAGAAAGAAATACATTATACTCCTCCTTATATGAAATACTCAGTATCGACAAGACTCATGAAATGCTAAACGAAAAAGAATGTTTTGAAGTAGCTAATAACAATGGCATAGTAGGTATGACCTTCTCTAAAAGGGATACTTGTACTGAAAAGGGATTTCATATTGACATATAATCATGTCTAATATGTCAAAAATATAAATTTCAGTGTATTCTATCTATTCTACCAAATATAAAAGTACTTTGCCCAAAGAACATCCTACAATGAAGAGAAGATATATCGGGGTAAGTCATGCAAGTTATACTGATGATATAAGGTGTTTTTCCTTCCAATCAAATTTTTTTTGACAAAGTATTTGAAGTCGCGTAAACCCTTATTTTCTTTACACTACCTCAGCAACATCGATGATTGATATTTGAAGTTTTAAGCTTCGTGCCCAAAATATGTAATTGAGATCTTAAGTAACTCAGAGTTGATTGCGTGACTTCTCAACTTGCATCCAGCCACCATTAGTAAAGTATACATGGTAAGTGAATGTCTTATTGAGTACAAATCATAATTGGTGAAGATTGTGATATGGCAAGAAAGGATAGATAACATCATGGTATAATTACTTGATTCAGAATAAGGTTGAACAGAATGAGTAAAAGCTTGTACAAGTCTTTTGAAGTTTACAGATGGCAGATAAGGAGGGATTTGAAAGAAAAAAAGAATGAGTCACAATTTGCACAATGGAGTAGTTGCAATACTATTTTTGGAATCCTCTTTTTTTCTATAAAATCAACAAAGTTGTTCATTAACAGGAAAACACAATCAGTCTTATTTCCCAAAGAAATCTGCTAGCTTTGCCTGAGATGAAACAGTAGAGTTGTGCTTTTGTGTTGTTCTCATTTTATAAAGCTGGTTGGAGAGAGTTCCATTAGGCTACTAGATAATCGCAAGGATCTTGGAAAGGAGATGGACAATCATGGGGATCTTGGAAGGTCTTCTCATTCATGAGGATCCTTTCAAGGATTGTCTATTTTTTCCCCTACACCATCAAATCACTCAGAGGGGGTGGAAGAGCGAAGAAGAGGAGTAGCTAAGGAGGATGGATGGATCAGGTTTGCAAAAAGATGGATCCTATCGGTGCATGGAAGCTGCGACCCCTTCTCAGTTCATAGGATTTTTGAATGAGATCTTCTTTCCACCCTCATTGCTGCCAGTTCAGGGCAAACAGATCCTTCTCTAGGTCTGAGGGTGCTCAATTTTTCATCCCACAAGGCACGGCTTCAAAGTAGTTGGGATTTTTTGTGGGATGAAGTGATGGAATTCATGCCTCTATTTGGAAGAATCTGTAGCGCGATGGTGGCACGAATCAGAAGTAGTTAAGACTCCAACAGGACGGTTTTTGGACATTCTATTTTCTTGTTGGTTTTGTAGAAGTTTCTTTTCTTGTTATGGGCTAAATGATGAGAAATAAAGAATTTTCCAGATGTAAACAACTTGTAGCTTGTGCATTCCTTATGATATAAAAGGAATCCCAAGACTGTAAGAAAAAGGGAGAGAATAAAAAAAAAATCACCTTAGCAATTCAGGTAGTATAAGCTAGTTTTAGCAGTGGTTGTACAGTCTCCTTCAAAAGGGAGGAGTATGACTGAATCATTGTAAGAATTCAATTCAAAATGAAAGAAATTTTTCCACTATCGTATGCTCTATCTCCTAAATTGTCTTTTTATGAATTCATGTTAACAAATGTGTTAAGGATGGATTTGTTTATCGTGATATTTGTATATCATTGTGTGATTTGGTCTCGGGTTATTTTCAAGGAAAGTATTAAATTTTGTGAGCAAGTTGCAATCGGTTCAGTGTATAATTTTTAGGATATTCAAGAATGGGTGCACATGATAGTACCTGTGACACATAGTCAGGGGCAGAGTTTCATTATCAGCTAGTATAATGAGTTTCCTCATAATATTATTGCTCTAGTAGCCATGGAAGAATGAATGGTAGACAATATGTTTTTTGTAATACTGCTTCCAAATTTGTCTCATGGATGTAATGTAAAATCCACATATGTGATCCTTCTTTACCATGTGTTATGGCTTCCTTTTTTTCCTTATGAAAGCAATCCTAATCTGATATGTATAGGTAACCTTGGAAGCTGTTTAGGCCTATAATACTTGTTACTTTTTTTGAAAATGTTAGAGAAAATATGGTTGATAGCCCCTCCTTTTTTTATACATTGTAAAACCTTTATTAAATATTAGTATAAATATATACCAGGCTTCCAACATTAGGTACAGTCCATAAACAAAATATAATCATTTTTTTAGCTTCCTATTATAAAACTAGTGATTTTAAGCTCCAACATTAGGTACGTTCCATTAACAAAATATAGATAAGAATTAATTATGTAATACCATAAAAATTAAAAACATCATGAATTAACTATGTAACCATATAAGTCAAATATAATTCTATCAAGAAATCAATGTCAAATAGATAATATAATCACATAACTCATACATTTCAATGTCATTGATCTTCTACTTCATCTAACTCTTTGTCTATATCATCCAATACAAATTCGACATTGTAAGGATTAAGGGTAGTGTTGGAATTACAATTAGGGTTGGGATCAGAATTATAATTAGGAGTAGGGTGAAGATTTAAATTTGGTTAGGGCTAGGGTTAGGTCAAGGTTAGGATTAAGGTTAAGATTAACATTAGGATTAGGATTTGGTTTAGGTTTATGATTAAGGTTAGGGTTAGTGTTTAGGGATATCAAAGTAGTATTTCAATAATCAGTTGAAGCCAACCTTATTAAATTCCCACATACCATAATTTTCAATGACAATGCACCCAAAATTGCATGATACAAAGAAATTTAGTACTTTTAGCACTATCATGTAAAAGGTCGTTCTATGTCCAAATGCATGAAAAATAATAATTCTAGCCATATCTAATCAAACACAATGAGAGTTGTCTATCTTAGTGGGTCACATTCAGGAAACCAAGGTCAACACTAGTAAGTTGTCTATCTTATATGAATCAATAGTAGTTTAGCAAATATTTCATTTTTTGGTCCATCAAATGTACCTAATCAATACAATTTTAATTTTAATCTAAACCCTAACGTAACCATGTTTGTCATTAAAAAAGGGATCATGAAATTTTTGTAACCCTGAAATTTCATAATGATGCTTAGTAACCTTGGCCTGTTAGTCATCACCAAGCTTTTGTATTTAAAAGGGTGAAAGGTTGAAGCTATAGAAGTTTTCTTTCATCTAGCATAGAGCCCCACATCTCATCTCCATTATGCCCAAGATCCTGTGTAAAGCATGCTTGATAAGACTCTAGCATAGTTATCTATCTTGGAGCTTCTTTTATATTCGTCTATCCATAGGGACATATTGGATCACACTTTAATAGAATCATAAGTCCCGAGTGATATTAATCTAGATCAATTTCAAGCCATAGTAAGTCAGCTATCCTCATCTTATTAAACAATGTTTAGTTTAGAAAATATGTCATTTTTTGATCCATCAAATGTGCCTAATCAATACAATTCGAATTTTAATTCAAACCCTAATGTAACTTTGTCTATCATTAAAAAAGGGATGATGAAATTTTTGTAACCCTGAAATTTCATAATAATGCTTAGTACCCCTGACATGTTAGTCATCACCAAGCTTTTGTATTTAAAAGGGTGAAAGGTTGAAGCTACAAAAGTTTTCTTTAATCTAGCATAGAGCCCCACATCCCATCTCCATTATGCCTCAGATCTTGTGTAAAGAATGTCTGATAAGACCCAAGGAAGATCAGTAAGATAACCTTCATTGAGAAACACTTTATGTATATATCGGGATAACTTACCTGATCTAACGAGACAATGATAAACATCAACATCGGGAAAGTATTACCAAACATGAGGTCTTAACACCTATCAGAATAACCAATAAAAGTGGAATGCCAATTATTTGTGATTCCAATAGAACAAGCTATTCCAATAACGTTACATCGATATAGTTATACCGAACACAACACTTTAGATGTCTATCGGAATGACTACTAAAGACGGAGAAGCATAATTTTGTAATGTCGATAGAGTAAACTATTCTGACATATGTATTTTGGAATATGTTATGCCAATACAAGTTTCATCAGAATCATATACAAGATCAAGATAGGAATAGAAGGCTATACAGATGATGCGAGTTATCTCGATAAAAGAAAATGAGAGGAAATTTATCTATAATGAAAAATTTGTCTAGAATGGCACCAAATTTAGAGGCATTGACATAAAAGAGTTAAGCCGATGTCACACATACACAACACAATTCAAATTTTGAAAAGACTACTCCATTGATTAGCAGGTTGAAACATTTATTGTTGCACGAACGACATTCTCTAAGAATACATTCAAGAAAGTTTTCACACTAGAGTTGCAGACATTTAGGGACAAAATTGGAGTGGATTGACAAGAACAATAACAACGAGGGGAAATAAGTAAGGGTCAAGGGAAAAAGCTAAAAACTGATGAGGCAAACATAGAAACTCAGGTAAAGGAGAGAAAAATAAGCCATGACTTGTTAGACCAATTGTCTGGTTCTACTCCTAAACCTAAAAGGTCTGCACAATGGAAACTAGAAGACAATTATAAAAAATGTGGGAGAAGTATATAGAACTATCAGGGGATATGAGTTGTTTTTGTTCCATTAGTGTAGGCGTGACAGTCCTGAGCCGATTTGCAACCTATGGAGATTAGGCTTGGGAAAACTAGTTGTTCCCAATGTTTACGTTATTGTGGATATACTAAAATTGTTGGCACAAAACTATGACCCCAAGAAGAGGGCAATTTGCAGTGGATATGGGAAGCCATTTTTTTATGTATCAAGAGATGCAATTTCTGAAGTTTTTTATTTGCCTAATATTTCCGAACATCCCATTATTCTTGAGGATTTGTTGAAGGAATATCAAAGGTTAGACACCACCTATATACGATGGAGGCTACCTCTTCATATGATCAGCCCTGATGCACCATTGGAGGCAGAGGAAGGATGTGAATTTGTTCAAAAATTATTTAAAGTATACCTATTACTCAGTTAGCTAAGCTAATTTGATGTTAGGATCTAAGATTGTTGCACATGAGATGTTAATTTTTATGATTAAATTGAAGATCTTGTAATTGAAATTGAAATTCTTAACTAAACATCACAAAAAATAAAAAATAAAAATTTTTAAATGAGAGAAATAAGAGAAGACAAGGAAACACAAGTTGATAGCAGAGTTCACCAAATGGCTACGTCTCTGGGTCCCTCTCCAACAGAGTGACCGATCCTTGATTATACTCCAAAAAAAGGTTACAAGGTCTTCAACTTGTTAAAAAGTCTCCTCACGTCTCCTTGGATGATAATGAATTACTAAAAGTCCTCCTCCAACAAGTACAAAGAGCTTGACTTCAAGCTTCCAATGCACAGAGATAGACAATTCACTATCACAAGCTAACTCTCCAAATTGCTTAGCTCTCCAAAAATCCTCTCACACTTCTCTCACAATTCTCCAATCTCCCATTTTCAATGTCCTCAACAATCTCCCCCGTTTTACACAATTCCAAATGCTAAAATGGGGTTAAAACAATAATATTTTATAATATCTCATATCTCCCAAATTTACAACATGTAATATTTGGAAATCCCCCTAATTTTAAAATAATCTTCTTAAAATAAACCTTACCCTTTAATTCCATGGCTCTTGTAATTTTTAGCCCTACATAAAAATTGTTGGCATATGCACACTCCAATGAGACATTGTATGTGATTGACGGTTTTGTCATTGATGGCAACCTTGCAATCCTATGGCACCGACAAAGGCATTATACCGGCATCAACAAATCACACTCTACACCGGCACTCAGGACACCAACACCGGCACAAAGAAAAGAAGTATACTGGCATAGAGGCCGACAGGATTTTGTTATATTATATTTTGTTTATTATTGTAAAAAATTTGTAAGCCGACTTGGAAAATTGTAAAATGAGTCTTATATATAAAAGAGATCATTGTAGACATTTGGTAATGAGTGAGGAAGTGTTAAGAAAAAATATTAGGCAGACCTATTATGCGAAATATAGGCTAAGGGTTTATGTAAGAAGTAGAGCAACAACTGGTACTGGATCAGGCATTATAGATGCTATTGTAAAGTAGTACAAGATATTGGATTTGTATAATCCTCGTTGTAAGTCAGTGAGACTTCCCATTGAGTAGTGAGCTCTAGGCAGTTGGCCTTCCTGCATGTGTAGGCCCCTATTGTAAGTAACATTCTCTTATTGGCCAGTGAGTGAATATTGTGGGTCACAAATCCCACTGAGGTTTTTCCCACACTGGGTTTCCTCATTAAAACCTTGTGTTATGGTGTGCTTTTCATGTGGATGTTCTTGATTCTATTTATTGCATTATTTCTTGCATACCGGTACACTGTTATAATATGTTCTGCATGTTTTAATTCAAGAAATTCTACTCACCGGTTAGATACTGATTCACCCCCCCATCTCAGTATCTGTGGGATTCCTAACAATTAGTATCAAAGCTTGGTCCTCTATTTTCAGAAGCCTAACAGCTTGAGGAAGATCTTGACACCGGTAAAGATGGAAAATCTAATGAAGCAACTTGAAGGAGCTCTTTTAGACTATGATGTAGAGAAATTGAAAAATATCAAACTAGAAGATGATTTAAGGGCAGCTCAGGATATCATTCAGGCACTTCAAGAAAATTTTACTGTTGCAAGAAATTAGAGAAGAGAACTTTGTGAAAAATTGCAAAATGAGAATGATGAAAAGGAATCACTTAATGATATGATAAGAAAGTTGAAACAAGAGAACACGACAACAAAGAATGAGATGTAGGATATGACTATGAGATTTTGCAAAGAGATTGAGGATAGGAAGAAGAATGAAGAAGAATTGACCAGAAGACTAAGTGATGCAGGAAATGAGAACATAAGACTTAGCTATGAAAATGACATGTTAAAGATAGATCTGATGCATACTCAAAATGAATCAAATGAACTGATGAGACAAAAAGAAGTTTTAGAAAGAGAACTAGAAACTGCAAATCAACATAAAGAAAAATTCAAGAAAAACTCAGAGGAACTTGGCACCTTGCTGAAGAATCAAAAACGTAAAGGTGACACTTCTGGAATTGGCTTTGAAGTTGGTGAAAGCTTCGGTACTGCAAATACTCAGGATCACAGTAAACCAGTAAGACAACCTAATGCTTATAAATTCAATGGAAAATGCTTTAATTGTAATAAGTATGGTCATGGAGCAAATGAATATAGATCTAGAAATTATCAGAATATCAACACACCCACTGATCAATATTCTAAATGCAACAAAGTTGGTCACAACTCTGAAAATTGTAGAATGAATGTGAGATGTTATTTTTGCGGAAGATTTGGACATTTATCTAATCAATGTAGAACACAAACCGGCATAGGTTATGGGAAAGCTATTCAGAAGAATAATGTAATTTGTTATGCATGTAACAAGATTGGTGGTGTAGGAGCACCTAGGCCTCATTTCATCACAAGTTTGAGAGCAAGTTTGATTTTTATTAGTTTTAAGTTGGAAATTTTGTCTAAGGTGTTTTTGTGTTGTTCTAAGTTGTTTGGATGAGTTTTGAACTCATTGTGTGGTCATGTTTCCTGTTTTCATCTTTTTGCTCAAAGTTACCTGGCAAAATGTTGTCAAAAGTGAGTTTTCAGTGTGTTTTTGTTGTGAAAAGTTCTTAGACATGTTTTTGTGTTTGGTTATTAGGTGTGAATAGTTTTTTTAGGAGATTTGTAGTTTTTGAGATCAACCTTGCACCATCTAGGCATTAAAAGTTGTCATTTTAGACATGAAAGTGTCAAATTTGAGTACTTTTGGACATGTACCTGTTCATATAAGATGATAAATGACTTGTAGAGGTATTTATTCTCTTGTTTGAACCATTGTAAGGGTTGATCATTTGGATATATAAAGCATTTTGCAAGTTTGCACTACTTTTTACCTTGTTTTCCCTATGTTTTGACTCTATGTGACCAGCAATCCGTACACCTACAATACATGGCCGTACTATTTTTGCATTTTTCAGTTCTCTTATGTTTCCTAAAGCTTTTCCCTTTAGTGGTATTGAATTTCATTAAGTTTTGATTTTTGTGCAAAATTATTTAGTTTTGACAGTTTCACTGCCTTGTCTACGAAATTGGCAAGGATGCTTGACCAACTTGGCTTCTTGAAGCCCTAAACATTCATGGCTTCCCAAGAACCAGTTGGTCAACTTGTAAGATATGTATATACATATTTTTCTTTCCAAAATGCAGGTGCAAGAAGTTTTGTGGCCATGGAGCCCTAGGCAAGTGTGCCATTTGGCTAGGGTCTTTGAGGAAGTTTGATGCTTTTCTCTTCTATAGCAAATGCATTCTTCAGATAATCAGACCTGTTTTTATCCTTAAGGTTGAATGTAAGGGTAAAGAGGCTTTTTAAGCTATAATGAGGATGATTGCATTTACAGTTTGTGAAAATGATGTAAAAAAAAGTGAGTCAATGTTTTGGAGTTGATTTCCATTCACTTGCTTACTCTCCACCATTTATTGGAGTTTGTAAAGCCTTGTACCTCCTTCTAATTACTTGCAAAGAAGAAAAAGGAGTGGTATTTGACCTTGTCCATGGGTTTAAGATTGCCAAGATCAATTAATGATCCTTGAGGCAAAGTTGTAATGCCCAGCTGGCTGTCACAGTCAACTATGACTGATTTTTGCATTTTTGTTGAAGTTGTATATGTAATCTTCCTCTTCAAAATGGCAGGTATGAAGGTCAACAAGAAACTAAAGGAAAAGAATTGTTAAAGAGCACAAACCAGACTTTTGGAAAAGAGTTTTGATAGTGAAAAGTGCAGGTCTAAAGTGAAAAAAAAACTGTGAAAAGGGAAAAGTGCAGTAACAATTAGTTGACAGTGAATGTTTCTTTGCTTTATAATTTCCTAATGCCTTTTGTGCAGGGATAATATGGTTCCTTCTTGTCACTAATGTTATTCATGTTTACATGCTTCAAATTGTAATTGGTTCTCATGCAAAAATTGTGTTTGTAGAAAGCAAGAATAAAAAGTTGTCAATGTTGCATACTCCTTATGAGCAACTTTTTGTAAAACCATTGTTCTCTAACCTTTGGAGGTGTAAATTTCTTTATATGTGACATGGTAGAACCAATTTTTTATGGTTCACATTGAAGGTCTCTAACTTGTAAGTCAATTTTTGCCATCAAAACCCTTGGAAACCCTTCCTTTTGCACCCATTTTTGGGATAGTCATGGAGAAGGCCTAATGAGCCCTAAAACTTAGAAAATCCTCAAGAACTCTCAAAAGGGTATCCGAATATGAAGTACTTTTTGTTTGGAAGTCCATCGTTGGAGAAAGGTGAACATAAAACTTCAAAAGGAGGGCTAATTCCTTGTAGCCCGTTTTAGGCCTAAAACTTGGGTTTTTGTCAAATCGGGTATATAAAGGGAAGTTGTAAAGCATAAAACCCATCAAGTCCAATTGAAACAAGTTAATATTGAATGCCTTTAACACTTTGGGTGAGATAGACCCCAAAACCTAGGTTGTAGCACTTGTGAAGGACTTCTACACCCCAAAATGTAGAAGACCAAAGACACCCATTGCGGGTAAAACTTGACACAAACTTGTAAATCAACAAATGGAGACCTTGTGCAGTCAGAGAACAGATCAAGATAAAGGAAATGAATTCCAACTGAGAGAGTAAGGAGTTAGACCATAAAGCCAAAAACTATGGAGTTTAAGCCCTTGAGAAACAAAGAAGTGTTCGACTTAGGGAGGTGGATCAAGGAGAGTTGCTAGGTTGTCTATAAACCTTTTGCACTCTGATTTTGGTGACTACACCGTGAAACTAGCAAGGACCTATCACTCAGTGGCCATACAAGCCTATTGGGCAACCCCCGTGCCCTACCTCCCTATCATAGTGGTATTAGAGCTGAGTTACACTTGGGAAGAAGTAGCAATTTGGCAACCATGGTGACAAATGCAGAGCTAGCAAAGAAAATGGAAGATCAGGAAGAAGAAAATAGGTTACTCAGAGTGAAGCTGGACCTACTAGAGCAGAAGTTGGGTGAAGTAGAAGTGAAGGCAGATGAAGTCAACAATAAGATAGAAGGAACAAAAGACAAGGGTAAGCTATTAGCTATAGAGGATGAAATGCCTCTACCAGACCCTATGATAGAGAATGAACCCTTTTTGAAATCCTTGAAGGCTATGAGTGGGAGAACACTAGAAGGAGTCCCACTATTCAGTGGTAAAATGGACCTAGAAGTGGTCATGGAGTGGATTGAGGGGCTTGAGAACCATTTTGAATGTGATGGTGTGACAGAGGCCCAGAAAGTGAAGGTGGCTAAATCCAGGTTGAGAGGAGCTGCCTTAACATGGTGGAAATTCATTAAGGATGAATGTGAGAAAGAGGGCAAAAAGCCCATAGCAACTTGGAAGGGAATGTTGTCCAAGATCAGAGAGACTTACATTCCAGAGGACTATGAAATAAAGCTTCATAGGAAAAGGCAAAACCTTAGGCAAAAGGAGTTAGATGTCAGTAGTTACACTGAGGAGTTTCAGAAGCTATGCCTTAGGTCAAAGATCCAAGAGGATGAAAATGTCAAGGTTGCTAGGTATCTCAATGGTTTGAGATGGAACATACAGGAATAGTTAAGTTTGTTGTGCCCTACAACAGTTCATAAGTGCTATCAACTTGCACTCAAGGTAGAGGAAAGGAGTAGGAAGAAGCAAGAGCAGCATAATAGAGGTAGAGGAAGAGGCAGAGATGGTAGAGGCCATCGAGGCAGTTTTGGGGGAAGACACATAGATCAAAGGTCCTAGGGAGAATCTAAGCTTATAGAGCAAAGCAGGGATTCTCAGAGCAAGCCCAATTATAGGGGTAGATCTAGTGGCCTAGGTAGAGGGTCTTACTTCTCCACAATGAAATGCTACAACTATCAGAAATTGGGTCATCCTACTTATAGGTGTCCAGAAAAGCCTAGTTCTTCCCATGGAGGTGAAAAGAGAGTGAACTATGTTCAGGAGGAAGGAAGTAGTACAAGAACTCCAGCAATGCACCTAGCACCCGAAGATGGTGAGAGTCTAATGATGAGGAGAGTATTGATGCAAGAGCCTCACAAGTGTGAAGTGTCTCAGAGAAGAGAATTGTTTAGGATCAAGTGTAAAATCTTGGGCAAGGTATGTAAGGTGGTTATAGATTCAGGCTCCACAGATAACATTATCTCAGAGGAGGCAATTAGCAAATTGAACCTACCTAGAATGAGGCACAGTGAACCCTACAAGGTAACCTGGTTAAACAAGGGGCAACATGTCCTAGTTAATGAGCAAGCATGGGTAGACTTCAACATAGGTGAATACAAGGATAGGATACTATGTGACATCCTTCCTATGGATGCTTGCCATCTACTATTGGGTAGACCTTGGCAATTTGACAGAAGGGCACACCATGATGGTGAACAAAACACATATTCCTTTCAAAAGAATGGCATTGTCTACAAAATTCAGTCCCTTAGTGAAGAGACCAAGAATAGCAAACCACAGGGACCTAAAGTGTTATTAGTCAATGAAAAAGAGTTCATCCAAACCATGAAAGAGGGAGATGGGGTTGGTTATGCACTTGTAGTGAAACCTAAGGAGGAGAAGAAAGAAAAACAAGTAGAGATCCCACAAGAAGTGCAGCAAATTCTTGATAACTTTAAGGACATCATCAGTGATGGACAACCAACAACATTACCTCCTCCTAGAGCCATTAGTCATCAGATTGACTTTATACTAGGATCTTCTTTGCCAAACAAAGTAGCTTATAAGATGACTCCTGAACAAAACAAAGAGGTAGCTAGGCAGATTCAAGAGTTGTTGGATCAGGGATTAATAAGAAAGAGTATAAGTCCTTGTGCCATACCCACTGTGTTAGCACCTAAGAAAGGGGGCACATGGAGACTATGCACAGACTCCAGGACCATCAACAAAATCACAATAAGGTACAGATTCCCTATTCCCAGGATAGAAGATTTGATGGATTGTTTAGGGGGTGTGAGGTATTTCTCCAAAATAGACTTAAAAAGTGGTTACCATCAGATAAGAATAAAAGAGGGTAATGAGTGGAAAATTGCTTTCAAAACAAATGAGGGTCTTTATGAATGGTTGGTTATGCCTTTTGGACTCTCTAATGCTCCCAGTACCTTTATGAGGTTAATGAATGAAGTATTGCAGGATTTTCTTAGTAAGTTTGTGGTAGTCTACTTAGATGACATTCTCATTTTTAGTAAGACTAAAGAGGAGCATTTGAAACACTTAGCTATTGTTTTGCAAAGATTATCTGATGAGCAGTTAACCATAAATCTTGAGAAATGTGATTTTATGAAGCAAGAGCTAGTCTATCTTGGTTTTGTTGTGTCTAGTGGAGATCTTAAGATGGATCAATCTAAAGTTGTAGCCATAACAAGTTGGCCAACCCCACAGTCAGCCAATGCAGTTAGAAGTTTTCATGGTCTAGCCTAGTTTTACAGAAAGTTTATTAGAGGGTTCAGTGAAATTTGTGCACCCATGTTAGATACAATAAAGGGTGGTCATAAGGTTAAGTTTCAATGGAAAGAAGCAGCCAATAAGGGGTTTGAGTTACTCAAAACTAGAGTTGCTACATAGCCAATGTTAATCTTTCCTAGTTTTGATAAACTCTTTACTGTAGAATGTGATGCCAGTCATCTTACAGTAGGTGCAGTCTTGAGTCAGGATAATAGACTAGTTGCTTTCTTTACTGAAAAATTGAATGATGCAAAGAAAAAGTATTCAGCTTATGATTTATAGTTATATGCATTGGTGTAGGCACTCAGGAAGTGGAGGCATTACTTGCTTCCTAAAGAGTTTGTTGTGTATACAGACAACTAGGCAGTCAGTTTCTTGAATTCTTAGGATAAACTCAACCATAGGCATGTGAAATGGGTAGAATACCTACAAGCATATACCTTTACTCTTAAGCACAAGAAAGGCCAATGTAACAAAGTAGCTGATGCTTTGAGTAGGAGATTGTTGACTATTCAGGAGATCCAAGTTAAGAGTATTGGTATTGATTGCTTTCAAGATTTGTATCCTAATGATGATGATTTTGTCACTGCTTATAAAGTTTGTCTTTCTTTTGAGAATCATTTCCATAGTGAGTATGAGAGAAAACCTTATCCAAGAGAAACACAATGGGTGTTTGAGTGGCCATTTTGGTCTCAATAAGACCTTAGAGTTGGTTCAAGGCTTCTATTACTGGCCTAAGTTGCAGAGAGATGTTAGAAGGTATGTTGAGCAGTGTATGATATGTCAAAAGGCCAAAGGTAATAGAACTAATGCTGGTTTATATCAGCCACTTCCCATTCCTTCTAGGCCATGGGAGTGCATTAGCATGGATTTTGTTGTAGGTTTACCAAAGACAAAAGCAGGGTATGATAGTATCTTTGTGGTTGTTGACAGATTTAGCAAAATGGCTCACTTTATACCTTGCAAAAATACTAATGATGCTAGTCATATTGCTTTCCTTTTCTTTAAAGATGTTGGCAGAATACATGGTTTGCCATCTAGCATTGTGTCAGATAGAGATGTTAAGTTTTTGGGTCATTTTTGGAAGACTTTGTGGAAGAAATTGGGTACTAACTTGTCTTTTGGCTCAGCTTACCATCCACAGATACATGGCCAAACAAAAGTGGTGAATAGAACATTGGGCAATCTACTTAGATGTCTCACCAAGGAGTATGGACAAAGCTGGGATCAGCTCATTCCACGGGCAGAATTTCCCTATAATGACAGTGTAAACAGATCCACTAGTAAGAGTCCATTTTAGATTGTTTATGGTATGCATCCCAAAGGTTTTTTTGATTTACATGAGGTGACTAACTTTCAATATGTTAGTGGGACAGCAGAGGATATGGCACAGTCTCTGAAAGAGATCCATGAACAGGTTAAGCAGTCTTTGCAGGACACCACCGCAAGAGTCAAGGCAAGGGTGGATGCTTCAAAGAGGGATGTACAATTCTTTGTTGGATATTTTTTGATGGTGCATCTCAACAAGTCTAGATTGCAAAAGGGAGTTCCTACCAAGTTACAGATGAGAAGAATTGGACCTTGCAGGATTTTGGTTAAGTATGGTCCAAATGCTTATAAGATTGATTTACCTGCTGATATTTCCTTGTCTCCTATCTTTAATGTTGCAGATTTGGTACCTTTCAAGGGGCAACCTCTAGAAGAGACTCAGAGAGCTTTAGACATTTCACATTCCCTTTCTGATCTATCTCTCCCCTCTTCTTCTTCTCCCATTCCTGAACAGGTACTTGATTCTAGAATCATCAAGAAGACTAGAAAGCATGACTACTTTGAACATTTGATCAAGTGGAAAGATCAACCAGCCTCTGAAGGCACTTGGATACTTGAAAGTGACTTCCACAAGGCTGGTGTTCCTCTCTCTTTTCTACCCAAAGGAGTCACATGACTTCTTTGTCACCGGGGGAGTATGGTGCAGGAGCACCTAGGCCTCATTTCATCACAGGTTTGAGATCAACTTTGATTTTTATTAGTTTTAAGTTGTAAATTTTGTCTAAGGTGTTTTTGTGTTGTTCTAAGTTGTTTGGATGAGTTTTGAACTCATTGTGTGGTCATGTTTCCTGTTTTCATCTTTTTGCTCAAAGTTGCCAGTTTGGAGTTGCCTGGCAAAATGTTGTCAAAAGTGAGTTTTCAGTGTGTTTTTGTTGTGACAAGTTCTTAGACATGTTTGGTATTTGGTTTTTAGGTGTGAATAGTGTTTTTAGGAGATTTGTAGTTTTTGAGATCAACCTTGCACCATCTAGGCATTAAAAGTTGTCATTTTAGACATGAAAGTGTCAAATTTGAGTGCTTTTGGACATGTACCTGTCCATACAGGAGGATAACTGACTTGTAGAGGTATTTATTCTCTTGTTTGAACCATTGTAAGGGTTGATCATTCGGATATATCAAGCATTTTGCAAGTTTGCACTACTTTTTACCTTGTTTTCCCTATGTTTTGACTCCATGTGAGCAGCAGTCCGTACACCTGTTGTACGTGGCCGTACTATTTTTGCATTTTTCAGTTCTCTTATGTTTCTTGAAACTTTTCCCTTTTGTGGTATTGAATTTCATTAAGTTTTGAGTTTTGTGCAAAATTATTTAGTTTTGATAGTTTCACTACCTTGTCTAGGAATTTGGCAAGGATGCTTGAACAACTTGGCTTCTTGAAGCCCTAAACATTCATGGCTTCCCAAGACCTAGTTGTTCAACTTGTAAGATATTTATATACATGTTTTTCTTTCCAAAATGCAGGTGCAAGAAGTTTTGTGGCCATGGAGCCCTAGGCAAGTGTGTCAATTGGCTAGGGTCTTTGAGGAAGTTTGATGCTTTGCTCTTTTATAGCAAATGCATTCTTTAGATAATCAGACCTATTTTGATCCTTAAGGTTGAATGTAAGGGTAAAGAGGCTTTCTAAGCTATAATGAGGATGATTGCATTTTCAGTTTGTGAAAATGATGTAAAAAAATAGTGAGTCACTGTTTTGGAGTTGATTTCCATTCACTTGCTTACTCTCCACCATTTATTGGAGTTTGTAAAGCCTTGTACCTCCTTCTAATTACTTGCAAAGAAGAACAAGGAGTGGTATTTGACCTTGTCCATGGGTTTAAGATTGCTAAGATCAATTAATGATCCTTGAGACAAAGTTGTAATGCCCAGCTGGTTGTCACAGTCAACTATGACTGATTTTTGCATTTTTGTTGAAGTTGTATATATAATATTCCTCTTCAAAATGGCAGCTATGAAGGTCAACAAGCAACTAAAGGCAGAGTATTGTTAAAGAGCACAAACCAGACTTTTGGAAAAGAGTTTTGATAGTGAAAAGGGAAAAGTGCAATGACAATTAGTTGACAGTGAATGTTTCTTTGCTTTATAATTTCCTAATGCCTTTTGTGCAGGGATAATATGGTTCCTTCTTGTCACTAATGTTAGTCATGTTTACATGCTTCAAATTCTAATTGGTTCTCATGAAAAAATTGTGTTTGTAGAAAGCAAGAATGAAAAGTTGTCAATGTTGCATACTCCTTATGAGCAACTTTTTGTAAAACCATTGTTCTCTAACCTTTGGAGGTGTAAATTGCTTTATATGTGACATGGTAGAACCAATTTTGTATGGTTCACATTGAAGGTCTCTAACTTGTAAGTCAATTTTTGCCATCAAAACCCTTGGAAACCCTTCCTTTTGCACCCATTTTGGGATAGTCATGGAGAAGGCCTAATGAGCCCTAAAACTTAGAAAATACTCAAGAAATTTCAAAAGGGTATCCAAATATGAAGTCCTTTTTGTCTGGAAGTCCATCATTGGAGCAGGGTGAACATAAAACCTCAAAAGGAGGGCTAATTCCTTGTAGCCCATTTTAGGCCTAAAACTTGGGTTTTTGTCAAATCAGGTATGTAAAGGGAAGTTGTAAAGCATAAAACCCATCAAGTCTAGTTGAAAAAAGTTAATCTTGAATGCCTATAAGACTTTGGGTGAGATAGACCCCAAAACTTAGGTTGTAGCACTTGTGAAGGACTTCTACACCCCAAAATGTAAAAGACCAAAGACACCCATTGGGGGTAAAACTTGACACAAACTTGTAAATCAACAAATGGAGACCTTGTGCAGTTAGAGAATAGATCAAGATAGAGGAAATGAATTCCAACTGAGAGAGTAATGAGTTAGACCACAAAGCTAAAAACTATGGAGTTTAAGCCCTTGAGAAACAAAGAAGTGTTCGACTTAGGGAGGTGGATCAAGGAGAGTTGCTAGGTTGTCTATAAACCTTTTGCACTCTAATTTTGGTGACTACACCTTGAAACTAGCAAGGACCTATCACTCAGTAGCCATACAAGCCTATTGGGCAACCCCCTTGCCCTACCTCACTATCAATTGGGCATATTGCAAAATTCTGTAGAAGTAAAAGATCACCGGCAGACAACAAAAGTCCTAGCTTGAAAGGTAAAGAAAAAGTTGAAGAGGTTAAGTAAGAATTCTCAAAATAATGGATTAGAAAAGCTGATCTAAATATTGGGAATACTCCTCCACTGGTAGAACAAATCAATTCTTCATCGGCAGGACGGAGTGATGCTTCACCGGCAAGACAGAGCAATGCTCCACTGGCAGGAAGTTCTTCATCTGATTGAAGAAAGTTTCCTTGAGGGTTTGGCAATCTAATGACACATGTGCTATTATTCCCTCGGTTAGAGATAAGAAGTTGGAAATTACTTTTTACCGAGAGACAATGTTAAGTGAATACTTAACTGGCATGCATTTAATATGGTAGATGGCAAAAAGACACTATAAAATTGAGGTTTTGGCTCCATTCCATTTCACCAAGATTTCAAACCTACGAAGAGCGTGAAGATTCCGAGCTAAGGCATTTCGAGAAAGAGGCAAGAACACTCCAAGCATTCATTCATCCTAAAGGAGACAAAAGGTATTTTATCATGGCATCCACCTCTATAATTGAATATATATAGCAAACCCTACTATTGTCGAAGTGATAAAAAGACCTAGGCCCATATTTTAGTTAGTTCCCGAGGTAGCAAAGAAAGATGATACCTTAGGTGCTTTTTCTCAAATTCCCAAGGGAGTTGTCTATGCTGAAGACCTCATAATGTGCATCCACTGCAACATTGAGGGACTAGGAGATGAAGAGATTAAAACCATGTTTAAGACTGTGATATGTGATAAAACCAGCAATGTAAAAGATGAACACAAGATCATTGAAACCCTAGGATTTACAGAGATCCTTAGCATTCCTAAATTCCCCAAGGATGTGATTAGGATAGTCTTAAGCAGGGTACATGGTGAATTTTTCTAGTTAGATGCAATCCACAAAATCACTAAGGAAGCTGTGAAAGCTGTCACAGGGTTACCATCCACTGATAAAAGGCCAGATAAAACCAAAAAGGTATCCAATGACCTAGTTACAAACCTAACTGGTGCAACATTCGACAAAAGGTCCCTAAGAGTTAATGATGTAACAGACATTAATGTGAGATTTATCAGCATGATATTAGGGTATAAAACTACTCATGCAAATAGACTCAATTCAGTTTCAAGTTTATGCATGAAGAGTGCTTATGATATGGTCACAGATAATGCAAAGATTAATATATGTGAGTGGTTAAAGGATGAATTAATTGACAACCTTGGAAAGATTAAGAAGGACAAGAAAGGAACTTTTAGGTATGGAAATCTATTAGTATGTCTGATGCTACATATAACCAAACAAGTTCCCGGTATAGGCTACAAAGAACTTGGATATGATATACCGGTAGGCAAACAGTTAACAAAACTATTGAATAACATGGGAGAAGACAAGGAAAACAATATTCATGACTTCTTTCAAGCATTAAAGGCCAAAATGAAGAAAAGAATCAGGTTATCACAAAAGATTGTCGACAAATACAAAGATGAAATATGTTTTGTAATCAAGAAGGATGAAATCTAGATGGAAGCAATCATCCCTAGGACAGTTTGGGTAACTGAGATGGGCTATGAAATAGATGATCATATAATTGAAACATATTCTAAAGCACTTCTAGAAGCCCCCAGAGAACCTAAGGAAGAAATATTTGGTAGCGCAGAAACTATTGAAAGCCAAATACAATCAAAGAAAAGAGTGAAAAAGGTTGAGGCAGTTGTAAGGAAAGGTTCCAAACAAGCAAAGGCCATCAAAGAAGATGTGTTGAAGACAACCAGTATAACAGAGGATGAGTTAGTAGCTCCACAACCTGAAGCTCACCTATCACCGGTAGGTACTTCTTCGGGGAGTGACATGCCTGCAACTTTCAAAAGAGTTGTAAGGAAAAGAGATCCCTCACCGGCAACCACACCCTCACCCAGGAGGACAAGACAAAAACAACAAGCAGTGAGATCTCCGGTAAGAAAGGTTACACCAAAGAAGAAGAAACTGACACCCAAAAAAAAAGAAGAGGACAAACAAAGACTTGGCCCCTCTTCATATACAACTGAATGAAATTACAGAAGAAGTTAAATTGAAAAATATAGAGAAAATATATGACACTTTAACAGCTGATGAAAAAGAACAAGTTGAAAATAGTGTTATATTGCATATGGACATGTATAAGAAGTTTTTGATGGAAGTAGTCAATGAAATTCCATATGAACTACTTAAGAGACTGGAAGCAAGAAGACAAGTAGTAATAGAACTAGACAAGAAAATAAAGATTGAAAAGCTACTTGTTGTATATCTGGTAAACTCACCCAAAGAAATTGATGACCTAATTGCTCAAGCCAACCGGTCAGTATTTTCTACTGCACACCGGCACATTGCTTTAATGGTTGGAAGAGTTAATGAGGTGACTAAGGAAACAAAAAATGGATGGGATATATTCCTAGTTGAAAAAGAAAAACAAGAAGAATACAAGAACCCCAAACCCATAAAAGTTTATCAGAAAGATAGAGACAAGGGTAAAGGTAAAGTTGGTGGACCACCTAGTATCAAGGTTAGAGACAACTTACCCCCACCTCCTTTGATTACAAAAATAACAGCTACAGAAGATCAACCGATAGCTGAGAGTATGGATGTAGAGGATGGTAATCCTAATCCTGAAGTATTATATACTGTGGATGTTGATACTCAAAAGATCAACATAGTGGTAGAAAAAGATACAGATGATAAGACTGACATGGCTAGTGAGCCTTCGGTAGCTGAGCAAACTGAAAACACACAGGAGAAACCAACAGAAGACAAAGAGAAAAAGGTAGAGACTCAAACTGAGACAATGCAACAAACAGAGCAAAAGGCTCCAGAACAGGAGCATAAGGAAACAGTGCCACCGACAACTGGAGAAATAGAAAAACCATTGCTTAAAGAAATGTAGACACAAACAAACCTACTAGAGGTCAATACAAGCTTGGTTACTTCTACTGACGGTACTTAGAATGTTGGTTCATCATCAAGCTACAAATCAATTAATGTGACTGAGGTACTATTAGATTCAATCAAAAAGATAACAGACTACAGCTCACAAGCTTATAAGGCAATTGATGATACCATACCAATTTTGAAGGTAATTGCTCCTAACTATAATATAGACAATAAAGATTCTTTACGACAACTTGATACACTGTGTAAATATATCATAGAAAACATTGAGAAAATAAAGGAAGAGTCATTGAAGGATAAAGTAGAAATTCTTTGATGAGCAAATAAAGAAGTGTAACAAAATTTTTGACACACTTGTACTAGAATTGTGTAATTTATTGAAAGAATACAAAACTCTGTACAAAGACACCTATAAGACAAAATTTTTGACTGTAGATATAGACAAAAAGATGAGCAAGGTACAGGATGAGATCAATAAACTTGTAGATAAGTTTGTTAACTCACCTGATACACTATTAGTTTTTGAGGAGAAGATAACAAATTTTGAAGAAGATTTACTTAAATTGGAAAGAGAGAGAGAAAGAATAGTGAATAAGGCAAAACATTTGAGATTAAAACTAAGTCCAAGATTGGACTATCTAGCATCACTACGGAAGGAAGTATCTGAGGCACTAATATAGGGACAAAAAATGCCGGTAGAGCATTTACAGCATCTCACCGGTATAGTGAGAGAATAGAGACATCAATAAAGGATAGAAAGAAGTTTATGGATAGTATAAACTTGATTTTTGGAGATCTTTTTCAAATTGTAACCACCCAGTTACAAGGTTGAAACTACAAACTCTACTGACATCTTGACAACCTTTGTCATTGATGCCAAAGGGGGAGTAGTGGGATGAGAAAATTCAATATCACAAGAATCATATGCTCAAGGGGAGCACACACATTTTTGGCAACATTTTTGGACTTCACATTTTTGGATACATTTTTGAAATTTCTCATGAGTGTTGCCATCAATGCCAAAGGGGGAGATTGTTGGCATATGCACACTCCAATGAGACATTGTATGTGATTGAAGGTTTTGTCATTGATGGCAACCTTGCAATCCTATGGCACCAGCAAAGGCATTATACTGGCATCAACAGATCACACTCTACACCGGCACTCAGGACACCTACACTGGCACAAAGAAAAGAAGTATACCGGCACAGAGGCCAACAGGATTTTGATATATTATATTTTGTTTATTATTGTAAAAACTTTGTAAGCCGACTTGGCAAATTGTAAAATGACTTTTATATATAAAAGAGATCATTGTAGACATTTGGTAATGAGTGAGGAAGTGTTAAGGAAAAATATTAGGCAGACCTATTATGCGAAATATAGGCTAAGGGTTTATGTAAGAAGCAGAGTAGCAACCAGTACTGGATCAGGCATTATAGATGCTATTGTAAAGTAGTACAAGATATTGGATTTGTATAATCCTCATTGTAAGTCAGTGAGACTTCCCATTGAGCAGTGAGCTCTGGGCAGTTGGCCTTCCTACATGTGCAGGCCCCTATTATAAGTAATATTCTCTTACTCGCCAGTGAGTGAATATTGTGGGCCACAAATCCCACCGAGGTTTTTCCCACACCGGGTTTCCTCATTAAAACCTTGTGTTATGGTGTGCTTTTCATGTGGATGTTCTTAATTCTATTTATTGCATTATTTCTTGCATACCGGTACACTATTATAATATGTTTTGCATGTTTTAATTCAAGAAATTCTACTCACCGGTTAGATACTGATTCACCCCCCCATCTCAGTATCTGTGGGATTCCTAACAAAAACTCGATCACCTAAATATATGGCAATATATATATTTTCAAGTCTTATCTTCTTTGGTTTATATTTAATAAACCTATTCTTATCGGGTTGGGAAGTTTTTTTTAGATTTATGTTTTATATTGGTGGTTGGCTCAAGGCCTCTTTTCATGGCCCACCTTCAACACATAACAAAAACAATATTTGTCAATCATTAACCCAAAACAACTGCATGGTATAGCGGTAGGGAGTGGTGGCCCATAACTATGGGGTCATCAGTTCAAACAACCGGCCCTCCATAATTCTTTGTAGGGCATTTGATAGTCTTCAAATATAACTAAGGCCATTACCATGTCTGAGGAATGCAGATGTTGTAGTCATGGAGAGAAAGTATAGTGGAGGGGAGGTCAAGGTTTATACTCCCCTTCATATCAATTTTGGTGAACTACAATAAATAACTACCAGCAGCCAAAGGTGCCATGTGGAAAATTTGGAACTATTTTAATGAACATATCCTCTCGGATCAATCCTCCCCACTGGAGAAATTTTGGACCTCCAAAAGTGGCATCTATTCAGACATTAAGTGAGGGTTTGTCCTCCCCACTTGTCTTGTATCATCTATACACTTGTACACCTAGCTCACAACCACAATCAAATATGCAATAATATTATTGAACATGTACATCATTGTATAACTTTCATAAGCATCTACATCAACTGCCACAGCCACTAACCAATAACCACTAATTAATATCAAGATGATTAACAATGAAAATATAAAAGTGAATGGATCAACAACATGTCTATCTTTCACAACAGGAACATTTTTACCAAAGGGAACCTCCAAACTCTCAATCATAAGTTGAGGACTAGGAGCATTAATGCTTGCATTTACTATCTCCTATTGTTGTATTGTTGGCATATCCTACAACATCTTAACTGTTGGCATTATGTGAACCAGTATGTGGACATAATGACATTGTATGTTGTCATTGATGTCAATATGTTCAAGAGGTATGAACCGGCATATGTGAGAATTGGTATAACACTGTGAACCGGAATTTGTTCCAAAGTGAAGCAGTGTGCTTGTTCAAGATGAACCGGCATATGGTTATGGGAACTGGCACATGGAAGTGTTGTATGACTACCGGTTGGTAGTCTCAACTTCAGGGTTTCTGGTTGAAGTGCTTCAAGTTTGTATGGCTCAACCAGTGATCTTTGTGTAATGAGTAAGAAGTATAACAAAGAACAAATCATGTTGCCATGTCAGCCTTGTCCATGCAAAGGATCTTGCATGAAGAAGACTATCCCTATCTACCTTGGGAATGTGCAAAGTTTGTAAACGGTGAAAAAGCATGATGGAATATTAGCCGCCATGAAATCGATGGATAAAGAATGATGGAGAATGTGTTGAGATTTATTCAAGATCTGTTGCATTTAATACAGTATGATCAATGATCAGGATTGAACTGTTTGAATTCCTTAACCTAACAGGTCTAGGGTTTAGGGTTTATGCTACCAATGTGTCTGTTGTCCTATAAGGTCGATGTTGTGATTCTTTTAGAGGTTGTTGGCAAAAGCTATGTTTGATTATCCAAGAGAAGGGATACGAGATCCTTGCCAGACCATAGGAGAGAAGTGATACCTGCAAAGTGTAAGTGCAGAAGGTGAAGAGGAGCTTAAGCAGATCTGCATTGGCATTGAGTGTTGTTACCAGACCATTGTAATACCTGTTGATCTCTAACCACCTCAATAGTTGGAAAATCCCCTAACAGGGTAGCCTTAACCAGCTTGCTGTAAATCCCTTAACAGGGTAACTCAAAGTTATTGATATTTGGAAATCTAGAGAGCTCTGGAAATCCTTTAGCTATTGAGTTCTTGAAATCCTCTAACAAGGTACCCTTTACAGGGTTTAACCCTTAACCGGGTATTGTAGCCATCCCTTAATCGGGTGATCTCTAACAGGATTGGTTCCTAGCAGAACCTTTTGTAATGTCTTTAACCGGACAAGGCTTCTAACAGAGTGGACTTCCAAAGAGTTCAACAACAAGCTTGTGGGTATTCATCCCCACCAAGGTTTTTCCCAGTTGGGTTTCCACATGAAAGATATGTGTGTCATGTGTGATGCTTTTATCTTGTGATGCTTTGTTATTACCTGTTAAGTATATGATGGTTCTATCTTTTATGCCTATCAATAAAACATGTTGAACTAGCTGTTGTGAAGATATGATGATAGATTACCTATTCATACATAAGGGTGAAATGGTAGTGTAGTTCTGAGTTAAGTGGAAAGCACAGTGAGTAACCAGTTTATGATTGTTTTAGTTGTTCTGAGTTTTACCAGTTGCACTATGTTTCAAACTGGTGTCAATGTTTGCTAGTCATTTGGAGTGACTGCTGCTGAACCAGTTTAGGTCTGTATTTTTTCTGTACTGATTCAACCCCCCCTCTTAGTACCGGTTTGGTACTATTAGTTCATCATTGAGTTATCAATTGGTATCAGAGCATCCTCCAGGTCCTTTGTGTTGTAAGCTTAACTGCTTGAGGTAAAGATCCCAGTCAAATGATGAAGAGGGAAGGTCCAAAGCTTAATAGGGAAAATTTCAATATATGGAAAGATGGGATGAAGATATTCATCAGAAGCATGGGTGCTCAACACTGGAGTTATGTTGAGAATGTCTATGTTGTCCCTACTGGTACTCTCACCGATGACCAAAAGAGAGAGATACAAGAAAATGGGCAAGTCATGGAAGCCCTTATTAGTAGTCTATCTGACATTGAGTTTATTGATGTTTAGGATAAGGTAAATCCCAAAGAGGTATGGGTTGCTCTTGAAATATCTATGGTGGTGATGAACATGTAAAATAGGCTGAGGGAAAAACCCTGAGAGGGAAGTTTGAAGATATGCAGATGGTTAAAGGTGAGACCATTCAGCAGTATGGAATAAGAATCAAAATAGTTGTTGGAGAAATCAAGAGTGCAGGTGGTAAAATAGAAGATTCCACTATGGTAAGCAAAGTCCTGAGATCCCTATTGCCGGTCTATGCAATAAGGGTTGCTGCTATTCAGGAGCTGAGATCAATAAACAAGACTAAGGTATCCTTGGACTCCATCATAGCCAAGTTGATAGCCTATGAGCTAAATAGTTTTGATGGTAGTGTTCAAAAGACTGAATCAGCTTTTAAAGCCTCTGCTATACCATCCAGAAAAGGAAAAGAAGCTAGCACTAGTGGTGAACCTAGACAGAGTAGAGAAATGGATGATGAGGAGATTATGATGGCATTTGAAGCTCTCCTTGCCAAGAAGCTTCCTAAAGGAATCAGTAAATACAAAGGTAAGCTACCTTTGAAATGCTTTTGTTGTAACCGGATAGGACATATTGCTATAAACTATCCTAATGGCGATAACAAGGACAAACTAGACAGGTTCAGGAAATTCAAAGGAGGAAACCAGAGAAACTGTTTTGTGGCAGTTGATGAAGGTGTCACAGATGAAGAATCAGAGGATGAAGAAAATGAAGATATTGTGTTTGTTGTTGTCAAAGAAGATGTGTCAAACAAGAAGGCTCTTCTCTCCCGGTTTGATAATTCAAATGAGTGGATCATTGACAATGGCTATTCTCACCATATGACTGGTGACCAGAGCAAGTTTCTATCCTTAGAGGAGTATGATGGAGGTATGGTTCACTTTGGCAATTATGCACTATGCATGGTCAAAGGCAGAGGGTCCATCTCTCTAAATGGAAAGAGCAGTGCTGACAATGTGTACTGGGTTGATGGTCTCAAACACAACCTTCTAAGTGTTGCCCAGCTGGATGACAATGGCCCCACTCTAGAATTCAAGAATGGAGTTTGCAGAATCAAAGGAAAAGATGGTTAATTGGTGGCCACTGGCATGCAGACCAAAGGTAATCTATTTCATCTGAATGCAAATATAAGTACATGTCTTATGGCTAAGTTTGATGATAGTTGGATATGGCATAGGAGACTCTGCCATGTAAACTTTGATAACATTGTGAAGGCTAGTAAGATCAAGGTAGTTAGAGGGTCGCCGATGCTAAGAAAATCGGATAATACCTTGTGCAGAGAGTGTCAATTGGGAAAAGTGTCTTCCTCAACCTTTAAAGGTAAATCTTTCACTACTGATAACTTGCTTGATCTTGTGCATAGTGATTTGTGTGGTCCTATGAAAACTAAAAGTGTGCAGGGTGATAGGTACTTCATGATTCTCATTGATGACTGCTCAAGAATGATGTGGGTCACATTCTTGAAAGACAAGTCTGAAGCCTTTGTGAAGTTCAAAGCTTTCAGAGTATTAGTGGAGAAGGAAAGCGATAAAAGGATCAAGTGTCTCAGAACTGATCAAGGAGGAGAATTCACTTTCGATGAATTCAACAAGTATTGTGAAGAATTTGGCATCAAGAGGAAACTGTCTGCCCCCCGAAATCCACAACAAAATGGCCTAGCAGAGAGGAATAACCGAACTGTGGTTGAAGTAGCTAGAACCATATTGATTCAAGGAAAGGTAGCTCACACCTTTTGGAGAGAAGCAATGAGCACTGCAGTCTACACAATGAACCAGGTACTTATCAAGAAAGGTAAGGACAAAACTCCTTATGAGTATTGGACCGGTAAGACACCTGTGGTTAGCCACTTTAGGGTATTTGGTAGCAAATGTTACATCAAGAGGAGTGAACATCAAGGCAAATTTGAAGCTAAATGCGATGAGGGAATATTCTTAGGATATTCCATCAAGAGTAAAGCTCTCAAGTGTTACAACAATAGGACTCAGAGAATTATGGAAAGTATCAATGTAAGAGTTGATGAATCCTCTGAGAAAACTGAGGAAACCGGCAGTGAGTAAGCTGTAAATGAACTGGTTGCAACCTTTTGGGAACCGGTTGTCAGTCAACCAAGTACCAGTAACAGTGTTCCTGAACCAGTGAATGCTGATACTGATGAAGATGAGGATGAAGAGGAAAAGCAAGAAGAACCAGTCAAGACCATTCCTCAGTATGTCAAGCTCAATCATGATCCTAAGCAGATCATAGGAGATAAAGATGCAGGAATCCTTACAAGAAGAAAGATCAGAGAAAACTCATGTATGATCTCTAAATTTGAGCCTAAATCATTCATAGAGGCTCATAAAGATGAAGACTGGATCAAGGAAATGGAAGAGGAACTTGACCAGATAGAGAAAAATGGTACATGGTCCTTGGTACCCAGACCAGAGCATAAAAATATCATTAGCACCAAATGGGTGTTTAGAAACAAGCTGAATGAGGATGGCACAATGATTAGGAATAAAGCCAGATTGGTGTGCAAAGGATATGCTCAAGAAGGAGAAGACTATGGAGAAACCTTTGCTCTTGTAGCTAGATTGGAAGGAGTTTGTATGCTTCTTGCATATGCAGCTTTTAAAGGCTTCAAAGTATATCAAATGGATGTAAAATTTGCATTCCTAAATGGTGTACTTGAAGAGGAGGTCTATATTGAGAAACCAGATGGGTTTTACCTATCTAAAGATAGTGACATGGTATGTAGGCTACATAAAGCCTTATATGGTCTAAAGCAAGCACCTAGGGCATGGTATGAGCACCTACATTCCCATCTTGTGAAGATTGGATTTGAGAGAACAAGTGAAGATAGCAATATCTACTTGAAGTCTGAAGGAGATCAGATCCTGATCTGTGAGGTATTTGTTGATGACATTATCTTTGCTGGTGATGATAAGATGAGTCATGAGTTTGTTGATGAGATGAAGGAAGAGTTTGAGATGTCACTCATAGGGGAGATTAAGTTCTTCATTGGACTACAGATTCAATAGATGAAGGATGAAATATTTATAACTCAGTCCAAATATGTCAAAGAGGTGTTGAAGACCTTTGGCATGGAAGATAGCAAACCAGTTGGTACACCGATGGTGACCGATTGTAAACTATCCAAAGAGGATGACTCTGCGTTGGTTGATAAGAAGGAATACCGATCAATGATTGGTAAGTTGCATTATGTAATGCATAGCAGACCAGATATTGCACATGCAGTTCGCATTACTGCAAGGTTCCAGAAAAGTCCAAGAGAATCCCACTTGGTTGTAGTCAAGTGGATTCTTAGGTATCTGAAGGGAACTGTTGACTATGGATTGTGGTATCCATATAGCAAGGACTTCATCTTGAAAGTGTTCACAGATGCTGATTGGGCTGGTAATGTAGATGACCGAAAGAGCACAACCGGTGGTGCATTCTTCCTTGGTGGTAGACTGGTCTCATGGATGAGTAAAAAGCAGAGTTGTATCTCTCAGTCTATAGCAGAAGTGGAGTATGTTGCAGCTTTCATGAACTGCACTCAGACAATTTGGATGAAGCATGTACTGAAAGGCTTCAAAATCCCTGTACCTGAACCGGTAAGTATATTATGTGATAACACAAGTGCTATCAATATTTCAAAGAATCCGGTTTTACATTCTAGAACCAAGCACTTTGAGCTTAAGTATCATTTCTTAAGGGAAAAGGTTCAAAACAAAGACATTGCACTGAAGCATGTGTCTAGTAAGGAGCAGTTAGCAGACATATTCACCAAGCCTCTTCCAAAGACTACATTTACACACTTAAGAGGTGAATTATGGGTACTGCCCCTTCAAGAGGTGAACTAAAGGTATATTCTCCACATTAGTCATGTATTGCATAGTCAAATCTTTCTTCAGGATTGATGTGTTGAAGGATGCCACTCCTCAGGGGGAGCAGCATAATGGAACCGAGAAGCTTGTGCCTCCACTTTGGCATTGTTGTCAAAGGGGGAGAAGATGTCAAGCGGAGAAGATATCTGCAAAAATTGGGGGAGAAAATGTGAAGCGGAGAGATATCTTTGTATATTGCCATCAATGCCAAAGGGGGAGATTATTGGAATTATGTGAACCAGTATGTGGACATAATGACATTGTATGTTGTCATTGATGTCAATATGTTGAAGAGGTATGAACCGGCATATATGAGAACCGGTATAACACAGTGAACCAGCATTTGTGTCAAAGTGAAGCGGTGTGCTTGTTCAAGATGAACCGGCATATCGTTATGGGAACCGACACATGGAAGCATTGTATGACTACCGGTTGGTAGTCTCAACTTTAGGGTTTCCAATTGAAGTGCTTCAAGCCTGTATGGCTCAACCGGTGATCTTTGTGTAATGAGTAAGCAGTATAACAAAGAATAGATCATGTTGCCACATCAACCTTGTGCACGTGAAGGATCTTGCATGAAGAAGACTATCCCTATCTACCTCGGGAATGTGCGAAGTTTGTAAATGGTGAAAATGCATGATGGATTATCAGCTACCATGAAATCAGTGGATAATGAATGATGGAGAATGTCTTGAGATTTATTCAAGATCTGCTGCATTTAATACAATATGATCAACGGTCACGATTGAACTGTTTGAATTCCTTAACCTAACAGGTCTAGGATTTAGGGTTTATGCTACTGACCTATCTGTTGTCCTATAAGGTCAATGTTGTGATTCTTTCAGAGGTTGTTGGAAAAAGTTGTGTGTGAGTATCCAAGAGAAGGGATACGAGATCCTTGCCAGACCAGAGGAGAGAAGTGATACCTTCAGAGTGTAAGTGCAGAAGGTGAAGAGGAGCTTAAGAAGATCTGCATTGGCATTGAGTACTGTTACTAGATCATTGTAATACCTATTGATCTCTAACCACCTCAACAGTTGGAAAATCCCCTAATAGGGTAGCCTTAACCGGCTTGCTGTAAATCCCTTAACAGGGTAACTCAAAGTTATTGAGATCTGGAAAGCTAGAGAGCTCTGGAAATCCTTTAGCTATTGAGTTCTTGAAATCCTCTAACAAGGTACCCTTTACAGGGTTTAACCCTTAACCGAGTATTGTAGCCATCCCTTAACCGAGTGATCTCTAACAGGATTGGTTCCTAGCAGAACCTTTTGTAATGTCTTTAACCGGACAAGGCTTCTAACAGAGCGGACTTCCAAACAGTTCAACAACAAGCTTGTGGGTATTCATCCCCACCGTGGTTTTTCCCAGTTGGGTTTCCACGTGAAAGATATGTGTGTCATGTGTGATGCTTTTATCTTGTGATGCTTTGTTATTACCTATTAAGCATATGATGGTTCTGTGTTTTATGTCTATCAATAAAGCATGTTGAACTAGCTGTTGTGAAGATATGATGATAGATTACCTGTTCATACATAAGGGTGAAATGGTAGTGTAGTTCTGAGTTGAGTGGAAAGCTCAATGAGTAATCGGTTTATGATTGTTTTAGTTGTTCTGAGTTTTACCAGTTGCACTCTGTTTCAAACTGGTGTCACTGTTTGCCAGTCATTTGGAGTGATTGCTGCTGAACCGGTTTAGGTCTGTATTTTGTCTATACTGATTCACCCCCCCTGTCAGTATCGATTGGGTACTATTCGTTCATCATTGAGTTATCATTACCTCAATTAGCCTTTATTACTTCAAGTTCATTCCTGGATCCACTTGATTTGACAGACAAAATAGACAAATCTTTACTTGCATTAATCACCCTCTTCAACTGCCCTGTGTTTGCAAAAGACCCATTAGTCTTAATTCTATGAGAATGTACAATATATAAGGTGTCATCTTTGAACAAATGATACTAATTAAATTCACTATATAAAATAGCCTTTCGATCATACAAATATGGACTACCCAACACTATCCCATAGACATCTAGTGGAACCACATCAAACTATACCTCATCAACATACTTACTTATAATTGTGAATCTTAAAGTGCACTATCGTGTTACTTGCAATTCATTATTTTTTCAAACCCAACCTAGTGGATAAGGTCTCTTATGTGGTGTAGTTTTCAATCCCAAATTCCTTATAAAATATTTTGAGATTAAGCTAGTCTGGGATCCACTATCTATGAGTGCATCAACTTTACTGTGTTTACCAACAACCCTTATATGAAAAATCTCATTTATTTTCTTATCTTCAGGGAGATCATAGACTTGGTAAGTAGAAGCACAATTAGAAATAGAAACATTGACAATAGAAGCTTTACCTTTCAATCCCATATTTGTTATCTTAGTTTCATCTTCAAACTCTGAACCAAGATCCATAACAATATTTGTGGCCTTCTCCATACCTTTCTATTTCCGAGCCCATTTTGGCTTCAATTCTGGATGCAATTTCCAGCAGTGATCCTCATCATGCTCTTTCCTATCACAATGAGAGCATATGAGTTATTCATAATTCTTCTTAATGGTAGTTTTCTTCTTCCCTTTTCTTGTCTCCATAACTTTAGATGATTTTTGTACAAAATTATCATTGTTAATATTCTTACCCCTAGACTCTAGATGCGTAGCTTGAACGTTGACTTCATCCAAATTACTAGGATTCAATATCAAAATATAATGTCTTGGGTAAGAATGAAAACCACCTATGTACCTAAGTAGTGTATCCTGAGTATATAATGGAACATTCAAAGCCATAGCTCATTTTTTAAACTCATGGGTGTAATCTTGGATAGACTGACCCTTAGCTTGCCTAAAGGTTTACCAGTTCATTGTCAATTGTTGCATATGACCTAAAGGGTAGAACTTCTTCTTGAGAGCAGCAACAAATTTCATCCAAGTCATACCAACATTACCATGGCAAGCAATTTCTTCCCGAGTCCTACTCTCCCACCAAGTGAGGGTTGTTCCTCCCAACCAGAGAGTAGCTAACTGTATCCTAGAAGCATCTTCTACTAGGCCTTAAATACTAAAATACACCTCTACCTGTTGGACCCAATCATCTCACTTTTCATCATCCAACTCCCCATAGTACTTAGGTAATTCAAATTTTACATCCAGTTTAATTACAGTTTTAGATGTGCTCTTGAAAGGATTAATAGAAGTAGAAGAAGGGGAAGAAGGAGGAGAAGGAGATGGAGTAGTTTTTGGTGGCGAATCATCACCTCTTGATCTCTTCCCTTTTTCCTCTTGTTCTTCATGGTCCTTCGATGAATCTCCTTTTTTGTTCTTCATATCTTCTTGTCTTTCTTTGTATAGTACTTCCACCATAGCCTTCATTTCAAACAAGGTTTTCCCAAAATCTCTTTCATTGAGATCGGCGTATTCATGTTCAGTTGTGATTTTTGACATCTTCCGTGGAAAATTCCTTCGTTTACCAATCTCATGATTATATTTTACAAATGTTCCTTCACCTCATTGGATCTTAGATCATGTTAACATCCACCTTTGCAAATACTAGTCAAACAAGCTCTGATACCACTTAATATGATGTTAGGATCTATGACTATTGCACGTGAGATGTTAACTTTTACCATGATTAAATTGAAGTTCTTGTAATTGAAATTGAAATGCTTAACTAAACATCACAATAATTAAATAACAAATTATTAAATGAGAGAAAGAAGAGAAGACAAGGAAACACGATTTGACAGAGTTCACCAAATGGCTACATCTCTAGGTCCCTCTCCAACAGGGTTACCAATCCTTGATTATACTCTAGAAAAAGGTTACAAGGTCTTCAACTTGTTACAAAGTCTCCACACGTCTCCTCAGACAATAATGAATTACAAAAAGTCCTTTTCCAACAAGTACAACAAGCTTGACTTCAAGCTTCCAATGCACATAGATGAGCAATTCACTATCAGAAGCTAACTCTCCAAATTGCTTAGCTCTCCAAAATTGCTCTCACACTTCTGTCAAAATTCTCTAATCTCCCATATTCAATTTCCTCAACAATCACCCCCCTTTTATACAATTCCAAATGCTAAAATGGGGTTAAAACAATAATATTTTACAATATCCCATATCTCCCAAATTTACAACATGTAATATTTGGAAATCCTCCTAATTTTAAAATAATCTTCTTAAAATAAACCTAACCCTTTAATTCCATGGCTCTTATGATTTTGAGCCTTAGACAAAAAACCCGATCACCTAAATATATGGCAATATATATATTTTTTGGGCTTATCTTCTTTGGTTTATATTTTATAAACCTATTCTTATTGGGTTAGAAATTTTTTTTTTAGATTTATTTTTTATATTGGGGGTTGGCCCAAGGCCTCTTTTCATGGCCCACCTTCAACACATAACAAAAAAAAATTCATCAACCATTATCCCGAAACAACCACATGGTATAGCGGTAGGGAGTGGTGGCCCGTAACTATGGGGTCATCAGTTCAAACCACCGACCCTCCATATTTCTTTATAGGGAGTTTGATAGTCTTCAAATAGAAGTAAGGTTGTTACCATATCTGATGAATGTGGATGTTGTAGTGGTAGAGAGAAAGTATAGTGGAGGGGAGGTCATGGTTTTGACTCCCCTTCACACCAATTTTGGTGAACTGCAATAAATAACAACCTACAACCAAAGGGGCCATTTGGAAAATTTGGAACTATTTTGATGAGCATATCCTCCTGGATCACAAGTCCTGGGGTTGAACACCCTAGATTTCATGACAATTGAATCCACAGTCGTTGCATCAGATGTTTAGAGCCTGAATGCCAGAGAATTTAACTATGCTACATTTGTAGCAAGACAACTTGATATAGGGCTCATTGTCATCAAGAAGGATTCTTCCAAAATCTACTTCCCCCATTATTCTCTACTAATGCATATGGTGTTATTCTATGGTCAAGAGCTTGGTATGTGGCTTGAGGAGATGAGAATAAAGCAATTTTATGATGACAATTAACCTTTTCTAGTGCAATTATGGACTTCAATATGGGATTGCAGATTTGTGAGATCTAGTTATATTCATTTTGAAGAGTTCTTTGTAAAAAGTTTATACAGGTTCTATGATCACCCATGGAATTCTGCACTTTTAGAAGAATTTAAGATATTTCTGAGGCTTGTAGACTTTGGGGGGCCTAAGACAGTTCAACATAATTGGTGTGACTGGTACTATTTTTTTGATGTAACAATTATTAGAGTCTATGGCTTTGAGGAATCTCCACTTCTATTGCCCAAGACAATTCTTGACAAAGTTGCCTATTTGGAAATCATTAGGTAGATGGGAGGTTCAAATCACAGGCATTTGAGTTCACATGACAAGCAAGCCTTTATGCCTAGAACTTTATGTGTTGGATAATTCACTGTTACTGGGAAAGAAGGTCAAGAGCTCACATGGCATAAACTAGCCCATTTCAACTTAAATTTGGGAGCACCAAGGAGAGGCTTTGACCCTTAAGGATATATGCATTTAACAAAAAAGAAACAAAAACTTGGTGAATATGTGCACATCCCATATATAAGGGATGACTTGATAAGAAACATGGATAAGGAGGAGGCCGAATTGGCCATTGATAACCATAACAAAGAAATGGAGCTAAGGGAGAGAGAGATGCAAACAATTAATGTATCATTTTATAGCGATGAGGGATCATCAAAAGGAAATGAGATTCCATTTGAGCAGCTCTCCAAGATGCTGATTGAAGAGAAAGTGTCCCCGGTTAGGGATCCAGATGAATAAATTCCCATTGAAGAGGAGCCAAGGCAATTGGCTTGTAAGGATTTTGTGTCAGATGAAAGTTTTGTAAAGTCTTCTGAATTTAAGTCTTCCTTGAATAAAATAAAAGGTAAAATAGTTAGGGAGAGTGATAGAGAGGTGAATGCCTCTAATGAAAACCAATTATTGATTGCTTTGAGAAGTGAAGTAGAATAGGAAATGAATCAAATGACTCTTGAGAGAGGGAGGAAATTACTTGAAGATGCAAGCGTCTTAATCTTTCCTAGATGGTATCTAAATTCAGCTCTGATATTTGATAGTTTTCTCCATGATATTGATGCAAAACATAAGTTGTCTCCAGAAGGTGTGACCCAAGTGTACATGGGTCTGTGTACAACCCATATGAGCACTCTATGTTGATTTGGTCTTTATATCCTCCACACAAAAGACCCATGGTGATTGATACATAGAAGGCCCTTGGGCACATAATGACTCTGAAGGTTGGAGAAACAGATCATGTAGTTACAGCTGATTTGGGAGTGAATATTGCTAGATTGAATAAGGCACAGATTCAATTGCTGCTAAGAAAAAATGATTCTACCAAACTTGACAACATTAGACTAAATAAATAGATTGATCATTTGAGAGAAATGTTGAAACAAAAAGAGCCACAAAAACTATTGACACAAGGTGAAAGCTCGCAGCCTCAAACCAAAGCTGGCAAATTGAAAGAAGAGAATCTTCACCTCCAAGCCCAGTTGACAAATGTCAAGATTGAAACTTTATTTGTACTTATACAAAAGAGGTTCACAAATTTAATGGTATGGATGGATAAATATTGGGATATGTACTTTAAGAATGAGACTGTCATTGAGGAGCATGAGAGATTGAATGAGCGACTACATGAATGACTTAAAGAGATTCAGGGCAAAGATGAAGCAGATCCTGAGGCTATGAAGAATTGTGAACAACTGATAAAAATTCATAAAAAATATCTAAAGGCTTTGAGATCTAAGGGTGTTGATTTCCTTGGTGATGGATCAAATGACATCCCTCCTTTGCTTAATGAAGATGGAGATCAAAAGGAGAAAGTGGAATGGATTGGGGAATTCCAATAGGTGCTCAAGGATGGAATGAAAGTTTCCAAAGCTGAGGACACTGACAAAGGGGAAAAATTTATGGAGGGAATGGTGTTGATGGAGGTGGAGGCATGAGATAGTGTTCATGATTGTGATACTCATTCCAACGAGAAATACTTGGCACACTTAACCAAAGTGCATTTGTGCCTAACTAGATGATAACTACTTTCATTTAAAGATTAACGTTTTAATTTGTTTCCAAAATAATTTTTCAAAGGGTGCAACCCTATGATGTGTTATAAGTACTTGATGTAATCATTTACAAAGGACAAGCTGATATATATTTTTAAGCTTTTACAAGTTTCTAGAATTTCAAGTTTCAAGCAGTTCTCATGTTCCAAGAACAAGACTTATTTTTTAGAAGTAATGTACATAAATCAATTTCCTTATTTGCAAATGGTGTTGTGGATGTTTTCATTTTAAAACCAGTTCTCTGTTGTTATTATCTACAATTGATAATTGTTGCTTAAAATATCCATGTGAAGAAATTATATATGTTGTTACATGGTTGGATTACAAAGATACATATGGCATGAAAACTAAAAACATCATGAATTAATTATGTAACCATATAAGTCAAATATAATTATATCAACAAATCAATATCAAATAGATAATATAATCGCATAACTCATACATTTCAATGTCATTGATCTTCTTTTTCATCCAACTCTTTGTCTATATCATCTTATCCAGATTCAACATTGTAAGGATTGGTCATATCATCATCGTCATTGATATCAGTTTTGATAATTTCATCATCCACATGGATATCATCTTCATGAACATTAACTCCTACATCATCATGATCTAGTCCCTCTTCTTCAACATCTTCCTTGGGCACGTCATCAACTAACTGTTAATCCTGATCATCATCTAGATCATCTTCTAGTTCTTTGGTATCTTCTTCTTCCACCACATTATAATTTATCAGCCTTCCTCTTGGATCATGTCTAACAACAAATGACCAACCTGGTTTACTTGGAACCTCTGAGTAAAATGCCTACTCACATTAGCATGGAAGAACATAGGGCTCATTTCTAGCTTGCTCGAATGGCCTTGTATTAACCATGGTAAATCCATTATCATGTTCAATAATAGTTCTCTCAGGATCATTTTCATTCAATCGTAGCTTGTACCATTGGACAACAAAGAAAACTAAGTAAAAGTACTTAAAGTCACACTCAAGTATATCATCCAAAATCCCATAGTATCAATTTTTTGAGACTTCTAGATGTATGTCGCTTTTGGATGAAACATTAGTCTCTTGAAAAATTGCAGTTATCCCATAATCACAAGTTTTCTTTGTGTCATCCAACTTTTTGATTTAAAATTTATGACCATTGCACCACATAGCCTTGTGGTGTTTCAACTGCAATATGTCAAACATGTAAAAATTATTGCATCATCAGATGATAAACATATTTATTCTTAGCCAAATGTATGCAAAGAAAAAAAACTCAACATATATATACATCAATAATATAAATGAAAATAATTAAATAATATGGGTTATTAATATATTTATACGTACCTATTTATCTCCTAAACCATATGCTAAATAAATTTCCCTTAGTGTAACATTGGAATCTCCATTACGATGAGCTTCTTTAACCAATGAAGTCACACCTTACCATGTTAATGCACGACCGGATTGTTGACATCATTCAATCCATACCATCATCCAATCAAGATTGTTTGTGACGTACAAATGCAGTGCATCCCACTTTCAACCAACTGTCAAAAAAAGTTGAAACTCACAAACAACGTATAATTAGTTAATTACCATGGTATACAACCTTAATTTATAATTGATGTATATTTAAGATTAATAATTAAATAAGTATAAAATACATAAAAACCAAATGTAAAATGTATTCCAATTAATCTCCATGACTATCTTATAATTACCTCACTTACCTCAATCTACCTTTCCCCATTAGGTACTCCCCTTCGAATATGTTAATGTAGTTAGGATCCCAAATGTGATATACATGGAACTTTGTAGCAAAATTAGGAAGATATTCAGTATTGTACAACATGGTCTAGTATACCATATATCCCTCCACCATAGTACCCTCAGGATGTGCTCTTTGTCTAACCAAAGCCTTCAAAGATTTCAAGTGCCTCTCAACCATCCACATTTACCTTGTGTGTATAGGTCCATACAATTCAATCTCCTCAACTTGGTGTATGAGGTAGTGTTCTTGTGCATTGAAAAATGTTGAAGGTAGACACTTTTGCATTTCACACATTAGACAGGGAATTTTTCTCTTCCAAAAATTTATATCTTCTTTATGGATTTCTTTAGATGATAGACATCTACAAGTGATTCAAGATGCAAATAAATTCAAGATATTTATAAAAATATTCAATAGATTACATAAAAAGTAAAATAAATGGCAAATATAATATGTATACAACGAATTGAACAAATATAGCTACTTACCTCATGTATTTTCCAAGATCATATATAACTTGCTTAACATTGTTGTCCAAGTTATCTGGGAGAGATAGAGGTAGAACACATGGCAAAAATTATAAAATGATCTTTTCATTACTTTTCCAAAACTAGTAAACATAATACGCTGAAAAGTACATGCAGTATATAAATATATATAAAATTGTTGACCCCAATTTTAAAACTTGATAAATTTAAGCTGTGTTGAATCTTGTATTAAGAGCCTCCTAGATAGAAATTTGTCCAATTGTCATCCAATATTGAATTGTTCGCCTCATGAGTTCGATATTTGAAATTTTTAGTCTTTGTGAGATTATAAACCTTGCATAAGTATCAATCTCAAATCATGATTGATGAATGGAAAATAGTTGGGATGATTTGTTCAAATATTTAAGTTGGTTGATTCTTCACAATGCTCGACACTAGTTTTGAATAAGATTAGTGAAGGTCGATGAATCGGAGATAGGCTTTTTCTAGAAACATTCAAATTGTTCGAGTGTTCATCAATTTTGAAGTTGGCAAATTCTGAAATGGATAAAGGGGGCTGATATGAAGCTGCAAGAAAATGGTTATATCTCTTTAATCACTTAGCGTCTTCTCAAATTTGCAAAGTGTTGAACATTGGCTGATACGTATGGTGAGTATCCAATTCGCATTCAAACTCAAATTTCTCTCCACTCAAACCGATAGTTGCATCAAACTTACCAATGCATAAGATGATATCAGTGAAATTGGCCAAAAAGATAAATAAGCCGAATACAAATATCAACAACCAACTTTCAAACTTGAGTCAACTAGCAAGAAATGTGTTTGAGAGAAGTATGAATTGGTAGTTATTGGTAACTTGGCAAAGATGATCAACATGATGATACTCTTCTATTTGAAAAGTGACACCTCCACAAAGCTTGCATGAAGCTCCAGTTGGAGTAAGGAACTCACCACGTGGCCCACAAATGAATGCAAAGTTAGTTTTAAGAACTAACTCTTGAACACATTCTCTGCATATCTCTTTTGAAAGTCATAATACAAACAACTTTGTCAAGCCAATAGCTAAGATTGCATGAGAATTGATTCAATAGGTGATCTCAAGCATTAGTGCAGGTTGTCTTCCAAGGATCAGGACATATCCTTACACAAGCTTTGGCGACATCATAAAGAGACGGCATTCAAACATAATATGTGGGAAAAGCTCTATTAAAATCATATTCATTGGCATCCTATGTCTTGCATGCAAAACAAAGTTTAGGGTATTGCAAAAAGGAAAGCTCTCCTCAAGTGTTTGACATAAGAAACAGTGAAACCATTACAATATATGTGCATGTCGAAGCATGTGAGTTGTTTGAACAGGAATGCTTGAGCAAAAAATACATCATCTAATGAAATGTAATGATTGCCATATAAGAGAAATAGATTCCTCCCAAAATCTTTGCATGATGTATATTACCTCAAGTGGTTGTAGGCTCTTGCATGAGACACGTCAACAATGATGGTTGATGAAGCATTTGTAGTAAATATATTGGCAAGTGTAATGCCAAACATGAGTTTTGCATGTTAAGTACTGTCATGGGAGAAATCTCAAATCATTTTATGGCTGCATGCCTAATAATTTAAGGTGTGTGTGTGGATAGGTTTTCAAGAAACCTACTGATCATATATAAATATTTCGACCATGTAAATAAATTTGCAAAGATCTCAAGGGATGTCATGATTTGCTTTGGCCGATAAAGATCTTTATTACCTGACAATGTTAGCCTCTAAAATGATAAGTGCTTTGATAGGGGATAGATGAAAAATGTCTACATGTAACAATTTTAGGGAATATCTTTAAAAATGTTCAAGCAAATACAATTTTTAGGTGTAAAACTAAATTCCACTTCTCCCCTTCTCTTGGCTAGACTTCTGAATTTGAATTCTTTTGGGTGGGTATGCATGCAAAATGTGAAAGTGAAAACAAGGCATGGTGAACTATTTGACAAATTCCTCTAAAAGATGTCATCTCCAGAAATGAAATGGATGATAGCAAGATAGACACAAAGCTAAATCCATGTTGCAACCACCCTTCTATGTGGGTTTCATGTCATAGTGATTGTTGGATATGTGTGTAACAAATTGAAGCGGTTTATAGAGATGTTCCATGCAAAATTTTGAATTACAAACCAACACATACTTTGATAGAATGCCTCAAGAAGGTGTCATTTCATGCAGAAAAATTAAATAATAGCAGGTTGCACACAAAAGACATGTTAGAATGAATTTAAAATCTTTTTGAGCAGATATGTCAAAAAGTCCCAAAGTCAATTTCTAGAATATTGCCGATGTGGAGATGAAGAGAAGTGCAAGAAGTATTTATATAATGCATCAAATAAATATCACATTAAAATATAGAGCATCATCTTTTAAAATAAAGGCAATAGGGGTACCATTGTGGGAGATGATTCCAATGAACATATTTTCTTTTTAAGGCACAAAATGGCTCAAAAATTCTCTCAATAGTAATTATGGACATGCTACTCAAGGTGCTATAAGAACAAGAATACAATCATGATTGTTTGTCCTTGCAGTATTTTTGATCCTATTGATGAGATTGGTGATCTTGTGATTCAATATTCGATACATTATTAGCTCAAATGAATGACATTTCAATGTGCTTTATGGTACAGTTAAGGAGCATATCACTTGAAATTCTTGCTACAAGAATGTTGTGATCAGAAAGATGTCACAAGGACAAAGAATGTATAGATGTATATAAATTTATCATTTAGTGAAGACATTCAACTCTTCTCACTTGATGTAATGTCAAGATGGTTATGGGGAAATGTGAACAAAATATGCGATATTTTGAAATAAATTTTGTCACATTGATGCAAGACTCCTTGGTTTCTTGAAGAAGGTGTATTCATGGAAGCGAAATGTGCTTAATGGAATAGTTGAAGCACACATGTACTTGAAGAAAATTTGTTGGTGAAAACTACTCCTTTATGTCAATAAAGATGACTAGATGATGAGATGGTCACAATGATCAATGAAGAAGATGAAAATGGATAAGTACCTCACATTGGTCCTAACTTGAAAGTTATAAGTTTCAAGTTGTTTTTTTGTAAAAGTGCCTATGTCATCCAATGTAACACAACTTATTTGAACCTTAATTTTGTAAAAGTTAGTTATCCTAACTTGTTTTCAAAAGGTAGTTACTAGAAGTAGTCACTTAGGTGGTTATCCTAAGTGGATTAGCCAGGTAGTTATCCTAAGTAGCTACTTAAGGTGGTTATTCAAAGTGGTTATGAGCCGGTTATCAAGGTAGTTATTGCAGGATGCCTATAAATACAAGGATGTTTCATTTGTAAAGGACACTTACAAAGGGAAGATGCTGGAGAACTTTTGCATTTTACGTTTTGTACTCAAAGATTTTGAACTTGTATACTTTCAAAAGAATAATCAAGAATGCATTTAATTTGTATGTCTTGAATGTGCTTCTTATTTATTGTTATCAATTTTTCATATGTTAAATTGATAATTCATTTGTGTGCTTGTGCAATCTATTGATATTCAGTTCAAATGATATATGTATATGATGAAACACAGTCACACCCTAGTATTTTGGTTTGAATGTGATAAGGTAACCTATTTCCTCTTAAGTTGAGATTCGTTATCCTTCTTTTGTCTTTGCATATCAAATATATTTTATGCTTGAACCTTCTTTGTATCAATCATCGTTTGTGAAATCCTATTTGGTGTTCGTATGTTTTCCATTGGGGTTTTCATATTTCACTTTTCTTTAGATTAGTTTTGTCTCCTTTTTGTACTTGCAGGTAAAAAGTATGCAAAAATCCTAAAAAAACCCATCATACAAGGGAGTTTCCCCTCTCAAATGTAGAGGAAGATTGCAGTTTGATTGAAATCTCTCCAACTGTTGGAACAGTTGTCATTGCTCTTCAAGTGAATAGGGTCAATTTTGAAGGAGAATTCACAGTGACAAATCCATTTACCAACAAAAATATACCAGAATAATTACCTTAATGAAGGTATGCCAATCATGTGTTTTCATCCCTAACCCAAATTCACCTTTCTTTATTATGATATTGTTTATGTTCACTACAAATCCTTTGGGAAATAGAATTTTTTGTATGACTTCTTTTATAGTATTGCTTTGTTGCTCCATTAATAACCAAGGAAGGGCGCTTATATTAATTTGGTCTTCATCGCTATTTAATTGAATGACATTTTTCATTGCATGATTGGCTTCCTGATTGTCACTACAAATTTTGATAATTTTTTCTTTGTCATGCCTTCCATCCAATATTTTCGATAACATTTTTTTTATATTCTTTCTGATATGCATTGTATCAAACAAATGCACAATTTGTAGATGCTCATAATAGGGAAACCTACTAAATTGTCTCAGATAACTTTTTAGTCCCTGTGGAATCTAGCCACTAATGCCTTGATGACCTTCATGAAGCATATATCTTAAGCAAATTAATGACAGTCATTGTCAATTACAACATGAGTAAACAAAACACAATATAAAAATATAAATTCCAAGCATATCATATATGAGAGAGAAACAATTTGATCTGATGTATAACCTTGACGATTAATTCTATTATATTCCAAATTTCATAGGAGAGGTGTCATTCTTCATGGTTTTGATGTAGTCTCTTCTTTCCCATTGAAAATATGTTTTTCAGTAGCTTGCTACTTATGATTTATGTGGAGGAAGTGCCTATACTCATCAAATACCTGCTTTCCTAAACTTGTTTAGTGACGAGATTTCATTTTGGACCACAAATTGGACATGCAAATTTTCCCTTTGTTTGAAGACCTGCAAGATCATATATAATTGGATTAAATATGTCAATTTTCATAATTATATATAATATCTACTTCATAAAATCAAAATATCATTAAAGTGCAGTCGAACATTATAACATACCACAAAGATGTATTAGCCCTGGGGCATCATGAATTGTCCTTACAAGGATTGCATGGAATTGAAATTGTCTTTGTCCTATTGTCTAGAGACGTCATACATAGTGACACCATTCTCTAACTCCATAGTGTCCACTTTTCGTCTATGTTTATAAATGCAAAACCATCCACAAGAATTCAAATAATGTCATCTTCACTTCTATTCCATGCATGGCAATCCATAAATTGCACTAAGGTTTTGCACCTAAATAATCATTGCATATGTGGAATAATGAGAATATAATGAAGAACCTTGTGAGACACATTTTTTGATAGTTGATCTGATCAATATCTATTGATATGACATTCTAGGCATTCTATTGCAAATTCACGTTGTTTATGATATGGAATATGATCATTGGGACATGCATCTATTGTTTGATAGTCCATTCCAATATCTTTCATAATAGCAAATAAATCTCGATATGAGCAAGGTAAAATATTTGATGGTGGTAACAAAAAATCACCTATCAATCTACAACAAAAAAATAATTTGTTAATATAAAAAATATTAATGGTACATATTTTATCCTTTATTTACTAGTGATGAACTAACAACAAAAATAGATGAAAAAAGATGACATATATGACATACCCTAACATTCATGGCATTGCTATGTTGGATAAACCATTCATAACTTTCAAGTTCAACACCAACAATAAAACAGTGAGAAGAGTTGTTCTAAGGCCTTCATAAAGGGGCTCGTATGCCTGCTCAAGTACAGGTAAATCATGAACATCATCAAAGTCCTCTCGATCCTCATGATCAACTGCACCACTAAACATGTCATGGATCAATGTATTTGTACCATCACCTTCAACTCTATTTTTTGGCACATGATCATCTTCTTCCATAGGATCATTAACTTCATCTTTGATATTCACAACACCATGTTCCTCCATTCGCAAAACCACATTCCATGATCTGTAATAATCCATATCATGTTCCCTAGGGCACCCCACCTTTATAATAATAATCGATACAAATAAACCATGATCATGATCAAGTTATTTTCTTGTATATATAAACATTTATAAATTAAATCAATATAAAGACATATAATGAATATCTTACCAATGGACGATAATCATGCCCCCCTTCAATGTGACCATGTTGCCTACAACGTTTCTCAGCTGGTGTGATTAAATTTCTTCTCATATTGAAGCCCTTGCAATTATTACAAGGACAATAACATTTCCCATCACCCTTTCTTTTCAATCTAGCCCACAATCTAGCAATTGTCTCTTCATTTTGTTCTAAAATAATATTATCTGACATGATTTTTCTTTACCAAGCTCCCAAGTATATGTAAATTTGATTGCAATGGATCAAGTTGAAGAGTCAGTCATAGAAGTGCATACATTTAATTTGATAGAAGGTAAAAGACCCTCAAAGGTCAAAATCCCCTAATAAGGGTCCAAAATCCCAAAGGATCACCAACCCCTATTTTGAGAAACAACTCAGATGAATTAAAATGAAGATCAATTTTTGTTACAATGAAGACACCTTGTTACAATTAATTTTTTATAACTCTCAGTTGTACTCTGCACCTCTCGCTCTTCTACATTCTTTGTTATCAACTCTTTGCTCTGAATTCTTCACTTTCCTCTATTTTCTATTCAGTGCTCTCTACACTATGTTATGCATGCATTTAGTGTTCTTCTTCTCTAACCCGACTCTCTATTCTCTTCTTCTCTCTCTGCTCCACCCTCTAAAACACTTATTCTTTCTTCTCTACCAATTCTACTCTCATAATTAGTTGTATTACCAAATTTACTTTTTGAGAGACTCGTCCTCTGTATCATAAAACTTCCACTAATTCTTGAGTTAATTTTTACTTCTCTAGATGTAAGAGGATTCAAGATATTCCATCTACCCGCCACCAAAATTAATTGACACACTTCCTTCTTTTGGTTCAAATTTCTATGTTCAGATATGACCAGGCTCCCAACTACCATTAATTCTAGTATATTCATGCAACGATTCTCTATCAACAATAAATCTTTCTTAGATAGAAATTAAGAATTTCATTTGTGCTTTACTTGCCACATCCTCGAGGTCTTCTTTTCCATTAATTCTGCCTTAGTCAAAATCCCCTAATAAGGGTCCAAAATTCCCTACATGGATGTTAGTTATAAATGACTTTTGACACACATTAGTCGCATTGGGTTGCCAATTATAGATAAATTGTCGAAATTAATTTTATTCAAAAAACATTGGTCGAAACCCCGACGAATGCTAACTATATACCCATCAGCCCATAAATTAAAGGGAATGTTGAAATAGCAACGAAAATCATGGAGAATCGCAAGGTCGAAGAACGTCGGGAAAAAATGAAAAAAAAAATGAAAATTTCGCATAGGTACCCGACGATACAAATAATTATGGGACTTTTGTAGGAATGTTTCACAGAATTCATAGTGAAATGAGTTAGTGACTCTAGAAGGTCCACACAAATCAGTATGCATAAGATCCAATAATCCTTTTGAAATATGCTTCTTACTCTTGAAAGTAATTCTTGTTTGTTTCCCTAACTGACATTCCTTGCACATAGGGTTAGCAGGTTTCATCAACCTAGGAAGTTCTCTCACAACCTGGGTAGAACTTATCTTAGCAATGTTATCTAAATTCACATGACACAACATTCTATGCCACAACCAACTTTCATCAACTTAAGAAATCAAAAATCTTTTATCGACACTATTCAAATGAAAGATATTACCTTTAGTCTTTGTACCTAATGCAATCTCAATTTTGGAGCTACACAAGATTCTACACTTTCCATTCTTGAATTAAAGATCATATCCCTTGTCAAACATTTGTCCAACACTCAGAAGATTATGCTTTAGTCCTTCTACATACAATACATCATCAGTATTGTGCTTACCATCAAGAGAAATGGATCCTCTACCGTGGATTATACTAGCTTTATCATCAACAAACTTTACAACTCCACCTTCATACTTTTCCAAACTGACAAACTTACTCTTATCACCTATCATATGGTGAGAGCATCTGTTGTCAATCACCCATTCATATTTCTCTTCAACTTGTGTAGCCAAATCTCTTTCCACATTCTTGTAGCTAGTAGAATCAGCAGGCATTGGATCATCTTCCTTGATAGCTATAAACACCCATTCATTATCACTTGTATTTCCTTTATCTGATTCATCATCTAGCACACCTTCATCAGTAGCATAATAACATATCTTCTAAAATTTAGGCTTGTAAGTTTTTCTAGGAACTCTTTCCATACACATTGAGGCAAAATGTCTTATCTTATAGCAAGAAAAATATTTAAGAGGCAATTTTCCTTCATATTTACCCACTCCCTTGGGTAATCTCTCGGTAACAAGTGCTTCAAGCTCCTTTATCTCTCACTCTTCTTCTTCAATTTCCTTTCTCTCATTCTCATATCTAGACATCCACCTTGAAGAACTTTCTCTTGGATCATATCTTTGCTTATCCTTTCCAAAAATAATAGCTTTGAATGCAGATTTTGTTAGACAACTCAGATAACCAGAGGACAACTAAGAGGGGGGGTGAATTAGTTGTCAGTAAATTCTATTACTTTAAGCATTAAATCTTTATTATTGGAATACATAAACCAAGAACCTGAATAGAAGATATCACAGTTAAGCATAAATATAAACCACAGAACATTTACCAACCATCCACAAAAGATAACACCAAGATTTGCACATGGAAAACCCAGTAAAGGGAAAAACCATGGTGGGAAGCCTACCCACAGTCAGATAATACTTCCGCAGTAAGTATGTGATTACAATAAGAGGGGCATGTACATGCAGGAAGGCCAACAACCTAGAGCGCACTTCTCATCACAAAAGGAGCCTCACTGGCTACAAAATAAATCTAGACTACAATCTGGAAGAAGAATGAACTGCAAGAATAACATCTCTTATGCGTGAGTATAGTTTCAGTTAAGCTCAGTACCAGAGGTCTTAAACCTCTTTTACCAACCCAATTCAATCACCTATGATCGATCAAAAACCTCTGCATATGATTACAACTTTATTTGCACACAGATAATCCCATAATCTCATGATCTACAAAGAGATCTTACATCATATTTATACCAACCCAAGACCTAAACAATTAGGTTGGTCGCCTAAAAGATAATGCAATAAATTCATAACTTAAACCCAAAATCTAATGATCAACCAAGTCAGCCTGAGACCAAAACAATATAATCCAATCAATAAACCCAACCGATAATGTATCATGATCATACACCAACACATTACATAAATGGGTCCATAACCTAGATGAATAAGATAGCATTAGGTCTGGACCCAAATCCAACACCACCAATCAACAGGAACATGAACAAGATAACCAACAATATCTTGGAAGCCATCTAGAAGCCGTGCCAACACCACTTATCACGTGCATCAAAAAATATTCAACAAATCTCTACCAGTAGAACCCTTACCGGTGACCAAAAGGCTTACTTGAACAAATGATAGAGTCTGAGTCATCAAATCCTGAACCAACTGATCATGATACCCATCTGAATAGCATGAATGGCAGATCCAAACCAAATCACAAGCCAAAGCATACCAGAGCATACCAGATCAATATCATAAACCAACCACTCTACCGGATCCTACCGGAAGTTGGTAAACAACCAAAACAGTCGGTGTTGCAACCAATGACAAAACATCAATGAAACACATAATCAATTCCACCAATTTCCAACAATCTCCCCCTTCTATATTGATGGCAACACTACATGTGAAAAACATCCAAGTGCCAAGAAATGCCAAACAAGTCTCCCCCAAAGGAAGACAACCAACAATCTCCCAAAAGATGATATAACAATGAAGTTAACAAACTCCCCTTATGAATGATATCTCTGGTAAGCTTTGATCTCTCCCCTTGACTGATATTATGTTAAGCTCTGTTTTTCACACATATCTCTCCCCCTTTGACATCAATGCCAGAAATATGACATGAACATCAAAGAAAAAAACATAAATCCACTGAACCACACAACTGACTACTCCCCCTAAGTAGTAGCACCAACACATCAATGTGGAAGGAATAGTAGCTCTGTAAGTGCATGTTAGACTGATGCCAATCAACATCATTCAAGTCTCTATTGGAGGTGAAGAAACCCCCAATCTATCTTTGAAGTACTCAATTGATTCCTTAGGCAAAGGTTTAGTGAAAATATCTACAATTAGCTCTTTAGTGTTCACATAAACCAGTCTGACTTCATTTTCTCTTTAGTGAAAAGTTATACTTGATAGATATGTGCTTTGTCTTAGAATGAAATACCGGATTCTTTGATATATCAATAGTAGCAGAGTTATCACAATGAATAACTACCGGTTCATTACAATCCACCCTTATATCCTTCAGCATTTGTTTCATCCATAGAACTTGTCTATAATTAGTAGCAACAACAACATACTCAGCTCCAGCAATAAATAAAGATGTACATGACTGCTTCTTGTTGATCCAAGAAACAAGTTTCTTTCCAAGAAAGAGATCTCCACTAGATTTGCTCTTCTGGTCATCAACATCTCCAGCCCAATCAGCATATGTATATGCACATAGTGTAAAGTCATCATTTTTAGGATACCACAAACCAAATTCAATTGTTCCTTGCAAATACCTAAAAATCATTTTCACTACACTCTCATGATTCTCTCTAGGATCACTCTGATATCTTGATACCATACAAACTGCATTCATTATATCCGGTTTATTCTGAGTCAGATATAACAAACCTCCTATCATAGACTTGTACCTTGTAGGATTTACCTGTGCTGATGCATCTTTCTTAGTCAGCTTCTCACTTGTAACCATAGGTGTACCAACCGGTTTAGAATCTTGCATACCAAATTTCTTCAACAACTCTCTAACATACCTAGTTTGACAAATGAAAATACCTTTATCAGTCTGAGTAATTTGCAAACCTAAGAAATTTTTTTATTTCCCTAATCATAGACATCTCAAATTCATTCTTCATATTTTTAAGAGATTTCCATACATAACTTATCCTCGCCTCCAAAAATGATATCAACAAAGACTTCAACAATCAATATGTCATCCCAAAATATGAATGTGTTGGTTGCTTGCCTAGAGAAGGATAAGAAGAACAAAGATAATGTGATTGTTGATGATGAGTCGAGTTTTAGCTCTGTCCAGCATTATTCCAACTGCAGAACTAAGAAAAATGCTAAAGAGTTGGAGCTGAAGACTAAAGGTAATAAACAGGTGTAGGAAAGCAAAGACCTTAAAGAGGGAGCAAATGTGATGATGATGCTTGTCAGGGATGCTGAGGAGACCATAAATATTTTCACCTACATGTTCTAGTTTTGTTTTAGGTGTGCCAGTTTCTCGCTAGTCTTTTGTTGTTCTTTTCTCTAGTTGTTGTCTTTTGTGATGTTCTTTTGCAACCTTTCTTTCTTTGTTTTTTCCTCTCTTGCTTCTCTAATGCTTTTCTTTTCTATTTGTAAGTGGGTTTCGGGTCCCTTAAAACCTGTTTTTCCTTAATCAAAAAAACAATCAATATGTCATCATCGGTGATCTTATAGTATAAATTACTATCAGCACTACCTTTAGTGAAACCAAGCTTCAAAAGATATTTATCCAATATTGCATACCAAGCTCTGTGGGCTTGTTTTAATCCATACAAATCTTTCCTTAACTTGCAAACCATGTTTTTGTCATCTGAAAGTGAAAATCCATCAAGTTGATCAATGTAAACTTCCTCTTCAAGATCTCCATTCAAAAATGCACACTTAACATCCATCTGATAAACCTTGTAGTTCTTATGGGAAACATAAGCAAGAAATAATCTCACAACTTCAATCCTAGCTACCAGAGAAAAAGTTTCATCATAATCAATTCCTTCCTTCTGGGAATATCCTTTACAAATCAATCTAGCCTTATTCCACACAACTTGTAAATATTAATTCAATTTATTCCTGAAAACCCATTTAGTTCCAATAACATTCTTATTTTTAGGCTAGGGAACTAAAGTCCATGTGTTTTTCTTTTCTATCTGATCTAATTCCTCTTCCATAGATTTCATCCAAGATTCATCTTTACATGCTTCAATTACTGATGTCGATTCAATTTGAGAAATTAAACATACCTCATCAGCTAACAACCTTCTTCTTGTCATCACTCCTTTGTTCTTGTCGCCAATTATCTGATCTTCTAAATGATTTAACCTTACATACCAAGGAGTCTTCTGACTTTTTGTTCCTGGGTGAACTCACAATAATGGTTCCCACTTTTATGCCACTTTTGACACTGAGATGAACAATTTTAAAATAATCTTCAACTTCCGACAACTATAACTTTTAAACTATTAAGAATTTGAAGATGATGTAAATTAGTGATTTGTAGAATTTTGTCTGTAGATTCTATATATATTTTTTTCAAATTTTTTTGAAGGATTTTAAAAAAAAATTTCCATCTCCCTCGAAAAGTAGTTTTTTACAACAAACTACATTTTTTAAGAGTGATGTGCCTCTCGAAACGCATAACTTTTTTTCTATAAATCATAAAAAATCAATTCTTTCGAATTTTGGTTTGTAACATCAATATCCAAGGCTTGCAGTTGGTTTGATAGTGATATGTTCAATATTTTTCATTTTATTAAGTTTTGAAGTCCGACTAGTCATAATTCAGACATAGGTTTACGTTTGAAAACATAACTTATTCTATATATATCAAAATTCAATTTTATTTTTTTTGTTAGAAAGAAGACATCAATACCCAGGGCTTAAATATTTTTCAGAATTTTTTTGAATTAGTTTCCTATTTTTCCCAATGCGTTGAACAAAGAAGTTCACGTTCCGTGAAAAACCTATATTTGGTAAAATTAAAAAAACAAGTTCATAATAAACTCAATATGTAGTAAAATTATATTCATTGGAAAGCTTTCTTCAAGGACTATAATACTACATTTTGGGTTGTCAAGATCATTCAATTTGAGCCTTCAACTAGTGGTTTCAAGGCCAAAAATCTGCAAAAAAATGAAGAAATCTTCAGAGAAGTGTTAAAAAAGGGGTTCGAACAAAGGGGGGTTCGAGCGAACCCCCCTTTTTTAGGGGGGTTTGAATGAAGGGGGGTTCGATCAAACCCCCACACTATAATTGAAAAATGACATAAATGGGTATTAAAGGTGCTTCGCTTGAAAGATGGGGTTCGAGCGAAGTGGGGTCTTTGCTCGAACCCCAAAGGGTATTCCGTTCGAACATCCCCACTTCGCTCAAACCCCCCGTAAACAAAATTTTCCACTTTTGCCAATTTCCTTTGTTGGCAAAAGTGGGAACCAACTTTGTGAGTTCACCCTCCTCTGCTCTGATCTTCAGTTACTATTGGAATTTTTGATACTTCTGGAGTAACTGGTTCAATATTTTATTCTAGTGCAGGTGTTACCAATTCAGTTATGATCATCTCCACTGTCGGTTCTCTCTCACAAGTTCTGATTTGATTTCTATTTTGCTCATCCACCTTGACATTAGTGCTCTCCACAATTCTCTGCAATATTTTGTTATAACATCTATATGCTTTGCTTTCATTAGAATAACCAAGAAATGTCCCTTCATCACATCTAGGATCAAAATTTCAAATGGAATCATCTCTTTTGATATAGAATTTACTACCAAAGATTTTGAAATACTTAAGTGTAGGTGTATGACCAAACCATAACTCATAAGGTGTCTTATCGGTGTCTCCCTTGATATGAACTATGTTGAATGTGTATACCATCGTTCTCACAGTTCCTCTCCAGTAGATATGAGGCAGATTAGCTTCCATCATCATAGTTCTAGCTACATCCAAGATAGTTATGTTCTTCCTTTCTACAACTCCATTCTGCTGAGGAGTCCCAGGTGCAGATAATTGTCTCCTTATCCCATTCTTTTCACAATAGCTATTAAATTCACCGGATGTGAATTCTCCACCCTAATCTAACCTTAATCATTTAATCTTCAATCCTGTCTCTATCTCAACTTTAGCTTTAAAGATTTTAAACTTTTCAAATGCTTCAGATTTCTCCCTTAGAAAAGTAACCCACATCATTCTAGAATAGTCATCAATGATTAGCATAAAATATCTATTACCCTAAAAACTTTTGATTCTTGTAGAACCATACAAATTAGTATGAATAAGATCAAGAACATCATTAGATTTGTCTTGTATACTTTTAAAAGTAGTTTTGACTTGCTTTCCCATTTGCCATTCCTTACATACCGAATTATAGGGCTTCACAATCTTAGGTAAATCTCTAACTGCCTTAGTAGAACTGATATTTACAATGCAATCAAAATTAACATGACACAACCTCTTATGCCATATCCAACTCTCATCAATTTGTGCAATCAAACATGTCTTCTCACCAGAGTTCAAATGAAATATGTTACCTTTAGTTCGAGTATCGGTTGCAATCTCCAATCCAGATCTGTTGATAATCTTGCAATTGCCATCCTTGAACTGTAACTGAAATCCCTTATCCAATAACTGTCCTACACTCAAAATATTATGCCTTAAATGTTCAAAATAATAAACATTATCAGTATCATTCTTACCATCCAATGATATAGCTCCTCTTCCCTTTATCATGCATTCTTTGTCATCTCCAAATCTAACCAGACCACCATCAAATTCTTGCAAAGATAGAAACTTCCTTTTATCTCCATTCATATGATGTGAGCATCCATAATCTATCACCCATTCATCCTTGTCTTCAATTTTAGCAGCAAGGGCCTTTTCTTCAGGTACCAGATCATCTTCCTTGATAGCCAAAAATACCCATTCCTTTCCATTGCCAGATCCACTAGTTGAATCTTGTGTCAGTTCATCATCAGAATCAGTCACACCTTCCTCATCAGCATAGTAGCATGATTTGTCTTTGTTTCTCTTGTACTTATGTTTGTTCTAATAATCATGGTTAGGCCTAAAAGATCTTCTAAATTTTTCCTCAAATATTGAATTCCTTTCGGGACATCTAGATGCAAAATGACCTATCTTATTATATGAAAAACATTTAAAAGTGATTTTCCTTCATACTTACTTCTTGCATAACCTTTAGGCACTTTTCTAGCAAATAGGGATTCAAGTTGCTCAAACTCTTCATCTTCTTTCTTCATTTCCTCCAGTTCCTTAGCATATAAGTCTTTCCAATCACTCTTGCTGGTAGATGATGTAGATGCATGAAAAGCAAGTACCAATTTTGCAACTCCAGAAGGACCGAATTCCTCAAGGTCAAAAGAAGATAACTTCCCAACCAAGGTATCCCCATTAACAAAGGTGTTTTCCATTGTTCTCAACTCATTAATTATAGTAGCCTTCATCTTATAAGACGGTGGAAAATATCTCAATACTTTAGAAATTATTTCATCTTTCCTTAGAGATCCACCACAACATTGAATTCACATGACAATCTCATTAACTCTCTCCATAAAAGTAGTAATCCTTTCATCTTCTTCCATCTTCGGGTTCTCATATCTCACTTGGTAACCATCAAGTTTAGAAATTTTAATAGTAGGGTCATCCTCATTCAGAGTCTCTAATTTATTCGATATAGCCTTGGTAGTTGATTTGTTAGATAGTCCCATAATTTGTTGATGAGAAAGTGCACACAAAAGGGCCTCTCTACCTCTACAATCATTTTCAATGTCCTTATCCAAGCCTGTCAGAGGAGGATTTCTAGATGTTATATTATGAGGTGTATAGCCATTCGCAGTGATCTCCCAAATCTCCTTGCCAAGACATCTCAAATGAGTCTCCATCTAAATCTTCCATACTCTGTAATTTGTTCCATCAAGCCTAGGAATTTCTCTCTGGAAAACAACATCAAATGAACTTGATGAACTTGCACAATTAGACGCCATAGGATATTCCTCAAGTGGTTAAGCTTCTACAGAGAGGACCAGGCTATAACACCAATTGTTAGACATATCAGATAACCAGAGGACAACTAAGAGGGGGGCTGAATCAGTTGTCAACAAATTTTAGAACTTTAAGCATTAAATCCTTATTACCTAAATACACAAACCAAAAACTGAAATAGCAGATATAACAGTTAAGCACAAATATAAACCACAAAACATTTACTAACCATCCACAAAAGATAACACCAAGATTTTTATGTGGAAAACCCAGTAAAGGGAAAAATGATGGTGGGAAGCCTACCCACAGTCAGATAATAATTTTTTCATAAGTGTGTGATTACAATAAGAGGGGCTTACACGTGTAGGAAGGCCAACAAACTAGAGTGCACTGCTCATTACAAAAGGAGCCTCATTGACTACAAAATAAATCCTGACTACAATCTGGAAGATGAATGAACTGCAAGAATAGCATCTCCTATGCCTGAGTATAGTTTCGGTTAAGCATAGTACCAGAGGTCCTAAATGTGTTTTACCAATGCAATTTGATCCCCTATGACTGACCAAAAACCTTTGCATACGATTATAACTTTATTCGTACACAGATAATCCCATAGCCATAATCCCATGATCTACAAAGAGATATTGCATCATATTTATACCAACTCGGTACCTAAACAATTAGGTCATCCAACTAAAAGATAATATAATAAATTCATTACTTAAACCTGAAATATAATGATCAACCAAGTCAGCCTGAGACTGAAACAACATAATCCAATCAATAAACCCAACCAGTAACGCATCAGGATCATCCACCAACATGCTACAAAAACTGGTCCATAACCTATTCGAATAAGATAGCATTAGGTCTAGACTCAAATCCAACACCATTGATCAATAAGAACATGAACAAGATAACCAACAACATCCTGAAAGCCATCTAGGTGTCCTACCAACACCACTTATCACATACATCAAAAGATATTCAACAAAGCTCTGTCGGTAGAACCCTTATCGGTGACCAAAAGTCTTACTAGAAAAAATGATAGCTCCTGAGTCATCAAATCCCGAACCAATAGATCGTGATACCCATCTTAATAGCATGAATGATAGATCCAAACCAAAGCCACAAGTCAAATCATACTGGAGCATACCAGATCAATATCATAAACCAACCACTCTATCGGAACCTACTAGAAGCCAGTAAACAACCAAAACAATCGGTGTTGCCATCAATGACAAAACATCAATGCAACACATAATCAATTCCACCAATTGCCAATAGAGTCTACCTTAGGAAGAGAATCACCAAACTCACTCAATTCAAAGGCTAAAACATTATCAACCAACATGTCTCTAGTCACATCAGTCACAATTATGATCTCCTCAATACCATCACTTTGTGTTTGTAAGATGGAGGTAAAGATCTAAGCACTTTAGCAACAATCTCCGATTCTTCCTATTTTCCACCAACACATCTAATATTGCACACTAGTTGATTCACCTTCTGCATTAAAGAAGTATTGATCTTATCTTTGCCCATCCTCAACATTTCATACTTTCCTTTTAGGATTTGGAACTTAGCAATATTCACATAGTTATCTCCTCAATACAAGGTTTCCAACTTATTCCAAATCTCATGAGCAGTCTACAATTCCTTAACATTTATTATATCAGAATTAGTCAAAACACTTAGAAGAGCTTCCTTATCCCTAATAAATTGTATTAAGCACTTTTGATCTCATCCGGAGTTGAAGGTTCATTTGCAAGAATAGTAAACTTATCTTTAGTAATAGCCCAGTAAGGTTCACCAATGCATCTCAGATGACACTCCATGTGATTCTTCCAAAGAGAGTAGTTAGTACCATCAAATCTTAGACTGTCCTTCTTGTAAGGTGTCATCCCGGATCACCTCAAGCGGTTAAGATTCTCTGGAGGAACCTAATTTGATACCAATTCATGGAAATAAGATAGACAATTGAGGGGGGGGTGAATCATTTGTCACCAAAACCTACACAACTTGAACTTAATCTTAGATCCGATAATTAAACATGAAAGCATAAATCAGAAACACACTAAGAACACACATAACACCAATATTTTTGAAGTGGAAAACCCAATAAAGGGAAAAACCATGGTGGGAACACACCCAAAATATAAGTATACTTTGTTAGAAGTATAGAAGTATTACAATGGGGAATGCACATGCATTCAGACACAGTGCTCAAAAACAAAAAGGGCTACAACTCAAGAAAGGCTCACTGCCTTACAAACAAATTTGGATCACATCTGGAAGTAATGAACTAGAAAATATCATCTCCTTAATGCTTGGTTATAGTTCTGGTTAAGCACATAACAACTTTCATTTCACACTTCTTCTCTGCCTCTGAAAGATGTATACATTTAGTGCACATACATACTTACTCTCATCCACAACATACTAAAATACAAAGATATTACATTTATTTATACATGACATCAACCTTGGAAAGATCAACAAGGTCGACCCAACATATTTAAAATAATTACAATGATATATTTGTTGATCAAATACAAATTATCACATGCAGACCAAAGAAATGTCGGCTAAGACATAGCATGGACCCAAATCATCACCTTGAACATGTTACACCTCCATGAATTATGCCTCAAACATCCGCAACATGCTACAAGCATCCAGTCGGCCAAAAAAATTCAAGAACACTAACACACCATATAAAAACATCAATTACGATCTCAACGATCAATACAGACCATCAACACGAATGACACACAATCTAGAAACATCCACAAGCATCATGAATTACCACAACAACATTTACACAAACACAAATTAATAGAATAATCAACATCACCATACTGAACCTCAAGAACACTAACTGCAAGGATTGTCAACTTGAAAAATCACTTGCAGAGAACCAAACCACAAACCACTTGAATTAAGGATACACATCAATGTCCCAAACATATCTCCAAATCCATAAATCAAGATATTACAATGCAGAGCAATGCAGATCAAAATATGGACACTCTGTCACCTTTGAACAATTGAAAAACCAACCACAACATAGATAACCATAACTCAATCAAATCTTCCTGCGGACTTCTGAAGCTTACACTAAATCATCTACAAACCCTTTAATATGCAAACTCTAACCTTCAACATGTTGACTATGCTGATCAAACCAGCTCACTAAACTTTACTGTATCACTGTCAAAGACAAAGAAATATGTTGACTTCATTGACAACACATCTCTCAAATATCTTTCAAGCACATATTTGCAGCATTCTTCTAACAATATCCAACATTATGGGGCTTTGAAAGGCCATTTGCCACTTTGCAGCGACCAACCTAATATTTGAGTCCATTAAAAACCCACTACCCTATTAGACTACAAAACTAGATAAAGAATGAGCATTGAGATAAAAAAAACAAGCCCATTTTTAATTTAATAAGGAAAATCATAAGCTTATTGGGCAAGTTTTTTAAAAGAAATAAATGCAACTGTGGAACCTAGCAAGGCATATCCTCTACAATGCCATCCAATAGTTTCTCACGTGTGACCATGCATTTTCACTCAATGTAGAGGTGGTCGAAATAAAATACGTCTATTGTCACTCCTTTTGGCTAGTTCATAACCTAAACAAATGAGCTAACCATTGAAAATTTTGGTCCCATCATCTCAACAGGAAGAAACAATTATGATTGCCAAAAAGTTCACATAATCATTGAGTAGTCAAGCCACCTCAGCCACAACCAGTCCCACCCGCATCATGAGATAATTTGAATTTCATTATCCTACTAATGCCAAGGAAGAGAAAATATCCTAGAAAAAATGTTAGACCAGAGTAAAACATGAAAATAACATACCAAGTTAAAACATGTCAGGCATCTATATAATTATCACTAATGCAACTCAGATTATAAAGATTCAATAACATCTATTCGGATTCCATCTGCTACCTTGTTAGCCATCTCGTCTACCATTTGGTTTCCTTCACTGAAAATGTGAATAAACATGACTACCTTGAATGACTAAATGATGTTCAAAGCCTTTTCTAGCAAGGCATTCAGTTTCCAGTTTGGATTTGCCTCTTTCCTCAAAGAATTAATCACTATTTCTAAATCTCCTTGAAATTATAATCTTTGAATGCCTAAATATTTTCATTTGAGAAGACCTAACACTAATTCTTGAAATTCTACTTGATTATCGGTTCCTTGCTTCATTGGTTCGGCCATTTTCTCTATATTCCTACCATCCCATTTGTAAATGGCACATCCTGCTCCTGGAATTCCTAGGTTTCCTTAAGTTGCTCCATCAAAAGTTAACTTATACCATACTTCTCATGAAGGTTTCCAAATGCAACTTGGTTGGCATAATTACTTTACTACCCCCTTCAAAAAAATTGGGGATATTTAAGTCCATTCCATCGTCCCCTAGTTAGTCCATCCCAATTAGTGAAAGAGGAGAATTTACGAGACTGCTTCTCATTTCTGCTATTAACTACATCCACAATAGCTATTTCAATTTTTTTAGTAATGTTTCTCTATTCATCTTGACCTCTTTGAATATTCTCCTATTCCTTTCCTTCTAGATTTCCCATACCAAAATTGAAGGGCTAGCTATCCACGATCCACTATAAAGATCGAATCTATTTAACATTGGCCAACTTTAGAGAAGACTTAATATTTCAGATAGAGGTAATATTGTGGCCCACCCTAGTTTAGTGCATAGCCATTACAAACATTTGAGAGAATAGGGTCACTAAATTACAAGATGGTTAATGGTTTCTTCTTCCTGCTCACATAGAACACATCTAGAGAGACCTTTGAATCCAATTTTCCTAAACCATTCTTCTATGACAACTCTCCCTTTCAGCATTGTCCAAGTATAGATACCAACTTTGGGTAAACATCCTTTATTCCACCACAACTGAAGAGGTAATTCTACTTGACTCCAATTTTTTTTCTTAGTGAGATCCTTATACTCCTCCTTAGCAGAGTATGAACATGAATTTGCCCTAGTCCATATCAATCTATCCCTTGAATCCTTGAGGTCCAATTGTCTACCCTGAAGAATCTCTTTGAGTTGTCAGATATCTTCTCTTGTGACTTGCAGATTATCAAGAGATTTTCACTCCCACTATAGGGCTTGTTGGCCATTTGGAGGAATTGATTATGTGTTGCATTGATGTTTTGTCATTGATGTCAACACTAGTTGTTTTGGCTGCCTTATCGGTATCCTTCTAGTCTCGGTAGGTTGTTTGGTTTCTGGTTGGATTAGATCATTATGATCCGGTATGCTTCAGTATGTTTGGGTTATGGAATTGCCTTATTCATGTTACACCTAATAATCCGACATCCGGAAATCCTCCTCCGGAAAACTTGAATAAGGAGATTGAGAATGATTATAGAGAAAGAGAAGCCCTCTTGTGTACACTTTTTTATCAAAAAATAATGGGATTAATAGACAAATCATCTGCAAAAGCTATATGGGACAAGTTGGAGACTCTTAATGAAGGTGACCCTGCTGTGAAGATTTCTAAACTTGATGGTTACCGGGTGAGATATGAAAACTTGAAGATGGAAGAAGATGAAAGGAGTACTGCATTCATGGAAAGGGTAAATGAGATTGTTATGGGAATTCAATGTTGTGGAGGAACTCTGAGTGAAGATAAAATTGTTTCTAAAGTTATGAGAGCTTTACCACCGTCTTACAAGATGAAGGCTACTACAATTAATGAATTGATAAAAATTGCTATGTTAGGACTCGGAGGCAACTGAGAGGGGGGGTGAATCAATTGTCAATTAATTTCAACCCAAATATAACTTAACCAAACTTAATACATAATACCAGTAAACCAAACTTTATGCCGATAGACAGTTTAACAATTAATAACAATACCGGTAAAGTTTAATGCATGAAACAAAAAGATAAATAACATACACAACACATAACACAATTATTTGTATGTAGAAACCCTGTAAGGGGAAAAACCATGGTGGGAAACCTTACCCACAATCAAATGATACTACTGTAGATAGTATGTGTGTACAATATGGGGTTTGCACATGCAAAAAGGCCAACTGCCTAGAGCTCACTGCTCAATCACAAAATGAGAGTCACACTAACTACAATTGGATGATTAAATCCAGTGATAATGTACTTCTCAAAATAGCATCTTCATATGCTAGATTTAGTATCGGTTAAGCTCTGATTTTCTTCTCTGAAAACCTTCCTTGAATCTTCAAATGATGTCTACGTGTATAGCTCTAATTATATTCACATATACCTTATTACAATCCTTTTCGCACTCCTCTACATAATCTCACAAATGAGATCTTACATCTATACCAAAACCTAAGACCACATGTGTAGATCGGCTTACAAAAAATATTAGAATTAAATCAATTACAAATTAATCAATGTGCAATGCATGATGCTAGCTCAATTCATTTACAATAATAACAAATCATCTCCATAACGTGTCATGCTGATCTAGAATAGATAATGCTTGTCGGTCCATAACCTAGACTTATTTGTCGGTAACAACAAATATGCAAACCCGATTAGAACAATGATCAAATCGCCAAAATCAAGTGTCCAAACAATGTCTTCGACATAACCAAGTAATCTCCAGATGATAATAGATCATCCTCAGTGTCGGTGAACAATATAACCTGTCAATGAACCAGATACCAGTGACTGTGCATAAGTCAGTGAACATGTTGGTGAACATAACCAAGAATCTCCAAGTGATGATATGCATTGAGAAGTGTTGACATCAATGAAAAAACCAATGCAACACATCCAAAATACCAACAATCTCCCCCTTTGGCATTGATGGAAACACAAGATGGAAAAACCATCTAAGTGCCAAAGCAGAAATGCCAAAAACCAAAAACCAACAATCTCCCAAAGAGATCATTATCCAGGAATCAAAATACAGATACAGAGAGTAACAATCTCTTCCCCAATGAATAATATCTCCCAAAAGATAATGTGTTTTTCCATAGATATCTCTCCCCCTTTGCCATCCAATGCCAAAGCAATACATAAACTAGATAACACAATTCATAGAACTTATTTCAAAATACCAACTTATTTAATTTATCCAACTACTCCCCCTAAGAAGTAGCTCTCCTCATCAAGGCCGGAAAAATATTTCTCTATTGATTCTGTCGGTCTGATGCCATGCTCCAACTGTCTAAGTTTCTACCAGTGAGGGTATAACTCCAAGCTACTCTCTTAGATATTCAAAAGTTTCCTTAGGCAAAGGCTTAGTAAAAATATCTGCAATCTACTCTTTATTGTTCACATAAACCAATTTCACTTCTTTTGCTTCAACATTCTCTTTTAGAAAACTTAATTTGATAGAAACATGTTTAGTTTTAGAGTGAAATACTAGATTCTTTGATATATCAATTTCTGCCATATTATCAGAGTAAATAATTATAGGTTCTTTGCATTTTACCTTTATGTCCTTCAACATTTGCTTGATCCATAAAACCAGTGTACAATTAGTTGTTGTTGCAACATATTCTGATTCTGCTGTTGATAGTGATGTACAACTCTGTTTCTTGCTCAACCATGAAATTAGTCTGCTGCCAAGAAAAAATGCTCCACCAGTTGTTCTTTTTTTGTCATCTACATCTCCTGCCCAATTTGCATCTGTGTATGCACATAAATCAAAATTTTCATCTTTAGGATAGCATAAACCAAGATTTGTTGTGCCTTGTAGATACCAGAAAATCCTTTTTACTGTTGATTCATGATTTTCTTTAGGATCACTATGAAATCTTGAAACAATACATATTGCATTCATAATATCAGGTCTTGTTTGTGTCAAATACAATAAACCTCCTATCATAGATTTGTATCTTGTCAGATTAACATGTGTTGATTCATCCTTCAAAGATAGTTTATCAATTGTAGTCATAGGTGTACTTACTGGTTTAGAGTTTTCCATGCCAAATTTCTTAAGTAATTCCTTCAAGTACTTTGATTGATTTATGAATATACCTCTATCAGTCTATGAAATCTGCAATCCTAAAAATAATTTTATCTCCCTAATCATAGACATTTCAAATTCTTCCTGCATCTTATTAGAAAATTGTTTACACAATCCATCTTCTCCTCCAAAAATGATATCATCAACAAAAACTTCAATAACCAAGATGTCATCATTAGTCACTTTGTAATATAAGTTGTTGTCAGCATTACCTTTAGTGTAACCAAGCTTCAAAATGTATTTGTCCAATCTAGCATACCAAGCTCTGGGAGCTTGCTTCAATCCATATAGAGCTTTCCTTAACCTGCAAACCGTATCTTTGTCATCTGTCAAAGAAAATCCATCAGGTTGTTCAATGTAAACTTCCTCTTCAAGATCACCATTCAGAAATGCACATTTAACATCCATTTGATATACTTTATAGTTCTTGTGTGCTGCAAAAGCTAAGAATAGTTTGACTGCCTCAATTCTAGCTACCGGTGCAAAGGTTTCATTGTAATCAATTCCTTCTTTCTATGAATATCCTTTACACATTAATCTTGCTTTGTTTTTTATTACCTTACCATCTTCATTAAGCTTATTTCTAAATGCCCATTTAGTTCCAATTACATTTTTGTCTTTAGGCCGGGGAACCAATGTCCATGTGTTATTCTTTTCAATTTGTTCCAATTCATCTTCCATAGCCTTAATCCAATGTTTCTCTTCACATGCTTCATTAATAGTTGTTGGTTCAATTTGAGAAATTAGGCATACCTCTTCATTTGCCAATCTTCATATAGTAATAACTCCTTGATACTTATTCCCAATTATCTGACTTTCAGAGTGATTCAATCTTACATACGTGGGTGTATTCACTTGTTGTTCTTCAGTCACTATGGAATTCTCAGATGATGTCGGTGTGACTGGATCAACATTATGTACCGGTGTACTTATTGTAGGTTCACTTGTGATTATCTCTATTTGTGGTTCAGAGTCCATTGACCTTGAACTACCTCTATACTGTTCATCAATCTTCACATTTGCACTTTCAACAATTTTCTGCAATCTCTTGTTAAAACATCTATATGCCTTGCTCTTAGATGAATAACCAAGAAATATTCCTTCATCGCTTCTAGGATCAAATTTACCAAAATAATCATCTCTCCTAATATAACATTTTTTTCCAAATATTCTAAAATATTTAAGAGTGGGAGTATTACCAAACCATAGTTCATGAGGGGTCTTACTAGTTTCACCTTTGATGTGAACTTTGTTGAATGTATAAACAGTTGTATTGATTGCTTCTCTCCAATACACATGAGGTAGGTTTGCTTTAGATATCATTCTTCTAGATGCATCCAAAATAGTTATGTTCTTCCTTTCCACACCTCCATTTTGTTGGGGTGTTTGACGTGCTGATAATTGTCTTCTGATTCCATTCACTTCATAGAATGTATTAAAGTCCTTAGATGTGAATTCATCTCCTTGATCTGATCTCAAACATTTGATTTTCTTACCGGTTTCATTCTCTACCATGACTTTGAATAGTTTGAATTTCCCAAAAGCTTTTGATTTCTCTCTAAGAAAAGTAACCCAACACATTCTAGAATAATCATCAATGATTAGCATAAAATATCTATCTCCTTGTAAACTTCTAGTTCTTTCTGGACCACACACATCAGTATGAATTAAGTCAAGAAAATTATTAGAATTATTTGGAATACTCTTGAAAGTTTCTCTAACTTGCTTTCCAATTTGACATTCCTTACATACCGGATTGTGAGGTTTAACAATCTTAGGCAAATCCCTTACTGCCTTAGTTGTACTGATTTTCACAATGCAATCAAAATTTACATGACAAAGTCTTTTATGCCATAATCAACATCTATCAATATGTGCAATCAAGCATGTCTTCTCATTGTTATTCAAATGAAAGATATTACCCCTAGTCTGATTACCGATTGCAATTTCCAAACCAGTTCTATTCATGATTTTGCATTTACCATTCTTGAATTGTAACTGAAATCCCTTTTCAACTAATTGACCAACACTCAAAAGATTATGCTTCAAACCTTCAACATAATAAATATTATCAGTATTGTGCTTACCATCAAAATATATAGTGCCTTTTCCTCTAATCAAACAAGATTTGTCATCCCCAAATCTTACTAGACCTCCATTGTATTCCTGAAAGGTTAAGAATTTACTCTTCTCACCAATCATATGATGTGAACATCTGGAATCAATGGTCCATTCATCCTTTTCTTCAATTTTAGCTGTCAGGGCCTACTCTACCAATTGAACAATAGGTGTTGGTTGATCTTCTATTATTGCAACAAAAGACCATCCCTTGTATGTCAGTTCCTCATCAGAATCATCAGCAACTCCTTCATCAGCATAGTAGCATGATTTATCTCTATTCTTCTTAAATCTGTATCTCTAATATTCAGGGTTAGGCTTATATATTCTTTTATCTTCTTCTTTCAATCTTGCATGTCTATCAGGACACCTAGATGCCATAAGACCAATTTTATTGCAGTTAAAACATTTAAATGGTGCTTTACCTTCATACTTACTTCCAACTGGACCTTTAGGCATTTTCCTTGCAAATAGTGCTTCAAGCTCTTCAAGTTCTTCATTTTCTCTTCTGATTTCTTCAATTTCTCTAGTATAGAGTGTTTGCCAATCAGATTTTTCAGATGATGATGATGTTGTTGTGGATGACGAAGCTTTGAAAGCCAAATCTGTCTTAATTGTAGCAACAGGACCAAATTCCTCAAGTTCAAAACCTGAAAGTTTTCCAACCAAAGTATCTCTAGATACTGACGCATTAGGCATTGTTCTCAATTCATTAATAGCAGTTACTTTCATTTTGTATGCCAATGGAAATTCTCTTAAAACTTTAGAAATAATTTCATCTTCACTTAAGTATCCTCCACAACATTGTATACCCAAAAAAATTTCATTTACTCTTTCCATAAAAGCAGAAATCCTTTCATCTTCTTCCATTTTCAGATTTTCATACCTGACCTGGAAGCATTCTAGTTTTGCAATTTTGACTATGGTATCACCTTCATTCAATGTCTCCAATTTATCCCTAATATCTTTAGCAGTAGATCGATCTGATAATCCCATGATTTGTTGATCTGACAATGCGCTCAAAAGTGCTTCTCTTGCTTTGCAATCATTCTCCTTGTCTTTAGCCATGGTTGGTGGATTAGGTTGACCTTGACTAGGACCAACATATCCATTCTTTGTAACATCCCATATGTCTCTTCCAATGCAATTCAGATGTGTCTCCATCTTGATCTTCCATAGACCATAGTTAGTTCCATCAAGCTTTGAATTGTTCTTCTTGAAATAGTTAGTTGCCATAGAATCTCCTCAAGCTATTAAACTTCTGCAAAAACAGGACTAGGCTCTGATACCAATTGTTAGGACCCAGAGGCAACTGAGAGGGGGGTGTGAATCAGTAGTCAATTAATTTCAACCCAAATATAACTTAACCAAACTTAATACATAATACCAGTAAACCAAACTTTATGTTGGTAGACAGTTTAACAATTAATAATAGTATCGGTAAAGTTTAATGCATGAAACAGAAAGACAAATAACATACACAACACATAACACAATTATTTGTACGTGGAAACCCTATAAGGAGAAAAACCACAGTGGGAAACCTTACCCACAATCAGATGATACTACTATAGATAGTATGTGTGTACAATATGGGGTCTGCACATGCAGAAAGGCCAACTGCCTAGAGCTCACTGCTCAATCACAAAATGAGAGTCACACTGACTGCAATTGGATGGTTAAATCCAATGATAATGTACTGCTCAAAATAGCATCTTCATATGCTAGATTCAGTACCGGTTAAGCTCTGATTTTCTTCTCCAAAAACCTTCCTTGAATCTTCAAATGATGTTTGTGTGTATAGCTCTGCTTATATTTGCATATACCTTATTACAATCCTTTTCGTACTCCTCTACATAACCTCACAAATGAGATCTTACATATATACCAAAACCTAAGACCAAATGTGTAGGTTGGCTTACAAAGAATATTACAATTAAATCAATTACAAATGAATCAATGTGTGATGCATGATATCATCTCAATGCATTTACAATAATAGCAAATCATCTCCATAACGTGTTGTGCTGATCTGGAATAGATAACGCTTGTCAGTCCATAACCTAGACCTATTTGCCGGTAATAAAAAATATGCAAACCCGATTAGACCAATGACCAAATCGCCAAAACCAAGTGTCCAAACAATGTCTTCGACATAACCAAGTAATCTCCAGATGATAATAGATCATCCTCAGTGTCGATGAACAATATAACTGTCAGTGAACCAGATACCGGTGATTGTGCATAAGTCACTGAACATGCCGCTGAACATAACCAAGAATCTCCAAGTGTTGATAGGTGTTGAAAAGTGTTGACATCAATGACAAAGCCAATGCAACACATCCAAAATACCAACAGGCTAATACTTTTGTCAATAGAGATACGTTGGTTGGGAAATTATCTGCTTTTGAGCTTGAAGAATTTGGACCTTTTGGAGCTGTGAAGTCTAAACCTGCTTTTCATGCATCTACATCATCAACTGGAAAGCAATATTGGAAAGCTTTATATGAAAAGGAATTGGATGATATGAAGAGAGAAGATGAATAATTTGAGCAAATTGAAGCCTTATTTGCTCGAAGAGTACCTAAAGGACCAGTAGGAAGTAAGTATGAAGGAAAAGCACCTTTTAAATGTTTTGCATGTAATAAGATTGGTCATTTTGCATCTAGATGTCCTGAAAGGAATTCAAGATTTGAAGAAAGAGCTAGAAGATATTTTAAGCCTAACCCTGGATATCAGAACAAGTATAAGTACAGGAAAAATAGAGACAAATCATGGTACATAGAAGATGAGGAAGGTGTGATTGATTCCGATGATGAACCGACACAAGACTCTGCTAGTGGTTCTGACAATGGAAAGGGATGGGTGTTCTTTTCTATCAAAGAAGATGTTCCACCATTGGAAGAGAATCTACCTGAAGAGAAGGGACTAGCTACAAAAATTGAAGATAAGGATGAATGGGTAATTGACAGTGGATGTTCACATCATATGACTAGAGATAAAAGGAAGTTTCTATCTTTGCAATAATTTGATGGTGATCTAGTTAGATTTGGAGATGACAAAGCATGCATGATCAAGCGAAAAGGAACTATATCATTGGATGGTAAGCACAATACTAATAATATTTATTATGTTGAAGGTTTAAGGCATAATATTTTGAGTGTAGGACAATTGTTGGATAAGGGATTTCAATTGCAGTTCAAGGATATAAAATGCAAAATCATTAATAGATCTGGTTTGGAGATTGCAACTAGTACACAAACAAAAGGTAATATATTTCATTTGAATTCTAGTCAGAAGATATGTTTGATTGCCTAAATTGATGAGATTTGGCTATGGCATAAAAGGCTATGTCATGTGAATTTTGATTGCATTGTAAAGATCAATTCAACTAAGGCAGATAGAGATATACCTAAGATTGTGAAGCCCTATAATCCGGTATGCAAAGAATGTCAAATGGGAAAATAGGTCAAAACCTCTTTTAAGAGTACACAACAAAAATCTAATGATGTTCTTGATCTTATTCATATTGATTTGTGTGGCCCTACTTGAGTTAAAAGCTTTCAAGGTGATAGATATTTTATGCTAATCATTGATGATTATTCTAGAATGATGTGGGTTACTTTTTTAAGGGAGAAATCTGAGGCTCTTGAAAAGTTTAAAATCTTTAAGGCTAAAGTTGAGACAAAGACAGGATTGAATATTAAATGTTTAAGGTCAAATCATGGTGGATAATTCAGATCCGGTGAGTTTAATAACTTTTGTGAGAAGCATGGTATAAGGAGACAACTTTTTGCCCCTGGACACCTCAGCAAAATGGAGTTGTGGAAAGGAAAAACATAATTATCTAGGATGTTGCTAGAACAATGATGATGGAAGCTAGTCTACCTCATATCTATTGGAGAGAAGCAGTGAGCACAACAATTTATACATTCAACAAAGTATGTATCAATGGAGAAACCGGTAAGACACCTTATGAATTATGGTTTGGTAATACACCTACAGTTAAGTATTTCAGAATCTTTGGTAGTAAATGTTATATCAGGAGAGATGATATCATTGGAAAATTTGATCCTAGATGTGATGAAGGAAAATTTCTTGGTTATTCTAATGAAATAAAAGCATATAGATGTTAGAACAAGAGATTGCAGAGAATTTTGGAGAATGCTAATGTCAAGGTGGATGAGCTAAATAAAAGTCAAATCAGAGTTTATGAGCAAGAACCAGTAGTGGAATTGATCATAACTAAACTGGTAATACCTTTACCAGAATAGAATATTGAACCAATTACTCCAACAATATCAAAAAATTCAACAATAACTGAAGAACCATGAAGAGGAACATAGATTCAAAAGACTCCTAGCTATGTGAGATTGAATCATTCAGAAGATCGGATCATTGGGGATAAGAACAATGGAGTGATGACAAGAAGGAGATTGGCATCTAATGAGGTATGTTTAATTTCTCAAGTTGAATTAGTATCAGTAATTGAAGCATGTAAAGATGAATGTTGGATGAAAGCTATGGAAGAACAATTAGATCAGATTGAGAAGAATAACACATGGACTTTAGTTCCCCGACATAAAAATGAGAATGTTATTGGAACAAAATGGGTTTTTAGGAATAAACTAAATGAAGATGGACAAGTTGTAACGAATAAAGATAGATTGGTTTGTAAGGGATATTCTCAGAAGGAAGGAATTGATTGTGGTGAAACTTTTGCACCTGTAGCTAGGATTGAAGCTGTAAGATTATTTCTTGCCTATGCTGCACATAAAAACTACAAGGTCTATCATATGGATGTTACATCCAAATTTCTGAATGGGGATCTCGATGAGGAAGTTTATATTGAGGAACCTAATGGTTTTTTAATTTCAGATGATAAAAACATGGTTTGCGGGTTAAGGAAAGCTTTATATGGATTGAAACAAGCACCTAGAACTTGGTATGCAACACTGGATAGATATCTTTTCAATCTTGGTTTCACTAAAGGTAATGCTCATAGTAATCTATATTATAAAGTCACTGATGATGATATACTAATTATTTAAGTTTTTGTTGATGACATCATTTTTGGAGGTGAAGATACCTTGTGCATGAAATTTTCTAAGAATATGGAGAAAGAATTTGAAATGTCTATGATTGGGGAAATGAAATTTTTCTTAGGTTTACAGATGTACTCGGACTGATAAAGGTATTTTAATATGTCAAACTAAGTATGCTAGGGAATTGTTGAAGAAATTTGGTATGGTAGACTCTAAACTGGTAAGTACTCCTATGGTTACAAGTGAGAAATTGTCAAGGAAAGATGAATCTGCACCGGTAATTCCTACAAGATACAAATATATGATTGGAGGTCTGCTATAATTGACTCAGACTAGGCCTGTCATAAGGAATGTTGTTTGTATTGCATCAAGATATCAAAGTGATCCTCAATAAAATCATGAGAGTGCGGTGAAAAGAATTTTTAGATACTTGCAAGGTACATCTGAATATAGTTTGTGGTACCCTAAGGATGATGACTTTACTCTATGTGCATATACAAATGCAACTCGGGCAGGTGATGTTGATGACCAGGAAAGTACTTCTGATGGAGCTTTCTTTCTTGGAAAGAAGTTGGTTTCATGGATCAGAAAGAAACAAGCATGTACTTCTTTATCTACTGTTGAAGCTATGTTGTTGTTGCTACTAGCTATACACAAGTTCTATGGATGAAGCAAATGTTGAAGGATATTAAAGTGCATTGCATTGGACTGGTAGTTATTCACTGTGATAACTCTGTTGCTATTGACATATCAAAGAATCCAATATTTCACTATAAGACAAATCACATATCTATCAAGTATAACTTTTTAAAGGAGAAGGTGGAAGAAAATTAAGTTAGACTAGTTTATGTGAACACTAAAGACCAGATTGCAGACATTTTCACTAAACCTTTACCTAAAGAATCATTTGAGTACTTGCGAGACAGATTAGGGGTTTCTACCCCTTTGGCAAAGAACTGATTGATGTTATTTGGCATCAGTCCGGTATGCATTATCAAATATATTATTCATTCTGAATTGATGTGGCGATGCTACTACTCAAGGGGAGTAGTTAGCCTTGTGATTCAGTGGTTTTTGCTTTGACATTTTTGTCAGATTTTTGGCATTGATGTAAAAGTGGGGGAGATATATGTGAAAAATAGAGCTTTATAGAGATATCATTCACAAGGGGAGTTTGGTCTTTGTTTCAGAACTTCATTGCTATATCTTGGTATGGAAGATTGTTGGCTCTCTTCCATTGGGGGAGACTTGTTTGGCATTTCTTGGCACTTGGATGTTTTTCACATCTAGTGTGGCCATCAATCCCAAAGGGGGAGATTGTTGGCCATTTGGAGGAATTGATTATGTGTTGCATTGATTTTTTGTCATTGATGTCAGCACTAGCTATTTTGGTTGCTTTACTGGTATCCTTCTAGTCTCGGTAGATTGTTTCGTTTCCGGTTGGATTAGATCTTTATGATCCGGTATGCTCTGGTATGTTTGGCTTATGGAATTGGCTTATTCATGCTGCTCAGATTCATGTTCAGTCAGTTGGTTTTGATCTGGTGATCAGATGCTATCTTGTATGCTGGCCAGCTTGGTTTGTGGTTCTAGCGAGGGTTTCACCGACAGAGCTTTGATGAATATCTTTGATGATATGCACAAGTGGTGTTGGTCTGGCTTCTAGTGGAGATTCAGGATATTGATGGTGATCATGTTTGAGACTTAGTTGATTAGGATCATTTATTTAGTGTGTGTAGACTTATAATGGATCCTGATATTATCTAAGTTATGGACTAGCTTAATGTAATGTGTGGATTGGACTTCTCGATGTGTTTCTGAGATGTCTTATGGGTTGGATATTATTTTTTTGGTCTCAGGCCAACATGTTTTGTAATTATGTAATTGGTTTATTGTTTGGTGGTCGACCTTATTGTTTATGGTTGAGGGTTTGTATATATTTGATGTAAGATCTCATTGTAGATCATATGTGAGGATGTGTATGTGGGAATAGTGTAATAATCATTTAGGTAGAGGATTTGGTTGATCATTGGTGATCAAGCTGGGTTTATGTAAGAGGATTTAGTCCTGATCTAGTATTGAGCTTAACCAAAACTATATTTAGGCATAGGAGATGCTATCTTTTCAACTCATTCTTTCTTCCGGATTGTAGTCTGGATTTCTATGTAGTCAGTGAGACTCCTTTTGTGATGAACAGTGTTCTCTAGGCTATTGGCCTTCCTGCAAGTGCATGCCCCTCAATTGTAATTCACATACTTACTACAGAAGTATTATGTGATTGTGGGTAGGCTTAAAACCGTGTTTTTCCCTCTATCGGGTTTTCCACATACAAATATTGGTGTCATGTGGATGGTATTTATTCTCTGATTGTTGTTTATGCTTAATTGGTTTGTATGTTATTTTGGTATTCGATATATGCATTCCCATATTAATCTTTTGGGTTCCTGTATTAAATTTTTAATTGCTTGAGGTTCCGGTAATCTGGTGACAACTGATTCACCCCCCCCCCTCTCAGTTGTCTTCCTATTATTTGAGTTGTCTAATAGGGATTTCCCTACATCTTCAAAGCTTACTTAATTATTTATATGAAGACCCCAGATCCTTTGGAAACTAGATTTTAATCTTTTCATTATTTATCAATGAGATGATTGGAGGATATCCCCCCCACTAGTCATCCCAGAATAGTGCCTTAGAGTTGTTAGCTACATCCCAAGTCAGCCTCTTTATGATCAATTCTCTACATGAGAGGATGAAGTTCCACACTCTGAACCCTTTAGGAAGGTTGATTGTTCTAAATATAGACTCTGGGTCTACACCTACAAGATATTTTTCCTATAATATTTTAACCCACTTGAGATGAGGTTGCTCATATAGTTTCCACACCAATTTTGTACCTAAAGCCTTATTCTGCCAAATTTGATTCCTCAAACCAATCCTACAATACTCTTTAGGTGTGTAAATTGAATCTCAGGCTATTAGGGCCATTTTCTTCTTATCCTTCATTCCTTGCCGGAATAAAGATATCATTCTCTTATTTAACCTCTCAAAAGCACCTACAAGGGGAGCAAGACAAGACATGAGATAGATGGACAATATGGATAGAACTATGCTAAGAATAACTACTCTACTAGCCCATGTTAACCATCTACCTTTCCAAGGAGTCAAATTCTTATCCATCTTCTCCTTTAATGGATCCCATAGTTTGGATCACCTGATGCCACTTTCAGGAGGGAGATCTAGATATTTACAAGGAAGAATACCCTTATTAAACCTCAATATTCTCAGAATTTCTCTTTCCATCCATGGTTGAATAAAGAAGAAGAAAACCTCTGAGTTTTCTAGGCTAATTTTTTGGCCTAATACCTTGGTGTATTTATCCAAGATTATCTTAAAATTTGTGTCCTCCTGTGAGGATCCTTCTCCCATTAGCATTATATCATTTGCAAATTGTTGATGTGACACAAGAGGGACAATACTGGTAATACTAATTCCTTTAACGTGTACCAGAGATTATGATTTTTGAATGTTTTTCCCTAATTCCTCTACTATGATAATAAACAAGAAGGGAGCAAGTGGATCCCACAACCTTAACCTCTAGAGGACTCAATATATCCCTTAGAAGAACCATTAATAATCATAGAGAATTTTGGAGTGGATATGTAGTAAAAGATCAATTAGATCCACTATTTGTTGAAACCAAAAGCTTCTAGACATTTTTGTAGAGGAATCTCCAATCTACCTTATCATATTCTTTCTTTATGTCAAGTTTGATTAGCATACTCGACATTTTTTTTGTCTAGCTGGAGTGAATGGTCTCCTCAACTATAATGATATCATCTAAAATAGATCTACCAGGCACAAAACTTCATTTCTCCTTCGAAATGATCTTTTGTAGTACTATCCTTAGATGATTAGCTAAAGATTTAATGAATACCTTATACAGATTATTGCATAGGGAGATTGGTCTATAATCCTCAAATCCTCTTATGGACTCCTTTTTAGGGATCAAAACTAAAAAGGTGTTATTAATTTCCTTTAGAAATCTGCCTCCATTTCTAGCTACTTCCAAAGCTTCTATCATCTCACAACTTAATATGTACCAACATTTTTTATAAAAACCAACCGGAAACCTATCTGGTCCAAGAGTTTTGTTTGGATGTAATTGGGACAAGGCTAAATGTATTTCTGCCTCAATAAAATTTGCTACCAATTTGAGATTTTGTCTCTCAAATATCTTATTGGGGATATAAGATAACATCTCTACTTGGTTTGTTAAGTTGGATCCTTCCCAATTGTTGAATTTTTTTTCAAAGTAATTAACACTTTCTTTGGCTACTTCTTATGGCTTATCCACCACTTATCCATCTTCTTTGGTGATACTTGAAGATCCTATTGGTGCCTCTTCTAACCTTGGTGCTAGCATAATTTTTTTTTGAGTTGCTATCCCACGCTTCCAACCAGGTTTCTCTGGATTTCTACCCCTAGTAAATCTCTTTCTTAGCTAGTAATTCTTGATACTCCACAAGAAGAATCATTTCTTTCTCATAAATCTATGTGTCCATTCCCATTTTAATGACATCTTCAGAAACTATCTTCAACTCATCCTCCACTTCCTTTTCCTTATAAAACTATTTTGGAATTTTTCTCTATTCCATTTCAATAGCTTTTGTTTTACTGATTTCATTTAGGAAACAAAGAAGAACAATTTTGATCCAATAAAGTTTTCCTCCTTCCACCATCTCTCAATGAGATCAAAAAATTCCTCATCCTTCATCCACATGTTTTCAAATATAGAGCGACTATGTCTGGGTTTCTACTCTTCCAAGGTATCTAACATTACTGGGTGGTGATTTGATCCTACCTAAGCTACAATGGTAGAACCCATTTCTCTCTTAAAGGATAACACATCCCCATTAAACAAGAACCTGTCTATTTTATTTTGCTATATTGCTATTAGCCTCTTCATCTGTTATTCCAGGTGAAAACCATGTTTTCACACTTAATATCCAAAAGATTGTCCTGGGTGACCCAGTCTATGAAATCAATTTGTGTTTTTATCTCCCTTTGAATTCCACCTTTCTTTTCTAATAGATGTAGAATAGAATTAAAGTCCCCTCCTATGATTGTGTGGGAGAAATCATAATTGATGATAATTTCATCAATGTCTCTCCACAATGATTTTTTTTATCAGCTTGAGTTGGCCCATAAACATTTATCACTATAACTCTTACCCCACTATTCATACTCTTCACAAATTCTACCATCCAATTACTTATCTCTGCTGTCAACTATACATCCACCCTTCTAGGGTTCCACAAAATGGATATTTCTCCTACGGCTCCTTCAGCTTGAATTGCCTTAATTTACCAAAAACCTATACCCTTCTTGAATCCTTCCATTTCCACATTCAATTTGGTTTCTTGTATTAAAACTACCTTTGGTTGCAAATTTTTAATACCACACTTAATTAAGCACCTCTTGTTAAGGGCATTGAGGACCCTGACATTCCAAGTTAGTAGCGTCATGATTCCTTGCAAAGGATCTTCCCCTTCCCTACATTCAAAGGTGATGTTATCTTGGTTTGATCTACAACAAATCCATTTATTAGCCTAAGTTCATCTAATGATTTCCTTCCTCTCTTTTTACCACTTGATTTGCCACAATCTAGTTTTTCTCTCTGAGGACAACAAAGGCATAATCCCAGATAATCCCAACCTCTTTCCTCTTCCTCCATGTTAGCATGTTTTTTTTCCTCCAATAGTAAACCTTGCTCCATCTCTTCTATCCCATAATTTTCAAGGATACTCTACACCATTTTGTAAGTGGCTTCTCTAAGAATCTTTGAATTTATGTTTGTTGAGGGGGATAGATCTAGAAATTCACAAATAGCATCTAATTTAGTCAGGCAATTCTCTAGTCCAGGGGTTTCCATGATTATCTTAGGGACTCTTTTCTCATTTAATTTCCCTTCCATATCAATGTTTTATTTTTCTTTAAGGACATTCATCTAATCAAAAATCTCTTTGTTGAGAGCATCACTATCCTTCTTTAGGTCCTTCAATTCACCAATATAAGTTTTTCTTCTACTCTAATTCTCTGGGTTTTGAGACTCCCTTCATTTCTCTCCAAGATTTGCTCCAAATTTAAACTTGAGATTTCTACAATCTTGTTTGATCCCTCCGACCCTAAATTTATGCTCCTTATTACTTCATTTTTCTCTTCATGATTCATTTGAGTAGGTTCTAGAGCTAGATTTGTTTGATAATCCAGATTATCCCCCAAAATCTTATTCTCTAATTGAAAGGCTTCCTTATTCAAAACCCCCATGTTTTGTGTGTTATCAACCTTTTCATTACTTGCTTTCTTGCTTTGTTATGGTTGTTCCTCATTATTTCTCATGTCCAAATTAATAATTTGGGGATTGTTTGATCCTGGTAAGGGGGCAAAACACCTAGTTTTCATGTCTGCCCTCATTAGACATTTCCCAAGGTTTTTATTCCTCAAATCCTCAATATTTTGTTTCCATCTTCCAAATTCTAATAGAATTTCCCAATTCTTTATAGATTCCTAAATTTGAATCAATCTCCACATACAAGTTGGCCATGTCGCCTAATTTCCCATTCAAAAAGTCCTCTTCAATACCTAGACAAGTGCCCAATGCATCCCCTACTCTAATTAGGGCTTCTTCTTGCCAAAATTCTAATGGAAGGCCCACCAAACTAACCCATATTTCTTTTTTGACTATATTATGGTTTTCGTGGATCAAAGCCTAAGTTTCAATTGAGTCTATAAAACCTATAACCCTTGAAAAAAATAGGCATACCATACAATATATCCATTTTCAAATTAGGGTCTATGCATTCTATTAGAAAAAACTTATTTTGTAGGGGTTGTTGGTGCTCAAAACCACAAATTGGAAAACCAAAAGACTTTGCCAAATCCTAAAGCAGTCCAATCAGCCTTGGCCAACAAACAGGGAGAGTCAAAGACTAAATCCCTCCACACTTTAGGCTCCACTAAACCTAGGTGGGTATACCTCACACTCTCAAGCACAAAAGAGATTATATAAAGTGGATTTAAGCCTTTTAGCAAATTACAAACTGGCAAATTGTTGTCTGCAATTATGCTTTATTATGTGCTTTAAATAAATGCCTTTGAAAAGAAATGATTGTGAATGTATATTGAAAATGAGATTGCTTTCATGACCTAAAAGACACATGCATAGATCAGTTCATATAGGATTTGGAAAGAATATTTTTCTGTCAAGGACCTTGAATGCATATAGATCAAAACCTTGAAAAATCAATAACAGACTAGTGCCTATATCCAAGGATATATATATGACACTTTGTGGACAAAATATCTTATCAACTCAAGAGACAATTTCTCATCAACTATGAAGGTTCAGTATGTGTTACACAAACAATAAGAACTCAATCTTTCACTTAATTTAACAACATGTGATTCACATCATAGAAAATCTATAAACAAGTTTATCAAGAGGACAAAGATAACTCATCAACACAAAAGTGTACACAATATTTGGAAAAAGAGACAATGAATCTTGTATATTAATCTTTAGGAAATAATTGCATACATAAGCTGCACTTTTAAATACTTCATTACATATTGCTTGCACAAAATGATACTTCTTCTTACTATAGACTTCTCTAATACAAAATGATATTCAATCCTTATAACATTGTGTTGTTCTTATGACTCTCCCCTCATATCTACATTTTTTAACCACTTATATATGTGGTTGAATGGGCACAATACCCTTATTGGGGTGAAAAGTCATTATTTTACATTAAAATTAACAAAGCCCTTTGAAATTAATATGGAAACTAGTTAGTCAATAACCTTTCTTTAAGCTATCTTTTAGGTTTTTGTTTGGTTAGCTGCCTTAAACTTTAGATAAAAATCTGAATGTTTTTGTGGTGGTAGGAAACATCCATTTCTAAAATGGGTCTTCATCATATTTGATATTTGCTTACATTTTCATTTCAAGATGATATCTTCTTTCATGCGGGTTGAAATAACAGCCTTTTCAGCCTTCTTACGGTCTTCTGTATGGCCTACAACCAAAAACACATTGTACAGATCTGATATTTTTTACTGGAGGTTGGAAACTTGATTTTATGAAATGGACATTTATTATATTTTCATGTTTCATTCATTTTAATTCTTTGTTCATATCATCTTTTCTACATATCAAAAACACTAGTCTTTCATGGGGTCCATTGGAATTAATTTATTCATATCCTCCTTTACTCTAGTTGTTCAAATCATTAATCATCCATCATGTGTAATTTCCATGAAGTGAACACCATTCTTAATAGTAGGGTGCTTGAAATTATTTGGAAATTTGAATCCCCAATAGGGGTCAAAAGCATAACTTTCCTCGATAGGATTCTCTCCACCATGCTATAATCTCCTCCTGTAAGCCCTCAGATTCATTCCATTTGACAAATAAAGATCTTTCCTTCAATTGTTCCACAAATGTTTTAAGAAACTTTGGTGGGAGAACTACCATTTTACTTCCAATTTTCTTCACATAAGCAAGATCTCTTCTCTGCATAGATCCCTCTATAACTTTGTTGGGCCAATGTTCTCCTCCACCCCAAGGTTTTGTTTTCCATTGTGTATTTCTATTTTGGATCTTAAAATGACTATCTCTTCTTGATTCCTCCCATGTCCAACGGGAAAATTTGTAGGATCCTTTAGTGCTTTTCGAACCCAGTCCATTCCATAAGCCAACATGATTCCATTTAGGGTTTTTCTCCTACTGGTTAAGAGAAATTCTATCTTTCCTCTCACCAATCAAGATACAGTTTGCATTTGTAGCCACTGTATTACTTTTTGATTTGACATTTTCAATCTTATTCTCCCATTACCATGGCCTATGTTGCAGAAACAATGAGGAATCATTCCTTCTCCATGGCCTCCATTACAGAGGCTCCCGACGCACCATTTTTAAAAAACCCAAGCCTTCTATTAATTAAATAGATCTTTATTTATTTAATTAATTCATCAAGTCTTTTCTAAGCATTTCCCCATTTAAGTAAATATTTTTTTAATTTAAATTATTCTTTCCCTAAATTAAATAAATATTTAATTTATTTAATTGGTTCCACCTCTTTTATTAATTAAATAAATCTTTATTTATTTAATTAATTCATTAACTTTTTCCTCCCATGACAAGCGTCATTCATCTCTTAATCCACCTTTAACAATCTCTCTAATATTTTTACTATTTCCTATACCTAAACTTAAGTCCTAGCCAACCATTTATCCTTCCACCTCTTAATCTTAGCGCTCCAATTTTAGGGTGTTCTCTATAAAAGAGGTTCCTTCCTCTCTCTTTGTAATCAATTAATTTCTAGTGTGTCCAAACTTTGTCGACTTGCATGCTAGAACCACATCTATTCTCTATTGAGCTCTTGTGCACACATAAAATCTGAGAGAAACAATATCAAGCAAGATCAATGGAGATCAAACCCATGGAACATGTGAATGGTATAATCTGGTTTAATCTGTTGTTTACATGTTTATGGTTCTTCATTTATGTTATGTTGGATTTCTTTGTAGGTCTAGGCTTTTAGTGGTTGAATCTCTTAGGATTTACAATATTATAACATTCAATTTAAGACTCTGCATCATTCCTTTCACTTTGCACACACTCACATCCTAGCTTTTAATAATAAAGTGTCCATCCCCATCATGGCTTGTCATTGATCTACCTAAGGTCATTTAGCCATCCATAATAAAGTTTTTTTTTTCGTTTGCTTCAACCTTAACAAATAGGTACTATCTATAACTAGGGGCATATCCTCGACCTAGTGATGAAAATGGAGCCTTGGTATCACATGTTGTGAGAAGTATCACTTCTTGATACCTTCTCTTTGCACACAATTCACAATAAAGGTTCATTTGCATTATTGATCCGTAATAAAGTTTATGATCTTCTTCACAATAAAGTATCAGTTTCATGGAGTGACCCAGTTTTAGATGAGATATGAATACTTTTGATCTTCAATAAAATCAATCTTTTGGCAAAATCAGATTCTAGCAGATTTTTGAGATGTTTGTGTTATCTATCCTTTATCAAGAGACAACATTGTGGCCAAATCAGAAAATTTAAATATTTGTGGTAAGAAACATCTATAACATGAGGATTTTAATGTTTGTTAGTGTTAAGTCTTCAGTTTTCTTTAATTTTATCTTTTCAGTATCATGTTTCTTGTGCTTCTCAAGGATTTCTATTGAATAGAGTGGAAGAGATGTACCATGGTCACCTAGTTTCTACTTCTGGATTGATTCCCAGTAACACTATAGCTTGTTTAAGGATATGGTGATGCAAGGTCACTAAGGACACCACGGATCTAGTGTAAATAGGGGCATTCCATGTTTATGATCATCATATCTCAATGCAAATGATATAATGACTATCTAAGTCTAGCCCTTATCTGGATGGTCACAAACATTTTCCATAATAAGCTCAATGATGGTAATAGCACAAGAACCTCATTCACCTCCTATCTTCTATCTTCTACCATCTGATCCTTTTGCATCCTTGATCACATGTAGCTACACATCATCTAACTTAGTATAATGACACACCAAAAATAATAGAATCATGCATTGCATTTAATGTCCATCCTATACCACCACATGTTAGTCATGTATATCATAAATCATTTCATGAGCATATCACATATGCATACATCATGCTTCCACATAGGTCAGTACATAATCATAGTCATAATAGGTACATACATACATCACATAACATCATAATGACATCACATAATAATCATAAAATAATTCATCCATCATCACATGATATTACATAGAATCATCATGGTCCAATACATCTCATAAAGCATAATATCATTACATAAACATCATAAATAAATTGCATCACATAATCATCATAAGCATAGGAAACCCATCGCATCATATAGATCATCATAAAACATCACATAGCAACACATGCATATAGTCGCTATAAGGAATGGGTCTCATCTCATATATATCATCAAAATAATATGTCATAATACAATTATGTCCAGAATCATAATGGCTACAAAAACACCCTTAGGTGTTTACATCATCATGCAAAAAATACATTGATGGAAAATGGACCAGGGCTATGATGAGCTACCATCCTCAGACCTTGATGGTCTAGATGGATTTTGAGCACCAGACATTCCAAACCCTCCTAATCCTATAGTACTCCCTATTGTAGGAGGTCCCATGATACCCACACTCTCTAGTATTTGCCTCCTACCCCTACTCCTACTCTAGTTGCAAAACTGCCCACTAACTATATGGTTGGCACTACCTCCTCATATAATTGCCACCAATAGGTGATATCTTATGTAGCTCTAAATACATAATCAATGCTTGATGATACATTTTCCTTTATGTGGCCCTAGTCTGCTCCATAGCCTCCTCAACTCTTTCATAATTCTCAATGGCACCATCCCGCTCTATGAACAAAGTCCAAAACTACTCTCTCAATGTTGTTATCTATGTAAAATGTTTGGATCAGACCCTCTCAATACCTCCACTTAATCTAGCTCTTCTCATCCCCATCCTTGTCTAGTCCTAGTAGGATCTTTTCCTCCCTATACCTACTACTCCCAACCTTGTCCCTATACATCATATGCCTAGAATAATGTAGGTGCTTCTGGTTGATCCCCTTCTTGTACGCAAACCTATGCATGTGGCCTTAGTCTTCCCTAATCACCTCTCCCTCTCGGTGGCCTAGGTGGTCGGCTCTCTCTACCACCATCCCCCTCAAATCCATCCCCCCCTCCCTCGGCCTACTCTCATCCTCTTCCTCTAGGGTAGCCACTCTCCATTAATAGAATCCTCAAGTGACAACACTAGATCTCATGCCCCCAACTTGGGAAATCGATAGGCTCTAAACCAAGCCTCATACTCTATAGTCATATTGGCATTTGTTATGTCTCTTCTAAGGTCCCACGGTACAAGCACTAAGGATTGGAACACTGCCACTACAACCTCATATGATAAGCATGGCCCCCACCATGGTATCTCTAGTCATGTCCTGGAAAACTCTACCAATCCAATCGGCTAACCTTGAACTCTATCAAACAACCTAGAAACCCTATCCATCAGGTGACACTCAATGATGAGGTTTACCCTCCCTATCAAACAACGGGTTTGGTAGCAATAGGGAAGCTTTGTATCATCCTCCTCTCAAACCTCACAATAGAAGTAGGTCCTCCATAAGACTAAGTCTATATCGTTGATCACGTGATGTCAATACTCCATCTTCCCTAGTTGTTTCTAGGAGACAATCATACTATACATGTGTACATACGACTATCCTGTGTCATGTCCTGTATAACATAATAGTCGAGTGACTGCAATATTCTCATAGGCCCATATTTGTAGAAGTGTCACTCCTGTTGATAATCCACATCTACCTAAATAGACAAACTAGTGTAAATCATGGTACGAATAAGCTAATAGGCAAGGTCCCCATGCAAACCGTATCCCCTCAGTCATCATCATCTTGAGCACTCTACCCCATCTAATGGAAATCCTATGAGTCATTGTGTCTAGGAAAATATAAACACTGATCACCCCTCCTATGATGGTTGCCCAAACTGCTCCTGTCACCACACTCATACATCTCATCCCAGCTAATGTGGCTACCCCAAATCTCCAAGTCTTCATACTCAAAGACCCAGTACAAAGCATCCACATCTCCACCTTTCCTATCATAGACCACTGGCTCTCCATGGATTGAAATTTGTAGAATCTAATACACATCCTCAAGTGTAACTGATATCTCTCCCATTGGCAAATCAAAATTACAATGCTCGTTATACCATCTCTCAACCAATGTAGAAAGTAATCTGAGATTAGCTCAAATCTTGGCCTTGAAGGTAACATGTCACAATCCAAGTATTAGTAGTGCCAAAAGTTCATCCTTTCTTAGATAGGGCCTCAACCTTTGCGTATGTGGGAATTTTTCTTGTGAATGTAATGGCCATGCCAAATCAACCTACAATCACAAGCGCAATTGCATCAATGTGAAGCTTTATCAGCTTATATCCTATCAAGCATTGTCAATTTTATCCCACCTAAGGACTTCATCAGCTTCATCAATCCTTGCATAGCCTATCCTACTGGGGTTTGTGCTAGACCCTATCAATCCAACTGCATATCCTTTTGGTTGCCTTTGTTTATCACATTGGCTAACTATTTCTCCCCTAGTTTGATCATATACACACTACAATTTCAAAAACACAATTTGACATGACAAATACGTAGATTCAAAGCATACGCACCACTGCTTGACACATACTCACTTTTATGAACTATATACATATTTCTAACATATATGCACTTTTGGTCCCACTAATGGGTTACTCTTTTTAGCCAACTTTGACACTGAAACAAATATTTTAAAAAATACTTCACATTTAGACACCTATTACCGCTAAAATGTAAGAAATTTATAGATCACGTAAACTAATGATTTGTGTCAGTTTGTATGTAGATTCTAAATATATATTTTTTAATTTTTTTGGAATCAATTTGTATTCATTTTTATATCTCCCTCGAAAATAGTTTTTCACAATAAACAACATTTTTTAAAAATGATACTCACTCAGTAACACAACATTTTTTCTAAAATAGATAAAAGTGTGACTCTTTCTAATTTAGGCTTATAAAATTGATATCTATTGTTTTCAATTGGTTTCATAACTTTATGGTTAGTGTTTCATATTTTAATAGCTTTTTAAGTCGAGTTATCTATAATTTAGACATAGGTTCATTTGGTAATTCGTAACTTGATTTGTATGTATCAAAATTCTTTTTTTTTTTTGTTGGAAATAGGACTTCAATACCTATTGCATAGATATTTTTCATAAAAAAATTTATCAATTGACTAATTTTCCATAAGTGTTGAACACAGGAGTTGATGTTTGGTTAAAAACCTATGTTTAGTTAAACTTAAAAAAAAAACCTAATAAACTCAATATATATTAAAATTATAATGGAAAGCTTGCTTTGATTACTACTATCACAAATTTGGGTTTGCCTAGATTGTTCCAGTTGAGCCTTCAATCAGATCTTCAAAGGCCAAAAATTTATAGAATTTTGGAGAGATTGGAGGGAAGAATCATAAGAAGCACGAACTTGACACAAACATGGTTATAGAGTGCATAAGTGCATTATCAGCAAAAACATGCTAAGACCCAACATAGATGTGCAAAAGCCTAACATATACATATTTTTGGCAAATTACCTACTGCCATATTTTTGGCAGCCTAACTTTGGACTCTATTAACATTGCACAAAATAAAAAATGTGAGAATTTACTTACCGACTCTCTGTACTCCTTTGGCCACTCACGCCTCCACACCCACTCAAATTTGAGAAATTGCTTTGCCATAGCTTCGTTGCTCTGCTTGCCTCTATACTTTGCTCTATGTCTTGGTCAATGAAAGTGATGGACGCAAATGAGGTGGTCCCTATTCAATACTCCTATTTAAAGTTTTGGTAAACCTAATTTCTTGTGGTGACTTCACATGATCCCTGTGATCCTTGAAGCCTTCCTATTAGCTCATCCTTTGCCTTTTCCACCCATATATCCTCTTGCTTATCCTATCTAATCCTTTTTCCTTATCGAGAGATTGTTCATTTTTTCACAAAAAAATTACCCAATCTCTCGAGGGAGAATATAATCATCCTCACCAAGGGAAACCTATCATATTAGTGAATTATTTTTCTTTCAAACAATGTGATAAACTGCATTGTCTCAAAGAAAGGGAAAAATATAGACACCGAAAATTGTCCTAGCCTAATTAAATAAATATTTTTTGTATTTAATTATTTTATCCTAAACATTCTATTAATTAAACATATCTTTATTTAATTAATTAATTCATCAAACCTTTTCTAAGACTTTCCCCATTCAAATAAATATTTTTTATTTATTAAAATTATCCTTTCCCTAAATGAAATAAATATTTTATTTATTTAATTGGCCCCACCTCTTCTATTAATCAAATAAATATTTATTTAATTAATTAATAAAGGATTTTTTTCCTCCCATGACAAGTTCCATTCATCTCTTAATAGACCTTTAACCACCTCTCTAATATTTTACTATTTTCTATACCTACCCTTCAATCCTAATCGTGAAGAACATAAATGGACACTCAGAGGGGGGGAAAATCATTGTATTACAAAAACATTATAAATTAAGTATGCAGGAATAAAGGATGCAAGGCAAGTGAGAACACACACACACACACACAAGAATCAATCCACAACACAAAATTTATGAGGAAAATCCAATGTGGGAAAAACCTCGGTGAGAATAGCTACTGGAGTCTACTGCTCCAATCCAGCCTCACAAATAAAATTGGATACAATATGTTTTAGAGCACCAACCCCTGATGTTTTGAGATTCAAATCAAGGAGCACCAACCCCTAGTTTTATGAGAACCTACTCAAAGGAGCACCTACCCATACTCTAAGCACCCACTTAGAGATATACAATGAAATACAAATCAATACTATGGAAATCCCTATTACAAATGAGTTTTGTAACACTTGTTGATTCTGCCTCTCTGATGTTTATCTCCTACCCTTCTTGTCTCTATTTGATTTTTCTTATCATCTCTACCTCTGCTTCACCTTGTCAAATTTTCTCTACTCTCTATTCAATGTTGTCTACCTCGGCTCTTTGCATTTATAGTTCAGATCTTAGGTCCTCTCTCTATTCTTTCACTTCCTGTTTCTGCAACTTCAGACACCCACACAAGACAGTGACAATTTGTCATGCCCAAACTTTGGGCAAAACACAACAACAATTTTTTTTTTTTAAACACTTAATTTCACGTGACCATTGCTTAATTAGTTGTGACATCTTCACAAGTTGTTCCAAATGAATTCTTAATTGATAATAAATACTTACATAACTAAATATGATAACTCCTATTATCATGTGGAACGAATAAATTTTATAAGGGTAATAATAAATTCACTCAAAGTCCCTTTCATTTCAGTTGTGCTTATTAGTACTTAATTAGATCATTTTCTACTAAATAGACATTAATAAAATTACTTGGTTCGATTTCAAATATTTAATAAATATCAAGTTCCCTCCATCCTATTAATACATCCTTTCTTAATAATTTAATTTAAATATGGCTTCTATTAATTCAACACTAATACTATTACATTGTATTAATATGATCTAATTGAGCAGACACAATTTAAAGTGCCAAACATCATTAAGATAATTAAATTATCTGATGAAAGACTCCACTTGGGTTAATAAGGTTCGCGAGGCTTAGTCCATTAATTTTATTTTAGAGAAAATATTTTACACCCCTACATTATACCTTTAATTTAATTATTTAATTAAATTATTCCATTTATTTATAAAAATCATTTAGATCTCTAAAATGTAATTATATAATTTAAACCAAGTGGTTATATATTACTTCTTCCAGACATTAACTATTTAATATTTCGTATTCAATATTCACAATTCCTCTTGTTTTAAATCCGACCAATTAAACTTCTCAAATATATTTACCCAATTATGGTAATAATAATGTTGTAAAACAAAATTCATTACTTTTTCCCATTAAATTCCATCTAGCTTATGGAAACCCAAAAATGACTTGCTAGATCCATTAAAATTCCCTAATATCTCAAACTCTAATGGATATTTAAAATTTAAAACATCAATCGTAAATTTACAAGTCCATATGTTTATATAACTCTCTCTCTCTCTCTCTCTCTCTCTCTCTCTCTCTCTCTCTCTCTCTATATATATATATATATATATATATATATATAAACAATTATGTTTTCACATTATTAAAATATCCATGAAAAAAAAACCCTAACTAAAATATATAATATTTAAAATACCCTACATCTTATAATTTCCTCTTTCTATTATACTACCCTAACCCTACCCAGGCTAGGGTTTTATTCTTTTCTTGTTTGTGTAGGACGAATAAAGGAAAAATGGAGGAGCGAAGGCTTATGGCGAGGATAGCGATGGGTGGAAGGGGAGGAGCCGAGCTAAACTCCTCAGCCGCTGCAACACGGAGGAAAGGGGGAAGGGAAACCCCTACGGCTACCGCAACCCGGAGGGAAGGGGAATGCCTGTGGTTGCCACAGTAGCGGTCATGCCACCCACTGTGGACCGCCCGCAGTGGCGGGTTTCACTCCGCCCACTGCGAGCGGCCCACAGTGAGCAGATGTCTGCTCACTACGATGCCCACAGGGAGGGATACTCCCATGGCGGTGGGTGGGGGAGTCGTGGCTCCCTTCACTATCACCCTCCCTTAATCACATTCCCAAAAAGGGATTGTTTAATATTAATAATTATTTATTTATTTATTTATTTTTTTTTTAAACATTTTTCAGTATCTATGGATTAATGTATGTGTGTGTATATATATATATATATATATATATATTTGCTCCATTTTTTTTATATAATATGCAACAATTGAGATTAGTAATATATTGATTTTCAGCAACATTTAATAGATAAATATTTCATTTTCAAGAATAAAATGTGTAAACCCCTTTCATGTATATGCATAATTTTTGACAAAAACAAGCATGGGTTAAATAGATTAAAATAGACTAGAATGCTAAGTTAGGATGTATTTTCATCTTATACTTAATTTTCAACTTATTAACTGTAATGCCCCGCTAGGAAACCCCAAAGGGTTTAAGTTAAAAACACTCAAATAGAGTGTAAATATTATTTTTTTTATAATAATAATTACGAGTATTATTGATTAGTTACAACATTAAGATAATTTGGAGTTATCTAAAGCTTAGATAACATAGCAGAAGACTAAATGAACCTAAGGAGTTTCCCAACGTGATTACGTAACCTTACACCTAACTCAACTCGCGACAATTGATCCAATAAGTTGGATATCTTAATTACGAGTTAATGCTTAAGAAATGGATATATATTATGTTCGATAAATTGACATCTTCGAATTTTAGGAAGCGTTCATCTATTTTGAATGGAGAGGAGGCTAACATGAGGATGTTTACTCAATGCACTTTAAAACATAATTAACTTAAGAGGCCACCCATAAGGTACAATGCAACTAATATAACGAAGTTCATTCATTTGGGTTAAAGGTAACCAACCACAAATGATATCATCCTTTATAATTAAAAGTATGGCTAATAAGATGAGATTCATTCATTTAGGATTAAGCTGCAATTAATAAAACGAGGATTCCTTCTTTTGATTTCAAGCAAAACCAACTAATGAGTCGTAGTTCGTTTATGGAGGAAAAAATGTAAGTAGCCATTGAGTTCTTTCATTGAAGTTAAAATAATGCTAAGAGATGGAGCCCAATTCATTAAGGTGCAAATGTATTAGGGCCACATGAGTTCATCCCTTGATTAAAATATAGTTAGCAAGATGATATTCATTCTTTCAGGATTAAAATATAAGTACATAGTGACGTTCTTCCATTAGGATTAGAATATAACTAAATTAATGTGTGTCACTCTTTTTAGTTAAAATAAAGTTAATATGAAGAAATATATTTGCTATGGTCAAGATTTAAACAACTAAATGAGTTCTCCCCTTTTAGTTCCATTATAGTTATTATGAGGTGTAAAGCGGAAAATCGCGATCGAACCCTAGTTGTTCTCCCCTCTTCCAACTCCGAGGAGAGAGAAGGGAGGTTCGCTAGGATTCGATGGTTTTCACTTAGGGGAGAGACTTTACATTCAAAAGAGGGGTTGAAACCCACAAGATCCAATCCCACACAATGCAAGATTGGATGCTAAATGTGTTTCAAGGGTTATGACAGCAAGGCTACCCTCTTTTGTAAAGAATGTGCATAGAAGAATTAAGCTAGGAATACATAGAAAGTGACAAAGATTCGCTTATAAACTGAGATAGGAATATAGTATGAAGCTGCGGACCTGGAATCAGCAGTGAAATGTCGATACGGCGTTGTCCTGCAAATTTGAGCAAAAGTTGTCAGGACGATGGCGCCCAGCGCCACGGTCCTCCGAAAAATCCGTCAAACGAAGGGGGATCGGTTCGTCTCTGCACAAGGATTCCAGATCTTCAATTTCAGCCGCGTACCTGCAACCTACACACAGAAAAGCGAAGACGATTGGGGGGTTAGGGATTAGGGGTTTGCCTTTAGGTCAAACCCCGGTTTTGGAATTAACCAAGAAATGAGCAAGAGCTGTAAATGTAAATGACTGTAAAACAAGTACTAATACCTTGTTCTAAGGATGTTTGTATCCTTATGTGCGAAGGTATAGATGTTGTATGTTGTTGTATGTAGTATGTTGTATGTAGCATGTAGTAAGTGATCTCCTCTTCAATGGTTGAATCCTTGTCTTGAATGCAACACTTAGCCTTGAATGGAGACTTGAAATGATCAATTGCTTGAAGGAATGCTTGAATGCTTGAATGCTTGAGTATAATTTCCATGCCTTTTCCATCATATCAAATGAAAGAGGAAAATGTAGTTTATATACTTGTCATTTAGGGCTGATAGACTGATTTTCCCGACCTTAGGCCGACCAGGAAATGTAATTTCCAAATTGCAAACAAAAAGACCCAAGCCCCTTAGGAGACCGGGCCCAAAATAGGACCCAGGGACCAGGGCGCTGGGCGCCATGGTCCTGAGGGACCAGGGCGCTGGGCGCTCTGGTCCCACCTCCCGGGACAGCAGGGTGCAAGGAGGTTCAGGCCAGGGTGCTTGAAAAATGCAGTTTTCAGTGTCGCGAGCAAGTTTTGGGGTCTCCATTCAGGTTGCGTGTTGCGTCGCCATCGTGAAGACCGAAATGCAGTTGAAATTGCAAGTGTCACAATTTTAGGACGCTACATGAGGAAGACCATTTATAGAGGTAAAGTGTGGTAACCAGTTGAGTTCATCCAATTATTCAACTAATTTGGTAAGAATTATTTGTTTAGATTAAAACGTAAATAACTAAATAAATTCACCCAATATAGTGAAATATAACTAACATGACGATGTTCATTTACTAAGATAAAAAGGTAAATATCCATATGAGGTTCATCCATTAGATTTCATTCTAGAAATTACGACATTAATCCTATCTTTGTTACCCATTCACATTCATTCAATTTACCAACTTTATAACAAGCTAAAACAATAATGGTAACCTAGCGAAATTCTTTCCACTATTACTTCTTTTAATTAACATTAACAAAAATACTTTTCCATAATCATAATTACAATCTTTTATGACCCTAATTACTACATTTATCAAGATGACTAAATTTATGCACTTTGATTTAGCTTCATTAAATTCCCATTAAACACTTATGAAAAGCAACCATACATGATAACTTAAAGTATGAAATAAAAGAGACTAAAGCATCGCATAACACAGATATGATCTCGGATTTCACCCCTAAAGGGCTACATCTCCAGGTCTTCTCAACTGCAAGACCTCTCTGACATTTAATATAGTTAGGAATACATAAATTACATGTCTTTTACATCTTTGCCACTTAGGCGAACATAACCAATATACAACAACCACCTCGGTCGTTAATTACATAATTGATCCCTTTTGAAGCGGATTCTACTGAGTACATCAACAGCAATTACAAGGATTACTTAACTATCGATACCCTAAAAGGAGACTTGACCGACTATGACCAGACACAAGCAACCAGACAATAGGGACCCAACAAACCTATCAAGGACGTGCTATTATTATAGACATAGCGATTACACAAATATTAAGACATGCACAAGCATTAACGGGTAAATACTGTCTTTTCTCAAGTTGGTTTAAGCATCTAAACAGGTTATTTAATCCTTAGATAAACATTAATGACAAGTTGATTTTACAACAATACTCTAGCCCCTTCTCTAACAACACAAAAATTACCCTTTTACTATAAGGAACAAAATACATTTAAAGTGAATAAAAAAATGGGAAAATCCTCTCCCAGCTAAATTAAGCTTCCCTTGCATACATTTAAAAATAAAGACTAATTTCACCATTCGATTTACTCATTAGCATCTAAACATGAGTCCCAATATTTTCCCACTTAAATGAAATAAAATTAAATACAACATTTCAACAATTGTAAATATAATGGAAATCATTGCTATATTGAATCCAATGATCAATATATATAATTAATAATATATGCTAATTAGATATTATCAATATTAGCATATATTTTAATATATATATATATTTATTCCCTTTTTTTTTTTAAACATAACTTGCTAAAATATAAATCTCAACTCACATTTATAATGCAAAAATATTGCTTATTATAAATTTATATTAATAAGTAATCCCCTTTTTTTTTATACAATGAAAAACACCATATTCCAGTTTTAAATACAAATCAAATAATAAAAAATATATATATAATAAATTGAGGGCAGCCAAACCCTAGGCGATGAAACCCTAGGGCGGTCGTGCCCTAGCCAAAGAGGCTGCGGCCTCCACGGAGGACGTAGGCCCCTCGGCCTCCACCTATAGTGGAGTCGGGGGTACTGCGGCCGTCGTGGGGGTCGCAGGCCCTTCGGCCCCCCACACAGTGGAGCCGGGAGGAGCTGTGGCCTCCATGGGAGTCGCAGTCCCCTCCGGCCCCCACTGTGTGGGAACCGGGAAGAGCTGCGGGGGCGCCGCGAGGAGGGGCGGGTTGAGCTTCGGCTCCCCCCCCCCCCGAAAACCCCAATTTTATTTTCCTTTTTTTTTTTTTGTTTATTTTTTTGTATATATATTTTTTTATACAATCCAGTTTTGGCTTAAGCAAAAAAAAATTTTAAATCACATAAACAAAATAACTAAAATAAACGTAAATCCCCCATTAACCATTTATCATAATCACAACCATTTTTTTTTTCTTTTTTTTTTTTCAGAATGTTATGGGTTTCAAAAAAAATAGAAGAGATTGATGAATAACCACCCAATCCAAACAGTATTTGAGCATAAGGCAATCCATTTCTCACACAAAGATCCTACAATAAGCCACTCTTTAACAAACATTCTACTATGAACTTACTCATGAACAATCAATGGAAAATTTGAAAACCATATTTGCAAGAAGAGCATTGAAAACCCCCCTTTTTTTTTAAATAAACATTTTAATCAAACTGATGAACAGATTCCTACCTCAATAAGCATTTCGAGAAGAATTTTGAAGATGAGCCCCCAAATCTGCAGCTGTAAAAATCCATCTTTTTCCAAAATCTCCCCATCTACCTTCCAGCATTTTTTTTTCTTCAAAGGAAAAATAATGATCCCCAAAAATTTTTCCCAACCTAGGTTAAAAGAATCCCCTTTGACCTAATTTCTAATTTCCAAATTTCAGCCCTTTTTAAAATAAAATAATTAATAATTCTTTTCAACTACTAAATTAATTTAACTTGATTTTCTAATTAATATGCTTCTCCCTTATTTAATTTTAAATTTTAATTTCTCAATATTAATTTAGGCTTACATTATATTTCGAAACTATTGACCAGGGAAAAGCATTTAGATTAATTTAATTTCCAAAAATCAATCTTTTATACTATATCAACTTTACAAATTAAAAATAATTTTCTTTAAATAATAAAATTTACCCTTTCATTTTCCAAAATGCAAAAATGATTAATTTATTTCTATTTCCAAATGACTTTAAATCTTTCTTTTTTTAAACCGCATAACTACTTAAATTCATTATTTAAAATTAACTATTAAATTAAACTCGCTACAACATAATGAAAGCGATCTTTTTAATAAATGATTAATCTCATGAAGGAAACCTATTTATTTTAATTCCTCAACAACTAATGCGTAAATGAACACATTATTTCAATTTTAATCACTTAAGCTTGGTACAAATATAAATAAAGCAATCTCTTAAATTAATGATTAATCATATAAAAAAAAACTATCTATTTTAAATTTCTCAATTTCAAATGAGTACATCCACACATTAAATTGCATTAAACACTTAATATAAAATACTCCATTCCCCACACGCATGGCACGCAAACCAAGAATGCCACATAGGAAGTCAACCAAGGTCAAACGGGTTTTACAAGGCCGACTAGGGTAGGGGCATTACATTAACATTAAAATATATATATATGCATTTATCATTTTAAAGCAACTGTTTATTTCCATAATATCTAGAATTCTCATTTACCTTTATTGTATTCATCCTTTAATGTAAATGAGCAGTTGTGCATTCCTTTTGTTTTAGTTAATTTCCACAGTCTTGCTGAAAATATAGGACCATAGGGATGAACTAAATTTTGTTTTACTTCCTACTATACATGTATTGCAGCTGCAACTAATTTTTCTTTGGATATCATTACATCAACAACAGCAAGTTAAAAGCAAGATTAAAACTAAATGAGGGCATCCCCAATATATACATTTTGCTACTAAAATACAAATAAATTTAAGATCCGCTCAAGCCTTCTTCTTTCCTTCTCTTCCAAGCAACTTGCAATATCAAATTTAAGGCTTTGACCATGGAGAGCTCACCTCCCAGCCTAGGCTTACTAGAAGCCACCCCCGAGCTTGGAGAACCAAGCCCTAGACAGGTTACACACATGCAGACACAACAAGCAAGGGAAAAATATACAGTAAACACATTCCCAACCAAGCCTACACTCCATCACTAAATGTGATTATTTTACATGGGTGGTAGTGGACCAAATACCCTGAGGAGACTGCAAGTATGGTAAAACACAAAGCCACCTCATGGAAAACAAGATATGTCATAATTATAATAACCCCACATCCTTATGCCCCCCCAAGGCATTCAAGCCTTATTTCCCTCCTTATGACCCCCAAATGCAAAAACATGCCATGCTGCAAGGGTCACATAAATATCCCTTGAGAACACTCTCACAAGAAGAGCCTCTCACTCGAGGGTTGTCAAACTTCTACCACCCACAAGACCATCCTCTCTCCCAAGAGTAGGAGGCCTTGGTTACTCCCAAAACACAAATTTCATGCAAGAAATAAAAATACAAAATGCATAATAATTTTCCAAAAGAAAAATGCAAGAGAACAACTTTTTCCACACAAACAATCTTTCAACATAATCATGCAACATGAAATAACACAGGGAGAAGATAAACCAACCTTCAAACTGCCCAAAGGTATGCTAGTCTAGTTGAGGATGAGCAGCCCAAATCCACAACCCTTGTTTCTCTACACTTAACCAAATTTCCTCCACCAAATCTTTTTCTCCTTTCAAAATTGCATTGTCTCCAAAAATGGAGAGTGGGTGATTACCCACTAATATCCTAATTCTTGCTTAAGAAGGCCTTTGTGAGAGTTCACACAAGTTTCTAAAATTGAAAAAAAGAAAAAAGTCCTAAAAAGATCAAAAGGGATCTCTCATCAAAAGGGAAAGTTAACTAACCTAGATGATGCCTTCTAAATTCAATTTTCGCACATCTTAGAAAACTCACTTTTTAGGGTGACTAAACAGCCACATGGGAGTTGTCACATGCCTAAAATTACTCCTAACCCTTAGGTATACCTTATGGGCTTTAGGAAACACCTTTAAACTACCCCTATGAGTCCATTTAACCCCTTTAAACCCATCTAAAGTTAACTTTCGGGTCAGACCTCAGTTGACCACCCCAAAGATTCTTCTACCCAAGGAAAATATAGAACCACATTAAATTGATTGAAAAAGCTATGGTTAAACAACTCCCTCCAAGAGACAATTCAAAAATCAAAGCATAAATCAACGCATGTGTCAAGTGACACAATAAAAATACTATTACAAAATTATACATGAAATTTTTGTCTCTTGTTGCATTTACACAAATACATAAATTCAATCCAACACACATGCAACATCCACTTTCACAAATAAACTACTATACAAACGGGGTGTTGTCTCTCCTAATAGACAAACCCTGGTTTTATGAACGTACATAGGTCTAGGTTTGGTTCTCCATAATGTTTCCATGGTTACATGGATAATTTTCCTACGCATCTCAATTACACATTAGTAATTCCAAATAACCTCATATAATATAAAACACATGAATAAGAATACACATCAAATACTTTGCATATAATATACATTTAAACAAATCAATACATCTTACATCCAATTAAATCCACATAAGCAATTATCATAATCCTCATAATTTTAATCCATACATAAAACATACATCCTATTTCTATCATCATAGTGAAGTCTTGCAAATCCAATAATAACATATATCATCTCGAATTTATCCTATTCTGGAATCATATAGAGTTCTATATCATAACGCATATAATGAAGCATCAACATACATCAATGTTATCCAAATCATGGAATCTTATAAGTTCTAAATCCATAATGCATAAAAATGTACACCTCAAGGTGAAATGAGTTCATAACCTGGTTCAATTACTTTTCTCACCAATCTATCTATCTAACATAGCCCATCCTATTGAATTATAGCATTTATTAATAGGGTCAAACATGGTCAACTAAGTTAATCAAAGCTTGGTTGGGGAGGGCCTTACACAATTTTTTTCTTTTTGTCTATAAACTCACTTCATCCCACTTGAGATTTCAAGTTTTTCACCTCTACCTCTATTTGCATTCCTCAACTACCTCAATCCAGGAATATTTACTTCCCTCCACAATCAAATTTTTCCACTAGAATGTTTTTCCCTCCAAATCTGCATTAATTTTTTTCTCTCTATGATTTGGCCTGTAGAAGATTGGATTTTCTATCTTGGATCGAACACCTACATTGAATAAGTCTCCTTTGTTCTCTAACTGCTCTCTGTACTTCATTTGTTATATTTAGCAAACTCAATCTATCTCACAGATTTGGTTTTGCCTTAGTTGATCACCTCGAGCCCTACAATCACTTGTAACAGGTTCACCATTAATGAGATCTCTATTTTTTGTCGACCTCTACGTATCAGATTTCATTCTCAAACACTTGGAATCCACATTTCCTCATACTCTTCATCTAGATCACTCGTTCAAGTCTATTCAACCACCATATAGATCTTTGTGTCAATCGGGCTGCAGATGTGGCATCAAAAACATCTATGTCAGTCAGCACTACAGATACACATCGGCCTGACAACTAGCGATCATGTCGATTCACTCAATGACCTTATTCTCTAGTAGGTCTTCCCACATGGGAATCTCTCTCCGATCCCCACTATCTCTTTAATTTCCATTTCTCATGGTCATTGCTGAGATTCATGCCAATATCCTTTCATTGTTGTTGTCGGGTTGATTAATGTGGTTAGGCTAACATCAAATGTTTCCTCCCAATTTGATCAAGTCTGGCCAACAAAGACATTTCCCATTCTACCTTATTGGCCTTACAAACGGATGTCTTAATGATGTCCTTCACATTCTTCTTTGTCAAGATGACATACATAGTTGACCTGTCCATTACGATTTCATCTCGATAGTCTCGTTCTTGCCAATCAACTTGCTTGGTCATGTTGCTCGCATCGAGGTGACTCAACCTGATATATCTTCCCTGTAGCTCTATCAGCATGTCATCTATTGTTGAGTTGGCTTCCTAGATCTCACACCAACTTTATAACTCCTACCGATGTCAAACTTCATCTGCCTAACTCTTCACAATGATCTTCCCACATTTCTTTCATCGGCCTGACCTCTCACACCGGTGTGACTCTTGCCGAGGTCAAGTTTCAGCCCAATGACGATACTTGGTTACTCATCAGCCATATATCATAGGGATCTCACCAATACAATCATAGATAGAACATCCAAAAGAATCTCCTAGATTGGCTAGAGTCATGCCAATCCAACTACTAGAAACACTTAGAAGATAAAACCGATCTTCTATAAGACTATCTAGAGGTCTCGCGACTTCTCTAAGACAATTAACCTGTCATGTCGACTTCTACAGAAAGAAGGATTTTTTCTATTTTTCAATTTTGCAATCTGTGCACATCAAAGGCGATGGATCAAACGCATTGTGAGACACTTGTAGAGAATGAAACCACTTTGTGTACACCTCTCCAACACAAGAAACCGCCTCTTTTGTGCCTACCAATTCCTCTACAACCTGCAACTTCTTGACCTAGTTGACATCAAGGTTGACATCAATGAAAACATGTGCCAACAATCTCTCCCTTTGGAACTGAAGTCAACACACAGAGACATCTTCTTCTCCCCATTTGACAATAATGGCAAAGGGCCTGACAGATATTATTCTTCCCTTAAACAAAAAGATTTATATCCTATTGGTAACATGCATAAACTGGAACTACTGGTAGCACCTGAAGGCTAGATGAACCATTATTAAAATATGAAAAGCAGTGCCAATACTGCTTACAAAAATTTAAGAACTCCCTTAGAGACAAATGTGAGGTTCAAGGATGAAAAATAGTATACTCCCCCTGAACTATAGACCTCAAAATATGCTTAAGTACTGAGAGAAGGTGGGACTATGCCCAACTTGTGTCTTAGATATTCAAATGTATCCTTGGGTAGAGGCTTTATGAAGATGTCTGCAACCTGCTCACTTGTGGAAACATATTCAACCTTTATTTCTTTCTCTGTAACCTTTTCCTTGAGAAAATGATACTTGGTAGCAATGTGTTTTGTCCTAGAATGCATAACAGGGTTCTTTGAGATGTTGATGGCACTTGAATTGTCACACATAATGGCAATAGGATCTGAAAATGATATCTGAATATCCTTCGAAGTTTGTTTTATCCACAAAACCTATAAGCAACATGTGGTGGCAACTATATACTTTTCTTAAGTTGTGGATAGAAATGATAGACTTATAAAGAATTGAGAAGGGGGGGTGAATCAGTGACAACAAAAACAATACCACTTTAAACACAGATCGGTAAAGACAATTAACCAGTTTACTTAAAACAATGCATGCAATCCAAAGGGATATTAAAGCAACCACAACAAGTAAAACATCCACCATAATACAAGTGTTTATACATGGAAAATCCAACTAGGAAAAACCACGGTGAGATGGGACTCACAAGTTAACTATCTGCAGTAATAGGTACCTGACTGGTAAAGGTCTACAAAGTGCTCTACTAGGAGCAAATCCTATTAAAGATCTCAAAGCTCCATTAGGAGCTATACCCTGTTAAAGGTAGTACCCTGTTAGGAGTAACCTCGGTAGAGGATTTCAAACCCAAACTAATGGATCACCTAGTTAGAGAATTTGTACAAAGAAGCTAGTTAGAACTTACCCGGTTAGGGGATTTGACTATTCATGTAGTGATTAGAAAACAACACTTGGTGTGATCTAAAAATAGCACATTTTTCTTGAATAGATCCTCTTTCGCTCACTCAATACTACAACACTGACATACTCTGCAACTCCTTTAGTAAATCACATCAACTTATCACTTGTATCTCGCATCATAAAAATAGTTCATCACAATGTCATTTAGACATTAGATTTCATGTCGCCTCAGGAACCTGTTAGTGAACAGATTTGTTTTTCTCTTTTTTGAATTGATTCAAAGCTCTATTACCCTCTTTAAAAAATAAAAGTTCAACTACACAATTGGGTAAGTGTGACATGCATCACTTCCCTCTAAATTTTAGATAGGTACAGCTCCCTCCATTAGTTATTCAAGGAATAGTCTAACTAAATAAACTGATATGCTTTTAACCTGAAAGCACGTAAGGCTGCCTACTTCATTCTTAGATGAGAGGCCGGGTAATATGTAAATATTTCAGAATAACTTTCTGCAAGATGCTTCGCCACAAAAATCAGAAGTAATCAAAGAAAAGTTCAATAAAACTGATTTCAGCACTTCGTAAAAATAAACAAGAGAAGAAAAGTCTCTTTTCAACTAAATATCTTTCTAAACAACACAGAAAGAAGCCCTTGATAAATAATAGTATTCGCCATCAGAAAAATGATCATAGACAATTTGACTGGATTAATATTTGCAAAGAAATATTACTCCATGGATTCAAACTCAAAGATTTAAAACCTCACAATGCATATGATCTTTATATGTATATTCCATGCAACAAAGACACAAAGATACACACATAAGTTCCTTTCAAATTCAAATTCTGGAAAAATTGATCACTTCCTTCAGACAAAACCAAATTTTCTAAAAACTCCCAGTCTACTGTTCTAACGCCCAATTTTACCCTTTCTTTTGCATATTTATCCTTCTTTTTCTCTCGGTGAGACACTTTCAGTTCCAAAAACTGAATCCTGGCATATCATATGCTGACAACTGGATATAATAATTGTCTTCACTCTTTCATCTCTTTCATATTCGATGTGTATTATTTAAACACTTTCTTGAATTCAATGTAATCTTTATCATAATGTTTTAATTTGAAAAACATTATAACTTAAAATATATAAGTTTTATGAATTAATTATGGGCCCCATCATTGCAAATATAAGTTGTGCCTTGTTAATATTTGAAGACAAGAAACTCAGTTGTTGTTGGTCACCTTGGACAGAATCGCACTCAGTCAACCATATCTTTTGAAGAAGACATAATTTGGCTAATCTCTCTAGTGGAACCGTGCCCAACTTTCTTGTGCACAACATATCCAAAAATGGGAAAAATCCAACGATGGAATGAAAATATATGCTCCCTAAGATATGATGGTTGTTTTGTCACAAAAATAATCAGAAAATGTTCTTTGTTCTAGACTTGTATTATGTTAAGTGTATCTTGTAGACTAGATTGAATTTCCACAATTCCTTTGGTGAGAACTTATTAAAATAGGTTTCATAAAACATATCCGAAATCTAGCATGATCCAATAATTGAAGTGAGAGATATTCCCCCTGCACAGAGACTGATTTTGTTATCTCATAAAATTTGTAATTACAGGTTGCATTGAAAATTATAAACATTCTTCGTGCTAACACTTGCATAATCCTCTAGGAAAAATAATCAATTGCTGCCTGAATAAATGGTGAATCAATATTCCTCTTCCAAACTTTTGTTGGTTGACCAAATTTTTCCACTGATTGCATCTCTGAAACATAAAAAATGACTTGATATTGTTTGAAGTGCAAGATCTATGTGTGTCTTGGCAACTCCATGGTTTCATTGATCTGTACAAGCAAACTAAAAAAAAAACTATTGGTATGATCATCAACATAACAATATACGCCCAATCTGAATTCATTATAATATCACCACATCCCATAGTTGAAAAATGTGATAGCTATGAAGAAGAACGCATGATAAAATGTTAAACATCTGTGCGAGTCATAGTTGTTCTCTTTTCTTGATATTAAGTGGGGTGACTTTATTTGCAACTGAGCATCTTGCTATTCATCCAAATAAAAGTCTCTTTCATGTTCGAACTCAAGTTTCTTGATAATATTTATAACTAACTGTGTTGGTGGTATATGGTAAACCTGTTACTACTTACTAAGTTGCCATTAGTTTTATATCCAAAATCATTCTATATATTCTAGTCGGTTACTACTACCGAAATATTCAGTCGGCAAGCACAGAGCAGTCAGTTATAGAAGAAAGTAGTCACAGAGCCTAGTATACACTGAGCTGTCTACCGAGTTACACTCTATATCTACCAAGCAGCAAAAATGATATACCGAGTGACCACACACCAAGTGAAACATTTTACCAGATTCATTGAACCTAGACACATGTGTGGAAACGTGTTACAAGATTGAGGAACAAAGAACCGTTATCTCATTGGAAATTGCACTTAAAGATTTTGTATGATTTTGAGGTCATATATCCAATGAAATATTTTGTATGGTTATTCATTCGATAAATTATGTTTGTAAGATCAAAGCAATCAACCAGATCACCAACATAAGAGATCTATTTATACAACATGGATTAAGGATAAAAAAAGGAAATGAGGTGTATGAAGCAAGACATGTGCAATAGATAAGCAAGCACTGAGTATTGTGACTGTCAGAGACACAAAGGTCACCAAGAAGGATTTCAAAGAACAGTCAAGGAACAGAGTAAATAGAAAGGTTTACCGTGTTACTTTATGGGTTACTGAGGTATGCTATAAGCAAGGTAATCTCATTTTGAGCACATAGAATCTGCTATAACATTCCAGATGTAAAGTTGCAGATATTTGTAAAGATTTTATTGTAATATTTTTGAGTTGTAAGAAAAACCTTTAACAGGGTAAAAGACTCTAACAAATTCTATAAATTGTAAAGCCTTTAACCAGGTGCAGCATTTAGAATAAGTGTTGTAAAATCCTTTAGCAAGGTAGATCTAACGATCTTGATACTCCTAACAGGGTAAGTTATTAGAAATAGCTAAACATGTAGCTCTAACCGAGCAACCTTTATTATTGCAGTAGTGAAGTTGTGGGTGGCATCCCCACTGTAGTTTTCTCTCTAACCAAGAGTTTCTACGTAACCAAAATATATGTGTTATGGAGTGAATCATGTATGATTGTTATTTATTTGTTTTAACTTTATGTTATGTTACAACAGTTTTTGGTTTATGCATAACAGTAAAGTTATTGTTAAAGAAAGGATTTGAAGTACTAATTCACCCCTCCCCTCTCAGTACATTAGCTTTCCATATTGGGCCTAACAATTGGTATCAGAGCTTGAATCTTGGAAAAGGGTTTAACAGCCTAAAGAAAAAGATCTTATCAATGGAAGGCTATAAACAATCTCGGAGAATTGTGTATCTGCAAGAAGAGTTGGATCATGATAATCAAGTGATTGTAGACATGCAAAGACAAATGCAAAAATCATTGAAAGTTAGAAGAAGATTGTCTGATGATTTGCAGGACTCTCAAGAGTTAGTGGAACAAATTGAGACATCATCTGAGAACAGTATATCTGAAGAGACTGAAGAAATGATTGGAGAACTGAAAGAAAAGAACAAAGCACTGACTGATCAGCTAAAAGAAATGAAAAGGGGACATGAACATTTCAGCACACAGATGACTAAAAATATTGATGCATTGAGGACAGCCAAGGATAAAGTAAGAGATCTAGAAAGAGAAAAACAACAGCTTGAAGCATTAGTATCTGAAAAGAATGATGAAATTATTAGGATGACTGGAATTCAAAGTAATCTGTCAGATCAATTGGGTTATGCACATCATGAAGCAAATCTAAAAGATGATGAGAATCAAGCATTGAAACTTGAACTATCAAGGTTGACCGATGAACTTGAAATAAAGAAGAAATCCAAAGAAACATTGAAGAAGAGTTATGAAGCATCAAAGATGTTGGATAAGCAACTGAATACAAAAAGACCCAACAAAGTTGCAGGACTCGGTTACAAAGGAAAAGACTCTACCGAGAAGGGAATCCACACTACCGAGAGAGAAGAATCATCAAAGCAAGCTGGAAACAAGAAGAACATCAAAGGAAAGAAGTCTATTTGCAACTACTGTGGAAAACAAGGACATACTACTAATATGTGCCAAATCAGAAAAGGTAAGCAACCGAATGTCACTAGGTCTAATGGTTATTGTCACAATTACAATAAATATGGTCACACATCTAACCAATGTAGGACAAAGTCTGCTAGCAATTATCAGAAGGAAAAATTCAAAGTATTTTGTAAAAACTGCAATAGATATGGACATAGTACCGAGAAGTGTTGGTTTAAGCAAAAGAACTATATGTGGTACCGAGAAGTGTTGGTTTAAGCAAAAGAACTATATGTGGTCTGCACACCGAGCAAATACTAGAGGCTACCGAACTCACACAAATTCTAACCGACAATATTCTGTAGTACCATGGGACTACAATACAAGGATATGGTGTGAATGTTGTGGAAGATATGGACACATAAGTGCCAACTACTTTATAAGGTTTGGAATGAACAACCGAAGATCATGGAGAAATCTTGGTATTTCATGTTTTCATTGTCACAAAGTTGGACACTTGGCTAGAGACTGCAAAGATCAACTTAGAGGAGACACTGAGGAAATAAAAGACAAATTACAGATGATTTGGAAAAAGAAGGAAATTGTGTCAAATGAAGAAAGCACCTTACCTACCGAGTTAGGTGCACCTATTCCAAATTAATCAGTGAAGGTACGAAGGGACTGCATTCTTACAAAGGTTAAATCTTAATAGTTCCTATTTTATTATGTACTTAATTCAAAATCTGCATAGCTAAGATGCATTAGCAAGTTTGAAATAAAGGAAGCCTGTCAAGTCGGTAAATACAGGAAGCCTGTCTAATCAATAAATACAGGAAGTTTGGCTATTCGGTAAAAGCATAAAAAGGAAGTGGTACCGAGTGCATTTAATGTTTTTGACCTAACTACATGAAGCCCGATAAGGTATATTGTGTACTTAAAGCTTTTGTGTGGTCATTTTATACTTACCAAGTTTTCAAGAGAGCAGAGAAAAGCGATTCAAAGGCGATCAAACCTCCTACAAAGCATAATTCAAGGTATTTACACATCAATCTCAATAATTTTTAAGAGCTAGCTACTAGGAAATACTAGTGTGATTATCTTTTTTAGATTTGTTAAGAGAAAGCATTTGTTGTTTAAAAGTCTTCAAACCCTAAGAATCTTTTGTTAAGTGATTATCCAAAATTTGCAATGTCACCTAAGAACCAGAAGCTCGTTGTTGTGGAGAACATTGAAAATCCCTCACTGAAATACTCTCTAACTCCCAAAGTAGCATCTGAACCGGATGATAAAACTGCTTTTTCACTCATTCCAGATAGAGTTTTATTAGTTGAGGATGTCAGATTCTTCAGTAAGTGTCATGTTGAGGAACTAGGTCATGTTGAGATCAAGGACACATATGATGAATTGTGTACCGATGGGAAATTGGATAGCAAGTATGAACACATCAAAATCAAGGGATTGATCGAAGCCCTAACCTATCCCTGTGTCTTCAAACCCCAATGGGTCAAGTTTTTTCTAAGCAGAGTTCACGATGATTTCATGTGGTTAGCGGAACAACCATTCAAAATCACCAAGGAAATCATTCATTTGATCCCCGGTTACCCTATTTTTGATCATGCCCGAGCTCAAAAAATGATATCACAGAAGGAATTGATCACTCTAACCAGAGTTGAATCTGACTGCAGAGGACTAAAATTGAACAATGTGACAGATGCAGAGCTGAAGTTTTCCATTAGAGTCATAGGTTATTGTTTCTTCCAATCGACAAGGGAAAATAGTGTACCATGTGCAGCAGTCGATTTAGCATATAAAATTGTGAAGAAGGGAATGAAAATTGATCTTTGTGAAGTATTGTTGAAAAACCTGCTTGAGAATCTAAACACCATAAGGAAGCCAAAAAAGAACAAATCGGCTAATACACTGAAGTTTGGATCACTTTTGGTATGCATGTTTTTCTATCTTGAGAAATTATTTCCATCAGTCGGTAATGTAGTTTGGGAGCTACACCAACCAATCACCCATCAAATCAATGACTTCATCAAATAGCTAGGTGATAACTTTAATGATATTATGGATGATTACTTTAGCAAGTTTCAGGAAAAGATGCATAACAGGTATAGAATTCCACCCAAGTTAGTAGAGAAATACAAGGATGAAATATGCTTTGAAGTAGATACCGACTACTGCTATCTTAATGTTGTGGAATCGAGAACTCAATCTTTGCCACCTATGGGTTATGAGATTGATTTTGACATAATACAACAATAGATAGATGTTTTTCTTACATTACCAAGTCATGCTACCGAGCTGAGGTATGGAACCTATGAAGAAGTTAAAGAGAAAGTAAAGATGAGTATTGTAGTACCCAAGGCTACAAGGAAAGCAACAAAAATGATCAAGGCATTAATGGAGGAATTTGGAGAAGGTTCTTCCTCCACACCTATCAAAGGCACTCTAGTAATCACCGAGGAGGAATCTGAAGCCCAAGAGGTAGCTATTACTTTGAGCACCGAGTTGCCTAAAGGGAAAGTTTTGAAAAGGAAGAAACAGGATATATCAAAGGTATCAATGACTCCTTTAGTAAAGCACCCAAACACAAGATCATCTGCAATGTCACTGAGTAAGAAACCAAAGAATGTTGATGTTCCAAAGGTAACAAAAACTTACAAGAAATCTACTTGGAGACTCATTTTGACTAAAGAGTCCAGTGACACCAAATCTGAAGACAAAAACAAATTTCACATTGTCAAGAGTAAAAAGGTAGATGTACATAGTGTTGATAATTTTTGTGCTAATCTGAAGCAATATGGTGGATTTGGAGCATTCAGATATGTTAAGTATGAATCTAGATCTGATGATGAAAAGAGACAAATTGAAGAAGCCGTAATCTACACACTTCTGAAATTCTGATTGGTCCCATTGGAAGTATCTAAATCTCTTCCAAATGAATTATATTTGCATATTGATAACAAGTGGAAGTATGTCATGGACTTAGAGAAACAGATGAGAGGAAGAAGTCTGGTACATCTCTTTCCAGACATGTCGGTAGATGAGATCAAAGAACTTCTGAAAAACTACCACACAAACTTCCTAGTCAAGCAAAGAGCCTTGAAATTGATGAATGGCCTTTACTTGGATGTAGCGAATGAGACAAAGGAAAAATGGTAGGAAATCTTTCAAATCAAGAATGTTGGTGAACAAGTTGAAGTTGAAATAGTTTATGTCACCGAGCAAGATCCTGATATCACCAAGCAAGACCCTGCTGGAACTATATAAATTGATGAGGATATCATGGACACCGAGGCACAAGAAAAGGAAATGATAGAAGGGAATGCATATGCCAAACTGGTATCTAGTGAGTCTATGTTGGAAGAAGTTTAGCCCTATCCTCTGGTCACTCAGCCTGCTTCAACCGAGGCCCCTTAGGATACTAAACAAGGAACAGAGGATCACAAGTCTACAAAAGGAGACACTACTTCTCAGGCCACCGGGGAACAGACCTCTCAAGCTCCTTCTAGCACTGAAAATGTTACAACCAAGACCCCAAGCACAGAAGCACCAAAGGACACAACAAAGGCTACATCAGAGATTCAAGAAATTGACAAAAGTGTTGCCTCTACCGAGCAACCTACCAAGGGTCAACAAGCCTCCCAAGCCATTGTGTTAGTTCAACTGGTGAAAGGTAAAGAAAAGAAAATGAAAAAGAATAGTTTCAAATTAGATTTGTCAAAACCAATAGTGTTGCCAAATGTTGACATTTCTAAACTAAAATAACAAGCACTCATTGAATTTGGTGAACTATGCAAAGCCAAAGTAGAACAGGAAAAACAAATGGCTATTCAAAAGAAAAACAAAGTACTTCAAAAGGTGAAAGCACTATTAATAGATATGCTACCTTAAGCTACAGTGACAAAAGATGCAGCCATCCATATTCAACTGGATGAACTCCTAACTAAAATAGAGACATCTGGAGTAGACGCATCTGAATATTTGAGCAAATTGAAGGACAAAGAGCTCACTGCTAAAATGATTGAAGATGTACAGAAAGCTATTGCTATTGGCAAAGTAAAACTTGTCAAATTTATTGTTGAGTTGTCCCCTCAACTCAAGCACATTCTTTATTTATTTCAAAAACTCTGTACATTCTCTTTATTCATTAAAGATATCAAAAATAAAATAGAAGTGATTGAGAAAGAGATCACTGATCTCTCAAATAAGTTGACCACTGAGCCAAATTCTATTCAGAATTTCTATACAAAGTTACCAAAGCTCATGGCTCAACAATTGGAACTTAGGAATGAAGAGCACAAGATTAGGATGGATATAATGACTCTTCAGACATTATTCATTCCTCATCTTTCCTCCATCCAAGAATAGATCAACAAAGCTACCTCCCTATCCACTCAATAAGAGGGAAGTGCCTTAGATGGACTAATTTCACTATTAGCTGACATTACAGCTCATAATTCACTCATGGATAGTGTCAAGGATGCCTTCTCTGCCGCACTCACCGATGCAAGGACAAAGTATAAATCCATTTTTGACCAGTTGCCACCACCGAATGATAACTAATTTTTGATGTTTGTCAAAAAGGGGGAGTGAGTATAGTATCAAAGGGGGAGTGTAGTATACAGGAGGAGTATACCGAACAGAGTATCAAATGCACAATTAATTTTGACAGTGAACCGACAGTGAACAGAGCAGTGACAACCGAGCAGTTAATACAGGAGATTGATCACCAAGCATGCAAAATAAGAGTTATGTACAGTATATTGATAAGGGGAGTATATCTGAATATACTATTTTATTGACAATTGTATATATTGTCAGTTTAGTCAAATTTTGTAAGTATATAGATTTTTGAGTTATGACTTTGAAAGTAGTTTTGTCAAACATCTCAACTAATGTCAAAAGGGGAGATTATTACTACTTACTAAGTTGCCATTAGTTTTATATCCAAAGTCATTCTATATACTCTAGTTGGTTACTACTATCGAAATATTCAGTCGGTAAGCACAGAGCAGTCGGTTATAGAAGAAAGTAGTCACAGAGCCTAGTATACACCGAGCTATCTACTGAGTTACACTCTATGTCTACCGAGTAGCAAAAATGATATACCAAGTGAACACACACTGAGTGAAACGTTTTACCAGATTCATTGAACCTAGACACGTGTGGAAATGTGTTACAAGATCAAGGAACAAAGAACCGTTATCTCATTTGAAATTGCACTTAAAGATTTTGTATGATTTTGAGGTCATCTATCCAATGAAATATTTTGTATGGTTATTCATTCGATAAATTATGTTTGTAAGATCGAAGCAATGAACCAGATCACTGACATAAGAGATCTATTTATATAGCATGGATTAAGGATAAAAAAAAGGAAATGAGGTGTATGAAGCAAGACATGTGCAATAGATAAGAAAGCACTGAGTATTGTGACTGTCAAAGACACAGAGGTCACCGAGAAGGATTTTAGAGAACAGTCAAGGAATAGAGTAAACAGAAAGGTTTACCGAGTTACTTTATGGGTTACCGAGGTATGCTATAAGCAAGGTAATCTCATTTTGAGCACATAGAATATGCTATAACATTCCAGATGTAAAGTTGTAGATATTTGTAAAGATTTTATTGTAATATTTTTGAGTTGTAAGAAAAACCTTTAATAGGGTAAAAGACTAACAAAGTCTATAAATTGTAAAGCCTTTAACCAGGTGCAGCATTTAGAATAAGTGTTGTAAAATCCTTTAGCAAGGTAGATCTAATGATCTTGATACTCCTAACAGGGTAAGCTATGAGAAATAGCTAAACATGTAGCTCTAACCGAGCAACCTTTATTATTGCAGTAGTGAAGTTGTGGGTGCCATCCCCACCGCATTTTTTCTCTCTAACTAAGAGTTTTTGTGTAACCAAAATATATGTGTTATGGAGTGAAACATATATGATTGTTATTTATTTGTTTTAACTTTATGTTATGTTACAACAGTTTTTGGTTTATGCATAATAGTAAAGTTATTGTCAAAGAAAGGATTTGAAGTACTAATTCACCCCTCCCCTATCAATACATTAGCTTTCCATATTGGGCCTAACAAAACCTTGTGCTTTGAACTCTTACACTTAGGGAACTGCTCAAGAACTGCTTGAACTTTTGGCACCTGTTGAACTACTTTGAACCATTTTGAACCCGATTGAACTTTTGAACTTGATTAAACTAAATGAACCTAATTGAACTGGTTCAAGGGGGTTCAATGGTTCAAAGGGTTTTAAAGACATTCTTTTTCACTTAACTAGAATTTAACATAGAACTTTAAAGGGGAAAAGTCTATGGAGACATGATACACAACTAGAGGGGCCTGACTTAAAAATTTTCAATTGGGTGGATCACAAGTGGGCCAATAGAACCTCATCACAATTTACTAGGTACGGTGTGTCTAGAAAATATTTCATAACACATCACATATTGCCACCAAATCTGTCGGTTAAGGATAACTCATCACACAATCAGTGAAACCGATTGGAACACTGATATTGGCTAAGAATTAACCTCTTCCAACTCATAGACCGATTGTCCTCCATTTGCCTCTTTGATGATCTTTGCAGTATCTCCAAGCTGGTGTCATGTCATTCCTGCATATACTGGTTGTCTACATATACCGGTTAGACACCTTCAAAATTGATCGGACTTCTCTATGTAAATAATACTGGTTTGCAAGATAAAGACTTAGGAGTAGTACCCGTTTGTCTTAACTAAGATGACTATGAAAATGTGAACATATGTGTGTGTATACATGTGCCATTAATGACGACACATAAAGTCATCTATTACAAAAATTAGCATCAAGCCAACAATCTCCCCCCTTGGAATTGATGGCAACACTTAGAAATTTTTACAGTTTTACAGCTAAGTGTGCTTACAAAAATTGTACATACATATTTCTACTCCCCCTTAACAATACATACAAAATTTTGATAACACATACATATTTCTACTCCCCCTTTAACAACAATGCCAAATTGAAAAGTAAAATACATATATATTATATCAAAAATTGCATCAAAAACTACATATACAAAAATATAAGAGTTTTTCAAGGAGTGTTCACTGCAATTTTCAAGAAAATGTCACTGAAAATAATCTTCATATGAGAAAAATCATTATCCCATGTTTCCAATAATGTTTCAATGATCTCAATGGTTGGCATAACTTGTGCAATGAATTCTTACAATGCATCCATTGTGCTCATCTTTGGAGTCACCAAAACCACTTTTGCATCCTTGTATGCCCGTTGTAAGATGTCCACTTTTGGTCTCAACTGGTTCTTTAGTTCTTTCAATGATCAGAGTCTCTTAGCCTATTCACAATCATAAACATCTAACCAATATTGTGAATCATCAACTAATTTGCCAAAAGCTAAGGTTGAATCCTGTAAAGGTATTTTGGTAGTACATATCCTTTCCAGTTCTTGTTTTCTCTCTTCTCACCTCTTCTTCAGATTAGGATAGAAAAATGAAACGTTAGATGTATAGGCCAAAATCCTTCCTCTAGTTTCAACAATAGTTTTCAAAAGATCTTTATTTAGGGATAAAGCAATCTTCCCTTTATCAATATCTGTCAATAATTTCTCTCCCCTCTTCTTTCTATAATTCTTCTCAGCTAAAGTTTGTGCAGCTTCTTCAAGCGATTTCAGTTGGTCAAAAGCATTAGCAACCAACTATCCAAGCTTGTCGATAGATTTGACAAGTTTCTAGAGTTAGTCTCTGGTATGAGACTTGACAGAATATCAACAACAGTTTGAATTGTTTCTACTTCTTTTCTCTGCTCTTTTAGCCTTTTGTTTTGAGCCCTAGATTGCATCATTGTAGCAATATCCATTAGTTCAGATGCACTCATATTATCTACATCTATAGGTCCTTTTATGCTTATTGGGTTATCCTCATCATCAGTTTGTTGCTTTACCTTTGCTTTTTCCTTTTCATCTATTTTCTCTTCTATCTTCTCCTTTGTTTTCTCTTTCTCTTCATCCTTTTCTTTTCAATTTCCTTCACTTCAACCTCTTTCTCCAGTTTCTCTTTCTCTACCTCTATTTGTTTCTCCTGTGTAGCTATAGTAATTGGTGGTAGTTGATTTTCAACTTGGTGTTCTTTTTCTAGTGGTGGTTGAATATCCACACTAGATTCTTTGGCTGGTGCTTCAGTTGCTTCTTGTGTAACAGTAATGTTCGGTTGTTGTACATGTTCCTTAACTAGTTCTATGATATTACCAGTTGTTTCAATAGTGTCCTATATTTATTCAGTATCGTCTACAAAGAAAATAATTGGTGGATAAGTTGTGTCATCCTTATTCTTAATAAGATAGACAACATCCGGTGTAATAATCTCTTCTTTATCTAGCTCCGGTGGAGCTCCATTCTCTGTTTGATTAGGTTTATTTTTATGATTCTTCATTTTCTCATGCATCCTTTGAATTTTTTTAGCTATCTGGTGAGTATCATCCTCAATAGATTGAACCTTTTCATCCAATAACTTCAATCTTCTTGACTTAGAATGAAACTGTCCTTTGAAATTATCAAGCAATGCTAATAATTCATCTCTAGGTAACTCAAGAAAATATTGAGTGAAAACTCTATCAATAATTTCTTGATCTTGTTCTACAACCATTTTCCACTTATTTACAAGAATAGAATACAAAGAATCAAAAATATCCTTTTCAATATCCTGAGGCGACCGATTGTATTGACACAAGTGGTTGATTACCTCTTGAACAATTTATTGTTTCTGTTCTTCATCAAATGAATCAAAACATTCTTTCACATTATCAAGTTGTTTCCTCCCTAATATTTTTAATGTCTTCTGAAAATAAGTCATAGGCTTGTATGATGAAACACTAATAGGAGTACTTTTCTTTGAAATGTCTCTTACTGGTTTGGCTATCTTACTAGTCAATTTCATCTTCTTGGGTTCCTCTTCAGTGTTAGTATCCTCAGATTTTGCTTGAAGAATGAGATTCCTATCTCTCTTCTTTGTAGCAGTCTTCTTCTTTGCATATACTTTGGGTGTCGGTTCCTTTTTTACTTGAATACTTCTTGTCACCCTTGTACTGGTGGACACTGAAGGTGCTTGCTCAACTTTCTTCTTCTTCTTCTCTTTGGCACTACTGGGTTGAAGAGGTGCAATCTGTTCCTGGTAAGTTCCCAATCTTTTCTTATTATCCTTGGGAGATGCCAAAAGGTTGTTGGCATAACCGATTAATAAGTCATAGTTGGCTTCATAACTCATTTCTTCCATCTCATCTTCCCTGGGTTCAACAGCCTCCATAAGGCAAAAGTCAGTGGTGATTGTGAAACAGATGCCTTTTGTAAAGTGTTTCACCACATCTTCAGGTAGCCTTAACCTCATGCTCATCTTCTTTTGGAACTCATTAAGTATCTATTCATGGCAATAAGATATGTGTTTTTCACATCCTTAATGTTGTTTTTTATTTGAGTTGTAACCCATATGTCCTTCAACCATTGAATGTCACCAATTCTTGGCAGGAAATTCTGAAAATAGAAGAATAGACCAATCAACAGTTAACCATAATTGAACTTTTGACTATTGTATTTCTTGATTGATTTTAGGTTCAACATCAATAGGCTCCTCACTGCCTCGCATAAGTCATAATATATATTCTCTGCAATCATCCTGTAAGTTGTATGCACAGCAATAGATGGCACACTGTTCATCCTACTGGAATGAAATATCCTATAACCAATGACCATAGTTGCAAATCTAACTGCTTGATTAGCAATGTTGTTGACCAAAAATGCACGACCATCGGTGGTGGTTTTAGTCAGTGCAATCACATTATCTTTAGAAATTTTCCACAGCTTTGGAACTTCACCAGTTTGCCAAAAACCATTCACTGCATGAATTACTTCCTTCGTGATTGCATGCGACCTGTAAAGATACATATTCTCTCCATGCACGGGACTAAGGATTATCCTAACATCCTCTTCCTCAAAATATTCAAGAAAATATGTCGCATTATGAAAACCTTTTTCATAAACCCTAATGTACTCGGGTTTGATTTTCCTGCTTTTATCACACAAATATTTGAGTTGTGAATAGATTGATAGTGATCCTAGATCCTCAATTTTATAGTCTATATAACTGGATAAATCACCTTTGATCATAACACCATCAGGAACTTGAGACATTGCATTATATGATACTATTTTTTTTGATTCCATAGACTCCATAGGTTCAACAGTAATCATAAGTCTCTCTACTTGTGTAGACGATGATGCCATTCTAGATAATCTTGATTTGAGAGAAATTAACAAAAGAATACCTTATTCCCTTCACATTGGCAGGGTTTTTGGTTGTTCTCTCAAATGCACACCCATTTTTCCTTCTCTAATCATTGAATCTGATTCAACTTTCGATCCGTGACACAAATTCGTTCACAATCAGCTAACAATTCTCTTTTCCGCTCTACAGGTGCTCAAAAACTCTTCTTCGAATGTAATTAAGGTAAAAGTAACTTAGTAAAACTTTCTTTTATAATCTTACCCACTGTATTAATATCAACTGATAGGGTAACAAACCCTAATATACCACTTAATAAACTCACCTATACCAACAGGTATATAACTAGTTGGTAATCCTATAGAAAACGGATAGACAATGATATCAAGAATTCTCATAATACAACTCAAAATATAAAACTCTCTTACCACACACTCTTCAAGGGGCCCGAAAGTAGATTCACCACTATGCTCCCCTTAGGCTTGTTGAAAAGCTTAGTTCACCGGTACAGGATTATCCACACTGGGTGAAGGGTTAGATTCTTCTACAGGCTTGTCCTCACTCTTCTTCTTTCAGATTTTTTTCATCTCTACTCTGGTTTCCTCAACATCAACCTTCTTCTTACCTTTCTGATCTTTAGAGTGGTTAACCGGTTTGTTCTTCCTGGTTCTCTAGAACTTTTCCATGTGTCCCAGTTTGTAACAAGATAGCAGGCCATCCCAAATGATCTCTAAGGTCCTACATGCCCATAATTATTGCAAATGGTGCAAATCACATTTGTTACCTTTTCTATTTCATATGGACTGAACCGGTTGACATAGTTTTAATGCCAGCTCATGTTACTCTGGTTGTCATAGGTCCTTCTCTAGTCACTGATAGGTCTTGGATTCATGTGAGGTTTTGGATTGTTTGCTCCATATCTACATTCAACTTATCTATGTCCATACATGTTGCATGTGAAACAATGACCTTCAAATCTTCTAGACACACACCTAGCATTAGCATTATAGCCCGTTTTCTCACTAGGTCTGCTTCTACACACATTAGTAGTATGTCTAGGTTTGTGACAGATAAAGTAAATAGGTTTGAAAGCTTTCTTACCAGTAGGCTTGTTAGCCTTACGAGTATTTTACCTTTGTGCATGTTGCTCTTGGTACCAAAAGCTTCTCATTTCTCAAATGTATTGAAACCTAGTCCAGATGTGTCCCCTTTCATCATCTAAGATTGGATTTGCTCATCCAACATAGAAGAACTCTTATTGAACTTTTCAAGCTTCCCATTAGCCTCAGTAAGCTCTTTGGTAAGATATTCATTGTGTTTTGTCAGAGTCTCTCTTAGAGATATTGCCTTTTCATAATCTAACTGCAAAGCTTCCTTCTCTTCCTTCTCCTCATGCCAATGTTCATGTAAAGCTGCATTTTCCTACTTGATCTTAGAAATCTCATGATCTCTCTCTTTGATTAGGTCTTCAACTTCCCTCCTTGCTTCAAGTTCTTGGCTCATGCGGATTGTTGGGGCTTCAAGTTCTCTCCTCAGAGTTAGCTTTTCACCATTCAGTTTTTTCACTTCTTCAACTAGTGCATCAATATTGGCATCATCTAAAGAACTATTGTCAGATATCTCCAATAGTTGCTCAGTCAACTCCCTCCTTTTAAATTGTGAAGCTTTAAATTTGACCCTCAGGGTTTCAAGCTCTTCCTTGGTTGCGTCAAGCACTCTAGCCATCTATAAATAACTCATATCCCCCATGGTGGCTATAGGGTTTCCCTCCAAGTGATTAAGCCTTAAGGAAGTTAGGTTCCGATACCAATTGATAGACTTATAAAACACTGAGAGGGGGGGTGAATTAGTGATAGCAAAAACAATACCACTTTTAACACAAACCAGTAAAGGCGGTTAACCAATTTACTTAAAACTATGCATGCAAGCCAAAGTGATATTAAAGCATCCACAACAAGTAAAACATCCACCATAATACAAGTGTTTATACGTGGAAAACCCAACTGGGAAAAACCACGGTGAGATGGGACTCACAAGTTAACTATTTGTAGTAATAGGTAACTAACCGGTTAAGGTCTACAAAGTGCTCTGCTAGGAGCGAATCTTGTTAAAGATCCCAAAGCTCTATTAGGAGCTATACCCTATTAAAGGTAGTACCCTATTATGAGTAACCTTGGTAGAGGATTTCAAACCCAGACTAATGGATCACCCAGTTAGAGGATTTGTACAATGAATCTTGTTAGAGCATACCCAGTTAGGGGATTTGACTGTTGTAGTGATTAGAAAACAACAGGCAATGTGATCTAAAAATAGCACATCTTGCATGAATAGATCCTCTTGTACTCACTCAATACTGCAACACTGACATAATTTGTAACTCCTTCAGTAAATTGCATCAACTTATCACATGTATCTTGCATCATAAAAATAGTTCATCACAATGTCATTATATAGACATTAGATTTCATGTCGGCTCAGGAACCACATCACAATTTTCTAGGTGCACTGTATTTGGACAATATTTCATAACACATCACAGATTGCCACCAAATTTGTCAGTAAGGGATAACTCATCATGACTAGTGATAACTCATCACACAATCAGTGAAACCGGTTGGAACACTGATACTAGCTAAGAGTTAACCTCTTCCAACTCATAGACTGATTGTCCTCCATGTGCCTCTTTGATAATATCTGTAGTATCTCCAAGCTGGTGTCATGTCATTCCTACATATACTGGTTGTCTACATATACCGGTTAGGCACCTTCAAAATTGATTGGACTTCTCTATGCAAATAATACCAGTTTGCAAGATAAAGACTTAGGAGTAGTACTGGTTTGTCTTAACTAAGATTACTATGACAATGTGAACATATGTGTGTGTATACATGTGCCATCAATGACAATGCATAAAGTCATCTATTACAAAAATCATCATCAATACAACAAGAGAGATAGACTCTTGCTTCTTGTTGTGCCATGAAACCAATCTGTCACCAAGGAAGAAAGTTCCACCATTGGTTATCTTCCTGGCATCTATGTAACCTGCCCAATCAGCATCAATATAGGCTTGTAAAGTAAAATATCCTTTCTTTGGATATCATAAGCCATAAATAAGTGTTCACTATAGATACTTGAAGATTCTTCTAACTACATTCACATGTGATTTCTTTTGAGTAGCTTGGAATCTAGCTACCATGCACACTACCTGCACAATATTAGGCCTTGAAGCTATGAGGTGCAATAGGCTACCAATCATGGATCTATACAAGGTCTGATCTACACTAGGTGACTTATCATATTTGCTTAACTTGCATCCTATCACCATGGGAGTACTAACTGTCTTGTTTTCCTCCATTTGAAATTTTATTCAACATGTCCTTTGCATACTTGGTTTGTGAAATGAACATGCCCTTACTTAACTGAGAAATTTGCAAACCAATAACATATGATAGCTCACCAAGTAAAGACATCTCAAATTTAGACTGTATTTGATCAGTAAACTCCTTGCATAAAGCATCCCTATTTCCTCCAAATATGATGTCATTTACATACACCACAACTATGACCATGTGATCACCGTCCACCTTAATATATAAATTTCTATCAACAATGCCCTTTTTTAAAACCTTGTTGATGGATATATTTATCCAATCTTTAGTACCATGCTCTAGGAGCCTATTTTAATCCATATAGTGCCTTCTTCAATCTACAGACAAAATTCCCATTTTCTTGAAGTTCAAAACCTTCAGGTTGCTCAAAGTAGACCTCTTCCTCAACATTGCCATTTAAGAGTGCAGATTTGGCATCCATTTGATATACTTTGTATCCTTTATATGCTGAGAATTCTAGGAAAATTTTGATTTCTTCAAGTCTTGCAATTGGTGCAAATGTCTCCTCAAAGTCTATCCCTTCAACTTGAGCATATCCCTTGCACACAAGCCTTGCTTTGTTCCTTATCACTTTGCCTTCTTCATCCATCTTGTTCCTATAGACCCATTTAGTCCCAATGACATTCTTGTCAACAGGTCTAGGCACCAATTCTCATGTTTTGTTCTTCTCAATTTATTGTAGCTCTTCTTCCATTGCATCCATCCACTTCTCACTTTTGTTGGCTTCATCATATGTCCTGGGTTTCATCTCTGTCATGAGGCAAAAAATTACTTGCTCATTGTTCCTTTCTCTCCTTCTCATTTGCACACCTTCATTCTTGTTGCCAACTATCTAATCTTCAGGGTGATTCCTTTGCACATATTTGTTTGGGGCTTTTCTTGGTGCTTCTTCTTCATGTTCACTCTCAAACTAGTTTGCATCATCAACATATGGTTCTTCAGTCTGATTTACTATGGTTTGTTTACCTTTATGTAGATCTTCATCAATTTTCACCTAAATACTTTCAACCACCTTCTTTGGCCTCTTTTTAAAACACTTATAGTCCTTGTTGTGAGTAGAGTAGCCTAAGAAGATACCTTCATCACTTCTTGATTCAAAGCTACCTAATCCATCTTTATCTCTTTTGATGTAGCATTTGCTACCAAATACCTTGAAATACTTGACTAAGGGTCTCCTATCATACCATATTTCATAAGGTGTCATATTGTTGTTCACCCTTAGTTGTACTTTTTTTAAGGTGTATATAGTTGTGTGTACTGCCTCTTTCCAAAAGATATCAAGAAGATTACCTTCATTTAACATCATCCTTGCCATCTCTTTTATTGTTTTATTCTTCCTTTCCACAACACCATTTTGTTGTGGTGTCCTAGGGGCTGAATATTGTCTTTTGATTCCATGCCTCTCACAGTAGTCTTCAAATTCATATGATGTAAACTCGCCTGCATGGTCTAATCTCAAACATTCCATCTTTTATCCACTTTCCTTTTCTACCATCATTTTCAAGATTTTGAATTCTTTCAAATGCCTGTGACTTGTCTTGCAAGAAGGTGGCCCATGTCATCCTTGAAAAATCAGCTATAAGAAGCATGAAGTATATTTCTCCATTTAAGGTTCTTGTTCTATTAGGACCACATAAATCAGTATGCACAAGCTCAAGAGGTCTTGTAGTAGAGTATTATTTTGTCTTAAAGCTAACCTTTGTTTTCTTACCTCTTTGACACTCATCACAGAAGGTGTTTGTTGGCTTAATAATTTGAGGTATGTGTCTTGCATACCCTTTCTTTCTTACCTTAACAAGGTTATCAAAATTTATGTGACCTAGCCTTCTATGCCATAACTAGCTATCATCAACTTATCCCATCATACATTGAGACTCAAAACATTCCATCAAGTTGTATACATTTGCATCTATTCTTTTTCCTTCTACAACCAGCTGATCATTACTCTCTTTTTTGATTTTACATCCTTTTGAATCAAATGTGAATTTATATCCTTTTTCATACATTTGGCTTAAACTAAGTATATTATGTTTCAAACCTTCCACATAGTACACATCATGTGCTTTTAATTTGCCATCGATATTGAGAGTACATTTGCCTTTTATTTTGATGGATAAATTATCTCCAAGACTCATTGAACCACCATTCCAATCTTCTAGTTTGATGAATTTATTCTTGTCACAAGTCATGTGCTTGGAGCAGTCATTGTCTACTACCCACAATTTTTTCCTTTCAGCATGCAGGGAAATTTGAACAATCAAACTTGACTTAGCCTCGTACTTTAGTTTTTCTATCCAAACTTGATTTGATTTCTCCTTCTTTTCTGTTGTCCCATTTTGTTCTGGTTTTGTTAGGACCCGGAGGCAATTGAGAGGGGGGGGTGAATCAGTTGTCAAATAATTTCAGCCCAAATACAAATTAACCAAACTTGATACTTAATACCAGTAAACCAAACTTAATGTCGATAAGAAGATTAACAGTTAATAACAATACCGATGAAACTTAATGCATGAAACAGAAAGAGAGCCAATATCCATAACACATAACACAGGGATTTGTACGTGGAAACCTTGTAAGGAGAAAAACCACAGTGGGAAACCTTACCCACAATCAAATGATACTATTGCAGATAGTATGTGTTTACAAATGGGGTCTGCACATGCAAAAAGGCCAGCTTCCTAGAGCTCACTACTCAATCACAAGATGGGAGTCACACTGACTACAATTAGATGATTAAATCCAATAATAATGTACTCTTCAAAGTAGCATCTCCAATGCTGGATTCAGTACCGGTTAGGCTCTGATTGTCTTCTTCAAACCTTCCTTGAATATTCAAATGATGTCTACATGAGTAGCTCTGCTTATATTCGCATATACCGAATATCACAACCTTTTAATACCTTATTACATACCACCACTACTATTCTAATCTCACAATTGAGATCTTACATATATACCAAAACCTAAGACAAAATGTGTAGGTTGGCTTACTAAGAATAATACAATAAGATCTATTACAAGTAAGTCAAGAAGTGATGCATCATGTCGACTCAACAATAATATTAATTGATTAAAGCATCTCCATAACGTGTCATGCTGATCTGGAATAGATAACATGTGTCGATCCATAACCTAGACCAATTTGCCAGTAACAACAAATATGTCAACCAAATTAGACCAATAACCAAATCATCAAAACCAAGTATCCAAACCATATCTTCAACATAACCAAGTGATCTCCAAATGATAACAAGCCATCCGTAGTGCCGGTGAATAATATAACCTGCCAGTGAACCAAATACCAATGACTATGGATAAGTCACTGAACTTGCCAGTGAACATAACCAAAGATCTCCAGAAGGGTAAGTGTTGATAAGTGTTGACATCAATGACAAAACCAATGCAACATATCCATAATACCAACAATCTCCCCCTTTGGCATTGACGGCAACACAAAATGGAAAATCATCTAAGTGCCAAAGAAAAAATACCAATAAACCAAAAACCAACAATCTCCAAAATAGATCAATACCAAAAATCAAAATACAAAATATCTCTCCCCTTAGGATAATGATTCCTAAATACAAAGTTTTTTAATACAAATTTTTTCCATAGATATATCTCCCCCTTTGGCATCAAATGCCAAAGCAATACAAATACCAGATACAACCAGTTCATCGAACCATTTACAAATACCAACAATAATATCCAACTACTCCCCCTGAGAAGTAGCTCTCCTCCATCAAAGCTAGAAAAAGGTTTCTCTGTAAATTTGGTCGGTTTGATGCCAAGCATCAACTATCTAAGTCTCTACCGGTGAGGTTATGACCACAAGTTTCTCTCTAAGATATTCAAAAGTTTCCTTAGGCAAAGGCTTAGTAAAGATATCTGCAATCTGCTCTTTAGTATTCACATAAACCAATCTCACTTCTTTTGCTTCAACATTTTCTTTCAGAAAATTGTATTTGATAGAAACATGTTTAGTTTTAGAGTGAAATACCGGATTCTTAGATATATCAATTGCTGCCATATTATCACAATAGATGATTATAGGTTCTTTGTATTTTACCTTTATGTCCTTCAACATTTGCTTAATCCATAATACCTGAGTACAATTGGTTGTTGTTGCAACATATTCTGATTATGTTGTCGATAATGATGTACAACTATGTTTCTTGCTCAACCATGAAATCAATCTACTACCAAGAAAGAATGCCCCGTAGGTGGTTCTCTTTCTGTCATCTACATCTCCTACCCAATTAGCATTGGTGTATGCACATAAATCAAAATTTTCATCTTTAGGATACCATAAACCAAGATTTGTTGTGCCTTGTAAATACCGGAAAATCCTTTTCACTACTGATTCATGATTTTCTCTAGGATTACTCTGAAATTTGAAATAATACACACACTACATTCATTATATCAGGTCTTGTTTATGTCAAATACAATAAACCTCCAATCATAGATTTGTATCTTATCGGATTAACAGGAGCTGAATCATCCTTCAATGATAATTTATTAGTTGTAGTCATAGGAGTACTTACCAGTTTAGAGTTTTCCATACCAAATTTCTTCAGTAATTCCTTCAAATACTTTGATTGACATAAGAATATACCTTTATCAGTCTATGAAATCTATAATCCTAAAAAGAATTTTATCTCCCCAATCATAGACATTTCAAATTGTTCCTGCATCTTGTTAGAAAAGTCTTTACACAATCCATCTTCTCCTCCAAAAATGATGTCATCAACAAAAACTTCAATAACCAAAATGTCTTCATTAGTCACTTTGAAATATAAGTTGATGTCAGCATTACCTTTAGTGTAACCAAGCTTCATAAGATATTTGTCCAATCTAGCATACCAAACTCTAGGAGCTTGCTTCAATCCATATAAAGCTTTCCTTAATCTACAAACCATATCCTTATCATTTGTCAATGAAGATCCATTAGGTTGTTCAATGTAAACTTCCTCTTCAAGATCACCATTCAGAAATGCACATTTAACATCCATTTGATATACTTTATAGTTTTTGTGTGCTGCAAATGCAAAAAATAATCTGACTACCTCAATTCTAGCTACCGGTGCAAACATTTTATTGTAATCAATTCCCTCTTTCTATGAATATCCCTTACACGCTAATCTTGCTTTGTTTCTGATTAGCTTACCATCTTCATTAAATTTATTTTTGAATACCCATTTAGTTCCAATTACATTTTTATTTTTAGGTCGGGTAACCAATGTCCTTGTATTGTTCTTTTCAATTTGTTCCAATTCATCTTCTGTAGCCTTAATCCATGTTTATCTTCACATACCTCAATGACAGATGCTAGTTCAATTTGAGAAATTAAACATACCTCTTCATTTTCCAGTCTTCCTCTTGTCATAACTCATTGATACTTATTCCCAATTATCTGACTTTCAAATTGATTCAATCTTACATACCTAGGTGTGTTTACTTGTTGTTATTCTTCAGTCACTGTGGAATTCTCTGATGATGCCAGTGTGACTGGATCAACATTCTATACCGGTGCACTCTGTATAGGCTCATTTGTGATTATCTCAACTATCGGTTCAGAATCCATAGACCTTGAATTTCTTCTAAAGTGTGAATCAATCTTCACATTTGCACTCTCAACGATTTTCTACAATCTGTTATTAAAACATCTATATGCTTTTATTTTAGATGAATACCCAAGAAATATTCCTTCGTCACTTCTAGGATCAAATTTACCAATATACTCATCTCTCCTAATGTAACATTTGCTTCCAAATATTCTGAAGTACTTAAGAGTAGGAATATCACCAAACCATAGTTCATAGGGTGTCTTACTGGTTTCACCTTTGATGTAAACTTTGTTGAAAGTGTAAACAATTGTATTCACTGCTTCTCTCCAATACACATGAGGTAGATTTGCTTATGATATCATGCTTCTAGCTGCATCTAGAATAGTTTTATTCTTCCTTTCCACAACTCCATTTTGTTGAGGTGTCCAGGGTGCTGATAGTTGTCTTATGATTCCATTCACTTGATAAAATGTATTGAACTCCATAGATGTAAATTCACCTCCTTGATCTGATCTTAAACATTTGATTTTGATTTTCTTGTCAGTTTCATTCTCCACAAGTGCCTTGAATAATTTGAATTTCCCAAAAGCTTCTGATTTCTCCCTGAGAAAAGTAACCCAACACATTCTAGAATAATCATCAATGATTAGCATAAAATATCTATCTCCCTGTAGACTTCTTGTTCTTTTTGGACCACATAAGTCAATATGAATTAAATCAAGAACATCATTGGTTTTCTCAGAAATACTCTTAAAAGTTGTTCTAACTTGCTTTCCCAATTGACATTCCTTACATACCGAATTATGAGGTTTTAAAATCTTGGAAATATCCCTTACTGCTTTAGATAAACTAATCTTCACAATGCAATCAAAATTTACATGACAGTCTTTTATGCCATAACCAACTTTCATCAATGTGTGCAATCAAGCATGTCTTTTCAATGTTATTCAAATGAAAGATATTACCTCTAGTCTGATTACCAGTTGCAATTTCCAAACTAGTTCTATTCATGAATTTGCATTTACCATTCTTGAATTGTAACTAAAATCCTTTTTCAACTAATTGACCAACACTCAAAAGATTATGCTTCAAACCTTCAACATAATAAACATTGTCAGTATTGTTCTTACCATCAAAAGATATAGTGCCTTTTCCTCTGATCAAACAAGATTTGTCATCTCCAAATCTTACTAGACCTCCATTGTATTCCTGAAAGGATAAGAATTTACTTTTATCACCAGTCATATGATGTGAACATCCAGAATCTATAATCCATTTATCCTTTTCTTCAATTTTAGTTGCCAAGGCATGCTCTTCTAGTGGAACAGTAGGTGTTGGTTGATCTTCTGTTATTGCAACAAAAGCCCATCCATTGTCTATTGGTTCTTCATCAGAATCATCAGTAACTCCTTCATCAGCATAGTAACAAGATTTGTCTCTATTTTTCTTGAACCTATATCTCTGATATTCGGGGTTGAGATTATATGTTCTTTTAGCTTCTTCTCTCAATCTTGCATTTCTATCTGGACATCTAGATGCCATATGACCAATTTTATTATAGTTAAAACATTTAAAGTGTTCTTTACCTTCATACTTACTTCCAATAGGACCTTTAGGTATTTTCCTTGCAAATAGTGCTTCAAACTCTTCAAGTTCTCTTGCATAAAGTGCTTTCCAATCAGATTTATTAGCTAATGATGAAGATGTTGTAGATGATGATGCTTTGAAAGCTAAATCTATCTTAATTGTAGCAATAGGACCAAATTCTTCAAGCTCAAATGTTGAAACTTTTCCAACCAAGGTATCTCTAGATACTGATATAGAAGGCATGGTTCTCAACTCATTAATATCAATTACTTTCATTTTGTATATCAGTGGCAATGCTCTTAAAAATTTAGAAACAATTTTATCTTCACTTAAGGAACCCCCACAACATTGTATTCCCAAAACAATTTCATTAACCCTTTCCATAAAAGCAAAAATTCTTTCATCTTCTTCCATTTTCAAATTTTCATACCTAACCTGGAAGCATTCCAGTTTTGCAATTTTGATAATGGTATCTCCTTCATTCAATGTCTCCAATTTATCTCAAATATCTTTAGCAGTAGATCGGCCTGATAATCCCATGATTTGCTGATTTGACAAGGCACTCAAAAGTGCTTCCTTTGCAGTCATTCTCTTTATCCTTAGCCAATGTAGGTGGATTAGGTTGACCTGGTGTAGGACCAACATAACCATTCTGTGTAACATCCCATATGTCTCTTCCAAGACAATTCAGACATGTCTCCATTCTGATCTTCCATATACCATAGTTAGTTCCATCAAGTTTCAGATTGTCCTTCCTAAAATAGTTAGTTGCCATAGAATCTCCTCAAGTTGTTAAACTTCTGCAAAAAGAGGACTTGGCTCTGATACCAATTGTTAGGACCTGGAGGCAACTGAGAGGGGGGGTGAATCAATTGTCAAATAATTTCAACCCAAATACAACTTAACCAAACTTGATACTTAATACCGGTAAACCAAACTTAATGTCGGTAAGCAGATTAATAGTTAATAACAGTACCGGTGAAACTTAATGCATGAAACATAAAGAGAAACAATATCCACAACACATAACACAAGGATTTGTATGTGGAAACCCTATAAGGGGAAAAGCCATGGTGGTAAACCTTACCCACAATCAAATGATACTATTGCAGATAGTATGTATTTACAAATGGGGTCTGCACATGCAAAAAGGCCAGTTGCCTAGAGCTCACTGCTCAATCACAAAATGGGAGTCACACTGACTACAATTGGATGATTAAATACAATAATAATGTACTGCTCAAGGTAGCATCTCCAATGTTGGATTCAGTACTGGTTAAGCTCTAATTGTCTTTTTCAAATCTTCCTTGAATATTCAAATGATTTCTACGTGAGCAGCTCTGCTTATATTTGCATATATCGAATATCACAACCTTTTAAAACCTTATTACATACCACCACTACTATTCTAATCTCACAATTGAGATCTTACATATATACCAAAACCTAAGACCAAATGCGTAGGTCATCTTACTAAGAATAATACAATAAGATCTATCACAAGTCAAGATGTGATGCATCATGTTGGCTCAACAACATTATTAATTGATTAAACCATCTTCATAACGTGTCGTGCTCTGGAATAGATAACGCATGATAGTCCATAACCTAGACCAATTTGTCGGTAATAGCAAATATGTCAACCAGATTAGACCAATAACCAAATCATCAAAACCAAGTATCCAAACCATGTCTCTGACATAACCAAGTGATCTCCAGATGATAACAAGTCATCCTTAGTGCCAATGAACAATATAACCTATCGGTGAACCAAATACTGGTGACTGTGCATAAGTCGTTGAACTTGCTGGTGAACATAAACAAAGATCTCCAGAAGGATAAGTGTTGATAAGTGTTGACATCAACGACAAAACCAATGCAACATATCCATAATACCAACAGGTTTTACTTTTGGTTCAGATGTTGACATTGTCTTCTTTTGATTGGTTGTCCTAAGCTTACAGTGTTTTGCAATGTGTCCCAAGTTTTGACAATGATAGCATTTAACATTTACATTGAATGATCAATTTAAAAAATTGTTGTAGGATTGAGATGCATTTCTCCTACATTCATAACTCCTATGACCAACACCATTGCAATGATAGCAAATAAAATTTATATCTCTAAGATCATTAAAAGGATTTCTACTTTCATAATAGGGATGGGACCTATGCATAAGTCTACATTCTGCAATTATATGACCATGAGTATTCCATTTATAGAAGTAGCCATGGAATTGAGGTATATACCAATCATTGTTGAATTTGTTTCTCATTGGTCTCCTTGGAGCAGCATAGTTCGGTCTTCTTGATCTCTTCCTTCTTGTATCCTTGACTCTAGTGAATCTACATCATTCATCTTGATTATTCCTTTAGGATTAGTATGTCGGTTCCTTGTAATAGTAGCATATGTCTTCTTCTCAGTAGGCTTGCTAACAATGAAGGTTTCTCCTTTACTATTTTCACTTGAGGAGACAAATTGTATTTCTTTATTAAATGAGTCCTTACTTGTAGCACATTGACTAGCCTCAAATCCAACACCCTCTATGTCTTTGGAGTGCTTTTGTTTGCTCAACATTTTATCCAAAGCATCAGTGTTTCCCTCATACTTGATTCTCACCATGAGTTCATCTTTGCACTTTTCACGTTCCTTTCTGAGATTCAAAATTTCTTCCTCCATATTTTGATACTCTTTCTCTTTGTTTTCTAAATTTGATTTAGTCACTTCATACATTCTTCTAGCTTCATCCAATTATATTCTCAGACCTGAAATATTTTGCTCAGATTCCTCAAGATTTGTGTTCAGTTTGTCTTCTTCTTCAACAACACCATACTTAATCTTTTTGTATTCTTTCCTCACTCTCTAGAGTTCTTCAAGTGCACTCACAAGTTCACCTTCAAAGTCTACCTCAGCTTCAACTTCCTTTTCTTTTTCATCAGCAATATGTTCATCCCGCAACTCATCTTGTGCCATAAATAGATTAACCTCTCTTTCTTCTTCACTACAATTCTCATCAGAGACACTCTCTTCATCTGTGGCATCATCTTAAAAGTTGTAAACACAATTTTTCTTCCTAAAGCTCCTTCTCCTTCGCTTGTATGTTTTCTTCATTTTATCCTTACCAAAAGATTTGTTGTTTTGCTTCTCAATTTCATCTTTCTCACTATAGGGACACTTAGATGTAAAATGTCCTATCCTACCATAGTTGAAGCACTTAAAGGGAAGCTTACCTTTGTATTTTCCTGAACCCTCCTTGCAAAGTTGGCTATAGCAACATCAGAGTCATTTTCATCTTCATTTGTAGCTTGATCTTTTCCTATATATGTGGTATTGAAAGCATCCTCTCTCTTTTATGATTCTCCACCTATTGTTCTCATTTCATAAGCTAATAAGGAGCCAAATAATTCATCCATAGAGAAGGTGGTAAGATGATTTTCTTCTTCTATGGCATAGACTTTGGTGTCATACTTTGGATTGAGAGATCTAAGTACCCTTTTTACTATCAAATTAGATTTTGTAGTCTTGCTTCTTTCACTTTGGTATCTCCTTCATATACACTTTGCAATTTGTCCCCTGTTACATTTGGTGATGTCTAGTGCATTATTTTCGTGAACTCTATACTAGACAAGCCACTTAAGATCACATTCTTATCTTTTACATTGTTTTCATAATCCCTTTTAGCATCAAGGTTAGTAGGAGGTGTGGATGGAACTGTATATCCATTCTTTACTGACATTCATACATCAAACCCAAGGGAATATGAGTATGTCTGCATTCTTCTACTCTAGAAGGAATAATTTGTGCCATCAAACATAGGTTCTTTAGAAGAGAATTCATTTATGGCCATTGTGTTCACAAGACGGGATCTACCCAAGCTAGAGGAAGCTTTTCATTAAGGGAACCTAGGGCTTTGATACCAATTAAAGAACATAAATGGACACTGAGAGGGGGGGTGAATCAATGTATTACAAAAAAAATCTAAATTAAGTGTGCAGGAATAAAGGATACAAGGCAAGTGAGAACACACATACACACATAAGAACCAATCCACAAAACAACATTTATGAGGAAAAACCAATGTGGGAAAAACCTCAGTGAGAATAGTTGCTAGAGTCTACTGCTCCAATCCAACCTCACAAATAAAACTGAATACAATATGTTTTAGGGCGCCAACACAAGGAGCACCAACCCCTGATGTTTTGAGCACCAACTCAAGGAACACCAACCCCTAGTTTTATGAGATCCTACTCAAAGGAGAACCTACCCCTACTCTGAGCACCCACTCAGAGATATACAATGAAATACAAATCAATACTATGGAAATCTCTATTACAAATGAGTTTTGTAACACTTGTTGATTCTACCTCTTTGATGTTTATCTTCTGCCCTTCTTGTCTTTATTTGATTTTTCTTCTTCTCTCTACTTCTACTTCACCTTGATGAATTTTCTCTGCTCTCTATTCACCATTGTCTACTTCAGCTCTCTTTGTTTATAGTTAAGATCTCACGTCTTCTCTCTATTCTCTCACTTCTTGTTTATGCAACTTCAGACACCCACACAAGACAATGACAATTTTATTTTATTTTGTCTATAGAACTCACTTTGTCCCGCTTGAGATTTTTAGTTTTTCACCTCTATCTCTATCTCCATTCCACAACTACCTTAGTCCAAGAACATTCACTACCCTCCACAATCAACTCTATATGCAAGAATGTCTTTCCCTCCAAATCTGCATTAATTCTTTTTTCTCTCTATGATCTGGTCTTTAGCAGATTGGATTTTTTGTCTTGGATCAAACACCTGCATTGAATACGTCTCCTATGTTCTCGGAATGTTCTCTATACTTGGTTTTCTATATTTAGAAAACTCAATCTTTCTCACAGCTATGGTTCTTCCTTAGTTTATCACCTCAATCCCTACAATCACCTGTAGCAGGTTCACCATTAATGAGCTCTCCATTTTCCATCGACCTCTGCATATCAAATTTTATTCTTGACCACTTGGAATCCACATGTCCTCATACTCTTCTTCTAGATCACTCGGTCAAGTCTATTCAACCACCACATAGATCTTTGTATCAATTGGGCTATAGATGTGGCATCAAAACATCTTTGTCAGTCAACAGTACGAATACACATCAACCTGAATACTAGCGATCACGTCGATTCACTTGAAGACCTTATGTTTTAGCAAGTCTGCCCATCAGGGAAACTCTCTCTGGTCCTCACTATATCTTGGATTTCCTTTCCTCATGGTCATCATTGAGAGCAACATTGATATCCTTTCATTTTTGTTATTGGGCTAACTAATGTGGTCGGGCTGACATCAAATGTTTCCTCCTAAATTGATTAAGTTTTCTCGACGAAGACATTTCTTGTTCTACCTTGTCGAGATGTCAAACAGATGTCTTACCAATTTCCTTCACATTCTTCTTTGTCAGGGTGACATACATAGTCAACTTGTCCATTACAATTTTATCCTAACGGTCTCAGTCTCACTGATCAACTTGACTTTCCATGTTGTTTGCATTAAGGTGACTCAACCCAACGTATCTTCCATGTAGCTTTATTAGCATGTCATCTATTGTCAAGATGACTTCTTGGATCTCGCATCGACTTTATAACTCTTGTCGATGTCGAACTTCATCAGCCAAACTCTTCTTGATGATATTACCATATTTCTTCCATCAACCTATCCTGCACACCGGTGTGACTCTTGTTGAGGTCAATTTTCAGCCTGTTGATGATACTTGGTTACTCATCGGCCAGATATCACAAGGATCTCACCAATATGATCACAGATAGAACATCCAAAATCATCTCCCAAATTGGCCAGAGTCACGTTGATCCAACTGCCAAAAACACTTCGAAGATAAAACTGATCTTTAGTAAGACTATCTAGAGGTCTCCCTAATTTTTTTCTTCAGGACCATTTCACCAAGACAATTAACCCATCATGCCAACTTCTGCAGAAAGAAAGATTTTTGATATTTTTCAATTCTACAACTTGCACAAATCAAAGGTGGTGGATCAAACATATTGTGAGGCACTTGTAGTGAATGAAACCACTTTTTGTACACCTCTCCAACACATGAAACCATCTCTTTTGTGTCTACCAATTTCTTTGCAACCTGTTGTTGGCATTACAATAGAAAGGAGATTGTTGGCATTTCAATAAGGATATTGAGAAGGTTGTTGGAGATTGTTGATATAAATGACGAAGGATGATTATTGTCTTTATAATATTATTTTGTCATTAATATCAAGAAATAGTTGCAAGATTTTCTGCATATCCCAAAGAAACCCATATGACAACAATCAAGAGAATTTTCAGATACCTGAGAGGCACTGAACATTATGGCTTAGTATATGAAAAGAGGAATGATTTTGATTCAAAAGTTTATAGTGATGCTGATTGGGCAGGAAACATTGATGACAGGAAAAGCACAAGCAGTGGAGCTTTCTTCTTGGGAGAAAGACTAGTAAGTTGGCTTAGCAAGAAATAAGGATGCATTTCACAATCAACAGCTGAAGCTGAATATGTCGTTGCAGCATTGAATTGTACCAATATAGCATGGATCAAACAGCTATTGGAAGGTATAAATGAGAAAGTTGCCAAGCCAGTAACTATATTCTATGATAATACTAGTGCCATTAACATTTCAAAGAATCTGGTAATGCACTCTAAGACAAAGCATATCTCTATAAAGTATCATTATCTCAGAGAAGAAGTTCAAGAGAAGAAAGTTGTGCTGGAATATATCAGTTCAAAGGAACAAATAGCTGATATTTTTACAAAGCCACTGCCAAGGGACACTTTTGAGTATCTCAAAAGCAAGCTAGGGGTCCTACCCCTATCTTCTACTCACTCACAAAGTTCGGTGAAATTATCAATTTGATGACTCCATACAATATTATTTGTAGATTGATGTCGATTTACGCACTTTAGGAGGTTTTCTAAAGGTGTGCAGGAAATAGTGATTGGAGACAAGTTTCTCTAACCGAGACTGAGATGATACATGTGTAACACAGCAAGGAAATTACTTCACAATGGCAGGAATCATGAATTAGTTTTTCCTTTTGGCATTGTTGTCAAAGGGGGAGAAGACTAAATGGAGAAGATAGAGTAAATGGAGAAAATAACAGAAGACTAATGACAGGGGGAGAAGACGTAAGGAGAAGATTTAAACAGCTCAAGGATAACAGGAGAAATCTAACAGCAATCTGAATCCAAATCAAGTGGAATAAATCAAGTTGGTATTACCATTTAATTGTTGGTTTTGCCATCAATGCCAAAGGGGGAGATTGTTGGCATTACAATAGAAAGGAGATTGTTGGAATTTCAATAAGGATATTGAGAAGGTTGTTGGAGATTGTTGATATAACTGAAGAAGGATGATTACTGTCTTTATAATATTATTTTGTCATTGATGTCCAGAAATTCATTTTCTGATTCAGTATGATGTTGCCATATCTTGAGAAGTATGTTTTGATGAGTATTAAGATGTCGGTAAGTGACATAGAAAGAATGTGATAATGAAGGGGAATAATAAGTTATTCAATGGGAAACTATTACCGAGTTAGACAATGATGAGATCATGTTGTTTTGATTGTTTTGATATCTTACATATGTTGTTTATTATAAGTTTAATACTGTACTATGTCACCGAGCGAAGAACCTAGTCGGTAAACCCTAAGGTACCTAGTCAGTAAACCCTAAGGTTATCGATATCGATTAAAGAAGGTAGAATGTCTACCAAATGAAGTTCAGTAACAACCGAGTTTTTATAGATCGCATTTATGAATAAAAACATTATTTAATGAGGGATGTTGATGAGCTGGAGTTGATCAGATGATTGGTTTGTCATGCAAGAAGTTTGTTGAGGATCGACGACATGTAAAATACATGAGGAAGATCTACAGCACAGATTGAACTGCAATAACCTAGCACAAGTTCCAAGGAAGGAATGCAAGTTCCAAGGTGAGGTAAAACATTTTCAGATCGAAGAATACATTGAACCTAGTCATGTTTGATGATCTGATGACTAATATTGATCATGGGAAATGTGATCAAGGAGATTAAGCAGCCAGAAATTGTTTATAAATAAGGAATTGTTGATAAACAATAAAATCGGGCAAATGTATGCATAGTGATGCTACAGGAATGTTTACTGAGCTCAGAAGCTTGAAGATCTTATTGAAGAACAGATTGAGAAGCCAGCAAGCCCATCAAGGGACTAGATAAGTCTTATGACAAGATTGTTTTGAGCAAATAGAAACTGCTTTAGCATTTCAGATGTGAAGTTGCAGATATATTTTATTACTATTATTTATTTTGTAAGTGACGGAAAATCTCTTAACCGAGTGGACCTAACAGTCTTATTTGTAAACCCTCTAGCAAGGTAACATTCTAAATGAGTGTTTGAAATCCTTTGACAAGGTCACTTCTAACAAAGTGCAAGACTCTAACAAGTCTAAGGGAAATCCCTTAAATGGGTCACATCTAGCAATGTGTTTGTAATCTTTAACAGGATTAGCTTTAAACCGAGCATACTCTAGAAGGGTATATTTCTTTGTGGGTCCGAAATCCCACGGTGGTTTTTCCATATTTGGGTTTCCACGTTAAATCTGGTGTTATATGTGTTGTGATGTTATCTGTTCATGAGTTTGAGTGTTTTACAGTTTTGGTTATGTATTCTGAAGTATAAGCTACCGAGGTTGAATCTGTTGAATATATTGAAGATTATGTTTGTATGATTCACACCCCCCCCCACCCTCATCTTATTAACTATTAGCATCAAAGATTTACAATTGGTATCAGAGATTTGGACTTTGGAAGAAAAGTTTAAAGGTACTTGAGGCAAAGATCCGAAGATGTATAAAAGGGATGCACCAAAGCTGAACAAGTCAAGTTTCTCCACATGGCAGAAAAGGATGAAGCTGCATTTATCAGGAATTGGAAAATATGCAACATATTATCTAGAGAATGATTACATAGCACCTAGCACCAACCCGATGACCATGGACCAAAAGCAATGTGGACCAAGCTCATATATGTGGACCAAGCTCATATATGTGGACCAAAAGCATATATGTGTAATGATGCAAAAGCAATGTGGACAAAGCTCATATATGTGTATGGTGGTGATGAACATGTTCAGAGAGCAAAAGTAGATATTCTAAGAGGTCAAATTGAATCCATGAGAATGAATGAAGGTGAGAACATAACACAATACAGTACAAGGTTAGAGGAAATTGTCAATCAAATTAAACGAGCAGGAGGAACTATTGAAGAAAAGGATGTAACTAGTAAGTTGTTGAGAACCCTTCTACCTACTTATGTCATTCGACTCTCTGCAATCAATGAATTAAGGTATGTACCAAACATGCCAGTCTCTTTGGATGCCACTATCGGTAAGCTACATGCATTTGAGTTAAGTAATTTTGATAAAAGTGGGTCTTCGGTAAATAAAGTTGAATTTGTATTCAGTTCCTTTCATATTGATGAATCTAATGACTATGATAGAATGATTAAGTATTCTAAAGGAAATCATAGTGGAGCAAGTGAGAGATTTCATAAAAACATAGAATAAGTACACAAACTGTATGAGGAAATCAGAAAGCAAGAAGAGTTTGAAGCACTATTGGTCAGAAGGTTACCGAGAGGCAAAGGTAAGTATAAAGGAAAGCTACCTTTGAAATGTTTCAATTGTGATAAAATAGGACATATGGCTTCTAACTGCCCTGACAAAGAATCTAGTGAAAAGAGAGAATATTGAGAAGACAGATTTAAAGACAATCACTACAGAGGACACCGAGACTTTAGGAAGAGAGATAGAAAGACATGTCTGGTAGCTGATGAGGAAACCAACGATGATAAATCTGATGAAACTGATACAGAGGAAGTTGTTTATGCGGCTATTACAAATGGATCAGATGAAGAAAGGTATGAAGAAAAAGCCCTAATATCTCACATAAATAAAAATGATTCTTGGATCATAGACAGTGGATGCTCACGTCATGTGACAGGTGATAAACACAAGTTTGTTAAATTAGAAGACTATGATGGAGGATATGTAAGATTTGGTAATGATGCACCATGTCTGGTGAAAGGTAAAGGATCTATAACACTTCTTGACAATGCTAAATGTGATGACGTATACTGGGTTGAAGGTTTGAAATATAATTTTTTGAGTGTAGCATAGCTAAACAACACAAGATACCGAATAGAATTCCAGAAGGGATGTGTCAAATTTCATGACAAACATGGAAAGCTAGCTGCTATCGGGACACAAACAAAAGTTAATACATTTTATCTTGACTCAACTCGGAATACATGTCTATATGCAAAAATAGAAGATACCTGGTTATGGCATAAAAGGTTTTGTCATGTAAATTTTGATAATCTGATCAAAATAAGTAAGAAGCACTGAGTAAGAGGTCTATCAAGCCTAAAAAAACCTGAGAATGCTATGTGTCAAGGATGCCAGATGGGTAAGATGACAAGATCAAGCTTTACAAGTAAGTCCTACACTTTTAAAGGGATTTTAGATCTTGTACGCACTGATCTTTGTGGTCCCATGAAAGTTCAAAGTTATTATGGTGATAAATATTTCATATTATTTGTGGATGATTACTCAAGGATGATGTCAGTTATGTTTTTAAAAGAAAAATCAGAAGCTTTTCAAATGTTTAAATGGTACAAGGCAAGAGTTGAAAATAAAATAGGAAGACAACTAAAATGTCTTAGATCTGATAGAGGAGGAGAATTCACTTCTGATGAATTTAACTTATTCTGCAATGATCATGGTATAAAAAGGCAAGTATCTGCACTGAGAACTCCACAGCAAAATGGGATAGCTGAGAGAAGAAACAGATCAATTGTAGATTGTGCCAGAACCCTGATGATAGAAAAAAAGGTACCTCAAACATTTTGGAGAGAAGCAATCAGCACTGCAATTTACACCCTAAACCGAGTACAACACAAGAAAGGAACTATGAAGACTCCATATGAAATCTAGTATGACAAGAAACCTAATGTAAGTTATTTTAAAATCTTTGGAAGTAGATGTTATGTTCACAAAGATGACAGAAATGGAAAGTTTGATCAGAAAAGTGAAGAAGGAACTTTTCTTGGTTATTCTTCTAGAAGTAAAGCATTTAAATGTCTGATCAAATCATCTAACAAAATAGTAGAAAGTGTAAATGTGAAAATTGATGAATTTGCAGAAAGAAATGATGAAGGAAATTCCAAAGAACAAGAAAATTATGAAGAATTTGTTTATGTTCAATCAAGAAATCCTACTGAGAAAGTTGTTGAAGAAAATGAAGATAATATCCAGTTACCGAGTGATGAAGAAGATCATACAAAGCCTACCGGGCCTATATTAGCCAAATATGTCAGAAGAAATCATGCATCAAGTCAGATTATAGGAGATAAGGATGATCCAGTGATGACAAGGAACAAACTGAGACAGAACACATGTCTGATATCTGAATTTGAACTGAGAATAGTAAAAGAGGCATTCAATAATGAAGATTGGGTAAATACTATGATAGAAGAGATTGATCAAATTAAGAAGAATGAAACATGCACATTGGTCCCAAGACCAAAGGACAAAAATGTAATCGATACAAAGTGGATTTTCATAAACAAGATAAATGAAAATGGTGAGGTCATTTGGAACAAAGCAAGACTAGTTTGCAAAGGTTATGCTCAAGAAGAAGGAATAGATTATGGTGAGACTTTTGCACCTGTGGCTAGACTTGAGGGAGTAAGAACATTGTTGGCATATGTTGCTTTCAAAAATTTCAAGGTATATCAAATGGATGTTAAATCTACATTTTTGAATGGTATACTAGAAGAAGAAGTTTATATTGAAGAGCTTGAAGGATTTGTTGAAGACAAGAATAAAGATCAGGTATGTAAATTGAACAAAGCTTTATATGGTCTGAAACAAGCACCTAGAGCATGGTATGAAAGACTGCACTCTTATTTGATCAAGATTGGATTTATAAGGACAAGTGAAAACAGCAATATGTACATGAAGAATGATGAGGACAATGGAATACTGATCTCAGCCATATTTGTTGATGATATTATTTTTTGTGGAATACTTCTCTATGCAAGAACTTTGGAAATGAAATGTGCAAAGAATTTGAGATGTCATTAATCGATGAGATAAAGTATTTTATAGGTTTACAAATACTACAAATGAAATATGAGATTTTCATTACTCAATCCAAGTATGTTAAGGGAATCTTGAAGAAATTTGGAATGGAGGATTCTAAACCTATAAGTACTCCTATGACTACTAACTATAAACTATCAAAGAATGATGAATCTGCATCTGTTGATGGGACACTTTATCAATCTATGATTGGAAAGCTACAATATGTTGTTCACAGCATGCCAGATATAGCTCATGCAGTAGGAATAGTTGCAAGATTTTTTGCAGATCCCAAAGAAACCCATATGACAACAATCAAGAGAATTTTCAAATACCTGAGAGGCACTGAAGATTATGGCTTAGTATATGAAATGAGGAATGATTTTCATTTAAAAGTTTATACTGATGTTGATTGGGCAGGAAACATTGATGACGGGAAAAGCACAAGCGGTGGAGCTTTCTTCTTTGGAGAAAGACTAGTAAGTTGGCTTAGCAAGAAACAAGGATGCATTTCACAGTCAACGGCTAAAGCTGAATATGTCGTTGTAGCATTGAATTGTACCAATATAGCATGGATCAAACAACTGTTGGAAGGTATAAATGAGAAAGTTATCGAGCCAGTAAATATATTTTGTGATAATACTAGTATCATAAACATTTCAAAGAATCCAGTAATGCACTCTAAGACAAAGCATATCTCTATAAAGTATCATTATCTCAGAAAAGAAGTTCAAGAGAAGAAAATTGTGCTGGAATATATCAGTTCAAAGGAACAAATAGCTGATATTTTTACAAAGCCACTGCCAAGGGACACTTTTGAGTATCTCAGAAGCAAGCTAGGGGTCCTACCCCTATCTTCTACTTACTCACAAAGTTTGGTGAAAGCATCAATTCGATGACTCCATAGAATATTATTTGTGGATTGATGTTGATTTACGCACTTTAGGAGGTTTTCTAAAGGTGTGCAGGAAATAGTGATTGGAGACAAGTTGCTCTGACCGAGACTGAGATGATAAATGTGTAACATAGCAAGGAAATTACTTCACAATGGCAGGAATCATGAATTAGTTTTTCCTTTTGGCATTGTTGTTAAAGGGGGAGAAGACTAAATGGAGAAGATAGACTAAATGGAGAAAATAACAGAAGACTAATGACAGGGGGTGAAGACGTCAGGAGAAGATTTAAACAGCTCAAGGATAACAGGAGAAATCTAACAGCAATTAGAATCTGAATCAGTTGGAATAAATCAAGTTGGTATTACCATTTAATTGTTGGTTTTGCCATCAATGCCAAAGGCAGAGATTGTTGGCATTACAATAGAAAGGAGATTGTTGGCATTTCAATAAGGATATTGAGAAGGTTGTTGGAGATTGTTGATATAACTGAAGAAGGATGATTACTGTCTTTATAATATTATTTTGTCATTGATGTCAAGAAATTCATTTTCTGATTCAGTATGATGTTGCCATATCTTGAGAAGTATGTTTTGATTAGTATTAACAGGTTGGTAAGTGACACAGAAAGAATGTGATAATGAAGGGGAATAATAAGTTATTCAATGGGCAACTATTATCGAGTTAGACAATGATGAGATCATGTTGTTTTGATTGTTTTGATATCCTACATATGTTGTTGATTATAAGTTTAATACTATACTATGTCACCGAGCGAAGAACCTAGTTGGTAAACCCTAAGGTTATCGATATCGGTTAAAGAAGGCAGAATGTCTACCGAGTGAAGTTCAGTATTAACCAAGTAACAACCGAGTTTTCATAGATCGCATTGATGAATAAAAGCATTATTTAATGAAGGATGCTGATGAGCTGGAGTTGATCAAATGATTGGTTTGTCATGCAAGAAGTTTGTTGAGGATCGACGACATGGAAAATACAGGAGGAAGATCTACATTATAGATTGAACTACAATAACCTAGCACAAGTTCCAAGGAAGGAATGCAAGTTCCAAGGTGAGGTAAAACATTTTCAGATCGAAGAATACATTGAACCTAGTAAAGTTTGATGATCGGATGGCTAAGATTGATCGTAGGAAATGTGATCAAGGAGATTAAGCGGTCATAAATTGTTTATAAATAAGGAATTGTTGATAAACAATAAAAGCGGGCAAATGTATGCACAGTGATGCTACAGGAATGTTTACCGAGCTCAGAAGCTTGAAGATCTGATTGAAGAACAGATTGAGAAGCCCAGTAAGCCCATCAAGGGACTAGATAAGTCTTTTGACAAGATTGTTTTAAGAAAATAGAATCTGCTTTAGCATTTCAGATGTGAAGTTGCAAATATATTTTATTACTATTATTTATTTTGTAAGTGACAGAAAATCTCTTAACCGAGTGAACCTAGCAGTCTTATTTGTAAACCCTCTAGCAAGGTAACATTCTAAATGAGTGTTTGAAATCCTTTGACAAGGTCACTTCTAACAAAGTGCAAGACTCTAACAAGTCTGAGGGAAATCCCTTAACCGGGTCACATCTAGCAATGTGTTTGTTATTGTTTAACAGGATTAGCTTTTAACCGAGCATACTCTAGAAGGGTATATTTCTTTGTGGGTCTGAAATCCCACAGTGGTTTTTCGCTATTTGGGTTTCCACGTTAAATCTGGTGTTATATGTGTTGTGATGTTATCTGTTCATGAGTTTGAGTGTTTTATAGTTTTGGTTATGTATTTTGAAGTATAAGCTACTGAGGTTGAATATGTTGAATATATTGAAGATTAAATTTGTATGATTCACCCCCCCCGCCTCATCTTATTAGCCATTAACATCGGAGCTTTACACCTGCAACTGCTTGACCTTGTTAACATCAAGTTTGACATCAATGACAACATGTGCCAAAAAACTGGCCATTTATCCTTCCACTTTTTAATCTTATCCCTCCATTTTGTTGGATATTGTTGCTACTAGAATATGTTGTTGTCATTGATGTCAACATATTCGTATGTTTTGGAGTTGCAGTGAGTTGTTTGGTGATCTAGTGTTTGTAGTGAGTTGATGTGGTTGGTTTATCTATTCGATATGTTGAATCAACTAGAGATACTTCATTCTTTATTGAATTCATGATACTATGTGGTGATTTGATCAAGTTGTGGATTCCGGTATGGAGATTAGATTTCATTGTTCAATGTTGCAATGTTCTGGTGTTTAATCCATTGTTCTCCAGTATGATTACATATTATGTTGCAGATTTGGGAGAGTGTTTGGGATATTCATGCGTATCTTCATTTCAAATTATTCGTGATTTGATGCTCTACAAGTTATCTTTCTTATACGAGTTGTTGTTGATAAGTGTTCTTGAGTGTTAGGTGTTGATCGATGAAGATTCAATTAAGTGGTGTTGGTGCCGCTATTATGAATGGTTCTAACATGCTTGTTGGTATTTTCAAATCATGTCCAATTTTTTTTGGTGGTCCACATTGATCATTGTGCATGTTATTCAAGATCTTATGGGTTCGTTGATATTCTTCGTGTTGCGGTTGATCATGGAAAGATTCCTAGTGGTGTTGTGTGTTAGAGAATTTGATTTGGGTCCATATTATGTTGTCTATGACGTTGTATTGGTATGGTGGTTGATTTATGTATCATGTGCTATAATTTTGTAATTAGGTGTTGAGGGTTTGGCTAACCTTGTAGTCAAGGTTGATGATTTGTATAAATATATAGTTGTTGTATTCATGTAATATGGGTATGGGTGTTGAGTCTGCATTATCAAAGAGTGGTGTATGTACGAATAAGTGAATTTATCTTTTAGTGTGGTGTATTGAGCAGAGAGTGTTGTAGACAATTATGCTTAACCAGAACTATCATCAAGCATTAGCAGATGCTATTCTTTCAGTTCATCCTAATCAGATTGTAGTCTGAATATTGTTGTAAGGTGGTGAACCTTCCCTGAGGGTTGTAGCCTTCTAGTTCATTGTATTTTGAGTAGTGAGCTCTAGGCAGTGTTCTTGAATGCATGTGTATTCTCCATTGTAATATTTACACATACTACTGCACAGTATCATCTCATTGTGGGTAGGTTCCCACCATGGTTTTTCCTTTGATCGGGTTTTCGACATCAGAAATCTTGGTGTTTGTGTGTTATTGTTATTGTGTTTATTTTTATTCTTGTTGTAGTTATTTAGATCTGATATTGTTCTTAAACTATTTAATCTTGTGAAATCTTATTCACGCCCCCCCCCCCCCCCCCCGCCCGCCCGCCTGCCCTCTCTCTCATTTTTCCTTCATTGTTGTTTCCAATAAGTGGTATTAGAGATAGATCCTCCGGAAGAAGCTTGACTGCTTGAGGAGATATGGGATGGTAACCTATGTGTTAAATAAGGAGAGTCCTAGATTTGATGGAAATAATTATACTATATGGAAGGACCGAATGGAACTTCACTTGAAGTGTATTGGAGAAGATTATTGGAAGATTACAAAGAATGTCTACAATGTTCCTCAGAATGGTCTAGTTACTATTACTGAAATGAAGGATGTTGAACATAACATAAGAGCTAAGGAAGAATTGTTGAGTGCCTTGACTGATTCACAGATGACTAATGTGATGGGACTTCAGACTGCACATGAAATCTGGAAAAAGTTAGAGACCTTGTTTGAAGGAGAAGCACAAGTTAAAGTTGCTAAGTTGCAGAGTTTGAAAGGGAAGTATGAGACATTAAAGATGAGAGAAGATGACAACATAACATCTTTTATGGATAAAGTGAATGAACTTGTTATGAACATCAGATGTGCAGGTGGAACTCTTGAAGAAGATGAGATTGTTTCTAAGGTGTTGAGATCCTTGTCTCCTTCTTACAAAGCTAAAGTTGTTGTTATTGATGAGATCCGAAGTGTGACTACTATGACAAGAGACATGTTGGTTGGTAAGCTAGCTGCATTTGAGGTGAGAGAATTTGGAGAATCACATGGTAAATTTGAGACTACATTTAAAGCCTTTGTATCCAAGAAGCTAAAGTATGATCTGGGAGAGAGTTCATCTAGGGTTTCAAAATATGAAAGAGAAATGAGAGAGATGGAAGAACAAGAAAAGGATTTGGATGAGCTTGAAGCACTCATTGCTCAGAGATTACCTAAGGGAGATGGTAAGTATGATGGAAAGTTACCTTTGAAATATTTCTCTTGTAATAATATAGGACATTTTGCTTCTAGGTGTCCTGAAAGACTGTCTAGGTATGATAAGCATGAAAGGCATGATAGATTTGATAAGAATGATAGATATGAGAAGCATGATAAGTATGATAAGCCCTATAAGCCTAACTGGAATTACATATATTAGAAGAGATGTTATTATGCCATTGATGAAGGTGTGACAGATGAGGAATCTGAGAATGGGAATTTAGAAGATGAATTTGTATTTATTGCTATCAAGGAAGATGATAGGGTACTAGTGAATACTACAAGATACATTGTTGAGGAGAAAAGTTTGGCTACTAAAATTGAAGAGAAAGATGAATGGGTAATTGACAATGGTTGTTCACATCATTTGACAGGTGATAAAAGAAAATTTGTGAATATGGAGAGGTATGATAGTGGTATAGTGAGATTTGGTGATGATAAATCTTGTGAGATTCGTGGTAGAGGTTCTATTTCCTTTGATGGTAAGAATAATATTGATGATGTCTTATATGTTGAAGGTTTGAAGTATAATATTTTGAGTGTTGGATAGATGCTTGATCATGGATATGATTTGCAATTCAAGAATGGTAAATGAAATATTCTGAATGCCTCTGGTATAGAGATTGCATCAGGGACTAAAATAGAAGGTAGTATCTTTCACTTGAATGTCAGTGAGAAAAATTGTTTGATTTATTAATTTGATGAAAGTTGGTTGTGGCATAGAAGGATGTGTCATGTTAATTTTGACTACATGATAAGGATAAGTTCTACTAAAGTTGTTAGAGATTTGCCTAAGATTGTGAAGCCTTCTAATCCGGTATGTAAAGAATGTCGGTTGGGAAAGAAACAAGAAATTCATTTAAGAGTAAGTTGTATACATCTAATGGGTTATTAGATCTTGTGCATATTGACATGTGTGATCCTACAAGAGTGAGAAGCATGCAGGGTGATAGGTATTTATTGTTGTTTATTGATGACTACTCTAGAATGATGTGGGTTACCTTTCTAAGGGAGAAATCAAAAGCACTGGAGAAATTAAAGATATTAAAAGATAAGGTGAATGCTAAGACAGGGTTTAAGCTAAAGTGTCTGAGATCTGACAGAGGAGGAAAATTCACATCCGGTGAGTTTGATTCATTTTGTGAGAAGAATGGAATTACAAGAAAGTTATCTTCTCCTAGAACCCCTCAAAAGAATAGAGTTGTTGAAAGGAAGAACAAAACTATTTTGGATGCTGCTAGAACTATGTGGATTGAAGGAAATGTTGTGCAAACCTTTTGGAGAGAATTTGTTATCATTTATATTTACACATTCAACCGGATGCATATAAAAGGTGATTCCGGTAAGACTCCTTATGAGCTATGGTTTTGTCATATTCCTACAGTTAGATATTTTAGAGTTTTTGGAAGCGAATGTTATATCAAAAGAGATGAGGATATAAGGAAGTTTGATGCAAGGTGTGATGAAGGAATCTTCTTTGGATATTCTACTAAGAGAAAGGCCTACCAATGTTCTAATAAGAGGTTGAAGAAGATAGTGGAAAGTGCAAATGTGATGGTTGATGAATGTCATGGGAAGTAGACCAAAGCATGTGGATATGAGATTGATGATCAGGATATTATTTTTAAGCTTGCACAAACTGAGATCCTAAAGCATAATGTTGCAGTAGAGACAGTTAATCTGGAGATTGTTGTTGCTGGTGAAGAAGTTCAAGAACCTAAGACTCTGAGGTATGTGAAATTGAATCATTTAGAGAATTAGATTAGTGGTGACAAAAGAAAAGGTGTGATGACTCAGAGAAGGATTATTGTTGAAGAGAAATGCGTGATTTCCAAGATTGAACCTAAAGATGTTGCTTAAGCATGTAAGGATGAGAACTAGATAAAACCTATGGAGAAAGAGTTGAATCAGATTGAGAAGAATAACACATGGGATCTTATTGCAACACCTAAAGACAAGAACGTGATTGGTACAAACTGAGTGTTCCAGAATAAAATGAATGAAGTTGGTGAAGTGGTAAGAAACAAAACAAGATTGGTATGTAAAGGATGCTCATAGATGGAAGCTATTCATTATGAGGAGACTTTTTCTCCAGTAGCAAGAATTGAAGTTGTTAGATTGTTGCTTGCATATACTGCTTACAAGGATTTAAAGGTATATCAGAAGGATGTCAAGTCAGCCTTTTGAATGGTGATATGAAGAGGAAGTCTACATTGAGTAACTAGAAGGATTTTCATTATCAGATGAAGGAGACATGGTGTGCAGACTGAAGAAAGAACTGTATGGATTTAAGCAAGCCCCTAGAGCCTACTATGCTAGATTAGACAAGTATTTGATGAAGTTAGGATTTTGTAAAGGTACTGCTAACTATAACTTATACTTTAGGGTTCATAATGATAACATTTTGATTGTTGAAGTATTTATGGAAGACCTTATTTTTGGAGGAGATGATGATTTGAGCATGAGGTTTGTTAATGATATGCAAAAGGAATTTGAGATGTCTATGATAGGTGAGATGAAATTCTTCTTAGGATTGTAGATTACATAAACTGGTAAAGGAATTTTCATTTCTCAATATAGTATGTGAAGGAACTATTGAAGAAATTTTGGTTAGATGATTCTAAACCTGTTGGAACTCCAATGATGACTGGATGCAAGTTATCTAAGAAAGATGAATCTTTGAAAGATAATCAAACATTGTACAAATCTATGGTTGGTGGACTATTGTACCTGACTCTGACTAGACCAGACATTATGCATGTTGTTTGTCTTTGTGCCAAATTTCAATCTTATCCTAAAGAGAGTCATGTCACTATTGTGAAGAGGATTTTCAGATATTTGAAGGGGCTATTGATTATGGGTTATGGTATCCGAAGAATGATGATTTAATGTTATGTGCTTATACTGATCTTGACTGGGTAGGTGATATAGATGACCGAAAGAGCACTACCAGTGGAGCTTTCTTTTTGGGAAAGAAGTTGGTTTCATGGGCAAGCAAGAGACAAGATGTCATATCTCTATCTACTGCTAAAGTTGAATACATTGTTGTTACTAGTAACTATACTCAGGTAGTTTAGATGAAGCATATGTTAAAGGACATTAGATTTTTGTATGATGATCCTGATGAATACTAAGAGGGGGGGTGAATTAGTATACCCAAAAACTTTAACAAACACTTAAGCAATTTTACTACAGACCGGTATAGCCCTTTAAACAATAAACCAATTAATACACAAACAAGACAAATAGCAAATAAAGAATTCACCCTGAAATACCACAATCACCATAACATGGGATATTTTGATGTGGAAACCCAAATGGGAAAAACCATGATGAGTAAAACTCACAAGTCTACTATATGCAAAATAGCAACCAGACCGGTTAAGGCCTTACAATGTTCTTTACCAGAATAGACCCTGTTAGGAATCTAGATCTCTGTTAGGAGATAAGTCCTATTAAAGACTACCCTATTAAAGGATTTCAGATCCACAACTATGAACCACCTTGTTAGAGGATTTTGCATAGGCTTGACTGAGCCTACCCGATTAAGGGTTTCTGATTTGTCGAAGAGATTAGTATTCAACAAGTAAGTGATCTACAAAGTAGCACAAAATGCTTAGTTAGATCCTTGATAGCTCTTTGTTAATGCATTGTAGCATTACTTTAGTCTTCTATCCTTTGCAAGTTCAATCTCTATCGCAAGATACCTTCTTGCAATGACCTAATCTACTTACGCAACACTTCATACTCATAAAACCCTATACATGATGTCCTCATATAGGAATCTGATTTCATGTCGGTCTAATGAGATTAGACTACAATTTCCTAGGTACAGTGCATCTAGACACAATTTGTAACACAACACAGAATCACCACATCGGTGTTGGTGGATGATAACTCATCACATTTTACAAGTTTTCTGGTTAACAAAACAAAGACTAGTAAATTGGAACATAGTGTTCTGATCTTAAAAAGATCGGTTGCCGCTCGAGGTCCTCATACCACTTGAAGTCCTTTTACCACTTGAATTCCTCGTACCTCTTTGACTAGTAAGCTCCTTCTGCAAACACCGATAGTCTTCAACAAACAAACACTATGCATACAATGGCATACAATACTAGTTTGAACAATACATCACATAGTACCAGTTGAGAATAACTCATATAACAAATAAGTGTGTGTCTATCAATGACAATCACAACTAAGCACAAAACATTATCAAAATGTCCCCCTTTGGCATTTATGGAAACACTTAGGAAAATTCAACATCTAAGTGTTTACAAAACAAAAATGATGCCATAACCAAAATTACTCCCCCTAAGAGTATACACTATGCCCTTTGCCAAAATTACAAGCATGTACTACTTCCATACCACTCCCCATAAAATTTTCAATTCAATATCACTCCCCCTTTGCCAACAATGACAAAGTAATGCAAACATGCCAAAATCATATTGCATAACATGGAAACAGAGTATGTTTATGACAATAATGAGTAAAACTTTTCAAAAATGAATTTAAAGTTTTTCAGAAATTCCTTCATGTCTGTAGACCACATATCTAGGAGTGAGGCAGCAATTTCACTCTGAGTCTTCATCTAGAATGCTAACTCCTCCATGGCATCAATAGTGCTCAATTCCTGAGTGACAATAATGGTGTCCATGTTCAGAAAGAACTTCTGAAGAATTTGCATCTTAGGTAGCAAAAGCAACTGAAGTTTCTACAGATCTTGAGACTGCTTGCAGATCTTTGAATCAATCATGTCAATCTGTTACCGGTTAGTTTGTATAGTCTGCCCATACACTATGAAGGAATCATGTGGCACTTTGAAGTTTTCTATATATTGCTTTAACTCCAATTGAAGTTGACCCTTTTTCTTTAGAGCATCATTATAGAATAGATCGGGTTGGCAGATTTTGCTCAAAAATTTTTGTCCTTCAGCCATTGCTAAATTGATATCATCTCTCTGATGGATCAACATGGATCTGTCTTCATTAAATTGCTTCACCAATGCAACTTTTATTGCCTTTGCATGTTTTTTCTCTGCAGTAGCCTGGGCATCATCTTTCAATGATTGCACTTGATCACCCACTACTATGCATAGAAGCTTCAACTAGGCTAGTGAGGAATCGGTACCGGAAAGATCGGTATCGAGGACTAAGGTTGAAAGAGTGTCAACAGAAAGTTGAATAACATATTTTTCTTTCTTCCTTCTTAGTTCCTCCAATCTTTCTTGAGCAAGTTGAATACTTCTCAGGAGCTCATTTTCATCTACTGATTTGGTGAGACAGGCAAGAGTCAATTCACTGTGACCAGTGGGATCAACCTATTTTTCTCTAACTTGATCTTTGGTTACCTTGGGATTCTGTCCACCTTCCTTTGCTTTGATCTCCTCTTGACTCTCCTTCTCCTGTTCTTCTTTCTCCTTAACCTCCTTGTCGGCCTTCTCTTTTTCCTCTTTCTCATTCTCCAATTTCTCCTTCTCCACTTTCTCTTTTTCCGCTTTCTCCTTCTCCATTTTCTCCTTCTCCACTTTCTCTTTCTCTGCTTTTTCCTTCTCTGCTTTCTCCTTCTCCATTTTTTATTTCTCCTTCTCCACTTTTTATTTATCCTCTTTCTCCTTCTTCTCTTTCTCCTTCTTCTCTTTCTCCTTCCCCAATTTTTCATTTTCCACTTTCTCTTTCTCTACTTTTTCCTTCTCCACTTTCTCCTTCTCCACTTTTTCTTTTTCCACTGTCTCTTTCTCTACTTTTTCCTTCTCCACTTTCTCCTTCTCCACTTTCTCTTTTTCCACTTTCTCTTTCTCCACTTTTTCCTTTTCAGTTGTCTCCTTATTGGTTTTCTCCTTATCTACTTCCTCCTTCTCAGCTACCTCTGTTTTAGTATCTTCAACATCTCTATTCTTTCTCCCTGATCGTTGAAGGTTTCATCCAGTTTTGATTTTGATAGGTCAAGCTCTTTCTCAGCCTGTCGATTTGCTTTGGATACCTTCTGCATTTTGACGGCTACTTTATCCTGTAGATGGGTGTCTTTTTCTACTTATAAGATTTTGCCTCCAAGTAACTGAAGTCTTCTTTTTCTCATGAAAAAGATGCCTTTGTACCAATCAAGAAGCTCAAACAATTCAGAATAGGAAGCATCTGGAAAATATTGAGCAAAAAATTGCTCTCTAATTGTTTGCTCCTTTTCAATGACAATGCACCATTTATTATCCAAATAATTGTGCAAAGAATTAGAAACAACGGGTTTAGTATCAATTGGAGACCGATCATTATCACATAAATACTTAATGAGTTCTTTCTCTACCTCTTTCTTTTCAATATTGCTAAGATCATCAAAATAATCTTTTAGATCATCAAGAATTTTCCTTCTAATGTTCTTTATAATCCTTTGATAATGTGTCATAGGCTTGTACGAAGGAACGTGTATATTTACCGGTGGAGAGGTTGTAGGTACATTACCATTTGGCTTGGTCTTCTTACTCGATTGTCGCACCTTCTTTATTTCATCTTCCAATTTAGTGTCTAATGAATCCTGTTCTTCGTTCTTGGTTTTCCTCTTCCTCTCAAATACCTTTGGTGGAATAGCCTCTAGTTTCTTCTTGGCCGGTGACCTCTTGGTCACTTTTGGACTGACAATAGATGTAACCAGTGTTGATGTCGATGGCACAACTTTCCTCTTCTTCTACTTTGGTACTCCAAGAGGATTAAATTTCTCAGAGTAGGTGTCGGTCCTCTTCCTCTTTGGATCAAGCAACGAAGCAAGTAGGGTAGAGGCATACCTAATGAGTATATCGTTCACCACTTCATAGCCCATAGGCTCAAATTCATCTTCTCTTTTCTCAACTGCTTCCATTATGTAATGATCCACTTTGATCCTGAAATAGATATCATCTTCATACTTCTTTACCAGGTCACCTGATATCCTTGTTCTATGGTTCATCTTCAATCCGAACTCATCAAAATACTTGTTCAGAGTCTCTGGATAACTAGATCCCACTGCTTGCAGACTCTCCTTGATTTGTCTAGTAAATAGTAGGTCACTTGACCATTGAACATCACCAACTCCCAGAAAATACCCTTGAAAGTAGAAAAATAACCCAACAAGTAGTTGACCGAACTTGAACCTAAGTGCCTTGTCCTCTTTGATGGATTTCAAATTTTCCATGAGTTGTTTTTGCATGCAGGTACATAAGTCATACTCTGCATCTTCCTTAAGCATTCAATAAGCGGCATGCACCATAGCTGTAGGAACAGGATTTCATTCTGCTAGCATACAATACTCTATATCTGATCACCATGCATGCATACTTCACCAAGTCATCTTCAATGGTGTTGATAGTATGGTGTTGATAGTCATTGCCCTCTTGTCGCTCATAGAACTAGTGAGCTTTGTCACTTTGGTTTTTGTGATCTTATGAAGAACAGGGGCTTCTCCAATATTACAGAAACTGGTCACAACATGGATTGCCTTCGGTGTGATATCATGGGTTCGTACAAGATACATCTTGTCACCATGAACCCTACTAATAATAATTCTTATATGATCTTCTATGAATTCCTCGAGAAAATATACTGCATTGTGGAATTTCTTCTTCTCGATCACGTTGTATTCTGGTTTTATCTTCTTATATTTTTCACAGAACAAACTCAACTAGGAGTGAATCACTAGAGACCCTAGGTCTTCCAGTCTGTAATCAATATAACCAGAAACATCCTCTTCAACAATGACTCCGATGGGAATTTGAGATAGGGAATTGTATTTCACCTTCTGCCTTTTCACTCCGAACTAGGGTTTGCCAATGTCAAGCACAACACACTTCTCCAAGAGATTTCTGTACCACTCTAACCTCCACTCTGGATAACTTGAAATGCCTGTTGGGATTTGCACAAGATTTCTTTCTGGATTTCTTCGAATGTAAGATTGATCTCTTTTGTTTCTCTACTCAAGTTAAAAAAATGCTTCTTCGAAAATAGGTAAGTAAAAATGACTACAAGAATCACCTTTACACATGCTCCTACCTACCATAATAAATGCATCACCATTAGGGTACAAATCCTAATTTTACTTTTTACCACTTTATTTCTTCTGTTGGTCGACAGGTAACCAATATCAATAAAATCACTTTACTGACATACTCTAGGGGTCCAAAACATTGTTACCTATATGTTCCCCCTTAATATTTTTGAAGCTCAATTTGTTGATTCAGGGGTCTCCACACTGGGTGAGGAAACTAGTACATCTTGCGGCTTCTCTTCAGATTTCTTTTTCCAAATTTTATCCATATTGGCCTGAACAGTTTCAACATTGACCTTTCCTTTACCTTCTAGGTCAACCGGTTTGTCTTCCGATGGATTTTGTCTCAGTCTGCATGCTCTGGCAAGATGTCCCAATTTGTTACAATGATAGCATATCATACCAGGTCCTCTCCATGGTCCAGTGTTCACCTTTCCATTCTTTCTCCTACATGTTGCAACAGTGTGATCGCTACCATGACAGATCACATAGGTTGCTCTCCAACTATTTTTCACTCCATAACCATTTGACCTGTGGTCATAGGTTCTATACCGGTTTCAATTCTGGTTCATAAGAGGTTCTCGGACAACTCCTCTTGTTCTTGGTGCATAACCTCTAGGTTTATTCACAACCGATCTGTACTCAAAAGATCTATGCCCAAACTTGTTGCATGCATAACAATGACCATTAAATCTACCAATTCTAGCATTATGGTCATGCACATTGTTTTGCATGTAAGGGAAATTATTATAAGTCTTGCTCCTATATGCACTAGCAGTGTGTCCTTCCTTATGACAATTAAAGCATACAGGTTTGAACTTTGTCTTACCTTTGCTTTTGCTGCTTTTCTCAGATACTAGTTGCTCTTTTGGTGCATCAATATTGGTTCCAGAGGATTCACCTTCCTCACATGCAGAGAAACCAAGTCCAGTGGTATCCTTTGATGGCTTCATTGATTCCAACTTTTGGTCCAACTTTTTAGCACTCTGGTTAAACTTTGCAAGTATCTCCTTCGTCTCAGCAAGTTCCTTGGAAAGAGCTTCATTGGTCTTCATTTGGGTTTCATTCTGAGAAATGGTTGCATTGATTTTTGCTTGCATTTCTTCTTTCTCTTCCTTACCCTCTTGCAAATAAGCGGTAATGGTACCAATTTATTGTTTCAACTTAAAGATCTCGTGCTCCTTGTCCTTCACTAGATCCTCAGCTTTTCTTTGGTTTTCAAGTTCTTAACTCATCCTAATGGTCAGTCCTTCTAGCTCCCTCCTCAAGTTAGTTTTAGACTCATTCAATTTCTTTACTTCTTCGACTAGGGCATCCATGTCTACTTCATCAGAAGAGCTATTTTCAGTAATTTCCAGCATTTGCTTAGCAAGTTCTCTTCTTTTGGCTAAAGAGGCTTTACACTTGACCTTGAGTTCATCATAGGCTCTCTCAGATTCAGCCAGATGGTGAGTGAGTTCCCTTATGCAATATTCCCCCATATCTCCTTTCAAGTGTTTAGACTTAAATAAAGGTTGGCTCTGATACCAATTGATGAATACTAAGAGGGGGGGTGAATTAGTATATCCAAAAACTTTAACAAACACTTAAGCAATTTTACTGCAGACCGGTATAGCCCTTTAAATAGTAAACCGGTTAATACCCAAAAAAGCCAAATAGAAAATAAAGCATTCACCCACAATAACACAAGATATTTTGATGTGGAAACCCAAATGGGAAAAACCATGGTGAGTAAAACTCACAAGTCTACTATCTGTAGAATAGCAACCAGACTGGTTAAGGCCTTACAATATTCTTCACCAGAACAGATCCTGTTAGGAGATAAGTTTTGTAAAAGACTACCCTATTAAAGAATTTCAGATCCACAACTGTGAACCACCTTATTAGAGGATTTTGAATAGGCTTGATTGAGCCTACCCGGTTAAGGGTTTATGACTTTTCGAAGAGATTAGTAATCAACAAGTGATCTACAAAGTAGCACAAAATACTTAGTTAGATCCTTGATAGCTCTCTGTTAATGCATTGCAGTATTACTTCAGTCTTTTGTCCTTCACACGTTCAATCTCTATCGCAAGATACCTTCTTGCAACAACCTAATCTACTTATGCAACAACTCATACTCATAAAACCCTAGACATGATGTCCTCATATAGGAATCTGATTTCATGTCGATCCAATGATATTAGACTACAATTTCCTAGGTACAATGCATCTAGACATAATTTGTAACACGACACAGAATCACCACATCAATGTCGATGGATGATAACTCATCACACTTTACAAGTTTGTTGGTTAACAAAACAAAGACTGGTAAAATGGAACGTAGTGTTCCGATCTTAAAAAGATTGGCTGTCGCTTGGGGTCTCGTACCACTTGAATTCCTCGTACCGCTTGAAGTCCTTGTACCGCTTTGACTGGTAAGCTCCTTTTGCAAGCACCGATAGTCTTCAACAATCAAAGACTATGCATAAAATGTCATACAATATCGGTTTGAACAATACATCACATAGTATCGGTTGAGAATAACTCATATAACAAATAAGTGTGTGTCCATCAATGACAATCACAACTAAGCACAAAACATTATCAAAATGCCAACATATCCTACTGTTATATATTGTGATAATTCAAGTGCTATTAATATTTTAAAGAATTCAGTATTGCATTCTAAAACAAAGCATATATCAATTAAGTATCATTTCTTGAGGGAGAAAGTTAGTGATGAAGAAGTCAAATTGGAGTATGCATCCACAAAGGATCGGATTGCAGATATTTTTACTAAGCCTTTGCCTACAAATATGCTTGTGCATTTGAGAGACAAGTTAGGTGTCTGTGCCCCTCCTGATGAGAACTAGATGCATTGAAATGCATCAATTTAGTGGACTTCACAGTATTATCTTCTTATCCAGGATAATGAGTTGGTGTTGCTACTCAGTCGGGGTAGTTAGTGTGTTGTTCAAATTTGTGAGTTTATCCTAAGGGGGAGATATTGTCCTTCTTAGAGGGATAGATGCATGATTTGTATTTGGCATTGTTGTCAAAGGGGGAGAGAAGCATGTGAAAAACTACCTTATCTTTGGAGCTTTGTGTGCATGACCTTAGGGGGAGATTGTTAGACTTTGTTCGTGTTGATTTATTCATTTGCGTTAATTTTTTCACATTCATATGTTTCCATCAATGCCGAAGGGGGAGATTGTTGGATATTGTTGTTGCTAGGATATGTTGTTGTCATTGATGTCAACATATTCATGTGTTTTGGTATTGCAGTGAGTTGTTTGGTGATCCGATGTTTGCAGTGAGTTTATCTAGTTAGTTTATCTGTTTGATATGTTGAATTAACTAAAGATACTTCATTCTTTATTGATTTCATGATGCTATATGGTGATTTGATAAAGTTGTGGATTCCAGTATGGAGATTCTGTTGTGGATTTGGGAGAGTGTTTGGGATGTTCATGTGTATCTTCATTTAAGATGGTTCATGAGTTGATGCTCCACAAGATATCTTTCTTGTTTGAGTTGTTGTTGATAAGTGTTCTTGAGTGTTAGCATGTTGATTGAGGAAGATTTGATTAAGTGGTGTTGGTGCAGCTATTATGGATGCTTCTAACATGCTTGTTGGTGTTTTTTAATCATGTCCTATTTATTTTGGTGGTGTTCATTGATCATTGTGTGCGTTATTGAAGATCTTATGGATCTAGTGCTATTCTTCAAGTTATGTGGTATTTTCGGTGGTAGAACATGTTGCAGTTGATATTGGTGAGATTCCTGGTTGTGTTGCATGTTCGAGGAGCTGATTTGGGTCCATTATATGTTGTCTATGACATTGTATTGGTATGATGGTTGATTTATGTATCGTGTGGTGTAATGTTGTAATTAGGTGTTGAGGGTTTGGCCAACCTTGTAGTCAAGTTTGATGATTTATATAAATAGGTGTTGTATTCATGTAATATGGATATGGGTGTTGAGTCTATATTATCAGAGAGTGGTGTATGTGTTAATAGGTGAATTTATCTTTCTGTGTGGTGTATTGAGAAGAGAGTGTTGCAGAGCAGACAATTATGCTTAACCGGAATTATCATCTAGCATTAGCAGATGTTATTCTTTCAGTTCATCCTAACTGGATTGTAGTCCAAATATTGTTGTAAGGTAGTGAACCTTCCCTGAGGTTTGTAGCCTTTTGGTTCATTGTATTTTGAGTAGTGAGCTCTAGGAAGTGTGCCTAAATGCATGTGCATTTCTCATTGTAATATTTACACATACTACTGTAGAGTATCATCTCATTATGGGTAGGTTCCCACCATGGTTTTTCCCTTCATCGGGTTTTCCACATAAAAAGTATTGGTGTTATGTGTGTTGCTATTATTGTGTTTATCTTTATTCTTGCTACAGTTGTTTAGATCTGATATTGTGCTTAAATTGTTTAATCCGGTGAAACCGATTCACCCCCCCCCCCCCACCCCCCCCCCCGCCTCTCTTTGTTTTCCTTCATTGTTGTTGCCAACACTTTACCAAATTTCATGTTGCAACCACATCCATTCTCTATTGAACTCTTGTGCACACATAAAATCTTGGATCATTTATCAAGCAAGATCAATGGATATAAGAGGACAATGCAAAAAATGCATGGAGCATGTGAATGGTATGGGGGAGGGGGTGAATTAGCATATAAAAATACTTGATCTCATCAATCTATTTAAACAATGGCATTCATCCAAGCACTCCAAGAACACCAAGATTTTTAAGTGGAAAATGCAAATTGGGAAAAACCACAGTGAGAATCTAACTCACAATATATGTTTATTTATAATGATTAAGATTTCCTACCAAAGAGCTCACCGCTCCGCACTTGCAGACTAAGGCATATGCAACCTTAGACAAGATACAAAAATAAATCTCGCACAACTAAAGATCACTTCCCCAAGGAAAGATATAAAACAACTGTCCAAATACAATAATAATAAACAAAAATGTATACAAAATAAAATCTACCAAAACACAGATAATAGTTCATAGTTTTATACTCATTTGTCTACTCTATAGAACTTTCGAACCATTTCTACACATCATATATACACTATATTCATCATACTATATTACAACAAATTATTAAATGATAAACACAACTATTATGTTCATTATATACCAATCGGATCCACAATAATCTCTACTAGGATGGCCAAAGGAAAAATGTAACGTGTACATTGCATTGACCCAAAATATATCATCTACAAGGTAAAGAAGACATGTGAGAGTTTACAACAAGTCGACACACCTTCCAATCATCATCAAAAAACTTTGCACACTACTTCTTAGATCAATATGAGTAATTGAATACACACTAATCTACTAAAACCAAAAATTCTTAACCCGGACCCAAAAATAGAATAAGCGATCTAGCACAAAAGAAGTACAACACCTTAAGAATATTAATATTTGATCTACAACAATTTCAAGATGAGGAAAGCAATGCAGTCCTCTATACACTCTTAATAGCAACATTATAACAACAATGTTGTCCATGAATAATTATCCAAACAATCTGGAAATCTCCAAACAAACTACCAAAACAATTCTACAATAGGTAAGATGATCATCTAAGGCATATCTAGATCATAACATGGTTCACCAGAGCGGTCATAAATGGTAATAACAAAATTTACGAACCAAGTAGAGAACATTAATTTTTTTTGGAAATAACTTAAATCAATATCCCACATCATCTAGTCAACACAACATACATCTGCAAATAAATCTATAGCATAACATCACCAACATCTAATCCACATAGATTTGGCACAGGATCGACATCAATGAAAACAAAGATACTCATAAGTGCAACAATCCCCCCCTTTGTCATTGATGGAAAAACATTAAACTTCTCAATAACATTTCTCCTATCAACAATATTTCTCCACCTTTGACATCAAAGACAAAGGTTGACACTACAAGCCAAAAATATATACACTAGGTGACTCATCATCTTTACTTATCTTGCATCCAGTCACCATGGGGGTACCAACCAATTTGCTATCCTCCATCTAAAACTTCTTCAACATGTCTTTAGCATACTTAGTTTTTAATATAAATACACCATTACCTAACTGATAAATCTACAAACAGAGAAAATATGATAGCTCGTCAAGCATGGACATCTCAAACTCGAACTACATTTGATCAACAAACTCCTTGCACAATAAATCCTTGTTGCCTCCAAAGATAATATCATATACATACCCTACTACTATACTCATATGATTGCCTTCTATTTTGATGTATAGTTTTCTATCAGCATTCCCCTTTTTGAATCCTTTTTGATGTAGGTACTTGTCCAATCTGGAATACATTGATCTAGGGGCTTGTTTTAACCCATATAATGATTTCTTCAATCTACAAACAAAGTTCTCATCTTCATGTAGCTGAAATCCTTCATGTTTCTCTATGTATACCAATTCTTCAAGGTTGTCATTCAAGAATGCATATTTGACATCCATTTGGTATACTTTGTATCCTTCATAGGTTGACAATGCCAAGAACATTCTTATAGCTTCAAGTCTTGCAACTGGTGCAAATGTCTCCTCAAAGTCTATCACTTCAACTTGAACATGTCCCTTGCACACAAGTCTTGCTTTGTTCCTTATCACTTTCCTTTCTTCATTAATCTTGTTCCTATAAAACCATTTATTTCCAATGACATTTTTGTCAGCAGATCTAGGAACCAATTCCTATGTTCAGTTCTTCTCAAAATGCTATAGCTCTTCTTCCATGGTAGTTATCCACTTTTCACTCTTGTTGGCCTCATCATATGTCTTGGGTTCCATCTCAGTCATGAGGCAAAAATTTACTTGTTCATTATTCCTTGCTCTCCTTCTTGTTTTCACACCATCATTCTTGTTCCCTATAATCTTATCCTTAGGGTGATTCTTTTGCACATATCTATTTTGATCTTTACTAGGAGCCTCTTCTTGTTCACTTTCAAATTGCTCTTCATCTTCAACACATGGTTCCTCAATCTGATTTACTATGGTTGGTTTAATTTTATGTAGATCTTCATCAATTCTCACATGTACACTTTCAACCACTTTCTTCAACCTTTTGTTAAAACACTTGTAGGCCTTGTTGTGAGTGGAGTATCCTAAGAAGATACCTTCATCACATCTTGATTCAAAGTTGCCTAATCCATCCTCATCTCTTTTGATGAAACATTTTCTACCAAACACTTATAAGTACTTGATTGAGGGTTTCTTATCATACCATAACTTATAAGGTGTCATTCTGCTATTCACTCTTAGTTGTACTCTATTTAAGGTGTATACAATTGTGTGGACTGCCTCTTTCCAATAAACATCAAACAGATTTTCTTCATTTAACATTGTTCTTTCTATTTCCTTAACTGTTTTATTTTTCCTTTCGACAACACCATTTTGTTGTGGTGTCCTAGGGGTAGAATATTGTCTTCTTATTCCATGTCTCTCACAATAGTCTTCAATTTCATTTGATGTGAATTCTCCTCCATGGTCAGATCTTAAACACTTCAACTTGTATCCACTTTCCTTTTCAACCAATTTCCTGAAGACCTTGAATCTCTCAAAGGCTTATGACTTTTCTTGCACGAAGGTGAACCATTTCATCCTTGAGAAATCATCTATGAGAAACAAGAAATATCTTTCTCCATTTAGGGCTCTTGTCCTTGTAGGCCCACATAAATCAATATGCACAAGCTCAAGAGGCCATGCAGTTGAATACTCTTTTGTCTTAACGCTGACCTTTGATTGCTTACCCCTTTGACACTCTTCACAGATGGTATTGGCGGGTTTGACAATCTAAGGAATTTGCCTAACATATCCTTTCTTTCTTACCTCGACAAGGTTATCAAATTTTATGTGAGTTAGTCTCCTATGCCACAACTAGCTCTCATCAACTTGCCCCATCATGCATTGAGACTCAGAACACTCCTTAAGGTTGTATACATTACCATCTATCCTTTTGCCTTCAACAAGAAGTTTTCCATTCCTTTCCTTTTTGATCTCACATCCTTTGGAGTCAAAACTAAATTTGTATCCCTTGTCACACATTTGACTTACACTTAGTAGATTATGTTTCAGAACTTCAACATAATAAACATCATTATCTTTCATCTTACCATCAATGTTTAGTGTACATTTGCATTTGATTTTCATTGATGAATTGTCTCCAAACCTCACTGAACCACCATTCCAATCTTCAAGTTTAGTAAATTTCTTCTTATCTCCAGTCATGTGATTGGAGCAGCCACTATCTACTACCCACAATTTTTTCCTTTCTACATGTAAGGCAGTTTGTACAATCAAACTTGACTCACCTTTGTTTTTATCTTTCTCTACCCAAACTTGTTTGGTCTCTTTCTTTTCTATTTTCCCATTCTGTTCTAGTTTTAAATTTGGTTCATATGTTGACATTGTCTTCTTTCCCTTAGCTATCCTAAGCTTACAATATTTCATAATTTGTCCCAAGTTTTGACAATGATAGCATTTTACATTCACATTGAATGATGAATTTGAAAATCTATTGTAGGATTGAGATACATTTCTCCTAAATTCATGAATCCTATGACCAACACCATTGCAATAATAAAAAAGAACATTTACATCTCTAAGAGAAGTAAAAGGATTTTTACTTTCATAAATAGAAGGGGACCTACGCATAAGTATACATTCTATAATTTTATGACCATAAGTATTGCATTTATAATAGTAGCCATGGAATTGATGTACATACCACTCATTGTTGAAGTTGTTTCTCATTGGTCTCCTTGAAGAAACATAGCTTGGTCTTATTGAGCTCTTCCTTGTATCTTAGACTCTTGTGAAGCCTCCATCATCCATCTTAGCTTTTCCCTTTGGATCAGCCTGTTTGTTCTTTGACTGACTCCTTTCAATAGCCGCATATGTCTTCCTCTCAATGGGTTTGCTGACTATAAAAGTTTGTTTGTTTCCATTTTCACTTGATGATGTGAAGTGTATTTCTTTCCTGGATAAGTCTTCACCATTAGAGCATTGATCGGCATCAAATCGACTACCCTATGTGTCTTTAGAGTGCTTTTGTTTGCTCAACATTTTGTCTAGTGCATTGGTGTTTCCCTTATACTTAATTATCATGTTAAGTTCATCTTTATTCTTTTCAAACTCCTTCCTTAATTTTATAATATCTTCATCCTATTTTTTATACTCCTTTTCTTTCTTCTATAAATCTGATTTTGTTACTTCATACATCCTTTTTGCTTCTTCCAATTGAATTCTCAAGTCATTAATTGTTGTCTTTGACTCCTAAAGAGATTTGTTTAGTATCTCTTGTTCTTCAACAGCGAAACCTATATTTTTTGTATTTATTTATCACCTTTATAAGTTCTTCTAGAGAACTCACAAGTTCACCTTCAATATCTACCTCAGCTTCAACTTCTTCTTCTTCATCACTAGTGGCATGCTCATCATCTAGTTCCCCTTGTGCCATAAAGAGATTAACTTCTCTTTCTTCTTCACTACAATCCTCATCAGATACACTCTCTTCATTTGTGGAATCATCTTCAAAGGTGTAGAGATTGTTTTTCTTCTTAAAGATTCTTCTCCTTGGCTTGAAGGTTTTCTTCATTTTATCCTTACCAAAATCTCTTTTATTTTGCTTCTCATCTCTATCTTTCTCACCATAGGGGCACTTAGAAGCAAAATGTCCTATTTTGCCATAGTTGAAGCATTTGAAGGAAAGCTTACCTTTGTACTTTCCTAATCCCTTTTTTCATTTTCTAACAAAGTTAGCCACAACAACATCAAAGTCATTTTCTTCTTCATGAGCAGATTCTTCTTTTCCTTTCTTGGTTATGTTGAATGTTTCCTCTCTTTTTGATGGTTCTCCACTTATTTCTCTCATCTCATAAGTTGACAGAGATCCAAATAGTTCATCCATAGATAAGGTGGTCAAGTTTTTAGCTTCTTCAATGGCTGAGACTTTGGTGTCATACTTTGGATTGAGAGATTTGAGTACCTTTTTGACAATGACTTCATCTTTGACTTCCTCTCCGAGTTTTCTTATAGTATTTATAATTCCATCTACTCTTTGAACGTATTCGGTTATTTTCTCTTCTTCCTTGATTTTTAATCCTTCAAACTAACCTCTGAGAGTTTGCAGTTTGGCCTCCCTTACTTTGATATCGCCTTCATAGATTTTTTGCAGCTTGTCCCAAGTATCTTTTGTAGTTGCTTAGTGCATCACTTTGATAAAATCTATATCAGACAACCCTCTAAGGATTGAATTCTTGTCTCTAACATTATTCCCATATTCTCTTTTAGCATCAGGATCTATAGGGGGTTCTTGAGGAATGGTATAACTAGTTTTTACTGACATCTAGACATCAAAACCTAAGGAGGACAAATAATTTTTCATTCTTCTACTCTAGAAGGCATAGTTTGTGCCATCAAACATAGGTTCTTTAGAAGAAGAGTATTCATTCCTAGACATTGTCTTCACTAAGAAGGATCTACCCAAGCTGGAGAAAGCTTTTACTATAAGGGAACCTAGGGCTCTGATACCAATTAAAGAACACAAATGGACACTAAGAGGGGGGTGAATCAGTGTCTTACAAAAACTTTTAATCTATGTGTGCAAATTTTAAGACTGAAAAATAATTAAGAACACACACACACACACAAGCCAAACCACAATAGTAGATTTATGAGGAAGACCTAATGTGGGAAAAACCTCGATGAGAATAGCGACTAGAGTCTACTGCTCCAATCCAACCTCACAATAAAATCAATGTTTACAATATGTTTAGGGCACCAACCCAAAGAGAACAAAATCAAGGAGAACCAACCCCTAATTTTGAGCACCTACTCAAGGAGCACCCACCCTTGCTCTGAGCACCCACTCAAAGAATTAACATAAAATAGAGATTTTCAAAAATAGTAATAGCCTAGAAACAAATGAGTTTTGTAACACTTACAAATTCTTACACCTTGAGAAAGGATCTTTTCTGCCCGCTGATGTTCTTCCTCAGATTTATCTTCTTCCTCTATCTCATTGTCTTCTTCTCTCTTCCTCTGCTTCACCTCGTTGAATGTTCTCTTTTCTCTATTCTCTCACTTTTTGCTTCTATAGCTTCCATTGCTTACACTTGGCAACAAATCAACCTTCATTCTTCTCACAGTAGACTCAATGAAAATTTTATTTCTAACTCTACCTATGTTTCGACAACCACACCTACCATTGTCAAATCTCATTATATTTTCTATACAATTAGATTTTCTTTGTACACCTAAGATTTTCCCTCCAAAGTTGAAATCCAAATATTTTATTTAGTTATGTTGTCTTGGAGATTTCTACTGTAGGAGATTTTATTCTTTGTCCTAAATATGTTCCCAGATTTTCTACCTATATTAAATGCATCCTTTCTATCTTTAGATCATTCTATGTACTTATATTACTAAGTTTAGTAATCTTACCCTGCTCGAAGAGATCTGGTATTCTTCCTCTAGCCACACAAATAGCCTACAACACAATCCCCATTAATGCATTCTCTATCCTCTTGTCTTGCTTGATTCGATCACATCTACTTGCATTAAAAAAATCTTTAGTTGGTAGTCGACAACAAACTCTGGCAATAGATGAGTCAGATTCTCATTCTCTTGCGTGCACCCAACGAGTACCGTCTCATCAAAATGACGTTCAAATCAGTCAATCAAATCTTGGTCACCTGCCACATTGATTATCATCTTTACCAGCATGCAAATTATGTGTCACATTCTTCACATTTCATGTTCAATTTGCTTGGTCATCATTGGTCGACCATAGTCAACCTGTCATGTGGACTATCGAGTTGCACAAACCATCGAAATCCATTCTATGACTAACTTTCGTATTATGTGCATCACAGATATGTCTGCAAGATGGCAGGAGCCACTAACTTATTTCTCTGTGTTAGCCTACATCATCACTCACAAACCCCTTTTACCCGTGTGGGCTGGCAGGATGCACCATTTTCAATTTGTCTTGCACCGCAAGGGTTCCATCCTCTGGTCAATGGTGTTATGGGATAGCGGGGGACGTGTCTCCTTAACCTTGTGTTATCCCGCAAGGTCATCTTCAAGTCTATTTTACTCATGTAGGCTGCCAGGATGTATCAACCATCCTACTTCTTGATGCCTCGCAAACTCCTTTTTTACTATGCTTCCCAGCTGCGAGATAGCGGGAATCACCTCCTACCATTGTTCTTCTTATCCTGCAGGATTCCTTATCTACAGTTTTTACTATTGGATATTGTTTCTTCTAGGATAGGTTGTTGTCATTGATGTCAACATATTCATGTGTTTTGATATTGAAAAGAGTTGTTTTGTGATCCGGTTTTTGTAGTGAATTGATCTGGTTCATTTATCTATTTTCTATGTCGAATCAACTAGAGATACTGCATTCTTTATTGATTCCATGATGCTATGTGGTGATTTGATCAAGTTGAGGATTTCAGTATGGATATTGGTTTTTAAAATTCAGTTGCAGTGTTCTGCTGTTTGATCAGTTGTGCTCTCGTATGGTTATATCTTGTGTTGCAGATTTGGGAGAATGTTTTGGATGTTTGTGTGTATCTTCATTTCAGATGGTTCGTAATCTAATGCTCCGCAAGTTATCTTTCATGTCTGAGTTTTTGTTGTTCAGTGTTCTTGAGTGTTAGTATGTTGATCAATAAATATTTGATTAAGTGGTGTTGTTGCAGCTATTGTGGATGGTTTTAATGTACTTGTTGGTGTTTCCTAATCATGTTCTATTTGTTTTGGTGAACTGCATTGATCATTGTTCATGTTATTGAATATCTTATGAGTCGGTGATATTCTTCATGCTATGCAATTATTTTCAGTGGTGTAACGTGTTGCGGTTGATCTTGGTGATATTTCTGGTGGTGGTGAGCATTTGAGGAGTTGATTTGGGTCCATGATATGTTGTCTATGGAATTATATTAGTTTGGTGGTTTATTTATGTATCGTGTGGTTTAATTTTGTAATTAGGTGTTGAGGGTTGTAGTCAAGCTTGATGATCTGTATAAATAGGTGTTATATTCATGTAATTTGGGATGGGTGTTGAGTCTGCATTATCAGAGAGTGGTGTATGTGCGAACAAGTGAAATCATCTTCCAGTGGGTATGTTGAGAAGAGAGTGTTGTAGAGAAGACAAACGAGCTTAACCAAAACCGTCATCGGGCATTAGCAGATGCTATCTTTGCATTTCATGTAATCTGGATTATAGTCCGAACATTATTGTAAGGTAGTGAACCTTCCCTGAGGGTTGTAGCTTTCTAGTTCATTGTATTTTGACCAGTAAGCTCTAGGCAGTGTGCCTAAATGCATGTGCATTCCCCATTGTAATATTTACACATACTACTACAAAGTATCATCTCATTGTGGGTAGGTTCCCACCGTGGTTTTTCCCTTGATCAGGTTTTCTACATCAAAAATCTTAGTATTATGTGTGTTGCTATTACTCTTTTTATTTTTGTTTTTTTCTAGAGTTGAGCAGATCTGAGATTGTGCTTAAATTGGATAATCCGGTGAAAACTGAGTCACCCCCCTCTCAGTTTTCTTGTTGTTCCCAACAATTGGTATCAAAGCTACATCCTCCAGAAGAAGCTTGATCATTTGAGGAGATCTACGATGGAAACCTATGTGTTCAAGTAAGAGAGTCCTAGATTTGATGGAAATAATTATACTGTATGGAAGGATCATATGGAAGTTCCTTTGAAATGTATCAGAGAACATTATTGGAAGATTACAAAGAATGTCTACAATGTTCCTCAGAATGGTCTGGTTACTGTTGTTAAAATCAAGGATGTTGAACATAGCATAAGGGCTAAGGAAGCATTGTTGAGTGCTTTGACTTATTCAGAGATGACTAATATGATGGGACTTCATACTACACATGAGATCTGGAAAAAGTTAGAGACCTTGTATGAAGGAGATGCACAAGTTAAAGTTGCTAAGTTGTAGAGTTTGAAAGGAAAGTATGAGACATTGAAGATGAGAGAAGATGAGAAAAAAACATCTTTTATGGCTAAAGTGAATACACTTGTTATGAACATCGGATGTCCTGGTGGAACTCTTGAAGAAGATGAGATTGTCGCTAAGGTGTTGAGATCCCTGTCTTCTGCTTACAAAGCTAAATTGTCTTCTATTGATGAGATCCAAAGTGTGACTACTATGACAAGAGACATGTTGGTAGGTAAGCTTGCTGCTTTTGAGTTGAGTGAATTTGGTGAATCAAATGGTAAGTCTGAGACTACATTTAAAGCCTCTATATCTAAGAGGCTGAAGTATGATTCGGGAGAGAGTAAATCTAGGGTTTCAAAATATGAAAGAGAAATGAGAGAGATGGAAGAACAAGACAAAGAGTTGGATGAACTTGAAGCACTTATGTCTTGGAGATTTCCCAAGAGAGATTTTAAGTATGATTGAAAGTTACCTTTGAAATGTTTCTCTTGTAATAAGATAGAAAATTTTGTTTCTAGGTCTCCTAAAAGAATGCCTAGGTATGATAGGGATGAAAGGCGTGATAGATTTGATAAGCATGATAGATATGAGAAGAATGATAAGTATGATAATCTCTATAAGCCTAACCGAAAGTACAAAAATTAGAAGAGATGTTATTATGTTGTTGATGAAGGTGTGACAGATGAGGAATCTAAGAATGGGAATTCAGAAGATGAATTTGTATTTATTTCCATCAAGGAAGATGATATGGTACCAGTGAATACTACAAGCTGCATTGTTGAGTAGAAAACTTTGGCCGCTGAGATTGAAGAGAAAGATGAATAGGTAGTTGATAGTAGTTGTTCACATCGTATGATAGGTGATACAAGCAAATGTGTGAATATGAAATGGTATGATGGTGGTATAGTGAGATTTGGAGATGATAAAACTTGTGTGATTCATGGTAGAGGTTCTATCTCTTTTGATGGTAAGAATAATACTGATGATTTCCTATATGTTGAAGGTTTGAAGCATAAACTTTTGAGTGTTGGATAGATGGTTGACAAGGGATGTGATTTTCATTTCAAGAGCGGTAAATGCAAGATTCTGAATGCCTCTATTATAGAGATTGCATCAAGGACTAAGACTAAAGGTAACATCTTTCGCTTGAATTCTGGTGAGAAAAGTTGTTTGATTGCTCAGATTGATGAAAGTTGGTTATGACATAGAAGGATGTGTCATGTTAATTTTGACTGCATAATGAGGATAATTTATACTCAAGTTGTTAGAGATTTGCCTAAGATTGTGAAGCCTTCTAATCCGATATGTAAAGAATGTTAGCTGGGAAAGCGAACAAGAACTACATTTAAGAGTAAGTTGTATGCATCTAATGGATTGTTAGATATTGTGCATACTGACTTGTGTGGTCCTACAAGAGTGATAAGCATGCAGGGTGACAGGTATTTCATGGTGTTGATTGATAGCTACTCTAGAATGATCTGGGTTACATTTCTACGAGAAAAATCAGAAGCACTAGAGAAATTCAAGATATTCAAAGCTAAGGTGTAGACTGAGACAAGGTTGAAGATGAAGTATCTGAGATCTGACAGAGGAGGAGAATTCATATCTAGTGACTTTGATTCATTTTGTGAGAGGAATGGAATTAGAAGACAATTATCTTCTCCTAGAACCCATCAGCAAAATGGAGTTGTTGAAAGGTAGAACATAGCTATTTTGAAAAAAATGTTGTGCAAACCTTCTGGAGAGAAGATGTTAGCACTGTTGTTTACACATTCAACCGGGTGTATATAGAATGTGATTATGATAAGACTCCTTATGAGTTATGGTTTGGTTATATCCTACAGTTAGATATTTCAGAGTTTTTGGAAGCAAATGTTATGTCAAAAGAGATGAGGATATAGAGAAGTTTGATGCAAGATGTGATGAAAGAATCTTCTTGGGATATTCTACTAAGAGCAAGGCCTATCGGTGTTACAATATGAGTTTGAAGAAGATAGTAGAACGTGTAAATGTGAAGGTTGATGAATGTCATGGGAAGCAGATCAAAGCATGTGGATATAAGATTGATGATCAATATATTATTTCTAAGCCTGTGCAGACTGAGATCTTAAAGCAAAATGCTACAGTAGAGACAGTTAATCCAGATATTGCTATTGTCGGTGAAGAAGTTCAAGAACCCAAGAATCTATATAATTAGAAGACTATAAGGTATGTGAAATTGAATCACTTAGAAAATAAGATTATTGGTGATAAAAACAAAGGTGTGGTGACTAGGAGAAGGATTGTTGTTGAAGAGATATGCCTGATTTCCATGATTGAACCTAAAGATGTTGTTGAAGCATGTAAGGATGAGAACTAGATAAAAGCTATGGAGGAAGAGTTGAATTAGATTGAGAAGAATAACACATGGGAGCTTGCTCCGAGACCTAAAGATAAGAATGTGATTGGTACTAAATGGGTGTTTCAGAATAAACTGAATGAAGTCGGTAAAGTAGTAAGAAACAAAGAAAGATTGGTATGTAAAAGATTCTCTTAGATGGAAGGTACTGATTATGAGGAGAATTTTTCTCTGGTAGCTAGAATTGAAGTTGTTAGATTGTTGCTTGTATATGCTTCTTACAAGAATTTCAATGTATATTAGATGGATGTCAAGTCATCCTTTTTGAATGGTGATCTTGAAGAGGAAGTCTACATTGAGCAACCTATTGGGACTAATTAAAATTGAGTCAAAGTTTTGAGGCCCACTTCAAATTTTTGCTCTACATGTCAGAAAGGCACCTAAATAAGTCAGTTTGAATGGCCTAGTTAGCAAGGGAGTAAAATGGAGCTAGTTGATTTTCAGAGGGTAAGGCTCTGGATTCATGTCCCATACCTTTCATTTGGCCTATTCAGTGATGTGCAACTTTCAGAATTTAGTTTGGAGAATTTTACAAGGTACCCATTTTGAGGGGTGATCTAAAAATGCATTTTAGACATAAATGCAGATTTTATTGAGTAGCCTACTTTGAGCGATTATATCTTTTGCCCTGTTGATCGTCATGGATAAATTCAAATTAGATTCAATTCTATACATAAATGTGAGTTAGCTGGCAAAATTTCAAGTCTTGATGAATCCATTTGCTCAGTTTTTGAAACCAAATCCGTTTGCAGTTTGTATGTTTTGGCAAGTCCCTGTTTCGACAGCTAGTCGGAGCCCTGTTTCACATAAGTGTAAAAGTTGTCTCAATAAGCATCATGTCAGAATGTTTGTTTTGGACTAATGTTGGTATAAATGATGAGCTACGTTTAAAATTTCAAGCCTTTATCAATCCGTTTGATCGGTTTTCAAAAGGGTTCATTTAGCCATCATTTTCAGTTATCCGCACTTCCAGTGTTAGATCAGTTAATGTAGCCATTTTTGTGAGTGCACCATTTGTATCTTGTCAGTATAGTGATCAAACTGAGGATTTGAAGATTTAATATGTACTTCAAGGTACCTATGTTTCAAATTTGAGGGCCTATGGAGGTCGTTTGATATTTTTGAGAAACGCATCATGTGTTGCCAGGACATTGACTTCATCAGGTCCGCAGTGTCGACAAAGCCAGTTGGCCATTTTCGAAAATTAATATCTCTTCGCTCGAGACTCGTCTTGAGAAACCGTTTGGTAGAAGTCATCCTTGTATATCAGAGTACACGCCTGTCAGATGGCGAGCTCCAAAAAGGTGTTTTGACAGGTTTGAAAATTACGTCTTCACGATTAAATGCGAAAATTGTGGCATAATTGCCTGAAGGTTGTAAAATGCGAATTAATGATCCGAAAACGATGTCGATCATTCTCAGAGGTATGTTTGAGGTCCATGAAGATATTCCAGAGGCCAGTAGCTTGAAAACGAAATTTTTTTTTAGTCGGACCCACTTTGGGGCTCGACCTGGCTCATGCCTGTGCTTTAATTTTAATGGTGAATTGTTCTTTTCTCCTGGCAATATATGTGTATCCATATTGGATCGATTTGAATTCGCCAGTTGGACAGTGAGAGAGAGGAGAAACTCCAATACCAAATGCAAATTGGTATGTGGAAAATTGAAAGGTTTTCAAATTAAATAGAGCTGGCATGTTTTGATGCAAATGCACTTGGCAGCCGTGGAGTGGAGTATGGTAAAGTTTTTTTTTAAACTTCAATAACATTCATATTGGCAAGTGTGTGGCAATGAATAAATTTTTTCTAACATTCAAAGAAAATGTAAACAACAAATGGAATTGGTGTAATTCCCCCTCACTCCATGTGATGTTTAACCAGCAGCCTCTTTGAATTTAAAACTCAGAAATTTCCAAGCAAATGCCCAGCCAATTCTCCTTCACGTGGCTGTGGCTGAGCAAAGACATTGAAGTTTGGGCAAATGACAGTAGCAGGAGAGACATGGGCAATGGTTATTAATTTTAACTGCAGCAAGTGTAATGGCAGCCAAAGCATGCTCACGTGGCTGTTTAGAAGCTACATTAAAAAACATAAGCAAATGCAATTGGCTGCTAAAAGCCATAAACCTCCCTTTTGCGTGGAATGGTGTTAGGGTCTGCTTCCCTCCTTCAGCAGCATCTCCACGCCTTATGCCTCCTCCCTGCTGTGTGTGGAGTGTGGAGGTAATTGAACTTTCAGCAATGCAATTGACAGCCATTAAATCAAACTTAGCAGCCAATAAATGATGTTTTCTGGGGCTACGTTGAGGATGAAGTGTAGTGTTGTGAAAGGCAATGAAAACATCAAGTCCTCCCCCCTCTCACATAACATTAACAGCAGACAATATAAAGCATTAACCAAGTGCATTAGCAGCTCCTCCTGCATGGTTTTGGGGAGCATAATGAAACCTCCAATAGCAAGGGCAAATAAAAACATGAATCATCCTCTGCGTGGTGGTTTTTTAAAAGGAAGCCATTTAAATTTTAAAACAAATACAAATGGCATGAGACAATAGCAGCAATCAAAACCAATAATGCAAAATGTAATAGAAACCCCCTCTGTGTGGCTGTTTGGAGGCCATTTTTAACATGTAGCAAGTGCATTTGGCAAGTGTAAAGCCAATGTCCGTGACTTCGCCAGCATTTTCCCTCCCTAACATGGTGTTTGGAGATCAACACTTTTGATCAAATCTGGAAATCGCCATGAAAGCACTCAGAGAAAGCTTAAAATTGCAGCTACAGGCAAAACATAATATCCCACATTGGCTGGGAAGTGGTTTTTTTAAATGTTTATAACCAAATCCACATAGTAGTAATATGTCTAAGCCATAAAGGCTTTTGACGAATGGTGCCTATGGGCGCCCAAGGTGGGCCCACGCACGAACATGGATCCCGAGGTGATGGAGGAGGTGACTGAGCAACGACTAGGTGGACCCCACGTAGGCACACTTCTCGAAGCAAACAGACAAAATTTTGCAAAGAAAGGTTGGCTTAACTGGTGAGCAAGTTCGAGATGGATAAATGGTGCACGCAGTTTCGCGAAGGCGAGATGCACGGAAGTTAAGCCCTGCAAAGTTGCAAAAAGGGTAAATGTCGAGCATGTTGGATCAAGATCGACGGCCCGCGCGGTTTCGTGAAACGAAGATGCACGCCGGATAAACCCTACGAAGTTGTGAAAGCCAGGTGGTGCACAGGTGGCGGGTACAGTCAGCGGTCCAGCAGGTGGGTCCCAATGAGGTGGTGGTGATGTGGCACACAGTTGGCGCATAGGTGGCAGTCTAGTGGCGATGACGTGGTGCTGAGGTGGTGTACACGTGGTGGCCAAGTGGCAGTGACAAAGCAGATGACGTGGCAGTGATGAGGTGTTGTCCCAAGTGGCACCCAATGGACCCCATCAGCCAATCAGATCCCACCACATGGCAAAAGCGTCAGGACCAAATGGAGGCAAAAAATTAAAATTAAAATCAGTAAATGATATAGTTCAAACTATATTAAATTTTGAAAAATTTAAATGACTGAGCACAAATGGGAATTAATTCGCCCAGGGCTCAATTTTTGGCCAAAGTATGAAGTGTTATATGTTTTCGGAAAGCTCTCGGAGTGAAGAATCCGATCATGAGGTTAATTTTGACAAATGTGGGATATTTTGGAAGCAGTTTCCATGGGAACAAAATTCAGTTAGAGAGGAGACACTTGGCAATTCAGTTGCAGATTTGATTTGGTTCCCTCTCCCTTTTATTCCCAATTCTTCTCAGTTGTAAGGGTTCCAGAAATTTAGAAAATGCTCTAGATTTGATGGCTTCCACTTTCTGAATTTCATGACCCAAATTTGTAATTGCTTTTGGTTTGTTTCAGGGTATAGAGATTGCAGGGCAGTGCTGTGAATGTGGTTTTAGTTGCAGGTTTTACTTGTGTCAGTCATGAGTAATTTCCCATGATATTGTCTCTGTGTATGCATTTAATTTTTATGAATTGAATCCTCAAGGAGGCTTATAATTTGTCATCTCAAGGAGATTGTATGATTGTTTGTAGGCATTCTTCAATGAAGAGTTTAAACTCTATAATTAGTCATAAACAATGGAATGTGTCCCAGATCTAATAATTTTATGAATGGATTGAGTAATGCATTAGTACAAGGTATTAGTGCAGGGATATGTTGTAAGGAAAAACAAACTTGCATCTATGATTCATATTTGTAGTCTTGTGTGTGACTCTATTGCCCAATGAACAAGGCACTGGTCTTGCAGGTTTGGGGATGGTTTCAGATATACATTTAAAAAGATAAATCTAATTTCCCTTCATGTTTAGGGGTGTTTGTGTTCCATTCTTTCTAAGCTCTGTTTCATCCTATTGTTTGTACAGATCTAGCCAATCTGTAATGTTTCCTAACATGTTGAGCTTGTGAAATGATCTATCTGCTTAGTGTTGATGCAGTTATGTGTCTGTAATTGTTGTATTTAGTGCATCAAAACGGTGTCCCCCCCTAGGTCTAGCAAAACCTGAAGTGCAGGAGGATCAATTAGGGTCCTATGTTATGTTGTCCAAGCCCTGATGTGTTTTGTAGACTAAAATTGGCCATTTCATAGAAAGATTTGCAGGTGTTCTTGGGTTATCACTTTTGGTGAACAACACAACCGAAAGGATTTTTATTATCAAATGAAGGAGACATGGTATGCAGATTGAATAAAGAACTGTACGGACTGAAGCAAGCCCTTACAGCCTAGTATGCTAGATTAGACAAGTATTTCATGAAGTTGGGATTTTGTAAAGGTGGTGTTGATAGTAATTTATACTTTAAGGTTGATAATGATAACATTTTTCTTTTTGAAGTGTTTGTGGATGACATTATTTTTCGAGGAGATAATGATTTGAGTATGAAGTTTGTTGGTGATATGCAAAAGGAATTTGAGATGTCTATGATAGGTGAGATGAAATTCTTCTTAGGATTGCAAATTACACAGACTGGTAAAGGTATTTTTATTTCTCAATCTAAGTATGTGAAGGAACTATTGAAGAAATTTAACTTAGATGATTCTAAACCTATTGGAACTCCTATAGTGACTGGATGCAAGTTGTTTACGCAAGATGAATCTCTGAAAGTTAATCAGACTTTGTATAGATCTATGGTTGGTGGATTGTTGTACCTGACTCGGACTAGACCAGACATTATGCATGTCATTTGTCTTTGTGCCAGATTTCAACCAGATCCTAAAGAGAGTCATATTACTATTGTGAAGAGGATTTTCTGATACTTAAAGGGGACTGTTGATTATAGGTTGTGGTATCCAAAGAATGATGATTTCATGTTATGTGCTTATATTGATGCTTATTGGGTAGGTGATGTATATGACCAGAAGAGCACTACCGGTGGAGCTTTCTTTTTGGGGAATAAGTTGATCTCATGGGCGGATAAGAAACAAGATTCTATATCTCTATCTATTGTTGAAGCTAAATACATTGTTGTTGCCAACAACTATACTCAAGTAGTTTGGATGCAGCATATTTTGAAGGACATTAGGGTTGTGTATGATAAGCCTACTCTTATATACTCTGACAATTCAAGTGCTATTAATATGTCCAAGAATCTGGTACTGTATTCTAAAACAAAGCACATACCAATTAAGTATCATTTCTTGAGGGAGAAGGTCAGTGATGAAGAAGTCAAATTGGAGTATGTATCTACAAAGGATCAGATTGAAGATATTTTTATTAATCCTTTGTCTGTAGGTACATTTGTCTATTTGAGAGACAAGTTAGGGGTCTCTGCCCCTCCTTATGATAACTAGATGCATTCAGATCCATCAATCTGGTGGACTTCATAGTTTTATCTTCATATTCGGGTTGATGAATTGGTGTTGCTTCTCATTTGGGGTAGTTAGTGTGTTGTTTAGATTTGTGATTTTATCATAAGGGGGAGATTTTCCTTCTTAGAGGGAGAGATGCATGATTTGTATTTTGTCTTTGGCATTGCTCTCAAAGGGGAAGAGAAGCATGTGAAAACCGCCTTATGTTTGGATCTTTGTATGCATGATCTTAGGGGGAGATTGTTGGAGTTTGTTGATTTATTCCTTTACATTGATTGTTTTTCATATCCATATGTTGTCATCAATTCCAAAGGGGTAGATTGTTGAATATTGTTGCTGCTAGGATATGTTATTGTCATTGATGTCAACATATTCCTATTTTTTTATATTGCAAAGAGTTGTTTTGTGATCCAGTATTTGCAGTGACTTAATCTGGTTGGCTTATCTATTTGCTATGTTGAAGTAACTAGAGATACTTCATTATTTATTGATTCCATGATTCTATGTGGTGATTCGATCAATTTGAGGATTCTGGTATGGAGATTGGTTTTCAATATTCAGTGTTGCATTGTTCTAGTATTTGATCTGTTGTGCTCCAGTATGGTTATATCTTGTGTTACGGATTTGGGGGAATGTTTGGAATGTTTGTTTGTATCTTCATTTTAGATGGTTCATGATTTGATGCTCCACAAGTTATCTTTCATGTCTGAGTTGTTGATGTTCAATGTTCTTGAGTGTTAGCATGTTGATCGATGAAGATTTGATTAAGTGGTGTTGGTGCAGCTATTGTGGATGGTTTTAATGTACTTGTTGGTGTTTCCTAATCATGTCATATTTGTTTTGGTGGTCTGCATTGATCATTGTATGTGTTATTGAAGATCTTCTGGGTCTGGTGATATTCTTTGTGTTATGTGGTATTTTCGGTGGTGTAACGTGTTGTGGTTGATCTTGGTGAGATTTCTGGTGGTGGTGCATGTTCAAGGAGTTGATTTGGGCCCATGCTATTTTTTCTATGGAATTTTATTGGTCTGGTGGTTGATTTATGTATCATGTGTTGTAATTTTGTAATTAGGTGTTGAGGTTTTGGTTGACCTTGTAGTTAAGGTTGATGATTTGTATAAATAGGTGTTATATTCATGTAATTTGGGATGGGTGTTGGGTCTACATTATCAGAGAGTGGTGTATGTGTGAACAAGTGAATTCATCTTTTAGTGTGGTTTGTTGATCAAGGAGTATTGTGGGGTAGACAAATGAGCTTTACTGGAACCGTCATCAAGCATTAGAAGATTCTATCTTTGTAGTTCATGTAATCCAGATTGTAGTATGAACATTATTGTAAGGCAGTGAACCTTCCTTGAGGGTTGTATCCTTTTGCTTCATTGTATTTTGAGCAATTGCCTCTAGGCAGTGTGCCTGAATGCATGTGCATTCCCCATTGTAATATTTACACATACTACTGCAGAGTATCATATCATTGTGGGTAGGTTCTCATAGTGTTTTTTCTCTTGACCTGGTTTTCCACATCAAAAAACTTAGTGTTATGTGTGTTGTTGTTATTGTTTTTATTTTTCTTTTTTGTTGAAATTGATAAAATCTAAGATTGCTCTTAAATTGTTTAATCCAGTGAAAATTGATTCACACCCCTCTCAATTTCCCTTCATTGTTGTTACCGACATTTACAGTTGTGGGATAGCAGGGCCCTTAGTCTTCTTCATTCTCCTTACCCCCCACGTCAGCATCTTTCCTATCTCTGTGGTCGTGGAATAACAAGAGACTTCATTATACATGGTCTTACTTACCTTACGTGTGCATTTTGTTTTGGTCATACTTGTTGTGGGATAGAGGGATCCTTCTCTTCCTTCACTATCTTATCCCGCATGGCCATCGCATATCCAGCTTGAATGGTGCGATATAGCGGGATTCATAATTCTTCTTTCATATTATTATCTCGCAACATTATTTCTCCTACGTCTCCTTCGATGTGGGATAGTGGAGGACATCTCTCCCTTCTCCTTTTGTTACTTTGCACGACCATTGCTTCTCACGTTTTGATGATGTGAGATAACAAGGAACCTCTATCCTTCCATCATTTTCTTATCACATGTTGGCTTCACTTTGGTCTTCTTACTAGTGTGGGATAGTAGGAAGCCCCAAGCTCCTTTATTTTCTTACCCCGCATTCCTTTGTCAAGTGGACTTTCAACGATGTGGGATGGAGGGGAAGACATTTTGGTATAGCTTAAGGGACGACATATCCCGAATGCAATTATAGTGATAGAAAGAGTCACATTGAAATGCAAAGATGTCGTTGAGACTGAAATATAGTCATGCCAAAAGACTGCCAGATAATAGATTTTCACTATTTTCAATCTCCAACTCACTTATGCATGATTGCATAACCTCTGCATAACCTATGTGTTATGCACTTCTCCTGTGTGTTATGCACTTCTCCTGTCTTTGTATTATTCACACCTGATACATGCTTCTCTGCAACCTCTTGATGTCCTTGCAACTCTTGTTGACATCAATGACAACAATTCCAACAAGCAACTCCCCCTAACAAAAATCTCCAGAATACAAAAGAAAAATAAATATCTATCAAACATTTCCAAGCCAAATATTCTTGAATTGTTTCCTCAAACCCACAGAGGAAGAATTCCATGAATGGATAGTAGTGGTCAAAATTCTACTCTGACACTCACAATCAATGCACAAGTTTACTTTTACATCAAAGGCATCAACATTAAGCACACTTTGTTCCAATTTTTCAACATCAACCAATAGTCTGAGAAAAGTAGACAATCTTAATTTCATGGTATCCTTGTTCCACAAAACAACTTCATAGATTCCTCTCTCTACTTTTGTCAGAGTGACAACTAAGAATGAATATCTCAAACCTTAAATCTCATTGTACCATTTGCATCCTTCTAAATATTTAAACATTGGGCTAACTTAATAATCTGAGACTCAATAGAGTATATCTCATCTTTAAATTTCTTTGTAGCCACAAGCCACCTTAAGCAATATAGTGTATACAATCTAGCAACATTATCCATCATCTTCATGCCTGAAACTAATCAAATTAAGCTTAAGATCATGATGTGCCCTTAGGCACTTTTCTCTCATCTTCTCTATCACATTTCCTTTTATACAAGGTTCACTAGGATCATTGTCATCATTACTAACAATAGCCATACCCTTGATTAACAATTCTATTAGCAAATCTTGAAGAGCATCTACAACATTAGTAGGTACAAGATTGTTCCAGAGCAAGTACGTTACAAGATTCTTTTCAATGGTTTCTTGATCATAAGATTGAACAATAAGGTACAAATCACCAACACTTTTTAGGCCATCCAATCTCCCAAGTAACTCAAGACTTTTTCTTCATCAAAATAACTTCCCTCAAAAAGAAACAAAGGAAGAAATCAATTTCTTTCTTCCTGCAACACTTTTCTGCACACTAACCTTCTCTAGTTATTCATCACTTTCTATAATTATTTCTTTTGCACACTCTTTTCTCACTTGTTTGGATTTTAGTACCTTCGATGTAGAAGAAGAATCTTTTGCAAATGATTTTCTTGTTTTCTTTCCTTTTGGAGCATTCTCACTTTTGCTTGATTTCTTTCCAACACTTCTTCCCATTATCTCATCTTATTTTTTAAATATTTCTTCATTCCAATCTTTTTGCATTTTAAGAATTATTTCCCTAATACTCATGCATTCATCTTCTGACATTTGATAGGGAAGCTTGGCCACCCATGAAGTCCTTGGGATAACAGCTTCAATAAAACAATTGTCCTTGTCAACTAAGAAAGTAATATCTTCCTTGTACCATTCAACAACTCTTGAAGGAATTTGGTTCCTCACAACCATCTCTTTCTAGATATCCATAAAGAACTTGTGACAGGTAGCATCACAATCATCCAAACTTTCCAAATATTCTTAAATTTGAGCACTAATAGAAACATCTCTTCTCCATATTACATTATTTAATCTAGGCAATGCATTGAGAAAATAAAATACCAAGCACACAATAAGTTATCCATATTGAAAGGGGTACATCCGAGTCTTTGTCAACCTGAGGTTGTCCAACAAATGTCACCTCAATAATTCACACAGATCATAGTCAACATTTTCTTTCACCATCTAATAGGCCACATATACCATCATGGAAGAAGACGAACATTCCTGGTTCTTGTAATACACCTTGTATTAAATTCCCATAGCTATGTAAGCTTCTTGTGATTATATTCTTCCAAAGAAACATGAATGTAGCTGAAAATATCTTCTTTACAAATCACCTTGTTATGAACAATAGAAAATGCACCAACAGGGTCACTCATTGTCAAAACAAATGGTTGAATCTCAGCACTAGGTCTTGCTTCACTATGAACACTGATAATCTTAGAATTTTCCATTAGAAACTATCAAAAACAAGAGTAATACCTTTGATTGATCTCCTTTACTCCTCTTCATACTCTGTAGATCTTAGATCGCATTTGTACAAATGAATTCTAAATAAGAAATATGTAATGGTCATCTAGGGTTTTTTCAAAAACCTGATACACTGTATACCCAAAATCACCGAAATTTTTTTGGACCACATAACTTGCTTAGAAGCCATTGAAAATGTCTTTGAAATATTTGTCATGTTGAGAACATCTTAACACCACACCAAGAGGGGACAAAAGATATGTGTTAAGCTCTTCCCCTTAGACACAAATGTCTAAGCTAGTTACCCGAAGAAGGCTTTGCACCCACAAAAGGTGTGGATCCATACTCAATCTTCTCTTTAGTCTTATCTGATTTCTTTAATTATTTCATCTTTATCTTCTCCTTCTCCTAATTGATATTGATTTTATTTTCTAGATCTTTAGGTTTCTTAGTTCTATTTTTGTAATGTCTTGCAATGTGTCCCATTTTGTTACAACTGTAGCATACCAGACCTCTTTGAGGTTCACTGCCATTCATTTTATCATTTCAAAATCTCCATTTTTTTTATAATTAACAGTTCTATGCCCATAGGCTTTGCACATTTAATAGTATCCACCAAAACATTTAATACCTCTGCTAGTATTTGAATTTCTATTTCTATTCCAATTCAACCTACTTCTACACTTACTTGCTTTGTGACCAAACTTATTATAGTGATGACAATTTTCATTAAAAGATTGATTTTTGATCTAATTTCTACATTCACCAGATCTAGGTCCAAATCCATTGCATGAAAAATAGCTACCATTAAAGGATGAATCCCTAGTAGGAGCAAGAGGAGGTCTCCGGACATTCTTTGAATTTTTTAAGCTTTAGTATGGAATGAAATTTTTTTTAATCTTTGCTAGGGTTTTTCAAATTATCATCAATCTTGTCTTTTCCTTTATATTTTTTTTAAAATTCACCTTCCTCAAAGCTAAGTCCACTTTTGTCTTTACTTTTTTTTGAGAATTAAGTATAACATCCAACACTTCATTGCCACCTTTGAGATTCAATCCATTATCAATATGATGCTTTGCAATTTTCAATTCCTCCTTAAGTTTGGTAATTTATTTTTCAATTATAGCACATTATCTAGTCTTCTCATCAAGCTTTGTTTCAAATTCATCAACGACCTTCTTTCCTTTCAAGCAGACTTCTTAGAAAAGAAATCTTCTCAACCACCTTTTTATGTTTCTCTCTATTGTCATCCAGGTCTGCCAATGCAGATATAAATTCACCTTGCATGTCAACAATACCATCCACATCATTCCAATCATTCTAATCCATATAATTCATGTCATTAAATTTTTCTTCAAACATAGTGTTCAAAATCCAAGATCTAGCCCAGCAGTTAAGTTGTCTCTTCAAGAACCAAAGCTCTAATACCAATTTTTGAACACCATCGAAAGCTGAGGGGGGGTTGGATCGACATATACAAAGACTTGATCTCACTAATTTATTTGAATGTAACATTCATTTAAACACTTATTCATAAAAGTAAGAAACTGAATCATCAAAAGCATCCACACAAGAACACCAATTTTTTGACATGGAAAACCCAAACTAGGAAAAACCACGATGAGAATCTAACTAACAATATATGTTAACTATTTATAATGAATAATGTTTCCTAACAAAAATCTCATTGCTCCAGACTTGTAGACTAAGGAACACAACCTTAGGCAAGATACAAAAATATGAACTTGCACAACTAAATATCACTTCCTCAAGACAAGATACAAAACAACTATCTAAATATAATACTAATAGACTAAACTATATATAAAATAGCATCTATCAAAATGTGGATAACATTTCATAGTTTTATACTCATCTTTCTACTTTGTACAATGTTCGGACCACTGCTACACATTATATTCACACTGCAATCATCATAAAATATTACATCATACCATTACATGATAAACACAATTGTTCTATTCATTATATATCAGTCAGATCCACAATAATCTCTACTAGGTCGGCCAAAGGAAAAGTGTAACAAGTACATAGAATCAGCCAAAAATATATCATCTGGAAGGTAAAGAAGATATGTGATGTTTTACACCAAGTCAACACATCTTTCAATCATCATCAAAAAACTTTGCATGCAACCACTTAGACCAATATGCATAAGCTCATATACAAATTGATCTGCTAAAACCAAAATATCTTAACCCGGACCCAAAAATAGAATAAGTGGTCCACCACAAAACAAGTACAACACCTTAAGAATAGTAACATATGATCTACAACAATTTAAAGATGAGGAAAGCAATGCAATCCTCCACACACTCCTAATAGTAATATTAGAACAACAATGTTGTCCATAAATATTTATCCAAACAATATGGAAATCTAAAGTTAAACTGTAGGCAACATGATCATCTGAAGCATATCTGGACCATAACATAGCTCACTAGAGCAGTCATCAATGATAATAGCATAATTTCTGGACCAAGTAGGGAACATTAGAAACTTCTAGAAACATCTTAAATCAATATCCAAAATCATTTGTTCAGCACAACATACATCTACAAATAACTTTGTATCATAACATCACCAATATTTCATACACACAAGTTTGACATTAATGACAATAGAGATACTCATAACTGAAACAATTGTTTATATATTTATGGTTATTCATTGATGTTATGTTGGATTTATTTGTAGTTCTAGGGTTTTATGGTTGAATCTCTTAGGATTTACAATATTATAGCATCCAAATCAGGACTTTGCATTATTCCTTTCGCTTTGCACACACTCACATCCTATCATTTCATAATAAATTGTCCATTCCCATCATGGCTTGTCATTGATCTACCTGAGGTCATTTCGCCATCCATAATAAAATTTTGTAACTTTTTGATTCGCCCATAATAATCAAGTCTTATCTTTAATTGGGGGCATATCCTTGACCTAGTGATGGAAGTGGATCCTTCGCACTGCATGTTGTGAGGAGTATTGCTTATTCTTATCTACCTTCTTTTCATGCACAATCCACAATAAAGGTTAATTTTCATCGTCGATCCATAATAAAGTTTCCTTCTTCAAAACAAAGTATTAGTTTCGTGGGGTGAGTTAGTTTTAGATGAGACATGAATAGTTTTGAGCTTTAACCAAGTCAATCTTTTGGCAAAATGAGATTCTAGCAGATTTAGGAGACCTTTGTGTTATCTATCCTTTATTGGGAGACAATATTATGACCAAATCAAAAACTTTAAACATTCATGTCAAGAAGCATCTTAACATGAGGATTTCAATGTTTGTAAGTGTTAAGTCTTTGGTTTTCTTTAATTTGATCTTTTTGGGTATCATGTTTCCTATGCTTCTCAAGGATGTCTATGGACTAGAGTGGATGGGATGGGGCATGGTCACCTGATCGTTGCTTGTCGATTGTTTCTTAGTAACATTATGGGTGCCTGAGGATATAGTGATGCAAGGTCACTAAGGACACCATGGGTATACTATGAACAAGGGAATTCCTTGTTTGCAACTGTCTTATCTCCATGCAAAGGATACACTAATTATCTAGGTCTAACCCATATCTAAATGGTCACAAACATTATCCATAATATGCTCAATGATGATAATAACACAAGAAGCTAATTCACCCCCATATCTTCTACCTTCTTCTATATTATTCTTTTGCATCCTTCATCCCATGTAGCTAAACATCATCTAATTGGGTATAATGACACACCAAATGTTGGAATCACCATTGTCGTTACACCAAAATATTGAGATATCAACGAATGGGAGAGCAACTAGAGACAAGGATCCATGGGAGGAAGGAGGAAACACATGTCATGAATCCTGAAGGAGGTGCTGAGCAATTCAAAAATCTCCCCCTCAGCATGACTGAGGGTTCTGCATCGACAAAATGAAGGAGGCCTCATGGGATTCGAACTCATAACCCAACGCTCTGATACCAATTGTTGGAATCATCGTTTCCGTTATGCCAAAATCTCAATCTATCAATGAATGGGAGAGCGGCCAGAGACAAGGATCCACAAGAGGTGAGAGAAATCACATGTCATGAATCTCGAATGAGGTGTTGACCAAGTCAACACCAAAAATAATAAAAACATGCATTACAATTAGTGTCCATCTTGCACCACCACATTTTAGTCATGGATATCATAAAGTGTCTCATGAAAATATGACATAGTCTTGCATCTTGCATCCACATAGTTTAGTACATAATGTGTGTGTGAAAAGTGGACCTGTATCTATAAGCACAACACTTCAATCAAGTCATTACATGCATGGTTAGACAGATATAATCAATGAATAATAAAACCATAACAAATCGACCCATTGCCTTCTAAATGATGCGAGTATAATATTGCTCTCAGATTATTAACAATACCAGTGACTAGACTACACCAAGATGAAGGATTTAATCTATATGAGCATGATATTAGCTAGATGGAGGCAAGATTAATCTAACATGATTTTTCCCATATTAAGCTAAATGATTTAATCAATATGAAATAATTAATATGCAATATTCTCAATGAATCTAGAGCAAAAAAAGTATAATAACAATATATTCTCCAGCCTCCAGGATCTTTTTTTTGAGAGATGAGAGCCTGAATTTATAGAAAATTCAGAAAGAAACCAACGACTGAGATCAAATGATGATGAATGGTCAAGATTTTCCAAGAGGAAGCACAATCCAAGTGAATTGATGTGATTGGATGCTTTTCTCAATTTTAAAGGAAATTGAACTAAAATTAAGATAAAATCAAGAAAAAACTAATTTATTCTCTATTTCATTCAATTTTAATATTTAATTGTTTTAATTTCTTTCTCTGAGATTATTTATCAATTTTTAATTTATTTTTCAAGATTATCTCCAATTGATTTCTTTTCTCAAATTTTTAATTCTTTCTTGGTCAATTAATTCCTTTTTCTGATTTATTTCCATTTTTGAAGATTTGTGCTCAATTGATTTATTTAATTAAATTCCTCTTTTTGATGATTTAATGGCAAATTGATTTATTTAGTTAAATATGCAAAAGATATTTAATTAAAATAAATAAGATAATTGTTTAAAATGATTTACTTGGAATGATTTAATTATTTAAATAAATATTTAATTAATATTGAGTGATTGATTTTGCCATGTGACATTTGATGATTAAAGAATTAATTGTGTGCTCAAGATTTATTTAATTGCCTTTGGTTAGGACCTTGGTGATGTTGTCGAGATTAGGGGCTCATGGTTTAGATGACCATTTTTAGGTTATTACATTTGCCCCTCTTTGAATTAATGTGCGAGCAGCACGTTGGTTCAAAGAAAATTTGATGTCTAGGAGATACCAGTTCTGAACTTGATTGATCATGAACTAGATGAAAAGCGAGGTGTTTAGCTTGATTCGAAGCGACGAAGCTGAATGAAGACTGATTAAAGCGATACCGATCCCAAACTTGATTGAACTAGGAATGATAAAAAACAAAAGATACCGAACTTGAACTTGATTGATCAAGAAGCGGATCTTACTAATCTAGAACTTGATTGAACTAGACACAGTGAGTGATGATAAAAAATCAATCTTGAACTTGATTGATCAAGATACGATGAGCAAAGATAAACTGTCCAACTTGATCCAAAGCAACGAATATTGAACACATGCTTAGATTGAATGTGATCAAAGAAACTCTTTAAACCCTTGATTGAGTTTAAACGAATAATCGACTTGATGAAAAGCGATGAAACTGATTACCATTAAGAGATTGATTCAGACGAAGACAAATATCAGCTTGATATGAAGCGAAGAAACTGATATGCCCCTAGAGATTGATTTGATTCAGATGATTGAGAAATCTCAACTTGATATGAAGCGATGAAGTTGAGATGCCCCTAGCGATGAGGTCTTATTTGATTGGTTTTCTTTAGTTGAAAAAGATTTTTTTTGGTCGACTTTTGATGAAGATTTAAAAAATTTCTCGACATTTGATGATGTGAGGTCATAAGGTCACGAGCATGCCCCTCGGTAGAGAAATTGAAAGATAGTGAGGGTACATGATGATAGGCAATTTTGAGCGATGATAATGATTTGAGCACAAATTGATTCAGAGGAAAAAAAAAATTGAAATTTTTTGCAAGAAATTGAGTGCAAAGTTGATTTGTAGAAATTAAATTCAGATGCAGCATTGATTAACGAGAAATTGAGCGCAAAGTTGAAGAAAGAATGAGCATTTGATAAAAAGCACTAAGTGGTCCAAATTTTGAAATTGACTGGCAAAATGATCTCGAATTTCAATTTCGATCCCGAAAATGGAATCAGAACGGTCAAATTAGCTAAGGGTACAATTTTTGTGTCCATCGGAGCAAGTTGAAAAATTAAGTTTTTGGCTATATATGGGACACAAGTGTCATTTTCAATTCATTTTAACCCTCCAAGTTTGACAATTCAAAAGCCTTCTGCGAAGAAAATGGTGGTCCCTACTCGTCAGCATCGATTCAAGCGCTAGAGAAGACATAATCGACCCCGAAACTACGAGCCAGCGGTAAGTGATTGATCTTAAGCCTATTTACGTTTTCAATTTTGAATTTTTTTGTTCATTTTGCAAGTTTTTTGCATGTTTGGGGTTGGGCGTCACGGTTTATCATGCGAGATAGGATCCTATCTCGTACGACTAACTGGTAAAATTTATTTTGTCGTTTGAACCCATTAGATTTGTCATTCTAGGGACACCCGTGTGTCGTACAACAGGTCTATAAAAAGACCATTTTGTCATGCGCGGTCTAAAAGTTTGTCATTTGAGGTTGTTTTGTCGTGCGAGAGCTAATCCTGGCTCATACAAGATGCTGCTTATCTGTGTTTTGTCGTTTGAGAGACAGTGAGCATTTTTGATGGTGTAAACGTGAAATTTTGATTTTGTATTTGACTTAGTTGGATTTGTGTGATGTTTTGCTTCTCTTGTAGGCTCATTTGGAATGTTTTCTGATGCTTCGTTGTTGGGTTTTTGTAGGTTCGATTACCTCCTGTGTTGTTCAAATGTGTTTATCCTCCTACTATGGCATTAGTGTGACATTTATCTGAAGTTGAGCAGGCTCATATTGTCTTGTGTGACTTGACTCATCTGTTGAGATTACTTGATATCCGTGTGAATCACTTGATGCTCACGGCATTGGTAGAGTGTTTTCATTCGGAGCATAACATGTTTCATCTACCGGTGGGGGAGTTGAGTATCACTCCTAAGGATGTATATAGGATCCTCCGTATCCCTTTTGTTGGGGATAAGGTGGATTATGATTTAGGGCACCTTCTAGGATTACAGGCAGTGAGGCATGTCTTCGGTGATCCTGACATTTTGACTCATTCCATGAGTTGGGACATACTTATGAGCAGGTACAGCGAGGAGTTTCCTCTAGCATGTGTTCTAGCAGGGTTTATAAGTTGTTTTCTGATGCCAGACAGAGGGCAGCAGGGCTTCCAGTGCGGATGGGGTCGGATGTTAGAGAGATTGATAGAGACTTAGCTAGGGTTTGTGTTTATTAGTCCACATGTATCGAGAGATGCATGAGATCATGTATAGAGATGGGTGGAGCATGGCCGCTGGTGTATATATTTTGCAGGTGTGGGCTTGGGAGCACCTTCCCATTTGTCAGCCCATAGTAGATGACAGTAGATAGCTTGGGCAGCCGATCATATATAGGTATGTCAGATATATTACACAGCCCCATCTGGGAAAGACAAATTTTTGGAGACAGTAGCTCGATGACTTCATAGCCATTGTATGGAGACCGTACAAAGGCTTGGAGCCATGGGATGATTGGCAGCTAGTCCGTAGGGACCTATTTGTTACATGCCCACTGATCGAGAAGTCATAGACCATTGTGGAGTGATTCATCATTTCTTGAGTGATGAGGCAGTATGGTCGGCCTCAGGGGATCTCATAGGAGTACACAGCTTATGCGCGGTATGTAGATGAGGAAAGACAGGGATGGTCTTTGCGGTTGTCTTATGCATTGGTGATGCAGGAGCTGACTGGTTTACACCACCTGAGGTGGGATTACATGGATGACATAGCGGATGCGGGGGTATTGCCCCAGTATAGAGATTATTTTCAGCAGCATCCATTCCCACGATTCACAGATCCGAGTGAGTAGGCTCCTCGTATTGAGGATGTTGAGGATGATGCCCCTACACCAGCACAGGGACAGGGACAGAGCCACAGGTAAGGATAGAGAGTCGAGGCTCTGAGGCGGACAGGTGGTGATCCTGGTGCTAGCAGCAGCAGGGTGCCAGCTGAGGGTGGAAAGCAGCGGGGTGAGGGCGGATCCCTAGGGTGAATGGGTGTGAGATTAGATGGGACTGAGGAGGAGCAAGCAGCTCTGAGATAGGTTCGGTGGCGGAGGGATGAGCAAGGTGGAGTTGGAGGTGGAGGTGGAGGTGGAGGTGGAGGTGGAGGTGGAGGTGGAGGTGAGGATCCTACAAGAGAGAAGGGGACAGACGCTGGATGGTCGATAAGGGCACGTCTTGCAGAGCTACAGTCACAGTTGATAGTGGCTCAGACTCAATTGGTGGATCAGGACCGGCAGCTGGCTGAGGTGAGGGCTGAGCGGGATCGCCAGCTTGCTGAGGTGAGGACCGAGTGTGATCGCCAGATCGCAGCCCTGAGAGCAGAGATGAGAGTAGAGATAGAGCCCCTACGACAGGAGGTCCTCCACCAGAGTAGTAGGGCAGCTTATTACATGGTTGCATATAGTGTCACAGTTCCTGTTGCTCAGCAGGTGATACCCTACTCACAGTATATGGCACAGTCAAAGGGAGCTCAGGCACCTCGACAGGATCCTGGGCATTAGACTCCTCCTCCTCCACCAGGCGATGAGGGAGAGGGTGCGAGCTAGATTATTTCTTTTTGTAGCTCGGATATTTTTTGTAGCCTATATGATTCTTGCTCCGATGGGAGTTTGTATATGTCATTCGACATCATTTTGTACTCTTATACTTGACATATATATATATATATATATATATATATATATATATATATATATATATACGAGATCCGATTTGACTTCACCGTACTTGTGTTGATTCGCTTATGAGATGTCTTTTATATGCTCTATTCTATATGTATGCATTTCTTTTCAACATGAATGTATGTAATGCAAATGGAATATGGATGTCTATTTTTCTTTCTTTTCATATGCACATAAATGAATGAGTATGAGAAATGAGTAATGAGTATTGAAAATTTTTCATTTTTCTGTGCAATAAGATGAATGCAAATAAGTGATAATGAATGTATGAATCTATATAAGATGCTCATGTATGCAGCTAACATCTCAAAACACAAGTACTCGATCGGAGAAATGATGAAAAGAGACTACTTAGCGAAGAAATGATGAAGCTCCAACTCTCATTTAGAAGATACAGAGATTATTGTTATTATGCTAAAATCACTCTAAATTCACAAGATGCAAGAATGAAATGCAAGATGATATGCAAAATGCAACCTAAACCTACTCACTGAATTTTAAAAAGCTTAATTGTCATCATTGAGCATTTTACAATTATAGCAGGCAGATTAAAGTTCCTTGTTGTTCATGTGCAATATTAGTTATCTTGTCCGCAATGACCCTTTTTTTGTTCATATCCTTGGATAGAATACGCATGGACCCGAATTGCACAATAAAGAAATTCCCTCAAAACAAACAAAGAAATGATGGGAACCTCCCTGTAGCATTCAAATAAGTGAAGTCGAGGTATGTGAGGCGATTTCACCTTGATGTGAAGGCTCTTATCACAGACACCCAGCTAATTTAGATGTTTCCAGATCATTGGGATCATTCCTTCAAGCAGAAAACAAAGAAGATATTATGCCCCCAATCCTTGCTCCTCTTAGTCAAGATAGACTTCCTCGAGTTACTCAGAGGGATAATAATCGAAAACCAATACAAAAGACAGCACACAAAGAAAATTTTCATTCATAGCTCAAACTGTTTAGTGATTGTTTTCCATTATGTTGTTTTGCTTGTTTACTCAATGATAAAACTCTTCAGTAGTCAAGAGACAAGTAACTGACTCAGAGTGGACGACCAGGTTTCACTCACGTAAGGTTGACTTGATTGATACTGCTTAGGACATGTAATGTGCTCTGTTGATTACCTAAGACTAGGACATTGATCAGTTTCAAGCCATGAGGGTTCTAACGAACCAAGATGTCACAAAAGTGACTGAAAGTTATTTACAAATGAAATCAAAGAATGTATGAAAGTGGGAATGCCAACGTTGTGTTGATAGATGGAGCGCTTGAGTACAAGAGGCGCCTGTTTGCCAGGTTTTCACCTGCTTGGCAGAGATGCATATTTTTATTTTTTTTTACCAAGGTGCCTGTTTACCAGGTTTTCACCAGGGCATTTTCTCTCCTTTTCCTTTTTTTTTTCTTTTTCTTTTTTTTTTTCTTTTTTTTTTTTTTTTGAATTTCTTCAGGACATTTTCTGATTTTTAGGATTTTGTTCAGGACATTTTATGATTTTTAGGAGTTTGTTCACGACTTTTTAGGATTTTTAGGATTTTTTAATCTTTGCCCCTAGTGTCTAGCAAGGTAAAAGGGATTTTGAGTACATGAATGGATAAGCAAATGATGGTGGACGCTTTCAAGGACTATCTCAGAACGTTAATCCAAGCACAGGGTCTAGATATAGCAATGTAAACTAAGGATTTTAGAGATGTAAACCAAGGATTTTAGCGATGTAAATCAAGGATATAGTAAAAAGAATCAAGGATATAGTGTAACAAAGCCATATGTTCCAAATAAGTGGCCATGTCAAGAGGTTTGTGGAAAACATGTTTTTGCATTTTGTCCATAGTGTTGATCAAGATCTGGATAGGAGACAAATAGGATAATCAAAATCAAAGGTGGTAATGAAAGATGTAAGTGAGCAATGGATAGGAGCTAAAGGGTCTAGATCAAGTGTAATAGATAGGCCACATGAAGCCTACAAATATCCTTAACCTTGTCAAGATCAAATGTGGAAAAGGGATATGAACGTAGATAGAGCGAATGAGGGATAATGGAGGGTGAAGGATAATAGATGGATGTAAATGGATGAAAATTGCCCCCAGTGTAAAGTGCAAAAGGATAATGGATTACACATGACGTCTGTTTGCCAGGTTTTCATCATGGTACTTGCCCAAGGTGCCACATGAAGTGGTTTTCACACAAGGATGAATTTATTTCTCTTTACTTTTTTCTCTGATTTTATTTTATTTTTATTTTTATTTTTTATTTTTTTGAAAGATAATGGAGGCATGGTAGGGGATGGAAGAAGGACCCCAATGTCTCGCTACTTTGGATGGTACCCTTAGAATATGAGTTGTAATAGACCATGGCTATGAAGGTATGCTCAAAGATGTTGGCAAGATAATGAAATGAAACTAGGGCAAGGATTTATGAAAAGGGTTGGATAAGAGGGATGGAAGGGTGGAAAAGAGGTGTTGGATAATGGATGGCATGTTGGAAGAATTGTGTATGGATAGATGGAAATGTTGGGAAGATCAACATTGGCACACGCCTTGAGGGGTGGTGGACATATGGAGGAGAAGTGAATCTCATATTTTGAGATTTGGATGGAGGAAAGGTTAAAAATTTTGGGGCATAAGAACCCAAAATTGATGAAGGAGGTGATGGAGGAATAGACTTGGAAGGTTTGGATGGAGGAACAACAATTTTGGATGCCAATTTAAATTTTTCTTTAGAATGTTGTGCTTCAAGCAGCCGCTTAGGGATCCACATGGTTTTTTATTTTTCATGCTTTTGTAGTTCCTTAGAGTGCATTGCTTGTACAAGTGCCTAAGGAACCCATATAACTTTTGACTTTTCTTCTTTCTTTGTGGGCCTTTGTGGCATTTTGTATTTTTCTTTTTCTTTTTGGATCATATTTTTCTTTGTTTCGACATGTTGATTAGATGGGACATGTTGATCCTTGAATACCTGTGGATTGCATGATTTATGACTTTTATGCTTGGCATCCAAATTGCTTGGAGAAGGAAAAGAATGGATAGGAATTATATGGAGGTATTTTAGATGGATGGAAGGTACTCGAAGATGTGTGCCTTTGTTGATCCCGCATAAGGGATGGAGGGATATAGGGACCTAGAATAGATGGAAGAGGCGAAGGAGAAAGCGTATATTTGGATTTAACTGGAGAAATGTAGGATTTATGAGAGATACCAACATCTTGAGAGTGAGAAATGTAGCCAATATAATCAAGATTTTCTTTTATAGAAGGGGGTTCTAATATACCCTTTTCATGAATGTCTAACCCTTTTCTTTGATAATGCATGCTTTGAAAGATCTTTTTAACAAATGGTTTCTTCTTACTTTTGATGCTAGAGGCAAGTTCATTTTGAGGTGCAGGTGTCTTGCAAGGAATGATAGGATTGTGAGAAGGCTTTATGGGAATGATGGACTTTTGAGGTGAACATGGAGGAATATGAGAAGGAGATGAAGGGATACTTTGATCTTGACATGGAAGAGGACCATTGGATAGAGCAGGAAGGGTGTTTGACTCTTCATTTTGAATAGGATCATTTGAAAAGGTGGAAGAGGCATCATGATCTTGCTTAGGAAGTGGATTAGGAATGGGATATGGAAGGATGGTTTTGTCTTGAGATGGAAGGGGGTGATCTTGGAAGAAATGAAAAGGTATAAGGGGATCATCATGGGATTTTAGGGAGGTAGGATCTTTTTCAATCACTGGATGGGATTGGAGAGTTTTGGTGTCTTGATCTTGATTTATGATAGGACTTGTTTCTTCATTTTTCAGATTATCCTCTTGACATGGAGTCACTTCTACGGAAGGATTAGGATTTTTCATAGGCCTAGGGGATTCTTGGAAGGTCTTCATATTTTGGCATGATGGGGAAGCATTTTGAGTGGGACTCTCTAGAGTGGGTACATTTGGAATTGGAGTGCATGATGGCATAAGATCTGGGATTTTTAAATCTTTAGAGGAACTTGTATCAATATTGGCATTAACTTGGATTTCCATAAGAGATAGCCCTTGAGGGTCAACATGAGAAGTTTCATTGTTTGAAGGAGATGGTATGGATTGTTGCTAAGAAGTTTTAGGAGATGGATTCATCATGGAAGGGATGGAGGTTACATATGGAGCCTTGCTAGACATAGGTTCACGATTTTGATCATGCTTAGAAATAGTTCCTTCTTTTTCTTTAGGTGAGTCATTAGGATCTTCAATTTCAATGACACCATTATCAATGAGATCTTGAATCTTATGTTTTAATTCTATGCAATGCAAAGTCTTATGTTCATTTTGTCTATGATATGCACAATACTTACTCAAAAATTCCAATCCCCATGTGGTCTTTTTAGGTAATATGATAAGATTGTTCTTAAGAAGCTCTTCCAAAGCTGACTCAATAGATTGCCCCAAAGGTGTAAACTGTCTATCTAGGGAATATTTGGAGGAAATGTCTTTATGTCTTGGTGAAGGTGTCTTGTGAGCTTGTTTGAGATTTGGTCTTTGATTGTCAATTATTTGTTGGTATTTGATTGTCAAATCATATAATTATTTTAGCATTCCTTGAAGTTTCTCACTCTTGATATCATGCATTTGTTTTTCAAATGGAGTCATTGATTTATTTTGTTGGATTTCCATGTCATAAATTTCTTTCTTGATATCTTGAAATATTTGAGCAAAGGTAGCCATGGGAATTGGAGCTAAGGTATCCATGAGATTCTTACTTTTGTCAAAAAAATTAGAAGAGCTTTTGGTTTGAACAGGCATTTACAACCGACAGGACCAGGAGCTAAATGTTGGTATGTCATAAACTGGTATCTATGGCGAGGACAGTTTATTGTAAAAGGGGTCTTCCACAAAGAATGGATTGTCTTTTGACACAAAGGGCATTTCGTTTTCTTTGTCCCTTTTGCTACGAGAATTTCTGGTTTGAACAGGCATTTGTAACCGACAAGACCAAGAGCTAGATGTGTTGCAGAAGTCAAGATCAAATGTTAGCTAGTAGTTCGTTTAACGTAGTGATTGAGTGAAGTAACTAAGATCTGGTCTGGTTTCAGGAATGATCTATCCTATGTAAGACGTTATCTAAGTTAACTTAGGTTTGATAAGATGTTGTTTGAACTAGCTCAGAGATGATCGACAAAATCGTGCAACACAATGGCAGGGGTACACTATCAAGGTTGTTTATGCTCAAAAAGATGATAACCAGTTTTAGGCTTGTTGTAGACTGTTTTGGACAGGTTTGACTATTCTGGACTGGTGAAATCAGAGACTCGTACGACAGAATTTATGAGACCGTACGACAGTATAATAGCTCTAGGATGACAACAGTTTTGTTTCATACGAGTTGCTGCCTAGTACCGTACGACAAATGGGTAGGTCTCGAATGACAAATGATTCTGTGTAGTTCTATCTCATACGACACAGGATTTAACTTAGAACGACAAACTTTTGGATCTCATATGATAGAGGATTATCTTCGTGTGACAAATCAGCAGACTCATACGACACAGAATATGGTGCAGGACAATAAATGAACAGGCTCATACGACTGTTAAAAGGACAGAGACAAAAATTTTGAGTTTTTCAATGGCTAGGTATGACAACTGAGTATGACCAGTTCTGAGATGGACTGATTTTTTACCAGGATGGACTAGATCATGACATGGATAGATTTTTGATCACTGAGTTTGTTGATTTGTTTTCTCCAGTTTTAATATTCCAGTTTTAGTTTGAGGGATGAAAACATAGAAAACACGCAAGATATATAATAATTCAATCACAGCACACTAACCCTATGGAAGTTGGCTTAGAGAAGAAAACCTTTTCTTGCTAACTTAGGTACACACTCAATAGCTAATCAGAATACGACCGTTGAGTCTCGTGCAATGGATTCTCAACACCGTATTAGTCGACTCCAAATGCTAATGGGGGCACGATATGGCAAGTGTCTTGGGAGAGTTACTATCTCTCTTGCACAAAGATTATCAACCTTTCAGAGGTGAATCGGGTAGCTTCTAATTTCTAGTTCTTAGTCAGGAATTTCATTTGAAATTACCCCTTGAATTCACACAAGCATGATTGAGGCCTATAGCCCGACAAGGTACCGAAACAAGTTGTAGTCACGTAAACGTGATTGAGACTGTGAGGCCCTACAAAAAGCTCGATATGAGAGATCTCAAAGAGAAAACTCAAATAATCCCATCCTCTGAGACTTTAATCACCAAAGACCTATTTATTATAGTGAGTTGGAATGCTTAGGTCCAACTATACTCACTTGGGTCGTTCTCACAGGGTGATTACTTTTTCCCACTGTGACAAGCCCGCTAAAGGTACACAAATCTCAAAACTTGGAAAAAGCTTCGAGGGTCTAGATTTCTGATTGTCTATAAAAGACAAGAGCATACTCTCCTACCTCTTAGATTTTTCTGAAAAACACAAAAGATAGATTTGTTCTTTAACCAGATAGCAATTTAAGTGCCTAAAAATGAATTTAAATAATACACAATATTTGGTCGATTTTCTCTTTAGGCAACCTACAAAAACAATGCATCAGTAGTCATGTTGTTTTTATTCTTTGACAGACATATGTTTGATTGATAAATTCTTTGACAAGCATCCTGCAAGAAATTGGTTAGGCTGTGAAAATCGCAGGCAGACAGAAGACAATTCAGGGTCAGCGTTAGCATAATCAAAATTTAATTCAAGAAAAACCCTGAAAAGTAATCTATTTTTTATTAATCTATCATAAAACAGAATCGTACAACAATCGTCATAAAATGGAACAACAGAACACTTTTATTGTATGGGTTAGAAATCAATACAAAATGACAGAAGATAGCACAAGCAGTATGTCGTATGAGTCATAAATCAATATAGAATGATAGAATATAATAGAATCAGTATGTCATACGAGTCCATATTCTGATTCGTACGACAATTTAAAGGATATAATCTTGTTTCGTACGATAAACTGCAGGCGTCAATATAATGTCGTATGATGCAGTGAAACTGCTTGTATGATATTTTGCAGAGACTGTACGGACGAAACCTACAGGATAAAAAAAATGATTTTGAGGCCGAAAAAGTAATTTTCCGCCCCATAGTGGGCACCAGAAATGTGTGTGTGAAAAGTGGACCTGTATCTGTAAGCACAACACTTCAATCAAGTCATTACATGCATGGTTAGATAGATATAAGCGTGAATATGAAAACCATAACAAATCGACCCATTGCCTTCTAAAAGATGCGAGTATAAGATTGCTCTCAGATTATTTAGCAATACCAGTGACTAGACAACACCAAGACGAAGGATTTAATCTATATGAGTGTGATATTAGCTAGATGGATGCAATATTAATCTAACAAGATATTTGCAATATTAAGCTAAATGATCTAAATATGCATGCAATATTCTCAATTAACCTAGAGCAAAAAAAGTATAATAACAATATATTCTCCAGCCTCCAGGATCTTTTTTTTAAGAGATGAGAGCCTGAATTTATAGAAAATTCAAAAAGAAACCAACAGTTGAAATCAAATGATGATGAGCGGTCAAGATTTTCCAAGAGGAAGCACAATCTAGGTGAATTGATGTGATTGGATGCTTTTCTCAGTTTTAAAGGAAATTGAACTAAAATTAAGATAAAATCAAGAAAAAACTGATTTATTCTCTATTTCATTCAATTTTAATATTTAATTGTTTTAATTTCTTTCTCTAGGATTATTTATCAATTTTTAATTTGTTTTTCAAGATTATCTCCAATTGATTTCTTTTCTCAAATTTTTAATTCTTTCTTGGTCAATTAATTCCTTTTTCTGATTTATTTCCATTTTTGAAGATTTGTACTCAATTGATTTATTTAATTAAATTCTTCTTTTTGATGATTTAATGGCAAATTGATTTATTTAATTAAATATGTAAAATATATTTAATTAAAATAAATAAGATAATTGTTTAAAATGATTTACTTGGAATGATTTAATTAATTAAATAAATATTTAATTAATATTGAGTGATTGATTTTGCCATGTGACATTTGATGATTAAAGAATTAATTTTGTGCTCAAGATTTATTTAATTGCCTTTGGTTAGGGCCTTGGTGATGTTGTCGAGATTAGGGGCTCATGGTTTAGATGACCATTTTTAGGGTATTACACATAATAATAGTCATAATAGGTACATACATTCATCACATAACATCATAATGACATCACACAAAAATCATAAAATAAGCTATGCATCATCACATAACATTACATAGAATCATCATAGTCCAATGCATCTCATCATGAAGAATATAGAAATAATAACATCATTACATAAACATCATAAATAAACTGCATCACATAATCATCACAAGCATAGTAAACTCATCACATCATATAGATCATCATAAAACATCACATAGCAACACATGCATATAGTCATCCCAATGAATAGGTCTCATCTCATATATATCATAAAAATAAAGTGTCATAATAGAATGATGTCCAAAATCATAATGGCTACAAAATCACCCTCAAGTGTCTACATCATCATACAAAAATTAAATTGATGTAAAATAGATCATGGCTATGATGAGCTAGTAGCCTCAAACCCTAATGGTCTAGACACCCTTTGACCACCAGATGGTTTGGCCCCTCCTAATCCTATAATACTCCGTGCCTTAGGATGTCCCATGAAACCCCCACTCTCTAATCTCTACCTCCTACCCCTACTCTTTCTCTGGGACATCATCACAAAAATGTACACTCGCTAGTTGGCACTGCCTCCTCATAAGATCATCACCAATAGGTGATCTCTTGTGTGGCTCTAAATATGTAATCCATGCTTGATGATACATATCCCTTCCTATGGCCCTAGCCTACTCTATATCCCCCTCAATTCTACCATAGCATTCAATGGTGCTATCTCGCTCTACGGTCATAGTCCAAACTTACTCTCTCAAGCCTACTATCTATGCAGCCTCTGTTTGGACCCATCTAAAATTTGTATTCGATATCTCAAGATCCCCACTTCATTTAGCTCCTCCCATCCACATACCTATCCATGCTTGATGGGATCCTATCCTCCCCATCCCTGCTCCTCCAAACCCCATCCCTATATATCTTGTGTCTAGACCTATGAGGGTCCTTCTGGTTGATCTTGTGGCTATGCCTCTGCCTATACCTAAATATATACCTATGCCTCAATCTTCCATAACCACCTCTCTCTCAAGTGGCGTAAGTGGTCACCCCCTCTCTTGACATCCCCCTCATCATCCCCCTCGGCTCCATCTCCTCTCCCTCATCTTGTTCTCCTCCTCCTTTGGGGTAGCCTTCTCCATCGATATTATCCTCAATTCATGACACTGGCTCTCCTACCCCTATCATCATTTGAAATCGATGGACTCTAAACCAAGCCTTGTACTTCACATTCATATCAACATTTGTTGTGTCGCATCTAAGGTCCCACAACATTGACACTAAGACCTGAAACTCTGTCACGCCTCATATGATAAGCATGGCACCCACCATGGTATCTCTCGTCATATCCTAGTGAACTCTATTGATCTAATTGGCTAACCCTAAACTCTACCAAACTACCTACAAACCCCATTTGGCAAGTGACACTCAATGATGAATGTTGTCCTCCCTATCAAACAGTGAGTCTAGTAGCAATAGGGAAGCTTTGTATCATCCTCCTCCCAAACCTCACAATCCAAGTAGGGCCTCTAGATGACTAAGGCTAATCGTCAATCACATAGTACCAATACACCAGTTTCCCTAGTTGTGGGTGGGCAATAATCATACTATATATGTATATATATGGCTAGTATGTGTTGTATCCTCTATAACATATTGGCCTAGTGACTAAAACATGCTCAGATGCCCACATCTATAGAAGTGTCACTCTTGTCGGTAATCCATACCTACCTAAATAGACAAACTAGTATAAATCATGGTACAAATGAGATAAAAGGCAAGGTCCTCATGCAAACTATGTCCCCTAGGTCATCATCATCTCCAACACTCTACCCTATTAGATAGGCACCCCATGAATATTCTTGTCTAGGAAGATATAATTGTTGATCACCCCTCCTATGATGAATGCTCTTGATACTCAACACTCATACATCTCATCCCAACTAATGTGGCTACCCCAGATCTCCAAGTCCTCATACTTAAAGACCATGTGCAGAGCATCCACATCTCCACCCTATTTGCAATAGACCACCAGCTCTCCATGGATCAAAATTTGTAGATTTTGGTACGTATCCTCAAGTGTGACTGACATCTCTCATGTCAACAGATGGAAAGTTCAATGCTCGCTATATACCTTCTCTTAGCCAATGAAGAATGTAATCCAAGATTAGCCTTAATGTCTAGCTTGAAGGTAGCATGCCATAATATGAATCTAATGGTGCCAAATCAATCTGCATCACAAACACAATTTTATCAGTGTCATTCTTTATCAACTTCTATCGTATCAAATTTTTCTAGCTTTAGCCTACCTGTTGAATTCATCAACTTTAGAATCTTCATTAGTTGTTGCATAGCCTATCTACCAAGGCATGTGTCGGATTCTATCAATCAGACTACATATCCTTTTGGTCACCTTTATTTTTCACATTAACTGATTGTTTTTCCCCTAGTTTGACCATATATGCACTAAAAATTCATAAATGCAGTTTGGCATGACATATACATAGTTTTAACACATGCGCATTGCTTCTTGACACATACACACTTTTATGGTTTTTGCCTCAACCTTTGTGTATGAGAGAATCTCTCTCGTGAATCTAAGGGTGCCAAATCAGCTTGCAATCACAAACGTAATTGCATCAGTGTCAAGCTTTATCAACTTCTATCATATCAATTTTTTCCAGCTTTATCCTACCTACTGACTTCATCAACTTTAGCATTTTCATCAGTTGTTGCATAGCCTATCTACTAGGGTATTTGTCAGATTCTATCAATCCGACTACATATCCTTTTAGTCGCCTTTGTTTATCACATTAACTAACTATTTTGCCCCTAGTTTGACCATATATGCGCTTCAAATTCATAAATGTAGTTTGAAATGACATATACATAGTTTTAACGCATACGCATTGCTTCTTGACACATACGCACTTTTATGGACCATATACGTGTTTTTAACATATATACACTTTTACTTGACATAGATGTAGTTTTATAGTGCATAAATGTGATCAACAAAAATGCACTAAGACCTAACATAGACTTGCTAAAAGCTAACATATATGCATTTTCGGCAAATTACCTACTGCCGCATTTTTGCAACCGAGCTTTTGACTCTATTAATGATGCCATAAATGCATGAAATCAAAAATGCAAGAATGTACTTACCATCTCTTTGTACTCCTCTAGTCGCTCATACATCCACACTTGCTCAAATCTATGAAATCGCTTTGCCATAACTCTACTAGTTTGCTTGTCTCTCTCCTTCACATTGCGCCTTGGTCAATGAAAGTGATGGATGAAAATGAGGTGGTCCTTTTCATAAGTGTGGTAACCCTAATTTCCCTTGGTGACCTCATATTGTCCTCGTGATCCCTGAAGCTTTCCTTTTGCCTCGTCCTTTGCTTTTTTCACCCACATATCCTCCTACTTAGCCTATCAGATCTTTTTTCCTTATCAAGAGATTATCTTAATTTTTGCAAAAAAATCACCCAATCCCTTGAGGGGGCATACAATCATCCTTACTAGAGGCAGCCTGTCATATCAGTGAATTAATTTTCTTTGAAACAACATGATAAATTGCATTGTCTCAAAGAGGGACAAAATGTAGACATCTAAAATTGTCCTAGCCTAATTAAATAAATATTTTATTTATTTAATTAATTCATCAAGCCTTTTCTAAGTCTTTCCCCATTTAAATAAATATTTTAATTTATTTAAATTATCCTTTCCTTAAATTAAATAAGTATTTTATTTATTTAATTGGCCTCACCTCTTCTATTAATTAAATAAATCTTTATTTATTTAATTAATTCATTAGCTTTCTCCTCCCATGACAAGTGTCATTCATCTCTTAATCCACCTTAAAACCACCTCTCTAATATTTTACTATTTCCTATACCTAACTTTCAATCCTAGCCCACCATTATTCTTGCATCTCTTAATCTTAGCCCTCTATTTTTAGGGTGTTCTCTATAAAAGAGGCTCCTTCCTCTCTCTTTTTAATCAATCATGTGCAAGAATACCCAAACTTTGTCAAATTGCATACTACAACCAAATCCATTCTCTATTGAGCTCTTATTGCACACATAAAATATGAGAGCAATAATATCAAGCAAGATCCATGGAGATAGGAGTACAATGGAGATCAAACCCATGGAGCATGTGAATGGTATAATCTAGTTTAATTTGTTGTTTACATGTTTATGGTTCTTCATTGATGTTATGTTGGATTTCTTTGTAGGTCTACGGTTTTAGTGGTTGAATCCCTTAGGATTTACAATATTATAGCATCCAAATCTAGCATAAATAGAGACACTTTCTTTGTATATCATATATATTTGTTCTATTTGATTACTTTTTGATAAAGTTTTTATTCTAATTTATAATTTTTATAATTTAGCTTACTAACTGAAAAATATAATGAATCCAACCATAAATTTTTTTGATAATGTAGTAAACATAAATCCTTAAGATTGACATCTAATACTTTCATATTTTATTAATTTATTGAATATTAATTAAGTTAATTTTATAATTGACAATATTTATAATTCAAACATATTAAGTGACTATAACTTGTAACTTTTTATATATACATTGTTATTAAAAAAATATTGAAATAATGACATTGAAGTGGAGCGCAATACTATTTTTTTTGAAATACCATCACTTGCTTATTCCAATGTCTTGAGTATATGCCAATATTTTCTATAAAAAATTATATATATTGGAAAAATATCATTAAATTTTATAAAACATATAATAAATATAGTTTTAGAAAGATAAAATTGAAGGATATTTGCATATAATTTAAATATACTTATGACATTATCTAACCCAATAATATGTATTCTGATGTGGTAAATTTTAACTAATAAGAAAAATGGTACATCAAAGGTTGTTTAAATGACACAAATATACACATTAAGAATTCCATTTACAATGAGCTTAATATATATATTTCTTTTGGCCCAAGAGTGGGACACATTGTTAGGTCCCAAAATCACTGCTTCACTTCCTAAAATAAATCTTTCAATTTCAAGGATAGGGTTGTCATCTTAAGGTGAAAGTTGCTCATCCATAGGATATCAAGGGTTGAAGGTATATATGATAAGAAATCATTTTATCTCCTCTTTGAGCTCAACTTAGACTTGAGAGGGCATTTCCAAAGGTTTAAGTAAACAAAATGAACAACTAAAAATGGTGATAGCTAAACTCAATCTATTGTCTTGATCCCAAATATTATCATCAAACCAACAATAATTTGTTGCTTTAAATACTTCTATAGTTAATTTGAACACCAATTTAATGAATACATGATACAAAAAGACATATAATCCACAGGGTAAGCTAATGCTCAAACAATTCATAAGAGTTTATAGCATATTTTTTTGTGGAAATGTGAGTTTCAATGGAACTAAAAGTATTTTAAAAATACTAGTTTATTCTTTGATTTGATTGATTTTGTATCATTGGAACACATACAAGTTAGACTAGTGTCATTTAAAGGGGCTATAAAGTCACAACTGACAAGGGAAAATGAAAAGAGATAATAACAATCACAAATTGATCTAGCATCTAAATACATCAAAAATACAATGTTACCAAATTCACATACTTATCCACCAATGGGATGAACAAATTCATATGCAAACATGCGATGATCTATTACAAGAATTTGTAACAAGTTTAAAATTTTGTCATATTAATCAAGTGATGCTTAGAGTCATGTTACCTATAAAAATTTTGAACTTTTGATAAGCCGCTTCCCTCCACTATTTATCTCATTCGTTCTTGGCACGGCCTTCCTAAATTTCCTAATTTCTGTCATGGGATTCTTAGCTTTTAATACCACCCGATCCTCCAACCAACTTAGGGAGGTCTACATAAAGTCGACACCCTTAGGAAGTCGGACTTACAATTTCTTTCGAAAGGAGTTTGATGGTTGTGAACTTGCTCGATCTCCCGACTTTCCAACATTCCTCATGTTGTGGTGGATGTTCAGCTCCCTTGATATTTTAAAGATCGTCATTGATTCCAAGTAAGGATATTTGGTGAGGTAATTTCAAGTTGTTTCAGTACCTTGGGGTGGCAGCACGAGTGATGGTACAGATAGGTATTGCTTGGGTGTCGACGGAATTAAATGAGACTGTTAGATCAATAAGAATAATGGCTTCTTGTCGTCTCTCCTTTGGCCTCGTCGATTGCCACGTCATGCATTGTTTTCAAGGAACAAATCAAGGGAAGATTTATAAAGTACCGTCATTAATGGTAGTTAAGCAATTAGGATGAGAAAAAGGGTGGCAACATACATTATGTTGTCATTTTTGCAGAAAACATTAAAGATAGCTAAAACAAATTGTCGTTATTTTTACAAGTATCAGAATGGTCTTGCCTCATGACGGTGAATTGTCGTTTCATAACCCAGATTTGAATCGGCCAGAGAAAGAGTAGGAGGATATAGTCCGACAGTTACGATCTTTTGCATGGAAAGCACGAACTGATTTCAGTGAATATAGGAAAGTCGTCACCATATTAGATAAGATTGCAAAACAAGCTGAAAACCACGAACAACATTTGCAAGATGAGCTAGTAGCAGGAAGAAACCCAAATAATTATCTTCAGTGAGATGGTGCTCCAAGCTAGGAAAGGTCTCGTGGCGCAACCAGATGTTGAGCCAGTGCAGGGACATATTCTTTTGAACATGTCTGACTTTTTCCGAGTTACTATTTTTTATTGGAAAGAATTTGAAGATATCTTATTAACATTGATTGAAGAAGAAGAGAAGGCAAATGAGATTGATAGACGGATAGTAGAGAAAAACCCGATACCTGATGATAGAGCCTAAGCCTGGTGACCTTATAGCATTATATGTTATGAAGCAGTTTATATTTTTTATGTTACTCTATGGAATTTTTGTCTTGAAACGGTGATGTTCAAGACTGTTATCTTTAGTGAATATTTCTTGAAAATCAAATAGACAGAGGGTTAGTAGTTATAAATAAGCAGGTTAGTTAACTTCAAGAGATCTTTTGGGCAAATTTTGTTTTTCTCATAAGAGAAAAAACTTTTATGCATCTTGTATTTTCTATTTTTAATATAGAAGAACTATTGGTGGCTTTAATATATTCGCAATCTTTGAATTATGGTGTGTGAATGCTTTTCTATTCTTGAAATGGATGTCGGTGAATTTATATTGAAGTGATGGATGGTTTGAAATTTCAGTTACTATGAAATATTATAAGTGAGGTGTTTCGTAGTAACTTTATTTGAGAATCTGAAAATTTCCCAAAAATAGTAGTTATTGTTGTGAATGCCTTTGCAAAGCTTTTTGGTTAAAAGCTTTTCCTTATTTGCTTTCTAGTTAAAAGCATATGAGTTATTTATTTATTCATTGAAAATCATTAGAAGGTAACTTCCACCTTGTAAAATAAGCAGAGAATCAATTAGTAAATAGTTTGTTAGGCTGGTTCAACTGTGGTTACATTTGTCATCTTCGTGGGCATGAAAATATAGAGTTAGGTGACAAATCTATTAACCAACAAGTCACAACAAAAAGTGGGTTGAAGAAAATATCACAAAAGTGATGGCTTTTTTTTTTTAAATCTCATACACCAACGGAGAAATAAACTGAATAAAAAGTATGCATTATAAAATTTCTATAGTAAGGGTTAGTCCAGATCAGATGAGTTAAATGGTGGCAATAGACAAAAAAAAAAAATCTTTACTTGCCTAAAATTTTGAAATGGATATTTGAATTTTTGTATGAGTCAAATGAAAAGGTGATTTTTGTTTTGGTATTACGAAACCAGATGGATATCTATTACTAATGGATATTTTTATAACAAAATGGATATTAGTTTTGTAGTTCTTAAAATTTCCTTGGGCTTTTATGTAATACATATCCATTTCTCTAAAATGAATATCCATTTATTAAAGCACAAAAATGCACTTCTAGGTAACAAATATTTGTTATCTAGAAATAGATATCCACTATTTTGGGGAAAAAGTTCTTCCCTCCTTTTTTGTCTCAAGAATACATTGGGCTTAGGCTTGGGAATGTTAAGCCCAACTTCTCAATTGTTTCAATTTGTTCAAAGGCTTCATCTTTTGTTCATGACTTCACCCTTTGCGTTGATGACCTATTAATCTGAATTTGATGAAATAGAAAGGATTTATTCAATAAAATATCAACATTATAAAAATATAAGATATATTTGATTACAAATTTAATAGGTAATTATTAGTAATTTTCTACATATAGTATGTCTAAAGTTGTAATTGACAAACAGATTGAAAAACATCAATAACTTTCAAATTGTTTCATCTTCTTCAAATGTGAAAGATATGTCACTCTCACTTCACTAGCAACAAGTTTAAATAAATAAATTTGAACTTATTTTTTTTGCCAAATTAAATTTGGTCAAAAAACTTTATTTTAATATTTTAAAAAAGCCATTGTAAAAAAATCATAACTAATTTGTTATTTATAAATATGTGTCACATCCAAACGTGCATTATCTACTTATATTTAAAGATTTGTTGTTTTTTTTTACTCATACTTAGATTGGTCAGAATGACACCAACTTTTTTGTTTTTCCAAATGTTTTAGTAGTACTTTATTGAAATTTTCAATTTTCACTAAATAATTTTCTATTTTTTTTTAAATGGTAGCTCAGAAACTATTTTCAACTTTCTACAAATTTTATTCCTACATATTTTTCAAATTATTCAATTTTTTATTTTGAAGTTTCTTAGAAAAAAATTAACATTTCCATTGTCAATTAGAAGTATTATTTAATCATCGTGATCTTATACTCACATGCAACAATATATAATCTCTATTTCCTTGTAACTACATTGTAGACCAGTATTTTCCCTTCAAACTAGTTCTAAGTTCTCTTCTTTATTTGCCTCTATATTTGCACTATCCAAACCTTATTCATATTGGTTGCTAACCTTAAAAATGGAATTGTAGCAACATGGAATCAATGGTTTATATTGTAGCAACATGAAATCAATGGTTTATATGTATTTTGTCATAAATGAATGTCTAGAATGAAGATCTCACTGAGGAGATAATTAGAATAATTGAGTGAGATCCCTTGCATTTATGACAAATTAGGGTGAATAAAAATGAGGGTAAATTCATTTGGTGCTCAACCAAAATGTTTTAAAATTCCCTCACAATATGTTGAGCCATTAAACTATTTAATAATGCCACTAAGCAACGTACTTATGCCTTCATAATATGCAACCTAAGAATTCCATAGTTTTGGCTTTTTAAATAAATGCTTTCGAGTGCCATGGTGAAACTTGGAAACAAAAATAGTGAGCACCCTGATGAATACTAAGAGGGGGGTTGAATTAGTATGCCAAAAATCACTATACTTAAACACTTTACTAGACTACCAGTAAACCGGTAAAACAATTTAGCAAACAAACCAGTTAGCACACATGCAAACCAAATAGCAAATAATGCATTCACCCATAGAAGCACAAACACCATAACACAAGAGATTTTGATGTGGAAACCTGAATGGGAAGAACCACGATGAGATGGAACTCACAAGTAACTATCTGCAGAATAGGAACCAGACTGGTTAAGGTCATACAATGTTCTTTACCAGAACAGATCTTGTTAGGAATCTCAAACTCTGTTAGGAGATAAGTCCGATTAAAGACTACCTTGCTAGAGGATTTTAGATCCACAGATGTGAACCACCTTGTTAGAGGATTTACAAAAGGCTTTTGGGCCTACCCGGTTAAGGGCTTCAGACTTGTCGAAGATGTGAGTAATCAACAAGTGAGTGATCTAGCAAATAGCACAGATTGCTTGGTTAGATCCTTGATAGCTCATTCCTAATGCATTCCATCATTGCTTCAGTCTTCAACACATTCACACTCTATCTATCTTCCACAGACTTGAACTTGTCTTATGTGTTCTCTCTTACAAAAACTCATCAACCACCTTAAACCCTAGCAACAACTTAAAACCCTAGACATGATGTCCTTATATAGGAATCTGATTTCATGTCGGTCCAATAGGATTACAATACAATTTCCTAGGTTCAATGCATCTAGACATATTCTGTAACACGACACAAAAAGCACCGCCAAAGTGTCAGCACTGCCAAACAATCAGTGGATGGTAACTCATCACAAAATGCCAGTTGGTAACTCATCACAGAGTATTATCGGTTCATACAAAATACCGATTTAAGCAAAATATCAGTTGCCGGTTTGACAAAATGAAGATTGGGAAATATGAGTTGTGTCGCTTCGTTCCTTCGTACTGCTTGAGATCCTCGAACTGCTTGGGGTCTTCATACCGCTTCAAATCGGTAAACACTTTCTGCAAAACATCGATAGTCTAAAGACTATAATACATCATACCGGTTGGAACAAATACCAGTTGAGCTTTAACTTATACATACAAAAAGTGATCTCAAATCAAGTGTGTGTCCATCAATGACAATCATAGCATTAATCATCAAAAATGCCAACACACCCTTCATTACTAACATTCGTCACAACCACACTTGACCACATCCCAAAGCAAGAGAAAGTCATGGGGGCTCATTTTGAAACTAAGGCAAATAGTGCCTTGCACATGATAGTCTTTATACAAAAAAGTATTTCCTACACCCACATCAAGCGTCCAACAACATATTGGGTCTGTTCAATCCTTAATGTGGTGGGAGGAGGGAAAGAATATCCCATAATTAAGACTAGGGTTAAATATAAAAATGGAAGGAAAGTCATAGCAATTAAGGCATTTTGAAACTTAAAGGAAAGGTCTATGTTTTTTCATCAGCATAAATGAGGTGTCATTCAAACACTTGCATTTCTTTCCATCATCTTAAATGATGGAAAGTAAAAAAACAAAAATGCAAGTAAAAGGTCTTAAAAACAAGAAAGGTGCATGAATCAAATAGGAATGTTCATGGTTGTGTCAGCAAGTTGCAATAAACATGTATCAAAGTAAAATTTAGAGTAAAAAGTAATAGAAGCTATAAATATAAATTACAATTTAATAATTTGATATGATATGTTGAGCATAGTGTATCAACTTACAAAAATGATGAATTTCTAATATTCTAGGGGATCATATTCCTTTCTTCTTTTTTTATGATCGATGAACGATTTTGACTGGAGCTATGAACTAGTGGGATCATAGCGAGGGACCCATCCCCAAGAATGAGTCAAGGCAATAACACCTCCCCCAACTAACTTTTAGCAGTCACCATCCTACTCTCCACATAATCACCTCCTCCACTCATCTTTTATACACATCGTCCTCTCCCTTCAACCACTTCCACCCTAGCCATGACTTCTATGCCTCCATCACATTTCCTTCCTCCATTGTGTCGTCCTCCTTTGTCCGTAGTCGCATACAAGACTTCTAATCACACTGACACTCTACAATTAGGCAATAACCGTTGAAGCACACACAACTTCTCATGTCATCTCCAAGTTGTGTTCATCCATTGTTAACTATAATCTGGCACTTCCAAATCTGACAAAATCGTTAAGAGCACACACCACTTCTCTTATTGTTTTCAAGATGTCTCCATCTATCGTTAACCGTCATCTATCCTCCAACCTTTGTCCTTCATCTTCATCTTTACACCACCAAGTTGGTTCGAAAGGGATTCAAACCAAGGAAGCAGTATCAACAGTGCCCTTGCAACTACCATTGCACTATGGGGTCAACCCCAAATATCATATTCATTTTAATTCCATAGCAATAATCCCGAGAGGACAACTATCCGGTAAAGTAAAACATGCATTTATATCAAGGTCATATGAGCTTACAATGCAAGGTCTTAAATTTTCATTTATGGTTGTCCTTCTCACAAATGTGTCTTCTATAAGAAATATTTGTGTTTGGTTTATGAATGTAGTTTTTGTTTTGTTTGATAATAATACCAAGTTCTTTTTTTTTCGTCTTGATTATTAGATTTTGTTTGATAGAAATATATATTTTTTGTGGTATTTATTCTTTCTTAACATTAATACCAAGTTCAAAAAAAAATGTCAAGTTCATTTTTTTTTTTGAATTGTGTGTTGAATATAGGTAATTTTATTTGGTTTAGGAATCCATATTTGTGTGATTTTCTTATTATATATTGAATTGAATAAAGAAAGAGAATTACAAACTAATAAAGATTACAACATCATATTTGTGTGGTTTTTTATTTTTTCTTGACAACAATACCATTACCAAGTTCATTTATTTTTTTCAATTGTGTGTTGAATATAGTAATTAAAAATTACAAACATCATATTTGTGTGCTTTTTATTCTTTCTTGACAAGAATACCCTTACCAAGTTTTTTTTTTTTGAATTGTGTGTTGAATATAGGTACTTTTGTTTAGTTCTTATTATTGCTTTAAGATTAGACTACTTGTGATAATTTGCATCAATTCTTTAGATCACACTATGTGATCCATCATCAAGATGATAGAATAGCTCATTTAACAGAAAGAATAAGATAGTTGCACATCTATTAGGTTTAAAAAGAGTGTGATTCGAAACATTGATGCAAATAAACACACAATCTAATCTAGAATCAATAACAAGAACTAATATGGATTGAGAAAAAGTAATATCTTTACTTTTGTTTAGTTTAGGAATGCAAATTTGTGTAGTTTTTTATGTATATATTGAATTAAAGCAAGAAAGAGAACTCGTATTTGTGTAATATTTATTCTTTCTTGACAAGAATACCAATTTCATATTTTTTTGAATTGTGCGTTAGAACATTTTGAATCATATGTTGAACATTTAAATACTTATTCATTTAGTACTTTTTTATTGTAATATCTGTTGCATCCATTTGTAAGCATGTACTTGATCTTTTTCATGAAACTAGTGGGATAATAGTCAATCAAATATTTGAATTACCTTGATCTCTTTTTAGTATATTTGATAAGGTATCATTCAAATATTTACTCTATTAGAATTGGTGTTCATTGAATATTTTGTTCAAATACCCCTGCTATCATTGTTTAAGAAATGGGTTTTCTTTTCCCATGATTGGCTAAGTTTTAAAAATTTTGGGTCAGGTAAGCTTTTAATTGCTTCAAATTTGTTCTAGGTTTTTAAGGGTTAAGGGTTTAGTTTTTAATCGCTCAAATGTCTGATAAAAAACCCTCTAGCTTCTATTTCTGCACTACTTTATTCACTTAAGTAATGGGTCTCTAAGTCGTGTATAGTGTTCCCCCTTTGTTTTTGATTAATTAAAAACAAGTTTTAAGGGACCCGAAACCCAGTTACATATGAAAGATATTTAGGATAGAAACAAAATACAACAGCGGCAAAAAACCAGCAAAAAGACCAGCAACAAAGGAAAGGACAGCAAGAGGCCAATAAGAAATTGGCCCCAAGCCCAACAAAAGCATAAAATTAGAAATTCTTCATTGTTTCTTCTACATCCTGCACCAAAAGAATCATTGCTTTGACTGCTTCCCTCAAGTCGGTATTTTCCTGAGCAGTCTGACTTTCTTTCATCTTCATATCCTTCTTCGCCGCAGTCTGCCTGGTTCTGCGCCTAGGGGTCTGGTGGCTTAGGCTGGAAGTAGGAGCATCTTCAATAACAACCAGGTTCTTCTCCTGGTTTTTCTTTTCCAGATGATTCACTAGCGCGTTCATGTTCTGGGAGGAGACTTTTAGAACCTGGAGGCTATGGTCCATAAGGCTTTTCAAGGCTTTCTCATTTCTAGCCATCCGAGCATTGACATTGTCCTTATCCTCCTCCACCTATTCCTTTAGTATTTTGATGACGTCCTCCAGATGTTTCAAGTCGCCTTTTATCAAGTCTTTCTCCAGCTAGTCTTCCATTTCCATTTCTTCCTCCGCTTCACTATTCTCCATCTCCTTGTGCTGCTTCCCAGAGTCGAACATGTTGATTAGGTTGTTGATCTTAACTTCCAACTCCCTTTGTTTACCCTGCATGTTGGTAATGTTTTCCACCACCCACTTCTGAAAATTGAAGAATTCAAGGGTGCAATTGCGGGCGGTATCCAGAATGGTGTTCGTAGAATCCTTGCTCTATTCTATCTCCTCCGCATTAGGGTTTTCAGCTTCCTTAGGCTTCAGAGCCTCTTTCTCAGTTTCCGAGCCTTCAAGATTAGGTTGACAATTCTCAGAATTGCCCCTTTCCTCTCCTTCCCCATAATTCTCCTCCTTGTTAATCTCCATTTCAAAAATTTCTTCCTTATTATTTCCCTCTTCTTGCTCACAAAGCACATCCTTTTCTTCCTGCACAATATCAACCTTCCTTTTTTAATGGGTAGGGGTGTTGGTCTCCCCAGTCGAATCAGATTCTATGCATTTCTCAAAAATCTGAGCATTGAGGATTAAAGGGTCATCCTCGGTAGCCCTAGTCTTATCCTTCATATATTCATAAATTAGCAGAATGAGGCCCTAGTGCGCTAGAGGGTAGGAACTGGGTTTTTTAATATGGTCGGCCAAGCTCTCGTTAAGAGAAGAGGCTAAATAAAAGGGCAAAGATATTTTCGCCCCATGGCGGAAGTGGTTTAGGATGGCAAAGTGATAATTGTAAATTTTTGTAAACCTACCATCCATAGTTAGATATTCCATTAAAGCCCTAAGAATTTTTTGCCAGAAAGGTTTTACCTGTTGGGGGGTGAAGTATGATATATTGTCCTTCTTCGCCAGGTTGCCCTTCTCATCCTCCGTCTTAGGGAAATTTTTGAAGGCCTCAGTGGCGTACTTTCTATCCCTATAGAATTTGGTCCCCTCCATCTTGAGTCCCGTTACCTCCAAGATCAAACTTTCATCAATGTGCCAGATTTCCCCAAACAGGGTAGCCCTGTTATTGCTCCAGCTTTTTGCAAACCAATGAGAAACAGAGTTTCTACTACCATGGAGCTTCTCCATATAATCTGTGAAACCGTGTCGGTGGAGCCTTCTCCACACCTTTCTTTCACTCTTCCAGTGCTCACAACCTGACGGTTCATTCCTGTTAAGGTTGCCTCCCATTCTGCTTTCCAGGTCACAATCTCCTCTATTACAACTCTCGGCCTGCGGGTAAAACTCTGAGTTTTTGGTTTCTCCTTGTAGAGAGTCTTTCACAATTTTGAGATTGCCACTCATGTTCATACGAACTTGGCTATTATTACAATTACCTCTCGCACACATATGATCTTGGTTATGATGCCGAGAAACACTCATCATCTGGCAGTTCATCTGCCCCCAAAATCTGTCATTGATACTCATTCCCCATAATTCAATCATAATATTAGCTTGCTCCATTAAGGTGATCAAAATATAATTGTTTTTTAACCTCCCACTTGATGTGATCTTCCCCTATATATTTGACGCCCTTTTCCAAATTAACCCCTTCATTAGCAAGGATATCAGCTACCTTGTTACCCTCTCTAAAGTTATGGGTTAAAATAATGCTAACATAGTTATTAAGGATAGCTTTAGCATTTTTAATAATATTGGCAATATTCTAGGAGACGGAACTAATACCTTTGAGGGCTTGTATAATATTTAAGGAGTCCCCTTCGAGCCAGATTTTTATAAATTTGAATTCCTGGGCTAACTGGAGGCTCTTAAGCATGGCCATAGCTTCAGCCACATGGTTGTTTTAGGTTCCAAAAGGGGAAGTAAAAGTAGCAATACACCTTGCTCGAGCATTTCTGATAACTCCACCTCCACAAGCCTTTCCAGGGTTCCCTTTGGCTGCCCCATCAAAATTAACCTTTATCCAGTCATAATCAGGGAACCTCCAAACAATGTTATCTCTCTTCTTCTTGTTGTCCACTCTGTAGACCTTATGAATTAGGTTCCATTCAGTAAGAATGTCTTTTTCCATATCAATAATAGCCCATGGTTGATTATTCTTGTGAGGGATGTTGATGTTCTCCTTTATAGCCCTGCATATTTTTTCAAAGACAACCTGAATGTTACACTTTTCTTCCCTAAATATCCTATTATTCCTTTCTTTCCAAATGCCCCAGCATATCATGGGGAGGGTCAAAGACCACAAGTTTTTAATAATTTGACATTTGGTAGGATAATTCCATTGCCATATTATATCCTTAATGCTTTTGTTCATGACCCAATCAATTTTCCATTTTTCCCACATTTTACACCAGATTTCCCTAGTGAAGGGACAATGAAAAAATAGGTGATCAACCGATTCCCCCTCCTTCTGACAGAGCTCACATCTATTAGGGAATTTGAAGCCCCTTTGAATTAAATTATCAATAGTAAGGGTACTATTATGAGAAGCAAGCCAAAAGAAAACGTTGACTTTAGGGATCAAGATGCTGCTCCAGACTTTACTCCAAATGGGATTGTTGATTTGAGAGAAAGTGTTTTTAAAGGCAGAAGAAACTGTGCATTCACCTTTAGGATCACTTTTCTAGAGGAAAACATCATCATAGTTGTTGTTAGGGGAAAAGGACAGCAACTCTTTCTGAAGAGAGGAAAAACCAGCTTGGATGTCCTCAAGTTTGACCCACTTATTCTCCTTCCAATAGTCACAAACCATCAGCCCAAACCTCCTTTTACATTCTTCAATAACTTGATTGTTGTTTTGATCAAATAGGGCTTCATTCTTCATCCAGGGGTCTTCCCAAAACCTTATTCTGTCACCTTTTCCAAGGACCCATCCAGGTCCAGCTTTTGCAACTTTTATGGATTTGGCTACACTATTCCAGATGAAGGATCTAGTCGGGATATCTTCAAAATTGAGGATTCCTTCGATAGTCTAATTCTTAATGTATTTTTCAAACCAAATTTGGTTCCAATCTTTCTTAGTGTCATAGGCTCTCCATAACTACTTGGCAAGAAGAGCTTTGTTAAAAGTTTTAATAATTTTAATCCCCAACCCTCCTTTGTTCTTTGGTCTACACACCTTGTCCCATGCAATCAAAGGTATTCTCTTCTTTTCTTCCACTCCTGACCATAAGAATCTCTTCTGAATTCTTTCCATAGCTTCAACAATTTTGGCCGGAATACCAAACAGACTGAGGGCATAAACAGGGAGATTTTGAAGAGTAGCTTGGAGGAGCTGCATTTTCCCAACCTGAGATAACATTGAGCCTTTCCATCCTGCAAGTCTCTTATTAATTTTATCAATGATCATATTCCAAAAGGAATTTGGGGGAGCCAACCCTAAAGGAAGACCCAGGTAGGTGGAAGGTAGCGATTCCACTTTGCATCCAGTAATATTGGCAATTTTATGTTGTCTTATGACTGGAGTATTGAGAAATTACATAGCTGATTTGTCCCAATTAACTAGCTGACCAGTCGCCAAAGCATAGGAGTTGAGAGCTATTTTGAAGGCTTCAGCCTCCTTGACTGAAGAATATCCCATGATGATAGTATCATCAACAAACTGTTGATGAGTGCAAAACACATTGGCAGAGGAAGGTTGAAGACCTTTGATAGTTTTGCTTTGTTTCAATTTATGAATCATTCTACTCATACTTTCAGCCAGAATGGTAAAAAGGATAGGAGATATGGGGTCTCCTTGTCTTAGCCCTCTAGAATTTTTTTAAAAATTTGTAGGAGATCCATTAACCAAAATAGAGAACATAGGAGTAGTGATTAGTTCTCTGATTATTTTGATAACCTTATCATCAAAACCAAAAGCCCCCATGATTTTAAATAGTATCATCAACAAACTGTTGATGAGTACAAAACACATTGGCAGAGGAAGGTTGAAGACCTTTGATAGTTTTGCTTTGTTTCAATATTAATGAATCATTCTACTCATACTTTCAGCCAGAATGATAAAAAGGATAGGAGATATGGGGTCTCCTTGTCTTAGCCCTCTAGAATTTTTTTAAAAAATTGTAAGAGATCCATTAACCAAAATAGAGAACATAGGAGTAGTGATTAGTTCTCTGATTATTTTGATAACCTTATCATCAAAACCAAAAGCCCCCAATATCCCATGATGATAGTATCATCAACAAACTGTTGATGAGTGCAAAACACATTGGCAGAGGAAGGTTGAAGACCTTTGATAGTTTTGCTTTGTTTCAATTTATGAATCATTCTACTCATACTTTCAGCCAGAATGGTAAAAAGGATAGGAGATATGGGGTCTCCTTGTCTTAGCCCTCTAGAATTTTTAAAAAAAATTGTAGGAGATCCATTAACCAAAATAGAGAACATAGGAGTAGTGATTAGTTCTCTGATTATTTTGATAACCTTATCATCAAAACCAAAAACCCTTTGTTACTTGCCTAGGAGGTCTCTAATTAATTGAAAAATTTTATCCCTATTGCTTATGCCTTTTCCTAAATATCGTCGGGTCCTGTAAGTGTCGCGCAACTCTCAGATTAATCTACGCCTTTCGCTGTTTCGTTAGGTGGAGTTGCGGGTGCATTATGCTCTGCGAAATAGCGAAAAGCAAAAGTAGGCTTGACTATGTGTATTGACGGCCAGCTTAACGAGACCCCATCTCGTTTCGAATCCAACGGCTCGCGTTGATTCGCAGCCGAAATAAGCAAGTAAGTTACCTTTTGCGAAATGGCGAAGAGGTTTGGCAAGACCCAGCGGTGAAGACTTTTCCATGGCTAAAAGGCGATCAAGTTTAAAAGAAATCGATGGCTTTCGTTATTTCGCGGCCAATAGATGCTCACAGTTTATTCTTCGCAAAATAGCGAAAGGTTTTTGGGCTCAGGCAAAAGAGGTTCCTAAAAGGCATAACAGACGTGCAGGTCCCCGAGATCTAACGGCCAGCGTAGTTTTACAGGAGGAAGGTGCTCACAAGATAGCTTTCGTGAAATGGCGAAATGACATGGCATTCCAAGCGAGAAGTCTAGCTGGATGAGATGACAAGTAAGAAATTGACATATCAGTTCAGGAATGACCGAATGCCAGGTGGATAAAGCTGAGTCAGAAGACCCACATCCGCAGGTTTTAAGTAAGCTATTAAGTATCATGCAAGTTCTTGAGATCTGACGGCTTGCGTAAATTTGCGAAGGTAAGATGCTACTACTTTAAAGCCTGCAAAATGGCGAAAGAGCTAGTGGGCCCAAAGGACAGGTAAGGCATAAAGGTAAAAGATGATCAACTCTGTTATGATCCAAGGGTTCTCGCTGCTTCGTGGCTGCAAACCAACCGAAGATTAAGGCCCGCGAAATGGCGAAAGACAAAGAGAGGTTATGTCCGGCATGACATGGAATGACATTTGTTGTTTCTTGTGGGGCTCGATGGTGATGTGTCGGATGACATGTGGTTTTAAAAGAAATTATGGGCCCGCCTATGTGTAACCAGCGGTTATGTGGAAATGTTGAAGTATGACACGTGGTTGATTCAAAACTGAACCCAAAGGAGCTTCCAGGGCTAATGGCTGAGTGCCATGTGGCATTTATTAACCGTTAAACAAGTGGGGTATGTAATACCTGGATAAAGGTCCCACTTAAAAGGTGTTCATCTCAAGATTGATCCAACGCTTCTCGTTGTTTCGTGGCCCAAAGATGGAAGCAGATTAACCCCTGTGAAATAGCGAAAGGATTTTTAGCTAAATGGGTTGACGGTCCCGATCAGGGTTAAAGGTCGAGCGGTTAAAGTTCCATCTAACGCTTGGCGCGGCTTCACGAAAGGAAAATGCTCGAGGATTAAAGCTCGTGAAGTGGCGAAAAGAAGGTAGGGCCCGACATTAAGGTAAAGAGATCAAATGAAGATAAAGATCGATCAGGTTCCATCCGATCGGACGACTGGCATGGCTTCGCTGGGTTAAAGTGCACATTGGCTACTCTTTGCAAAGTAGCGAAAGGATTTTTAGCTCGTTTCTGGATGAGGAAAAATAAAAGGGTAAAAGCAGCGCAAGTTTGATATGATCTAATGGCCAGCACAGTTTCGCTAGATGAACGTGCAAGGATGTTATGCTCTGCGAAATGGCGAAAGAGTGAAAAGGAAAATACATAGGTGTGTTATGACCCGTTGGAGCGAAATTTTCAAATTCTTCTATGAATTCAATTCTGAAGGGACGGTCGAAGCATGCGATATCAATGTCACAGTTAAGAGCCCGACTATCGTATATGATCTCGTATCAATTGAATGAAGACATCATTTTGAAGAGTTGTTGCAAAGAAGCGGGTGCAGAGCAGATTTTTTCAAGTGCAGAGCAGAATTCTTCGAGCCAAGAACAGGTTCTCTTGTACTCTTGCTTAGCAATTACTTGATAGTTTGTTTCAATTGGGGTTTTGATCTGTTACAGAACTGTGTAGTTAGTAATTAAGTGTTTGCCTAGTAGTTTTAAGATGGCACCTAAAAGGGAGTTCTCAGGAAAGGTTAATTACCAAGAAAAGGCGATTTGTGATGATTTCCTAGAACAGCTGACCTTGTCAACTAATGTGGCTGCTAGGGTAAAAGAATTAGTGCCAAGAGCTCCTCGCCTAAAAATAGGAGAAGGATTGTACGACAAAGGAAATTGGCTGAGAGACCCACAGATAGGATTGTCTGGGTTAGGTCTTTTCAAGGTCGGATTCGGCATGAGACATTCCCCAGCCCCAATGAATAGCATTTGGGAGTTAGATGTAGGAAAATTGGTAGTTCCTGGAGTGTTCATGGATGTGGACCTTCTAACTTAGGTTGCACACAATTATGACCCCACTACAAAGAGTATTAGGGACATAAATGGAAAAACCCTCATTGAGATTAATAATGAGGAGTTCATAAATGCTTTTGGGCTTAGTGAATTTTCCAATTTTACAGAACCCATCAATTTTAAATCACTAGCTCAGGTTTACAATGCACTGAGGAATCACCTTAGGAGTGGACCTCTTAAAGAATTCTTTGTGAAGATAGGTGGATTAACAGTTGTAGGACCCAATACTATGGAGCCTTTCTCTTTAAATCTGTTCACCCTTAGAGCCAAGGGATTATACTGGTCACTCTGCCAAATTTTAGGAGAGGATGCTGAGGCAAATATGCCAACTCATTACATGTTAATGATTGCTCAAATTTTGAATCCTTCTCTAGCAGTGACCTTTGATTATGCTTCCTATGTTACTGATGCCATCCATGAAGGCTTGATAGGGATAAAGAATGGGAAAGTGGATAGACCTTTTGGATGGTATTCCCTCCTCATGCACTTATTTGTGATCAAGGGTGGTGACTATTTTGCAAATGGAATGGATCTTGTGAAAGAAAAGGATGGAGAGAAGATGCCAATTCAGTTATGGAGTACAGTGCTTTCATGGGACAGAGAGGATGCTAGCTACTTGAGATTTGATAAGTGCTTTGCATCCAAGATTAGGACTCTTATATGTTCAGAGAATCCAAGAGTCCCTAATGTTCTTTTGGAATTCATTAGGCCAAAAGAGTTTGCTGAAAATGTTAAAATTTTTCACAATTGGGGTGATATGTACTTATACCCTATCTCCACAGTTTTCAGAGTGTATGGTTTCAGAGGCACTCCATTTTTGTTGCCATATCAGGTCCCTCTTAAAGTAGGAATTGTAGAAGTTCTCAGGCAGATTGGTGGCATGCAAGAGGCAGAGCTAACAGGTAGAGGTAAAGGGACCATTTTCCCTACAATAACTATAGCTCAACAGTTTGTAATAACTAAATGAGGTTGGAAGTGCTTTGAAGATTTCCTTCAACCATACCATTTATCAACTGCAGTATCAAGGTGTGCTGACCCTGAAGATTTCTCCAACAACATGTTCAGAAAGAGGGGCAGTATGCAGAGGTAGACCTCACCAATTCCAATTCCCTGAAGACCTCATCAAGAATGAGTTTGATTTGGATGAGCAAGAGCTAAGGAAAGAAAAGTGGGTAGCCTATAGGAAGGCCCTTGATTTTGTGCACCAATTTGACACCAGCTATGACCCCTTGTCTAGTTTCCACCCCTTTGAAGAAAAGATAAAATTCTTAATTCTTTGTTTTGAAGATGTAATGCAGACATTGAAAGAAAAGAGGGAGGTTGTGATTAAGAACAACCCTGAGAAAGCAAGACTAGTTTTAACTAGGTCTACATCTGCCAAAGTAATCCCTCTAGGTGATTACATGTTACATAAGAAGTCCAACTATAGTGTGTTGATGCCAACAACAGGGGAGCCTTCTACCTCAAAAGGAAAGAGGAAGATACAGGATGTCATAAACATTCAAGAGAGCCCAAAGAGGCAAAGAGTGGGAAAGGAAGTACAATCTGATGAACCCTTGTATTCCCCATCTCAATCCCCTATTCATATAGGAGATGAATAGGCAGCAGCTGAGCAACTGTTACAATTAGGCAGTCTTGGAGAGATAGCCTACACCTATGACGAAGTGGAAGAGGGAATGCCAGAAGAGCCCCTTAATGCTGAGATGAATATAACCACTAGTGAGTTCGAAGGCCAGGAGTTGGATCCTGAGATCAAACAAGCCAGTGAGAATTTCATGGCTGATAATAACTTTGTCACATCAGGAGCTTTCATGCAGTTTGTGTGGAAGCAAAATATTGATCAATTCAATGCTAGGTGTGAGAAGAGGAAAGGTGAGAAGCCCCACAAGGATCCGTCTATGGTGGAGGAAGAAATCAAGCAAGAGATGATTACTGAGTTCAAGACCATCACTCCTGAGCAAGGAAGAGACATGGTGGCAAAGGCTGGTGTACTCATTCTCCCTGAATGAGACATAGCAAATGCCTTGGTTTTAGAGGTAGTAAGGAAGGAGACTAAACCTATGGAGGGAGTCACTTTCAACAAGGATAATGATGCGCTGGTTATGTGGTCTCTGAAAAGAGATGAAAATAGAAGGAATAAGGACACCCCGGGGTCAAGTTACCTTGGAGGTATGATAGTGAAAAGAGTACAAAGCACTGGGGTGGTAGAAGCTACAAGCACAGTCCTAGAGACTGCAAAATTCAGTGTTGCAGTGGCACAGAAAGAAGCAAAAGAAAAGGCAGATCTCCAAGTTAAGTTGGAGACAGTTTTAAAAGCGTATAACAGTGCCAAGGAAGAGGTAAGGGATAAAGATAGCATCATTGCCAAGCTACAAAGCCAGTTGGCAGGACAATACCATCAAGGTGAGTCCTCAACATTGATGATCACCTCTTCCCCTGCAAGGTCTCCACCTACCAGTCCCATTATTGAATTCCCACCATCTCCAGCACCTTCTAGTTCCCAGTTGATTGAGATCACTCCCCATGAATTGGAGAAGCTAAAACAGGCTCAGGTCATGTATGCAAAGAAATATGAAGAGAGAGTAAGGGCTACAATTTTGAGTTTTGCTGACACCATAGGGTCCTCACTAATGTACAATAGCATGAGTAAGATTTTGGAAATGTCAAATGAGCTAAATGGAGACAAGGTTGTTCTAATGCCTATTTTTGACAAGTGGAAGCCCAGAGAGCAGGTTATAGAACTTATTTGTGTATCCTATGATGAAGCAGGGGTTGACCCCATTATTAAATCTACCAATGATATGACAAAGGATTTAGTAAAGTTGGCAGAAGGAGTAGATAATGCAGATAGAAAGATCAACTTGTACAAGAAAGAGTACACTAATCAAGTTTTTGAATTACTCCCAGGGGGTTTTGCCAGTCCAACACAATTAAAGGAAAAACAAATATGGCTTAAGGAATTAGAAGCCAAATTGTCATTGAGAATAAAAGGAATTATTAATTTGGAGGATGCCTCCATATTTATCAAAACAATTGAGGAGATTGAGAAAATCAAATCTCATTATGGTTTTCTGAACTCAGAGGTCAACAAAATGAGGAACTCTTGGAAAAGATTAGCCAAGACAAAAGGAAAAGTGATTAACTTCTCGTGGCCTACTGATGATGTATACCAGGAATGGACAAGAAAGTATGCAGTATTGGATGTGGAGCAGTTAGAAGATGTTGCAAAAGAACAAGAAGTAGAAGAAGTCGCGGATGTTGAAAAAGACTTGTAACCGCATTTGGAAAAGGTTTTGTAACTACTTCTTAAGAGAAGTAATGATTGTAACAAACTCTCCTAGGAAAGTCTGAAGCTTTGTATGCATCCATGTTATTATAAATGGATGCCAGGACTAGTAAAAGGGGATCACAAGGAATTGTAAGGAAACGCTGCAGAAATTTATCTGAGCTTTTTTCTAAGTCTTAATGGAGAACATTCAAATGTTTTTGTAATACTTTATGAAATAATATCAATATACAGACCATCGATTTTGAGCTTAAACTTTGTGTTGTCTTCAATTATGTTTTGAAAATATTTACTGTTTCATTCTGAGTAATCTAGGGTTATTCCTTTTGAATATGGATCATAAGGCGACTTCAAGTAGATGTGCTTCTTAGCTTTTCTCTTCAGGAGGGGAATTAAATACGCGGGAATCATTTCTATCAGTAAATTCTTTGTGGGATACTTTGAATTTGATAAATGCAGTTTGGTTTGGTATGAGTGGAATTATTATGTATGTCAGGCATATATGGGGATCTGTGGAAGCGGAGCTGATAGGATGTGTGGGGATATTTGATTGTGGGAGTATTGCCTAAACTTAGATGACTCTGTGGCCAATGGATAAGGCACTAGTATCTATTGTGGTTGTCTTTTTACACATCTTGTAGGTCAATACTGAATATGAGTACACGTTTTATTTTTTTGTTTTAGTTGGTTTTAAGGTGATAAGATCCACTGGTTTTCGGACTGCTACTGTGGATTTATCTTTTAAACGTGTGAACTCAGTTCACAAAAGGGTATACCCACCTAAACTTTGGACAAGTTCGAAGTGTAGAAGGTTAATCAAACCTTGTCATATGTTGTTCTACAAGTTTCCTTCTCTTTGATTTCTCTTTTGCAAGTAGAGTTTATCATATTACTATAAGGGTCTTAAGGGGAATCAGATTTTGAGAACAACAACCCCTTCATTAATTGGCATTCATTGAAATGTCAACATTCCTTCTTCAATTGTCGTTCATTAAATAACTTGTGAGTACCCCTTCTATTAGAAGGGTTGTTCATTGAATAATTTATGTAAGTTTTATAGCATGTCAACATTCTTTCTTTGAGTATCCTTCTATTAGAAATAGAATTGTTGTTCATTAAATAACCTGTGAGTACCCTCTATTAGAATTGTTATTCATTGAATAATTTATGTAAGTTTTATAGCATGTCAACAAAGAAAGATGAGTACCCTCTATTAGAATTGTTGTTCATTTGTGAGTACCCTCTATTAGAATTGTTGTTCATTGAATAATTTATGTAAGTTTTATAGCATGTCAACGAAGAAAGATGAGTACCCTCTATTAGAATTGGTGTTCATTGAATAATTTATGTAAGTTTTATAACATGTCAACATTCTTTCTTTGAGTATCCTTCTATTAGAATTGTTGTTATTTATGTAAGTTGTATCACATTCTTTCTTTGAGTATCTTTTCTTTGTGATGTAAAAATTATTATTATTTTGTGCAGATCACGAAGTAAAATAATAATTTTGTGCAGACCATGAAGTAATGTAATGCTTGTATACCCTTTATAATATGATTTGTGTTTCACACATGTTCAAATTACTTCAGAGATTAATGTTATTTAAATTATATGATGCTAATGCAAGATGTTGATGTCCTAATTGTGTCAAATTACTTTAGAGATTAGAGATTAATGTTAGATTAGAGATTAATGTTATTTAAATTATATGATGCTAATGCAAGATGTTGATGTACTTTAGAGATTAATGTTAATTACTTTAGAGATTAATGTTATTTAAATTAGATGTTGATGTCCTAATTGTGTCAAATTACTTTAGAGATTAGAGATTAATGTTATTTAAATTATATGATGCTAATGCAAGATGTTGATGTACTTTAGAGATTAATGTTATTTAAATTATATGATGCTAATGCAAGATGTTGATGTACTTTAGAGATTAATGTTAATTACTTTAGAGATTAATGTTATTTAAATTAAAGATTAATGTTATTTAAATTATATGGGATGTTGATGTCCTAATTGTGTCTTGGTCAAATTACTCCATATATATTGTCAGTTATAAGCCCATATATTATTTCGTACCTAACAAAGCCACTAAAATATTTTGTAATAAAGACCTCAATTTAATTCTTCAAAGATATGTCCACCCAAAACCATACCCAAGTTATAGTGCAAGATGCAGTTTTATACCAGAAACAAAGTTCATCCTCAGCTCCACAAAGGCATGTTTTTCTGTATTAGAAATTCTGCAATGCAAGCAAAAAGGGAACAAAAATTTTATTCATCAACTTTTTATTTACTTAGAGGAGAAACGAGGATGGTAGAGCCTCATCTCCGTTTAGAGTAGACAGAAAACAGAGAACTTCAGACGACGCTCTCTGCATGAAATCATTCCATCACTGTTCTGATCTTCCCCTTTCATATTCTTGTCGACGTGGGGGCAGAATGAGGAACTCATGCTCTCTATTCCACCTCAGTTCATGAGCTTCTCTCCTTGAAATGTTGTACGCATGCATCACAACCTCCTGAGGCATCCCCTTCAGCACCGAATTTCTTCCAGTGAAGCTCGACCGGATTGGACTGCACATCAATCAATCACAACCCTCAATATACTTTTCCTAGTAATGTTGCATTTCAGAAGTGAAATACTGAAATTGAACTCACCTGTGGCTTGTGGTGAATGTAATCCACTCGAAGCCCTGGTCACCGGCCCTCTTCACCGCGGCATAAAACTGAGGAATGACGAGGAACTGGCCTTCCTGAACTCTTGCATCGAACACCCTTTCTCCTCTGTTATCCACAACCTGAATTCGGGCATCGCCTCTAGTGGCGTACAATATTGCGTGACACGAAAGCCATGATGGTGCAAACATTGCTCTCTGCAAAATCGTTCAAGTTAAACATCAGAATTTGGCTGGTTTGAACTTAGAAAACAACCCAATTAAGCATTTTTAACAGAAATGAAGAATGGTGGAATTTGATTTTGACATACAGGGCGGAGAACGCCTCTTTCGGCTGCCAAGTTTAAGTGAGTGAGCGCGCGGAGTTTGAAGCGGTTTATTGTGTTCAGTCGCCCCCCATCATTTACGAACACGTCTGCATCTTCTGGGCGGTCGGCATTGTGGCGCAGCCGCATGTTGCAGAACAGTTGGACAAGTCCGTTTTCGGTCGAAGGTAAATCATCCTCTGTGTCTTCCTCATTAAGGGGAGCAATTTGCCCAGGTCGTCTTTGACGTTGTTCAGTGACCCTGACGATTAGACCTCTTCCCTCGTTGTTCTTTTGCAGGTTCATAATCGTGTTCTTTCTCACTCCAAAAGCCTCCGCCAACATGTCCGTATCAAATCCTGCCAGCATATTGCCTCCATAGTTCCTTCCCTCTCCTAATCTTTCCCTTCTCTCCCGAGTTGCAGGGGATCCCGCCAAAAAGAAGGGCTTTGTCCGTCCATTCAAACAGTCCATATATTTAGTCCTTTTTTCAAAAACAGAGAGCAAACAAAACAGAGAACAGAATGAATTGGGTAGTGGGTAGTGTAACATATTTAGTCCTTTTTCATTAAAAGAGAGCAAATAAACAGAGAACAAAATGAATTGGGTAGTGGGTAATGTAATATATTTAGTCCTCTTTCAACAAAAGAGAGGAAAGAAACATAGAACAGAATGAAATGGGTAGTGGGTAGTATAATATATTTTGTCCTGATGACGATCAAAAGTTTGGCTCATATGATGTTTTCAAGAACAGAGAGTAAGGAATCAGAGAACGGAATGAATAGGGTAGTGGGAACAGAAAGCAAGGAAATAGAGAACGGAATAAATAAGATAGTGGGTAGTGTAATATATTTAGTCCTTTTTCAGGAAGAGAGGAAAGAAACAGAGAATAGAATGAACCAGGTGGTGGGTGGCAGGAATGGGAGCAAATAAACAGAGAACCACTGGGTAGCAAAGAAACAGATAATAGAATGAACTGGGTAGTGGGTATTGTAATATATTTAGTCCATTCTCAAGAATGGAGAGAAAAGAAAATAGAAGGAAGTGGGTAGTGTAATATATTTAGTCCTTTTTCAGGAACAGAGGAAAGGAACAGAGAAAAGAATGAACTGGGTGGTGGGTGGTGTAATTAAATTAGTCCATTCTCAGGAATGGGAGCAAATAAACAGAGAACAGAATGAACTGGGTAGCAAAGAAACAGATAACAGAATGAACTGGGTAGCAAACATTGTAATATATTTAGTCCATGAATGAACTGGGTAGTGGGTATTGTAATTCAGAATGGAGAGAAAAGCAAGAATGGAGAGAAAAGAAAACAGAAGGAAGTGGGTAGTGTAATATATTTAGTCCTTTCTCAGGAACAGAGGAAAGAAACAAGTGGGTAGTGTAATATATTTAGTCCTTTTTCAGGAACAGAGGAAAGAAACAGAGAATAGAATGAACTGGGTGGTGGGTGGTGGGTGGCGTAATTAAATTAGTCCATTCTCAGGAATGGGAGCAAATAAACAGAGAACAGAATGAACTGGATAGCGGGTTTTGTAATATATTTAGTCCATGAATGAACTGGGTAGTGGGTATTGTAATTTATTTAGTCCATTCTCGAGAATGGAGAAAAAAGAAAACAGAAGGAAGTGGTAGTCCTTTTTCAAGAACAGAGAGCAAAGAAACAGGGAACAGAATGAAGTGGTTAGTAGGTAGTGGGTAGTGTTATATATTTATTCCTTTTTCAAGAACATAGAGCAAAGAAACAGAGAACAGAATGAATTAGGTAGTGTGTAGTGTAATATATTTAGTCTTAAAGAAACAGAGAACAGAATGTATTGGGTAGTAGGTAGTGTAATATATTTAGTCCTTTTTCAAGAACATAGAGCAAATAAACAGAGAAGAGAATGGATTGGGTAGTAGGGGGTGTAATATATTTAGCCCCTTTTCAACGACAGAGGGCAAAGAAACAGAGAACAGAATGAATTGGGTAGTGGGTAGTGCTGCTTACGCGGTAGCTCTTGTCAAGCTGATTTTGATAGTTGGATGAGTCGGTAATGGCCACAATCCGAAGGGGCTTGTCACCATCGTTGAACCACCAATATGCTGCTCCTGCAAAAATGGCTACCACGTCTCCTCTCCTCACTCGCCTCACCTTCTGGGAGCTTTCTTCACGGGCACACTCCTGTTGACGCCTGCTCCTCTCTTCTTCACTTCCCCTTTCTTCTTCTTCTTCTCCTTCTTGTCGTGAACCTCTCCTCCTTCGTTGGCACTGACCTTGCCCTGCTCCAAAAGGAGGCCGCCTGAAAGTCTCAGGGCACCCGGGGAAAACCACCCCCAGCCTACCCTCACCTGAGCAATGAGCAGGAAAAAAGTGAGGAATATAATCTAGTTATTTGGCTATAATAAACATAGAGAAAAGCATATGATTCCATTGTCAATACGGCTGCTGAACTGTCATCAATGCTTAAGTTAATTATGCACCCACACGAATTGAATGAAGTGCAATCTTCCCAAATTTAAACAACTACTATTTGAAATTGGGTTTCCCACATAAACTCACAGACCACCCTCACCTGAGCAAAAAGCTGAAAAAAGTGACGAATTTAGCAGAAAAAAGTGACGAATTTAACCTATCTGTGTCTCCCACAAAAACTCAGACTATTTACTCTCAAGCATATCTCACTTACCCTCAACAATATACACCAGTTCAGGGGTGTTTTGGAATCTGGGCACCGAAAGTCCATCTCTTTCAATGGTCTCTCTGATGAACTCGACACCTGCACAGTCCAATTCATCATTGTCCTGTCTGGTGGAGAGCTCAATGGTGCCAGCTTCCGATCTGATACTCTCATAGGGTTGCTGAGCACGCAGATGGTGCCCTCTGCATGATTGTTGCTGCTGCTGCTGCCTCCTCTGCTGCTGCTGTTGCTGGCCATTAACCATCTCAGAACAAGACCAAGTGCATAGCAAGAGCAGTGCCATTATGAGGGATGTTCTCATATTTCTCTCCATTTATCTCCAAGCTATGCTACGACTGTGGTGAGTGATGGGTGGTTTGCCCAGTTTTATAGCATGATGGTGGCGATATAATTGAGGCCAGGTTAATGGTGCAGACAAATGGTTTCAGAGTGGGGAGAAATAAAACAAATATTGGTTTTACGCTGTCAATGATAGGCATCAGGCACTGCTTCGTGTGATGCGGCTACTCAACAAGGCCTGTTTCACAATAGGATTGATTTACAACTCATCTTCTCCCTGGTCTTGTCATTTTTCAAAGAGCGTAAATACTGCTCAAGTATTCGCGAATAAGATTCTCCCGCTTTCGTTTCCGAATCGCCATTTTTTTCCTTTTCCTTGGAGTGCACAAATGCAACACTAGGGGAAAGGACCCAGTAGTTGAGCATGTTCCAATTGTTGTGAGGGTTGTTGATACCTTTTGTTCCAAAAATTGAACAAATAAAACCTATTGTTTGAAACAAAAAATATCAATTTTTGTTAGGAAATGTACCAACAGTTGTTAGGAAATGTACCAATAGTTGTTAAGAAATGTACTAATATTGTAAAAAGTAACCAATCAGGTGATGCCACATCGGCTGCACAACTATTGGGGTCTCTAATGCACGCCTATTGGTCTCACTTTTTTTTGGGGCTGTTTTGGACACCTTGGCAAAAAACATGCTGATGTGGCATCATATTTGATGATGTGGCCCTGAAACCTTAGTTATAAGCAGGGGACTTGCCAAGTAAGCTGCTGTAAAAAAATCGGAGTGATTCGAAATTTCCAAGTAGGATTTTGAGAAGCGTGAAGTTAGGGTGCACGACTACTGGGTCCTTTCCCCTATATACCAATGAAACACCTTGAATACCTCAGAATTTGGAAACAAAAACCTGAACAGTAAGAAACGTTTGATCTCGATAAAGCTAAAATGGTCGGGGTAACAATGGTATTATAATGTTAACCCACCCCTCTCTTCAAGAATCTATAAAAAAAAAAAAAAAAACATTGTTTTTGGTTGTTTCCGGTTTTATAGATATTTTGAATGTCGAGTCAAATTTTCAAAAAGACAAATGAATAACATGGTGACAGAATGGATCATTGATTCTTTATAAAAAATGTTTAAATATGAAACGTAGGTGTCATTTTGTCCACTGAATAGACATCGCCAATGAATAAGCTGGTGGAAGAGAATCAATACTTGCAACTTCTTTCTATGTGAATCTAGATGAAGGGTTATTGTTAAACATTGCAAGCTTGAAAACTCTATGGATGAAGGGCTATTGTTAAGTATTGCAATCTTGAAAAATGCTTTCAAGAGAAGGTGGAACATTGTTAGACACTTTTGTTGTGCATCAATCAACTCTTAACATTGAAAAATCTCTTCAAAAAATAGTTTCTTATAAAGGGAGGTATCTAAGTGTGTGTCTAACTCTAATGGATCAAATATGAAGTCTATGGGACAAAATTCTTCTTTCATTATCTGCAACATAAATGCAAAATTGAGCATATTTTTGCTATTAAATCTATTAATGGCTCCTTGTAGACCAACCACTTAGCCATTATGGAAACCTATTAAATCTGTTAACAATTACCTTCTTCCCATCCTTGAAGTAAGTGTAGCTTGCTAAACCACTTAGCCATTATGGAAACCTATTAAATCTGTTAACAATTACCTTATTCCCATCCTTGAAGTAAGTGTAGCTTGCTACTTTCCCCAAGAAATAGACCCAAAATGCAACAAATTCCTTCGCCACCTTCTTTCTTGATGATGCCCTTTGGTGTATGGTCTTTGAAAACAACCTAGGAATAGATGGCTCATTGGTTAAATTCTATATAGCACTTTATCCCTATATAAAAGAAGATTTTTGTATATTGAAAAGGTATTGAAATTGGTTCTTCGGGCACTATTTTTAGTCAATGATTGGGCAAAAATCATCCCCAAAGACAAGGATGAAAATATTGTGAATTGATGGTGGCTTATAGACCTTCTCAACGCATCATACAACATTATTGCCAAAACATTATCTTTTTCGAATTAAATACATTATGTAAGAGATCGTGGAATCAAAACAAACCAACTTCTTAGAAGGTAGATTCATCTTAGACAATTTGGTTCTTGCTTGGAAAATGGTTGAATGGGCACAAAAACAAAATCCAAGATGCACTAATTATAAAGCTTGATTTTGATAAGGCCTATGATTACATATGTTGGTCTTCATTTTGAATATCTTAAAATGGTTAGGCTTTGACTTGAAAATCTAAATAAAATTAATATGTTGTTTATGGTTGTGAATGGAGGCCACTCATCCCTATTCCCTTTGCAAAAAGGTTTTCCCTTGCTCCATTCCTATTTGTCTTGGTAGTTGAGGCTCTCGATTACCTTTTTCAACATGTGTGTTCCATTAAATTTATAAATGGTATCTTGTTGCCACGTGATGCAAAATCCCTCAATTCTCACTTCGCTAATGATAGCATGGTATTCATTAAAATGTTGGTTGATAAAGTGACTCACACATAAGACAAATTGAATCATTTTTTATATACTTTTTTGGTCGAAGATAGTCGTGCATAAAACTATGTTTCTTATGGCTCACTCCAACTCGTCACCTTCATAGATACCAAGTGAATGGTGTGAAGTGGAACATGATACTATTAGGTGCCTTGGGATCCCCTTTAGCTTGAGTTTCTCTCAAAGAAATTTATAAATTGTTCTTACCTAAAACTAATTAGAACAAATTCCAAATTTGGAGTAACCAATTTTTATCCATGGCTAAGCGAATATTGATTACCAACAAAATCCTCTCGGCCAACCATGTTTACATCTATTCTTATCATTTCCCCTCTAAAAATACTAAAATTACTTGACCTACCTGATCGAGAGCTTCCTCTTGAACAAATGGGGCAATAAATAAGGACTTCCTACTACTTTGAAGATGCACCACATTCAACCAAAAGATAAATGGGGATTGGGAGTTATAGATTCCTCATGTACTTAGGGCATTTGTCTTACTAGATAATAGATTCTGAGGGCTTTGGATGGAGAGGACCCTTGGAAACATTTGGTTTGATACTGCATCCAAATTACTTCAATTGGTGTCTCCTAAGCTTGAATCAATTAGAAAGACAAGCTACTCATTGCCCTTTCTTAAAAACAAATGAATCTTCTCCATTTGACTTTGTTTGGTTAGCTCCACATATCAATTCAAAGAGGATTTCATGGTATATATTATCAAATATTGAGTCGTGGCTTAAGCTTTATTACCTCTTCCATTTGGTGGAACCACTTAATCTAACAAGAAGGAAAACCCCTTGGCACTATTAAAAACCTTAAGGGTAAGCATATTTTCAAAATATCCATTTGATTTTTTCATGACTTGTGGTACAATATGAAGTTTAACTAAAAATATTGGTAGCGGCTTAAGTATCAATTCAATCTATGCCCTTCTAATAAGAATCTACTTCCCAGAATATAATAACTTGTTACGCCTAAAATTTCTTGTTTGTTGTCCTCTCCATGCCTTGATAATGTCTTAAAAATATTTGAAGAAGCCCAACAAGTGAAACCCCTTATTCTTCATTCTTTTGACCATTTATAGGGAGCTCCTTCCTTCATTCTCTTTGACATCCTAGATCAATATTAAAGTTTGGAGAAGGTGGAATAAGCTAAGCTTCCAAATCCAAAAATTCAAATCCAAATCTCAATCCCAATTAATATTAAAGTTTGGAGAAGGTGGAATTGCCTCTAGAGGTTTTTCTACCTAGTTGTTTTATCTCACACTTTTTTCACCGTTGAAATTGAAATTTAGATTGTCTTCTTGAGCTTATCCATCCATATCACTAACTTTATTGTTATTCTTTAGACCAATTCTAACCAAACCTTATAGAATTTTCCAAACCCAAATTTAGACTATTGAAAACCAGAGTTAAATCAACAAGCTTCAAATTGCTAGGATTATGAAAATGGAAGGAAAACAATACCAAGAAATTTTAAAACTAGGAAAGTTATCTATGTCTTTTCATCAAAGATAAATAAGGTGTCTTCACAAGAATACCATTTTGAATTGTATAATAAATAAGGTGTCTTGACAACAATACCATTTTGAATTGTGTTAGAACATGTTGAATATAGGAGGGAAAGGATACCAAGTAATAAAGGCTAGTACTACAAAAAAGGAAAACCATACCAAATAATTTTAAAACTAAGAAAGTTATAACAATTTTTGGGATTGAATCATCAGATTTTGAGAATTAGGACCCCTTTAACTTTTAATAAATGGCTCTCTAAAATCTTATTTAATGGTGCAAGAGCACCTAGGTGGTCATATGCACCTATTTGGCCATCATAAGTTATTTTAAATTTCAATGGTGTGTAAAGGTCTCCTAGACCTCTTTGAACCTATTTATCACAAGTTTAGAGGCATGGTGGTCGTAGATTAAGTGTATGATCAAATTTGCACAGAATTGCCAATATTGTCAAAAGTTGACAAAAGCAATTTTTGCATTGCAAGGGTGATTAGATGATAGTTCGGTAATACAAGCTCAAATATTAGTTATATCCATTGAGGAAGTTTGAAACCTCTTTAAAAAGGGCTATCCCTCGACCAAGAAGAGGTTAGAGAGTTTGTATGTATCTTTTGAGAAAGAAAAACAATAAAAGTTGGGAGTATTCTACAATTTCCTTGTTTTCTGAACGTAGCAGTTTGCTATTTTGTATTTTTCTATATGAAATCATTCTCTCCAACATTGGTTGTTGATTGGATGTGAAAGGGGCATGAATCCCCTCCATTTTGTCGTTGGTTTCATTTAATTTCATTCTAGTTTGAGCAAGTTATCACAATTTTGGTGAAAACTGTCATAAATCTGCCTAGGGTTTATTGCATTACAAATAAAATGTAAAATATCACTTCCCACCATTGAAAACACCCACAAATGGGTGGAAAGTTATATTTTATTGTGTTCTTTCATGTTGTAATGGTTGTAGGGCCCCATGATGATATTGACACGTACTGAAGATGACACAAAGTCTGATTTTGTGTCTCAGACTGCTAAAGACAGCAAGATTGGAGTTGTTTGGGTAGATATAAGAGTGAAAGGGATCTTGGAAGGTTGGATAAAGGTATTAATGGGTGTGAGGGGTTAGTGCATACCCTTTCCAAGGCATTGTGGCCCTTGATGGATCAATTAAACCACGATTAATATGATTGTCCTAAACTGAACCTATGACTATCCTAAAGGGTTAGTGGACTGGGATTTTATGAATAAGATGCAAAGAGTGGAATGGATGAGTCGGAAACAATTAGGAAAGGTGTGTGGAGACCCTTATTGACCCTTGAAGGTGTTAGAAAGTCCTAGAGGGAGGAAATGATTCCATTTGTTATGACTGTCTTAAGTGCTTGTGGTTGCCACAGTAAGACAGCGTTGCTACTGTAGCTTTTGTTGGTATTTTGGTATGGTTTTGTCATTGATGTCAACACCTACTAAACTCTTATCAACTCTGGCACTTTGGAGAATCAGCAAACATTCACCAACAAGCAAGTGACTCATGCACAGTCATCGGTATCTGGTACACCGGCAAGATATAATGATCACCGGCACTTGGAATGATATGTAAAACACATGGTTATGTCGAAGACGTCGTTTGGACATCTTGTCCTGGAGTTTTGTTCATTGGTATATTCATAGTTGCATATTTTCTATTACTGGCAAATAAGTCTAGGGTTACACTGGTAGGTTTATCTTTTCCAAATCAACATGGCACGCTATGGAGATGATTAATTATTGTTGTAAATGCATTAAGCTGACATGTTCAATCAGTTATTGCATCGTATATTATATTGTTTGTAAAATGTTTTATTGTAATATTTTGTAGAGCCGACCTACTAAAATTGGTCTTAGGTTATGGTATAAATGTAAGATCTTATTTGTAAGATCAAGTGTGGAAGGCGAAAAAGGATTGTGTGAACGTATATGCGAGAATAAGCAGAGCTATACACGCAGACATCATTTGAAGATTGAAGGAGGGTTTTTGTGAAAGCATATCAGCATTACACCGGTACTGAATCCAGCATATGAAGATGTTATTTTATGCAGTACATTCTTATTGGATTTAACCATCCAACTGTAGTCAGTGTGACTCCCATTATGTGATTGAGCAGTGAGCTCTAGGCGGTTGGCCTTTCTGCATGTGCAGACCCCATTTATGTACACTTACTATCTGCAGTAGTATCATCTGATTGTGGGCAAGGTTTCCCACCATGTTTTTTCTCCTTACAGGGTTTCCACGTACAAATATTGGTGTTATGTGTTGTGGATAACTTTGTGGTTATGTTTCATGCACTAATCCTTACCGGTATAACAATTAACTATTAAAACTGTCTACCGACATATTGAACTGGTTTACTGATATTAAGCATTAAGTTGGTTAAGTTGTTTTTGGTTTAAATTTATTTGACAACTGATTCACCCCCCCTCTCAGTTGTCTCCGGGACCTAACAACTTTCCTTATGGCCTTTTGGGTGGATGGGGGGTAAAAAACAATGATTTGGCTATCAAGAGGAGTCTCCATAGAGTTGTCTGGAAGCCCTTGGGTTGGTGAATACTTATGTATCAATGGGAGTTGTGTTTGTGGACAATTTGGAATCCTAATAGAAGGTTGGCTTGTGTGAGTGGGGTTTAGAGGGTTTGGTGTGATATGAGGGTTGGAGAGTCTCAAGTTGGCCTTGGGCAAGTTGAATAAGCCTAAACTAATGTGTACCAATGGTTAGATGAGGGTTGAAAAGTATGAGTTCATTTTTGGGGTATTGAAGCCTTATGAGTAACTATAACTTGGTGAGGGCTCTTGAGGATTTGTGAAGAGTTGTCACCTTGTTTGTAAGGTGAGTTGGGAGAAAGATCTCCCCTAGTTTGTGTGTTGGTTGGATGCTCTGCATCATTTAATGTAGACAAACTTCATTTTGTTATATGCTAACTCATTACAATAAGTCTTTTATATGTTTCCTTCTACATTTTGGACTATTTTTACCAAGTTTTTAAAGCACAACCATATTGATGTACTAACTCTTATAAGATGTGATGGTTATGTGTTTTGGTTTAAATAAAAAAAATTTAAAAGTGGAAGCCTTTTGGTTATTAATTCTATTTTGTGGGTGGCTCCTAAAATATCATTTATAACTTCTATGTAGCCTTGATTTATTGTAGCATATTCTAGATTTTGCAAGGAACTTTAGAATCATTTTTGCAAGGAACTTTAGAATCATTTTTGTGGAGTGTGTTATCTTTAGAATCATTTTTGTGGAGTGTGTTATCTTATACTAGCAAGTGGATTATAAAGACACTTGCAAAATCTAATAATGTTATTATTTTAATCAAAATTATTTGGTAATTATATGTGATATTTATATTTTAAAATATATTTAAAGAATATATGCAAATATTTTAATTACAACTTTTTTACAATTATGAGGGTTTTGAGCACAAGATTAAGAGAGAAATAACACATATTTAGATATAATAGTAGATAGTTGACAAGGAAGAAGATGAGAAGTGGTAGATGATTGAATATAATTGAATTTTATTGGTTGGAAAAAAATAGTTGCAACGAAAGAGACATCCACTATGAATCTTATGAATCTTGTAACCCACCTATTGTAGAAGTCCACTTTTCATTTAAATGAACTACTCTACATTTTGTTTCATCCTATTCTCTTTCGATGAGGTAGAACTCCACTTTTCATTTCAATGAGCTACTCTACATTTTGTTTCATCCTATTCTCTTTCAATGAGCTACTTCAAAAGATCGTATCAATACGAGAAGTTGCTTTTAGGGAGTATATATGAAATTTTTATATTATGTCATTTGTATTCTCCGATATATTATTCAAATTATATTTTACTATCGACATAATCATTGCATCTCCTTTTGGTGCAAGTACTAGTATTAACTATGATCATAAACCCATATCATATTTCCTTAATGCCTCAAGGATATTGTTTAATGCCTCAGGGATATTGTGTAATAGAGACCTCGATTAAATTCTTCAAAGAACCCCAAAGTTATATGCAAGATGCAGTGATATACCATAAAACAAGTTCATCCTTAGCTCCACAAAATATTTTCTTCTGTATTAGAAAATGCAAGCAAAAGTACACAAGAATTTTATTCATTTTACTTTTTATTTACTTGGAGGAACGAGGATGGTAGAGCCTCGTCTCCGTTTAGAGTAGACAGAGAAAATAGAGAACTTCAGACGACGCTCTCTGCATGAAATCATTCCATCACTGGTTTGATCTTCCTCTTTCATATTCTTGTCGACGTGGGGGCAGAATGAGGAACTCGTGCTCTCTATTCCACCTCAGTTCATGAGCTTCTCTCCTTGAAATGTTGTATGCATGCATCACAACCTCTTGAGGCATCCCCTTCAAAACCGAATTTCTTCCAGTGAAGCTCGATCGGATTGGACTGCACATCAATCAATCACAACCCTCATACACTTTTCCTAGTAATGTTGCATTTCAGAAGTGAAATACTGAAATTGAACTCACCTGTGGCTTGTGGTGAAGGCAATCCACTCGAAGCCCTGGTCACCGGCCCTCTTCACCACGGCATAAAACTGAGGAATGACGAGGAACTGGCCTTCCTGAACTCTTGCATCGAACACCCTTTCTCCTCTGTTATCCACAACCTGAATTCGGGCATCGCCTCTGGTGGCGTACAATATTGCGTGACACGAAAGCCATGATGGTGCAAACATTGCTCTCTGCAAAATTGTTCAAGTTCAACATCAGAATTTAACTGGTTTGAACTTAGAAAACAACCCAATTGAGCATTTTTAACAAAAATGAGGAATAGTGGAATTTGATTTTGACATACAGGGCGGAGAACGCCTCTCTCGGCTGCCAAGTTTAAGTGAGTGAGCGCGCGGAGTTTGAAGCGGTTTATTGTGTTCAGTCGTCCCCCATCTCTTACAAACACGTCTGCATCTTCTGGGCGGTCGGCATTGTGGCGCAACCGCATGTTGCAGAACAGTTGGACAAGTCCGTTTTCGGTCGAAGGTAAATCATTCTCTGTTTCTTCCTCATTAAGGGAAACAATTTGCCCAAGTCGTCTTCGATGTTGTTCAGTGACCCTGATGATTAGGCCTCTTCCCTTGTCGTTCTCTTGCAGGTTCCTAGCTGTGTTCTTTCTCACTCCAAAAGCCTCCGCCAGCATGTCCGTATCAAATCCTGCCAGCATATTGCCTCCATAGTTCCTTCCCTCTCCTAATCTTTCTCTTCTCTCCCGAGTTGCAGGGGATCCCGCCAAAAAGAAGGGCTGTGTCCGTCCATTCAAACAGTTCGTATATTTAGTCCAGAATAGAGAGCAAAGAAACAGAGAACAGAATGAAATGGGTAGTGTGCAGTGCAATATATTTAGTCCCTTTTCAAGAATAGAGAGCAAGGAAACAGAGAACAGAATGAAGTGGGTAGTGTAATACATTTAGTCCCATTTCATGGACAGAGATCAAAGAAACAAAGAACATAATGAACTGGGTAGTGAGTAGTGTAACATATGAATGAATTTGGTAGTGGGTGGTGTGATAGTTTTAGATTGTTTTTAAGAACAGAGAGCAGAGAAACAGTGAACAGAGAACGTAATGAGAGCAGAGAAACAAAGATGAAAGAACAGAGAACATAATGAATTGGGTAGTGGGTGGTGTAACATATTTAATTTCTTTTTCAAGAAAAAGGATCAAAATTAACAGAATTGGGTAGGATAGTGTAATATATAGCCCTTTTTTAGAGAGCAAAGATAGGGAGAACAGAATGAATTTGGTATTGGGTGGTGTAACATATATAGTCCTTTTCCAAGAACAGGGAGCAGAGAAACAGAGAACAGAATAAATTGGGTGGTGAGTAGTGTAATACATTTAGTCCTTTTCCAAGAAAAGAGAGGAAAGAAACATAGAACAGAATGAATTGGGTAGTGAGTAGTGTAATACATTTAGTTATTTATCAAGAACAGAGAGGAATGAAACAGACAACAAAATGAATTGGGTAGTGAGTAGTGTAATACATTTAGTTATTTATCAAGAACAGAGAGGAATGAAACAGACAACAAAATGAATTGGGCAGTAGGTACTCTAATATATTTAGTCCATTTTCAATAACAAGGAGCAAGGAAACAGAGAACAGAATGAATTGGGTAGTAGGTACTGTAATATATTTAGTCCTTTTTCAAGAACAAGGAGCAAGGAATCAGAGAACAGAATGTATTCGGTAATGAGTAGTCTAATACATTTGGTCCTTTATCAACAACAGAGAGCAAAGAAACAGAGAACAGAATGGATTGGTAAGGATTAGTTAGTGGGTAGTGTAATATATTTTGTCCTTTTTCAAGAACAGAGAACAAAATGAATTGGATAGTGGGTAGTGCTGCTTACGCGGTAGCTCTTGTCAAGCTGATTTTGATAGTTGGATGAGTCGGCAATGGCCACAATTCTAAGGGGTTTGTCACCATCGTTGAACCACCAATATGCTGCTCCTGCAAAAATGGCTACCACGTCTCCTCTCCTCACCCGCCTCACCTTCTGAGAGCTTTCGTCCCGAGCACACTCCTGTTCACGCCTGCTCCTCTCTTCTTCACTTCCCCTTTCTTCTTCTTCTCCTTCTCCTTCTTCTTGTCGCGAACCTCTCCTCCTTCGTTGGCACTCACCTTGCCCCGCTCCAAAAGGAGGCCGCCTGAAAGTTTCAGGGCACCCGGGGAAAACCACCCCCAGCCTACCCTCACCTGAGCAACGAGCAGATAAAAGTGAGAAATTTCATCGAGGTATTTGGCTATAATAAACATAGAGAAAAGAATATGATTCCATTGCCAATACAGCTGCTGAATTGTCATTAATGTTTAAGTTAATTATGCACCCAAGTGAATTGCAGTCTTCCCAGACTTAAACAACTACTATTTGAAATTGGGTTTCCCTCACAAACTCACAGGCTACCCTCACCTGAGCAATCAACAGAAAAAAGTGAAAAATTTAATCTATTTAGGTCTCCCACATAAATTCAAAGACTATTTACTGTCAACCATATCTCACTTACCCTCAACAATATACACCAGTTCAGGGGTGTTTTGGAATCTGGGCACCGAAAGCCCATCTCTTTCAATTGTCTCTCTGATGATCTCAACACCTGCACAATCCAATTCATCATTGTCCTGTCTGGTGGAGAGCTCAATGGTGCCAGCTTCCGATTTGATACTCTCATAGGGTTGCTGAGCACGCAGATGGTGCCCTCTGCATGATTGTTGCTGCTGCTGCTGCCTCCTCTGCTGCTGCTGTTGCTGGCCATTAACCATCTCAGAACAAGACCAAGTGCATAGCAAGAGCAGTGCCATTATGAGGGATGTTCTCATATTTCTCTCCATTTATCTCCTAAGCTATACTACAACTGTGGTGAGTGATGGGTGGTTTGCCCATTTTTATAGCATGATGGTGGCGATATAATTGAGGCCAGGTTAATGGTGCAGACAAATGGATTCAGAGTGGGGAGAAATAAAACAAATATTGGTTTTACGCTGTCAATGTTAGGCATCAGGCACTGCTTCGTGTGATGCGGCTACTCAACAAGGCCTGTTTCACAATAGGATTGATTTACAACTCATCTTCTTCCTGGTCTAGTCATTTTTCAAAGAGCGTATATACTGCTCAGGTATTCGCGAATAAGATTCTCCCACTTTCGTTTCCGAATCGCCATTTTTTTCCGTTTTTCTTGGAGTGCACAAGTGCAACACTATATACCAATGACACACCTTGAATACCTCAGAATTTGGAAACAAAAAACTAAACAGTAGAAACGTTTGATTTCAATAAAGCTAAAATGGTCAGGGTAAAAATGGTATTGTAATATTAACCCACCCCTCTCTCCAAGAATCCATCCAAAAAAAAAAATGATTACATTGATGTTCTTATAGATACTTTGAATGTCGAGTCAAAATCTAGAAAAAAAAAAAAGAATAATGTGGTAGTTATACAGCAGACAGAATGGACTATTGATTCTTTATAAAAAATGTTGAAATATGAAACGTAGCAGTCATTATATCGAATGAATCAGCTAGTGGAAGAGAACCAATACTTGAAACTTCTTTTTATGTGAATCTAGATGAAGGATTATTGTTAAGCATTGCAAGCTTGAAAAATCTATAGATGAAGGGCTATTGTTAAGTATTGCAATCTTGAAAAATCCTTTCAAGAGAAGGTGGAACATGGTTAGACACTTTTGACTTATAATCTATTTATCGTTTTGTGCATGAATAAACTCTAACATTGAAAAATCTCTTCATAAAATAGTTTCTTAGAAAGGGAGGTATCTAATTGTGTGTCTAACTCTAGTGGATTAAATATGGAGACTATGGGACAAAATTCTTCTTTCATTATCTGCAACATAAATGCAAAATTGAGCATATTTTTGCTATTAAATCTATTAAAGTCTCCTTGTAGACCAACCACTTTGCCATTATGGAAACCTTCTATAAACATTTCAAAAAACTCTTTACTAATGAGTCTACTAACAATTACCTTCTTCCCATCCTTGAAGAAAGTGTAGCTTGCTACTTTCCCCAAGAAATAAACCCAAAATGCAACAAATTCCTTCAACACCTCCTTTCTTGATGAAACCCTTTGGTGTATGGTCTTTGAAAACAACCTAGGAATAGATGGCATGTTGGTTAAATTCTATATAGCACTTTATCTCTATATACAAGAAGATTTGTATCATGTATATTGAAAAGGTATTGAAATTGGTTCTTTGGGCACTATTATTAGTCTATGATCCAGTAAAATCATCCCCAAAGACACAGATGAAAATATTGTGAATGGATGGTGGCAAAATCATACAACATTATTGCCAATTTAGATTGTCTTGTAGAATTAAATACATTACATAAGATATTGTGGAATCAAAACAAACAAACTTGATAGGAGGTAGATTCATCTTAGACAATTTGGTTCTTGCTTGGAAAATGATTGAATGGGTGCACAAAAAATTCCAAGATGCACTAATTATAAAGCTTGATTTTGATAAGGCCTATGATTACATATGTTGATCTTCATTTTGAATATGTCAATATGGTTAGGCTTTGACTTGAAAATCTAGATAAAATTAATATGTCATTTATGGCTATTAATGGAAGCCACTCATCCCTATTCCCTTTACAAAATGGTTTGCCCTTGCTCCATTCCTATTTGTCTTGGTAGTTATTGCTCTCAATTATCTTTTTCAACATGTGTGTTCCATTAAATTTATTAATGGTATCTTGTTGACACGTGATTCAAAATCCCTCAATTCTCACTTCACAAATGATAGCATGGTATTCATTAAAAATTTGGTTGATGAAGTGACTCACACATTAGATAGATTGAATAATTTTTTATATAATTTCCTGGTCGAAGCTAGTCGTGCATAAGACTATGTTTCTTATGGCTCACTCCAACTCATCACCTTCTTAAATCCCGAGTGCATGGTGTGAAGTGGAACATGGTACTATTAGGTGCCTTAGGATCTCCTTTAGCTCAAGTGTCTCTCAAATAAATTTGTAAATGGTTCTTACCTAAAACTAAGAACAAATTCCAAAATTGGAGTAAGCAATTTTTATCCATGGCTAAGCGAATATTGATTGCCAACAAAATCCTCTCACTCAACCATGTTTACATCTATTCTTGTTGGTTCCCATCTAAAACCGCTACAATTAATTGACCTACATGATCAATAGCTTCCTCTTGACAAATGGGGCAATAAATAAGGACTTCCTACTACTTTGAAGATGCACTACATGGGGCAATAAATAAGGACTTCCTACACTTTGAAGATGCACTACATTCAACCAAAAGATAAATGGGGATTGGGAGTTATAGATCCTCATACTTAGGGCATTTTTCTTACCAAATAATAGATTTTGAGGGCTTTGGATGGAGGGGACCCTTGGAAACATTTGGTTTGACACTACATCCAAATTTCTTCAATTGGTGACTCCCAAACTTGAATCAATTAGAAAGACAAGCTCCTCATTGCCCTTTTCTTAAAAACAAATGAATCTTCTCCATTTGACTCTATTTGGTTAGCTCCACATACCACTTCAAAGAGGTTTTCTTAGTACATATTATCAAATATTGAGTCATGGCTTAAGATTTCTTACCTCTTCCATTTGGTGGAACCACTTAATCTAACAAGAAGGAAAACCCCTTGGCACTATTAAAAACCTTAAGGGTAAGCAAATTTTCAAAAAATCCATTCAATTTTTTCATGACTTGTGGTACAATATGAAGTTTAACTAGAAATATTGGTAGTTGCTTAAGTATCAATTCAATCTATCCCCTTCTAATAAGAATCTACTTCCAAGAATATAACAACTTGTTACACCTAAAATTTCTTGTTTGTTGTCCTCTCCATGCCATGATAACATCTTAAAAATATTTGAAGAAGCCCAACAAGTGAAGCTCCTTATTCTTCATTCTTTTGACCATTTATAGGGAGCTCCTTCCTTCATTCTCTTTGACATCCTAAATCAATATTAAAGTTTGGAGAAGGTGGAATAAACTAAGCTTCCAAATCCAAAAATTCAAATCCAAATCTTGTTCCCAATTAATATTGTGAAACATTATCCACAACAAATTTCCTATTAGTGAATTCATCTCCTTCATCTTCCCCCATCCTATCCCTTCTACCCTAAAAACAAGTCTATCAAGCATGCCTCTTTCCTCTACCCATGCCCATAACCTATGGTACACCCTCTTCTCCACACTCCCCACTATTTTTGCACTGACTTGGTCAAGGAGAACTACAATTATTGGGTTTTCCTCCCTCTCATATGTCATCAATCATATGTGTAGATAAGATATCATTAATTGCCTCTAGAGGTTTTGCTACGTAGTTGTCTTATCTCACACTTTTTTGACCATTCAAATTGAAACATAGATGGTCTTCTTGAGCTTATCCATCCATATCACTAACTTTAATGTGAGATAATTCTTTAGACCAATTCTAACCTTGATAGAACCTTATAGAATTTTCCGAACCCAAATTTAGACTATTGAAAACCAGAGTTAAAATCAACAAGCTTCAAATTGCTAGTCTATAATAGTTTAGTAAACAAACCTAATGGTTGTGCAATAAATGAAATTCAAGATGGTTATACTCTAGGTTTAAAGAATATGTTTACTGAATTTGATAGAAATTAGTTCTTGGTATTTGCCCCTTTCTTTCAACTAAAGGATATTAATAATCATTATATGGATAAGGATGATAAATTTTGGGTTGTTTAGAAAGAAATCATGCCATGGACGAGAAGATGTGTACTTAATCTCTTGTGAAGAAGAAAATCTACTCCATTTTTATGGATTAAGAATTGTTGTTAGTGTACAACAGTGCCTTTTTTAGTTGTGTTTGTTTGTATACGTTCTATCATTTTAGTCATGTTTATTGGTTGTTCTTGTTTTCCCAATTGTGCACCTATAGCTACTTGTAATCTTATTAACTTCAATCCAATTCATATAAATAAATATGAATAATGAATATATCAAGTGGGTTGCCCAAGTATTAAGATTATAAATTTCCACCTATTAGAGAACACCATGGAGAAGGAGTAACTTGGATGAAGCAGCTATTAGGAAATTTTGAGCCTTAGATTAAAACAATAATATGGTAGTGTATATGAAAATAAACTTTCTTTATAGTAGTTGTGTAGGCTAAACTAAGAGAAGAATGGTTTAATCTAAATTTAATGATGACAATTGTTAGTTAATGCATTTTGATATTAAATGTTAAGTTATGAAACTAAATCTAATGGATGTTGATATTTAGTTTTTCTCTTGAAGAATGTATACCATTGATAATGATTTTAGACCTTAGAAAGTATGATCTGTATATTAATAAAATACCTTAGGTCCTACATTTAATATATTTTCTATTTGGAATCAAGTCTATAAGTTAGACCTAGTTCGAAGTAGTGGATTTATCCTCTATTTCTTTATCTAATTATAGACACTAAAAATCATCCAATGCCTACAATGATTCTTTTTTTTATATTGAAAATCAGTGATAAAAGAGAGAGTTTGCATCAGAGTTCCTGGGGACAATGCCTCAACTATAGCATTCAAGTTACATCACATACATCGGATGATAGCAAAAAAGTACAGTTCAGATATGAAACAAAAATAGATAAGTAGGGCCTCAACAATTGGCCAAGCTAAGAAAAAACATGGTTTTGATTTTCCATCCAAGTGGTCCACCCCCTTGGCCCTTCCATCCATACAACATCTCTATTACCATGGAGTTGGAACAACATCTCATCCTACTCAAAAGAGGGTTCCCTGCTATCACGGATCTCCTGCATCAGTTTCTTCAACACTCTTGCAAAGGCAGCCAAGTTCTGGGCGCAGCGCATCCAATCATATCCACATCTCATCTCATCAACGAACATGGTATTTGATCCATTTTCCAAGAAACGCGGCAATTTGTTCCTTTCCAGATCCAAGATGATGGAGATCTGCATAGCAACATTATAAAATGTGAGTCTTCTAAAAGACACAATAAGGGATCTAACCTGTCCTTGAAAACATTCCTCATTCCTAATTTTCCAAATATACCAAATGATATTAGCAGAAAGGATAGACCAAAATTTATTAGAATCCTTATTAAGTCCCTGCATAGATCCAGTAACAACTTCCATAGTGTTCACAAAGTGGGGAATCCAGATCCCAAACAGAAGCCAAACCTCCTTAGCAATAATACAATAAAAAAAGATATGTCGACTGGTTTCAGGTACTTTGCATATGGAGCAGGGATCAGAGGAGAAGGAGTCCCTTCTGAGGGGCAGTCTATCTATAAGCAGAAGCCAAGTGAAGCACTTGATTTTCGGGGCAATGGGCTTCCTCCAAAATTTGGTAAAGATTTTGTGCCACTCGGAGGTGTTGAGGTTCACATATCAAAGGTTATTAAGGTGATGAATAATAGACTCATCAAAGGTGAGAATAGGGTAAATATTCCTAGCCTTAATTGTATGCAATACAGTGCCCCCAGGCCACTTAAAGGAAGTAAACCTATGAGAGTCCACATGGCAGTTTTTCGGGAGACCAAGATTAAGGCAGGCATCTTGAATAAGCCTATATGTGCATTTTTGGGATTGGGGGAGGTCATATCTGGTTTTGAGCTCATCCCAAGAAATGAGATTGTCATCCTCCAGGATGTCCATAAAGCAAGTGATGCCCTTTTGGGCCCAAGACTTGGCAGAACAGCCTTGGGTGAGGGTGAGAGGCTTAGAAGCATGAAGAAGATTCCACCATATAGATCTCTCACCATGGATAGAATCGTTGGTATGAAACTTGGTGTCAGTAAGGAATTTTCTAATAACCTCCCAAACCTTCCAAATAGATTTGAAGACAAAGGTACCTTGTACAACAATGGGGAACTTACCAACAATAATATCAGAGAGGGGGAGGTACTTCAAGGATTTGGCTTTTTTTGGAACAACTCTTTCAATGTTGTATCTAATCAAGACTTTCCAGGGGTCATGTCCTTCAAGTGAATGGAAAATCCACTTGGCCGCCAGAGCTATACCCTGACATCTAAGATCCTTGAGACCAAGCCCACCAAGTTTTTTCTCAATGTGGCACCATTTCCATCTAATGTCATGCATTTTCTTACCCCCCTTCCCATTAGACCACATGAATCGTCTAATAATTTTTTGGATTTTGAAGATCTGGTAGTTGCTAAACATCCAGCTTGAGGAGTAATAAATGTTATAAGATGAAAGGATCTTCTGGAAAACTTGAACTTGCCAGCCAAGGAGAGGAACTTGTTGTTCCATTTGTTAAGCTTATGTTCAATTTTCATCCTAACCCAGACCTACATGTCTCTGAGCGAGAGGGAGACAGAGAAAGGGATGCCAAGGTATCCGACAATCCTATTAGGCCCTCCCCATTGGAAGCCAGAGTGTGGGACCCAGTCAGGGGGACCATCCGTCCATCCCAGGAGGATGGATTTAGAGTGAGATATTTTAGCACCAGAGATAGTACCAAATAGATGGAATTTCTGATTGAGGGCATCAAAATTTTGTTTGGTAAGTTCATGGAACAGAGAATTGTCATCAACAAACTGAATGTTCAAGAGTTGAGAGTCATCAGGTAACCTAAGCCCTTTCACGCTAGGAGACAAGGAATTATCTCTAAGAAGATAGAACAGGGCTTCAAAGGCAATGACAAAGAGAGCATGGGCCAATGGGAAACCTTGCCTTATGGACCGTGATAGCTTGATCGAGGAGGATAGGTCACCATTAACTTCAACAAGCGAAGATGCATCTTGAAAAAGAACTTTAATAGTACTGCAAAATTCATTAGGGAAGCCAAATGCCTTCATCATCATAAGAATAAAATACCATTCAATCTTGTCATGTGCTTTTTCAAAGTCAACAAGGAGCATGGCAGAATTTTGACCCAAGGTTTTGGACCAATCCATAGCCTCCTAGCTGGTAATTAGATTCTCAAGAATATACTTGCCCTTGATGAAGTCAGTTTGGGTGGAGTAAATGAACTTCGGTAAGATATTTTCAAGCCTAATCACCAAGATCTTAGCAAGAATCTTGTAGGAAACGTTAAGGTGATAGGCCTCCAATTCTTTATAAGGGCCTTATCCCCATCTTTAGGGATCAACTTGATGATGCCACAATTGATGTTCTCTCCAAGGGATCCAATGTCAATGGCTTCATTATACATTTCAAGAAGGTCACCACAAATCTAGTCTATGTTAGCTTTATAGAACTCGACAGGGAGTCCATCCGGCCTGGAGGCCTTATCATTCTTAAGGGCATTGATGGCTCTCTCAATTTTCCTAATTGTGATTCTTTGCTTGAGGATAAGGGATTCATCAGGAGAGATTTTAGTGGGGATGAGTTGCGTAATGTTAGCTCTCATAGTTCTGGCATGGTCCGAGTCATCAGAGGTAAACGGGTGTTGATAAAACTTAGCAAAGGCTTCAGTGATGCTGCTTGGATCAAGGATTTCAAGGTCATCAATAATAAGCCTATCTATAGATTCCCTAAAAAATTTCCTTTTGAGAAGGTTAAAGAAGAATTTAGAACCTTTATCTCCAAGTTGAAGCCATTGTTGTCTACTATGGATCATGGCCCCTCTTATCTTAGCCTGTTGGTGACTTATGAGAGCATCTCTTACCTTGGTCAGTTTGGTGGTTAAAGGGATGTTGTGAGGAGATTGTTGTACCTCCTTCTCAATAAGATGCAACTGAGAGGTGAGGGTTTTCTCAATATATCTATAATCTTTGGCTCTTTGTTGACCCACGATTCATAGCAATTTTTTCCAGGCAGGGACACTGTAGTTCCACCTACCGAAGTGTGAGGATAGGTTCATATTTTGTCTGTCCAGAATCCTAATCAATTTAATAGCAGCAAGGGCAGTAGGGTCTTTAAGAAGGCTGGAGTTGAGGATGAATTTTTTACACCCTTTGAAATTGCAGGCAGAGGAGGAAAATAATTTAATCTGGGAGACAATTGGGTGATGATCCAACATAGTAGAAGGTCTAAGATAGATAATGCTACCATTAATATCAGGAACAAAGGAGAAGTAATCTTTGTTAGCATAGAATCAATCCAATCTTGAGTAGATCCAGTTGGGGCCTTTCCGGTAATTGCACCAGGTATGCCAAATGCCATAGTTGTCCTTTTTATTACCAGCAATGGGATCAAATAGATTTTTGAATGTTTTAAGCTTATCCCAATGGGACTTCTCCGTGCCCTTCCAGTCAAACGAGTTGCCCCCAAGTTTGTCAGACTAGGCCTCAATCATATTGAAATCCCCCCCATAATCCAGGGAGTGTCAGGGAGGGATATCAAATATTCCCATAAAAGGATCCTATCTTTATAGTCATTAGGAGTGTATATAGAGAAAACTCCAAACACTTTGTTATCATATTAAGAATAGCCCAAACAACCTAGTTGCAAGGGGATACCCCTGTTTGGGTAACATAATTGGTCCACTTATGATTAATGAGAAGAGCAACCCCACCCTTGCCTGTGGGGTGATCAATAGCAATTTTGACAGAGTCTTTCCAGATGAAGTCAAGATTGACTTCAAGATTAAATCCAATGGTCTTCAGTTCTTGGAGCATAAGAATATCAACATTGTTAACAGAGTTCATGAATGACTTAACAATATGCTTCCTATCAGGGGCTTCCAGTCCCCGTATATTCCATGAGACACAATTCATAAGGAACCATTGGTTATAGGATCCTTGGCCCCCATCGGGCTATTGACAGCAGATTGAGGGGTTGATTATTTCCCCCCTTTCTTTTTATGTGCAGGGCCTTTGTTCTTAAAGCCCATAGGATGACCTTTCTGCCTAGGAATGGAGCTCATCTCAAGAAGGTCAATATCCTCACCTTCATCATTATAATCCATGGGGGAGTCATCATGGTGAAGGTGCGGATAAAGGTCAGGAGCGGCAGTGAGAACCATATTTGGAGAGCATGGGACTTGAGAGCAGAGGGGGTCATCATCAGGCAAGGCAGTGATGACCTCAATGACCTAATCATCCCCAATCTCATTAAGTTTTACTGGTTCAACCGCAGAGCCAATGTTGGAACCATAATTGGCGGTCCCAGAGGTGATTGGTCGTCTGGTAGAGCCTCCTCCAGGATTGGAGTTAACATTGATTTTCTCATCGTTTTCAAAAGCTTTAACGATGGATTTAACCACCGAATTGGTCTGGGATTTACTAGCAGATGACTGCATGGTCATGACATGATCAACAACAGGATAAAGTTTTTTACTTTTATTCTGTTCGGGGGTTTTATTGGTCGCTTTTACTTTTTCAAGGGTGAGTTGTTGAGCGTTTTTTCTTCTGCATTTTCTGGATTTGTTTGTGACCGCCTGGAATTCATCACCATGCTCTTGTTCCAATTGAATCAATGCTTGTGTAACCGGAGAGTGAGGAGGAGGTTCGACATTAAATTGACCCACTATCGGGCGTAAACCATCTTTGGTGGCATTTGAGTCCTTTTTGGTAGCCTCAGGGGAAGATTTAGTAGGGGGATTGGCAGCTTTAGCCCTAGTTTCACCATTATTTTTGTTGCAGTTAATAATAGGGCAATCTTTACGAACGTGCCCTTCTCTTTTACAGAGGAAACACACATTAAGACCCCCGAGAATTTCCACAAGGCGGGAGAAAATCTCACCCTGAATATTCATGTTTAAAACCCTAGGTATGTCTATGCTAGGTTTAATGGAGATGAGCAATCTGGCGTCAAGATTTGCAACCAATCGGGTGGAATAGTCCATCCGAATGACCTTACCGATAGGCTCGAGCATCCGAGGGATGAATTTCCAGAGAAATGGTGGAACATTTTTTACAAGAATCCACCTATGGCGAGATAATGTGAGGATTTCCTCAGAGATAGCCTCAGGAGTCCAGCCTAGGGCTCGAAAAGAGGTCTTACCCACAGACCAATATTTCTTTTTTAGGGCTTCGGTCTGCATTTCATGGTTATGAAAAAAATCACATATAGCCCCTTTTGTATCTGCCTACAGAAGGAAATACAGAGTCCAAGCTTAAGATTCCAATAATTAAAGAACCAGTCGTCCATAAATTTCCTAGGCGAACATTTATCGACATCAATACAAGCAAAGAACACTACAGTAGTTTTAAGTCTATCCTTTTCTAAGGATATCTCATTCAGCATACAATCGTTAGGCATCATGAGGCATGAATCGAGAGCAGAGTTGGAGCCCTTACCCAATGCATGCCCTCCTCCATCTCCAAGGGACGCCACAAACTGAGCTTGTTTGGAAACCTCCAAAGCAGCATTAGAGACGGTATCTCTGTAAGATGCCTTCAGAGACGAAGAAGAGGTATTGAAATTATTACCAGGGCTGGTTGCAAGGTTAGGTTTAGAATGGGACGGTACAATGAATGCATCGTCTGAACAAGGCTCCATATTGAGCCGAGTGATCATAGATAGAAAGACTAATTGCAAGTAAATACTGACATAGCAATAAATTGAAGTTAACTGACTGCGAAAGGAAATAAGGAAGGGTTAATTCAAATCAAACCATGTGGAGGAAGGTATCCTCCTCCACCCAATCAGCTTTGCCACTTGTTAGAGCGTCCGGAAACCAGCTTGTAGTGCGAATGCTGAGATTGTCTCAACGAAGAAAAAACAATGATGCTTTTTACTAATTTTCATCTACATTAAGTAAATAAATTTAATTATTTGATTATTCTAACTTTTTCTCTACCTTTAATTAAATAATTTTATATTATTTAATTACTCTCCTTTTTCTTAGTAATCTAACAATTTTAATTGTTTAATTATTTTGTTTCATTTTCTTTTAGCTGAACAATTGAATAGTTAATTCTAATTATTTAAATCAAGTTTTCTTCTATGATTAAATAAATAAATAAAAAAATTTGAAGTATTCAAAGGTGTTTGAAAATAAATGTTTTAATTATTTATTTTAATTCCCACTTACCTATTTCCTCTCTCCACTTATCTATTTCTTTCTCCGCTTAACTTCATTTTTTACTCCCTCTTTCCTCTATTTCTAGAATGGTAACCTTGGCATGCACATTCACTCATTCAATTCTCTTATGCAATCTCCATCGATGATTGAAAACACAAACATCATAAATTCAATCTCCCTTCTCATTTGAATTCATCCACACTCTTTGAAACTTTAATAATCTCAATCATTATCATTTATTGAGCTTTTATGCTTTTGCACACAACCAAATATGAGATTAAAAACAATACAATTTCACAAAGTGGAGAAAAATATAGGATATGTTTGATTATAAATTTAATAGATAATTATTGATAACTTTCTATATATAGTATGTCTAAAGTCTTAATTGACAAATTGATTGAAAAACATCCATAAATTTCAAACCATTCCATCTTCAAATCCGAAAGATGTGTCACACTCTACACTACTAGTCATATTTTTTTGACCAAAATTTTTATTTTTAAAAATATAAAAAATTCATAGTAAAAAATTCCTAACTAATTATAATTTATTTATAAAAATACATGTGTCACATCCGAACGTGTCATTTATTTATATTTAAGATTCTTTTCTTTTGCTCATACTTAGATTGGTTGGAATGACACCTACATTTCTTTTCAAAAGTTTTAGTATTACTTCATTAAAAATTTTAATTTTCACTAATAATTTTTTTCAAAAAATATATCTTAGAAGCTATGTCCAATTTTCTACAAATTTTAGTATTGCTTCATTAAAAGTTTTAATTTTCACTAATAATTTTTTTCAAAAAATATATCTTAGAAGCTATGTCCAATTTTCTACAAATTTTATTCCTACATATTTGTTTAAATGTGTTAAAATTTTTAAATTTATTATTTAACATTTTCATTGCCACTTAGAGGTAGGGTTTAGTCTATCATGATCCTATACTCACATGCAACATGATATAATATTTGCCTCCTTATAACTACATTGTAAACTAGTATTTTTCCTTCAAATTGCCTTTGAATTGTGCTAACCTTAAAATGGTACAGTGACAACATGAAATCAATCTTGCCAAAAATAAATTTCCAAAATGAACATCTTGCTAGAGGAGATAATCAAGATAGTTGAGAGAACTCCCTTTTATCTATGACGAGTTAGGGTGAACGAAAATGAGGACTAATTTATTTGATGCTCAACCAAAATATTTATAAATTTTCTCACGATATATTAAGTCTTTAAGCTATTTAATAATATCACTAAGAAACATACTTGAGTCTTCACAATATGCGACCTACGAATTCCATAGTTTTGGCTTTTTAAAGTGTGTTAAGGCTATATGCCAAATATTTGGTAAAAAGATAAATAAGTGCTTTCTAGTGCCATGGTGAAGCTTAGAAACAAAAACAATGAGCACCCTCCAATACTATAACATATAACATAAGCAACATATAACACATAACTTGCCTTAAAATATTTGAGTACCTCTTTAATTTTTAATGTTGACTTGCCTTAAAGTATTTGAGTACCTCTTAATTGTAATGTTGTGAAAAACTATTATAATTTTGTAAAGAGAACCGTAACATATAACTTGTGTTAAATTAAGTCATACCATATAACATAGTAGTCAATGATTATATATGTGAAGATAGTGATGACCTAATTGTGTCTTGGCAAAATTCTTGCACTACTTTAGAGAATAGTGTTAATTATGTCATCTATGTACCTTTTAGTCCAACATATTAATTATCAATTATAAACCCATATGATATTTCCTCAGCGCTTATCATCTATATAGCTTTAGTCCATCATATTAACTATGGATCATAAACCCATATGATAATTCCTTGATGCCTCAAAAATATTGTGTAATAAAGACCTCGATTAAATTCTTCATTTAAAGTTATAGGGCAAGATGCAGTGATATACCAGAAATCAAGTTCATCCTTAGCTCCACAAAGATACGTTCTTCTGTATTAGAAATTTTGCAATGCAAGCAAAAAACGCACAAGAATTTTATTCATTTTACTTTTTATTTACTTGGTGGAGGAATGAGGATGGTAGAGCCTCATCTCCGTTTAGAGTAGACAGAGAAAACAGAGAACTTCAGACGACGCTCTCTGCATAAAATCATTCCATCACTGGTTTGATCTTCCCCTTTCATATTCTTGTCGACGTGGGGGCAGAATGAGGAACTCATGCTCTCTATTCCACCTCAGTTCATGAGCTTCTCTCCTTGAAATGTTGTACGCATGCATCACAACCTCCTGAGGCATCCCCTTCAGCACCGAATTTCTTCCAGTGAAGCTCGACCGGATTGGACTGCACATCAATCAATCACAACCCTCATACACTTTTCCTAGTAATGTTGCATTTCAGAAGTGAAATACTGAAATTGAACTCACCTGTGGCTTGTGGTGAAGGCAATCCACTCGAAGCCCTGGTCACCGGCCCTCTTCACCACGGCATAAAACTGAGGAATGACGAGGAACTGGCCTTCCTGAACTCTTGCATCGAACACCCTTTCTCCTCTGTTATCCGCAACCTGAATTCGGGCATCGCCTCTGGTGGCGTACAATATTGCGTGACACGAAAGCCATGATGGTGCAAACATTGCTCTCTGCAAAATTGTTCAAGTTAAACATCAGAATTTGACTGGTTTGAACTTAGAAAACAACCCAATTAAGCATTTTTAACAGAAATGAGGAATGGTGGAATTTTATTTTGACATACAGGGCGGAGAACGCCTCTCTCGGCTGCCAAGTTTAAGTGAGTGAGCGCGCGGAGTTTGAAGCGGTTTATTGTGTTCAGTCGCCCCCCATCTCTTACAAACACGTCTGCATCTTCTGGGCGGTCGGCATTGTGGAGCAAACGCATGTTGCAGAACAGTTGGACAAGTCCGTTTTTCGTCGAAGGTAAATCATCCTCTGTGTCTTCCTCATTAAGGGAAACATTTTGCCCAGGTCGTCTTCGATGTTGTTCAGTGACCCTGATGATCGGGCCTCTTCCTTCGTTGTTCTCTTGCAGGTTCATAACTGTGGTCTTTCTCACTCCAAAAGCCTCCGCCAGCATGTTCGTATCAAAACCTGCCAGCATATTGCCTCCATAGTTCCTTCCCTCTCCTAATCTTTCTCTTCTCTCCCGAGTTGCAGAGGATCCCGCCAAAAAGAAGGGCTGTGTCCGTCCATTCAAACAGTTCATATATTTAGTCCAATTCCAGAACAGAGAGCAAAGAAACAGAGAACAGAATGAAATGGGTAGTGGGTAGTGTAATATATTTAGTCCCTTTTCAAGAATAGAGAACAAAGAAACAGGGAACAGAATGAAGTGGGTAGTGTTATACATTTAGTCTCCTTTCGTGAACAGAGATCAAAGAAACAGAGAGCATAATGAATTGGGTAGTGGGTAGTGTAACATATTTAGGTCTTTTTCAAGGACCGAGACCAAAATTAGCAGAATTGGGTGGTGGATAGTGTAGTAGAATTAGCCCTTTTTCAAAACCAGAGAGAGGGCAAAGAAACAGAAAACAGAATGAATCTGGTACTTGCAGTGGGTGGTCTAATATTTTTAGACATTTTTCAAGAACAGAGAACAGAGATCGTAATGAATTGGGTAGTGGGCGGTGTAACATATTTAGCCCTTTTTCAAGAACCGAGATCAAAATTAACAGAATTGGGTAGTGGATAGTATAATATATTTAGCCCTTTCATAAACAGAGACGGCAAAGAAAGGGAGAACAGAATGGATTGAGCAAAGAAACAGAGAAAAGAATGAATTTGGTAGTGGGTGGTGTAATATATTTAGTCCTTTTTCAAGAATAGAGAGCAGAGAAACAGAGAATATAATAAATTGGGTAGTGGGTAGTGTAATATATTTAGTCTTTTTCAAAAACAGAGAGGAAAGAAATGTAGAACAGAATAAATTGGTAGTGATTAGTGTAATACATATAGTCCATTTTCAAGAACAGAGAGGAAAGAACAGAGAACAGAATGGATTGGGTAGTGGGTAATGTAATATGTTTAGTCCTGTTTCAAGAACAGCGAGCAAGGAAACACAGAACAGCATGAATTGGGTAGTGGGTAATGTAATATGTTTAGTCCTTTTTTCAAAAAGGGAGAGCAAGGAAACAGAGAATAGCATGAATTGGGTATTGGGTAATGTAATATATTTAGTCCTTTTTCAAGAACAGAGAGCAAGGAAACAGAGAACAGCATGAATTGGGCGGTAGGCAGTTTAATATGTTTAGTCCTTTTTCAAGAATAGGGAGCAAAGAAACATAGCACAGAATGAATTGGGTCGTGAGTAGTTTAATACATTTAGTCCTTTTTCAAGAACAGTGAGGAAGAAAACAGAGAACAGAATGAATTGGGTAGTATATTTAGTCCTTCTTCAAGAACAGAGAGCAAGGTAACAGAGAACAGAATGAATTGGGTCCTTCTTCAAGAACAGAGAGCAAAGAAACAGAGAACAGAATGGATTGGTTAGGGTTAGTTAGTGGGTAGTGTAATATATTTAGTTCTTTTAGAAGAACAGAGAGGAATCGAACAGAGAGCAAAATGAATTGGGTAGTGGGTAGCGCTGCTTACGCGGTATGTCTTGTCAAGCTGATTTTGATAGTTGGATGAGTCGGCAATGGCCACAATTCGAAGGGGCTTGTCACCATCGTTGAACCACCAATATGCTGCTCCTGCAAAAATGGCTACCACGTCTCCTCTCCTCACTCGCCTCACCTTCTGAGAGCTTTCGTCCCTGGCACACTCCTGCTCACGCCTGCTCCTCTCTTTTTCACTTCCCCTTTCTTCTTCTTCTTCTCCTTCTTCTTGTCCTGATCCTCTTCTCCTTCGTTGGCACTCACCTTGCCCTGCTCCAAATGGAGGCCGCCTGAAAGTTTCAGGGCACCCGGGGAAAACCACCCCCAGCCTACCCTCACCTGAGCAATGACCAGAAAAAAGAGAGGAATTTCATCAAGGTATTTGGCTATAATAGACATAAGAGAAAAGAATATGTCATTGTCAATACAGCTGCTGAATTGTCAGTAATGATTAAAAATTATGCACCCAAATGAATTGCAGTCTTCCCAGACTTAAACAACTACTATTTGAAATTGGGTTTTCCGCATAAACTCACAGACTACCCTCACCTGAGCAATCAAAAGAAAAAAAATGAAAAATTTAATCTATTTAGGTCTCCCACATAAAGTCACAGACTATTTATTGTCAACCATATCTCACTTACCCTCAACAATATACACCAGTTCAGGGGTGTTTTGGAATCTGGGCACCGAAAGCCCATCTCTTTCAATGGTCTCTCTGATTATCTCAACACCTGCACAGTCCAATTCATCATTGTCCTGTCTGGTGGAGAGCTCAATGGTGCCAGCTTCCGATCTGATTCTCTCATAGGGTTGCTGAGCACGCAGATGGTGCCCTCTGCATGATTGTTGTTGCTGCTGCCGCCTCCTCTGCTGTTGCTGTTGCTGGCCATTAACCATCTCAGAACACGACCAAGTGCATAGCAAGAGCATTGCCATTATGAGGGATGCTCTCATATTTCTCTCCATTTATCTCCTAAGCTATACTACGACTGTGGTGAGTGATGGCTGGTTTGCCCATTTTTATAGCATGGTGGTGGCGATATAATTGAGGCCAGTCTAATGGTGGAGACAAATGGATTCAGAATGAGGAGAAATAAAACAAATATTGGTTTTAGGCTGTCAATGTTGGGCACCAGGCACTGCTTCGTGTGATGCGGCTACTCAACAAGGCCTCTTTCACAATAGGATTGATTTACAACTCATCTTCTCCCTGGTCTTGTCATTTTTCAAAGAGCGTAAATACTGCTGAGGTATTGGCGAATAAGATTCTCCCGCTTTCGTTTCCGAATCGCCATTTTTTTACGTTTTCCTTGGAGTGCACAAATGCAACACTATATACCAATGACACACGTTGAATACCTCGGATTTTGGAAACAAAAAACTAAATAGTAAGAAACGTTTGATTTTGATAAAGCTAAAATGGTCGGGGGTAACAATGGTATTATAATGTTAACCCACCAGATGAGGTGCAATGATTAGCACTAGTATCTAAATGAGGTATATGTCGATAGTAATTTATATAATTATAAATTTGACAGAGGGTTTATAATTGAATGTATAAATACTTTATCAAAATTAGGTTATAGTTGTTGAAGTCATCTCAAATGTAAAATATTTGTCCTTCCTATTGACATATGACTTACTTAAAATAGAATTCTTGTGTCGGAAAGGGAATCTAGATAATCTTATGTGATATCATCTTATATTATAATTATTTTTATTATATTTTCATTATGAACTTGTATTTATCATTAATATTATTTTATTATTGTATTATCTTATGCTATCTTGCTATAAAAGACATAACAAACATAAAATCCATGCAATAGCCTCAAACAATATCCTGTAGCAACTTGAGCTATAAATACCATTTCTTATCTTATGGCAATTTTATGCTGGGGCAACTCAAAAAGAAATGGATTTCCACCATCTTCAATTTTCAAACAAAATAGTTATTCAAGGTTCGAGATAGAAAGTCTATTCGGTTGATTGATTAAAATTTTATGTCTCATGGTCACTCTTGCTTCAGACTAAACATAGAGAAGTAGTACATAAGGAAGATCTCTATTGGGGACTAATGAACAAAGTGGGGACAAGGTATTTGAATTCATTCCCAGACCATGATCTAGATGCTAAGGATAATGAAGACAATAACTATATGTTGAACAATCTTATCTAAGGTGTTTCTCATGATACTTATGGTCAATGACTCAATATATAGGTATCAACATGGTCTAGCTTAAGGAATTGGCATAGTTCTAGAATCTCTAGCTAACCTAGGCAACCTGTCGGGGTATTTGGCCTCTATTTATGTAATAACCCACCCATAATTAACTCAACAATTCTTCGAGATTAAATCAATTTTATAAAAGCATTTCACTCATCATCCCTATAGGGGTTTACTATAGTTTAACTCAGCGAATGAAAGATTGTTTTAGAATTATCTTATTAAATTATTGATCCAAGGGGGATTACTCATCCCTTGGATTTTAACTTCCAAGTGTCCCTTATTACTCCCCGATGATTTATAGGGATGATGCCACAGACGTCGTTGATGTAGCTTTATTAGGCGTTAAGTGCAGTAATTCAACACGACGACATTACCCATAAGTGTGACCCAGAGGCATCGTATATACCGAACGCTACTAGGTTTTGGTTTCCCAACTTCCTTTATTTAATTTTCTAACTTATGATAAACATCATGCTTGAAAAATAATTATGAATTGAACACGTATAATTAGACATTGCAAAGCTCAATTAATTGAAATAACTACTTGATGAATTACATGGAATAAAAACCATAACTAACATTATTTATTATTCAAAACTTGAAATATAACTTTCCATAATAATAACGATTAGGAAACTTGCATAATAATATTTAAACATGAAACTTGCATGGAGATGGAAATGCCAATAAATGTAATCAATGTAAAGCAATTTGCATGAGGCGAAGGTAGGGTAAGTTACATGCGAGAATATTGCTTATAAAGCCACTAATCCCAAAATAGAATTTAGCTTCAAGTCATTTAATATGGATTAATTGCTAAGTGGATATTAAGAGGATCTAAGTATAATTTAATTTACAATTTATAAATTTGTTAAAACTAGTTATAAATCTAAAAATTACCTAAGTTCAATTTTTTTATTAAACTAAAATTTATATATATAAAAAGAAAGAATTTAAATAAACTAAAATTTTATACATATATAAATTTTTTTTAAAAAAAAAATTAACATTGCCTTGGATTTAAAGTTTGATTGGCATTAACAAAGGCCAAGTGGGAGTGGGACCCCATAGGTCCCCTCCACTACCCTGCGGCCACTGCCATAGTAGTGACCGCAAGCTAGTGGGGGGTACCGTTACGGTACCACTCCCCTGCGGAGTATTAACTCCGTTCCCCACCTGCGAGCCAATACGTACGGAGTACTATATCATACCAGAATAAAAATTAATTACTTCGCATAAATTTATTAATACCTTATGCATATATATATATAGTTTCATTCCAGAATTTTAAATTGTATAAAAGGAGAATATATAAACAGGTATGTGTATATAAGAAAATATTAATGTAAGAGTGAAAATAACAATTCAATTCTAGGGATGAAAGTGTAACAGAGAAATAAAATAAACAGAGAATAATTTGCTCCAGATTATCAAGAAGTAGGCAGATGTTTATACAAAGCTCACACAGGGGGATTGATATTTTATTTCCAGTATTCACAAGGAGATTGTTTATTTCTAGTATTCATACGAAGATTGTTTATTCAACTAATATTCACAGAGAGATCTTGTTCAACTCACAGGGAGATTTATTTAACTAATAATCACAGAGAGATTAAAGAATGAGATTCAGATTTCCATTCGAAGAACTAGAGAAATGAATTAGAGGGAAGAAATAAAGATTCAAATCACACAGGAAATAATTTTAATCTCAGAAAAAGAGATTTTAAACAAATAAAGGAATATGATTTTTTTTTTTTTTTTGCTAAAATCTTTGGAAAAAAAAGCAAGATCATGTGCATATTTTCTTAAGGGAAATAAAATAAATAAATAAACTATCTTTTACATGCACTATATGAAAGCATTATCATTATTATTTATCCCTAAATAAAAGATTTACAATCTAATATAAGAAAGAAAAAAAAATTCTTTATATAAAGGAAGATCTATAACTATATTTTTGATATTACGAACTCCTCATAAGTGAATGTGAAATAACAAGGAGAGAACCTAGTTTATCAAGCTTGATGTTGAATCCACTAGCTATCCTTATGATCCTTTCTTGCAACTTGAGAGAAATCCTTCAAACAACAACTTAAAATTCCTGCAACGAAAATAAGACTATCGAAGAAGATCTACTTCTAAAACTTGGGAAATTTCCTTCAAAACATAATCAACTCCCTTCTTTGAAACTTGCATACAATTTTATAAGAAAATTCCCTCCATTCCACTATCTAGAAAATTTAATTAAAAAAGAGATTCTTTGCCAATATTGGACTCATGCAAATTGATTAAACTTAGTGGGGGAGTTACATGCAAGGTGGTGGATATTCCTCTAGAAGCTTCTTATTCTTCCTACAACATATGCCATAATTGGGAGTGAAAAATAAATAAATAAAAATAATGTATATTCTCCAAGTGTGTGTGTGTGTGTGTATTATTATTTTCATTCTTTTCATAACATTTATTCAATCATTTAAATAGCTTATCCAAAAATATAATAGAATTGTATTTAAATCAAAAGGTGATAAAGGAGGGTTGTGACATCCTCCCCCCCCTTAGTTTGTGCATCGTCTCGATGCACTTATTGAATGCAATCAAAAGAGTCTATAGTTCATGATTAAAACAAAAATGGAAACAACTGCTACATATCCTTAGTATCCTCCCACATGGCATTCTTTTCATCATACTGATTCCATTGTACTTTGCATTGATCAACCTCGCTGTTGCGCAATTGGCACTGGCGCCTCTCCAAGATTTTGAATGGCTCTATCATTATTCCTCTAATTTCCTGGACCTGTAAAGCATCCCAATTCAAAATGTGTTTCTCATCAGATACATACTTTTTAAGAAGTGATACATGGAAGACATCATGGATTCGGCTCAACTGGGGAGGTAAGGCCAACCGGTATGCAACTGGATTAATCCTTTCCAATATTTCAAAGGGTCCAACATAACAAGGTGCAAGCTTAGTCTTTTTCCCAAATCTTATGGAACTCTTGTGTGGCCTAACCCTTAGGAAGACTTTCTCTCCCACCTCAAACTCCCTTGGTGTCCTGTTTTTGTCTGCATAACTTTTCTACCTATCTAAGGCTTCCTTCAATCTCTACCTAATTTCCTTAGTTTTCCTTTCCATTTCCTTCAAAATATCTGGTCCAACAATTGCTCTATCTTCAAGAATATCCCAACTCAAAGGTGTTTGACACTATCTACCATACAATGCTTCAAAAGGTGCCATTCCCAAATATGTTTGATATGTATTATTGTAAGCAAACTCTACCAGAGGTAGGTACTCTTCCCATTTCTTCTGTTGGTCCATGCAGTACATGCAAAATAGGTCTTCCATAATCTGATTTGTCCTTTCTGTCTGACCGTCGGTTTCAGGATGGTATGCAGTGCTAAAATTTAGTTGAGTTCCTAGAGCTGACTGAAGAGCTGTCCAAAACCTTGAAGTGAATCTAGCATCTCTATCTAATATGATTTTCTCTGGTATTCCATGCAACCTAAATATTTCCTTAACAAAATGCCTAGCCAAGGTAGGTGCATCATCTGTCAAGTTTCCTGGTATAAAGTGTGCCACCTTAGTGAGTTTGTCAATTACCACCATTATTGTATCATGTCTAGAAGGTGACGTGGGTAACCCTTGCACAAAATCCATGAGAATAATTTGCCACTTGTGTTGAGGTACATCATGTAATTGTAACAATCCAGCTAGATGTCTATGTTCTGCCTTTACTCTTTGACACTCCAAATATTTAGCCACATACTTGACTATGTCATTCTTCATCCCTTGCCAAAAGTATAACTTCTTTAGATCTGCATAAAGTTTGTTAACTCCCAGGTGCCCTGAATAAGGGGCATTGTGAGCCTATGACAAGACTACTTCCCTTAAGTCTCCTGAATTAGGAATATAGATTCTATTATTGTATCTAAGCAACCCATCCTCATCCAATGTATATCCTTCAACCTTAGAATCGGTTGGATCGTGTTCTAAAGTCAATTTGACTTGCTCATACCATGGGTCATGTTCCTACTCATCCATTACTTATCTTTTGAAAGAAGTTTTGAATGTTGCTATAGTCATCAAGTGTCTCCTCCTACTTAAAGCATCTGCCACCCTATTTTCCTTCCCCTTAATATATTCAATTTCAAAATCATATTCACTTAGAAACTCTAACCACCTTCTTTGTCTAGCATTTAAGTGGGGTTGGGTAAAGATGTACTTTAGTCCTTGGTTATATGTCTTTAACTCAAAGGGCTTCCCTAGCAAGAAGTGTCTCCATTTCTATAGGGCATGCACAATCACTGCTAACTCTAAGTTGTGGGGTGCATAATTAAATTCATGAGTCTTTAGCTTTCTGGATTCGTAAGCTACTACCCCTTCATCTTGGACAAGTACTCCTCCTAAACCTTCAATAGAAGCATCAGTTACGACTGTGAAGTGTCCATTCGGATCTGGTACTTTTAGAATGGGTGCTAAAGTTAGTTTTCCCTTCAAGATTTGGAATGCCTTATCACTTTGTTCCGTCCACACAAACCTTTTACCCTTCCTTTTTAATGAGGTGATGGGGTTTGCTATCTTAGAGAATCCTTCCACAAACCTCCTATAGTAACCTACTAGCCCCATAAAGCTTCTTACCTCTGAAACATTTTTAGGGATCGACCATTCTACTATTGCCTTTATCTTATCTGGATCGACTACTATTCCTTCCTTTGATATTATATGCCTAAGGTAGTGAATCTTTCCCTCGAAGAAGGCACATTTTGACAATTTCCCATGTAACTTATGTTCTCTCAACCTTTGCAAAATAATTTATAGGTGTACTAAATGTTCCTCCTCATTCCTAGAGTAAATCAATATGTCATCCAGAAATACCAAAACAAATTAATCCAGGTAGTCATGGAGTACACTATTCATTAGGTTCATAAATGCAGCTGGGGTGTTGGTTACACCAAAAGAAACTACTGTGAATTCATAATGCCCATATCTAGTCCTGAAAGCTGTCTTCAGAATGTCTTCCTCCTTAGTTCTGAGTTGATGGTACCTTGATCGGAGGTCTATCTTTGAGAAAGCTGCTGCTCCTTTCATTTGGTCAAAAAGATCCTCTATGCAAGGTAAGGGATACCTATTCTTTATTGTGACTTTGTTCAACATCCTATAGTCAATGCATAGTCTTAAGGTTCCATCCTTTTTCTTAACAAACAAGACTGGCGCTCCCCATGGTGATACACTTGGCCTTATTAATCCCTTAGCTAAGAGTTCCTCTAATTGCATCTTGAGTTCTTGCAATTCAGTTGTGTTCATTCGGTAAGGTGCCCTTGATACTAGTTCAGCTCCTGGTAGTACTTCGATAGAAAAGTCAAACTTCCTTTTAGGGGGCAAGCCAGGTAATTCTTCTGGAAAAACATCCTTGAATTCTTTTAAGAAAGGGGTATTTTCAAAGGTTGGTGTATTTTCCTCTTTTCCTTCATCAATTTCAACCATATAGATTTGGCCTCCTCTTCTTCTTTTCTTTTTTAATTGCATGGCTGGTATGGTTTCTATATTAATGGGATTAAACTTTCCTTGGATTTTGACCCTTCTTCCTCCATCATCCAAACATTCAACAACTTTATTATAGCAAACTACATTAGCTTGATGGTCTGTTAACCAACTCATTCCAATAATTATGTCATATAATCCTAGGGGTGCCACATAGAGATCTACCCTTGTTTCAAACTCAAGAAATTGTACCCTTGCCCTCGGCAAACACTTAGTTACTTCCCTAGTTGCCTTATCCCCATATTGAACCATCCATGATGACTCCATTTGATTAACTTTAAATGCATATTTGCTTACTAATTCAGATGAGATGAAACATTCAGATGACCCACTGTCAATTAGAATTGAAATTGGTTGTTCAAATAGTGTACCTGTAGTTTCCACGGGAACATTCTGGTATCTTCCTCTTCGGTTCCTAACTGTTGCATGAATCCTTTATTGGGGCCCTTGTTGGGGTTGATTGGCCTTAATCCGTCCTTGCATCTTGTGACACTCTCTAGCAAAATGGTTTCCCCCACACATGAAGCATCCACCTGGAGGACCCCTCCTACTTTGATTCCTAAGGAAATCATTCCTTGTTTCATTGGCCTTGGGTGGATAAGTTATCCTATTTTGCTGGTCATTCTTGTTATAGTTGCCTATGTTATTATTGCCTCGGTTATTATTATTATTTCCATTCCTCTGATATTGATTAGGAGGTGGCCTTCTTTCGGAAGAATTATTCCTTTGACCTTTGTTGAAGTTAGTGTTCCCATTGAATTCCTGCTTCCTTTTAAATGAGTGGTTCCCATTATAGTTCTGCCCTGCTAGTGTTTGAATCTTCCTCTCTTGCCTTAGGGACTTTTCAAGTACTTCGTTCATGTTTTTGGGTCCATGCATGTCAACCTCTGCCCCTATGCTGGTATTTAGCCCCAAAATGAACTTCTTTTCTTGGCCTTCTTCATCTTTCTAGTACATAGGTACATATTTAAGCAACTTGGCGAACTTATCCCAATATTGTTGAACGGATAGGGGCCCTTGACGTAGATTATGGAATTCTGTCACCTTCTCATCAAAGAACAATTGAGGGAGCCACCTCTCTCGGAAGTGGTGAACAAATTGATCCCATGTGACCATTTCCCTGTTATACCCATTTTGTTCCTTGGTGTTGGTCCACCAACTAGCTGCCTCCCCTGTGAGTTGATAGGAACCCTATAAGGCTTTGGTTGTTTCGCTAAAATCTCTTAGTTCAAAATAATTTTCCATTTCATTTAACCAATTCTCAGCTCCTTCACCAATTTGCCTCCCATCGAACTTAGGAGGGGTGATTTTCTTTAGATACTTGGAGAGTTCCAATATGTTATTTTCTTTTCTATTACTCATCATATTCCCTTGATTGCTACCAAGGTTTCCATTTTCAGTACCACTTCAATTTTCAAAGTCATTTTGCCTTGCCCTAAGGTCCAACATTGATTGTTCCAAGAATTTGATTTTATCTCTTTGCTCGGTTAGAAGGTTGATTATAGCCTCGACCCCATGTTCATTATTTCTTGGGTTATGTTGATCCCCTTCATGGTCTTCCTCATGGTTTTCTTCATGGTTTTCCTCACGGTTTTCTTCCCTTTGACTCCTAGTGGTAGTACATCTTCCATTACCCCTTCCTCTTCCTCTAGCCATTCTAGGTTTTTACCTGAAAGTTAAATTATGTAGTTAGTTCTTGATTTAAGATTTTAAATTTAATTTCTATCATTGCAAAACATTCCCTTAGTTGTGTAAATTGAAGTGAGCACAAGGCCTAGAGTTGAACCTTTGCTCTGATACCACATGTAATAACCCACCCATAATTAACTCAACAATTCTTCAAGATTAAATTAATTTTATAAAATCATTTCACTCATCATCCCTATAGGGGTTTACTATAGTTTAACTCAGCAAATGAAAGATCGTTTTAGAATTATCTTATTAAATTATCGATCCAAGGGGGATTACCAGCCCCTTGGATTTTAACTTCCAAGTGTCCCTTATTACTCCCCGATGATTTATAGGGACAATGCCACAGACATCGTTGTTGTAGCTTTATTAGGCGTTAAGTGCAGTAGTTCAACACGACGGCATTACCCGTAAGCGTGACCCAGAGGCACTGTATATACCGAATGCTACTAGGTTTTGGTTTCCCAACTTCCTTTATTTAATTTTCTAACTTATGATAAACATCATGCTTGAAAAATAATTATGAATTGAACACGTATAATTAGACATTGCAAAGCTCAATTAATTGAAATAACTACTTGATGAATTACAGGGAATAAAAACCATAACTAACATTATTTATTATTCAAAACTTGAAATATAACTTTGCATAATAATAACGATTAGGAAACTTGCATTATAATATTTAAACGTGAAACTTGCATGGAGATGGAAACGCCAATAAATGTAATCAATGTAAAGCAATTTGCATGAGGCGAAGGTAGGGTAAGTTACATGCGAGAATATCGCTTATAAAGCCACTAATCCCAAAATAGAATTTAGCTTCAAGTCATTTAATATGGATTAATTGCTAAGTGGATCTTAAGAGGATATAAGTATAATTTTAATTACAATTTAAAAATTTGTTAAAACTAGTTATAAATCTAAAAATTACCTAAGTTCAATTTTTTTATTAAACTAAAATTTATATATATAAAAAGAAAGAATTTAAATAAACTAAAATTTTATACATATATAAATTTTTTTTAAAAAAAAAATTAACATTGCCTTGGATTTAAAGTTTGATTGGCATTAACAAAGGCCAAGTGGGAGTGGGACCCCACGGGTCCCCTCCACTAACCTGCGACCACTGCCACAATAGTGACTGCAAGCTAGTGGGGGGTATCGTTATGGTACCACTCCCCTGCGGAGTATTAATTCCGTTCCCCACAAGCAAGCCGATACGTACAGAGTACTATACTGTGCCAGAATAAAAATTAATTACTTCGTATAAATTTATTAATACCTTATGCATATATATATATGTATAGTTTCATTCCAGAATATTAAATTGTATAAAAGGAGAATACATAAACAGGTATGTGTATATAAGAAAATATTAATGTAAGAGTGAGAATAACAATTCAATTCCAGGGATGAAAGTGTAACAGAGAAATAAAATAAACATAGAATAATTTGCTCCAGATTATCAAGAAGTAGGCAGATGTTTATACAAAGCTCACACAGGGGGATTGAGAGTTTATTTCCAGTATTCACAGGGCCAGTATTCATAGGAAGATTGTTTATTCAACTAATATTCATAGAGAGATCTTGTTCAACTCACAGGGAGATTTATTTAATTAATAATCACAGAGAGATTAAAGAATGAGATTCAGATTTCCATTCGAAGAACTAGAGAAATGAATTAGAGGGAAGAAATAAAGATTCAAATCACACAGGGAAGAATTTTAATCTCAGAAAAAGAGATTTTAAACAAATAAAGGAATATGAATTTTTTTTTTTTGCTAAAATCTTTGGAAAAAAAAGCAAGATCATGTGCATATTTTCTTAAGGGAAATAAAATAAATAAATAAACTATCTTTTACATGCACTATATGAAAGCATTATCATTATTATTTATCCCTAAATAAAAGATTTACAATCTAATATAAAAAATAAAAATAAAAAAATTCTTTATATAAAGGAAGATCTATAACTATATTTTTGATATTACGAATTCCTCATAAGTGAATGTGAAATAACAAGGAGAGAACCTGGTTTATTGAGCTTGATGTTGAATCCACTAGCTATCCTTATGATCCTTTCTTGCAACTTGAGAGAAATCCTTCAAACAACAACTTAAAATTCCTGCAACGAAAATGAGACTACCAAAGAAGATCTACTTCTAAAACTTGGGAAATTTCCTTCAAAACATAATCAACTCCCTTCTTTGAAACTTGCATACAATTTTATAAGAAAATTCCCTCCATTCCACTATCTAGAAAATTTAATTAAAAAGGGGATTCTTTTCCAATATTGGACTCATGCAAATTGACTAAACTTAGTGGGGGAGTTACATGCAAGGTGGTGGAGATTCCTCTAGAAGCTTCTTATTCTTCCTACAACATGTGCCATAATTGGGAGTGAAAAATAAATAAATAAAAATAATGTATATTCTCCAAGTGTGTGTGTGTATTATTATTTTCATTCTTTTTATAACATTTATTCAATCATTTAAATAGCTTATCCAAAAATATAATAGAATTGTATTTAAATCAAAAGGTGATAAAGGAGGGTTGTGACAATTTAGGACGGTATAAGCCCCCATAGTTACTCAATAAAGTTTCATTCTAGAATGCTAATCTTATACTTAATCCTAACACTAACTCTATTCTAGTTATATTTGCTAAGATTTACATTAGGTTAAGGATTGTAATTCAATTCATAAAAGATGGTAATTAGATATTGTAAAAGTAAATTTATAAATTTTCTAATCATTTTTTAATGTAAAATAAAATTTAAAGTATTTAAATTTTTAATATTTCTAATAATTTTTTAAAATTTTATTATAATACTAATTATAACTCTAATTGAGCTATAAAACTAACCCAAACCATAATCTAAGTTAAATAGGGATAGCAAACAAGAGAAAGCGAGGGAAAGATGAAGAGTAAGAAAGAGAGAGGAAATTCAAAATTTAATTTTATGAAATACCAAAAACACAATTAAAATAGAAAAAGAATATCATTTATCACTTTAAATAATTTAAATTAGTTGTCAATTTAAAAATTAGTAAAATTAAATTAAATTACTATACAATCAAATTTAAGTTAAATTTTAATGAAATTAAGAAAAAACATAATTAAAATAGAAAGATCAATGATATTTATTACTTTAAATAATGTGAATTACCTTTCAATTCAAAAAATATATAAAATTATTACAACTATTTTATGTATTTATGCATATAATATTTAAAAACAATTTCAAATTAATTTAAAAACTTTTTAAATATAATTATATATCTTAAGTTTAATTATAATTTATAAAGCTTCTGACTTTTCTACACTCATCAATAATTTTTTTATCTTTTTATGAATTTTAAATAGTGAATAAATTATTTTAAATATATAAATTTTGTTCATTTTTAAATTAATTAATTTCTCTCTGCATATCTATTGATCTAATTTTTTACACATTAATGCCCTTAACTATTTAATTGAAACTGTTGATTTGGGTATCATTATTATGTATATGCTGGTAAGTCCTCTAGTACAACAGTAAATGGGAAATGTGACTTCAACCTCACTCCCGCATTTAAACTAGCAATGACTTTTGTCAACATTAATTGGCTAAGGATATAAGGTATTTAATTTTGTGACTTATATTTCCTTGGGCTGTAACAATTTGTGACGAAAACACTGACGAGAAATAAGAAAAAGAATGACAAACAAAACAGTGAAAAAGGAAAGATGAAATTTCTGATAAAATTTATTACGACAATTGCATTTAAACTAGCAACGACTTTCGTCAACGTTAATTGGCTAAGGATATGAGGTATTTAATTTTGTGACTTATATTTCCTTGGGCTGTAACGATTTGTGGCGAAAACACTGACGAGAAATTAGAAAAAGAATGACAAACAAAACGGTGAAAAAGGAAAGATGAAATTTTCGATAAAATTTATTACGACAATTACATTTAAACTAGCAATGACTTTCGTCAACGTTAATTGGCTAAGGATATGAGGTATTTAATTTTGTGACTTATATTTCCTTGGGCTGTAACGATTTGCGGGGAAAAAATTGACGAGAAATAAGAAAAAGAATGACAAACAAAACGGTGAAAAAGGAAAGATGAAATTTCTGATAAAATTTATTACGATAATTGCAAAATCGAAAGCTGGTAGGTATCCTACAGGTTCTATGTGAGATCATTTTCTAGTGGCGGGGTGCCCCCACAGGGGATAGCCTATCGTCTAATTACATCGATGGTCTTATAGATACTTTGAACGTCTAGCCAGAATCTCAAAAAGGCATATGAATAATGTGGTGGCTATAGAGTGGACCATTGATTCTTTATAGAAATAAATACTTAAATATCAAACATAGCAATCATTTTGTCGACTGCATAGACACCACCAATGAATAAGCTGGTGGAAGAGAACCAACACTTGCAACTTCTTTCTATGTGAATCTAGACGAAGGGTTATTGTTAAGCATTGCAAGCTTGAAAAATCTATGGATGAACGACCATTGTTAAGTATTGCAATCTTGAAAAATCCTTTCAAGAGAAGGTGGAACATGGTTAGACAATTTTTTCTTATAATCTGTTTTTTGTTTTGTGCATCAATCAACTCTTAACATTGAAAAATCTCTTTAAAAAATACTTTCTTATAAAAGGAGGTATCTAAGTGTGTGTCTAACGCTAGTGGATCAAATATGGAGACTATAGGACAAGATTCTTCCTTCATTATCTACAACATAAATAAAAAATTGAGCATATTTTTGTTATTAAATCTATAAATGGCTTCTTGTAGACCAACCACCTTGCCATTATAGAAACCTTCTATAAACATTTCAAAAAACTCTTTACTAATGAGTCTACTAACAATTTCCTTCTTCCCATCCTTGAAGAAATTGTAGCTTGCTACTTTTCCCCAAAAATAGACCCAAAATGCAACAAACTCCTTTGTCACCTTCTTTGTCTACATCTATTCTTGTTGGTTCCCCTCTAAAACTGCTACAATTAATTGTCCTACCTGATCGAGAGCTTCCTCTTGACCAAATGGGGCAATAAATAAGGAATTCCTACTACTTTCAAGATTCACTACATTCAACCAATAGATAAATGGGGGTGGGGAGTTATAGATCCTCATACTTAGGGAATTTGTCTTACTAAATAATAGATTTTGAGGGCTTTGGATGGAGGGGACCCTTGGAAACATTTGGTTTGACACTACATCCAAATTGCTTCAATTGGTGACTCCCAAGCTTGAATTGATTAGAAAGACAAGCTCCTCATTGCCCTTTTCATAAAAACAAATGGATCTTCTCCATTTGATTATGTTTGGTTAGCTCCACATATCACTTCAAAGATGTTTTCTTGGTACGTATTATCAAATATTGAGTCATGGCTTAAGCTTTATTACCTCTTCCATTTGGTGGAACCAATTAATCTAACAAGGAAAGCTCCTTGGAACTATTAAAAACCTTAAGGATAAGCACATTTTCAAAAAATCCATTTAATTTTTTCATGACTTGTGGTACAATATGAAGTTTAACTAAAAATATTGGTATCGACTTAAGTATCAAATCAATCTATCCCCTTCTAATAAGAATCTACTTCCAATAATATAACAACTTGTTACACCTAAAGTTTCTTGTTTGTTGTCCTCTCCATGCCATGATAACGTCTTAAAAATATTTGAAGAAGCCCAACAAGTGAAGCTCCTTATTCTTCATTCTTTTGACCATTTATAGGGAGCTCCTTCATTCTCTTTGACGATTTATAGGGAGATCTTTCCTTCATTCTCTTTGACGTCCTAGATCAATATTAAAGTTAGGAGAAGGTGGAATAAGCTAAGCTTCCAAATCCAAAAATTCAAATCCAAATCTTATTCCCAATTAATATTGTGAAATGTTATCCACAACAAATTTCCTATTAGTGAATTCATCTCCTTCATCTTCCCTCAGCCTATCCCTTCTACCCCAAATATGTGTAAGGAAGTTAAGTAGCGAAACAATTTTCTACACTAATCTTGAGAGGAGGGTAACACAAAAATTTTATAGATCATTACAACAGTTACAAAAACTCAACAGAAATAAACATAATATAATGCATACCACAACACAACAACATAGTGATTTACGTGGGGAAAACCCTTTTGAGAGAAAAACCCCACACTCCAAAAGCAACTCAATATATTATTCAGCCATCAATAACATATTACAATATACTTGTTGAGAACGCTCTTCATAGGAGTACCACTAATCAGAGTTTCACAGATAACACAATAGCCATAAGACTCTTACACACAACCTCTATCTCACACACCTCATATATAGGAGATATAATACAAAAACCGTCAAACGGTATTACAAAACCATGGGCTAAAACCACCCAATAAAGTAGAGCCAACTTTATCTCCATTCTAGATAGCCTATGACATGTCCAAACACACATCAACACGTGTTCCTCCCCTTTACAACTCATTTATGTGTCCGATTCAATTTATATTTCCTATTACAGGAGTCCAAACTTCTGGACGTCATAACTTGTGAATTGTCTGTCTGATTGACGAACTATTTGAAGCGTCAAAAAGCTCACAAAGTGCTCTATCATGTTGTAAATGGCTATTCCATTTATGCCCACTTTTCAGGGCATTGCAGAGCCTCTAAATTCCTCAAAATTAATTTTAAACCTTTCATTGCACCCTTGAAAAACAAAAACTTTAATATATTCAAAACAAGCTATGATCTTGTGACAAAAAATTATTGGCATGCTTATCTAGCCAACCAGAAGCTTCAGGGAGGATTTCGTACCATTTCATGCTCAAATGAAAACTTACTATAAATCATAACCTCATGTAAATGCAAGGTAGGTTGAGACACCATTTTCCCAACAAAATGATTATATCAAGCATGTCTCTTTCCTCTACCCATGTTCATAACCTATGGTAAACCCTCTTCTCCACACACCCCGCTATTTTTGCATTGACTTGGTCAAGGAGAGATACAATTATTGGGTTTTCCTCCCTCTAATATGTCATCAATCATACATGTAGATAAGTTATCCTTAATTGCCTCTAGAGGTTTTGCTACTTAGTTGTCTTATCTCATAGTTTTCTGAACCTTCAAATTGAAACTTAGATGGTATTCTTTAGCTTATCCATCCATATAACTAACTTTAATGTTATTCTTTAGACCAATTTTAACCTTGATAGAACCATATTATATTTCCAAACTCAAATTTAGGCTATTAAAAATCAGAGTTAAATCAACAAGCTTCAAATTGCTAGTCGATAATAGTTTAGTAGACATTCCTAATGTATGTGCAATAAAGGAAATTCAAGATGGTCATACTCTAGGTTCAAAGAATATGCTTATTGAATTTGATAGAAATTAGCTCTTGGTATTAGCCCCTATCTTTCAACAAAATGATATTAAAAATTATCATATGGATAAGGATGATAAACTTTGGGTTGTTTAGAAAGAAATCATGCCATGGAGGAGAATATGTGTACTTCATCTCTTGTGAAGAAGAAAATCTACTCCATTTTATGGATTAAGAATTGTTGTTAGTGTACAACAATGCCTTTTTTAGTTGTGTTTGTATACGTTCTATCACTTTAGTCATGTTTACTGATTGTTCTTATTTTCTTGCTTGTGCACCTATGGATACTTGTAATCTTATTCACTTCAATCCAATTCATATATATAAATTTGAACAATGAATATATCAAGTGGGTTGCCCACTATTAAGATTATAAATTTCCAACCATTAGAGAACACCATGGAGAAGGAGTACCTTGGATGAAGCAGCTATTAGGAATTTTTGAGCCTTAGATTTAAATAATAATATGGTAGTATGTATGAAAATAAACATTCTTTATAGTAGTTATGCAGGCTAAACTAAGAGAAGAATAGTTTAATCTAAATTTAATGATGACAATTGTAGTTAATGCATTTTGTTATTTAATGTTACTTGTTATGAAACTAAATCTAATGGATGTTGATATTTAGATTTTTGTTGAAGAATGTATACCATTGATAATGATTTTAGACCTTAGAAAGTATGATCTGTATATTAATACAATACCTTAGGTCCTACATTTAATATATATTTTTATTTGGAATCAAGTCTATAAGTCAGATCTACTCCAAAGTAGTGGGTTTGTCCGTTATTATTATATCTAATTGTCGACAATAAAAATCATCCAATGCCTACAATGAGTTTTTTAACTAATTTTCATCTACACTAATTAAATGATTTTAATTATTTGATTATTCTAACTTTTTCTCTACCTTTAATTAAATAATTTAATATTATTATTATTATTTTTTGATAAAAGTGGACAAGCCACTAAACTATATTTTATTAATTTTGAATTTTGAAAATACAAACGGGTTCAAAGGGCATACCGACAGGAAAGAACCCAGAAGAAAACCTCCAGTTGTGGCCCAAAAAATAAATTTAAAACCCCATAAACCCAATTACATATTTGATTATGATCCCTCTCCCATTACATCGCTTTGCACAGATATACATATCAATATCCAAAAGAAACCCCCATATACCCAATTACATGTTTGAAATTGATCACCCACCCATTACATGGCTTATCGAAGATGATATTATTTGATTACTCTCCTTTTTCCTCTTTTTCTTAGTAATTTAGCAATTTTAATTGTTTAATTATTTCGTTTAATTTTCTTCTAGTTGGATGATTAAATAGTTAATTCTAATTATTTAAATAATGTTTTCTTCTATGATTAAATAAATAAAAATATTTATTTAAGTAATCAAAAGTGTTTGAAAATAAATGTTTTAATTATTTATTTTAATTCCCACTTACCTATTTCCTCTCTTCACTTATCTATTTCTTTCTCCACTTAACTTCATTTCTCACTCCCTCTTTCCTCTATTTCTAGAATGGTAATCTTGGTGTGCACATCCACTCATTCAATTCTCTTCTGCAATCTCCACCATTGATCGAAAACACAAACATCATAAAATCAATCTCCCTTTCTCATTTGATTTCATCCATACTCTTTCAAACTTCAACAGTCTCAATCATTATCATTTATTAAGCTTTTATCTTTTGTGCATAACCAAATCTAAGATTAAAAACAATGCAATTTCACAAAGTCGAGAAAAATAGAGGATATGTTTGATTAAAATATAATAAATAGTTATTGATAATTTTCTATATATATTATGTCTAAAATCTGGGGTTAAGTTTAGGGCATGTAATTATCTTTTTTTTGAATTAATGTATCTCCCTTCACTTGATGATATTTCTTACAACTAACCAAAACTAACAACTAATAGAACTTCTTTACAATGATTTTTAATATCTCAACAATCATGTAAGCTCAAAGTCTTATGTGAGTGCAACTTACTTTAATCACCACAATTACAACTATAATCACAACTCGTAGCTCAAAGTCTCCAGGATGTGATTAATTTTCCTAAAAACTAAGAGCAACTAATTGCAATACAAAGCTTACTATGTAATCACTTAACTATCAAAAGATTTCTCAAATATGCAAATAGCACAAAGTATACTTATCACAATTGGAAATTTATTTTACTCACATAAACAATATCACCAATATGATTCAATTATTTAAGAAATGATTATGAGAACTGGATATAAGAACAATTCACTCATAAACACAATCTTTAGTCCAACACAAAGTTTGGAAACTAGTGGATTGTTATCTTTATTTCCTTGAATCAAACTTTACATCAAAAAGCTCAAAGTCTTTGTTGAGGCAAAATTTTGAGAGAGTCTTGCTTAGAATAATAAAAGATCTATATTTACAAATGAGGTCCTCCTTATATAGGAAAAGAATTTGAGAAAGAGGTGGGCATAGTTGACTAATTCAACTGCATAGTCCCACTTGACTACAACTACTGCATAAAATAAAAATGCAACTGCAAGAAAATTTGCAGTAAGAAAAGATGCAACTACATGAAAACTACATAGTGTCAATGACACTTTATTTTTCATTTTCTTTCCTCTAGATTTACTTGGAGAAAGATCAATCATCTGCCTATATCTGCAACATTTTCATCATGCAACTCAATATTCACCATTAGATTGTCATCTTCAAAGACCCAAAATGATGTCTGGAAGATCAAAATTACACTTAGACAAAAAGATAGAAAAAATAGCAGATCGAGTTTTAAAACCCGATCTGTACTTGGGCAAGTCAAGGTTGTAGGTTGGTTTTTAAAACCCGATCTGGAGTTGGCCAAAACCTAGGTTGCAGGTCAGATTTTAAAACCCGACCTAGAGGTCATTTTCAGAAAATGACCTGTAGATCGGGTTTTAAAACCCAACCTGCACATATGCAGAAAATGACTAAAACCCGACCTGCACTTAGGCAAACCTGCAGGTTTGGAAAAATTTCCCGACCTGTATTACTTTGTAGACCAAAACTGCACTTCGGGTTTTAAAACCCGATGTGTAAGAAAACAGAAGAAACACTGCATTTCAGGTTTTAAAAGTCGAAGTGCAGTCAAAAGGATGAAATAAAAGATTAAGGAAAAAAAACATGAAAACAAAAAATGACAAAAATGAAGATGCAAACTGACACGACTTATGAGATAAGTCAACTGACCTTGGAGGACGTGGGCTACAAAATGGACAAATTTCATAGAGGTTGTCCCATGATTCGGGCTAGTTGAATTCGATGACATCAGTCTTCTAAAGACTTTATCTCTTCAACAAGTTAACTTGTTGAGTTCCCCGAATTTGTTAGGCTCTTACAAATTAGCCTCTAAAGTCTTCTAAACCATTTAATTCCTCTTACAAGACATCACCCTAGCCCATGATGGTTGTCCCTTTGACCATCTTCCAACCTTGTACAAGAGTTTAACTCTTGGACAATAGCCTTCATCCTTGGATAATAGCTTTATCCAATGACTCATTCTCTTAAGGTTAACCCTCAAAGCTTAATAAGTATCTAATGATTACTTAACATCCTCTCAGGCCTCCTCATGGTGACACTTGTCAACATGAGATTGGGTTGAAAATCTCACATGGCTTGATAAATTTTAATCTTGACCCTTCTTAAGACAACTCAATCTTGACCATCCATTTGATCATTTCTTCTATAAATAAAGCCCATTTCCTCCATTTTAAGGGAACCAAGTTTTTATGCATCTACATTATCGTCACATAGCATTTAGCATTCTAGCCTCTCTTTGAGATCATTGTAGTAAGCATCATACCATAGATTTCATATCATGTTTTGCACATCATATCTTAGTATTCCATGCTAGCTTAATATCATCTTCATATCATGTTCATGCTAACTTAATCTCACATTATTCTTATCATTTTGCACCATATCATAGTTTCGTATCCATATCATATCACTAAAATCTTAGTTGCATCCATTTAGATCTTAGATCATACAATATCTCTTGTTCTTTGAGTAGTAATCCCAAGATCAAGTGCTCTTCCAAGTTGAGAGCCACCTTGAATCTAAGGGATCATTGGAGATACTTGACAACGGAAAATGCTTAGAGTTTGGTTTCATTTACTTGTTTTATAATTTCTAACCTCTAACATAATGTTTCATTGGTGTGATTGACTTTTTTCTCTCATTTGCAGGATACCACACTTCAAGGCATACAGTTTGAGCTTAGAAAACAACCCAATTAAGCATTTTTAATAGAAATAAGGAATGGTGGAATTTGAATTTGATATATAGGGTAGAGAATGCCTCTCTCAGCTGCCAAGTTTAAGTAAGTGAGAACACAGAGTTCGAATCGATTTATTGTGTTCGGTCTACCCCCATCTCTTATGAACACGTCTGCATGTTCTGGGCGGTCGACATTGTAGCTCAACCACAAGTTGCAGAATAGTTGGACAAGACCTTTTTCGGTCGAAGGTAAATCATCCTCTATGTCTTCCTCATTAAGGAAAACAATTAGCCCAGGTCGTCTTCGATGTTTTTCAATGACCCTAATGATTGGGCATATTCCTTTGTTGTTCTCTTGCAGGTTCACAACTATGTTCTTTCTCACTCTGAAAGCCTCCACCAACATGTACATATCATAACTTGCCAACATATTACCTCCATAGTACCTTCCCTCTCCTAATCTTTCCCTTCTCTCCCAAGTTGTAGGGAATCCTGCCAAAAATAAGGGTTGTGTCCATCCATTCAAACAGTTCATACATTTAATCCAAATCTGGAACACAGAGCAAAGAAACAGAGAACAAAATGAAATGGGTAGTGGGTAGTGTAATATATTTAGTCTCTTTTCTAGAATAGAGAGCAAAGAAACAACGAATAGAATGAAGTGGGTAGTGTAATACATTTAGTCCCTTTTCATGGACATAGATCAAAGAAATAGAGAACATAATGAATTGGGAAGTGGGTAGTGTAACATATTTAGTCATTTTTCAAGGACTGAGACCAACTTAACAGAATTTGGTAGTGGATAGTGTAGTATATTTAGCCCTTTTTCAAAAGCAGAGAGGGCAAAGAAACAAAAAACAGAATGAATTTGGTACTTGTATTGGGTGGTCTAATATTTTTAGACATTTTTCAAGAACATAGAGCAGAGAAACAGAGAACAACGATCATAATGAATTGGGTAGTGGGTGGTGTAACATATTTAGCCCCTTTTCAAGAACTGAGATCAAAATGAATTGAGCAAAGAAACAAAGAGGGAAAAGAAAGGGATAACAAAATGAATTGAGCAAAGAAATAGAGAACATAATGAATTTGGTAGTGGGTGGTGTAATATATTTAGTCCCTTTTCAAGAAAAGAGAGCACAGAAATAGAGAACAAAATAAATTGGGTAGTGGATAGTGTAATACATTTGGTCCTTTTCAAGAATAAATAGGAAATAAATGTAGAACAAAATAAATCGAGTACTGATTAGTGTAATACATTTAGTCCTTTTTCAAGAATAGAGATGAAAGAAACAGAGAACATAATGGATTGGGTAGTGGGTAATGTAATATGTTTAGTCCTTTTTCAAGAACAAAGAGCAAGGAAATACATGGCAACATGAATTGGGTAGTCGGTAATGTAATATGTTTAGTCCCTTTTGAAAAACAAAGAGAAAGGAAACAAAGAATAACATGAATTAGGTAGCGAGAAATGTAATATATTTTATCCTTTTTCAAGAACAGAGAGCAAGGAAACATAAAACAACATGAATTGGACAATAGGCAGTTTAATATATTTAGTCCTTTTTCAAGAATAGGGAGCAAAGAAATATAGAACATAATGAATTGGGACATGAGTATTTTAATACATTAAATAGTCCTTTTCCAAGAACATGAAGGAATAAAAGAAAGAACATAATGAATTGGGTAGTAGGTACTGTAATATATTTACATTTGGTCCTTTTTCAAGAATAGAGAGAAAAGAAATGAAGAACAAAATGGATTGGTTAGGGGGTAATGTAATATGTTTAGTTCGTTTAGAAGAACAAAGAGGAATAAAAAAGAGAACAAAATGAATTGGGTAGTGGGTAGCGCTGCTTACGTAGTATCTCTCATCAAGCTAATTTTGATACTACTCACATATTCATGAATAAGATTCTCTCGCTTTCATTTTTGAATCGCCATTTTTTTCGTTTTCCTTGGAGTGCACAAATGAACACTATATACCAATGACACACCTTCAATACATCAGAATTGGGAAACAAAATATGAAACAGTAAGAAACGTTTGATTTCAATAAAGCTAAAATGTTCAGAGTAACAATGGTATTATAATATTAACCACCCCTCTCTCCAAGAATCCATCCAAAAAAAATACGATTACATTGATGGTATTATAGATACTATGAATGTTGAGCCAAAATATCAAAAAGACAAATGAATAATGTGGTGGCTATACAACAGACATAATGCACTATTGATTCTTTATAAAAAATGTTGAAATATGAAGCATAGGAGTCCTTCTGTCGGCTACATAGACACAACCAATGAATACACTGATGGAAGAGAACCAATACTTGCAACTTCTTTCTGTGTGAATCTAGATGAAGGATTATTTTTAAGCATTGCAAGATTGAAAAATATATAGATGAAGGGCTATTGTTAAGTATTGCAATCTTGAAAAATCCTTTCAAGAGAAGGTGGAACATGGTTATAAACTTTTGACTTATAATCTATTTATTGTTTTGTGCATGAATCAACTCTTAACATTGAAAAATATCTTCAAAAAATAGTTTGTTAGAAAGGGAGGTATCTAAGTGTGTGTCTAACTCTAGTGGATCAAATATGGAGACTATGGGGCAAAATTCTTCTTTCATTATCTACAACATAAATGCCAAATTGAGCATATTTTTGCTATTAAATCTATTAATCACTCCTTCTAGACCAACTACTTTGCCATTATGGAAACCTTCTATAAACATTTCAAAAAACTCTTTACTAATGAATCTACTAACCATTACCTTCTTCCCATCCTTGAAGAAAGTGTAACTTGCTACTTTCCCTAAGAAATAGACCCACAATGCAACAAACTCCTTCAACACCTTCTTTCTTGATGAAGCCCTTTGGTGTATGGTGTTTGAAAACAACCTAGGAATAGATGGTGTGTTGGTTAAATTCTATATAGCACTTTATCTCTATATACAAGAAGATTTGTATCATGTATATTAAAAAGGTATTGAAATTGGTTCTTTGCGCACTATTATTAGTCAATAATTGAGCAAAATCATCCCCAAGGACAAGGATGGAAATATTGTGAATGGATGGTGGCAAAATCATGCAACATTATTACCAATTTAGATTTTCTTGTAGAGTTAAATACATTACATAGGAGGTCGATTCATCTTAGACAATTTGGTTCTTGCTTGGAAAATGATTGAATAGGTGCACAAAAATTTCCAAGATGCACTAATTATAAAGCTTGATTTTGATAAGGCCTTTGATTACATATGATGATCTTCATTTTAAATATGTTAATATGGTTAGGCTTTGACTTGAAAATCTAGATAAAATTAATATGTTGTTTGTGACTGCTAATGGAAGCCACTCATCCCTATTTCCTTTAGAAAATGGTTTGCCCTTGGTCCATTCCTATTTGTCTTGGTAGTTGATGCTCTCAATTATCTTTTTCAACATGTGTGTTCCATTAAATTTATTAATGGTATATTTTTACCACGTGATGCAAAATCCCTCAATTCTCACTTCACTAATGATAGCATGGTATTCATTAAAAAAATTGTTGATGAAGTGACTCACACATGAGATAGATTAAATCCGTTTTTATATAATTTCTTGGTTGAAGCTAGTTGTGCATAAAACTATGTTTATTATGGTTCACTCCAACTCATCACCTTCTTAGATTGTGGGTGAATGGTGTGAAGACGAACATGGCACTATTAGGTGCCATAGTATCCCCTTTAGCTTAAGTGTCTATCAAAGAAATTTGTAAATGGTTCTTACCTAAAACTAAGAACAAATTTCAAAATTGAAGTAACCAATTTTTATCCATGGCTAAGTGAATATTGATTGCTAACAAAATCCTCTCGCTCAACCATGTTTACATTTATTCTTGTCGGTTCCCTTCTAAAACTACTACAATTAATTGACCTTCCTGATCAAGAGCTTCCTCTTGACCAAAATGGGCAATAAATAAGGACTTCCTACTACTTTGAAGATGCACTACATTCAACCATAAGATAATTGGGAATTGGGAGTTATAGATCCTCATACTTAGGGCATTTTTCTTACTAGATAATAAATTTTGAGGGCTTGGGATGGAGAGGATCCTTGGAAACATTTCGTTTGACACTACATCCAAATTGATTCAATTGGTGACTCCCAAGCATGAATCAATTAGAAAGACAAGCTCCTCATTGCCCTTTTCTTAAAACCAAATGAATCTTATCCATTTGACTCTATTTGGTTAGCTCCACATATCACTTCAAAGAGGTTTTCTTGGTACATATTATCAAATGTTGCTTCATGGCTTAATCTTTCTTACCTCTTCCATTTGGTGCAACCATTTAATCTAACAAGAAGAAAAACCCCTTGGCACTATTAAAAACCTTAAGGGTAAGCAAATTTTCAAAAAATACTTTCAAAATTTTCACGACTTGTGGTACAATATGAAGTTTAACTAAAAATATTGGTAGCGGCTTAAGTATCAATTCAATCTATCCCCTCTAATAAGAATCTACTTCCAAGAATATAACAAGTTGTTACACCTAAAATTTATTGGTTGTTGTCCTCTCCATGCCATGATAACGTCTTTAAAATATTTGAATAAGCCCAATAAGTGAAGCTCTTTATTCTTAATTCTTTTGACCATTTATAGGGAGCTCCTTCCTTCATTCTCTTTGCATCACAAATCAATATTAAAGTTTGGAGAAGGTGGAACAAGCTAAGCTTCCAAATCCAAAAATTCAAATCCAAATCTCGTTCCTAATTAATATTGTGAAACATTATCCACAACAAATTTCCTATTAGTGAATTCATCTTCTTCATCTTCCCCTAACCTATCCCTTCTTCCTTAAAAATGAGTCTATCAAACATGCCTCTTTTCTCTACCCATGCCCATAACCTATGGTAAAATCTCTTCTGCACACTCCCCACTATTTTTGCACTGACTTGGTCAAGGAGAACTATAATTATTGGGTTTTCCTCCCTCTAATATGTCATCAATCATATGTGTAGATAGGTTATCATTAATTGCCTCTAGAGGTTTTGCTACCTTGTTGTCTTATCTCACACTTTTTTGACCATTCAAATTGAAACTTAGATAGTCTTCTTGAGCTTATCCATCCATATCACTAACTTTAATGTGAGATAATTCTTTAGACCAATTCTAACCTTGATAGAACCTTATAGAATTTTCCAAACCCAAATTTAGACTATTGAAAACTAGAGTTAAATCAACAAGCTTTAAACTGCTAGTCTATCATAGTTTAGTAAACAGTCCTAATGGTTGTGCAATAAAAGAAATTCAAGATGGTTATACTCTAGGTTCAAAGAATATGTTTACTAAATTTGGTAGAAATTAGTTCTTAGTATTTACCCCTTTCGTTCAACTAAAGGATATTAATAATCAACATATGGATAAGGTTGATAAATTTTGGGTTGTTTAGAAATAAATCATGCCATGGAGGAGAAGATGTGTACTTCATCTCTTGCGAAGAAGAAAATCTAATCCATTTTATGGATTAAGAATTGATGTTAGTGTACAACAATACCTTTTTTAGTTGTGTTTGTTTGTATATGTTCTATCATTTTAGTCATGTTTCTTGGTAATTCTTATTTTCCTAATTGTGCACCTATAGCTACTGGTAATCTTATTAACTTCAATCCAATCCATATATATAAATTTGTACAATGAATATATCAAGTGGGTTGCCCAAGTATTAGAGAACACCATGGAGAAGGAGTAATTTGGATGAAGGAACTATTAGGAAATTTTGAGCCTTAGATTTAAACAATAGTATGGTAGTGTATATGAAAATAAACTTTCTTTATAGTAGTTGTGTAGGCTAAACTAAGAGAAGAATAGTTTAATCTAAATTTAATGATGACAATTGTTAGCTAATGCATTTTGTTATTAAATGTTAAGTTATGAAACTAAATCTAATGGATGTTGATATTTAGTTTTTATTGTTGAAGAATGTATACCATTGATAATTATTTTAGGCCTTAGAAAACATGATTTGATATTAATACAATACCTTAGGTCCTACATTTGATATATTTTCTATTTGCAATCAAGTCTATAAGTTAGATCTAGTCCAAAGTATTGGATTTGTCCTCTATTTTTTTTATCTAATTGTAGACACTAAAAATCATCCAATGCCTACAACGACGCTTTTTACTAATTTTCATCTACACTAATTAAATAATTTTTATTATTTAATTATTCTAACTTTTTCTCTACCTTAAATTAAATAATTTTATATTATTTTGATTACTCTCCTTTTTTCTCTTTTTCTTAGTAATTTAAAAATTTTAATTGTTTAATTATTTCGTCTCTCCACTTACCTATTTCCTCTCTCTAGTTATCTATTTCTTTCTCCACTTAACTTATTTCTCACCCCCTCTTTCCTCCATTTCTAGAATGGTAACCTTGGTGTGCACATTCACTCATTTGATTCTCTTCTGCAATCTCCACCATTGATCGAAAACACAAGCATCATAAATTTAATCTCCCTTATCATTTGAATTCATCCACACTCTTCGAAAATTCAATAATCTCAATCATTATCATTTATTGAGCTTTTATGTTTTTGTGCACAACCAAATCTAAGATTAAAAACAATACAATTTCACAAAGTGGAGAAAAATAAAGGATATGTTTGATTATAAATTTAATAGATAATTATTGATAATTTTCTATATATAGTATGTCTAAAGTCTTATTGACAAATTGATTGAAAAACATCCATAACTCTCAAACCGTTCCATCTTCAAATCCAAAAGATGTGTCACACTCTATACTTGACTAGTCATATTTTTTTGACCAAAAGTTACTTTTTAAAAATTTAAAAAATTCGTAGTAAAAAATTCCTAACTAATTATAATTTATTTATAAAAATACACATGTCACATCCAAATATGTGTCACTTATTTATATTTAAGATTCTTTTCTTTTGCTCATACTTAGATTGGTACAAATGACACCTACATTTTTTTTTACAAAAGTTTTAGTTTTCCTTCATTGAAATTTTTAATTTTCACTAATAATTTTTTTTCAAAAAATATAATAGCTTAGAAGTTATTGTTAGAATTCATGATTGATGAATTCCCACAAGCCCAGATAATCATCTGCAAGAATACCTGTTACATACAAAGGAGAAATTGCACAACAAACGGCAATATTGAAGACAATAACAAGAACTGAATGCTTGATTGAATATTGCTTGTATTGCTTGATTTACAATGAAGGATATGGCATCCTTATTGTGATAATATGCCAAGATCAAGGGCACAATGAAAAGTATAAAAATAGAGACAAAAGAATGACAAGAACAAACTGTATTCTCACCAATATGAAAATGATCAACTGGATTCATTAATACAATGAATATAGGCTTGCTTATATAGGCAAGGCCATATGGATGTACGAGTACACAATCATGACATGTGGCTCAATGAGAAACAAGGGTAGGTAAGAAATATTAGGGGTAGGTAGGAGAAATAATATAATATTCCACAAGAGGTGGATGGCCCACCGAATGTGGAGTGTAACAACAAAACAAGACCACAAAAGGTTGAATTTCTCCTACAAGCTCTATCCCTATGTGCACACTTCCCTAAGTGTCTCAAATCCAAACTACGAAGAAATGCATTATCCTAAGTTAACTTAACTAAAGTGTAATAATATCCATACTGAATATTTATTTACACCAACACCCCCCCTTAAGTGCAACTTAGGGGAATGAAGACTCAAGTCAACAATGCAAGATGGGTCCTGGCTAATAGGCCAAGATAGGTACCCATGTACAATATGCAAATGCAAGAAAAACTATGCAAAGCAATCTCTCACAAATGGAGAAAGGGAGAAAATCCAGTGGGAAAAAACTCCCCACCAAAAGAAAGATGAATGTACAAAAGACTCTTAAAGAAGAAGGACAAAACCTCAAAGAGGAAAAAGTCCCCCCCCATAAGAGAGGAAGGAGAAGTCAACTGGCCCCCCCTAATGACATATCCCGCACCCCCAAGAGAGCTCGCAACTACTGGAGCTTACTCTTAGTGAAAGGTTTGGTGAATATGTCAGCAACCTGCTCCGCTGTAGGACAATACTGCAAATCAATGACTTGCTCCTGAATCAGCTCTCGGATATAGTGCATATGATTCTCGATGTGTTTGGTCCATTGGTGCTGGACCGAGTTCTTCGAGATAGCAATAGCACTCTGATTGTCGCAATGTAGAACTGTCGGTCGTGGAGTTGTGAACCCAAACTCTGTGAGAATCTGCTGAAGCCAAATGGTCTCAGTCACTGCGTTAACAGCGCCTCGATACTCAGCCTCAGTTGAAGAGAGAGAAATAGCATGTCGCTTCTTTCTGTGCCAACAAATGGGGCCCGAACCAAGGTGAAAACTATAACTGGAGGTAGACTTACGATCATCAAGATCGCCAACCCAATCGAAGTCTGTGTATCCAACCAAGCGAAGTCATGTGCCTGCTGCATAGTGAATCCCATAGTGATGTGTACCCTGGATGTAATGAAGGATGCGTTTGGTGGATTTCCAATGAAGCTCATGTGGTTCCTGCATGAAGCGGGAAACCATGCCAACTACAAATGAAATATCAGGGCGTGTATGGATCAAGTAGATGAGACTAGCCATAAGCTGACGATACAAAGTGGCATCAACTGGTGGAGAAGAACACTGAGCCTCAAGCTTGACTCCTAAAAGAAAGGGAGTCGGGGTAGGCTTACAATCAGCCATATGAAAGCGTGCAAGTAGATTAAGAGCATACTTGGGCTGCGATAGTGTAATCCCAGAAGGTGACTGTGAAATCTCTATCCCAAGAAAGTAGTGCAAAAGACCCAAGTCAGTCATAGCAAATATGTCATGCAAAGCAGATTTGACCCTACTAATGATGGATGCGGTACTCCCTGTAATGATCAAGTCATCAACATAGAGTACAAGTATCAAGTGAGAGTCATCCTGGCGCAAAATGTAGACATTCGGATCAGAATGACACCTGGTGAACCCTGCGGAGAGAAGAAAGGAATCCATCTTGGCATACCAAGCCCTGGGGGCCTGCTTAAAGCCATAGAGAGATTTCCTTAGTCTGCAAACCAAAGAAGTATCCTGGATGAAACCCTGTGGCTGCTCCATATAAATCTCCTCATCAAGATCACCATGAAGAAAAGCACTCTTCACATCCATCTGATGTACAACCCAACCATGAGCTACAACAATAGCAAGTGTCAAGCGAATGGAGTTCATCTTGGCTACGGGCGCAAAGGTCTCAGTATAGTCAACACCTGCTACCTGGGAGAAACCTTTCGCAACAAGTCAAGCCTTGTACTTATCCACACTACCATCCACTACAAACTTGGTTCGATAGATCCACTTACATGGAACCATCTTTCTCCCCTTAGGGAGATGGACTAAATCCCATGTGTTGTTCCTCATCAAGGAACTATACTCTTCCTCCATAGCTTGGTCCCACTCAGGAACCCCTGATGCTTCCCAAAATGTTTGTGGATCAGAAGCGGTAGCAATGAATGCATGTGGAAGATTTTGATGTTGTGATCGAGTTCTCCGTGTATCAGAAGGATCCCCAACAAGAGAACTCGCGGACTCAAGTGTCTGTCGAGCTCAATGAGGTCTAGGTGGAGGTGGAGAACGAGGCTCCTCAACTGCAAATGGACCTTGCAGAGGTGTAACCTTGTGAGTCAGAGTTGAAGGAGTCTCATCATCTGAATCACAAGCATCACTATCCACAATGGAGGAAGATGGAGGAGGTAGAGAGGCTAAGCTAGGAGAGCTTTCGTCAAAGTGAACACTCCTCTCAATGAACACCTCATGTGTCTCAAGATCCATCAATCTATATGCCTTAACACCCTCAGGATATCCAACAAATATGCAAGGCCGACTCTGAGGTTCCAATGCCTTGCGTTTCTGTGGAGGTATGCGACCCCATGCTGGACACCCAAAGACTTTGAAATGTCTCACAATCGGTTTCCTACCAGCCCAAGCCTCAAAAGGAGTAATACCTTGCAAAGCTTTGTGAGGAACCCGATTCTGGATGTGTGTGGCACAATTGATAGCCTCTGCCCAAAAGGTGAGATCAAGAGAACGTGCATGAATCATACAACTAGCCATTTCTTTGAGAGTTATATTCTTGCATTCTGCAACTCCGTTCTGCTGTGGAGTGTATGCGACATAATGCTGAAGATCAATCCCCTCAAATGTACAAAAATCCTCAAGTCTTTTGTTCACATATTCCCTTCCATTATCTGTATGAAGAATCTTGACCACTTTCTTGGATTGCTTCTCCACACGAGTCTTGAAGTCTTGAAATCTGTCAAATACTTCACTCTTATGAATAAGAAAGTAGACCCAAGTGAAGCGGGAGTAGTCATCAATGAAGGCGAGGACATAGCGGGCCTTGCTAAATGAAGGTGCTGGAAATGGACCTGCTACATCGTTGTGAACAAGTTGAAGAACTTCCAAAGCTCTCCAAGCTTTCCCCTTATCAAACTTTTCCTTGGGATGCTTGCCCATGGAACAACCTGAACATACACCCTCTGAAAAACTGATTTGAGGTAGACCTGTGACCATGTCTTTAGTGCTGAGCTACTGAAGATAGCGGTAGTTGAGGTGACCAAACCGCTCATGCCATACCTTACTTTCAAAATTTGAATGAGTAAGCAAGGCCCTAGAAGGTGAACTTGGCACAAAGTGGGAGAACGAAGAAAGCCTTGAGTTGTCATTGACTTGTCCCACTGCTACCAAGCCATCATCATCAAGTTCCTTTACCACAACTGAATTAGGTGTAAACTCAACCTTTTTCCCATTCCCATAGTGAGTGATTTGGTAGATAGAGAGAAGGTTGGTAGACAAGTTAGGAACATAGAGAACATTCTCAAATGTTCCATCATCCATGTCAACTGAACCTTTCCCTTCAACCTCTACTTGTGTATCATCACCTATGTAAATGTGAGGTACCTTAGATGGCTCCAATGAAGAAAACTGCTCCTTTGTAGAACCCATGTGATTACTCGAGTCAAGTATCCACTGCTGTGAAGAACCTGTTATAGCCACAAATGCTTGCCCTTTTCCCTTAGACTGTGAGGAAGAGGAAGGAGATGAATCCTTCTTTGTGTAGGCGGATGACAAGTTGATGTTGTTTTTCTTAAGAAGATTAGTTAACTCATCAACTTGCTTTGTGTGGCATCGATGCTCATCATGACCATACTTCTTGCAATATGCACAAGTTGGCTTATCCTTCTTAGGTGGTGTCCCCTTCTTGGAAGAGGATGAAAAATCGCCTTGTGATGGAGAGGATGATTGTCCTTTTTCCTGTTGTTGCTGTGACTTAGATTGCTTCTTCTTCTTGTTGGAATCTTTGCCTTGACTTTCTTGATTCCCTTGATTAGCCACCAAAGCCTTGGACTTTGAGGACTTGAGAAACCCCATGTTTAACAACTTAGATTGTTCCAATATCAACATTTCTGTGAAAGCATCAAATGAAGGCATAACATAGGAACTCCCCACTGTCAAACGATGAGTTTGGAAGCTAGACACAAATGCTGCATATTCTGGTGCAAGCTTGTCCAACAAGTTGAATATCAACTGAGCATTAGGATCAACCTTAGGATTAGGTGGTGCTACTATTGTTCCATCTATGTAATGCGTGAGACCTTTTTCCATTAATTTGCTACATACTTTAATTTTCCATGATGCATAATTATGTGGAGTTAAACGTGGAAATTTATGAGGACTCATTGCAACAAAAATGAAAGAGCACAAGGAAAGAGAGGCACAATCACACAAGACACCCCCCCAAATTCACTCAGTCAAAGAACCCCCTCAAAAGTGATGATTTGACACTTTATACTTAGTGCATGTACAATGGGCCACTTGCAAAAAATGGCAAAGTGGACTTCTAATTTCAATTTTACAACTACCTCAATAAGGCCAAAAGAGACTCAAACTAATAATGCAAGAGATTTAAACTAAGATCCAAGCAATTTACAAGTACCAAATAGGCCAAATAAGACAATATTTGAAAGTACAATTTCTACTTAAAATCTCTGAAATCTGATCATAGATTATGAAAGTAGATGAAAAAACATGCACTTTAAAAAAAAACGGCACCTGAAAAGGAGGTCGTATGAGCTCAAACGAGGCCTTTGAAGTTGCAGAATTGAGGATGGGACAAGTACAGCTGAGAGAATCCGAAAATTCCGAAACACCTGTGCACCAAAACCAGAAAATAACTACACCACTGCGAAGAGCATGAAAAATTAGCGCAAATAAAAAAAAAATTGCACCCAAAAAGGAACAAAATTGAGCAAGTTATGGGCCTCCAAAGTTGACCCAAAAATCCAAACTACTCAATGGAGAGGGGTCTAAAAATTTTCAAAGAAAATGCTGACTAGGTGCTGACTGGGCGTTGACTGGGTGCTGCTGACTAGGCAGAAGGTACGAATCCCAAAAATAATTTTCAAATTTTTTTTTTTTTTTTTCAAACTGGAAAATAATTTTCAGAATTTTTAAAAAATTTTTTTTGAAAAAAATCCGAAAATTCCGTACCGTACTTGCCTGAATTGGGCAGAAAATTTCCTCCACACCCAAAAATTGATTTTTGCCAAAATAGGTTGAATTTATACTCGATTTTTATGGAAACGGCCTTTCGGACACAATGGTGAGGTCGAAAACACTCTAAGATGCCTCCAAAAAATGTAGTCCGTCAGATCCGAAAATAGAAGCCTTCCACGATGTCTCCAAAAACCAATCAATGAAGCCCCAATGGCTCTGATACCATGTGAGATTTTGCCAAGATCAAGGGCACAATGAAAAGTATAAAAATAGAGACAAAAGAATGACAAGAACAAATTGTATTCTCATCAATATGAAAATGATCAACTGGATTCATCAATACAATGAATATAGGTTTGCTTATATAGGCAAGGCCATATGGATGTACGAGCACACAATCATGACATGTGACTCAATGAAAAACAAGGGTAGGTAAGAAATATTAGGGGTAGGTAGGAGAAATAATATAATATTCCACAAGAGGTGGATGGCCCACCGAATGTGGAGTGTAACAACAAAACAAGACCACAAAAGGTGGAATTTCTCCTACGAGCTCTATCCCTATGTGTCCCTATGTGCACACTTCCCTAAGTGTCTCAAATCCAAACTACGAAGAAATGCATTATCCTAAGTTAACTTAAGTAAAGTGTAATAATATCCATAATGAATATTTATTTACACCAATACTTATAAAGAAATCTAATTGCAAAGATAAAAACCCTAAAAAGCAATTAATAATTAAAAATGAATTAATTATTAATATACCTAAGGGATGCATGCATATTAAATGATTATTAAATGCCTAAAAAAGCTTCCTAAATTTAGCTTAAGTGAAAAAAGAAAAGGTGACTTAATCAATATGATTAAATTAATTAAGTAAATAAAACCTTTTACTCTAATAGTTATGTCCAATTTTCTATAAATTCTATTCCTACATATTTTTTAAATTGTGTAGATAACACATTTAAATTTTCTTGCTAAGTTTTTTAAATCTATTTTTTAACATTATCATTGCCACTTAGAGGTAGTGATTGGTCCATCATGATCCTATACTCACATGCAACATGATATAATATTTGCCTCCCTACAACTACATTGTAAACTAGTATTTTTCTTTGAAATTGGCTTTGAGTCGTGCTAACCTTAAAATGGTATTGTGACAACATGAAATCAATCTTGCCAAAAATAAATTTTCAAAATGAACATCTTGCTAGAGGAGATAATCAAGATAGTTGAGAGAACTCCCTTTTATCTATGACAAGATAGGGTGAACGAAAATGAGGACCAATTTATTTGGTTCTCAACCAAAATATTTATAAATTTTCTCACAATATATTTAGCCTTTAAACTATTTAATAATGTCACTAAAAAACATACTTAAGCCTTCACAATATGCGACCCATGCATCCCATAGTTTTGGGTTTTTAAAGTGCGTTAAGGCTATATGCCAAATATTTGGTAAAAAGATAAATAAATGCTTTCTAGTGACATGGTGAAGCTTAGAAACAAAAAACAATGAGCACCCTCCAATACTAGTATTTATCACAACCACATTAAACAACAAGCCAAAGTAAGAGAAAATCATAGAGGCTCATTGAAAACAAAAATAATTTCCCTTGATTCATTATTGGCCTCATATTCATGGCGCATCAGGCTTGCATTTGTATGATGAACCTTGGTATTACTATCTTTGAAACTAATACAAACAATACCTTAAACATGATAGTCTTCACACAAAGTCTTTTCTATAACCACATCATCTGTCCAACAACTTATCAAGCCCGTTCAACTACTAATGTGTTGGGAAGAGGGCAATTAAGGCTAGGACTATAAAAATGGAAGGAAAACCATACCAAGAAATTCTAAAATTAGGAAAGTTATCTATGTCTTTTCATCAAAGATAAATAAGGTGTCTTGACAATAATACCATTTTGAATTGTGTTAGAACATGTTTAATATAGGAGGGAAAGAATACCATGTAATAAAGGCTGGCACTATGAAAATGGAAGGAAAAATATATTAAGGAATTTTAAAACTAAGAAAGTTATCTATGTCTTTTCATCAAATAAAAATAAGGTTTCTTGACAACAATATCATTTTGAATTGTGTGTTAGAGCGTGTTGAATATAGGTATTTTTGTTTGGTTTAGAATTGTATATTTATGTGGATTTTATTCTTTCTTAAGAAGAACATCAAATTAGTTTATTGAATTGTGTGTTAGAATATTTTGACTTTTGCGTTGAACATATAAATACTTATTTAGTTACGACTTATTTATAATAATATTTATTATATCGAGAATACAATATTTGAATTATCTTGATCTCCTTTATTAGTTCCTGCCAAGGCATGATACTATTGCATTCATTGAATTCCTTCTTTTAATTAGTTCACCAAATAAAAACATAGAATTAAAAAATTTCAATAGAATTAAAAAATTTCAACAAAGACTCTAAAGTCTAAATTTTTTATATATTTAAAATGACTATAAAAGTACCATTTTTCTTTATTTTCATTGATTTTTGTAATTCTAAAATTCAATTTTCTGAAACAAAAATCACACTATTATAATTAAATATATTATTTATTATTAAATTAGATACACCATTTAGTATCATTTATTGCCATATTAATTTGATGTTGGGAGTCCATGAGCTTGGAAAAACATAAGAGGCAAGACACCAATCAGTGATGTTGTACCTATATTAGCGGTTGGACCTAACAAAGGTCCAATGTGTAACGTCGATAGCATTTTATCAGATGAAGATGAAGAACATCTTGCCTGAAAATGCACCTACATCATATCAAACTCTTATACAAAATTGTTGGTAACAGATTCAAATCTTTTGATACAAAAGATGTGTGAGAAGTGTGTCATGATATGATCACAGATGGACTATAACATTGATCCACTATGAACATTGTTTTCACCATAAATAGGATGAAATGAAAACCATATTACATAACCACCACTTGTATACTACACAATCAAAAAGCTCATAGTTCACATATATATGTGCCATTGATAGAAGATGAGACCATTTCCTTGTAAATGTCCATTATATAATGATATTAAACACAATTATACTCAAAACATCAAACCAGATTACATAACCACCACTTGCATAATACACAATAAAAAAGCTCATTGTTCACATATATATGTGCCATTGATAGAAGATGAGACCATTTCCTTATAAATGTCCATTATATAATGATAATAAACATAATTACACTCAAAACATCAAAAGCTGCCCATTCCGACCCTAAGTTCAAAGTTGGATAAACAGAAGGTCGCGAACTTGAAATCATCAACTTTAACCTTCCGGGGGAAGCCTTCCTCCAACATTCGAGGTACCTACTAACATGCTATAAAATTCCATAATTTAGAAGGTTAAAAAATTCTAATCATAAGAATTGACTTAAGAGCTTGAATAGAATATTAGCCAAAGTTGTGGATTTCCTCAAATTCATTTCTAGCATTAATCTAATGAGAATATTAGACTAAGTCAAATAGTAGACGCCACATATCTACAAAAAATATGCGCACCTGATCTTGTTCCTCTCCTTGGAGTTGAAATTATTAAGGTTCAATATGAGCTTAAAAAGACCTAGAGCATTCAACTGTTCCAAAAAAGAGAGTAAAACCTTAATTAGACATTTGATTCAGTATTTTCTCAAGGAAAGCTTTAACTCAACTGCCCAATTGGTCTTAATTAACCACCTTAAAAACTCAAAAAAAAAAAACTAATTAAACATGAAGCAATGACCATTTCTTGACTTATTAAAAATGCATGAATGACATGCCATGTTTATCTATATTCTTCCTTCTTGCAAACCTTGCCAGAGATTTATAAGAAATCATGAGCTTAAATTGGTTATATTATTTTTGCTACTCAATAAAAGGTAGTTAAACAATAGAAAATAGGAAAATGAGGACTTCATTACAAACCTCCTCATTTTAGTGGATCCAGATGAAATGCTTCCAAGGCTCTTTTCTGACACAAAGATTTTGTCTATCAATAAACCTGAGTTTCTTGCACAATAGTTTACAATAATTAGCATTCACTAAAAACACTAAAAACCTTGAAGCAATTATGATTGAAAAAATGGAATAAAAGAGCACGTTAGAAAGGAAAATGTTTTAAATAAATTTACAAATCCAAGACAGCTAATACCGATGAATAAAATGAATTTTGCACCTTATGTCTTCCTCCATACACATGAGATACGATGCATGAAAATGAAGATCATTAGAGATAGATTTGTAGCCTTACTCGTTCCACCATAGTATCTTGCACCAAGATACCCTTCCCTGTATTTAGTGGTACTTCTATTATTTTTGAAATCTGAAAGATTCTTTAGCTATTCTACACAATTTTAAAAATATCAAACCTTAACAGGAGATATTCATTGGCTGAACAAAAAATAGCAAATGTTCCAAAGAATTTTGCCAAAAATAGGAGATCTCAATGTAAAACATTTGAGCGATATAGGAAAATAGTTGTTTGCAATGCGATACAAGGATACAGCTAATTGCAATGTAGGGAACAATTGTTTTATGGTAGATAAAAATGACTTCCAAGTTGTTGCTTTCCAGATCTAGAAACAAAAAAATTGTTCAAAATTAGTTGATCCTAGCCAATAAGATAAAGTAGTTTCAAGTGCTTGATCCCACCTTATGTTAGTTGAAAATATGATTATGAGTTTCTTTTGAGAGCATTGTTAAGTGAAGGGTAAGTTTGTAATCTTAGAATATTTAACAAAATGTTTTTCTCAATTTTGTGTAGGAATAAAAGGCAATATATTTGATTTGAATTATGCTTGGCTCCTGATACCCTATCTTTTTTCAGGATTAGCAAATAGAGATCTCGATTTTTCCTACAGTAACACAATGCCTTTTTTACTTACAAACTACCCAAACATGAATTTATCCACCTCATGCCATCCATACATGGCACCATCCAACTCTCTTCCCATTAAAACTATTTTAGATCAAAGCAACCAGAAATTTTCTTGTGTCGCTCAAACGTTTTCAACATATGAATTGAAGACAATACACAGTCATAGGCTCGGTTATAGAACTTTACATTAGTAGATTGAACATCTTGGCAAAATAGCAAGTAGCTGAAACTATGGGCCAAGTTCTATTGTTATTGGTCCTATGTTCATTGGGGGTTTTCAGCCAAAACATAGGCTTTTACAGTTAGGATTTGGTGCCTTGCATCTTTCTGGTCTTTTCAACAGATTTCTACCCATATCCAAAGGATTCTAGTTTAATAACCATCTTTTAAACAAAGTTTTTTTTTTTTTAATAAAAATGCTGCTAAAATTATAGTCTTTTTAACATCAGGAACAAGAAAAAGAAAATTAATAAATAGAGCCAAGATCTCCAAATGACCATGGTGTAGCCTCGTCTAATTAACCTATGTTAGCATGGGCACATCACGTTGACTAAAATGATGATTCCTTAGTTGCTATATCCCAACAGACAAGGAGAACGAAATGGAGAAAAGAATGTTTGTTAACCAATCTAATTATCCTATGTTGGTATGTACACATCAATATCCTAAGTTTCCATGAAAAAGCAAACATGGAATTTTTTGTGGGAAGAAACCTAATCTTCTCTGTTAGTATAGGGACATTTTGGTTTGAAATGGTGATCTTATGCTGCCATGTCCAAATCAGTAAAACAAAAGAAAAACAAGATAAAAGCTATTTTGACAAGAATAAAACAAGAGAAGCAAATTTTGATAGGTTACAAAGACAAGAAGCATCTTTAATAAGAAAACCTGAATTAGAGAGAAGAAAAAAATGTTTATATAGTGTAAAGTATTTCTCTTGAATTAAAATATAGAAAAAATAGTTTATTGTTAAATTTTGTCTGTTGAATTAGCTAAGATGAGAATTTAGCAAATTTGATTAGAAAAATGTTTGTAGAGGCCATTTAAGAGCAACTTACTCAGTAGTGTTTTTCACGTGAGAAAGACTACATACTAATAACTGTAGTTGGGCCAGATTGCAATGTTAGAGAGAAAAGGTGCGAAAGAGACTAGGGATGCTCGAAAGAGAAAAAGAGTCTGATAAACAAATTTGGCTTTGATAATATACTAATAAATTTACGGTGACTTATATGCTTAAGTAAATTAAATCTGATTTTTGCGAAATCAAATCCAATTTCCTAGTGAACTAATTCCAGATTTGGGCTCCAAACCTCTAACCCATAAATAACACTATGTTTAATAGTTATGTTGAACAATCATAACATTGTAGAGGTATTCTATAAATGTACCTAAAAACATCGGCCCTCCAGTACCTCAAGGGAAGAATATTCTTTGAAAATTCATGATTGAGAAGCATGTTTTAAGTTGAGAGATAGAATTGTGAACTAAACCCTCACACAGGTGTGATTTGTTGTGAACTTCATAGACTAACCTTTGTCAGAAAAATAAGACTTGGAAATATGTAATGACACACCCTTGTTCTCATACAATTTTTTTCCCAGCACCCACAAGTTCTTTGGTCTTTTAACATGCCATCATTTTGTTAAACAACTTACTAGTTTTGAACTTAGAGTGTTTCAGGTTGGAAATGGAGTGCCCATTTGATTATTGCATATTTCTTTTGTTATATATAAATAAGAGACACATAATGCATGCATAAAAAAGTCTTGCACAAACTGAAATAGACAATGTTTCTTTGCAGTAGCTAAAGCAGGAGTTACAAGTCTAACCTTTCATTGCATGAATCAACTGTGTAAATAATTGTAGCAGACAAAATATCATAACAACAGTCTTACAAGATTAATTAATCTGAAATGGATAGGCCAGTGCTCAGAAAATTCTTTAAGTTGCATTGAACTGCAAAGGCTCCGAATTCCATGTCCAAGAAGTCTTGCTACAGAACTCATGTCCCCTCCTCTTTCCCTACTTGTCCCAAAAGATGAGTGAAAATTGCCTTGACTAATCATAAACTTTGGCTCAACCTATCACATGCCAACAAGAAATTAAGGAAGTGATGTACTAGCCATGAGATCAATATGATTGGTAAACCATCCACCAAGCTTCAGCTCTATGCTTTTTTTTATGCAACTACCGTGATACGCATGTATGCAAAACGTGGCATCAATTCCAATCCGTCTGGTCCATCCTCTACTTTTCCTAATTTTGAATGATTACAATTGACATAAACCCCAAAGAAGTAATACAATCAAGGCTTTTCCTAATTTCAAATGATTACAGGCAGAAATATTGTACAAACAAAAAATCCCTCCAGAAAATTCAAAGGTAGAACAAAATCAAAAGAGGTAAATATTTAGAAATTTTTAAATCCATTCGAACCAGGTAAAAAATAACCAATGAAATTTACTTGAAGGGCTATTGTATGTAACAAAGAATTCAAACCCCTTTACTCTTTGTAATCAAATATTTATCTATCAAATTTGCAAGTTCATTCATCAATGCCACTGGTAGTGTGTCTACTTTTTATGAACTACTTTCACAAAATTCTATATGAATCACAATCTAAGAACAAACACATAAATATTTAAAAGAACAGAACAGAGAATAAAATGGAAGACAAAAAAATGGGAAGTTTCAATATATTATTTAAATTACAAATATGTAATCGTTGAAGGATCAAATATCAAGCTGCTGAAGTGGGTGCATTGGAACAACATATGGATATCAATGAAAGCATGATGAAATGCTCTGGTAGACACTATGGGAAATGTGGAAGCCTAGACAAGGCAACAAAGTGTTTGATAGAATGCCTCAGCCAAATGTTAAAATAAGGAAATGCAGACAATGCACGTGAACTATCATGCAAGATGCCACACACTCTGCTATAGGCCCATGTGCCATACAGTCGATAAAAACTTGCAATGTTGTTGGATGATATGACATATATGCGTGGGCGGAGCAAATATTTGTGAAGAACAACATTGTCCACCTGCAGGGCCGGTTTTATTGCAACCAACTCACCGTAATTGCATGATTATTGAGTTTGAATGGAACGAACAATTTCCCGACAAGTAAGAGTTTCCAGCAAGAACAAGTTACCGACATGAGACAATTCTGGTGGGAGTGCCTCCCATAGGGAATAGCCTATCGGCTAATTATCATTTGATTTCATTTTTATTTTCAACGTGCCCAATATAATGTACAAAAGGAGAGATAATGGTACAAGTGCCATTTTAAAATAAAAGTGTAATTGAAATAGAAAAGGCAAACATATGAACTTGCAACTTTATTAAACATGCTATAAATTATTTAAAATGATTAATAAGTTTTAGTACGAATAATAAGTTGGCAATGATGCATAGCTGGAAGGAAATGAAATAATATTAAATATAAAGTATGAAATAATGTTGGAAATGATGCATAGTTAAAAAAGAATGAATATTATTATATAATAAAAAGTGTCTTAAATCGTCCAAGGGGTTGAGCTTAACTGGTTAAAACACTGGGTTCTCATTGTGGAGACCCAAGCTCAATTCCCAATAGGGACATCTAAAGTGAAATTCTAAGTTGTGACTCTTGGCCTTCCAAAAGATGGGGAAGGTCTTGGGGTCAATCTAATCAAACACAATAATAATAATAATAATTCAAAGATATGTAATGGGGATGGGGCCCCCTACTGTGGCCCCACTGGTTCATAGCTCCAATCAAAAGCTATTCAGGCTTCGGCCAATTGCCTATCAAAAAAAAAAAGTGTCTTAAATTAGTTTGTGTTTCAAAATATTATTGATAAAGATATATTGTTTATTTACAAATTTAGTTATATATTAATCTTAAAAATATATGTTTTATTTTTATTGTATTTTTGGTCTATTCTTCCTTTATTCCTCATGTTAGCCTTTAGCATTTAGGTGTTTTGTTTTTATTTTTGATTTCCTTCATTGCTTTGGGTTTTTATTTATTTTTATTTTTATTATTTTTTTCCCTTGTTCTTTGTGCCTTTTCCTCTTTTTATTCTCTCTCAAGTCTACAACTCACTATCTTTCAATCTACAACTCACCATCTTTCAGGTCTACAACTCACTATCTTTCATCTCCTTGGTATTCTTGTACAACTTACTATCTTTCAGTCTACAACTCACCATCTTTCAGGTCTACAATTCACTATCTTTCAGGTCTACAATTCACTATGTTTCATCTCCTTTGTATTCTTGTTCATCTTGATGATGAATCACATTGGTATTCTTGTTCATCCTAATGATGAATCACAAAGTGTGATTCAAAACGTTGATGATAAAAATTAGATTACACAATTGAATCCATAAGCAATTATTGAATGTTAATATGGATTGTGGAAATCTGATAGCTCTAAGAGTTAATTTTTGTCAACAATTTTTATCATAATAATTTTACATTATACAAATATTTTAAAAACAAAAATATAATAATTCATATAAAAATATTTATGAGAGATTTTAATTTAAATAAAGTTAAATATAAAATAGGTTTGAGGTCTACAAATCACTATCTTTCATCTCCTTGGTATTCTTGTACAACTCACTATCTTTCAGTCTACAACTCACCATCTTTCAGGTCTACAATTTACTATCTTTCAGGTCTACAATTCACTATCTTTCATCTCCTTTGTATTCTTGTTCATCCTGATGATGAATCACATTTCAAGTCTACAATTCACTATCTTTCATCTCCTTTGTATTCTTGTTCATCCTGATGATGAATCACATTGGTATTCTTGTTCATCCTAATGATGAATCACAGAGTGTGATTCAAAACGTTGATGATAAAAATTAGATTGCAAAATTATTCTTGTTCATCCTGATGATGAATCACATTGATATTCTTGTTCATTCTAATGATGAATCACAGAGTGTGATTCAAAACATTGATGATAAAAATTAGATTACACAATTGAATCCAAAAGCAATTATTGAATGTTAATATGGATTGTGGAAATCTGATAGCTCTAAGAGTTAATTTTTGTCAACAATTTTTATCATAATAATTTTACATTATACAAATATTTTAAAAACAAAAATATAATAATTCATATAAAAATATTTATGAGAGATTTTAATTTAAATAAAGTTAAATATAAAATAGGTTTGAGCAATCATAGAATATTAATGAATAAAGAAGACTTATTTTCTTATTGTTTTTTAAGAATGTGTAGAAGTAGAATTAAACTTGACAAATAATGAATCAATATATAAGAAATAATTAGCAATTTAATTGGAAAGTTTACTAATAAAAAAATGATTATGAAACTTAGTGGAGTGAGTGAATGTTGATAAAATTTTAACTTAATGGAACGTCTACATTTACACCCTAAGTATAGTTATTTACACCCTAAGTATAGTTGCAATATGAAATATAAATACTATGGATCTTCAATATTAAGAAAGACAAAAGATATAAAAAATGCTTTGACTAAAATGAAGAATAAATATATGATAGATTTATTTGCGTGAATTTGTTATAATCTCTAAAGTCATACCACCATTTTTCAATAAACTTCAAACATTAAACCTTTATTAATTTTAGAATATTATTTTTTAAAGTTTTTAACATAAAAGCTAATCTTAATATTAAACCTTAATTACATGTAGCTAAAACATGTAACATTAAACCTTTATTAATTTTAAAATATAATTTTTTAAATTTTTTTTAAAAATAAAAGCTTATCTTAATATTAAACCTTAATTACAATGTAGTTAAAACATGTGTACATGTTTTTTTATACTTCGGTGATTTTTAGATAGATGAAATATTATTTTTTAAAGTTTTTAAAATAAAAGCTTATTTTAATATTAAACCTTAATTACATGTAGCTAAAACATTGGTTAATATTTTTTTTATACTTCGTTGGTACATATTTTTGTATTTTTTTTCCAACATCTATATAGCTTTAGTCCATTATATTAACTATGGATCATAAACCCATATGATAATTCCTTGATGCCTCAAAAATATTGTGTAATAAAGACCTCGATTAAATTCTTCATTTGAAGTTATAGGGCAAGATGCAGTGATATACCAGAAATCAAGTTCATCCCTAGCTCCACAAAGATACGTTCTTCTGTATTAGAAATTTTGCTATGCAAGCAAAAAACGCACAAGAATTTTATTCATTTTACTTTTTATTTACTTGGTGGAGGAATGAGGATGGTAGAGCCTCATCTCCGTTTAGAGTAGACAGAGAAAACAGAGAACTTCAGACGACGCTCTCTGCATAAAATTTTTCCATCACTGGTTTGATCTTCCCCTTTCATATTCTTGTCGACGTGGGGGCAGAATGAGGAACTCATGCTCTCTATTCCACCTCAGTTCATGAGCTTCTCTCCTTGAAATGTTGTACGCATGCATCACAACCTCCTGAGGCATCCCCTTCAGCACCGAATTTCTTCCAGTGAAGCTCGACCGGATTGGACTGCACATCAATCAATCACAACCCTCATACACTTTTCCTAGTAATGTTGCATTTCAGAAGTGAAATACTGAAATTGAACTCACCTGTGGCTTGTGGTGAAGGTAATCCACTCGAAGCCCTGGTCACCGGCCCTCTTCACCACGGCATAAAACTGAGGAATGACGAGGAACTGGCCTTCCTGAACTCTTGCATCGAACACCCTTTCTCCTCTGTTATCCACAACCTGAATTCGGGCATCGCCTCTGGTGGCGTACAATATTGCGTGACACGAAAGCCATGATGGTGCAAACATTGCTCTCTGCAAAATTGTTCAAGTTAAACATCAGAATTTGACTGGTTTGAACTTAGAAAACAACCCAGTTAAGCATTTTTAACAGAAATGAGGAATGGTGGAATTTTATTTTGACATACAGGGCGGAGAACGCCTCTCTCGGCTGCCAAGTTTAAGTGAGTGAGCGCGCGGAGTTTGAAGCGGTTTATTGTATTCAGTCGCCCCCCATCTCTTACAAACACGTCTGCATCTTCTGGGCGGTCGGCATTGTGGCGCAGCCGCATGTTGCAGAACAGTTGGACAAGTCCGTTTTCCGTCGAAGGTAAATCATCCTGTGTGTCTTCCTCATTAAGGGAAACATTTTGCCCAGGTCGTCTTCGATGTTGTTCAGTGACCCTGATGATTGGGCCTCTTCCTTCGGTGTTCTCTTGCAGGTTCATAACTGTGGTCTTTCTCACTCCAAAAGCCTCCGCCAGCATGTTCGTATCAAAACCTGCCAGCATATTGCCTCCATAGTTCCTTCCCTCTCCTAATCTTTCTCTTCTCTCCCGAGTTGCAGAGGATCCCGCCAAAAAGAAGGGCTGTGTCCGTCCATTCAAACAGTTCATATATTTAGTCCAATTCCAGAACAGAGAGCAAAGAAACAGAGAACAGAATGAAATGGGTAGTGGGTAGTGTAATATATTTAGTCCCTTTTCAAGAATAGAGAACAAAGAAACAGAGAACAGAATGAAGCGGGTAGTGTTATACATTAAGTCTCCTTTCATGAACAGAGATAAAAGAAACAGAGAACATAATGAATTGGGTAGTGGGTAGTGTAACATATTTAGTCCTTTTTCAAGGACCAAAGGAGAACAAAATTAACAGAATTGGGTAGTGGATAGTGTAGTATATTTAGCCCTTTTTCAAAAGCAGAGAGGACAAAGAAACAGAAAACAAAATGAATTTGGTACTTGTAGTGGGTGGTCTCTAATATTTTTAGACATATTTCAAGAACAGAGAGCAGAGAAACAGAGAACAGAGATCATAAAGTGGATAGTGTAGTATATTTAGCCCTTTTTCAAAAGGGCAGAGAGGGCAAAGAAACAGAAAACAAAATGAATTTGGTACTTGTAGTGGGTGGTCTCTAATATTTTTAGAGATATTTCAAGAACAGAGAGCAGAGAAACAGAGAACAGAGATCATAATGAATTGGGTAGTGGGTGGTGTAACATATTTAGCCCTTTTTCAAGAACCGAGATCAAAATTAACAGAATTGGGTAGTGGATAGTGTAATATATTTAGCCCTTACAAAAACGGGGAGCAAAGAAACAAAGAAACAAAGAACATAATGAATTTGGTAGTCGGTGGTGTAATATATTTAGTTCTTTTTCAAGAACAGAGAGCAGAGAAACAGAGAGGAGAGAAACAGAGAACAGAATAAATTTGAATTGTAGTCGGTGGTGTAATATATTTAGTCTTTTTTCAAGAACAGAATAAAGAATTGGGAGAATTGGGTAGTGAGTAGTGTAATACATTTAGTCCTTTTTCAAGAACCGAGAGGAAAGAAACAGAGAACAGAATGGATTGGGTAGTGGGTAATGTAATATATTTAGTCCTTTTTCAAGAAGGAGAGCAAGGAAACAGAGAACAACATGAATTGGGTGGTTTGGGTAGTGGGTAATGTAATATGTTTAGTCCTTTTTAAAAGGAACAGGAGAGCAATGAAACAGAGAATAGCATGAATTGGGTAGTGCGTAATGTAAATGTTTCGTCCTTTTTCAAGAAAAGAGAGGAAGGAAAATTTAGTCCTTTTTCAAGAAAAGAGAGGAAGGAATATAGCACAGAATGGCACAGAAAGAATTATGTCGTGAGTAGTGTAATACATTTAGTCCTTTTTCAAAAACAGAGAGGAAGGAAACAGAGAATAGAATGAATTAGGTAATAGGTACTGTAATATACTTAGTCCTTTTTCAAGAAAAGGGAGCAAGGTAACAGATAACAGAATGAATTGGGTAGTGAGTAGTTTAATACATTTGGTTCTTTTTTAAGAACAGAGAGCAAAGAAACAGAGAACAGAATGGATTGGATAACAGAATGAATTGGGTAGTGAGTAGTTTAATACATTTGGTTCTTTTTTAAGAACAGAGAGCAAAGAAACAGAGAACAGAATGGATTGGTTTCCTTCCAGAGAATAGAATGAATTGGGTAGTAGGTACTGTAATATACTTAGTCCTTTTTCAAGAAAAGGGAGCAAGGTAACAGATAACAGAATGAATTGGGTAGTGAGTAGTTTAATACATTTGGTTCTTTTTTAAGAACAGAGAGCAAAGAAACAGAGAATAGAATGGATTGGTTAGGATTAGTTAGTGGGTAGTGTAATATATTTAGTTATTTTTCAAGAACAGAGAGGAATCAAACAGAGAACAAAATGAATTGGGTACTGGGTAGCGCTGCTTACGCGGTATCTCTTGTCAAGTTGGTTTTGATAGTTGGATGAGTCGGCAATGGCCACAATTCGAAGGGGCTTGTCACCATCGTTGAACCACCAATATGCTACTCCTGCAAAAATGGCTACCACGTCTCCTCTCCTCACTCGCCTCACCTTCTGAGAGCTTTCGTCCCGGGCACACTCCTGCTCACGCCTGCTCCTCTCTTCTTCACTTCCCCTTTCTTCTTCTTCTTCTCCTTCTTCTTGTCCTGACCCTCTCCTCCTTCGTTGGCACTCACCTTGCCCTGCTCCAAATGGAGGCCGCCTGAAAGTCTCAGGGCACCCGGGGAAAACCACCCCCAGCCTACCCTCACCTGAGCAGTGACCGGAAAAAAAGTGAGGAATTTCATCAAGGTATTTGGCTATAATAAACATAAGAGAAAATAACATGCCATTGTCAATACAGCTGCTGAATTGTCAGTAATGCTAAAAAAATTATGCACCCAAATGAATTGCAGACTTCCCAGACTTAAACAGCTACTATTTGAAATTGGGTTTTCCGCATAAACTCACAGACTACCCTCACCTGAGCAAAAATAAGAAAAAAGTGACGAATTTAACCTATTTGGGTCTCCCACAAAAACTCACAGACTATTTACTCTCAAGCATATCTCACTTACCCTCAACAATATACACCAGTTCAGGGGTGTTTTGGAATCTGGGCACCGAAAGTCCATCTCTTTCAATGGTCTCTCTGATGAACTCAACACCTGCACAGTCCAATTCATCATTGTCCTGTCTGGTGGAGAGCTCAATGGTGCCAGCTTCCGATCTGATACTCTCATAGGGTTGCTGAGCACGCAGATGGTGCCCTCTGCATGATTGTTGCTGCTGCTGCTGCCTCCTCCGCTGCTGCTGTTGCTGGCCATTAACCATCTCAGAACAAGACCAAGTGCATAGCAAGAGCAGTGCCATTATGAGGGATGTTCTCATATTTCTCTCCATTTATCTCCTAAGCTATACTACGACTGTGGTGAGTGATGGGTGGTTTGCCCATTTTTATAGCATGATGGTGGCGATATAATTGAGGCCAGGTTAATGGTGCAGACAAATATTGGTTTTACGCTGTCAATGTTAGGCACCAGGCACTGCTTCGTGTGATGCGGCTACTCAACAAGGCCTGTTTCACAATAGGATTGATTTACAACTCATCTTCTTCCTGGTCTTGTCATTTTTCAAAGAGCGTATATACTGCTCAGGTATTCGCGAATCAGATTCTCCAGCTTTCGTTTCCGAATCGCCATTTTTTTCGTTTTCCTTGGAGTGCACAAATGCAACAAAACCACAACAATATACACCAATTTCGCACCTGGAATCCCTCACACATTATGCGCTCAATTTGGAAACAAAAAACTAAACGCCGAGAAACGTTTGATTTCGATAAAGCTAAACTGGTCGGGTGACAATGGTGTTAACAATGTTAACTTTTTACTTTCATATATATTTTTTAAATGTATATATTAATTAATATATTTATATTTTTAAAAATATCGAGAGATTAATTTTGAAATATTTATTTGCTTGAAAAAATGTGAAGTTTCACAAGGAAAAAAACAATTCTAATATAATCTCAATTGTGGTCAAACTATTAAAACTCTTTAGACTACCATCTACCCCACACTCAACACTATGTAAATGAGGTTTCAAACCCACAAACATCTAAAATATTTTTCAATTGCTCAGATTTAAAACAGATTTGAGATAACATGATAAAGCATTGAAACAATTACTTTTGAATTTAAATCAGGATTTTAAAATAGATTTGGTATATGAATGAAACAAATATATATTTATGTAAATCAATAACAAACTAAATGAAGTAGAAAGTTTTATCCTATGAAAAATACCATTAGTTTGTTTATGTTGTATCATTTTAGTCATATTTATTGATTGTTCTTGTTTTCTTGATTATGACCCTATAACTAGTAATATTATTCACTTCAATCTAATACAAATAAAAAAGTTTGAACAATGAATAGATCAAGTGCTTTGCATCCCACTCTTAAGATTAAAGATTTTTTACTTGGGTGAAGCAACTATTAGGAATTTTGAGCCTTAGATTAAACAACAATATGATAGTGTAAATGAAAATATAATTTCTTTATAGTAGTGATGCAGGCTAAACATAGAAGAATAGTTTAATCTAAATTTAAAAAATGACAATTGTTGGTTAACGTATTTTAATATTAAATGTTGTTATGAAAATAAATCTAATGGATGTTAATATTTATTTATTTTATGGAGAATGTATGCCTTTGATAAATATTTTATACCTTAATAAACATGATCTCTTTATACTGTTGGTGTAAATAATTATTCATCATGGATATTATTACACTTTACTTAAGTTAACTTAGGATAATGCATCTCATCGTAGTTTGGATATGAGACACTTAGGGAAGTGTGCACATAGGGATACAACTTGTAGGAGAAATTCCACCTTTTGTGGTCTTATCTTGTTGTTACACTCCACATTCAGTGGGTCCTCCACTTCTTGTGGAATATTATATTATTTCTCCTACCTACCCCTACTTTTTCTTACCTACCCTTGTTTCTCATTGAGCCACATGTCACGATGGTGTGCTCACATATCCATATGGCCTTGCCTATATAAGAATGTCCATATTCATTGTATTGGTTAATCTAGTTGATCATTTGCATATTGATGAGAATACAATATGTTCTTGTCATACTTTTGTCTCTCTTTTGTGCTTTTCATTGTGCCCTTGGTCTTGGCAAAATCTCACATGGTATCAGAGCCATTGGGGCTTCATTGATTGGTTTTGGGAGACATTTTGGAAGACTTCTATTTTTGGATTTGAGGTATTGCACGTTTTGGAGGCATCCTAGAGCATTTTCGACCTCGCCATTGCATCCAGAAGGCCGTTTCCATAAAAATCGAGTATAAAGTCGACCTATTTTGGGGAAAGTAGGATTTTGGATGTGGAAAAAATTTTTGCCCAATTTGGGCGGTACGGTACGGATTTTTCGAAAAAATAAAAATAAAAATAATTTCTATTTCGAAATGCAAATAATTAAAAAGGGGAATATTTTTTTTCGAGGGGGGGGGGGTACGTTGACCCCACCCCCTTGTACCTGCAAACTGCAGTCTGCAAGCATCGTATTGTCCTCCGCCAGACACAGTACCATCCCCGCCAGGGGACATTGACTTCCCATTCTTCGGTGCACTCTCCCGTCGACCGACCAACTCCGTCCACCGATAGCCTCCCCTCCGGGCACCGCCCATGACCCTGCAGCTAGACCTGGAACGTGACTGGCCACTGGCGACCCCGCTGCTAGAACCATAGCCCGACTGACCATCGGCGATCGAGCCTTCTCCGACCACTGACTCTGGCCCAACCCACCGGCCACTGGCGCTCTGGCCGCCAGGAACAACAGCCAACCGACAACCTACTGCCATGTTGACCCAGTCAGCCCTATACTCGGCGTACCATGCCCGCCACGTGGCAGGAGGCCACTGGCCCATGGAAAACCACAGTGCCACGTCATCCGTACACTAAGCGCCTAGTCAACCGCCACGTTAGCTTTTTCGTACGGTTAGTCAGGGGGTGCGACGACCGTTTTGACAGTCATACGACCATCAAAGGTACCTCACATTTACATAGGAGATGATACACAAGTTGAGGTTGAAGGGAAAGGTTCGATTGACATGGATGATGGAACATTTGAGAATGTTCTTTATGTTCCTAAATTATCTACTAATGCTCTCTCTATCTAACAAATCACTCACTATGGGAATGGGAAAAAGGTTGATTCTACACCTAATTCAGTTGTGGTAAAGGAACTTGATAATGATGCCTTGGTAGTAGTGGGACAAGTCAATGACAACTCAAGGCTTTATTCATTCTCCCACTTTGTGCCAAGTTCTCCTTCTAGGGCCTTGCTTACTCATTCAAATTCAGAAAGTAAGCTATGTCATGAGTGGTTTGGTCACCTCAACTACCACTATCTTTAGTAGCTCAACACTAAAGACATGGTCACAGGTCTACCTCGAATCAATTTTTCAGAGTGTATGTTCAGGATGTTCCATGGGCAAGCATCCCAAGGAGAAGTTTGATAAGGGGAAATCTTGGAGATCTTTGGAAGTTCTTCAACTTGTTCACAGTGATGTAGCAGGTCCATTTCCATCACCTTCATTTAGTAAGGCTCGCTATGTCCTCACCTTCATTGATGACTACTCCCACTTCACTTGGGTCTACTTTCTTTTTCATAAGAGTGAAGTGTTTGACATATTTCTAGACTTCAAGGCTCATGTGGAGAAGCAATCAGGGAAAGTGGTCAAGATTCTTCGCACGGATAATGGAAAGGAATATGTGAACAAAAGACTTGAGGATTTTTGTACATTTGAGGGGATTGATCTTCAGCATTCTGTTGCTTACACTCCACAACAGAACGGAGTTGCAAAGCGCAAGAATATAACTCTCAAAGAAATGGCTAGTTGTATGATACATGCACGTTCTCTTGATCCCGCCTTTTGGGTAGAGGCTATCAGTTGTGCCACACAGATCCAAAATCAGGTTCCTCACAAAGCTTTGACAGTTATTACTCCTTTTGAGGCTTGGGCTGGTAGGAAACCGATTGTGAAACATTTCAGGGACTTTGGGTGGCCAACATGGGCTCGCATTCCTCCGCAGAAACGCAAGGTATTGGAACCTTAGAGTAGGCCTTGTCTTTTTGTTGGATATCTTGAGGGTGTTAAGGCATATCGATTGATGGATCCTGAGACACATGAGGTGTTCATTGAGAGGAGTGTTCATTTTGAGGAAAGCTCTCCAAGCTTAGCCTCTCTACCTCCTCCACCTTCCTTCTTTATGGATAGTGCTGCCAGTGATTTAGATGATGAGACTCCTTCAACTCCGACTTGTAGGGTTACACCTCCACAGGGTCCACTTGCAGTTGAGGAGCCTCGTTCTCCACGTCCACCTAGACCTTGTTGGGATTGACAAACACTTGAGTTAGCGGGTTCTCTTGTTGGGGATCCTTCAGATACACAAAGGACTCGATCACAACATCAGGACCTTCCACATGAATACATTGCTACTGCTTCTGATCGACAAACATTTCGGGAAGCATCAAGGGTTCATGAGTGGGACCAAGCTATGGAGGAAGAGTATAGTTCCTTGATGAGGAAAAACACATGGGAGTTAATCCCTCTCCCTAAGGGGAGAAAGATGGTTCGATGTAAGTGGATCTATCAGACCAAGTTTGCAGCAGATGGCAGTGTGGATAAGTATAAGGCTCGGCTTGTTGTGAAAGGTTTCTCTCAAGTTCCATGTGTTGACTATACTGAGACCTTTGTGCCCGTAGCCAAGATGAACTCCATTCGCTTGACACTTGCTATTACCGCAGCTCATGGTTGGGTTGTACATCAGATGGATGTGAAGAGTGTTTTTCTTCATGGGGATCTTGATGAGGAGATTTATATGGAGCAGCCATAGGGTTTCATCCAGGATTCTTCCTTGGTTTGCAGACTAAGGTAATCTCTCTATGGCCTTAGGCAAGCCCCCATGGCTTGGTATGCCAAGATGGATTCCTTTCTTCTCTCAGTGGGGTTTACCAGGTGTCATTCCGATTCGAATGTCTACATTTTGCGATAGGATGACTCTCACTTGATACTTGTGCTATATGTTGATGATTTGATCATTATAGGGAGCACCGCATCCATCATTAGCATGGTCAGATCTGCTTTGCATGACAGATTTTCTATGACTGACTTGGGTCTTTTGCACTACTTTCTTGGGATAGAGATTTCATAGTCACCTTCCGGTATTACACTATCGCAGCCCAAGTATGCTCTTGATCTACTTGCATGCTTTTATATGGCTGATTGTAAGCCTGCACCGGCTCCCTTTCTTTCAGGAGTCAAGCTTGAGGCTAGGCGCTCTTCTCCACCAGTTGATGCCACATTGTATCGTCATCTTGTGGGTAGTCTCATCTACTTGACTCACACATGCCCTAATATTTCATTTGTGGTTGGCATGGTTTCCCGCTTCATGCGGGAATCACATGAGCTTCATTGGAAAGCCACCAAATACATCCTTCATTACATCCAGGGTACACATCATTATGGGATTCACTATGTAACAGGCATATGACTTCGCTTGGTTGGTTACACAGACTCCGATTGGGCTGGCGATCTTGATGATTGTAAGTCTACTTCTGGTTATAGCTTCCAGCTTGGTTTGGGCCCCATTTGTTGGCAGAGCAAGAAGCAACATGCTATTGCTCTCTCTCTTCGACTGAGGCTGAGTATTGAGGGGTTGTTAACACAACAACTGAGACCATTTAGCTTCAGTAGATTCTCACAGTTTGGGTTCACCACTCCATGACTGACAGTTCTACATTGTGACGATCAGAGTGCTATTACAATCTCGAAGAACCCAGTCTAGCATCAGCGGACCAAACACATCGAGATCCATATGCACTACATCCAAGAGCTGATTTAGGAGCAGGTCATTGATTTGCAGTATTGTCCTACAGCATAACAGGTCATTGATTTGTAGTATTGTCCTACATCGGAGCAGGTTGCAGACATATTCACCAAACCTTTCACTGAGAGTAAGTTCCAATAGTTGCAAGATCTCCTGGGGGTGAGAGATGTCTCATTAGGGGGGGTCAGCTGACTTCTCCTTCCTCTCTTATAGAGGGGACTTTTTCCTCTTTGAGGTTTTGTCCTTCTTCTTTGAGAGTCTTTTGTACATTCATCTCTCTTTTGGGGGGGATTTTTTTCCCACTGGGTTTTCTCCCTTTCTCCGTTTGTGAGAGATTTCATTGCATAGGTTTTCTTGCATTTTCATATTGTACATGGGTACCTTTCATGGCCTAGTAGCCAGTACCCATCTTGCATTGTTGACTTGAGTCTTCATTCCCCTAAGTTGCACTTAAGGGGGGGTATTGGTGTAAATAATTATTCATCATGGATATTATTACACTTTACTTAAGTTAACTCAGGATAATGCATCTCATCGTAGTTTGGATATGAGACACTCAGGGAAGTGTGCACATAGGGATATAGCTTGTAGGAGAAATTCCACCTTTTGTGGTCTTATCTTGCTGTTACACTCCACATTTGGTGGGTCCTCCACCTCTTGTGGAATATTATATTATTTCTCCTACCTACCCCTACTTTTTCTTACCTACCCTGGTTTCTCATTGAGTCACATGTCATGATTGTGTGCTCACATATCCATATGGCCTTCCCTATATAAAAAGGTCCATATTCATTGTATTGGTTAATCCAGTTGTTCATTTGCATACTGATGAGAATACAGTTTGTTTTTGTCATACTTTTGTCTCTCTTTTGTGTTTTTCATTGTGCCCTTGGTTTTGGCAAAATCACACACTTACAATATCTTAGATCCTACATTTAATATATGATCTATATGGTATCAAGTCTACAAGTCTAGATCTAGTCCAAAGAAGCATATTTCTCCTTTGTAATTGAATCTAACAATGTACAATGTCTAACTCTTCTCTATAATTCACCTTATTTATTTTTTCTACTCTACTCTTTTCTAATATTTTAGAAGAGTTGTTTTAGACAGCTAAAAATGTCTCATCGATCACACACTAATTATTAATCTTATTAATTATTGTAGATGTATAAAAATGACCACTTTCTTAAGTGAATATTTAATATTCATTTTAACCTCATTCCTCTATTTTAATTAAATTATTCATATTCATTTATTTGATTAAATAAGTTATTTAATTTATTTAATTAAATTCACCTAAGTCTTTTCTACCCCTTTAATTAAATAAAACATTTTATTTAATTAATTCCCCTTTCTCCCCTTTTAATTAAATTTACATTTAATTAGATTGTTCATTATAAATAAATAAATCTAATTTATTTATTTAAATCCCCACTTGTATTTATGCAAGTTGCATCTATTTTAGTTGAAATAAAGTAATTTATTTTAATTAAAATTACCCTCCATCCACTTGCATTCTCCTACATCTCCCACTTGCCTCCCTAAACCCCCTTCTAGATTCTTCTAATCACTTCTAAATTAGCCTAATCCATCCCCTAAATATTGTCACATCCCTAAGAAAAGGGAAATCACTTCTCAAACCCTCAAAGTCTTTGAAAACCATTAAAGGTTTTATGTCTTCAACAAGTTAACCTTGAAAGTCTTCTAAACCATTACTGGTTAACTCAACCCTCTTGCATGATTAGAGACCTTCTCTCTAACTCAACCCTCATCTAACCCAAGGGTCTCATCAAGCATTCATTGCTTTGATCATGGTTATTTCTTTAACCTTTGCACAAGAGTTTATCCTTTGGGTAAAAGCTTTATCCAATGGATAACCCTAACCTAAACTTACCCCTAGGGTAACCATGAGGTCTTCTCAAGCATTTAATGCTTCTTACATCTCTTCTCAAGCAGTCTAATGGTGACAATTGTCACCATTTCATTAGTGAGAATTATAAAAATGGATTGATAACTTTCAATCCTGGCCCTTGATAAGATCATCCAATCCTAATCATTCATTGCCCTATTTTTCCTATAAATAGAGCTCTCATTCCTCCATTTTCATATCCAAGTCTTAGTATCAAACTTATAGACATTTTACTAAGAAACTAATCTAAATCATTTAATCAAGCATTTAGCCTCTCTTTTATAGAAATAATATTCATAGCATCTTAAATAGGCATTTGCATTATCACAAAATAGTCATGGTGGTCTAGTATAGCATGCTAGGATAGTTTTGTTACTAATCCTTTCATTTTGTTATCATATCCATGCTAGTTTAAATCATGCATAACTAGGAATGCATCTATGCTAGATTGATCAATATCCCTCATTTTCATGATTGTCATCCCTAAGTCACTTTGCTCAGTGATATGAGAGCAAAGGCATTGGCTTGAGGGGTCTTGTGAGATAGAGAACAATGGAACATCCCTTGGGAAGTTGAGTTATTCAATATAACTTCATAAATTGCACCAAGAGTCCCATTGGTGTGTGGACTAGTTTGAAATCACATTTTCCGTTTCATCCCACCACTTTTCCTGCACACAATTATATATTTATTTAATCAAGCTAATTATTTATTCTTTCAAATTAATTTAATCATTACCTTTCATCTTTACTAATTATTCAATTTTTAATTCTATCATCATTTAACCTCCTCTTTATATTAATTAAATATTTATTATTTAACTAATTACAAATTAATCCTTTTATTAAATAATCTTTATTATTTTATTTTATTTCATTTCTAATAATTAAATAATTAAATAATTTCTTTAAATTATTTAATTAACTAATTTATTCTTCTAATTCCAAATCCCCAAATTCCAATTTCAACTAATTTCAAATACATGTGCATTTCAATTTCATGATTCGAAAACCTAAATTCAAATAAAATAAAAATCAATTTGAATTTCAAATAAAAAATCCTACAACACATGCTACAATTATAACTTATCAATCAATTTAGTTATCTCATCAGTTAACAATGTTAACCCTTGCCTCACACATATCTTCAATTGCATAGTGGAGATCATGCGAAGAGAAATGGGCCGTTGGATACCTACAATCTCCACACTCTCTCCAAGATCTCCAACACACTGCACTGTCTTTCATTGACAATCTATATTAGCCTGATATGCCTCAAGCCAGTCCATGCCTAGGACGACACCATGAGATCCCAATGAAAGGACTCGAAGATCGACTGTGATGGTAAGGAATTCTAAGCTCAACTTATAGCCACAAACAAGGGAATCTACAACCACCTTAAAACTAGTAGCTAATTCAACCTGCCACCTATCATCCTGCTTTTCCACCGTGAGCCCGCATCGCTCCACTAAAGAGGGGAAAATAAAGGAATATGAAGATCCTGAATTAAATAATATAGAAGATGAAAAACCTCCTATCTCACATGAAGTTTCCACAACTATACCCTGATGCTCGACTTGACTGTTATAATCCTCTGTGTTATCTCCCTACATCACCCATAATGGGCTTTGAAGTTGTTGGGCTTTGTTCAATCGTCTGTGTTGATCTTTGAGGACAGTGTACTGAAATGTGACCTTGTTGACAACATGTGAAGCAGTCACGTCTGCTAAAACCTCTGCCTACAGACGGTGCACTGGACTATTAGAAACTACTCGTGCTAGCACTCTGTTGGAAAATCTATGCTGGTTGAGTATTAGGAAAGTTCCTATTGCGATGTTGGCTACAATCCCTAAAAAATTTGAGCACCACCACTACGAGAAAAAGTTTGACCTTAAAAGTTCTTCTACTGATTTTGTCCACCCTTGAACTACGAAGGGTGACTCTTAAAAAAACCTGCTCCTTGTGACTAAGTACCCCTCACACAAGAACTTGAAGCTAGAGCACTACCAATTTGCACTCATGTTTGTCCACTCAAGGCCATAGACAAATTCTCCTCAACTATTTGGGCTTTCTCCACTACTACCTCCATGGTCTTGGGTTTGAAAACCCAAATGCCTCCACTAATATGAGCATTGAGACCTCTAATAAAGTGCTACACTAGCATGGCCTTATCATCTGCTAACCCAACATACTACCTCAATTTAAAGAACTTATGCTCATACTGCTCTACTGACATAGCCATTTGACGCTAGTTATGAAACTCATCTGCCTTCCTTTGTCTCCAATGATCCAATAGAAAGTGAACACGAAACCTCTCCAAGAACATTTCCCATGAGATTGATGCAATATCCAAATGAATCTTCTACTCCTTAAGGCGCCACCAAGTGGATGAAAACCCATGTAGATGCATTATGGCACACCTAGCTTTGGTGTTGTACTACTATACGAATGCATAGAAAAACACTTGCTCGGATCCAACAACTAACTCTCTGTCTTTGTTCCATTGCCAGATCCATCAAATGTAAGGGGTTTGGACCTAAGGAGGTCTCCAATATGTTCTACTAGAACACTTTCCTGATCTGGAATGGCTATTTCCCTTATGCATAGTGATCTCTCTCTCCCTATCCTCATATTCAACTCTAACCTAATGAATGTACTCGTGAGATTATTCTTGATGATTGTCTTCTTGCCTCGGTTATAACCATGTAAGAATCTCACGGAGAACAATAACAAACTGAGGGATTCCATCATTACCCTGCTGGTTCTCACCCTGTACTTCCTCCTCTTGATTGTCAAGTTGTTGATCCTCCTAACGAGCCTCTTCAGAAACCTCAAGATGGAGATTTCATAGATTGCCCATATAGTTACCTCGCCCATGACTTCTACCTCTAGTAGGCATCTTGTCTACAGAAGGCACAAAGCAATTATAAGATAAAGTCTAGTGTAACCTATTACAAGGGTAAAGGTGGTAAGATAACTTCAAAGTTTAAACTCAAGTTTATTCTACTATTAATCATAATGGGCTCAAATAAGACCAAATTTTCCAGTGTATGAACATGGGCTCTGATATCTAGACTTAATATGTTGTTTAGTGTGTGCAAAAAATTACGCATTTGCCTTCGTTAGCTAGAAATAAAACTTGATTGCTTTTCTTGTGCATGGTTTATTCACAACATTTTAAACTAGATGGTTGGCCATATGTAACATTTTTTTGGTATTATGCAACACATTTTGATCTAGGGTGATTTAGATTTCCCATAATTCTGTAAAATTTATATGTATTTAATGAAATTTGGTGTGAATTTCTATTTTTCCATACATAACTATAAATTTAGTGACATTCAGAGCAATTTTTGGTATTATGCAACACATTTTGATCTGAAGTGGCTTAGATTTCCCACAATCCTATAAATTTATGTAATATATACTTAATTAATCACTAATACGTATGCAATTTAGTGAATAAGAAAAAAATAAAAATCCTTAAGAGTATTTGGAATGACTGTAGGAATCAATTCACTTACTATAGGTGCATATTCACAAACAAAATTCATATGAGAAGAATCAACAATGATTATAAATCATCTATTTTGCTATATTAGCAAGTCACAAACAATAAATATAACAATATTTGCAATACACGATAAAAAAATTTCCCTTCCTCTTCTATTACCTAGAAAGAGAGAGAGAGAGGTGATATCCACCCTACCACGAAGCATTAGTTTCCCCATGCTACTCTACTGAAGAATCTTGACCCATCACAAAGGATCTAGTTTTTTTGTGGCCAACATGCATGATGGAATCTAATTCATTGTTTAATTAAATGGCAACATAGAAAACCCATATGCTCATGCATCATGTATTTGACATACATGTTGGTTGATAACATATATAAAAACAAAGAGTGCAAACAAACTCTAGCTATGCACTTTGAGTGTAAATGAATGATAAATAATAATATAACTTATAATGTCCCAATCTCAATCACCTCACTATGATCAAGATGAGTAAAACTATATCTAGAAGGCAAAGCTATATTGGAAATAGTTCCAAAAATGTATTTCTATATCATTAACATTTTTGACATAATGATCTATTATCCATCAAGCTCATATTAATTTATTGTATCATCACATATTTATTTTCAATATGTTGATTGCAATATAATAAAATAAAATAGATTAAATTTTTTATATTTTTCACATCCTTTAATCAATCTTAAAAATTCAAAATGATTTACAAAGGTGAGAGAATTGACATCAAAACCTAGAAAACCTTCTTTTACATGATTCTTAAACACATTTGAATAGATTTCTCTGCAACTCAGCCCATTAAACCACTCAAAACAACAGTTTGTCAGCAGGACAATCTTAATTCTAGATAGTTAAATATGCTCCTTAGTAGCAGCATAATTGGCTATATAACATTGTGTGAAATATGTTACAAAGTAGAAAAATAAAACTATATCATTTCAAGCATAATAATTGAGGAATATTAGATAAGGCAAGTAGAATTAGAAAGGACAGAATCAACCAAGTTGCTGAAAATTTAAATTGGAAGTTGATTTACACTTTAAGTTGCTTATTCATTGCAAGTAAATTAAAAATAATAATAGATGATGATAGGACTTCAAAATATGTCTTGCAAATTTTTTTGGTTGCCTAGTAAAACTTATTTATCTCTAGCTAAATTGGGTCACTGATGTGCCTTTTATGGCTTAGGTTTTAGGGTTCTCCTTCATTTGTCAAGCTTTTGTTTGTAAACCCTGAGCATGTTCTATTTATTCATTACCTTTTTGGGTTTAAAAATGACTTTGGGTCATTGACTCGTTGGCTGGGCCATGTTATGTACTTAGGTTTTTTACTACGTGGCTTGGTCCCTTTTAGTTTTCAATTTTTTCCTAAGTTGTGGTTCATGACTTAAGTTTCCTGTGGTTGATTTTTCTTTCTAAAGTGTTTTGTGCTTCCTGTTAAGTGTCCCCGCAATGCCACAAAGACTATTGTTGACCATCCTGTTCATTGTGGCATCGCAGAAAGATGCCATCTGTCCTGGAGTTGCCATGTGTCATAAAATGGGTGGCTGAAGCAAATGTTAAAAAGGGTTTTTAATATCTTATGTTGTCAAAGGTCAGCAGAAATAAGTTATAGCTCGACCAAAGAAATGGTGAATCTTTTTGCATGTGTTGAAAATGGATGAAGATGTTATAAAAGACGATCAAATGGTGCTCGAGCGTTAGTGGCCTAAGATGAATGATCACCAAGCAGATAGATTAAAGATTTCTTTAATCAGACAGTCCTCGTGATCCCGGGATTAGAAGGTGCAAGGGAGTTAACCATCGTTGCATCGCGAGATGATGCCACGTGTCCACACTGAGTGGTCAGAGCTGAAGGTGGGGCCATAGGGATGAGTTGTAAAGCAGATTGATGTGAAGTTTTCTTATTGGACAAAGGTGGGGTCATATGCCAAGACAGATGTCAATGCCAAATTGAATAATGAAGATTATTTGATTCGCCAACATGGAGGAATATCTATAGTAAAGATTCAAACTCATTTAAAAAAATATTTGGAGTCGTTTCATCGCTCGTGCGAGCAATAATGGCACATGGGACATAGGTCTACCAACACAGGGATAATAAAAGATAAAATTTTGCCCATTTCCAATTACCAGAGGCATTCGAACGAAGGCAAAGAGTGTTTCAAGAGATGAAGGAAGTTGTTGCAAGATTTTGAAGCGCAAAATTAGGGTTCGCAGTGTGATAAAATTGTAAGTCAAAGTTGTAGCTTTCTCTCATGAATTTCAAATTTCCAAGCATAGGGATTGCTTTCAATTTGTAGGGAAAGTGTTTTGATATGAATTAGGGTGGGGAATTTGAAGTAGAATTTTAAACTCCTAGTTATATTGTAGTAGTTGCGAGATTTTCAAAAGTCCTTAGTTTCCTATAGAAATTAAATCAAGAACCCTAGGTTTTCATAATGGCAGCCCAAAGACCACACTCTAGTAATATTGAATATCAAAGGAGGAATCTTTATGATGACTTCTTGGACCAATTGAAGCCATCAACAAATGATAAATACTAAGGGCAGAGGTTTGCACATGGACAGACCCTGGGTGAGGGTTTAGTCGACAATGCTTATAAGATATCAGATGCAAGGGTGCCTATGTCAGGGCTAAGCATGTTCAAGTTGTGGTTCGGTCAAAGGAATTTACCAGCCCCATTTTCATAGGCATGAAAATATGATTTGGGGAAGTTAGTTATACCTACTATATTCATGGATGTAGACTTATTAAAAGTAGTGGCAGATAAGTATGACCCAATCGCAAGGGTTGTGAAGGGAAGCAAAATAGAAGTTCTATTGAGCATCCAGATGGAGGAGTTTCAGGAAGATTCTGACTTATGTGAACCCTTTGCATCCCTGGAACATATCGATTTAGAGGAATTGAAGAAAGAATATGAGAAGACAAAGTATTTAGTCAGAGAAAGATTGCTCCCATCTCATTTGGCTAAGGCGGCAAATACTCGGTATTACATTGGCCCAAGTGCTGAAGAGCCTTTTCCAATTGATGCCTTTGCACATTATTTCAGAGCCACCTTTTTCACATTGTGTTAGATTTTAGGTTTCCATCCAAGCACAGTAATCCCAAAAGAATACATGCACATGGGGATTCAGATTCAACACCCCAATTTTGTAATGATTTATGACTTTGCTCCATACCTTGTAGACAAGATACATGAGGAGTTGCTACAGATTAAAAAGGGTGACCTTAGTACCTCTTTCTACTAGTATTCTATGCTTATGTACATGATCTTGTACAAAAATGCACATTTCTTTGCAGAAGAAATGGAGTTGAGAAGGGTGGTGGACGGAGAAAACATGTCAATACAAGTTTGGAGCATGGATATGTCATGGGATAGGAAGGATGCAAGCTATGTAAGATTTGACAATTGCTTCGCATCTAGGCTTAGGACTCGATTGATAATAAATCCACCAAGGATTCCAGTAGAGTTGTATGATTTTTTGAGGCCAATGGAAAAAAGGCTAGAATTGAAACTTGAGCATAATTGGGGGGATATCATTCCTTATTCTGTGAGAACGGTTATGAGAGTGTATGGTTTTCATGGACAACCACATGTGTTACCTTTCAATGTTCCACTTAGACTAGGATTTGTAGAAGTTATGTGGCAATTGGGTTGCATACATGAAGATGAGTTGACAAAGAGAGGTAAAGGCACCTTTTTCCCTGATTACACTATAGTCCCATATTTTGTAATTCTTAATGGAGGATGGGTCCATTTTGAAAAAGGTTCTTTCTCCTTATTGCTTGAGAGTCAGCATAAAGAGGCACAGTGACCCAGAGGATTTTTATGCAATGTTTATAAGAAGAATCAAAGGAACCCAGATGCCTCATTATTTCGATTTTCCAGAAGACTTGACTAGGAATGAATTTGATTTGGATAAACAAGAGGTTAGAAAAGAAAGATGGATGGCTTATAAGAAGTTGCTTGATAAAGTCCATAGATTGGATCCAAAGTATAATTCGTTGAAAGAATTCAAACCATTTTATAAGAAAATGGATTATTTGATAGAAAATTTTGATGAAGTCATGTATGACCTAATGGATGAGGTGGAGCAATTGGAGATAACAAGAAGCCAAGAAATAAGGGAAGAATCTCCAAGATTAGCAGCCCAACAAAGGCCACTATCAAATTTTCCTCAGCAAAGGCCCCGAGTACAAAAATCGACATCACCACTAGAAGGGGAATCAGAGGAGGAGATACCTATTCGCATGCCTCCAAGAGGGAGGGTTATTTATAGAAGAGTAAGAGATGAAAGTGATAGTGAAATGGAACAAGAGATAAAGAGGAAGGGGATAATGAAACAAGAAAAACCCCTTGAACCTCAGTATGAGTCTCTTAAGGGGATAATTATTATAGATGTTGAATCTTCACCTAAAAGAAGCATTTCACCTCCTCCATCTAAGAGGCAGAAAAATGACAAGCCTAAAGAACAACTTGCACAAGAACTAGAGGAGAAGAATGTGACCAATCTTACTAATGAATAGTTGCAGGTTGGAATCCCATCTCCACCAAGGTCATTAGATTGGGACCTTGCTCCACTAGACATACAAGGAAAAGTCATCCAGGATACAAGGAAAGAAGCATGTGATAAATTCATGGAAGATGAGACATCTATTCACAACCAGACATTTTTACAGTTGGTTTGGACAATTAAAATTGAAGAGCATAAAAATAGATGTGCTGAGAAGAAGGACCAAAATATTGACAAAAATGATAAGGAAGTTGAAGAAGAAGTTAAAAGTGAAATGAGGAAAGAATTTAAAGCCATCACTCCTACAGCGGGAAGAAGAATTGTTGACCAAGCAGGGTTTAGGGTTTAGGGTTTAGGGTTTAGAAGTGAATCCAAAGCATCATGAGCCAACACCAGCATCATCTTCGAGAAATACTAAGAAGGCCAAGCAAAAAGAATGTTTTAAAAAGAAGTTATGATATTTTTCCACTAAGGAATATTGTTGTAACAAGAATCACAAGTGGTCCAATTAGCTTGTGACGTGTGTTTTCTCAGGCCTGAAGCTTGTTCATTCCCTTGTTCTATAAAAGGGAATGTAGGGCCATGTAAAAGGGTCTTTTTCTAGTTTCTAGAATTTTTGGTTCCAGATGAGTCCTAGTAGAGTCATAGGTGAAGTTGAAAACAATTTGTTAAGTCTGATATAGAGCAAATAAATAGAAATTTTAGTGTTAAATTCTGTGAATTTGTTGAATCCTTGGAATGTATACTATTTTTGGCAGAACTAGTAACTGAATTTAAAAGGATAAAATTCAAATCTATTTCTCTCCAATGTACAATTCTGTCATATTTTGAATGAAATAAATCAAGGTTTCTTTTCATTCAACTCACTCTTGTGGTGTGTGTAATTTCTAATTCATGTTTTAATCTAACAGATTAATTAAATGCTTGAATAAAATTACAGATTGATAGGACTTGTGCAGGGATTTTGATAAGAAGTTTTAGGTTTGGTTACAAATGAGATTTATTGTAAGGCAATAATATCTTAGATCCATATACTAGGGTAGAATTCTATCATATATTGATATGTACTCTGTGAATCCAATCTCCCAATGGGATAAGACACTGATCTAGGCTAAATACTACTCTCGCTATCAATATTTTATCTGAACCATCTCTATCTTGATATTTCTTGATAAATAATGAATGTCTTTTCATTTTTATACATGTTTGTTGTCATCTCATGCTTCAATTGGTTGAGGATCAACGTGGAATTAGCCATTCCTGCAGCATTCAACCTTTGTGTTGAGCCTTACTATATGAGATTATCTGCTTTGTTGTAGTGTTATTTGCAATTGTGGTACAAAGGTTGTAAATTTGCTAAAAGACCACCCTCCTGGGTTTTGCAGAGCCCAAAGTGCAGAAGGATTTGTCAAGATCCTTGTTAGTTGGTCCAAGTCTTGGAGGTTATTGAGTATTGGAGTTGGCTCCTCCATAGATAAGTGAAAGAGCAACTTGGTTGCTACATCAGATAGCATAAAACCTACTTGGAAACCAATAAATGGTCCAATTGATAAGTTCATCACATGGTGGAACTTCCAAAGAAAATATATCTCTAAATGTTATAATCCCATTTGGTCAATCTTGTATATGGTCCAAAAATTAAAGCATAAGCTCATGAATACACAAAGAAACCAAGGTTGTTGATTGGAAAGATGAGGAAACTTAATGTCATCCTCTCTCATGCAACTAACTTCCAAAGAGGTGAACATTCACCCAAATGAAAACTCATGCCGTGCTAAGAACTACTCCTCTGATGTAACACTACGAGGCATTAATTTCTATACTATTGGAGGAGCTTATATATTCCCACTATAGCATAAAGATGGGGCAATCAAAATATAGTGTATATTTTCCAACAGAGTAAAAAATACTATACAAGAATTTCCTAGCTATATTTTATAGTATAGTCATTGTAGGGTAGTATTAAGTTTAGATAATCATACCCAAATATCACAGTCAATTAAAAGTCCCTTATATAGATATCCTCTTAGTTATATCAAATATGAAATTTGTCAAGTGTTATAAGGAAGTATAAATTTACTCATTTATGTATTAGAATATTTGCTAAGAATTGTACCAACATAAATTTATGTTATTTGCATGAATATCCACACTTGTATATCTATTAATATTTGCATTAGGGTGTGTGCACCAAGATGATGCCAAAAAAGTGGACACACACCTTTAAAAAGTTGAAAAAATAGATAGCGCGTACGTGGTTTTTGAATTTTGAATAACCCCGTGCGTGCTTTGGTCTGTTTATGTCAAGTCTAAAGGGAAGGGACCACCCTTAAAAACTAAGACTGCGTACATAGTCCCTTAGAAATTAGGACCCCGTACGTGGTCTTAGTGTTTTAAGACCGTGTATGTGCTGCCTGTCAATATTTTTTTTTTTTTTATGCCGACTGGGTCTCATTTTCAACCTATGGCCAAAAGTAGTTTGGAGGGGCATTTTATAGTAAACCATGCACAGGCTCCCAATTTCCACTTCCCAACACCATGGAAAGAGGTAGGCTATTAATTTTTTTTTGTTTATTTTGCATATTTGATAAATTTTATTTACATTTTAAATTTAAAATCTTTGATTTTGATTAGTTTTTTTATTTTTTGTTATAAATATATCAGATTCTCAAAATCCAAAACCGCAACAAGATGAAAACCCACAACAAAACCCGCAAAATACACCTCCACCTCCTCCTTTAGAGCGTACACCAACTACACATGATCAATTGCTTAATCAGTTAGGGAAAAACATTACTAAAATAAGTAGATTGATTAATAAATTGAAAACATCTAACTTTGAGCATCATTTATCCCTTGCCACTAGCTTATAAACATTAGCTAGTGGTGCCACTATAGTTTCCACTCATATTACAAAATGGGGAAACTATAGGGATAGGTGTCATGCATTTTATGAGAATGGATTATCATATGAGGGAGTGAAAAACAAAAACATAAGTAAAGCACAAATATGTTCTCTTTTTGTTGATCCTAGAACTGGTGAGTCCTTACCTCTTAAGGCAAAGAGATTTCCCATACATTGGTGTACCAATGTGCAGATGAGGGATCTATTTTGGAATAGGTGGTGGATGGTCTTTGACGAACCACCTTGTAATAATTATGAGGTGCCATTGTATTTTTTGAGGAAAGTATATTGTGAGTTTGTCCTTAATGAGAAGCCTAATTATTTTGACATGAGAGACTTCTATGGTAGAGGTGGCGGCTCTACCCAAGATAGACCTAGAGCTCATAAGGTAGTAGACCTGTAGAGTCAACGCCGCCTAGCACCCAAACCCAAGATGCATGTGATTGTCCCAGTAGCCCTGAAAGAGTCGATGAAGCTACAGAGTCTTCAGGCGGCCACGACATTGACTAATGTGATCATCCAGCATGGGACACAGTTAGTACACCCTCTTGTACCAGATGATGATCCATTAGTTGGGGCAGCTGGCACTGGTGAGCCCATTCAACATGTGTGTCCCACTTGCTCAAGCATATGCACAGGGATGGATGATGAGGCCACTGTAGATGGCTCCACAACCCATTCATGCATGATTTGCAGGAGTAGATGTCAGACCAACACGACAAAGGATATGGCACTAACAGATGAATTGATGGACATGTTATTTTCTAGTCAACCGTAAACAGAGGTGTGTTGATTTCAATTCATGACATTTTATTTATCAGTCACTTAAAATTTGTAATTGTAAATGAATTTTCATTTATAGATTGATTTAAATTGATACAAATAATATGAATTTCAAGATGCAGCAACGACTTCTGATATTCCTCCCACGGTTATTGCAGTTGCAACATCGACACATGAGGTATAAATTTTGTAACATGTTAAAATAGAATAGTACACTTTGAATTCAAAAAAATTACAAGATATACGAACTCTCTTTAATGATTGACAATTGTTTGCTTTGTAGGCATTGTCAAGGGACCAAATGTCCCAGATTGACAATGTCACACTCGGTGATTGATTTTGGCCTACAGAGCTATGCAGTATCATTTTTTGTACACCTTATTTTATGTATTCTTTTGATGGAATTTATGCAAGTCATTTAATTTTAAATTTGTTAAATTATGTTTAATATTATCTGTATTAATATCTCTTGTCTTAATTTTGTTTTTTTAGGGCACCCCCTTTGTGTCTAGGCCTGGTCCTTAGCGAAAGAAATCCTCGAGGATGCCTAAATTTGGGAAGAAGGTAATTCTTGACACATTTTTAATTGTACAATTGTTTGAAAATATTGAAATTGTCTTAGTTGGAATTTGTAGATTGATTAGTGTTTTTTGTCTGTTTTATATACAATGACCATTGAGCTTTGTAGATATGTTGAATGCACCTAATACGCCTGAGGATCGAGAGAGGGCGGAGGTATGTATCTCTACTTTATTTTCTGGATTTGATGATTGTATGCACGTGTACATGTGAACTTGTGATGAATTATAATCTTATAATTTTTCATACAAGAAATATCCATAGCTACTTCATCAATTACGAGCTCTCCTCCATGTATTAGAGAAGCATCTCAGGCTTCGGTATGCTTTTTTTATATATTACATTAATTGTTTTTAGCCTACAATACTTATCATTATATTAATTATATTTAATATTGATCATTTTTCGTATAGGTAATAGAAACAACTTCTCCATCGATGGCGAGCCCTCCTCGTTTTATTGGAGAAGCATCTCAGGCTCCGGTACATTTTTGTTTTCTATATCGTAGATTTTTTAGTGTTTTTGATGTATATATGTTAGTACATTGTATTAATTGTATTTAATCGACAATAGCCCCCTTCACGATTTGGCCATAACTTGGAGCCTTTGAAGAAGGTATTCAAGAGAACTCCTAATGCTGACAAGGAGAAGACAGTAGATCCTAGATCAGCAGATGAGGTAATCTACATTTCTATTGCAAAGAAATTATAGTTGAATGCATAGTTATGTTGATAATTGTGAACTATTTTCTACAAAAGGATTCTAACTTTGCTTTTGAATTGTGGTTTTGCAGCCATCTACAGAGCTGCGTACTGCATTGAAGAGGCTCAATTTTGATGATCCACCACAAACTGTATATGATCATATAGTGTTAGTTATGGTCATTGAATGACCAATACATGTAGATATATTTTACATTTTTATTGCATATCGATTTGGACATGGCATATACCACATTTTTGTAAAACTTGTATTGACTTGACATACATACCTTTTTTAATATATATAAATTTTGATATTCGATCCAATAAATGTGTATTATGTTCATTATTGTGCATTTTGTTGATATTTATAGGCATTTTCGATACATATGGAATTTGTTCATTGTGTTGATTATTGTGCATTTTGATATATATATGATTAAAAAATTATTGATACAATTAAATGATTATTGTTGATTGTTGTATTTGGTGGCTGCCCTTTTATAAAGTTAAATGATTTTCCTATGTAATCAACAATATGAATATAAACAACAAAAATCTATGATATAAAGCATTGCAATCGTGGAATATGTTTTGATAAACTTTCTAAAATATTGAATTAACCCTACAAAACTCCTTGTCTCAATGAAATTGAAATTCAATAGTAATGGTTAGATTTGATCCATGTTAATGATCACTAGATGCTTTTTATTCCTTTCATTTATATTTGTCAATATGATTGGTGCAATAGCACCCTCATGCTCGCAATGGTCAAATTTTGGTTTTCGTATTGTTCTGCATTGTTTTATCTAAATAAGGTGATTTGGGACCATTAATGGTCATTTGAAGTTATTTGTGAAAGTTTGGGGTCATTTGGATTAAAGATGTAAAAGTTGTTCATTTGTGAAAGTGAGAAGCTGAATGTTACTTTCTTGTTTGAAAATTCAAAAAAGATGGAGATGAAAATGGTGAAAGATGTTTCTTTTGTTCCACTCGAACATATTACCAATGTGAAATTTAGCTTAGCCACTTCTGAAGAAATTGTAAGTCTCTTCTCTTTTCTTCCGACCTTAATTTACGCCAAGAAAATTGAAAGATGTTGTCAAAGTTGTTGTCAAAGTTGTCAAACTTGTCAAAGTTGCAAGGTAGGCTAGAATTGGTTCCGTTTGTCATGGGCACAAACCAAGATCACGAGCACCTCTGAGTGGGCAATTTTACACTAGGCATGCTCCTGTTGTGCCTCCCAAAGTGACAGAACGTTGAGAGACATACCCTACCAGCGCGATCTCTCAAGTGCCCTGAGTCCAAAAAATTGTCAAACTTTGACAGATTGTTTATCTCAATCCAGGACACATATGATCGATCTATTTGAACCTGTAGGGTCACATGATACTATTTTACAACTGCCTATCTTGGTTTTTGACGACTTAGAGCCATTTTCAAATGGTAGCATTTTTTCGCCTGCTGCAAAAACCGTCATTCATATGCAATGCAAAGTTGTAAGATAGGCTAGAATTGATTCCATCCATCATGGGCACAAACCAACATCACGAGCACATTTGAGTGGGTAGGTTTATGCTAGGAATACTCTTGTTGTGCCTTCCAAAGCGACGGAACGTCGAGAGCCACACCCTACCGCAGCGATTTGGAAGTTGCTTAACAACTTTTTTGACAATAATGACATTTTTTCTCAAATTGTATCTAGACTCAATCTATGACTCCCATGACCCAATAATAAACTAAATAATTTTCTATGATTATACAATGTACAACACAGATCTCCACGATTATTGCTTACATCACATAAACTCAAAACCCTTAAGATATAATCAAGAATGGTCATGATTGACCTTATCACATCACATAAACTCAAAAACCTTAAGATATTCAAAACATAGACACATATGTAGGATTTTGCCAAGATCAAGGGCACAATGAAAAGCATAAAAGAGACAAGAGAATGACAAGAACAAACTGTATTCTCATCAATATGCAAATGATCAGCTGGATTAACCAATACAATGAATAGAGGCTTGCTTATATAGGCAAGGCCATATGGATGTATGAGCACACAAATATGACATGTGGCTCAATGAGAAACAAGGGTAGGTAAGAAATACTAAGGGTAGGTAGGAGAAATAATATAATATTCCACAAGAGGTGGATGACCCACCGAATGTGGAGTGTAACAACAAAATAAGATCACAAAAGGTGGAATTTCTCCTACAAGCTCTATCCCTAAGTGCACACTTCCCTAAGTGTCTCAAATCCAAACTATGAAGAGATGCATTATCCTAAGTTAACTTAAGTAAGTGTAATAATATCCAAAATGAATATTTATTTACACCAACAACCCCCCTTAAGTGCAACTTAGGGGAATGAAGACTCAAGTCAACAATGCAAGATGGGTCCCAACTACTAGGCCATGATAGGTACCCATGTACAATATGCAAATGCAAGCAAAACTATGCAATGCTATCTCTCACAAACAGAGAAAGGGAGAAAACCCAGTGGGAAAAAACTCCCCCCAAAAGAGAGATGAATGTACAAAAGGCTCTCAAAGAAGAAGGACAAAACCTCAAAGAGGAAAAAGTCCTCGCCATAAGAGAGGAAGGAGAAGTCAGCTGACCCCCCCTAATGACACATCCCACACCCCCAAGAGAGCTCGCAACTGCTGGAACTTACTCTTAGTGAAAGGTTTGGTGAATATGTCAGCAACCTGCTCTGTTGTAGGACAATACTGCAAATCAATGACCTACTCCTAGATGAGCTCTCAGATATAGTGCATATGAATCTCGATGTGTTTGGTCCACTGGTGCTGGATCGGGTTCTTCGAGATTGCAATAGCACTCTGATTGTCACAATGTAGAACTGTCGGCCGTGAAGTGGTGAATCCAAACTCTGTGAGAATCTGCTGGAGCCAAATGGTCTCAGTCGCTACGTTAACACTGCCTCGATACTTAGCCTCAGTCGAAGAGAGAGCAATAGCATGTTGCTTCTTGCTTTGCTAACAAATGGGGCCCGAACCAAGATAAAAACTGTAACCAGAAGTAGACTTACGATCAACTAGATTGCTAGCCCAATCGGAGTCTGTGTAACCAAGCAAGCGAAGTCCTATGCCTGCTGCATAGTGAATCCCATAGTGATGTGTACCCTGGATGTAATGAAGGATGCGTTTGGCAGCTTTCCAATGAAGCTCATGTGGTTCCTGCATGAAGCGGGAAACCATGCCAACTGCAAATGAAATATCAGGGCGTGTATAAGTCATGTAGATGAGACTACCCACAAGCTGACGATACAAAGTGGCATCAACTGGTGGAGAAGAACACTGAGCCTCAAGCTTGACTCCTGAAAGAAAGGGAGTCAGGGTAGGCTTACAATCAGCCATATGAAAGCGTGCAAGTAGATCAAGAGCATACTTGGGCTACGATAGTGTAATCCCGGAAGGTGACTGTGAAATCTCTATCCCGAGAAAGTAGTGCAAAAGACCCAAGTCAGTCATAGAAAATCTATCATGCAAAGCAGATTTGACCCTACTAATGATGGATGAAGTACTCCCTGTAATGATCAAGTCATCAACATAGAGCACAAGTAGCAACTGAGAGTCATCCTATTGCAAAATGTAGACATTCGGATCGGAATGACACCTAGTGAACCCTGCGGAGAGAAGAAAGGAATCCATCTTGGCGTACCAAGCCCTGGGGGCCTGCTTAAGGCCATAGAGAGATTTCCTTAGTCTGCAAACCAAGGAAGTATCCTGGATGAAACCCTGTGGCTGCTCCATATAAATCTCTTCATCAAGATCACCATGAAGAAAAGCACTCTTCACATCCATCTGATGTACAACCCAACCATGAGCTGCAGCAATATCAAGTGTCAAACGAATGGAGTTCATCTTGGCTACGAGTGTAAAGGTCTCAGTATAGTCAACACCTGTAACCTACGAGAAACCTTTTGCAACAAGCTGAGCCTTATACTTATCCACACTACCATCCGCTGCAAACTTGGTTCGATAGATCCACTTACATCGAACCATCTTTCTCCCCTTAGGGAGATGGACTAAATCCCATGTGTGGTTCCTCATCAAGGAACTATACTCTTCCTCCATAGCTTGGTCCCACTCAGGAACCCCTGATGCTTCCCTAAATATCTGTGGATCAGAAGCGGTAGCAATGAATGCATGTGGAAGATCCTGATGTTGTGATTGAGTTCTTTGTGTATCTGAACGATCCCCAACAAGAGAACCCGCAGACTCAAGTGTCTGTCGAGCCCAACGAGGTCTAGGTGGAGGTGGAGAACGAGGCTCCTCAACTGCAAGTGGACCCTGCGGAGGTGTAACCCAGTGAGTCAGAGTTGAGGGAGTCTCATCATCTGAATCACTAACATCACTATCCACAATGGAGGAAGGTGGAGGAGGTAGAGAGGCTAAGCTAGCAGAGCTTTCCTCAAAGTGAACACTCCTCTCAATGAATACCTCATGTATCTCTAGATCCATCAATTTGTATGCCTTAACACCCTCAAGATATCCAACAAATATGCAAGGTCGACTCTGAGGTTCCAATGCCTTGCGTTTCTACGGAGGAATGCGAGCCCATGCTGGACACCCAAAGACTCTGAAATGTCTCACAATCAGTTTCCCACCAGCCCAAGCTTCAAAAGGTAATACCTTGCAAAGCTTTGTGAGGAACCCGATTCTGGATGTGTGTGGCACAACTAGTAGCCTCTACCCAAAAGGCGAGATCAAGAGAACGTGCATGTATCATACAACTAGCCATTTCTTTGAGAGTTCTATTCTTGCGTTCTGCAACCCTATTCTGCCGTGGAGTGTATGCAACAGAATGCTAAAGATCAATCCCCTCAAATGTACAAAAATCCTCAAGTCTTTTGTTCACATATTCCCTTCCATTATCTATGCGAAGAATCTTGACCACTTTCCCTGATTGCTTCTCCACACGAGTCTTGAAGTCCTGAAATTTGTCAAATACTTCACTCTTATGAATGAGAAAGTAGACCCAAGTGAAGCGGGAGTAGTCATCAATGAAGGTAAGAACATAGCGGGCCTTACTAAATGAAGGTGCTGGAAATGGACCAGCTACATCATTGTGAACAGGTTGAAGAACTTCCAAAGCTCTCCAAGTTTTCCCTTTATCAAACTTCTCTTCGGGATGCTTGCCCATGGAACAACCTGAAAATACACCCTCTAAAAAATTGATTCGAGGTAGACCTGTGACCATGTCTTTAGTGCTTAGCTGCTGAAGATAGCGGCAGTTGAGGTGACCAAACCGCTCATGCCATAGCTTACTTTCTAAATTTGAATGAGTAAGCAAGGGCCTAGAAGGTGAACTTGGCACAAAGTGGGAAAATGAATAAAGCCTTGAGTTGTCATTGACTTGTCCCACTGCTACCAAGGCATCATCATCAAGTTCCTTTACCACAACTGAATCTGGTGTAAACTCAACCTTTTTCCCATTCCCATAGTGAGTGATTTGGTAGATGGAGAGAAGGTTGGTAGACAAGTTAGGAACATAGAGAACATTCTCAAATGTTCCATCATCCATGTCAACTGAACCTTTCCCTTCAACCTCTACTTGTGTGTCATCACCTATGTAAATGTGAGGTACCTTAGATGGCTCCAATGAAGAAAACTGCTCCTTTGTAGAACCCATGTGATATGAGGCACCCGAGTCAAGTATCCATTGCTGTGAAGAACCTGTTGTAGCCACAAATGCTTGCCCTTTTCCCTTAGACTGTGAGGAAGAGGAAGGAGATGAATCCTTCTTTGTGTAGGCGGATGGCAAGTTGATGTTGTTTTTCTTGAGAAGATTGGTTAACTCATCAACTTGCTTTGCATGGCATCGATGCTCATCATGACCATACTTCTTGCAATATGCACAAGTAGGTTTATCCTTCTTAGGTGGTGTCCCCTTCTTGGAAGAGGATGAAAATTCGCCTTGTGATGGAGAGGAAGATTGTCCTTTTTCCTGGTGTGGTTTAGACTTGGATTGCTTCTTCTTGTTGTTGGAATCTTTGCCTTGACTTCCTTGATTCCCTTGATTAGCCACTAAAGCCTTGGACTTTGAAGACTTGAGAAACCCCATGTTCAACAACTTAGTTTGTTCCAATATTAACATTTCTGTGAAAGCATCAAATGAAGGCATAACATAGGAACTCCCCACTGTCAAACGATGAGTTTGGAAGCTAGATACAAATGTTGCATATTCTGGTGCAAGCTTGTCCAACAAGTTGAATATCAATTGAGCATGCTTTTTGTCAATTCCATAATCCTTAAGCTTTGCTCTTAGCTCATTTGCTTTGGTGACATAATCTTGGATTGTATCAAAACTCTTGGGATCTAAGTTGGTGAGCTCATTGTCAATCTGATAGCCTCTAATTTCATCAACTTGTCCATACAATTTCTGAAACATATCCCAAGCCTCTTTGATTGTTTTACACTTCTCAATGTGAAAAATGAGGTCATCTGATACATACTTGCGTAAGGTTCCAAGAGCCATGCAATTCTTTGTGAGCCATTCTAATTGAGCAATTGGATCAGCCTTAGGATCAGGTGGTGTTGTTATTGTTCCATCTATGTAGTGTGTGAGACCCTTTTCCATTAGTTTACTCCATACTTTAATTTTCCATGATGCATAATTATGTGGAGTTAAAGGTGGAAATTTGTTAGGACTCATTGCAACAAGAATGGAAAGAGCACAAAGAGAGGCACAATCACACAAGACACCCCCCCAAATTCACTCAATCAAAGAACTCCCCCCAAATGTGATGATTTGGCACTTTATAAGTAGTGCGTATACAATGGGCCGCTTGCAAAAAATGGCAAAGTGGACTTCTGATTACAATTTTACAACTACCTGAATAAGGCCAAAAGAGACTCAAACTGATAATGCAAGAGATCTAACTAAGATCCAAGCAATTTACAAGTACCTAATAGGCCAAATAAGACCAATATCTGAAAGTACAATTTCCACTCAAAATATCTGAAATCTAATCATAGATTATGAAAGTAGACGAAAAAATAAGCACTTTCAAAAAAAAAACGGCACCTGAAAAGGAGGTCGTATGAGCTCAAACGAGGCCTTTGAAGTTGCAGAATTGAGGATTGGACAGGTACAACTGAGAGAATCCAAAAAAATTGAAAAACATATGCACCAAAATCAGAAAATAACCACACCACTGCGAAGATCACAAAATTTTAGCCTATTTCAAAAAAAATTGCACCAAAAAAGGAGCAAAAATGAGCAAGATATGGCCTTTCAATGTTGGACTGCAAAACTGAAAAGCCCAATGGAGAGGGGTCAAAAAAATTTCAAAAAGTGCTGATGTGGCGTTGATGTCAGCAAGTCACTATGTTAAATTTGACGGTCGTATGATCGTCGCAAAAACTTCACCCCTCTGCTGATTGGACGTCCGTACTGTACGGACTGCTGACTGTGCAGATGATTATGCAGTACAGATGATGACGTGGCACTGTACGGATGGACTGCGTGGCACGATGACTGTGCTACTGTATGGTCAATGTGGTGCAATGACATGGCATATGGAGGGCTATTTGAGAGCCATGTGGCGGGGTCGGTATGCTGACTGGGTGTTAGCGTGGCGGTCGCTGGAGGTGACTGGACGATCGCGGGAGGCGATGGCTGGTCTGGTGCCGTCGGCGGCCAGAGGTGTCTAGGTGATCGCCGAAGGTCTTTGGCTGGTGGTGGCACTGGGTAGACGGGCGCAGCGGGCAGGGGCGTTCGGAGCGATCGGCGAGAGGGAGCATGGCGGTGGCGGCGCGGGGAACTCAACAGGTATGGGCGGCGCCTGCAGCTCAGGTACGTACCTGCAACCTGCAGCACTCGTACAGCGGGAGGGGGGGTGTGCGAACCCCCAAAAAAACTTTTTCTTTCTTTTTTTTTGAAATTTTTTTTTTTCGAATTTTTTTTTTGAATTTTTTTTTCGAAATCCGTACGATATTAGCCAAAATGGGGAAAAAAAAATTTCTCACCAAAATAGGTCGACTTTATAGTCGAAATTTATGGAAACGGCCTCCCAGATTTAACGGTGATGTCCAAATCGCTGTATGATGCCTCCCAAAAATGAAGATCCCCAAATCCGAAAATAGAAGTCTTCCACGATGTCTCCAAAAACCGATCAATGAAGCCCCAATAGCTCTGATACCATGTAGGATTTTGCCAAGATCAAGGGCACAATGAAAAGCATAAAAGAGACAATAGAATGACAAGAACAAACTGTATTCTCATCAATATGCAAATGATCAACTGAATTAACCAATACAATGAATAGAGGCCTGCTTATATAGGCAGGGCCATATGGATGTATGAGCACACAAATATGACATGTGGCTCAATGAGAAACAAGGGTAGGTAAGAAATACTAAGGGCAGGTAGGAGAAATAATATAATATTCCACAAGAGGTGGATGACCCACCGAATGTGGAGTGTAACAGCAAAATAAGATCACAAAAGGTGGAATTTCTCCTACAAGCTCTATCCCTAAGTGCACACTTCCCTAAGTGTCTCAAATCCAAACTACGAAGAGATGCATTATCCTAAGTTAACTTAAGTAAGTGTAATAATATCCAAAATGAATATTTATTTACACCAACAACATATATTCAAAAAATAGTCACAAAACATAGTCACATATATTCAAAAATTTGCCTCTAAATATGGACAAATCAACTCTTGGCTATTTAAATATACAAAAAAAATGTGTTACAAATCATCTCATGGGCTTTTATACAAAATTTGGCATTTAAATATGTGTGAATCAGGTCATCACCATTTAAATATACAAAAAAGGAAATATAGAACAATTCATCAATGATATATACAAAATTCTCAAAATATTTCTACCCTGAACCATAGAATCAATCAAGTGAGCATTCTGGATTGACTTTAACCCATATTATGTCAAGTAATGCCTTGTGGTCAGATTCACAAACTTTTCATAAAAGTTTGTTATGAGGTCTACCACAATACTTAATCAATAGAATATTTGTTGCAACAACAAGGTTGGAGAAATGAAGAATATGTCTCTGTGTTTCAAAGTCCTCGAACAACCAAATATCAAAATTTTTGATATGGTATCTCCTAAGCCATGTGCCTGTGATGACAACAAACCCTACTGGATACTCAATAGCCTCTCCGTCAATGATTGTGGTTGTCAATTTTCCCTTAGGCTCAATACAACGACACAAAAAGTAATATGTTCCTTCTTCATTGTTCTCTTCTGCAACAATTGTGTACTTATGACTTGCATATTATAGAATGATAATTAATACCAAAAATAATGTTTGATGCAACAAAATGAGCAAAAAAAAATCCTGCAATAAAATTAACCCAAAAATCACCTGGTTCCACTAGGTCAGATACATGATCGAAATCAACTGATGCTCCCATCTAGTTCAACTGATGCTTCCATCTAGTTCAATTGTAGTGCTCTAGGAATTTGATAGGTATGAATGGGAACCAACAGTCTACAAGACCATTTGTCAACCCACTCTTGTGATTCACATTCTTCCCACAAAAAATACATACATGAAGAGCAAAAACATACAATCTGTCTAGTATAAATTACCGGTGAGCTTGCATTTGAACTTCAAAATGAGTGCATGTCACTAGATCCTACAATTGTACAACAAGATTGAGAGTTTTCAATGTCAAATTCAGTGATCAACCAAAAATATCTATGAACCATTGATGTACCTTCATTACCCGGTCCCATTGTAGAGTTACCCCATCACACAATTATTGTTGCATCTGTCAACTCAGCACCACCTTCGTACTTCAATTCTTCTCTAGCTAGTGCTCTTTTTACACATGCTCCTGCACCATCGTGCTCTCCCTTTCCATGTCTAGCCTCAATGAAATTCCAAAAATATTGTACACTGCTTGTCACATGCATCCTACTCAACCAATAGAACATACTTGCATTCTTGAATTGTGAGGTGCAATTACCTAACCATATTAAGTGTTGGTTGTATCGTATGTTCCTTTCCCTTAAAATATCATAGAAAACTTTAAAGCATCTTTGCACAAACTCTGACAAATGTGTACAATCATCACTTATGTAGAAGTGATACTCTCTTACAACCTTTCTATCCTCCTCTTGCTATCATCTACATGCATGAATGCTATGTGTACAAAAATAGAAACTTGTGTAGAATGGTAATACATAGATTGCACTTCATTTTGAGGTTGTAGTGTATAATTTTCAGCAAAATCAACTATAGAGACAATGGTACCAAGAGGAAATGTGTCCTTGCATAACTTGAATTTCTCATCTAACCATTGAGCTCTATGTGTATGCATTATGTACTCATAAATTAATTTCTCTTGAAACGTTCTCATAAAATCACCTACACATATGTCATTTTTCACTAACTCACATCTCTTTAATTCTTTTCCATCTATAACGCCATATGTCATTGTCTTGTACTTTCCAATAAAAACTAGTTTCTTACTAATTTCATGTGTGCTATCCAAATGTAGACATCTTGACAAATGTTGCAAACCACCACATGTAGCACAAGAACCTTTCAAACACATCATCTTATAATAAATGCAACCATCATCTCTTTTACATAACACACTTGAAATAAATTCTCTTGGTGATTTAGGAGGTGGTTGTATATTGCAATCCTGCAAAACATTATTAGTGTGCAAAGTACAACATATATGACGACAAATATCATAGTGCATGGAAAATTCAATATGCATCCTACAACAACACGTGGTGCGTACATGATTAATTTTAACATAAAAAGCTTTTCCCATTTCAAAAAATCTTTGACTAATTCTTATTTGAAGAAACTTTTCAAGGAATCTTTCATAAAATTTTGTTTGAGTCATATCCAAATAGTGTTTGGCATGTGGCTCACGATTTCTAGATCCGATTCACCTTATAACAACATCTCTTTGGTTAGGTGAAACCCTTGTGTTGTCATGCCCAATTTTTTAATTAATGTTCTTAGTGCATCAACAACAACCTTGTCTTTGCGTGGTAGTCTACCCGAGAACACCCAAAGAGAATTGTTGTTAGGATCCTCTATTTTATCCCGCCTCTCTAATGCTTTGTGTAATGTTTCTCTACTAATGTTTAATGACTTACTTGTTTTGCTTATCAAACGATTTTTTTAAATTTTTTTGCTCATTACGGTTGATGTAATGACACGTCGAGTAACATTAGAATCTTTAGTACGTGATTTTGAACCAATATCTTGATATGCATCAAATAGATTTCTCACAATAGTTCTTTCGCTATTACTTTAGAATGATCTTAGGCCTAGAATTCTCATTGTCTCTTTAAAACAAATTCTTAATCATTTCAACAATTAATTGGCATCTTGCAGTTTGATTTAAGTTTTCAAAATAGTTTTGTCATATTCTTTTAACCATTCTCCTACAAGTTCGTTCATTCATTTTATCGGGCATTGGATTCAAAATATTCTCATCAATGTCAATTAGATACTTAGGTTTCCTACGAATGATTCTAGGAGGTGTTAACATTGATGCATTGCATGCATTGGGTACATTCAATTTATCAAATAGAGGCAGTGTATGTTCATCATTTAATTGATTATTCAATGTGGTCTCTTCTTCAATTGCATTAGGTTCATACGGTAAATCAAATGTCTCTTCTTCAATTGCATTAGGTTCATACGGTAAATCAAATGTCCCTTCTTCAATTGCATTAGGTTCATACTATAAATCAAATTTCCCTTCTTCAATTGCATTAGGTGCATTATGTTCGTTTGGTAAATCAAATTGAGATGTTGAGGATGATGTACCTTCTTGTCCCATTGTTCTTATGTCATGTAATTTCTTCATGCGTTGCTTTTGTCTTTCCTTTTCAACCTCTCATTGTTCCATCGTTCCTCGCTTGTTCTTTCCCATCGTTAATATCGGTTATCTTAAATAGAATCATTTTACATGTATATGTAAACATAAGTTCTTAAACAATCAAATAACCATAAAATTGAGCATTATCATTATTTTTTTGAATCAAAACTATTAAACAATCACAATAACATTTACCAAACTAATAAGAACAACAATTAAATCATTTCAAATCATTCAAAACTAAAAATTCACTTACTTCAATGTATAAAATTGTCATAGAAGCATAGTAACAGTTGTAGTGGGGCCTTCAATGACCTCAAAAACTTCTTTTGAGGTCGTTGAAGTTGTTGGGCAACTAAAAGTATGTCCCAGAACCGCGTACTCGATATTTGTAGTAACCTCCTATGTGCTCTTAGCCCTAAAAAATTTTCAGCAGGCCAATGTTAATATTCCCAGCACTCCGTACGCGCTTTTAACTCATCAAAACCTCGTACGTGCTTCCTGTAGTAAATAAAATGTGAAGGAGAGGGAGGGAAGGGGAGGGAGGTAGAGGGAGAGGGAGAGGGGGAGGGAGCAAGAGGAAGAGGGGGAGAGATAGAGAGGGGAAGAGAGGATGGAAAAGTGAGGGAGGGAGAGGGAGATGGAGAGGGAGGGAGAGGGCAAGAGAGAGGGGGGCAGAGAGAGGATAGACACGGGAGACACACACACACACACACACACACACACACACACACACACAGAGAGAGAGAGAGAGAGAGAGAGAGAGAGAGAGAGAGAGAGAGAGAGAGAGAGAGAGAGAGAGAGAGAGAGAGAGGAAAAGGAGGGAAATAGAGAGGGGGAAAGAGAGAGAGGGCAGAGAGAGGATGGAAAAGGGAGACAAAGGGGGGAGGGAGAGAGGATGGAAAAGGGAGAGAGAGAGAGAGGGGGGGATGGGAAAGTAAGGGACATAAAGGGAGATAAAGGGAGAGAATGCTAGTCATATTGTGTGCTATGACCCCTTAGGATACCATATGACCCCTTATGACACCATAAGGTCACATGGGGTCCTAATTGAGCTACACATGTGTTAAAACACCATATGACACCTTGAGATATCATACATGGTCCGAAGAGGTCATATGGCATCATTGGGGGTCATGTAGGGTCATAATGGGTCCACACATGTGTTAGAACATCATATGACCCCTTAGGACATCATATGGTCTTAAGGGGTCATATGTGTGCTAAGGGACCTTACATGATGTCATTAGGTGTTATGTGGGGTCCTGAGAGAGAGAGAGAGAGAGAGAGAGAGAGAGAGAGAGAGAGAGAGAGAGAGAGAGAGAGAGAGAGAGAGAGAGAATACAATGTACAATACAATATCAAAAGACAATATATCAATATACATGTACATGTACATACACATATACATATAATACACATTGTAGACACCTAAAATTGTCCAATCTAATTAAATAAATATTTTATTTATTTAATTATCTAAGCTTAATTCTTCTATTAATTAAATAAATCTTTATTTATTTAATCAATTCATTTTATCCTCTTCTAGCCTTATTTCTCATTTAAATAAATACATTTAGTTATTTAAATTATCCTTTTCCTAAATTAAATAAATATTTATTTATTTAATTATCCCATTTCTTCTATTAATTAAATAAATCTTTATTTATTTAATTAATTCATTAGCCTTTTCTACCTATGACACATGTCATTCATCTCTTAATTCATACACTACCTACCCCTTTCATTATTTTATTATTTCTTTTACCTACCCTCTAATCATAGCCGACCTCCTTTTTTGCACCTCTCAATCTTATCCCTCCATTTCTTATTGTGTCTTCTATTTAAGGAGATGCCTTCTTCATTATCAAACCCTAATGACTTAATGCCCTAATGAGCTAACTACTTGATCTATTGACTACACTACGATCCTACTTGCAACCACATTCCGTTCTTTGTTGAGCTCTTGTGCATATTAAATCTGAGAGCAAATATATCAAGCAAGATCAATGGAGATAGGAAGAATGGAGATCAAAACCCTATTGGACATGTGATGGTATAATCTTTGTGATTTCGTTTGATTTGCATTGTCTTAGGTAATCTTCATATGTTATGGTGGATCTTTGTTGATTGTTAGGCTAGGGTTTTGTGGTTGAATTCATTTAGCCTTTCAATCTTGTTGTTATTGTTATCCATTTTCACCATATACATTTTGGCATGCCCGGTGGGACTCTTGTCCCTTTGCATTTAACGTCAAATAAATAAGAGTTCTTAAAAGATATGTGTATAGATATTTTATTAATGGTAATTAAACTTTAATGAAAGAAATTTCAGTAGATTTGATGTTTGATTTAATGCATGAGCATACAAAATTAAATGTAGGTGGTGGTAACTTTGCTGAAGAAAAATTAATGTTTGTTTGCAAGACAGATGAAGATGATTGAATCATTTATTTCATTTTATAACCACCAATCACACCTTGGTGCGCAATGGGTATGCCAAATAGTTGTGAAGTTAAATTTCAAGGATAAATCTTGGTGTATTTTTTTAATATGTTTGTGTAGTGCATGAGGTCAATTGACACATCATTTAGCAAATGATGTTGTATGTGCAAAAAATATCTTTGTGAAGTAATAGCTTCAAATAAACTATGCATCCACTTATATATGTCCAAACAATACTAAAACAAAACCTTAGAAATAAGATGACAATCAAGCTCTGCTACTAATAGGCTCATGTTATATAATTTGCAATAGAGAGGGATGAGAGTGAGAGAGAGAGATACATATTGAAAGAGGAAGAGATAAAGGGGGGAGATTGATAGAGAGGGAGGGGTAAAGAGATAGAGATAAAGACGAAGATAGAGATTGAGGTGGAGAAGTGGAAGGAGAGGGAGAGATAAGGAGAGGGAGACAAGATAAAATAGATAAATATATATAGAGTGAGAGAGAGGGAGAGATAAAAAGATACATATAGAGATAGGAAGTGATATAGAGAGAGGTAGAGAGGGAGAAATATAGGGGTATAGAGAGACACAAAGATAATTAGATAGAGATAGAGCAATAAATGGAAGGAGAAATATAGAGAAATAAATATAAAGAAGAAAATAGATAGAGATATAGAGGTATAGGAAGAGGGAGAGCTAAAGATAGAGAGAGATATGGAAAGAAGAGCTAGAGAGATATAGAGGAAGAGGGAGAGGGAGATACGAAGAAAGATATATAGAGGGTGAGATAAATTGATAAAGAGATATGTAGAGGGGGAAAGGGAGAGAGACAAATATAAAGATAGAGAAACAAAGAGAAGTATAGATGGACAAATAAATATGGAAAGAGGGAAGATAGAGAAGGGGGAGAAATGTAGGGAGATAAAGGGGAGAGGGCGAGAGAGAGAGATAAATAGAGGAGGGAGAAAGAGAACATGAATGGGATAGAGAGATATAGAGATAAGATGGGGAGAGAGGGATGGAGAGAAGAAGAGGGGGCATGGAGGGAGTGATAGATCAATATATAGAGGGAGAAGGAGAGAGGGATAAATTCAGATAGATGGTGATATAGAGATGGAGAGAATATGAGTTAGGGGGGGAGACACAGTTAGGCAACTCAATAATAGAGACATTAGAGAGAGAGTGATATAGATAGAGGAAGATATAAACAGTCAGAGGGATAGGAAGAGAGACTAATATAGATAGAAGAGGATATACAAAATCAGAGGGATAGGGGGAGAAAGCTATAGAGTAGGAGAGATGGAGTGAATAAAAGAGAGAGGTAGAGATAATGATATATATAGATGAAGGGGGAGAGGGAGAGGGAGAAATATAGAGATAAAGATAGAGGGCAATAGTGAGAAAGAAAAGAAATAAAGAGATGTATAGAGGGTCAAAGATATAGAGATGTGGAGGGAGAAATAAGGATATTGTGTGTATATAAGTGAGAAATATGGAGGGAGAGATAGAGAGGGAGGGAGAAGAATATTTTTAAACACACACATTAATATTTTTATGATGGAGTATCACAAGAAGAACTGCATATGCGTTGTTTTAGCTTTAAAACCGCGTACACACTTCTTATTGAAAAAACACCCCGTACACGGTTTTACTAAAAAAACCTCCGTACGTGGTCTTTATACAAAAAAAAGCCTGTACGCACTTTTGACTGTTTAGGCTTGTGAATAGGCTTGGATGACAAAGTTGTGGGTTGAAAGTTTGATTTCCCTCCATTTACCTCCTTTTTGACGTGTTTTGTTTTATTAACTTGGTTTCTCGACTTTGTCATCATCAGGTTTACACTTCATCAAGTGGGTATTTCTAAAAGTTCCACCATGATTTCACCTATCTTCTGAGCTTTCTAACCATATAATGTTTTTAAAATTTGAACAATAATAACATATTATTATTGAATTTCTTTTACTAGTGTCTCCATAGTTCTCAGAGACATATGTGCACCATTTTTTAAAAAACTTTTGATCTACTTATCCAAATTTAAAAAACTTTATATATTATTGTAGTGCACTTTATTATTTACAATTAAAAAAAAAAATTCATTTTCGATTGTTTTGGTGCAAGTTATGTTTCTCACACAAATAGGTACTTGATTTTCAGGATGTGCTTGATTCGAAAAATCATTAAAAAAAAATACTCAACAAAAAATTACAAAAAATAACACAACTTCTAGTGCTCACTCTTAACTATCTTTCTGCCAAAGTATTTGTCAAAATACCAAATCTAACTATGACTTTTTTGATGCGCACGTCAGACACTATGTTATGTTTTAAAGAAAAAATCAGGGTTTTTTTTTTTGTGTGTGAAGGATTTGACCCCCTTAATCTTATCCAATTTTGAAAAAAATTATTAGTTTGGAAACTATATTTATAGTACTACAATCTTTGATCTTTGAGTATCTTCATATCTTGAGTGGATGACTCTCAACTTTCTCCTCCAAGATCAGGTTTACCTGATTTCAGAAAAAAAAAGTGTCCACTTATACCCCTTTTTGGACACCATCTTTGAACACTTACCCATTAGTAACTCAAGTGGATATGTTGAGGACCAAATCACTTCCTCTTATAAATTGATAGTTGCAGTCATTTTTCATTTCAAAATGATAGACTTAAGTTTAACCAAATATGTGCAATGTTGAGTCATAATGACTATGGTAATAATTGTGAATACACAACATTTTGTAATAGTTAATGGACATGTTCTAATGGTTAATGGATTTCCATAATATTTTTAGACTATTAGATTTATAGTGTTTATAAACTCACTACCAGGGTTGAATTTTTTTACACAAAATAATTCAACAAGCTAAACTTAGTATAATTTACTTTTCAACACAAAATAATTCAGTAAGCTAAACTTAGTATAATTTACTTTTCAGCACAAAATAATTCAACAAGCTAAACTTAGTATAATTTACTTTTCAGTAGTTGGAGTGGATGGATGGACCATCTTTAAACAAAATAATCATTTATAGGGGAAAGAAGATGGGAGAACATGTGTGGGACTTGACAAACAACCATTTATAAAATGACCATGCCCAAATCTCATATATATAAAATTAAAGGGTGATGATAACTTTATAATTCAAGACATGACTTTGGATTTTTTATAAACGTAAACTAAAGCTCATCAGAATTTTGACAACATATACATCTTCCTATTTAAGAAAAAGATCCAATCATGAATTTCAGCTATGAAAACTCAAGAAGCAATACTACTGCTGATTAGTATGGTTTTTGTAATGTCAAGAAAGAAGAAATATATTGAATTACTAATCCCTAGGAAATATAGATGTAAATGGCATACAATAGAGTTGTTAAATGATGAAATCAAATAGCAGACAAATTCTAGGTATCACAAATGTATAGGATTCTAATTTATTAAATTCCAAAAATAATCGTTCCATTGCATCTTTCTATTGAGACCAAACTCAAGTATATATAACAAAATAATTAGATATTGACAATGTAAGAATTGAACAACATGTTGCAAACATTAGAAACTATATTAAACCTCAATATCTAAATTTGAGTGTGGTGCTTGACTGTGCTTAGCTCTTGCAAGGGCAAAGGATGACTTGACTAACCCTTGCTCAATAATTGACATACTAGAAGTTGCTTCGAAATTCTCAGGAAACATTTGAAAAACTCCAATATTTCTAGTTCTCTTGCCTTTCTTCCCTTCTAGGAAAAACACCTTTTCCTCCTACTAGAAATATCATGACTCTTGGATAACATCCCCCCACAGAGAAATAAAAATCATATTAAAATGTCCTTAGAACTTTTATGTAATACAATTGGCAGTTAGTTTCCCATAATATTTGCTAGTTTCTTGCCATGACACATATGCATGCAAATTTGTGGACGCACTAACAAAAACGACGAAGAGGAAACCATTTGAATTCATCTATTGAGTTTTATAATTTGTTTTACTTTATCTCTTTTTTAAAAATCTATCAATCTTTTCTTTTTTAAAATAAAAAGAATGTTTAACATATCAATATTTAAGATAAAACAATAATAATTAATGATAACATTAATTCTATTTCTTAGCTATAGCAGTATTATTATTAAAATAAAATATTATTTATTTAATATTTTATTATTATTATTATAATATTTAGATAAAGGAAAAGGCTATTCCCATTAGGTTGGGGATTTTGACGGAAAGTAAGAATTATAAGTACATATTACAAATAACACACTCTTTGTGTTAAGTTGGCTTATAACTCATTACTCTCAAGAAAAATAATTTTCCTATATTTATTTAAAATTATTTCATTCTTATGCAATATATTTATGCATTATTCATAACTAATATAATTGTTCAAAAATTGGAACTCATAATTCCTAATCCTATTCACATACTTGCAACCTAAGGCCATGAGACTAGGTAAATGCATGCATGTTGATCCATCATAACAAGTTGCCATTCTGGGTAGAACCTTTTACCTAATGATACTCCCTCTCCAACCCAAAAGAATATTAAAATTTCTTATCACACTTGCACAATTAATTATCTGCATAACCATTCTTCAATAATACTTAACATAATCAAATTACCTACTTAATTGCTTTTATTTAAACAACTAGTACAATAATCCAATAATTAAGCTAGGCCAACTAAATCGAATGTGACAATTTATACGTAAGTAATAAAATTTGGTGTGAATTTCCATTTTTCCGTACATAACTTCATAAATTTAGTGACATTCAAAGCAGTTTCTGTACATAATTGTGTTTTCACCCTTATGTTTACCTTATAAGAGTCCCGGATTATAAAACTGGGGGTTTCCACAAGCTGTATAAAGATTTGTCTCAACTTGTCTACACTTTGTTTAAAGTTGTCTGAACTTGTCTTTGTTAGCGCAACTTAACATGCAGTCTTCCCCGTGATTTACGGTGATTGTGATTTGCATTGTTGCTTATGTTTAAGCTAACCAAGGAGTTCTTGTTTTTAACTCCCTCATCATCTTTCAGTTCTGTTTCATGCAAATAGTTGTTGATCTCCAGAAATTCCATGCATTTCATGCATAATTTCTGCTCCTGTGATCTATAAATCAATTGTAATTCATTCAAGTTTTAATATGGTAATGTAAATGATCTAATTACATTCATTTTGATTCTTCAGATTTCAATATGCAAGTTTTATTTTTTTTCTTTTCTAGCTAGATTCTTTTGCTGTGCAGAAAATTTTACATGGTATCAAAGCCAGATTGCTAGGAAGAAGAAGCTAAACACGATTATTTGTAGGCAGATTTATGAAGATTAGTATTACCATGGAAGTTGATGTAGATCTCTATTTCTAAATGCATGCATATTCTTCCCCTCATTTTTGCATGCTCCTTGTTTTGTTTTGTTTTTCTATCTTGATTCTTTAAAATTGTATGTGTTTTGCAAGCACAACATGATAAAGATCTGGAAAAATTTGGGGCTTTGCTTAATGCATTTAGCATAGGTTTCTTTCAATAAGTTTCCTGAATAAATAGTAGATTAAAGTTGCTATGCACTCTTCCTCCAATTGACAGTCAAAGTATTCTTTTGTTCTAATTCATGTCTACATGAGATTCCAATGTTGCAACTTTGTTTGCTCCTAGAGATTCTTTCTAGTAGGGTTCCTGACTACATGAGATTCCAGAGTCGCATCCTCATGTGCTTCTAGAGTTTCTTTCTAGTTGGACATTATTAAACGATGGATAAACAATGACATCATCCTAATCGGGGGACATTTTGAAGTTCTTCAGCTTGGAGCACATTTCTGCAGATTCATATCTTCCTATCTTCAGATGAAGATGAACAGTTTCTGTATTCAGAGACCGTGGTGTAGATTCATTTGTAGTTCTTTTTCATCAGCAATTGCAACTTTCTTCTATAGTTAGAATAATGGCTAGGAGTTTTTTTCAATTGGGTTTTCTCCTTTCTTCTGTGTAATTGGGTTCTTAATCAAGCTTTGTTGCCAAGACCCATATCTCTCCTTAATTAGGCTTAAGGGGGGGTGTTAGCGCAACTTAACATGCAGTCTTCCCCATGATTTATAGTGATTGTGATTTGCATTATTGTTATGTTTGAGCTAACCAAGGAGTTCTTGTTTTTAACTCCCTCTTCATCTTTCAATTCTGTTTCATGCAAACAGTTGTTGATCTCCAGAAATTCCATGCATCTCATGCATAATTTCTGCTCCAATTATCTATAAATCAATTGTAATTTATTCAAGTTTTAATATGGTAATGTAAATGATCTAATTACATTCATTCTGATTCTTCAGATTTCAATATGCAAGTTTTGTTTCTTTTCTTTTCTCGAAAATTTTACAGTCTCTAACTCTGCTGGAATTTTCAGAGATTTTTTTGTTTCTTTTCTTTTCTAGAAAATTTTACAGTCTCTAACTCTGCTGGAATTTTCAGAGATTTTTTTGTGCTTTAGATTTTTGAAAAGTCTGGAGAGAGACGCGAGTTCGTATCTTGTAGAAAAACAAAAAATTTGCATTCCTTTCCTTTCGAATGCGGGTGTTTTGTAGGAAGTTGTCATATCGGTGTCCGTATATGTAAAGCAGAGATGAGCGTTTCGGCAATTCCTACGAAAATAAGATATTTGAAGAACACAGGTCTTGGAGGATCGGTAAACTGAATAGCTGTAGGGTTAGGTTTTTTAAGGCATCTTATAAAGGATTTCTGATAACGAATGCACAAGCATGGCAAGAGTTCTCAAGAAATGTTGCCTCATGCAATGCAATAATCAGGATAGACGCAATAAGGATTTGTTCAAAAGACTTTAGAAACTTCCAGGCAAATACAATTGGCAGGTGTACAACCAGACTCTGCAACCTCCAATATCCTCACAACCAGTGTAAAAAAGCGAACTTTGAAACAAGGTATGGACCAGAACCGAAGCATAGCAAAGGAGGTTCTTTTGTTAAATGTTGTAGTTGCAAGTGCCCTAGTAGACATGTAAAAATGTCGAAATATAGACAAAGCGCGTAAACTTTTGATAAAATGTCTCAAAGAAATGCAGTCCCATGGGATGCTATGATTGCAGGACATGTTCAACATAGATTCTGAGAAGGCCTTAAAAACTTTTAAACAAATGTAACTGTCAGGTTTAAATCCAGACTCTCAACCTTTGCTTGCAGCTTCCCTGCCTCAGCTCAAATTGGGGCTTTCGAGAAGGGTATGCTCATCTATCAAAGCATAATTGAAAGTATGCAGATCCAAGTATGATTTCTGATCACGACAATTTTTTTTTGAATGGTTTCAAATTGAGATTAGTTTTCTTTGTAGCTTATATTGTGCAGATGAGATTTAAAATTCCTTTCTTTATTTTTCTTGAATGGTTTCAATTGCGATTAGTTTCCTTTGTAGCTTTTGTATTGTGCAGATGAGATTTAAAATTTATTATAGCTTTTACAATGGCGTTCACTAAAGTGGCACAAATTCTCAAATTTGTAAGGCGCGGATTCATTTTCAGTGAGTATACAGTGCAACTTTATGATGTCCAAGCATGCTTTATAATCTTTCCCTGTGTTTTTTTTCCGTACTTTGGATATGCAAATTATTCTCTGATCTTACAGCCTTTGGCAGGGACTGTCAGTTACAACTAGCTCTTGTTTATATTAGAAACTCCTCTCCAGTACTAGCATTACCAACCACCAAAACTTTAAGGCATAGTTGTTAGCTGTGAAATATGTCATTTGCGAATCGTTTAAGGCAAAGTTAGATGTATACAGTATACGCATGTCTATTTTTAGTGTACCGCAGACAGTGTCTGACGCCTCGAAATAGCAATAATAATTTTGTGACAATCTACCATACAATTTGTTTTCGATGGATCAGCTAATATGATTTTAAATTTTATACAGTGATAAACTTTTTCTTATGGACCACAGTCAACGTTTCGTTGTGTTGTAGCAAATATGCAAATGTGGGATGCATGAAATGTTGATGGGTTTTTATGATTTCACTTGAACCATAAAATGTAGGTTTGTCATTACATCAAAATCTGTAGGTGTTTAATGAAGTTTAAAAAAAATATTTATTCATATATTAAGAGTGTCATTTCATAGAATCAATTTCAAGAAGTCTTTTGGTTGGTACAACATCTCATTGGAGAGATCAAGTTGCATCTGACAAGACAATTAATTTATATTTATTAATAATTAAATTAAAAATTAGAATATAATTGTGTTCTGATTTTTAATTTAATTAATAAATGCAAAATAACTGTTAACCTGTCATATGCAATTTGATTTCTGTCTAGACATTATCCTAATATCACATATAAATTCGCCTCACCTTTCAATTAGCCAGTTGAACCTCAAACAAATGAATAAATTCTATATGTAACATGCCAACACCCACCATAATATCACATATAAATTTAAATTTATGTAAATTCCTTAATAATTTTCTTGATAAGAAAAATCTACACATTTGAATTTAGAAAATTACTATTGATCTACAATATCTTCACAATATCTTCACCTGTACCCAATATGACAGAAAAACTTATAACAAGATGCATTCACAAAATGAAATTATACAATGCCCGAAAAACCTCAAAAGAGCCATTCTCCAGAAAAAAGGCAATACCCAGAAAACAACAAAATACAGCGACACCAAATCTATAACTAGCATCCAGATTCATGGATGATTATAAAATTAAAAACTGCCAGATCACTTAAGCTATACAATGCCCAAAAAAGCTCAAAAGAGCCAGTCTCCAGAAAAAAAGGCAATACCCATATCAACTGAGAGTCTGAGACACTGTCAAAGTCTGACTGAAAACAACAAAATGCAGCAGCAAGAAAACTATAACTAGCATGCATATTTATGTATGATTTATACCATACGATGAAGACCCATGACATTACCAAATGCTATTAAACAAAATGACAGAGATACTTCAACTTCAATCTAGGGAACTAAAGCAACGACCTACTCAAATGCAATACAAATAATCTAACTGTCTTAGTCGCTGCTATGATCTATTGGAAATTTCTCTGCAAACTGTAGCAGAGCAGCAAGAATGGTCTTCACCCGGCTGTTTATTTTGGCAGCTGGATGATTTTTGCTTCCTTGATCATCGATTAGATCTCCAGTCTTTTCATCAAATATCACTTCATTGGATTTAGGGTTGTGAAGAGCAAACAACTCCTTGTTAATGATGTTCAGATCGAGCTTCACCCCAATTTGTCTGAGATGATAAGTACCCCTGCAACCCCGCGCATCTTGTCCTCCCACGGCCATTATAGCAGCTGCTTTCCCTGTCCATGCATTATCAGGACCAATACAGGCCCAATCCAGAGCATCCTTCAATACACCTGTATTAGACACATGGATCAAATTTAAACAAATGAAATATATATATGAATCTATTGCTAACATTAAATCTCTGCTTCGAAATATATATATATATATATTTTCAATAAAAGTGGATTATTCCACTAAACTTTTTTACATCAAAATATATATATTTTACCAGTGATGGAGTAGTTGTATTCTGGGCAGGAAAATATTATACAGTCTGCTGCCTTAACTTTCTTAATAAAGGACTCTACTGCTGCAGGATAAGTATAATAATTCTGCCCTTTCCCAGCTTTTTCATTCTTAACAGCAAGGCCAGGGTCCAGTCTAGGGAGACTCCTCATTTCATCAACACTCACAATCTCAATCTCCATTCTTAAACTTGGGTCATTTTGAGCATGTTTCTGAGCTGCAAATCAAATAAATGGTAATATCAACAAAAAGATCTAGATTTCCACAATCAATACTATTAGTAGTTTTTCTGGAAATTTTGTGGGCGTTTTTTAGTTCAACTTTTAGGATCACAATAAACCAAATATATCCTCAGGGTTTATTAGAAACTTCGAAGGTTATCTAAATTCTAGATCAAACCATTGAACATAAAACACATCCATAGCCAAACAAACAAGGCAAACATGAAGAAATATCTATGTAACCATGGCCTTAACAACACTGAGCAGCACCAAACAGAAAACACTTCCATAGTCAGACATATGAGGCAGAAATGAATAAAAATGTATGTAACCATGGCCTTACCAGCTCTGAGCAGCCCATGAGTACAGGATGCATTTCTCAAGGACCCACTAATGGCCAGAACCTTGAAAACTTTCTTGATACAAGGTCCATTGCCTACGCCATTCGCTTCATCCACAATTTTGCTGTTATGTTTTCTTGATCTTCTACAAGAAAACAGGTTACTGAAGCAAAAGCAGCTGCTACTAGACATATCTACACTTGCCCTTCTTCTCTAATCCCAGATATTCTTCTGATTTTGTATTACAGAAGCTCTGCCTATGTCTCCATTTTTAGGTAAATGAACTCTGCAAAAAACCCTAACAAAGACCTCTGGTTATGTAAGCAGTTGAAGGAAAAACAATGCTGTCAAATGAATAAGTTAAAAACGTGGGAGCTTTTTCTATTTTTTTAGTTCTTCTAGCCATAAAAGAATCTTTTTTTTTCATACTATTGTGACACTAATATCGATTTAATTGGATATTGGACACTAAGTTTTATTGTTTATTGAGCAAAGTTTTATCGTTTACTGGGTAATTGCTCACTGAGGTCATACGGCTGACATAACAGAACAAAAAAAATCTGGTGCATTAATGGTGTGGATAATTGCAATAAACTCGGAACGAATCTCAATCGTTCCATGTGTCAGATAGTCTGTCCCGGCGCTGGCTATGCAGGGGAAAATTTGCACCGCACGGCCAGCGCCTTCCTCTATGCATTGCACGACCTGTCAGCAGTCTGCAGCGCCTTTAAACGGAAAACGCCCACTTGCACCCGCCGGAACTTCGAACCGTTCTCGCCGTTGAATTTTGTTTATAATGTTTGATTTTATATTTTAATTTATTTTTAATAATAAGTTGTGTTTAAATTTTTTTTATTTTTTTATTTTTAATATAAATAGGAAGTTTTTAATAAGCATATTTTTTTTTGAATTTATGTATTTAAATTTTTAAATGATAAATTATATTTTTTATTTTCTTTAAATAGCTTTATTTATTTTACTAATTATTATTTTATTAATATTGAAATTAATATAATAGTATTACATAAATATAATTTAAATAATATATTAATTGACATCATTCTTTAAATCAATGAAAATTTCAAATTAATAGTGTTTATAGATAAGATTTAAATGTATCTTTAATAATGTAAACACATATTTTTTAATCCAAAAATATCCATAAAAATAATTTCCTATGATTTTCTTGGTACCTTAGAGAGAATCATCTAACTTGTATGTGTATTATGATGGAGAGGTTGCAACATATTTGAAAGCATTGGTTGAAAAGTAAAATATTTTCATACTTAACATAATAACAAGCTCATTAGTTTATTTGATTATGTGGTAAAATGATAATAATTGAAAAAGTTATTTTTGTTTTACACTAAAAAGAATATTGTTATTCATATAATTTGACGTCATTTTTTGAGATGTTAATTTTTACATTTCTTGTTATTTTAAATATGATGTATCCATATGAAACACAATAGATCAAATGTTGGATGGGAAGTGAGAGACAACATAAACATACCACATGACGATGAAGAGATATAATATACAAATGAAAACTTAAAGCATCATAGAGCTACCACCATGATTGGAAATCAAATCCATTGCAAATGCACATATCATTCATATTAGTTACAATCACAATATATGAAAGCTCACCCAAATGGGAGAAAACCATGGTGTGAGTAGTAAATCACAAAACTTGTACTCTTCTGGAGTATACCTGGTGAGGAGCCATCCATGTTAGGAGATTACAAAGACATTATTAGGTGCCACCCAGTTAAGGGATTTTACAAAAGGGACCTGTTAAAGTCCGCCCGGTTAAGGGATTTATGTTACAATGGTTAGAAGGCAATAAATGAATGATCTGTTGAATTAGCTACTGATAGCTTGATCAGATTTCAATATGAATCACACTTTATTCACACCAGTTGTGTCTTCTCTGCACTGCACCGGTTTTCTTCTTACACCTTGGGCTCTTCACTCAGTCGGTCCTCTGTCCCTCAGCTCTGCACTCTGTCGATCCTCTCACCTTCGGCTCTGCACTCTGTCGGTTCTCTGTCTCTAGGCTCTGCTCTTAGTCAATCTACCTCAAACACCCTCAGCTCTGCTAAAACCTTTTAGCACTTCCTCTCTCTCTTTTCTTCACTTTGGATCGCCTTACTTTGGATTGCCTTCAACAAGGTCTACTTGTTGCAAATTTCACGATCTAGTCTTTCTGAACGAATACAAAAACACTTTATACATTTTCTGCCGACACTTTCAGGTGATCCCTCAATCAAAGCAATCATAGATTTAGGAAGATTTCAAATTCAAAATCTCCCACTCTTTCTTTGCGTGCCTTACAACATTTCCGCCAAGTGTTCAACAAAATCTGCCACCGCATCTTCCAAAGATAGTAACTTTTGGGTCGTATTCAGTCAATTAAGTGTGAACCAGAAAATTCACAAGTAATCATGCTTGACTGCATGATAACTGAAGTTGACCTTACCAACATGTGATTTGGCATAGACACAAACTCACCAACTCATCTTTTGCCACCGCAACTGAATAACCGATCACCGCTCTGAGATTTATGGTGAACACCTATCTTCCTTCTGTCATACCAGTGTACCGGTATGCCACTGCACTTCTATATTACCAGTTTATTATTTGATTGCCAGTTTGTTATGCTAGCATCAAGTTTCTTCCCCTGTTTGCCAATGAGGATTCGATTTGCATACCACCTCAAGTTTTCTTGCCTGAGTCACCTTTTGTGACTTCATCATCATCAGAGTGACCGATCTTCTTGAATGACAGACTAGTTGGCTTAGTCTATCTTTCCTTGAGCTGATTGAACCTTTGGTCATTTGTTACCAATGTTGTTTCCATGTGTTTGTAAGTCATCACCTTTGCTTACTGAATAACACCACTCTACCGATACCACTTCACTGATAAGTGTTAGACATCAATGACAAATCTTAGCACATATACCGGTTCTCTGGATTGACCGGTTTTGTCAATGACCCAACAATTGCAGCTTTAGATGGTCAACAAAGCATTCAAAAAAAATGCAACAATTTTTTGTTGATCTTAATCAAACAATAACAATAATGGACACACTACAAAGTGGAAATGGTAAGTATGAAATGAACTTCAATCAATTAGGAGTCTTTAATTTGAAAATTAATTCGATGTATTTTGCATTTTTTGATGATATTTATATAGATAATCATGATCAACATTTTTTTGGTTATCATGTAGTGTATTATAAAAAAATGTATTAATTTTGTAGTACTTTAACTATATTTTAAAAGTAGATCTTCGAGGGAGTGGATTGTGGAATTAAGATGAAAACATCATTTGTATATTGTACTTTTGAGTTAGACTACTATTGTATATTTTAAAAATTGGCTGACTTTCTTAAGACCACGATGGTCACATTTCTTATTATGTACATAATATGACATTGCAATGATATCTCCTATGCTTACATTTGACAATAAATTCGGTGGTGTGAGCTTTCATATATTGTGATTGTAACTAATATGAATGATATGTGCATTTGCAATGGATTTGATTTCCAATCATGGTGGTAGCTCTATGATGCTTTAAGTTTTCATTTATATATTATATCTCTTCATCGTCATGGTATGTTTATGTTGTCTCTCACTTCCCATCCAACATTTGATCTATTGTGTTTCATATGGATACATCATATTTAAAATAACAAGAAATGTAAAAATTAACATCTCATAAAATGACGTCAAATTATATGAATAACAAGAAATGTACATAATATGACATTGCAATGATATCTCCTATGCTTACATTTGACAATAAATTCGGTGGTGTGAGCTTTCATATATTGTGATTGTAACTAATATGAATGATATGTGCATTTGCAATGGATTTGATTTCCAATCATGGTGGTAGCTCTATGATGCTTTAAGTTTTCATTTATATATTATATCTCTTCATCGTCATGGTATGTTTATGTTGTCTCTCACTTCCCATCCAACATTTGATCTATTGTGTTTCATATGGATACATCATATTTAAAATAACAAGAAATGTAAAAATTAACATCTCATAAAATGACGTCAAATTATATGAATAACAATATTCTTTTGTGTAAAACAGAAACACCTTTTTCAATTATTATCATTTTACCACATAATCAAATAAAGTAATGAGCTTGTTATTATGTTAAGTATGAAAATATTTTACTTTTCAACCAATGCTTTCAAATATGTTGCAACTTCTCCATCATAATACACATACAAGTTAGATGATTCTCTCTAAGGTACCAAGAAAATCATAGGAAGTTATTTTTATGGATATTTTTGGATTAAAAAATATGTGTTTACATTATTAAAGATACATTTAAATCTTATCTATAAACACTATTAATTTGAAATTTTCATTGATTCAACGAATGATGTCAATTAATATATTATTTAAATTATATTTATGTAATACTATTATATTAATTTCAATATTACTAGAATAAATAAAGCTATTTAAAGAAAAATAATAATAATTTATTATTTAAAAATTTAAATACATAAATTCAAAAAAAATTATGCTTATTAAAAACTTCCTATTTATATTAAAAATAAAAAAATAAAAAAAATTTAAACACATAACTTATTATTAAAAATAAATTAAAATATAAAAATCAAACATTATAAACAAAATTCAATGGCGAGAACTGTTGGAAGTTCCGGAGGGTGCAAGTGGGCGTTTTCCGTTTAAAGGCGCTACAGACTGCTGACAGGCCGTGCAATGCATAGAGGAAGGCGCTGGCCGTGCGGTGCAAATTTTCCCCTGCATAGCCAGCACCGTCTGTCCCCTTAGTGTGAACCTTAATAAGTAGAATATAGGTAGTACACTTAAAACAATTATAGCATTTAGTGCTTTAAAGAGCCCCATTGATGTAATAAAGGAATCCGGATTGTTTCAATTTAAAATAAAAAAAAATTTCTCATACTTTTCTCGTGAAGCGGATTGTTTTCAAGAAAGTTTTAAATTCATTTATAGAACTTCATCGTGTGAAAAAGAGTAAAGCTTCTTTTTAACAAGGGTTGTAGGGTGATTAGTTTTTACCATTCTAGCCTATTTAAAAGTGTTTTAAAAGTGTTCTAAAGATATATCCCCCAAAAATGTGGATATGGACTCAATGGATTGTGAATAGTTCTTTTGATGAGCTTTTAAGCTTTTATTTTTTGTCTAGTCAATTTGCTTTCTTTTGAGATTATTTTTTATCTATTTAATATTTATTGTGAGATTTTTAAGTCTTTTTTCATATGATCTTAATCAGCTGCACCCCAGTAGTTCTTGTTGGTGTTGACGAATTGGTGGCTCTAAATTATGACTCCTCTAAGGAAGCGTGGTCCCAAGAAATTTGTGATGAAGGTATTGCACTAAGTATGTTTGCAAATGCGGTCCTTGCCCATCCTTAAATTTGATAGTACATGTTAATGGCTAGAGCAATATACTCTTAATGGTTGTTTTGCTGGGAGAACTCCCCTTGAGAGCATGCTTAAGGATTGGGTTGCCAAATCTTGGATCTCACATGGGGTCCAATTATATGTTGTTCAAAACCTCATTAAGGGTTTTTTTCTTTTTTTCTTTTGTTGAATTGAATCATGCTTAGGTTGTTCTTCAATATGGCCCTTGGCATCTTTGGTCATCCTTGTTGGTCTTTCATACTTGGAATCGAGACTTTTCAATCTTGAAGGACAAAAAGCTTCATGTGCTAGTGTGGCTTGAATCCTTTGATCTTCCCATGCTTTGTTTGAAATTTTTCGCATGTCATTGCTTCATCCCCTAAGAAAGGTTATTTGCATTGAACTAGATTGTTTCTATCAAGCTCACCCTCAAAAATGGGTTTGTCCTGAAGTGGATTTGTCTAAAGACTTGAAAGATTCAATAGATAGTTAGATTGGCAATCTTCATCACTCCCAACAAGTGTTGTATCTAAATTTGTCTAACAGTTGTTTTTGTTGTCAATCTTCTGAGCATAAAATTAAGGACTACCCTTTGATAGCACCTAAGGTTAAGTCTCCACCTCGAGTCCTTGACCTTCCTAGATCTTCAAAAGATACCACTTAAAACTCAAAGAAAAATGGACAACATCGACCCATTGAAAGGGAAAAAATATTGTGACCAACAATACTCAAGACAAGGCTCAAGATTTTTTTTGTTTTTGAGATGCAACCAACTATTTCAAATCCTTCTATGAAGGGGAAATAAGTTTTGGTGACTTCATCTAAAGTTCTTGTTCATCCACGATTTTCTCAAACACCTCAACAAATGTTAGTTCTTTTGTCATAACCGTAATTGCTAGCTCATCCTCCCATGCCATCAAAATTCATGCAATGTGAGGGTGAATTTGTTTTAGAAAAATGAAGTAATGTCATGCCCATCATTCAATTAGGATCTCTCTTAAGTAGCAAAGTTTTTTGTAGAATCACTTTTCCACTTTAGAGGAATTAGATAGTGAGGATATTTAGGACTTTCATTCATGATTACTCATCAAAATAATTATGTTATTGATTTTTTTGTCTTCAAGAATTTAAAATTTTAGGTTTCATGCTTTTGGTAGCATGTCATGTCATTTGGCCACTCAACTTTGTTTATCATTAGTCACAAAACTGGGATGGTGGGGTTGCCACTTTTCTTGCATCATAGTGATATTTCTATGTGGTGGATCATGGATCTTATTTGACAATGTCTAGTCTAGATCCTCATGAATATTGATAATCATTCTTTTGGCATCATTAACATTTATGCTTCTAATGATGTTGTAGAGAGGTCCTATATGTGGTGGTGGATTATGGATTCATTGCTTCGTACAACTTGGGTTTTGTGCAACAATTTAAATATGGTTGAGGTGGCTTATGATAAGGACTAGACTTTACCTTTATATTGAACAGTTGGAGAATGGGAGGCATGGTTTTACATGCACAATAATTTGGGGCTTTATGACCCTAACTTTGGTTGCTGCCACACCCATCCTATTTGGTATAAGTCAAGTAATTTCTTGATTGGCTCTGACAAATTTTCAAATAGTCTGATCATGCCATGATTTCAACATCATCTTTCTTTTCCTTCACCTCTTGCAATGCCTTACTAGTCTTGTCACTTATTGATGTGACCTTGTCAAACCGTTTTCCCATTAAGATCAACATTAAATGGCAAGTGGATCTAGAATGTCCTTGTAGCTCCTAATTTTTTTTAATACTTTGTTAATAAGTCATCAACCTTTTCTAGCATACATCAAGCAGGTTTGGAATCTTGAATGTCATCTCAATCAACCAATTGCATGGATTTCTTGGTGGAATAGATCTATTCAACATACCTCCTACTTTCTTCACATTTATGATCACTAGCTAGCCATATTTAGGTGACGTGCATACAAGGCGACCACCTCAGATCTCTATTAGGCCATGAAGGTGCTCATTGCCAACCGTTTCTCCATTTCTTTGTAGGTTTGGGTTATAGAGTTAAAATGACAAAAAAAAACATATGATAGTCATTTCGCTTAAGTTGCTTGGAAGATCAAAGCCAAACTCCACTAGCTTAAAGTTGGCGATCGTGCTTCTAAGGAATTTTTTAGGCTCTTAGAGCACACCACACCTCTCAAGGTATCAAGAAAATCAAAGAAAGCTAGCTAGTGCTCACTAAGCTACTAGATATTGTCCAAGCCTTTGTCACCCATTATGAGAAGGTATTTATGGATCAAGAAAGCTACCCTAAAAGGGAAAGTTTCCTTAAGGAATGCCTCCAGGTTGTTCCTTGACAACTTTTTGTGAGCAATTTCTCTCCCTAGGGGACCTTACGGAGGCAATCATCTCTATCATGGATGATAAAGCTCCCAAGTGTGATAGGTTCCTTGTGAATTTTATAATTTCTTATAAAACTGTGTTGAAAATTATCTTCATGTGGTTAGCCTTGAGGCTTTTCATTTTTAATCTTTAGGAAAGCTCATTAATAAAGGAAATATAAAGTTCATACCTAAGATTGAACATCTTGAAGATATGTGTAATTGACAACCAATCATGTTGTTCAATCTCTCCTATAAGATCATTGCTAAAGCCTTGGCTCTAATAATCTACCACCTTCTTCCTTGGATTTTTTTCTCTAAGAAACCAGACATCATTGAATCTAGACACATTTTGGATAACATCATTTCTATATGAGAAGGCATGGAATGGGCTTAGTATTCATAATAAAAGGCCCTTTTATTGAAAATTTATTTTGCCAAAGCCTGCGATTGAATTGAATGGCCTTTCATTCTTGACATGTTGTAAGATTTGGGGTTTGGATCACGATTCATTCAAATTGTTAATATTCTTTTTGAAGACAACTCTACTTACATTACCGTTAATGATTTCCAATCTCATGTGTTTAGTCTCTTTCATTCAATTCATCAAGGTTGTTCACATGTACCTTCTTTGCATGTTCTTGTTGTTGAAGGGGTTGGGTATCTCTTAGTCCATTCTTTTTCTTGAGGGGAATTTTGGGGTATTGCCTTGCCTATTTCATTGAATAAACTGGTTAATGGTAATTTTGCAGATGGCTCATTTCTCATTGTCATTGAAGAGGAGCAAATGTTGATGAGGCACTTTAGTGTTTGGACACATTTTGCCTTGCCTCTGACTCAACCATTCAGTTGCACAAAATTCAATGTTATCACCAATCCATTCTCCCCACACCACAATGGATTAAGAGCTATGACTAGAAGTAGATTGATCATGGGAAAATATTCATGTTTTTAGGCATACCCTTTTATTCTCAAGCTTCAACAATGAAACTATGGAATGTAATTCTATCTAGAATTGAAAAAAATTCCTACTAGATTACCAAGCATCTCTCCTTAGCAAGAAATTTTCAAGTCTATTCTAAAATTCTAGTGGCCACTCATGTGTATTATTATTCATTTTGGGCTCATTCTAGAGCTTATTATTGAAAACTTGAGAAGATCCTTCAGGATTTTTTGTGGGCTTCCTTCAAAGATCACAAGGGCTTTTATCGGGTGCCTAGGAATTATGTTGCCTTCATCAAGAATCGAAGGGGCTAGGGGTGATATTCACTCAATTATAATTATTGTCTTTATGTGTTAAATGGACCATTTATGCCCTTTTTGACAATGAAGCTTGGAAGATTCTCCTTGACATTTTATTTCCTCATGCTACTTGGTCAATATACCTTCCTGGAAGGGGATTGAGTTTCAAACTCTTCTCCTCACAAAGGAATCTCTTCATATTGAGAGAACCTTCATTGCCAAAATCATCTAGGATGCCTGGAAAGCGGTTAAGAATTGGCTTTAGTGGGCAGGCTCTAGATTTAGGGATAATCTTTCCCTTAACCAACATAATCTATAGTGATCTCCTCTTTTACTAAATCAATGTCTCCCATTGGTCTAGTTGTTGTGGGTAAAGGCTTTAAGATTCCATAGAAAAAACATTCTATGCCCTTGAAATTTGTTCTCCAAAACCTCCTTTAGCCTCATGTCCTGAAATGAGATCAATGCCAAGTTTCACCTCTCTCAACAAGACTAGGAGATCTATGATACAGTCAAGGGGACCATTCTCGTTAAGATGTTTCACAAACTTAGTATTCATTCCAATAGGCCTTGGTGGAAAGATTGGTGGTCTAGTCCTAATATATTTATATGCAATTACAATTTGTTTCTTAGGTACCATTGGTTTTTTTCTCACCTTCTTACAATGGATAGTTTAAACCAAAGTTGGAATCCACAATCATTGATCTTGATATGTCAATGTAGGTTTATAAACATTTGGTCAGTTTTGGTTGAACCCAATCTCACCCACTTTTCCCTTTGTATTCTTTTCAAAGGCTTTCCTATTTGGTCATGACTCCACCATATGGGTATCTGAGACCTTCATTGTCTAGTCTATGGATAAATAGAATCCTTTAAACATCTTTTTTTAATTTCTTCATAAAGACAACAAATCTAGAAATGGATTCATGAATTCTTATTTTTTGGCCAAAACCTTTCTCCTAGTATGTGGATCTTTTTGGGGATTGGCCTCACATTCCTTACAAATATAACTAGATTTGGTATGCTTTCAAGGTGGACATTCTCTTCAACATATAGAAAGATAGAAATTATGCAACTTGCACTCATTGCACTATTGATCAACATCTTTTTCTTTATTATAATGCCATAATTTGTTCATATGTTTTATTACTAGCAAGGTTGCCCTAGAAGTGCCTCACATCCAAGAGCTTCTTGATCAATGGGGTAATGCCCCATGTATTGCTGCCAAAATTTCTCTGATTCCATTCTCCTCTTGTTGCCATTCTCTTGCTTGTATTTTATGCAAGGGGAGGATTCAATTTGATCACCCCTCTCAATCCATCATCTTAAGGTTATTGTCACCACTTTGATAGTCACAAAAGTACGTTAGAGTCTAGCCAAAAATTATTTTCTTCTACTCTCTTTGGGGCACCACTCCTAGGTGGCTTATTGTAATGGTACTTTTCTCCAAGAATAAACTAAGTAATTGCAGCATAATTAATAGATTAAATATTAATGTTAAGATCAATTTTAAGATGTGATAAGATTAAACTAGATGTAAATAGACAAAGTCACTATGACATGTAATAATCTGATAAGAATTATAAGCCAATTGTCAACACAATAAACTGAATAGAATAGCCACATGATTCAACCATATTATCATCAAACCATATAGAAAAAATTCTCAATATCTTATAGCATCAAGGATTTCCAAATGAATATCTTAATCTTGAGCACATGGAACAATCATTCTCACTCTAAAAAGATTCTAGTGGCCTTGGGTCCTGTAGTGTCATAAATTGTACACCCTTTCTAGGGTGGTACAATTTCATACTTAGGTTAGCACCCGCCTTAGTGTGTCTTGCATCTTGCATTTCTATTTTTCCTTTAAGCATTTAATTAATTAATTTAATTAAATCTAAATTCATATTTCATCATAAAATTGGGCCCTTTACCCTAAGTGTGCCCCTTTTTATTGTATTCCTCCAATAAATCATTTAATCATAAACCCTAACTATGTCCTATTTCAACCTTTAAGGCCCAATTTCGCATATCAAAACACCTCAAAATCGGCTGTAACTTTGGGATTCACTCTAATATCATCATATCTAATGACCTTGAAAATTTGGTGAAAAGTTGGTTGGACCGTGGCGGGAGTGCACATGGTCCTCAGCTTTTTTCCCAAAATTTCGGGAGCACAATTCTATGATATTATAATGCTTAACCCCAAAATATTGGTGGGAAATTCAATTCCTAGGTCAACCTAAAGGCGAAATTAAGTCAAAATTAAGATCTGGGGTTTCATACATAAGAGCTCTCTTTCTTCATTTGAAAGCATGAAAGATCTATCTAATCTAAGGGAGTTTTTAGGAAAGCAAGCATAAGGAGCCTTCTATGTAGTGAAAGAGAAGCCTATGTGGAGTCTTCAACAACATTCAACAACATTCAAAAATATTTCATCAAACATTCATCATCAATTAGGAGCCTTGAAGACATTGAAGAATAATAGGAGATCTAGTGGCAATATCTCTCCATTGGGGATTGGTATGATTTCATGTTATTTTCATGTCTTTGTATGAGCTTCTTTACATCAATTTGCATATTTACATTCATTCTTTAGATCATTTATCATATTTGGTTTGCAACATTGTTATTTACATTCACATTTACATTTAGGGTTTACTCTCATGCGTTGGGTAGCTCTAGTTTCTTTCATTTTAGGATCTTGCATAAACACAAGGTTCTAGCACACACATTTTCAGTACATTATCAACTATTTGTGGAGGTGGAAATCACCAACACATGGGTTTGGCTAAGGAAAAACCCTATATAGCCACCCAAACCTTCCCTTTTTAGTTGCGGGTGCAGAAACAGGCATCCAGAGGTAGATTCAGATCTGGAAAAGGCATCAACATCACTCAGAAGTCTTAGAAGTGCAGAAATTTGTCAAGGATAGGGGCGTGGCACTCTGGTCCCTCCATTTTGCAGTCAAATTTGATAGGTTGCAGACTCGGGACCTCTAGTTTGAAGTGTCTCAGTTGCAGCCTCCTATTTGTAGAAACAGGACAGTGGCTTGGCACCCTAGTCTAGGTTAGTTTTTTTCAATTTGCAGCATCAGGTACACATCCAGAATCCTCTCCCTTTCATGCTTTCAGTATCTCAGTTTCAAATCTGCAAGTTTGTGCAATTTCGAGTTCATTTATGCTTCATTCTTTATCTCCTAATCTAGTTTATCATTCAAACCCTAGTTATTCTCATCATTTGCAACAAGATGAATAGAAACCCTAAGAGGTAATCCTTGACTCTCTCTTTCTCACAAGAAGTAGCCAAAGTTATCTCTCTCCCTAGGCTCTTTCATATTCCCAATGTGTTGGCTAAAGTGGGATTAGGTCCTAGTCACTCGGTCTCGCTTTTCCCGCCACCACAGGTCCTTTATGGCTATAACACCCCACAAAGGAAACTAGCTCTTACATAGAACCCTGCATGCCTTCATAGCATAAAAAATATAGCCTTTTCCGGGAAACTCTTGGGTATACGTTGTACCCTGAGTTGGACACATGTTGTGTGCCCCTTCTCACTAATGCTCATAGCCCACCAAGCCACCACCTTCTTCTTCCATGTGTGATTTCCATGCCCCTTCAAAGTCTCACATAAATGACTTATATAACCTTTTAAGGAGTGGTTTCCAAACCATCACACCCTTTCGAAAAAGTCACCTTTTTTTACCCTTTCATAAATATCATTATTCCTCTTTTAAGAGAGTATTCATTAACATTCTTTATCAATCCTTTTTTTTAAACCAAAATTATAATACTTTATTTTTATCTCCCTTTTTATTTCTAAGTTTTATTTCATAACTTCATCTTCTCTTGGAGAAAAAGTCACATATTGTCTCAGTAGCATGAGATGTATCTACATCACAACTCAACAAATACATAATCGATAATTGAATATGCAAAGATTGAATATTTATACTTCATCAAAGACATTTTCTTTATTCATAGATCTCTTTTACCTTAATTATAATTTCTCAGGTATCTTCACAAAAATCATTTTTCCAATTGAAATTAAGATTATAACTATATATATGTGTGCTTCTTATAAAATATATCATGAATTTACAATTGATAAACTAATGTTATTCTATCTCTTTCAACTTTTGTTTTTTGTAGTTTATTATTATGTAACATATTTTTTTGATGTAAATGTTCTAATGCTTTTTATTATAAAGCAGCCAAAACAAGGGGGCTGACCCAAAGACACACTAAGAACTACTAGCACACACACAGCTGCCTAACGACAGTCAACCAATCCCTACTTTAGTCCTCAAAAACAAAAACTGCCTACCCTAATGGATAACCCAAGATTGAAAACAATCTCGTCCAAAAAGCGCCTTAAGCAGCAGTAAACCAAAATAATGTTTAAACTATAAAAACTGTTAAAGTAGCAAGATTACCATGGAACCAACCATTCCAACGATAAAAACTATAACAAAAATGAAAAGATTCAACCATTAATCATGTTTTTCAGCACCCATTTTCTTAGAGAGCATAAGCCTGGTCCAGTCTTCCGCCAGGAACTGGAACAGTTCCTTAGTGGTGTCGCTTTCCAGCCCACCATGTTCAACCTTTTCTTGGTGGAGCAAGCACAATGAGGTAGACGAAGAGTGCATAACTTTGACGGCGAATTTCCCTTTTTTGTTGACATAGGACTCTGAATACTCCAATTTTTTCTTAACACCATTTAAGTCATCTAAGATAGCATTGCAACTCATACACTGCACCACCTCTTCCTTCTCTCCACCATCTGTAGCAGTCTGCCCACCTTTAGAATTCCTTCCATCCCCCTTAGAGGTATGAGGTGGGGAAGTGTTAGAAACAGGGGAGGTGTTCTTAATATCCTCCTTGATGGTCTCCGAGTTGGGGATGTTTGTGCCCAGTTTGGAGGAATCTGAGCCCTCCATAGCCTCCATTTCCTCCTCCCCCTTTTCACTTTCTGCTTTCTCATATTCATCCTCTTCCTCATTAGCATAGTTCTTTCTCACGACGATTTCCTTCATTTGGGGTTTGTTAGCAAACCCGTGGGACCTTCGCGGGGTAATACCTTCCTTCGCATTAGACTCGACAAGAAGGATTTAGGCTCCTTCCTGGGTTTCTTGGAGGTGGGTTTCATAGTAGAAGGGTTGGTTTTGTTTTTCTCCCCAATTTTGAGGGGGAAGGGAGGGCCTTGGTCGGGGGATTGACAAGACGTCATCAGCTTTTTCGAAGTCTTTTTGAGGCCTTTTTTAGAACCAATAGGGGGACCCTGGATGGAAGGGGCAGGTTGGACTGAGATGAGATTAGGAGGATATAGGGCCCTGTAGAAATTGTATAGATGAAACATCAGCCCCTGGTGGAGGATGGTATAATTACCCTCTTGACTCATGCAGTGGCGAACATCTTTAACAGTAGATTCTAAGGTATGTAGGAGAAAGAACGGAAAAGAAATGGTTTCATGGTTGCGAAAGTGATTGAGCAACGGGAAATGGTAATAGTAGAAAACACCATACCTTCCTTCGAGGGTGAAATATTTCATCATAATTTTGCACACCTGGTTCCATGGGTAGGGTAAGCATTCCATGTTGAAACCCCCACACATTTTGGCTGGTTCCTCGCCCTTTTTGAAGAAGGGGTTCATGTTGGTCTCGTCCGCAACCCTACTTGTTTTCTTCCACTTCCTGCCCTCAGTAGAGAGACCTGTAGCCTGGGTGATAACTTCCTCACCAATTTCAAATGAAATGTCCTCCATGACCACTCTCCTGTCATTCCAGCTGTTGACAAACTGCATGGAGAGGTTTTCGTCAAACTCTATCATGGCTTCCATGAACGAGATGATTCCCCCTTCCTTAGGATACATCCAGATGCACAGGTCATTACAAAAACAATCGTCAATAGTGTCTGGTTCCACTCGGACTAAATCCCCCCCCCATGATAGCTTCCTCCAGAGTGAAGTTGAGATGCAACGCAAACCTGAAGAAGGATATGCAGAGGGAAAAACCAGAGCTGGAGATAATGTTCTAATGTTTTACATGTACCTTACAATGTATTATCATGTGTTCACATCCCATAAAACATCATCATACTATAATCTATATATTTAAAATATATTCCAAGATGATATTCATGTATTTTAGAGTACATGAATATCCTCTTTTCCTCTACCAAATTATATAATTGATTCACACATCACATGGACTTATAGGTAATTTATAACATTCTAAGGATATATTTTCCATATCATACATTATTAATATACATGTAAAAAGTTATTGGGTTGATCAAGCCTAATAACAAGGTACGATAAAACAAAAGATGATAATCCTTCTAGGTACCATGATAATAATAGATCAATAGTAAGCTATAATCAGTCATGGATACTTTTTTAAACACTTCTAATTTGTCTTTAGCATATTCTTAATAATGTATATAGGTTGTCTCTTTCCTTGTAAAGTTTGATGTGTCCTGTGTATGACACTAATGCTTAACTCATCATTATACTTTCTAAAGTTAAATATGCACAAAATAATTCTAAGACTTGTGGGTTATGGTCCCACAATGCAACCTAGGTTAGACATGTAAATCTAAATATTAATTTTTTTTACAATGAGCATATTATAACTGGACTTTAAATTCACCTTTCAAGTTCCTAGATGCAAAAAGTCAAGGTTTTAGTTTTAAAATCTCTTTTAGGATTATAACTATAGAGATCTCAACATAGATAAAATACATTAGATATGGATAACTCAGACTTCTTTGAATATTGTACTAAGCGGTTAAGTTTTGATAGGAGAGCCATAACCTAATAACTTGTAAAGATTATTCATGCAATATTCAAATATGAAGAATAATTTAACAACTTTGTGGAACGAATTTTGATTAATACATATGTGAACCCATCACTAGACTTGTGCCACCAACCATCCCTAGAAGGTCCCTAGTTTGAATAATCATTTCATTTTAAAATATAGCTTAATATGATTATGCCACCATTAAATGAACTTTTATATATTTGATCAATTGAGCCTACATATAAGGCAAGACTATACTAAGCATTTTTAACCAAGAAGGAATGAGTTTTTTTTTTTTGAAAATAGTGGTAGTTTCTCCCCATATAAGAATTTGGCAAGTCCCCATGTCTCAACTTAAGGGAATTAATAAACTTTATGTGAAACTTTGGTGAATTCTCATAAAGAGATTTCATATGAAAGTTGACAGAGGACTGATAAATGCACTAAAGTTAATTAATTTAAAGATATAGGTCCTCAAAAAAAAAAATCAAAGTCACATTTCATACATGACTAAAGAGAACATGGTTTTGAACCAGCCTAATTGAAGATGTGCAAAGTTTCATAAGATTCAAGGCTCAGATTACTAAAGATGGTCAAATGGTTATAAAAAATATAAGTTCCAATGATTATGGAACATATAAGTTCCAGCTTTGGCATTTGATAAATCTCAGAGAACATTTATATCAGGTTGATTTTTGTGAGATTTTTAGTTGCCAATAGTAGTGAAAGCATAATCATTTTAGGTTAATAGTTTAAATCCCAAACGTTGATCTACCACTTAGTTTCTTCAAATCGGTTGCTATTACTATTATTATTTTTTAATGTCCACCTTAAAGATTTGCTAAGATACAATCATGAATTAAATCACATATTAAATAAATGTATAATAGTAAATAATCAAGGACCATTCAAACTAAAATACTCAAAACTATCCCTCTCTAGCCATAGTTCATAACAACCAAAATATGCATAATAAACTCATAAGAGGGAATTGGATCTTACTTATTTACTAAGTCCTCTGGACATCTTGCTAATAAAGTGGCATGGATAAGAATCTAACAATTGAAATATGACTTGTGCAAAACAAATATTGGGTGCAAAAGTTATAATTCAAGGACCTTTTGGCTATCACATCACTAAACTCATGATTTTCTACTCGGTTCAATATAATTTGTAGGTTAATACTCTTTTCTAGACTATAAGCATTATATAAATTATCATAAGCTATCAAAACAAGGATTCTATTGCCTTCAAAAAACTAGAAGTCTATTCTTTCGTGTTCACAAAAAACAAACTTAGTCTACTTGTGTGAGATGAGAATAGAAGATACACAACAAAACCAACACTTTCAAATTGGAATGGAACATGTGCTTCAATCTATCAACATTAGAATGGATACTCACTAAGAACAACAACAAGGGACATTAAGAAAAACCAAATTACTTAAAAGAAGTATAGTTATATTTATAATTTCATATCCACTAAACTATCATTTTGATTTTACTCTCTATCTCTATGCCATTAAAAAGCCATTAAATTTTAAAAAAACAATAGGTAATATCTTTGTTTCTTTTTTTTGCATTTTGTACTTTTTGAGAGTTAAAATTGCCCTCAATCAAATCTCATGAAAATTTTTAGGTATTTGTTCTATTATGTTGTATATATGACTCTTATTCATTAGTATTGCACTCTACATGGAACAATGTTATGAACCTTAGACAAATTTGTTCCTTCTTTTAGTATTTGGATTTGAGATGAAGAAGCAACTTTCTATTATACTTGCCTATTATAGTTACTTAGGAAACAGGGATTGTATATACCCTATCCTATAGGATTAGCCTTAATAAAATATTATACATTGACCTTGTGGTCAGTTGACAACTTTGTATCAGCTTATGACTGTTGTATTATTTGAATGATATGTTGCTTACATATTTTATAGAGCCTTATTAAGTACACTAATACCATGTCAAGTTTGAATTGCATGTGATTGGGATTGGATTTATATCTTGTGTATTGAATGAGTTATGAATGCACAAAAAAGCTATATCTTAAAAAGATGCTCTCAAGTTGTAAAGAATTAAAGCTCAAGGCTCAAATCTCCAAAAAAATACATAGAAAACACTTAATAGCTTCATCATATGAACGTTTTTTAACACATAATATGCCCAATACAACATCCAATTTTCTAGGTGTGATCTTGTAAGTCGATGATTATTTGTTAGGCCCAAGGTACACAAGGGAATTTCACCGAGATATATATGTTGATTCCTTTCTATCTACAAAAAATTCTTAAACAAGATTATCTCTTCCAATCTAACAACTAGATTCATGCGGTCTAAATTGCATGAATATCATCTTGGAATTTATTTTAAATATATATTATTTTATGATAATTTTTTATGGGATGTGAACACATGATAATATATTGAAGTTACATGTAAAACATTAGAAAATCTACATCAACAAAATATGTTACATAACAATAAACTAAAATAAAAAATAAATTGAAAGAGATAGAATAACATTAGTTTTTCAATTGTAAGTTCATGATATATTTTATAAGAAGTACACATATACATAGTTCTCATCTTAACTTGAATTGGAAAATTGATTTTTCTGAAGATACTTGTGAAATAAAAATAAAGGTAAAAGAGATCGATAAATAAATAAGTCTTTGATGAAGTATAAATATTAAATCTTGGCATATTCAGTTTTTTATTATGTATTTATTGAGTTGTGATGTAGATACATCTCATGCTATTGAGGATGTTAGATAAATTACACCATAATTTGACCATATTATCATCAAATCATATATAAAACCTTCTCAATATCTTATAGCATAATGGGTTTTCAAATACTTATCTTAATATTGAGCACTTGGAATGATCATTCTCAACTTAGGAAGATTCTAGTGGCCTTGTGTCCTTTATGGCCATAGAACCCACAGAGGAAACTGATACTTACATGGATCCCATAGTTCTTACATAGAACCCTGCATGCCTTCACAACATGAAAAATACTGTCACGAATCGTTTTATTTAATAATGTGCAATTTAAAGATTTAATGTGATTTTGAAATTAAAATAGATTAGATCATTCATAATCTAGTGTGAGGAAATATAGTATGCTTTTTACTCCTGCAATTGATATGAAATTCGACATTTAATATTCTTTTGGGTTTGTCAATACTGATAAACTTTTGAGTGCAAGTAATGCAAGATGAGGTGAAGGAGGTCGAAGGCGAGAACACGAATCAGGTAGAATTGCTTTTAACTAAATGACTTCGATGGAAAAAGAGAATCTCACACACCACATTAGAGAAAATATGCATATATGTTTATCTCTGCATTTATGAATGAAATATTATGTTAATTCAACTATATAGAATGAAAAAAAAAATCAATTAATGATTGAATTATATAGTGATTCTATATTTTATGTTCTTTGTGTGGAAATTATCGATTATGTTTGGTTTTCAGAATTACATTTAGTTGTACGTATTTTTAAATTAGGAATAGATTATAAACTTGTATATTCTAAAGTGAAAATAGTTCATGTTAATTTATTTGAATATTTGAATATGATTAATTAGTAGTTGAATAAATTGAATTCTATGACCTAGTATATAAAATGATTAGTCGTTTGTTATATAGAAGGTAGACAACTTGATTTTGTCGATTACACATATTCGTATATATAGATTTTTAGATAAAATTGTAAATTTAATTAAATACGAATATTGTTATAAGCTATAAAAATGACTATTCCTAAAACGTATTTATATAGCATATACATAAATTATATATTTATTATTTACATTGCAAATTATAGATAGTCACATTTTAAAAAGTGGTGGATTTAGTTTGAAAAATGACTATGTCGCATGACCAAAAGGTGGCCGCTTAGACTCTAGTCGACAAATACATGTGGCCAAACAACTTGGAGTTAAAAACAACGACTACTAAGAGCCAATTGGTGGCATAAGGCAAAAATGATGGACTAAACCATTAAACCAGCAATTAAACGCATGAATTGGATGATTCTAGTGTTGGAATTTAGCATGCAAAGGACATATACCATTATTAATGTTAGAAAATGCTTAGACTAGTGGCATCATAACTGCAGGTTTACTTCTTCACTTCACACAAATGGAGGAAGATTCTAAGTGGTGGCAAAAACCAAACGATAGCCACACCCCACGTACTGCAGATCACTTCACTTTGATCGTAGAAAAATCATTGTAAATGGCTCATGATCAGCGAGGAAAGGAAGTTAATGAGCACGTAGTGCCATAGAAATCGGTTATAACTGCAGACTCCATGATGATGGAGGAAAAGATCAACCAACTCTCCATGAACCAAGCTCGATCACTTCAGCAAACATAACTTTGCTTTCCACCACTCCAAGACGTGTCGACAAAAGAGATCGCTTAATTGGTAAAATGTAAAGTGAAGGAGTAGTTAAGTATTGGACCTATCTATAATGCAGCAAGGATGACAAATTCATAACGATAACTGAGCCCTTAATAAAGGAGTAAACGTAGGGAAAAAGTGAATAAATAGAGATGGAGGTTCGAGAGGAAAGACACACATTCCTTCATTCATTTTCACAAGGAGAGAAGAGCGATAATTTATTGAAGGGAAGGTTAGAATAGAAGAGAGGAGAAGATATTTGGATATTTTCGTAGAGAGTAAGAGATAGAGATAGTTTGATATAGAGATAGGAATAGTTGGAGAAAGACTTGCGATCAAGGCATGGAATTATTTGACAAAAGAGCGTCAAGGTCGAAATCTTACAAACCACTCTAAGTTTTCAAGAGGTTAGAATTCTTTGTTTATGTTTATTTTATTTGTTATATTTGAAATAAAATGTATAGAAATGGAAGTTTAGATAATAGGTACGTACGTCCAAATGGGTAGCAATTATTATTATTTTATTTGAAATGCTTTGTAAACCATTGTGGAATAGAAGAAAAGAATTTAGAGAAAAGATGTTGTTAATATCGTATTTTGCCCAAAAATAATTAGTTCTAATTCTATTTTAAGAATTTGTTTGCGTACTTTTGGTTATATATGAGATTAATTTCATACATGTATAACACCTTCTTTTGCATGTACCTTATTTAGTTGAAAGATTGATTTTAAGATTATTGCTTATGAAAGTTTATCGTTTTCCAAAATATGAAAGATTGTCTTCGATAGATATATTAGACAAGTAATGATTAGTAAGGAAAATTATATGTCTATTTTTGTTTTAAAAGAAAGATTGTATTCTTAATGGAATTTGTGTTTGAGGGAATCAAGCTAGGGTTAAGCTTGAGTTAGAAAATTTACCTTTCGGGACGGGTGCCGAATGTGGATGTTTTTAGGGAGAATAGTTGCTTTTTCCAACTATTATTTTGTTGTGCATGGCATATACTCGGCCGAGTTATTGTTTGAATTATCCGTAGAAAATGATGGAAATTCCTTATTTATGCTCTCTACCACATCCTAGTATGATAGTGAATGCTTGTTTCTTAGAATGAAGTAGAAAAAATGAAAATGCATATATTATCTAGGCATGCACCAGATTCCCTCTTGCTTTCAAATTCTTTGGTTAAACCAATTCGTGCAGGGTCGGGTATTCTTGATTGACCAAGAATTCTGGGGAAGCGTAAGCTTCAAGGTTGGGCGGAAAAAGCGCCTGATTCTTGTTCTCGTCTGCATTCAAAAGCTAGAAGGAAGTGACTCAGACTAAAGATCGAGGAATGCATCTTCTTGTATATTCTTAAGGCAATTTGGAAACCTAAGTAGGAAATAAGAACTTCTAAGTATGAAATTGTATTATTCATTTGCATTATAATGATATATCTATGAATGTTTTTATATCCATATTCGATGTTTGCTTATATCTTGTATAAAATATGCTTAGAGATTGAAATTTAAGTTTATTTATGAATAAAGAGTAGTTTAGGGTTAGATCCTAGGTTGACGTCTTTACAAATACAACCCTGACCAAGACGCTCTTGGATGTATGTTGTACCCCAAGTTGGACACACATTGTGTGCCCCTTCTCACTAATGCTCATATCCCACCAAGCCACCACCTTCTTCTTTCATGAGTGATTTATATGCCCCTTCAAAGTCTCACATAAATGACTTATATAACCTTTTAAGGGGTGGTTTCCAAACCATCACACCCTTTCGAAAAGGTCACCTTATTTACTCTTTCATAAATATAATTATTCCTTTTAAGAGAGTATTCATTAATATTCTTTATTAATATTTCTTTAAGCCAAAAGATTGTAATATTCTTTATTTTTATCTTCCTTTTTTATTCTAAAAGGTTTATTTCATAACTTCATCTTCTCTTGGAGAAAAAGGTCACATAATTCTTATTGGGGGTGTGGAGTTTTTGACTAGTGGTGCTCTTAGATGGCGAACTATTGATTCTTCAAAATGGTTTCCTCATTTGGATTTGGTGATTTCTCTGGCTCACACTAAAGATAAGGATAAAGACAAAGATATAGACGAGGGTTGAAATTTTCTTGACACCAGTTCAAACCCCATTGATGTATGAGCATGTGCAAGATCATGGAGGGGCAAAAAGTGGCGATGTAAATAAATAAAAAATTTATTTGTCCAAAAATATTAAAATTTGCTTTAATTTTTTACTTGGGTTGGGTAGTAGTACATGTATCCATGGCAACAACCAAAGTGGAACAAATATCAGTTCATAATTGTTTTCCATTCGTAATAGATATTCGGTTAGAATAAATAACTGTTCCAAATGGATATTAGTTACAAACTAATATCTGTTATGTCAAGGATTCAATTTTTTTTTAAAGAAAATATAATACTATATATAAATATATAAATTAATTTAATATTATATTTGGTTAAAAATTGACATATTTTTACAAAATTCCTATGTTAGAAAACAAACATCCATTCCAAATGAATATCTATTTTTATTGAGACAATAAAAAGAAAAAAGAAAATCCATTGTGGGTCATTTTAACCCACAACATGTTGAATAGACCACAAAATTGAGACCATGGGGTGAATTAGTTCGGACCTCAAACTACTTAATTTTTTATTTATTAAACTTCAAACCACAACTATTGTGCTGCTAAAAATTAGTGTCAATTGCAATAAACAAGCACAATTAATGAGACAACAAAACATAAATGGAAAGCAAATTGAAAACTAAATAATGAAACCAAACCATAAGCCTTCCTTGAGATGTCCCATCTTCCTCTATTTTTGAGGACCTTGAAGGTGTTAGATTGTTGGCTCTCAACAAGCAATGACCTCCAAAGTGGCATCTCAAAAGTTGACTAGCTATATGATCATGATAATGCAAATGCATGAGGCTAGGATGATTTGATGCATGATTATAACTAGGATGATTGATTAGCTAAAATGAGGATTTAAGCTACATGATTTGATAAATGAAACTAGATTAACATGATAAAAGCTATTCTAAAAATGTTAATATTTAATATAAAATGTTAATTATGCTAGATGTTTAGAATGTAAAATGCCTATAGTAGGTATGCAAAAATTATGAATGCAAGGGTTATTTATTGCTCCAAATGAGGGGTATTTATAGGATTTCCAAGGCCAAAGTTGAGGTGGTAGGAATCAACGGTCTAGATTCAATTTGAAGATATCAATGGCTAGGATTGAGGAAGTTGGAGAAGAGGTTGGAGGGAGGGACACATGTCATCTCTGTGGTGACAAGTGTCAAAGAACCTTGCTCATGAGAGGGAAAGTGTCCAAGGGAGAAGACATGTGGCCAAAGTTCCATGTGTCTCAAGGAAGGGATATCCAACCCACATGAGGTTAGAATAAAAGAGGTTAGGATGTGCAAGATAGGATAGGGTTAGCTAAACCTAGGATTAGATAGAATGGGTTAGGTTAGGGGGTGGTTAGGCTAGGTGGTTAGAAGTTAGGAGCCATGTGCATATATTTGAATTTAGAAATTCAAATAATTAGGAAAAAGATAATTAATCTCAACAAACTTGGGTTTGTTAATCTTAGTTATGGGATTAGAAGAATTGATTTAAATGGGGGGGGGGGGGGGAATTAATTAATCAAAGGGGAATATGATGAACTATATAAATAAATCATTTATATTTATTTACAAGTAGATGAATAGGGAAATTAATCAAATTACTTGTGAATTCAATTAATTTGGAAGGGGGATTAATTAAATAACTACGTATTTAATCAATTATCTTCAAACCATTTTTATGTGTATACATTTTGCCCCTCTTTGAAGTGATGTGTGACGACGTGTTGGTTCAAAGAAAATATGATTCAATGATGCTGCTGATATGATTCGATGCGGATTTGATCTCGATATGATAAATTTTGATTTGATGCAGACATGATTCAATATGATGCCCCAGACATTGATTGATGGATGACTATGCGAAGATGCCCCCTTGGGAGATGAATTGGATAATTTTTTGATTTTTTTTGAATTTTTCACAATTTTTTTATTTTTTTGAAATTTTATAATATTTTAAATTTTTTTGATGATTTTACAATTTTAAAATATTTTCCAAGTCAATCCGAATCATTTCCCGATAAGAAATTTGAAAACGCTACCCTGTTAGGCTGATTAGTTGATTAGATAATTAAAAATAAGAGATAAAAAATCCCACTTAAATGCCCCTGTTTGAGTTTAAAAAGCAAAAATCACTTTTACCACTCCTCATTTGTGCATTTAAGTTTGTTGAAAAGTTGCTCTGGAGAAGAAAATGGCGATCCCTTACCACCAACACAGATTCGAGTGAGTTCAACAACATGAGCATCCCATAGCCTACGGTCCATTGGTACGTACCCCGAGAAAACCCTCCTTTGTTCAATTTTTAGTTGATTTTTGAAAAAAATTAGCCAGTTTAGAAAAAAATGATTTTCTTCATTTTAAGCATATGGGTTTTAAAATATTTTACATTTTTGAGATGGGTTTTTTATTTGCTAAAATGGGTTTTCGCATTTTTGAAATTTTTTAGATTTAAAAGAAAAAAAATCGAAATTGGCTGGGGGGATGGCAACGCAACCGTCAACGTTGTGACAGGCACCACGGTCATCGCAGATGCTACAAACATTGTCGACGCTATGGGCGTCATGGACGACCCCACAGGCATTGACGTTGTGAACTGCGGGCATCACCAGGCCAGAGCACACCAAATAAATTTTGCTCGGGTGTGAATTGTTCGAAGTTGATAAAATGCTTGTGTCCTATCCCCCAAATTGTCATGATTTTGGACAAAGGTGATTTGTTTATGAGTTGATTTGATTATTGACGTAGATAGGATAAAGAAAAGACAAAGTTGATGCTCGATATCAAATTTTTAATTTTTATTTATTTAGATACTCTTGATTTATGACGATTGATGATCAGTTTTGATTATCTCGATTTACGTGTCTGATAAGATAGGATTGATTACGACCTCATGATAGATGTGAGTCATTGATAGGGACTCAACGAGATTTGATAGAAATCTCACCTGAGCAAGATAGATTTATAGATTGACTAATAGATTGATTGATAGATCGATAAATTGAGTTACTGATATGTTGATATGATTTGATTGCAGGAGTCCTTTAGTGTCCTCTAGTCTGAGGAGCGCTTCCCGAAGACATGGATGCTGATACCCCATCTTAGCCAGGTAGAGTGAGACCACATTGATAGGTGTGTCTTATCTTCCCTTCTTGATATTCCCCGATCTTTGATTAACCGGGGATTACTGACAACATTGGCTGAGCATTGGCATAGTGAGCATAATACCTTCCACCTGCCGACTGGCGAGATGATTGTTACACCCAAGGATGTATACCAGATACTACGCATCCTAGTGATGAGAGAGTTGGTATATTATGATCTCAGCGAGCAAGGTGGTACTGATGCACTTCGAAGAGTTTTTGACGATAATGAGGTTGGTGAATATGACATTGCATGGCAGGAGATGTTAGATCTAGGTTATGCCACATTACCTATTGTGCTTGTCGGATTCATCAGGGGTTTCCTTTGTCCTGATCATAGGTCAAAGGGATTATCCATTGGATGGGGTTGTCTCCTTAAGAAGTTGGTTACACGGGGGATTCAATTCGCATGGGGATCTTGCATGTTGGCCCACCTATATTATGGTTTGCACCGAGTAGTGCACTAGAGATCACCCGCATTGTCAGCAGGGGTGACTGTTCTCTAGATATGGGCCTGGGAGCATATGTCGTCACACAACCATTGGTAGATAGAGAGAGACCTATAGGTAGGCCTTCTGCACATGGATATCCAGACAATATTGTCCAACAAAAGCTGGGAAAATTGGAGTATTGGAGATGAGCACTAGATGACCTGGATACTGTGGTATGGAGACCTTACAAAGATTGCAAGGTCTGGCCAGAGGACGCAGTTGAGATGCCTTATGTATTCTTGACTCGATACCTGATTAGATCTACACCCTATGTTATTGAGTGATTCCTTTGTATAAGGGTGTTGAGACAGTATGGTAGGATACAGGGGATTCCATAGGGTACAACCCACTATGCGCGTATGAGACTTGATGTGTCTACTTGGGGGCCCACTGTTTCGTATGAGCAGGCATGCACAAAGTACCTATCATTGGGGCCATAGGATTGGGACTATTCTCTAGGTATCATAGATAGTGGTATGACTCACCAGTACGCTGCATATTTTACCGCACATAGGTTTTCTAGATTGACTTGTCCTGACGAGCCAGAGCTAGCCTTTGATGCGGATGATGATAGGACATGACATAGAGCTCCAAGATGGCTGATAGATGGCGGGGGGAGAGGAGGTGGGGATGGAGGAGATGGGGAAGATGGAGGAGGAGGAGGATATGATGATGGAGGAGCTGAATGAGATGGAGATGGGGGAGATGGTCGAGCGATGGCAGTGGTATCGGTAGGCACGCCAGGAGCTAGCAATTCCAGATTTGCTAGAGAGTTACCTATGGATTGGGTGACCTGAGTGGTTAGACAGAGGAGGTCAGGTCTAGTGGACCAGGGGCAGCAATCCCTAGAGCAGGATGTTCCACAGGCTGAGTAGGTATAGGCAGGGGCACCACAGGTTGAGCATCCAGAGATAGAGGTACCATGATGGATCCTCATTAGGATGTCATCTCATCAACAGTAGACTCATATTAGCGCCATACAGGGTCAGGTTTAGTAACTAGAGGGTCAGTTGGTAGAGAGAGACTCTCAAATATCTTAGCTATAGGTCCATATGACATAGTTACAGGTATAGGCAGAGGCACAGATGGCCTAGGTACAGACATAGGCACAAGCATAAATTGCTTAGGTAGAGGCTCGGATGGCCTCTCTCACGATAGAGAGAGATGCAACCAAGGATAGGTAATGACAGGTACAAATGTCAGAAGGGTCTAGATTAGGGAAGGTTGCCCTGAAGATGATGCGTCAGGCAATCTGGGAGGCTGAGTATTACAAGACCTTATACTACACTGTTGTTCCTTCTGATTGAAGGGCTCCTAGCTTTTCACAGATGAGCAAGAGATCGGGACAAAACCAGTCTGAGAGTCGAGGAGTGATAGAGCCACTTCAAAGAGATCCCCTGGTCTTACCAGACCCCCCGCATCAAGATAGAGCTTTGCTTCACATCCTAGTGGTCACATTGATATGGGACATTGATCCATTGATGTACACACCTTTTTGTGATGAGATAATGATGATTCCCATGATTTATTATTGTGATGTATCTCATATATTTTTGTGATGTCATTGTATGTTAGACATTGATTATTTTTGATGATATGATATGTAGTCGATTCTACTTGCTCTATATGACCTATGAGATTATGGATGCATTTTACTTGCTATATGATTATGCTATGCAACTATTTTCATGATGTATGCTTTACTTTCTATATGGTTATGCATTCTAGATGATGGATGTATGCTTTCTATATGATGATGTAGTACTTACATGATGTATGTCTTTATGTACTATGTGATGCATGTGCCTTGCTTTCTATTTTTATGATTTTACCTATGCATACTTATATGAGATGGATGCAATGCAATGCAATGATGATGTCATTATGATAAATGATTGATATGAGATGGATGTACTGCAATGATCTAACTAAATGAATGAATGATTGGATGTTTCATATGAATGATGTCTTATTATGCAATTCTTATATGCGATGAGATGAACTAACTTATCATGCAGGATGGCTAAATTAATTATTTTTGTTAATGTCCAATGTACTCAATCACTTAATAAGAGGGATAACACCTATTTTGAAGCTTTTGGCTTTGGAAAAGATGATCTCTTGTGATCCCATGCAAAATGAAATGCAATCTACTTTAAATATGCAAATGCGAATGAAATGCAATGCTGTGATCGGACCGGTCATTTGGTTATTGATTTTTATCATCATCGAGCCTTTAAAGTGTGGGAAGTGAGTGCAAACATCAATGGTATAATTGAACCATGATGACCTAAGCACTACTTTCCCGGGTTTTGACATTGCAAGTTAGCACAAGCATTAGGTATAATTGAACCAAGATGACCTGAGTGTTGCTTGTGTAAAACAGGCAGTATTAACCATTTCTATGTGCAAATCCGAAATGTCTTCAATGATACTCAGATGATCATGTCCCAAGATAAATTTGCACATTATTAATGATTAGTTTAGAGATAGTAGACAAGAAAATATCATGTTCCTTCCTTGTTCCTCTAGTCAGCGACATCCTTGAGTAACTCAAGAATCATGATAGCAAAAATCAAGATATAATAGTTGAACCATTGTTGTCAAAGTGTTAAAATCATTAGTCAAAAGATATCATCCATTGAAATTCCATTGATATGTGTTTGCCATGTCTAGATTGATAATCGATGGTGTTAATGATTTGATCTTGTGTTCAACGTTGGATGTGTCTCAGGTTTTGCTTGACAAGTGTTGCCTAATTTTTGTTCTGCCTAGTTGATTAAGCGCAAAGCGATATTTTGCCCCTAGCTAGGTTTAAGATTTTGCCCCCAGTCTAGAAACATTTTTTTTTATGGATATACAACGATGATCCAAACCATGGTGGGATGGTGTTGTCTGATTATGTATAAAATGCTTTATGATGGATATATATACATGCGACAGATGGACGCAGGAAGAAAGCACAAACTTGTAGATAGAATAGCTAGCTGATAGATAGCGCCTGTTACCAATTTTCACCATCTGTTTTTATTTCATTTTTCCTAATATTTTTATTTTTTTAATTTTTCACTATTATTGTTGTTTTTGGCTTTTTTGCATTTTCACTTTTTTTTTGGATTTTCTGTTTTTCAATATTTTTGGATTTTCTGTTTTTTCATTGTTTTTGGATTTTCTGCTTTTAGACAAAAAAATTTCAGATGTATTGTGTTGATAGGTTCTTCAAACCACCTACCTTCTAGTGTTGACAATTTGTAGGCTCCAGATCCATATGCAACAACCACAACCAAAGGACCTAACCAGTTTGGTTCAAATTTTCCCTTTTTCTCATGATCTTGCTGGTTGCATGGATTTTCTCTTAAGACTAGATCTCCCAACTGAAACACTCTTGGCTTGACCTGGTGATTGTAGCTTCTTGCCATCCTTTGCTGATACAATTTTAAGTGATCAGAAGCATTTTGGCAATGCTCTTGTAGCAACTCTAGTTCTTATAACCTGGATACTCTTTGCTCCTCATCTGGAATGAGTCCCTTTAGTGACACTCGTAGAGAAGGTATATCTACTTCAATTGGTAAGATTGCTTTTGACCCATACACAAGGAAACATGGGGTTTCCCTAGTGGGTGTATGGATGCTAGTACGATAAGCCCATAGAGAGGGATTCAATTGAACGTGCTAGTCCTTTCTTGCTTCATTGATAGTCTTCTTCAAAATTTTTAGGATTGTTTTGTTGGATGCCTCAGCTTGACCATTCCCTTGAGGATAGTAGGGTGTTGAGAATCTATGTTGAATTTGGAATTGCTCACAGAGTTCTCGCACATCTTGATTCTTAAAGGGTCTTCCATTATCAGTGATAATGGAGATGGAAATGCCATAGCGACAGATGATATAGTCGAGGATAAAAGAAGCTATTTGTTTCCCTGTTACTATTGTTAAAGGCACTGCTTCAATCCATTTAGTAAAGTATTATGTAGCAGTCAGGATGAACTTGTGTCTATTTGAAGATGAAGGGTGAATTTTTCCTACCAGGTCTAGACCCCGTTGAGAAAACGACCATGATCCTACCAAAGGATGTAGCTCTTATGTTGGTGCATGTATCCGATCGTCGTGAATCTGATATTATTTACATTTCTTAGCATATGTGAAGGAATATTTTTCCATAGTGGGCCAATAATAACCCAAGCGTATGAGTTTCTTAGCCAATGTAAGATCATTTGAATGTGTGCCACAAATACCTTCATGGACTTCGTTTAAGGCTTTTTTAAATTTGTCACATTTGAGGCACATGAGGAGAGTGTTATCCAGACCTCATCTATAAAGGGTATCAACGATAATGGTATAATAAGTGGATTGATGGATAAAGTTCCATTTTTGGTTTCGCTAAAGATCTGGGGGAAGGATATTATATTTCAAGTAAAGATACGTTGGGCCATATCATGAGGAATCGGTTCCAGATATATTGCAGATGATTTATGTGTCAGGGGAATCATGGGCTGGATAAAAGAGTTCTTCCACGAGGAATTCATAATGCTCTTGATTCTCTTGAGTTTGTAAATTAGATGTTATCATTGTCATGACATATGCTGCTTTATTTTCATTCATTGGGATCTGAACAAAAGTGATCTCTGCAAAGTATTTCTTGAAATCATCAACTAGTTTCTTGTAGGGCATCAGTTTATCATCCTTGGTTTGGTACTCCTCATTTAGCTGGTTGATAACTAGCTGGGAATCGCCATAGATATTTAACTCTATGATATTCCATTCAATGGCCATCTTGAGACCAATGACTAATGTTTCATATTCTGTTGTATTATTTGTACATGGGAAGCTCTACCTGTATGGTTTAGGGATAGTGTGGCCATGAGGTGTTACAAATAAGATTCCTGCACCTTATCCATGTTGTGTGTAAGAGCCATCAAAATACAGTTCCCAAGTCTTCTTGCTGACAGTGAGAACATCTGCATCAGGAAATTCAATGTGTAATGGAGTATCATCATGCACGAGCACTTCAACTAGTTGATCCACAATTACTTGTCCTTTAATAAATTTTCGATCAACATACTCAATATCAAATTCACTCAACACCATGACCCATTTAGCTAGTTGACTTGTCAGTGTTGCCTTGCTTAGCAGATACTTTAGAGGATCAATCTTGGCAATCAACTTAACTAAATGTGTGAGCATATAATGCCACAAATTTTGGGTTGCAAACACTATTGCTAGGAATATTTTTGTCCAGCTAGAGTTTTGCTGATATATTATATTGCTCGTTCTTTTCCTTCATTGTTGTGTTGCGCCAGGAGAGATCGTAGTGATAATTTTGTAGCTAAAATGTAAATCAACAATGGTTTTCCTTCAATTGGTGATGCTAGTACCAGTGGAGTTACCAAATATTCCTTGATTTGAGTGAAGTCTTCTTCACATTTGTTGTTCCATCTGAATGGAACATTCTTGTACAATAAGTGAGTGAATGGATGACAACGATTAGCCAATTGTGCTATGAACCTTCTTATTGATTGCAATCTCCCTTGTAGAGAATGCAACTAACTGATGTTCTTTGGTGATTTCATTTCCATTGTAGATTTTACCTTTGCTAGATCAACTTCTATCCCTTGAGGAAATATGATATATCCCAAAAGATTGTCTGATGTGACCCCAAAAGCACACTTCTTTGGATTCAATCTTAATTTGTATTTTTCTAACCTATTAAATATTTTGTCTAGAATTTCCAGGTGTCCTTCTCTAGTGTGCGATTTTTCTAGTATATCATACACATAATCTTCCATGTGGGTATGCATCATATCATGGAAAATGGTGGTCATTGCTCTCTGATAAGTAGCCCTGACATTCTTGAGCCCAAAAGGCATGACGTTCCAAAAGAAAGTACCCCAAGGGCACGCGAATGTTATTTTCTCTTGATCTTCAGGGGCTATCTTGATTTTGTTGTAGCTTGAGAAACCATCCATTGAAGAGAACATCTCATTTCCTATTGTAAGATCTACAATGATATCAATGCTTGGTAGTGGAAAAGCATCCTTTGGGCATGCCTTGTTCAGGTCCCTAAAGTTTGTGCACACTCTGATACTCTTATCTGGTTTTGATACAGGTACAATATTTGACACCCAGTCTAGATATGTGACCGACCTTATGAATCCTACATCGAATAGTTTCTTCAACTCTGCTTTGACCAGAAAAGAAATGTGAGGGTGCATCTTCCTTAATTTTTCTTGACTGGCTTAGCTCTTAGAGCGACATTGAGGTGATGCATGATGAGGTATGGATCTAGTCTTCGCATATCTGCGTATGACCAACCAAAGTCAATTTTCATTGTCTTAAATAAGTCATTGTATTCTTTTCTCTCTTGTTTTGATAAAGATGTTGTAGGGTGAAGAATCTTAGGATTCTCTAGATTATTGATGTTGACTGCTTCTATAGGTTCAATCAAGATAGTTGATCTCTCTTGGAAATGTTCCAGGATGGTGTCAAATATTTCATCTTTGGGCGCCTCTAGGAGGTTTTCACCCTCAGATACGCCCTTTATTTTATCTTTTGTTTGGTCTAAAATTGCCATAAAATGGTTTTCAACATTAGGCCTTCTTTTTAATTCTTTAATTTCACTTTTGCGATTGGAAGATTTGACATCCCCCTGACTAGAAGATGTGTTATTACATTCACTGGTGGAATCTCTTTTGGGTGTTGCGAGTTCAATGGCATTGAGATATATGGCTATAGCATGGTCATTTGGGAAGGTATCAACTTTACTAATTCCGGTGGTGTCCCAGTCAGTAAGTTCAGGGTGTATTAAGGGTAACAGATCGTCTGATTGATTAATTTCAAAGACTTCAATGGTCATGACATAATTGTCAAAGTTTGTGGTTATTTCAGTCGAGTTAAGGACATCACTCTTCTTTGGATACATTCTCCTGATTGTCCTCCAATTGGTCTTAGTGAAGTTAGAATCAATCGTTTGTGATTCAAAATCAAGTGACTTATATTCTGACGTTTGGCCCACATATGAATGGATGAGATCGACATGTACATCTTTTGTGTCACTAAATTCTTCAGAAGATGTATCCGAATATGGGTCAGTTTCATTGCTAGCTTGCAATCTACATATTTGGGTAGCTTTTGTTGCCATTTCTTTTCTTCCCTCATACTCTGCTTCCTCAGGACTGATGATTTCTCCTATTTGTCTTGCTATCAGTTCCTCTTGACTTCTTCCCATTTTTGGTACTTTTTGACTAAGCATTGGTTTTGGTTTTGTACCATTTTGTTGTTTTAGTTTTTGATTATTGACTTCTTTTATTACTTCTTCCTTCTTATTTGCGTTCTCTTCTTCTTATTTTCTAGCATGTTCATCTTTTTGTTTGGTGGAAGATGTTCCTTGCTCTATAGTAACCTTCTTATTCGCTAAGCTTGTTATATTTTTATTTTCTTCACCTAACAAATCAGACAGTGAGATTGGATCCCACTCATACTCATGTGAGTCTATTTTAGAATCACTCTCTAGGATTACGTCATTGTATCTGACAGGGATGTTATAAGGTGAGAAGAGTTGGCTAACAATTGATACAAGTTTTGTTGCCTATTTTGATTCAAGTTTTGTACTTTCCTGCACTCTTTGGATCTGTTTATAGGTATCTTCCTCCTTTTGAATGATGAGTTCTTGTTGTTGTTGTTGATCAGCGAATGCTTCCGCCCTTTGAATTTCCACCTCTTCTTGTTTTCTAGCAGGCGCTTCCTCTCTTTAAATTGCAAGTTCCTCTTGCCTTCTATCATGCTCCTCTTTTTGTTGTCTAGAAAAGTTTTCTTCTCTTGGAGTAACTTGTCCATATCCTAAGTCTGATTTGTCTTTAGCCATTTGAGATTTAGGTTGTATGGGTTCTAGAAGACCTTTTCTTTTTCCCACAGAAACCGTTCCAGTGTATCCCATTTTCTATAGTATGTTGAATCCTTTTTCATATTTTATGTGGGTATACTGGCATTATTAATTTTTTGTTGAACTTCTTTTTCCTTATATAGCCATTGCAACACATCTTTGTCTTCAGTTTCTTCAGATAATGTTCCCGCTCTAACAAATTCTCTATCATATATCTGAAGAGGTTTTTGTGGGGTTTGCGATTGTGAGCTTGTTGGTTTCCCATAAGATCTTTGGGAAAGTGCTAGAGCCTGTAGAAAATACTCTCCCATCCCCTTATCATTTAATTTCAATTTCTTGTCAAAATTTTCTAAGGTTGATGTCAACAATTTTTCTTGGGATGAGGTGGTAGGAGAGAATGCTTCTCTATTGTGAGGAACTATGACATCTTGAGATGCCCTCAGAAAGCTGCAATACTGAGTTGAATCTGCTGAAATTATTATCTCTTGTCCATTATAAGGGAATTTAACACATTGGTGATATGTCGAAGGGACTGCCTGCATATCATGGATCCATGGTGTGCCCAGGAGAATGTTATAGGATAGATTCAAGTAGAGGACTTGACAGGCTGTGTCTCTTTGAACTAGTCCTATTCTAAGTGGTAATACCATTGTTCCTTTAGAGTATCTCTCTTCTTCATCATATGCTTTGATGGTTATTTTCTTTCTAGGATCCACTGCTTCTTTTGAAAAACCTCGGGCACACACTAAACCCAATGCACAAATATTCAAGCCTGCTCCTTCATCTATGAGAGCATGTTTGACATGCGTTTTGTGAATAAGTGTTTTCAATATGCAGTGGAGCATTATGAGGATGTTGCAATGACACGTCATCATGTTCCGTGAATGATAGGCAATGAGGAGCTATGAGGTGTCCCACCATAGTTTGGAACTGATCAACATACAATTCTTTAGAGATTGTGGTTTCAACTAGAGCCTTTTCTAATATTTCCTTATGCGTTGGTGAGAGTTTTAGGAGCTCTAGTATTGATATCTGTGCAAGGGTTTTGCAATTGATTCATTATGTTATATTGCCTCGAGTTAGATGTTGCATAGTTAACTTTTTCTTTCCCTTTATCGTAGGCATGAGCATAGTTAACTTTTTCTTTCCCTTTATCATTTTGAGTATTAGATGTTTCACCTTTTTCATAGTTGGGCAGTGGAGTTTTGAAGGTTGTATGTGATTCATTTATTTTGTGCCCATCCACTGTGATGACCTCATTGTCAATTAAATCTTGAATAACATGTTTTAGTCTTTGACAATAATTGGTTTGATGCCCTTTGTTCCTATGAAACTCACATAAATGATTATCATTGCACCAACTTGGTTTAATTTTGGGCTCAAAATCTCTTACTTCTGGTAATGTGATTTATTTGTTCACAAGAAGAGTTTTTAAAGCTGATTGCAATGGTTCACCAATGTTGGTAAATTTTCAGTGCATATTGGGAAATAATGATCTTGGTTTAACATTGTTGTCTTGATTACTTACCGGTGCTCTACTTGAAAAATTGAAAATAGGTTGTTGTGGTTACCATTATTGATATCAACTACTCCATCATTCACAACATTTATGTTTCTTGTCCAAAATTTTGGTTTATCATTATTGTGATTGTTGTTGTTGTTATTGTTGAAGGAGTTTGAGGAATTATTTCCTTCTTTATAGAGCTTTAATTCTCCTTTTTTAACCATAGCATCCTCAATTTTGAGTCCATTTTCAATCATCTTCACAAAAATAGGAGGACATTGTAACTTGATCCTATAAGTCATTTCACTTGTGAGATTATCGATGAATATGTCCATATTTTCATGATCTAGCATTAGTTTAGGATATCTATTGAATAAACGTCTCCATCTTTGTAAGAAGGTCATAAAAGACTCTCCACTCTTTTGTTTAATATTTCACAAATTCAATATAGTTATCTCATGTTGTATGTTATAAGAGTATTGCGAAATGAATTTTTTTACCAACTCTTCAAATGATCTAATCCCAGGTGGTAATTTGGAAAACCACTCCATTGATTTTCCACTCAAACTTCTGGGGAATAATAGCATGAGATATGTTTCATTATGAGAAAATAATCATATTTATCATATTTTGGGATCTCACAATGTTGTGGAAATGGCACCATGTTCAAACTCTTGTCAAAAGGATTTGGACAAATGTCTTCTAAAGAATATCTTTTGGCACTTGTTCCTTTTTTCATATCCTGAATCTGTTGTTGTAGAGTTTGTATTTGTTGAGTGATATTTAAGAGAGGATCATTACCATGATTTCTTCTCATATCATCATGAGTTCTTGTGTCATCATAATTTCTTCTTGCATCATCATGATTCCTTCTTATGTCATCATTAGTTCTTCATGTGTCCTCATGAGTTCTTGTGTCATCATGAGTTCTTGTGTCACTATTAATTCTTGTGTCATCATTCCTATGATTGAGAGTTTCCTCATTTTCCTCATTGTCATTGTGAGTGTCATTTGATCATCCCCTTTGTCTTAAGTTGTTTATGTCAAAATCTCGAGGAAGTTTAGCACCAGATTGTGTTAACATTAGGAAGTATTTCTCTTTTTCTCCCTCCAATATTTTCTCCATGAATTTATCAAATTTAGGATCTTTTTGGATTACTCTGATGTGTTATTCAGTTATCTCTTCTTCTATTTCATTTCCTTGTACCCTTCCCTCATGATCTTCTTCCATTTTAGGTGTTTCTATTTCCATTTCTTTGATTTTTCGTCTTTGAGCCTTGGTTAAAATGGGCATACATGTGATATCAATTATTTGAGAGGTTTAAATTTTCTATAATGCATTTCAATAAGTGATCAATTGTTGAGGTAAATATGATAAATTTATGCGACCACTTCTATTGAGCAATTGAGACAATCCCGATCTTTGTTGCAAGGCCTACGTTCTCAGAGGTTCATTGTCAAACTCATTTCCATAATCGTGTAGATAATTACGATAGTGGTGTAATAATACATGATGTTTCAATAAGAGTTTGTGATTGATGTAGAGAAATATTCTCTTTCTCAAGATCGCTTTCTGACTAAGCTTCCTCTTTTTCAGATGACCTGAAATGGTCATTCAAGTATTTGAAAGTTTGCAAGTTTTTCGATCCTAGTTTGGAGTGCAAATTTTTGTGATTTTGATATGACCAAGTTCAATAGGAATGATATATCCTATGATAGAAAATGAGGTTAATTTGATCAAACATTGTAGTTTCAAGATAAAATGATAGATCTTGATGAGAAACTATGTTTGAGAGATCAGTTTATCAAAGAAAATGTGATCATGCACTTTGAGATGTGAGATCTTAAACTTGTTAGAGATGAATATTTGAAAACCTTAGTGTGTATAGTTTCAAATCTGATTTGACAGAAGATGTCCTAACTCAGTGCTCCAAGAAGATGACCTAATCTCTATACTTATCTGTATGAGAAATGGGTTGTTTTTGTTTTTTGATTTTGATGCAGTTTACTAGAATCGCTGACAAAATAACCAGAAACGCTACTATACTGACCAGAAACACTGCTAAACTGACCAGGAATGTTGCTAAACTGATCGTAAACTCTATTATGCAGATTGAGAATGTTGACAAAATGACCAAAAACGCTGGAGAACTGACCAAAAATGCTATCAGACTAACCAAAAACACTATAGGAAAGACCAAGAACGCCGAGTCAGTGACCAAAAATGTTATTATGCAATTTAGTGACTCTAAAGTTCAAAACACTTAAGTTAGACTTAGAAAATGGTTGCTTGAACTTAGAAGATTGTTGTTTTGATCCAAATATTTGATTTTCAGACTCAAACAACTAATGTTTAGACCTAGCAAGTGCAAAATTGGAGAGCTAATGTTGAATCATGAGAAAGATGACATTTACACCAAGAGAGCTGAAGTTTAGACCAGGAGAGCTTACATTTAGATTGAAAGAGCTAAAGTTTGAACCAAGAGAGCTGAAGTTTGGACCAAGAGAGCTGTTGTTTGAACCAAGAACTCTGAAGTTTAGACCAGGAACTGTGAAGTTTAAAATACGTATGTTGGAACTCAGACAATGCTTGTTTTGACTCCAAGAGTTGATGTGTAGACTCAGACTACTAATTCTCATAATTAAGAAGCACAAACCTAGAGATTTAATGTTGAAATATGAGAAAGATGAAATTCACACCAAGAAAGTTAAAGTTTAGACCAAAAGAGCTAACATTTGGACTAGAAGAGATAATGTTTGGACTGAAAAAGTTGATGTTTGGACTGAGAGAGCTACTATTTGGATCAAAAGAGCCATTGTTTGAACCGAGAGAGCTAAGCAACCTGTCAAGGATATTTAGTGCAAGAAAACTTGTTAAAGATCAAAGGGGCTCTTAATGTGCTTCTAAAAATTAGTGTCAATTGCAATAAACGAGCACAATTAATGAGAAAAAAATGTAAATGGAAAGCAAATTGAAAACTAAATAATGAAACCAAACCATAAGCCTTCCTTGAGATGTACCATCTTCCTCTATTTTTGAGGATCTTGAAGGTGTTGGATTGTTGGCTCTCAGCAAGCAATGACCTCCAAAGTGGCAACTCAAAAATTAAGTAGCTATATGATCATGATAATGCAAATGCACAAGGCGAGGATGATTTGATGCATGATTATAACTAGGATGATTGATTAGCTAAAATGAGGTTTTAAGCTACATGATTTGATAATTGAAACTAGATTAACATGATAAAAGCTATTCTAAACATGTTGATATTTGATCTAAAATGCTAATTATGCTAGATGATTAGAATGTAAAATGCCTATAGTAGGTATGCAAAAATTATGAATGCAAGGGTTATTTATTACTCCAAAATGAGGGGTATTTATAAGATTTCCAAGGTCAAAGATGAGGTGGAAAGAATCAATGGTCTAGATTTGATCTAAACATATCAAGGACTAGGATGGAGGAAGTTGGAGAAGAGGTTGGAGGGAGGGACACATGTCATCTTTGTGGTGAAGAGTGCCAAGGAACCTTGCTCATGAGAGGGCAAGTGTCCAAGGGCGAAGACATGTGGCCAAATTTCCATGTGTCTCAAGGAGGGGATATCCAACCCACATGAGGTTAGAATAAAAGAGGTTAGGATTCACAAGATAGGATAGGGTTAGCTAAACCCAGGATTAGATAGAGTGGGTTAGGTTAGGGGGTGTTTAGGCTAGGTGGTTAGAAGTTAGGAGCCATGTGCTCATATTTGAATTTAGAAATTCAAATAATTAGGAAAAAGATAATTAATCTCAACAAACTTGGCTTTGATAATCTTAATTATGGGATTAGAAGAATTGATTTAAATGGGGGGGGGAATTAATTAATTTAGAATTAATTAATCAAAGGGGAATATGATGAGCTATATAAATAAATCATTTAGATTTATTTACAAGTAGATGAATAGGGATATTAATCAAATTACTTATGAATTCAATTAATTGGGAAGGGGGATTAATTAAATAACTGCGTATTTAATCAATTATCTTCAGACCATTTTTAGGTGTATACAACTATATAATTATTGTAATAATAAATTATGAAAGCACAAAGCACAAAAAACACATGAGCACCAAATTTACATGGAAAACCTTAAATATGGAAAAACCATGGTGAGAATCACACTCATAATATGGTTAAGTGCACAAAGTTGTGATACGAAAAGGGTGCCAATTTTTATCTTTTCATAAAAATATGTCATTGACATGAAAAGATTGTCCAAGCCTTCGGGTTGGATGCCCAAGATAAATCCAACCCGAAGGGTTGGTATTTTTCAATGCAAACCATTTGACGAGCGCCAGATGTTTTGCATTGTTGAATTTGAAGGTTTTGTGAATGTGCAAATTTTCTAATTTGGGCACAAGTTATACCTACCCCTGAAGGATAATATATACATGCAATATAACATTTAATTATTTTTATTTCTTATTCTTTAAGTTATATTTCATGTATATATTGGCAAGATGTTTGAAAGTGGTTTCAACTCTATATGAGTTATAATGTAGATTCTTTTTTTTAGAGGATCATATAAAATTTCAGACAATCAAATTTTAGTAATCAACATGCTCATATTTGCATTCTTTATCTTTGTGTCTTACTCTCTTTATCTTCCCCAAACTCTAGACCTTTCTCTCCCCCTCTCTTGTCTCTCACTTCTCTCTCCCCTCTCTAGGTATATCCCACCCTCTCTACCTTTCCTTGCTTCCTTAACCCCATTTATATCCTTGACTCCTTCCCTCTCTCTTCTTTTCTCTCACTCTCTTATTATTTATCTCCCCTCCCTATCCATTCTCTTGGTCACTACCTATCCCTTCTATCCTCTCTCTCCCCATATCTAGGTCTCTCCCTCCCTATATTATTACCCACCACTCCCCCTCTAGGTTTTCACCTATCTAATTGTCCAACATCTAGTTCTCTCCCTCCCTCTCCACCTTTCTCTCCCTGCCCCTTACCCCTATCAATTTATGAAATCTCTCTGTCTCTCTCCAAACCTATCTATCTTCTCATTCCCTAAGTCTCTGAATCCCTCCATGTCTACCTCTTCATCCATCTCCTCTTACTCATCTCTTTTCTCTTCTATCCATTCCCTTTGTCCATTGTCTAGGTCGTCACCTATCCCTCCTACCCTCTCTCAAATTTATAGGTTTCTCCCTCATTCCCTCTCAACCTCTATACCTCTCTATCCCTGTCTCATTAGGCACCTATCTCTATGCCCTTCTATTTATCTTTCCCCTCTCTCCCATCTAGGTATTTAACCTCTTTATCACCCTCTAGATATCTCATCTCTATATATCCCCTCTCTATTGATCTCCCTCCCTCTCCACCTCTCTCTCTCCATCGTTCCTTACCCATCTCCCTTTATGAACTCTCTCCTTTGTTTATCTCTCCCGTCACCTCTTTATCTACCATAAACTCTAGACATATAACTCTCCCTCTCTTCTCTCTATATTTCCTCTCTCTCCCCTCTCTAGGTATCTCCTATACCCTCTCCCTCTCTCTCTCACCTTCCCTCATTATCTCCATATCTATCCTTCGCTCCCTTAATCTCTCTTCTCATCCTATTTTTTTCTCCACTCTCTCTTTGTTCTCTTGATCACTACCTATCCCTCCCAATCTCTCTCTCCATACCTATTTTTCTCCTTCCCCCCATCTTTACCTCTCCATATTTGTCTCATTAACCACCTCTCTCTCCCTCTCTATCTCCCTGACCTCTATCTTTACAGCTTAGGTCTATCACCTGTCTCTTCCTAGGCTCTAGATCTCTCACCTCTATAATTATTTCCTCTCCACATCCTTACCCCTATTTCTCTCTTTGTGAACTTATCTCTCCTATTTTCTTGTCTCTCTCCCTCACCTATCTACCTTTTCCCTCCATAGGTCTCTCAGTCACTCCCTACCCACCTCTCCCTCTCTTCTTAGCTCTCTCTTTCTCTTTATTCTTCCCTCTCTCCTTTTCTCTCTCCCTCCCCTCTCCACATCATCACCTCTTCCTCCCCTATATAGGATATAGATAATAGGTTGTAGTAAATAAGGTTTGGGGTATAGGGTACAATATTGATGGTACATAGTTTAGGGGACATAGGGTTGAGGGTAGAGATTGTATTGATACTTCCCTCTATCTCTCCATCTTCCTTTGTTTCTCTCTCTTCTCTCTCACCTCTCTCTCCCTCCCTAGGTCCATACATCCCTCTCTATCTTCCCCTTCCTTACCCTCATATATATCTTCCTCCCCTACTCTCTCTTATCCTCTCCATGTCTCTCTATTCCCTCTCTCCATTATCTAGGTCATCACCTCTCCCTCCTAACCTATCTCTCTCCCTCTCTCCCCTTATTAGGATTCTCCCTCCTTACCTCTCCACCTCCATACCACCCAATCCATTTCTCAATAAGAACCTCTATTTATTCCCCTCTATGTATCTCTCCCCTCCCTCTCCCATCTAGGTATTTAAACTCTCTCTTTCCCTCTAGGTATCTCACCTCTCTATCCATCCCCTATCTAGTTCTCTCCCTCCCTCTCCACCTCTCTCTCTCTCTCTCTCTCTCCATCACCCCTTACCCATCCCTTTATGAACTCTCTCCTTTTCTTTCCTCTCCCCTTACCTCTTTATCTCCCATAAACTCTATACCTATTACTCTCCCTCTCTTCTCTCTCTTTTTCCTCTCTTTCCCCTCTCTAGGTCTCTTCTATATGATCTCTCTCTCTCTCTCTCTCTCTCACACACACACACACACACACACACACACACACACACAACTTCCCTTATTATCTCCATATATATCTTTCACTCCCTCCATCTCTCTTCTCCTCATATTGTTTCTTTCCACTCTCTCTCTTTTTTCTCTTAATGACTACCTCTCCCTCCTAATCTCTCTCTCCATACCTATTTTTCTCCTTCCCTCCATCTTTACCTCTCCCTATTTGTCTCATTACCCACCTCTCTCTCCCACTCTCTCCCTCACCTCTATCTTTCCACCCTAGGTCTCTCACCTCTACATCTCTCTCCTCTCTAATTCTTTCCTCTCGACCTCTTTACCCCTCTTTCTTTCTTATTTTTTTTTATCTCTCTAGATCTCTCAGCCTCTCCCTACCCACCTCTCCCTCTCTTCTTATATCTCTCTTTCTCTTTATTTTTCCCTCTCTCCTCTTCTTCCTCCCTCCCCTATGTAGGATTTAGATAATACAATGTAGGATATAAGGTCTAGGGTATAGGGTACAAGATTGATGGTACATAGTTTAGGGTACATAGGGTTGAGGGTAGTGATTGTTGGCTTGATGATGATTGTAATGAATGACTTCATTTGTTGTCATTGATGGAACATGTACACACACATATGTTCAATTTGTCTATCGGTATTACTTCTAAAGTTACTTGTATCGCAACCGGTATTGGAAGTTTAGTTTATGATGGTTTAGAGAGTGTCAAACCGGTACATGTAGACAATCGGTATATTCAAGAATGACTTGACACCAACTTGAATATTCAACGGAGAGCATCAAAGAAGCAAATGGAGGACAATTGGTTTACATGTTGACAATGGTTAACTCTAACTGGTATCGGTGTTCCAACCGGTATTCATTGATTGTGTGATGAGTGATCACCGGTTGTGATGAGTTACCTTTAACTGACAAATTTTGGCGGTAATTTGTGATGAGTTATGTTTGACTATCTAGATACACTCCACCTAGGAAATTGTGATATAATTTCTAAGCTGACATGAAATCTAAATGTCTATATAATGACATTATGATAAACTATTTTATATGAGATGATTTGATGTGAAGATAGAAGTGTTAAGTTGTTGAAGGCATTGCAGAATATGTTGGTGATGCAGTTTTGAGTGTGCATAAGAGGATCTATTCAAGCAAGTTTCACTACTTCTAGATCACGCCACCTGTTGTTTTCTAATCACTACAATATTCAAATCCCCTAACTGGGTAAGCTCTAACAAGCTTCATTGTACAAACCCTTTAACAAGGTGATCCATTAGTTTGGATTCAGAAATCCTCTACTGAGGTTACTCCTAACAAGCTGCTACCTTTAATAGGGTATAGCTCCTAACAAAGCTTTGGGATCTTTAATAGGATTCGCTCCTAGCAGAGCACTTTTGTAGGCCTTAACCAGTCAGTTACCTATTACTACAGATAGTTAACTTGTGAGTCCCATCTCACCATGGTTTTTCCCATTTGGGTTTTTCACATATAAACACATGTTATGGTGGATGTTCTACTTATTGTGGATGATTTAATATCATTTTGGATTGCATGCATAGTGTTGAGTAAACTTATTAAGTATATCTATCAGTTAGTGTTTAAAGTATTTTTTTTTTTGGTGTCACTGATTCACCCCCCCTCTCAGTGCTTTATAAGTCTATCAATTGGTATCAGAGCCTACCTTCTTTAAGTCTTAATCGCTTGGAAGGAAACCCTAAATCCACCATGGGTGATATGAGCTACTTTGGGATGGCTAGAGTGCTTAAAGCTACCAAGGAAGAGCTTGAAACCCTAAGGGTCAGATTTAAAGCTTCACAAGTCAAAAGAAGAGAGTTGACTGAACAACTATTGGAAATATCTGATAATAGTTCTTCAAATGAAGCTAACAATGATGCATTAGCTGAAGAAGTTAAAAAACTGAATGGTGAAAAGCTAAATCTGAGAAGAGAGTTAGAAGCCCTAACTATCCGCATGAGTCAAGAGTTGGATGCTAGGAGGGCAACTGAAGACCTTGTCAAAGAAAGAGATCATGAGATTGCTAAGATCAAACAAGAGAATGAAACTTTGCATGAGCATTGGCATGCAGAAAAAGAAGAAAAAGAGGCTTTGCAGTTAGATCTTGAAATGGCATCATCCCTAAGAGAGACTCTTACAAAATACAATGAAGATCTTACAAGAGAACTCACTAAGGCTAATGGAAAGCTAGAAAAGATCAATAAAAGTTCTTCTATGCTAGATGAGAAGATCCAATCACAGAGGATGAAAGGTGATACATATGGACTAGGCTTTAACACATCTAAGAAAGGAAAGTCTTATGGAACAAAGAGACACATTCACAAGGACAAAAATGCTCCTAAGGCTAACAATCCTACCGGTAAGAAATTTTTTAAATCTGTTTGCTTTGTCTGTCATAAACCTGGACATACTGCAAATATGTGTAGAAATAGACCCAATGAGAATACATGCTACAATGAAAATACTAGGTATGTATCTAGGAGATTTGAAGGTCATTGTTTTACATGCAACATGTATGGACATAGAGCAGTTGAATGCAGATATGGAGAAAATAATCCAGTACCTCACATGAATCCAAGACCTAATGGCAACTGGAGGAGAACCTATGACAACCAGGGTAACATGAACTGGCATAAATCCTATGTTAACCAGTTTAGTCCATTTGAGATGGCAAAGGCAAGTAATGTCATTTGCACCATTTGTAACAATTATGGTCATGTGGCTATGAATTGTAGAAGGAGAACTAGAAGAAGCAATGCAAGACCTTGGAGATCATCTGGAATGTCCTGCTATCATTGTCATAAACCGGGACACATGGCGAAGTTCTGTAGAACCAGGAAGAACAAACCGATTAATCATTCTGAAGATCAGAAAGGTAAGCAAAAGGTAAATATTGAGGAAACTAGAGAAGAGATGAACTGAATTTGGAAAAAGAAGAGTGATGATATACCTGCAAAAGAATCTAATCCTTCACCCAGTATGGAGAATCCTACATTAAAGAATTGATCCTTTCAACAGGGCTAAGGGGAGCATAGCGGTAAATTCACTTCCAGACCCCTTGAAATATGAGTGGTAAGAAAGCTTACATTTTTGAGTTATTATGTGTGAAATACTGATATCTTTGTCAATTGGTTTTTTGAAAGTTTATCAACCGGTTTTACACTTGTTAATATTGAATGTATCATCAAGCGGTGTATTAGGGTTTGTAACCGTAGTGGTCGAGCAATTAATGCAGTAGGTAAAAAGGATAAAAGCGAGTTTTACTATGTTATTTTTACCCTAAATACATTCGAAAGAGAATTCTTGAGCACTTGCAGAGCAAAGAGAGATTTGCTAACTGGTCTTAGATGAATTTGTGTCGTGAATTGCATGATTAAAGCTGATTCAAAGATTAGTGAAGGTGGAACTAGTGTGCATCTGAATAATCAACTGGTAATCGAGGCAATGCGTGAGAATTAAGGTATTTCTTTGTAAATCCCTTTTCAAATCATGATTATCTGAATGGCTTCATCATCTAAGCAAGTAGAGAGACTAATGATCACATCAGAACCTATGGAGGTTGAGGAATCAGAACAAATAGTGTCTTATAATGCTTTGTCTTAAGTTCCTGATGGTGTAATTGTAAAAGGTGATTTATCTAGTTATATTGATTGTAAAATCAAAGATTTAAGATAACTATCAATTTATTCTCAATTGAAATCCCTTTGCAATAAGAGTGGAAAGATTCAACCCGAGTATATTAGGGTTTATGAGAAGGGTTTTCACAATGCAACTTATTTTCTTGATTATTTTGAAGAGGAACACATCAAAATCATTCTTAGTCGTATTCATGGTGAAAACATGTATTTGGAAAGGACACACACTATAACCAAGGAAGTTATCCAAGATGTGACTAGTTTTTGGTCAACTGGTGAAGTTCCCAAGTTGAGGCAAATTTCTAAAGAGACTATAACCACTTTAACCTCATCTACCTCTGATGGGCGTGCATTTTTTGTTAATAACATTAAGGACCCAACAGTTAAATTAGCTACTATGGTTATAGGCTACATGATATTCTATTCTAGTAGAATGAATAGTGTGCCATCTGCAGCAGTGCATACAACCTATAAAATGATTGCTGAGAACGTAGATTATGACCTATGTGAGGCGATAAGAATTCAATTAATGTTGAATTTGATGAGCCTAAACAATGGGTCTATGTTTATAGATTTATGATATAATGCTCCTACTTAGGTCTTATGATTAGATGACATTTGGATTATAATGTTTTCCTAAGATGATACCTTTCAAGTGTTTTTGAAACTAGTTTAACCTATACGTAAGGATGTCATATAGTGGTTTCAAATGATCTGTCTATGCAAATATCTAAAGTTAATTATAAATATGGTTTATGTTATATCATGTTAGCATTAGTATATACACATGTTGTTGTGCGTGTTAATATCTTGATGTAGGTTCGGCAAAGGCGAGGAAAAGACAGATGGCAGTTCAAAAGATCATCAAGTATGTAACCGCAATGTAGACCTAGTCAAAGAAATGTAGTTATGATCAGGATCACTAGACCGGTTCTTCAGTAGATTGATTTATGAAAACATTTATAATTGTTCCTAGTGGATCTTAGATCTAGGAGGTGATCATGCTATATTTTCTCAGCTGCAGGATAGATGTTGTTCTGTTGTCCTATGCTGACTTCTTCTTCTTCTTTTGTTAATAAATTTTGTTCACCTATTCCGTAGGGATGTGGTCAGTTAGTTAGAAGTTTTTTATAAGCTTTCCTATAAATAAAAGGGATCTCTCTCCTCTTGGGGATAACAGAGAAAAATATAATATTTTTTAATACACAATTTTCTGGTGTTATGTATGTAATTTCCAGTCAAGATGAAATAAAGAAATTAATGTGATTTTGGATGATTAGATAAGTGTAATCTGAAGTTCTAGAAATACTCACTCAAGGGGGCCCACTTGGTGAGTAATTCTTTGTATGTTTTAAACTAGTTTTCATACTTCTATAATAGTTGTTTTTGCAGTTGTCTGTTCCTGCAACCGTAGGAAACAGTTCCTGTGTCTATTCCTGTAGCGACGATAGTGGAGTAGTTCCTGCTGCTTGCCAGAACTTTATCTTTTAACAATAATTGTTTAAAGCAATTTCGAGTTATAAGATTAATTATTAGTTTATTAGAGATTCTGTGTGTTTACTTTAAGAAGAATTTCATTTCCTACAGTTATATAAAATGGTTGCAATATGAACTTGGTGCACATACAATGCTGGCCCATTTCAAGTTTACGTCCTTGGTTGATAACTAAACGAGCCTTTACCATGGGGAAAGTTAGCTATTCAAGGATATCCAATCTTTGAATTATGTTTTATCACCTAGTTGCCATTCCAGTTGTGAGGACAAACATTTTTGGTGTCGTTGCCAAGGATGGTGCCAAGCTAAGAATCTGTTGTAAAACATTAGTTTCAAGTTTTTTTTAATTAGCTTTCTGAATTTCTTTCATTAATCTGTATGCATAGGAAGAGAAGAGATGCATTAGGAAGATTTCTTCCCTCACATTCTACTCAATATATAAGATCAGATCAAGCACCTAAAGTAAACCCTTTTGCAAAAACCTATGTGCTAAATGGTAGTGTCTTTAATTTGTGAGAAGGAGATCTAGACTTCCTAAACGAACCCCCTAAACAAAACATTTTACCTCTAGTTATTTTTCAGGGACCAATGGTAGCAAATCCTCCACCTCCACCTGTAAATCCAATATTTGAGTTTCCCATTCCTGACTTGCATGATAATGCAAATTTGAAAAACATACCAGCCTCTTCACTTCCAAAATTTCATGGGTTGATAACAAAGGATCTAAATACCTTTTTGTTTGAATTTGATATCCTGTGCAAGAGTTATGATTATACCACCGATGCTCATAAACTCAAGTTATTCCCTACTACTTTGAAAGAAGATGCTTTGAGATGGTTTATTAGTTTAGGAAAAAATGTAATCACTACTTGGGAGGGAATGAAGACAAAATTCTTAGATAAATATAAAGACTATTGTAGAGGAATGGACCAACATGGTGATGATATCTTCAGAATGACACAAAAAGAAGATGAAAGCCTTGAAGACTATTTGGAAAGGCTTTTATTTAGTGTCAGCAAATCTAAACATAGTAACCTAAGTGAAGACTCTATGAAGTTGATCTTTTTGAGGGGCATCAATAATGACTGTGTTGACTCCTTAGATCCAATGGGAGGAGGAGATATTACTCAAGTTCAATTGGATGACATCAAACAAATCTGTCAAAAATATTCAAGAGCTGCAGCAAAAAGGGGAAGACACTATAGGCCTGGCTCTTCAATTGCCAAGTCATCTTCAACAGTCTCAAGAATGGAAATAACTCATCTGCTGAAGGATTTTAAAGAAGATATAATCAATAATATGGCTACCCAATTGGATACACTGCAGGCAAAGAAGAAGCATGAGAAGGCAGAGGCTATGCTTGTTGAATTTTGTCCTCACTGTCAGCAAAAGAAGAAGGACTATACATGCAAATTGTTAGCTAAAATTGATAGCCAACAAGTTCCCCAGATTTCAAGCCTATCTATGGAGATGATGAACTTTTCTATGTTGCACAATGAAGGCCTTGGCCTTCAAGACATGATATGCCACATGATCCATTGTCATTTTCTAGTCCTGATATGAATTTCAATGCACAAAACAATTAGTGGCAACCGCCATAATCCCAAAATTTTGGAAATTATACTCCTCAAAACCCTTGGCTTAATTATCAAAATTCCTCATCTCAATGGCAGCAGCCACAAGGGAATTGGTCTCCTCCTCAAGGCAGCTGGTAGTAGTCACCACAATAGAGGGGAGGACAACAATGGGCAAACCAGTCATCAGGTTTCCTGCAGCCACAACAATAGTCCCAACAACCAGCTGTGATGCCACCAGCTCCTAATGTTTCTCCACCCAAGCCAACCCAATTGCCAACTCAGCCTGTTCCAAATCCAAATAATAAACCACAACAACAACAACAAGTCTTTTCAACTGATCCTAATAACTATCCTGCATATTCTCTCAATATAAGTGATATTCATTTGATATCAGGGACAACATTTTCTACCCCATCTCCTCCAGTCATAACAAAGTTACCAACAGAGGAGATTGCTCAAGAAAGCATGCCTTATAAATCTAGAAATCCTGAGCAATCAGAGACCCCAAATATACCTATAAGAACTCCCCCATTTCCTCAAAGATTGCAATTAGAAGTATCTAGGCAGCAAGATGATATAGCCTTTGATCTTATTGATTAGCTAAAACATATATGTGTTAAAATACCACTATTTCAAGCTATTAAAGATATTCCCATATATAGAAAATCTATTAAAGAAGCATGTTTGAAGAAACCTGGAAGGAAGAAAAAGGATCCAAAAATAGTGCATGTAGTAGGACAGTTGGCTAATATTATGTTAGGAAAAATAGCAGTCCTTAAGTATTCTGACCTAGGTAGCCCTATTGTCAAGATAGTTATTAATGGAAATCAAATAAAAAATGCCTTAATAGACCTGGGAGCAGCAATAAATGTCATGACTAAGGATGTCATGCAGCAGCTCAACATCACTAATCTGAGATCAACTCCAACGGTCCTGTAGCTTGTTGATAACTCAACTGTTCGGCCTAGAGGAATAGTTGAAGATATTGTTGTCACATTAGATTCTTGGGAATATCCTGCTGATTTCATAATCCTTTCTCCCAAGGCCACATTAGGAGGATATCCAATTATTTTGGGAAGACCTTGGTTGGCAAACAAATGATGCATATATAGGTTGTAGATATGGAGATATGACAATTTCAGATGGTATTACTACTAAAACACTTGCACTCTATTCTCCAGCACAACCTCAACTTGATCAAGAACGAGTAGTGTGGCCAGACATAGGAGAAGAAGTAGAGGAAATAAACTCTATTCAATAACTAATGATGTTATGAAGGGACCATTCATAGAAATTCAAGAGGATGATACAGTACTCTCTAACATCATGAGGAATCATTATGGAGCAGCTCCACAGTCAGTGGGTATGCTAGTAACTCCTTTGCATACCCTTCTTCCATATGCAAGTTTATTAAATTCTCCTGCAGCCACATATATGTTTCACACATGCTACCACAGGAGATTCAAACCTCTTGTCTGTCTGAAATATCTAATGCATAATTCGTAATTCCAATAGAAGTTGCTGCAAGGAAAAATTTGAATAGCAATGGTCAATTGCCAACAGATCAAAGATTGTCATTGATAGAGCTACTCAAAGCCCAACAACAAGCTTTTGCATGGGATTATCAAGACATGAAAGGATTAAATCCTACATTGTGTAATATAATTTATATCAAAGAGGATTGTAGACCAATTAGATAGCCTTAGAGAAGGATTAATCCTACTTTAAGGGAAATAGTTAAAGAGGAACTGCAAAAACTGCTCCATGCAGGATTCATCTACCCTATTTTGGATAGTCAATGGGTTTCTCCTCTAGTTATAGTTCCCAAGAAAGGAGGAAAATGGGGAGTTTGTGTGGAATATAGGGAGCTCAACACTGTTACTAAAAATGATCATTTCCCACTGCCATTTATAGATCAAGTATTAGACTCTCTAGCAAGTAAGCAATACTTTTCATTTTTTGATGGATTTAGTGGTTATAACTAGATCATAATAACTCTAGAAGATCAAGAGAAGACCACCTTTACCTGCTCTTGGGGCACATATGCCTATTTAGTCCTCTCTTTTGGTTTATGTAATGCTCCTGCAACCTTTCAAAGGGTAGTCCTTAGTATATTTTCAGACATATCCCATGATTGTATGGAAATTTACATGGATGACTTCGCTACATATGGAACTACATTTAAGGAGGCATTACAAAACCTTACAAAAATATTGCAGCGATGTTAGGATCATAATCTATCCCTTAATAGTGAAAAATGTTTCATGATGATGCAAGAAGGAATAGTGTTGGAGCATCGAATCTCTCAATTAGGAATTCAAGTAGATCCAACTAAAATTGAAGTAATACTTAATCTTCCTGCCCTTATTAAACAAAAGGATGTGAGAAGTTTTCTAGGCCATACAAGGTACTATGGGAGATTTATCAAGAACTTTAGTCAAATAGTAGGGCCATCGTATTCTTTATTGACAAAGGATGTTGAGTTTGAATGGATAGTTAAATGTGAAGATGCATTTTCTAAACTAAAAGAAGCCTTAACTCAGGCCCTTGTACTTAAAGGACTTGATTGGTTAGTTCCTTTTCACATTCATACTGATGAATTTGATTTTGCAATAGGAGCAGATTTGGGGCAAAAACAAGGAGTTTTGGAAAATGCAATTTATTACATTAGTAAAAATTTGCAAGGACCAGAACTAAATTATATTGTTACTAAAAAAGAGATGTTAGTTATCATCTATGCCCTTAATAAGTTAAGGCACTATATAACAGGATATCAAATATTTGTGCATACTGATCATACAACCATCAGGTACCTCATGAACAAAAGCTTAATTACAAGTAGATTAGCAAGATGGTTGTTACTAATGCAAGAATTTGATATTACTATCATTGATAAGCCTGGAAAAGCAAATGTGGTGGCAAATTTTTTGTCAAGGATTCAAACGCCAGACAACAGTGAAGTCATTAATGATGCATTTTCAGATGAGCATCTATTTTCTATTATTTCCAATAGTCCATGGTATGCTGACATAGCCAACTACCTTGCAGCTAACAAGACACCCCCACATTTCTCACCCAAAGAAAAGAGACTGTTGGTAGTAAAAAGTTTTATCTTCTCTTGGATTTCAGATTGCTTATTTTACACAGGTCCAGATCAAGTTATGAGGCGATGTGTAAGGGAAGATGAGACATATGACATACTTCATGCCTATCATGATGAACCTTGTGGAGGTCATTTTGTAGCCAAATGAATAAATTCTAAGATATTAGCTACAGGGTACTATTGGCCAACCCTACACAAGGATACAACTCAATACAACAGGAAAAATGATAGGTGTCAAAGAATGGGCATACCAACTCCATCTGACGAAATGCCTCTATGCCCTCAGGTGGTTGTTAAGCCATTTGACAAATGGGGACTCGACTTTGTTGGGCCAATCGATCCACCATCCAATGGTTGCTCCTATATTCTTTTTTGTACTGATTATGTTACTAAATGGGTAGAATTCAAAGCCTTCAAGCATGCCCGAGATAATAAAGTTGTCGAGTTCTTATATGAAGAAATCTTCACTCGGTATGAAGTTCCTAGAGAAATAGTAACAGATCAAGGGGCACAGTTTACTTCTACTCTGATCATAGACTTGGTCAACAAATACAATGTTAGACATAGGAAATCTACTCCTTATCATCCACAAGCTAATGGAAAAGTAGAGGTTACTAATAGGGAGCTTGAATCAATATTGACAAAAACAATAGCCCTTAATAGAAAAGATTGGTGTAGTAGACTCTTTGAGGCTGTATGGGCTTATAGAACCACCTGGAAAACTACAACAAGGTTTACACCATTTCAAATGGTATATGGAACAAAAGTAATGATGCCTATTGGGTTTGAACATAAAAATTTGAGAACGGATATTTCCTTAGATATGATGCTCTCTGCAGCACAAGAAGAAAGGATCCTGTAGCTCAATGCTTTAGATGAATTAAGGAAATTTGCTCTACAGCATATTGAATCTATTAAGAGTCAACACATGAAATGGCATGATCGCTATATCAAGGATAAATAATTGAATCTAGGTGATTGAGCTCTTCTCTACGATTCCAGGTATAAAGACAACTTAGGCAAATTGCAGACCAGATGGTTAGGCCCTTATGAGATAGTTGAAACATTTTCCAATGGTGTTGTTAGATTATCTACCATAGATCCTATTAAGTTTAAATTGTTAGTCAACGGTCATCGGCTACGCCTATACAGTAAACCTTTGAGCAAAGATGACTTCATGCGACAGTTTTCCACTGCCCAGCATGCCGAGATTCTTGTAGCCACTGATGATGACTTTGTTGTCACCACTCCATCTTAATATCCTTGCCTCATGATCCTAATAAACACCTCCATATCTTGAGGAAGCACTTTCTTGCATAATAAATATCTCATTTCGTATTCACTCATTTATTTCCTTTCACTTCACCCATTATCACATCGATTTCCATGCATGGCGGCGTCATATCTTCCAACTGCAGTCATTGTCATGTGATATTAGGTACGCTCGTGTGTTATTATATTTGCTTCATGTGTATAATTAAACTATATTACTTCTTATTATGATATTTTGCATACGGTCATTTATATTAATTCTCCTCCACATGTGTGGACACCTGTCAAGCCTTAGGTTGGGGGGGAAGTACACTGATAATTATTCTACTAGATAATTGTGATGTCCTCTCAGATTGCGTTGTATTTTTCAAAATTTCTAGTTTGAGGTGATATCTTTTGTTCTGCTTGTATGTCTATTTTGTCTGTCTATTTGGAGTTATTTTTAAGATTTTAGCTAGATTCCGACCAGGGAAAGGCACATTGAGTACATTACAGTGCAAAACTTAGTGCAGTGTTTGAGAATTTTTACGCCATTATAAAATTGAAAGTGTTATCACTGCGATGGGTGGTCCACCTGTTCGACATGAGCCAACAATCCATGAGGTTCTTCTGTAGGATCAGGTTTGTGAACCAATATTCCGTAACAGTGGATGGCTAGATTATTTTTTAAAATTGACAAAGTTTGATGAGGCAATTGGGCAGGAATTTACCCGCACACTTTCAAATGGTGAAGCTTAGGTAAAAGGTTTGAGGGTAGTTGTTTCAGAAGAATAGATAGTAGAGGTAACTGGGTTACCAATAGATAGGGAGAAGTACTCAGAGTCTAAGGATGAATCCGGTGCAAGAGAATCATTTACATGACCAGGAGACCCTCCATTGGTTGTAGATAGACAAGGAACTAGGCGAGAATCCCTTCCACCTGGATGGAGAGAAACAACATTGTATATTCTAAAGTATTTAACTTGTGAGGGAAGGTTTTCATGTCTGCATTCTCATCACTTTAAACTCCTGAGTCATCTGCACCACAGAAGAAGGATGAATGTTCCAAGATTATTATACAACCTTCTTTCTATAAGTGCAAGAGAGACCCAGAAAGGTAGGCCACATTCTATTTCTCACCATTGTCTAATTAAGATTTTAGTTGAAAAATCCTTGAGAGATGTTTCTCCAATGCCTTGGAATGAATTTGTTGAAACCAGAATGTTTAGAGAAGAACAAATAGTTATAGAGGAACCACTTTCATCTCAGGAACAAGAAAACCTTGTGGAACTTGATTCCCCTCTTGAACCCTCATCCTCGTTGAAATCCTCAAAACAAAATACTCCTGTAGTAGAGGAACCCTTACAAAAAGTAGCTAAAGCAGGGGTTCCTCCTCAAGGTTCAAGAAAAACTAGGGCTGCCACAAAAATGGAAAAGGGTAAAGAAAAAGAAGTTGATATAGAGCATAAGGACAAGAAAAGTAAAAATGAGAATGTACCCCTTTCTGTGGCCAAGGAGAGGAAAATCGTAAAACCAGTTCCTGCAGTAACTATTGAGGTAGTTGAAGAGGTGGCTACAAGAAGTAGCCCTGCAGTCGGAAAAGGGAAAGTTTGAAGAAGTAGTGGTAGGAAACGTAAAAAGCATAAAAGCCAAGACCAATCAACATAGCCAAAAATTACCATCTTGATTAACTCCCCAGAGCGAGACTAATATAGTCCACTTCATCATGATATCCCTCCTTCTCCACCTAATGAATCTCAAATGGAACATGAAGAGGAGGAAGAACTTCAAAATATGGGGGAAGAGCAAGAACAGTAGCTTTAGAAAGAAGAGGAGCTTCCGAATATAGAGTAGCCACATGAAGAAGTAAATTTTGAGACTAAACAGTTTAGTATCTGTTGTAGAGCAGTTTATTGAAGTAGGGAGTGGAGAAGAAATGAAGAAACCCAGGGCACCTGCTCATAGACCACCTACCTCTCTTACTAGTCATGCGGTGGGACTTTCTCTTTATAAGGATTGGGAACTGGAGAAAGTAAAAATGTGGATGATAATCGACTGACAAAAGAAGGTTATTGAGCAGAAGGATGAGGAAATAGCCCAGCTTAAAGCTAAGGTGGAAACAATAGTCACCATGGTTCCACAACTGATGCAATGTTGAGCTCCTCCCAGTGTCTACTCTCTATATTTAAAAGAACAACACATCAGTTTCCAGATGATGAGGATTGTTAAGGATTTAAGCCCCTCATTGCAAACACCAGAAGAATTTTATAGTGCTTTTCAGACATCTCCTATGGCAATAAAAAACTTACTTTGTGAATTGTATGTCCATAACTATGTTGTCCCTAATGATGTTAATTGGAACCCTCTCCTTTACATTGGAGATATTCAGTTGAGGGCTCTTATGTCATGGATGCAGAATGAAATATCAAGGGGAGAGCAGTTTCAGGTGTATAATAGGGAAGAACTTGAGCTTTCATTACCCTTAAGGGCTGAATCAAGAGAACCCAGGCGATTTTACTTTGATTGACAAAATATTGTTTATGAACTAGACTATGCAAAGGAAATCCTACCCCTGAGGGAAGTAGTGTATAAAGAATATGAAAAAATAGCTCCAAGGGAAGGAAATGAAGCAAAAGAACATATAGCTCAGTGTTGGGATAGCCTAATAGATGAATTAAAGCAATCTGAGCCACACTCTATGCAAAATTACCATGCAACATTGAACAAAGCACCCAAGTACATGCACTTGGGATGAACAAAGGGACGCCATTGGCTTCCTCTTAGTTTTCAGCCTCCAATCCTCCTATGGCCACTAATAGGCTGCAGGGACAGTGACCCACCATACAATGAAGTGACAAAACATACCAGGTGGAAGAGATTGGAGAAAATGAAAGGATTCTACTGGAGCTTAAAGAATGGCAGTTATGGGTAGGTTACTCCGGGCAATTTCTGAATTAATGCCAGAATCTGAAATTTTCCTGTTGTTGGAGGATCAAAAAGAAGTTAGGTTAGGGGGAGATGATGAGCCTAAACAATGGCTCTATTTTTATAGAATTCTGATATAATAATCCTACTTAGGTCTTATAATTAAATGACATTTGGATTATAATGTTTTCCTAAGATGATACCTTTCAAGTATGTTTGAAACTGGTTTAACCTATACCTAAGGATGTCATATAGTGGTTTCAAATGATCTATCCATGCAAATATCTAAAGTTAATTGTAAATATAGTTTATGTTATATCATGTTAGAATTAGTATATACATGCTATTGTGCGTGTTAATATCTTGAAAAGGGTCGGCAAAGGTGAGGAAAAGATAGATGGCGGTTCAAAAGATCATCAAGTATGTAAGCGCAATGCAGACCCAGTCAAAGAAATGCAGTTATGATTAGGATCACTAGACTGATTCTTCAATAGATTGATTTATGAAAACATTTATAATTGCTCCAAGTGGATCTTAGATCTAGAAGGCGGTCATGCTATATTTTCTCAATTGTAGGATAGATGTTGTTCTGTTGTCCTGTGCTGACTTCTTCTTCTTCTTCTTCTTTTGTTAATAAATTTTGTTCACCTATTCCGTAGGGATGTGGGCAGTTAGTTAGAAGTTTTTTATAAGCTTTCCTATAAATAAAAGGGATCTCTCTCCTCTCGGGGATAACAGAGAAAAAGATAATATTTTGTAATACACAATTTTCTGGTGTTATGTATGTATTTTCCAGTCAAGATGAAATAAAGAAATTAATGTGATTTTGGATGATTAGATAAGTGTAATCTGAAGTTCTGGAAATACTCACTCAAGGGGGCCCACTTGGTGAGTAATACTTTGTATGTTTTAAACTAGTTTTCATACTTTTGTAATAGTTGTTTCTGCAGTTATCTATTCCTGCAGCCATATGAAACAGTTCCCGTGTTTGTTCCTGCAGCCACGACAGTAGAGTAGTTCTTGTTTCTCGCCAAAACTTTATCTTTTAACAGTAAAAGAAATTTCCAGTTGTAAGATTAAGTATTAGTTTATTAGAGATTTTGTGTGTTTACTTTAAGAAGAATTTCCTTTCCTACAGCTATATAAAATGGTTGCAATATGAACTTGGTGCACATACAGTGCTGGACCATTTCAAGTTTACATCCCTGGTTGATAACTAAATGTGCCTTTACTATAGGAAAAGTTAGCTATTCAAGGATATCCAATCTCTGAATTGTGTTTTATCACCTGGTTGCCATTCTAGTTTTGAGGACAAACAAAATCTATAGTCAATTAAGAAGGACAATAGTTAGAAGTTCAAATTTGGTCAGTTATTGATTGGCTTATTCTTTTACTTTTAGAATTTCCTACTGGGAATTGGTGATATTGAATGGTCTAAAGACTTGCCGGTTACTGCTCAAATCAAGAACAACATTAAGGTTGTTAAGAACACTTTCTCGGTAGCAATGAACAAGTATTTCAATGAATTTTAGAAGAAAATGAGTATGAGGGTAAGGCTACCTGAAGATGTGGTGAAAAACTTTGCTAAAGATATCATTTTCATAGTCACCACTGATTTTTGTCTGATGAAAGCTATTGAACCAAGAGAAGATGAAATGGAAGACATGAGTTATGAAGTCAATTATGACTTATTGATTGGTTATGCCAATAACCTGTTGGCATCTCCAGTGGACAAGAAGAAGAAAAGATTGGATACTGTTGAGGTGCAAATTTCAAAAGTTGAAACTAGTAGTTCTCAACCCAGTAATGTTAAAGGAAAGAAGAAGAAGGTTGAGAAAGAACCTTCAACACCTTCTGTACCTACTAATACAAGAGTGTCATGAAGTATCCAAGTAAAAAAGGAACAGGTACCCCAAGTAAATACTACGAAGAAGACTGCAACAAAGAAGAGAGGTTATCAACTGATTCTCCAAGCAGAATCTGATGATACTGACACTAAGGAGGAACCCAAGAAAATGAAAGCAACTGGTAAAGTAGCTAAACCAATAGAAGAAGTGCCAAAGGCAAGTATTCCTATTAATGTCTTATCTTACAAGGCTATGACTGATTTTAAGAAGACATTGAAAATATTAGGGAGGAATAGATTTGATAATGTCAAAAAAAAATTTGATTCATTTGATGAAGACCAGAAGGAACAAATTGTTCAACTAGTAATCAACTATTTATGTCAATACAATCGATTACCTCAGGACCTTAAAGATGATATTTTTGAATCTTTATACTCAATTATTGCAAATAAGTGGCAAATTGTTGTTAACAAAGATCAAGAAATTATTGATAATGTATTTATTTAATATTTTCCTGAATTATCTAGAGATGAATTAGTTGCCTTATTTGATAATTACAAATGACAATTTACTTCTAAGGCAAGAAGATTGAAGTTATTAAATGGGAAATCTCAATCTGTTGAAGTTGAAACTCATCAGATAGCTCAAAACGTTCAATAGATGCATAAGCATTCAAAGTCTTATGATGATGAGCAAACAGAGCTTGAAGTACGACCAGAGATGGATGAGGAAAAAATAGTACAAGCTGATATTGTCTATCCTATCAAGAAAAAGGATGACACTACCTCCCAACCAGTGATCTTTGTTGACGAAATACATGATACCATAGATCTATCTAGGAACATTATTGAACCAAATAAGCAACCACCGGTTATTACTGATTCACAGGTTAATGCAGTGGATATACCAACAACTCAACCAAGTGTGGATATTCCACTCCCACCGGTAAAATATCAACCAGTGAAATCACAACTCCCACCGATTTCACAAGCTACCTAGGAGAAACCTGCAGAAAGAGTTGTAGAGAAGTCCTCTGAACAGGAAAATGAGAAAGAACAAGAGGAAGAGAAAAAGGAGAAGGATAAATCTGCTGAATCAAAAAAGGCATTAGTCAAGTAGCAGAATGATGATGATGATGACTCATTTGGCTTCAAAGGGCCTATAGATGCTGCCAATATGAGTGAATCAAAATTATTAGAGATTGTAACTATGATGCAATCCAGAGGATAGAATAAGAGGCTTAAGGAACAGAGGAAGGAAGCAGAAACCATCCAAACTACAGTAGAAATTTTGTCAAGACTTCTACTAGAGACTACTATAGGGAATGTGTCCACTCCTATTGGCAAGCTTGGCCAGTTGGTTGCAGATGCTTCTGACCAACTCAAGTCCCTTGAGGAAGCAGCTCAGACTATGGCCGAGAAAAACTACAGGAATAAAAGAGGAGAACAATTAATGAAAGATATTGATACAGGGAAGATTACTTTATCCCTAAACAAAGATCTTTTGAGAAAAGCTATTAAGACAGGAGGTAAAATTCTAGCCTACACATCTAATGTTTCATTTTTCTATGCTGATTTTTTAAAGAAGTGAATAGAGACATAACTGGAACTAGAAAAGATATGTCATGCCTACATACCTTTACAGGATTCAATCCTATCTTTTGGAAAATCTGTTGATGATTTGCAAACTTGGTTAGATTCGTATGATTTTGAATAGGCAAAGAGACTCTGTTCCTTGAAGGAGTTGAAGAACTTATTGAGATTGAAGATGGACATCTTGCAATGAGCTTATCAGAATGCAAAAGTAGTTTTAGCTACTCCAGAGATGAATACAATTGATTCAATGGAAGAATTTTTTGCACAGGTCATGACAACCATAGAGATTACTGAAACTTTATTGGACACATGGGAAAATGATGTTTCTCAAATGAAGCTTACTTTCAGTAATATTTTCTTGAAAAGTGAACTGAACACTCCTTAATACAGACTTTTGAGTTGTTGTATATGTAAACTTTTGATGCAAATTTTTCTATATATATATATATATGTATTTTACTTTTCAATTTGGCATTGTTGTCAAAGGGGGAGTAGAAATATGTATGTGTGCTGTAAAATTTTTGTATGTATTGTTAAGGGGGAGTTGAATTATGTTTGTACAAATTTTGTAAGCACACTTAGTTGTAAAGTTGTAAAATTTTCTAAGTGTTGCCATCAATGCCAAAGGGGGAGATTGTTGGCTTGATGATGATTGTAATGAATGACTTCATGTGTTGTCATTGATGGAACATGTACACACACATATATGGTCACATTGTCTACCGGTATTACTTCTAAAGTTACTTGTATTGCAACCATGTTAGTGAACAAATTTTTTCCTTTCTTCAAATTAAATTTTTTAAAACTTCGTCGCCTTCTTTGAAAGACAAAAGTTCAACTAAACAGTTGGGTAAGTGTGACATACATGACTTCCCTCTGAATTTTTGATAGGTACAACTCCCTCCATTAGTTATTCAGGGAATAATCTAATTAAATTAAACTGGTATGCTTTTAACCTGAAAGCACACAAGGCTGCCTACTTCATTCTTAGATGAGAGGCTAATGGTTTACAAATATTTTAGAGGAAACTATTCTTCAAAACGCTTCAAGATGAAAAATGGAGGTGATCAAAACAAAGTTCAGAAACACCGATTCAGCACTTCATAAAAATAGGTAAGAGAAATAAAATCTCTTTTCAAACACATATCTTTTAAAAACACATAGAAAGGAGCTCCAGAATAATAACAACATTTACCATTAGAAAGGTGATCACAATCATTCAATTAGATTCATATTTGCAAAGAAATACCACTCCACGGATTCAAAACTCAAAGGTTTTCCTTCTCCAAAACACATATGATCTTTATATATATATGTATTTCATGCAACAAAGACACAACAATACATGTATAAGTTCTTTCTAATTTCAGATTTTGAAAAACTGGTGACTTCCTTCCAACAAAAACAAAACTTCTAAAAACAAAATCTCAATAACTTATTCTAAAAAAAACCCTTCTCTATCTATCTTAATCTAATTTACAGTATCTTTAAAGAACAGAGGAGGTCCCCTTTAAAACCCGACCTCCTCTGAAATAGTTATAAAAACCAACAGAGTATTTTAGGGACAAATGTCCCAAAGTCATTTGCAAGATTATGAAAAACACATAAAATAAAAACAGAGCATTATCATCATGCTACGCTTCTTTTCCATCATCATCCTCTCCTCCACTTTTCTGGGCATCATGGGTGGTTGCAAGCTCCTGAATTATAGATTGGCTTGGATTTTTCATGGCATTGATCTTTTCTTTTGCGGCTTCTTTGTCCCACCTATGCTTCACCATTTTCTCGGCATGCTTATGTAACATATCATTACCGATAAATATCATGGATTCAATTCGGGCGACTTGTGTTATATCTTCGGGAGTGAAATTGCCTTTGGCTTTAACTTTCTCCATGTGCAGCCTAAAAGCCTTTATTGCATCCTGTGTGTGCAGCCCACAAAGTCCCAGTTGCCAATCATGGTATGGATTAACTACTTTATTGTCATTAACCAAGCTACACTGAAAATCTTGAAGCTCATAAACAGAAGCCTTGGCATCAGAAATCACAGACTTGATTGTGAGTACCCGCCACATTATATTCTTCTTCAATATGAAGAGTTGGCACTGATCTACCAACTTGATTGAGTTTTCTACTAAAAATTTGGTGGCTCTGTACTCTTCTATCTTGGTGAGCTTAGGCAAGACATTTTCCCATTTATGCTCTTCTTTTTCCCATGGCACAATCTGATTCTGAACCTCTGCAATGAGGCTTTGCATCTCGTTGCATAACTTCTTGGAGCTTGTGATATACTTTTCACCATCTCTAATCACTCCTTCAATCCATTTCTCCATAGCCCCCATGATGCTTTTGGCTCGCTGAACTTGACCCATCAGCTTCTTGTTCTCTGGCGTAGTAGGGTAAAAAATTTCTGAATATGGGAAGTTCTCCAAAGCAGCCGATACGATCAATGAATTGAGAAAGAAATTTGATATGCCACTTAAGCTCTCTTTTCTCCTGCCCATCTTTTTGTGACCTAGTGAGCATCTTCTTAGCCGATACTTGGAAAAGGTGATTATCTGAATCCCAACTCATGTTCCCGAGCTCCACTTTGGTGATCTCAAAGTCCTCTGCATTTACCTCCTTATTCTCATCTTTGGGCTTATAAGAAGCAATCTTGGCAACCCACTTCCCAGTCTCTTCAGCAGTATCCAATCTAGCAGTTGTTTTGAACTTCTTTTGTTTGGGACCCTTCTCTATGTACTTAACCACCATGTCCTCAATTGGGATGGTTACTGGAATGAAACTTCGTTTCTTGCTTACTTAAGTGGTTAGCCATTTAGGAGTTGTACTTGAACTAGTTGTTCCTCCGATAACCTTACGGGGAAGCGTCATGGCTACAGTGACTGCATGATAATCTATGGTGTTGACAATGTCACTGTCAAGGTCCTCGACTTCAAAAATATAAGTATCAAGGATTTTGTCATTTGCCTCTATGTCTTTGACTTGGTCCATTTTATTTTATGCAACACTCCGTGTCCTTGTATATCGAGGAGCAAAAAAGTTAGAGCCGGATTAGGCTTGTGCTTGGTGTAAGATGGCTTCTTATCTTTACCTACATGAACAAGCATAGAAGTGGGGTTAGAAAAATGTTTTGGGGAACGTAGAGCAACCTCACTACCTTTTGCAGGACCAATCTTGTTGCCTAGTTTCTTTGCTCCTCTCTTGTTAACCCATTCTGCAGTTCTTTCGAAGACCCTGTTTGTGTTAAGTTGTATGTCATCCTCTTCTTCTACATCCCAATTAATGCAGGATGTTTTGGGTTCAGCTTGATGTTGATATCTAGGTTCAAAGAGCTCTAGATAATCCTCTTGGATTCTCCTTATATCAAGTTTCACCTGTAGTGAAACTACTTGTTCCAGAACCATTCTCATGTTTTCTCTTTTGAACACTTCAAGCTCATCATTACAATCTTCCCAGAAGTCTTCTAGGTGTGGGATTGGAAGGTGCGACATCAAACCAAGACTCCGTGAGAAACCTTTATCGTCAAAGCCCTTTCTTTCATGATACAGTGGAAAATTGAAGTTTTTCAAGTCGGCTCCAATGCTTAGAGCATCTGACATTGAACTGCAAGATAAAATACCCAATTGAATAGGAAAATGATCCTCCCATTTATCTCTGGGTTGAGCTTTCTTAATTACGGTAGCCAACTACCTACAGACCTCAGCAAGAACAAAACAATCCAAACAAAAACGTGGAAGTCTGAAAGGCTCTTCCTCAAAACCACCTACTCTTATGTAGCAAAAATGAGGAAACTGAACAAAGAAACTACCATATTTCTTCAGTAATGCCTGTGCATCTTCAGACATTCTCTTGGTTTTCATGTTCTTTAACTCATAACACAAATCTCCCAAGAAAGCATTATGTAGTCTCCTAAAATCTAGCAAAGCATTATCCTTTTGTAACATAGGGTAAAAGTCATACATAGAAACCTCTCCCTCAGCGAGCTGCCTAGGTATTCCCACTATCTCTCTAACACATGCCAAGCAATATATCAGATATGAGGACATGAAGAAATTTTGCTTGAACTTTTTCGCCATACTCAGTTGTTCCCTCATGGAGTCAGCAATCAGCTCTGCCCAATCAAGATACTGCTTTCCTTCTAGCACCAGTTGTACATAATAGTAAATCCAATCAGCGAAGTTGTAGGCCTTAGCTGAACCTCTAATTTGGTGTAGCAGTAACATGACATCATGGATGTGGGGAAGCATGTGGTTCTTGTTGGGATACTTAGGTAATCTGGAGCCACCCCTCTGAGGAACCTTCAACCAATACTTTGCTATATTATTCCAGTGGCCAGATTTATCTGCATTGAAATCGGTGATTGATTGGGCGGGAGAAAAGTTTGAGAACTGATAATCAAACAATTTGAAAATGGAGGAAATAACTTCCCTGTTAATTGTGAGGAGGGTTTCACCATTATCTCTCTTAATAGTTTCAGAAATAGGATCATACCTCGCAATACACTCCCTAACTAGTTATGGGCAACAGACAGCAGGAGGAAAGGTTGTTGCTTCTATGAGACCACTACTCAAAATTTCTAAACCAAATGAACCATCAATTCCTTTAAACACCCTTTCCTTTAAAACTTCTAGATTTTCTCCTTTCAAGTTTGTATCACTGACTATGGGCTCTGTGCATGCAAGACTGAAAATATTCCCGAAAAGGTGCAATGTGGACTTCATAATTCATAAACAAAAACCCTTATTTTCCCCAGTGAATTTTTATTTTGAGAGAGGAAAAGAAGGTAAAAATCACTGGAGAGGACAGGAAACAAACTCACCTTCACAGTTGAGACCAATCGAACGACTACCAACAAACAAACCTTCTATCCAAAAACTCCACAGCAATGAAGAACAAGTTTTCAGAAATTAATCACTTCATACCTTATAGCCAAAGAAGTGATACAAACTTATTAAGTTCATTAATTTTGATCATCAACTCAAATGTGCTGAGCATTGGGATTGGACATCACACACGTGCATTGAATGCATGACAACATTTTTGGAGTAATCGCCAATTCCCAAAAATGATTACTTGCCTTGAAAACTCAACCAGTTGACGTCACCTGAGATATGGTTCGATCTTCATCATACTTAGCAATAAATGCACCATCATGTCTTTTAGTCCATGGGACCCACCTGATTTGAACACGCGTGAACAATTTGAACTGACTTCACGAGAGTTTAGGTAGTTCAAGGTGTACACTGCGCCAAGAAAATTCTCTTTGAAAGGATTAACTCTGTTAAGTACCATTGATCTTTGAACTTCATTGAACTTGTTGAACACCACTGAACTATTTGAACTAGGTTCAAAGTGTTTCAGCCCGTAGAAAAAGGATATAACACATCATACGTGACCATGAAAAAGAACTGCTGCAAAACACTTTGAGTGAATGTTAGCATGAAAACCTTTTAGACACCTTAGAACCTATGCAACCTAAATGAAAATTATGAACTCCCTTCAAAATGGTTCAATGAGTTCATGGAGTTCAAATAGACCATTTAAACTTGGTGCTACGGATTAAGAGACAATTTACAAATGGATTTAGGATTGAACCAAGGAATTTCTAGAAAGATAAGGACTCAAATAAAATTTTGTAGGTCGATTTACTCCTTCTATGAAAGATGAATGACAAGATAACATTGGCTCTGACGGGGGATTGTATTTTATGAAAAATGTAAAGAACTCTAAATCTCTGGTTTTGCACAACAAAAATAGAAAGGGGGCAAAGAGGACACACACCAAGGAAACACAAAACAAACAACTAATCTACTATGTACAAGAACTCTTAACCTTAGATTTCAAAGTTTGTAAAGCTTGAAGTCCTGCCCATTATAGGTATAAGGCATAACCATTCCATCAGAATAATTCAGTCTGAATGCATTCGGTCCCACTACTTCATGGATCGTGAATGGACCTTTCCACAATGAGTCAAATTTTCCATGGGAACCCTTTGGTTCCCTTCTCTTGTCCCACAACAAAACTTCATCTCCTTTAAGGAAACCTCTTGGCCGAGCTCTCATATCAAAGATCTTCTTCACCCTGTTTTGCTGCTCAATAATTCTATCCACTAACATCTCTCTTTCCTCTTCCAACCTCATCAAATACATAACTCTCTTCTCCAAAGCATTTTGGAAAAAGGAATCCTCAATTACAGTTTGAAGCTTTGCTGCTGACAATTCTAGGGGTAAGGAAACTTTTGCACCAATCCCATACACTAGCTCAAAAGGTGCCATTCCAATCTCTCTTTTAGGGGTAATTCTATCTGCCCATAAGGCTTCATATACATTTTTATGCCAATTCTAGGCATTATCATCAACTAACTTCTTCATGATTGCTACCAGGTTCTTGTTGCTCGATTCTTACAATCTATTACCTTACAGAAAGTAATCGGAGGAATGTGAAAGAGAGATTTGATGTTCATAATAGAACATAGTCAATTCTTCAGAGGAGAAATATGAGGCATTATCTGCAACAATCTTCTGAGGGACCCCTAAACAGACAAGGATGCAATTTTGAGAAAATTACATATGACCTTTGAGTTCGCCTTCTTAGTGGGGACAACCTCCACCCACTTAGTAAAATAGTCCATTACTGTTAGAGTATACATATGACCAACACTGGAATGAGGATTTATTAGACAAATGAAATCAATACCCCATTGTTTGAAAGGTTCATCCACTACCACAAGCCTTAAAGGTAGAGCAGCTAAGTGTGGTTTTCCCGAAAAGAGTTGACATTTTTCACATCCCTTTACATAAGAATATGCATCACGAAACATACCAGGCTAATAAAAGAAATTTCTTAAAATCTTAAAAGCAGTGACTGAGGATGAGAAATGTCCACCGCAGGCTTCACCATGATAAACTTCTAGAAGCTTTTGCTGTTGAGGCTTATCTACACACCTCAAATAGGTACCATCCAAGCCTTTTTTGTATAAAACATCTTGCCAAATAACATACTTAGCTGCTTTCAATTTGAGATTGTTTTGTTCTTTAGCTGACAAATGACTTAGGCAACTACCGTAGGTCAAATAATAAGCTACATCAGAAAACCATGTATCTTGCAACCCAATGAACAGAGTCAATGGTAGCTCTTTTTCAGTCTCCATTTTATTTTCTACTATTAATTTGCATAAGCCTTGTCCTTTAATCGTCTTTGTAGGATGAATATCTAGATCATATTCCTAAATTTTGGTTACCCACATCGCACTTTTATTGAGTCTGACTTCTTGCTGAGACAAAATACTTTTTACTATAGAATCTGGAACAAAAACCACAAAATGAGAATGCAAAATATAATACCGGAATTGTTTTACGACTTTAACCACAGTGAAGGTTTATTTCTCTGAAAGAGAATACTTAAGTTCATGCTTTTTGAGAGGGACACCCATGAATGCTATAGGTGCTTCAACCCCAGATTCATCCACCTGTAATAATATTCCTGACATCGTATGTTCTGAGGCATAACAGTATATGACAAAATCCTTTTTAAAATCTGGGTTGATGAGAGTTGGCGCATTGGCAACTGAACTCTTGATCCTTTCAAAATCTTCTTTGACTTCATCAGTCCATTTAAAAGGATACCTCTCACTCAACAAGCTAATGATGTTCTTGGTAGTTTCTACGGATTCGGGTACAAACCTTCTTAGGAAGTTTACCTGGTCAAAAAATGACCTTACTCCACTCCGGTTTGAAGGTAGGCTAAGATGTTGAATTGCATTGACTCTATCAGGATCAATCTTGACACCTTCTTTCGAAATGATATGCCCCAATAATTTGCCCTCAGTTACACAGAAAAATGACTTCTTTGGATTCAAGGAGATACCATGTTCTCGACAATGTTGTAGAACTGCCTTTAGATCTTTGAGATGATTCTTCCCATCTTTAGAAAACATAGTCAATTCATCTAGGTAAACAACAATAATTCTGTCATGAAAATCCCTAAAAGAAGAATCCCTGGCCCTTTGAAAAGTTGCTCCGACATTAATCAAACCAAATGGCATACAATTATATGCGAACGTTCCCCATGGAGTGATGAATGTTGTATTGTGTTGTTCATTCTCTGCAACACCAATTTGATTGTAACCAAAAAACCCGTCTAACATCGACATCGTTTTCGACCCAACTATTGTCTGCAAAATATGATCCATATTGGGTAAAGCATAATTATCTTTAAGACTTGCCTGGTTCAGATTGCGAAAATCCACACAAATCCAAATTTCCCCATTCTTCTTCCTCACAGGCACTATATTGGCTACCCAAGTAGAGTGATGAACTGGATATATAATTCTGGCTTTAAGCATTTTATCTACTTCCTTAAAAATTGCGTCTGCCATCATGGGATTGAAATTTCTCAGTTTTTGTCTAAAAGGAGAAACACCAGGCTTCAACAGAATTTGATGTTGAAACTAGCCATTCCTAAATTCTTTCAAATCATCATAAGACCAAGCAAATACGTCAATGTATTCTTTCAGTAACCCATTAAGCATTCATTTTTCCTCAGAAGAACAACATTTGCCAATCGTTGCCATTTTAGGATTAGATTCATCACCAAGATTGATCCTTTCACAACTTCCCTTTCCGTCATCATTAGGAGCTTTCTTCCCAGTGAACACATCATTACAGGTGAAAAACCTTTCTAGAGTTACCAAACCTTTCGGAATTTTATTCCCTTTCAGTTAAATGAAATTCTTACTAGAATCAATACTAGGGTCTGGACAAAATTCTTTGCAACTATCTTCAGAACCTTCAAAATACAATTGGGCAAATGAACGGGTGTACTCTAGAAAATCTTTAATTTGAGCATATGTATCAGATACTTGCCAATGATTCACAGTGTTAGGGACACTAGGCCTATAAATCATTTCAATCCTATAAGAATCATCCTTAAAATTTGGGTGTGGTAACAAGAGAGAAGCTGAAACGGCCAATGAATCTGCCCTAGTGTTTTGCTCCCTTGGTATAGCTTCAATTGAGAAAGCATCAAAAAATTCTATCTCATCCCAAACCCTATTTCTATAATGTTTCAGTCTATCATTCTTAATAGAATAAACATTCCTCACCTATTTGACAATCAGTTCAACATCACCTTTCACCTTAATCAATTTTATACCCTTATATTTGGCTTCATTCAATCCTAAAAGTAATGCCTCATATTCCATAGTGTTATTAGTATTCTTGAAATCCAACTTGAAAGAAAAAGGAAAAATGTTACCATTGGGGGAAAGCAAAACTACCCCTACTCCTGAGCCAGAGTTGGTGCAACTTCCATCAAATTCCATTTGCCATAGTTCACCTTGTTCATCGACTGCTTCTTCCAATTCTTTTTTATCAGGTGCAAGAATAAGATAATTTCCTAATTCACATTCTTGGAACAGAATATGGGCTTTGGGATTATCAGAGGGAAAGACTGTATATTTATTTTTTGGCTCGGGTTCAAGTTTGATTTTTTGTTTTCCTAGTGGGATGATAGCTTCTGACCAGTCCATCTTAATTTCACCTCTAATCTCTTTACATAAAGTCCTACTTAAAAGCATCCCATAACTTCCAGGAATGTCAGCAACCAGAATGGTCAATCTTACCCTTTTATCAAGAGATGCTGCCAGTACTGCCTGAACATCCTTTACCTGTCCAATGAGAGGGACCTGCTTCCCATCCATTAAACAACATCTCCCAAATGACTTAGTAAGTGTTAAACCTAAAGATCTAGCAACAGATGATGGAATTATGTTATCTGACGCCCCTGAATCTATAATACAATTGCTAAGCTTTTGACCATTCAGGAGGAGGGAGATACAAAAAGGTTCAGGCTTTAGAACTTCAATGTCAAGTTTATCTTCAACATTGTGGAAGGCACAGGGAGTAATCAAATCAGTGGAAGGGAAAGAGTCATAAGTAGGTGTTTCAGCAGTAAACAAATCACTATCAACCACACATTTATGCATTGATGACTCTGAGGTAGAATCTCCTTTTACATACTTGACCAGTTTGTCTAATTCCTTCGGGTTCAATTTCAAATATTCAGTAGTGGAAAGTTGAGCAGTTGAAGCTTTACAAAATTCAATTATGTCAAAGGAGGGGGAAGGAGAAGAATTATTTTTACTTTCAAAATTTCTTTGTAAAATCTTAATTTCAGGAGTCTTTGCATGAAAATAAAAATAATTACTTGTGGGATCCTTACCCTTGCAATTAGCTCCAGAAGAGTTTGCAAAAGGAATAGGCTAGGAGGTTCGTTGATTCCTTGTAAGGATTGCACATGCAGGGTCTTCAGGAGTTACCAAAATATTACCACCTCTTTCTGAATCTGATTCATATTCAAGGTAAAATGATCCAGAGTTGCCAGGTACTTCTTGAATCTTATCCGCTTTAGTGAACTCACCTAGTTCATCGTTTGTGCTTTTCATTTGAACATGCCTTATCATATTAGGACAAGAACTCCCATCATGATCCGTAGTAAGGTGAAAAGAGCACATAACACCTTTATCGAGAGGAGCCTCTATTTGCAATCTTTGCGGGGCAGTAGGAAGTTGCAAATTTTTCCCATAATTATACTAGTTTGGTTGTTTTCTACTTATATCTTGATAGGGGTGTGGGTAGGAAACTCCAGGTTTCGGTATCCGCCTCTTCAAAGCAATCATATCATTGACTAGTCTTTGAACAATTGGATCAGTCGAAGAGGTGGAAGCTTGAGATTGACCTTGAGGAATTTGCGCATCCTTCCTCCACTTCCTGACTGTTATTAAATCATCTTCAAGTTCTATAGCCTAATTTTGTGCAGTATCAAGATCAGCTGGCCTATTTCTTCTGAGATGGAAACCAACATCAAGAGGCATAGAGTTGATGAAGAAACATTGTTGGTTATCAGTAGTTGGTCTTTTAGCTTGGGGAATTTTATGAATAATCTTATTATACCTAGCTACATAGTCTCTCATTGGCTCATGAATCTCCTTCATTTGTGTGAGCTGAGCCAAAAGTGAGTGCTCATCATTGGTACTCTTGAACCATTTCTCAAAAGCAGTTTTCATTGTTTACCAATCAGTTATAGATTTGACCTACAGATAACTAAACCAATCTGCTGCTCCCTTGGTAAGAGTTTGAGCAAAAAGCCTAACAACCGCATCTTCATGTTGTACTGCCAGTATCCCAGTAGCTACATTAAAAGAATTCAAATGTTCTTCAACTGAGAAATTCCCATCTCCATTAAACCTAGGTAAAACATCCTTAGCTCCTTTTGGAAGTGAATTATGGGCTCCGAGAGCAAGAGGCCCGACTGCGACACCCCATGGTTGAGCCATAATGAAAATAGGGTAAATAGTTATAAGGGGAGGGGCTTGGATTCCAGTAAGTGTTAATGCTTGCCAGTGGCTAGAAGAGGAAAGTACCTTGGGAGTGGTCCTAGTAGGAGAAGAAGGACTACTTTTAGCATTCCTCTTGGGAGTGAATTTTGTGGAAAATGATAACCCTTGCAATTCTTTGAAACAATCATCAACAACTCCCTCTCTCCTTTGTGATCTGGTATAAGGACAAGAATCTAGTGTTGTCCACTCTAGGGTCCCTAAACAATTCTTTCAACCCACAACAATATTCTGGATTATGGAAATACTTCTCAATCATTCACCCCTTTTTTTTTTTTTTCCTAAAATCTCTTTCCAAACAAAGCAAACTTGTTGATGTTGTTGGTTGTGAGTTCAATTCTAACATGCATGTAACATATTGATCTATTGAATGTTTGACGCTCCCCAGTAGAGTCGCCAAAAATCTATTCACTAACAAACCAGTATTGGAAGTTTAGTTTATGATGGTTTAGAGAGTGTCAAACTGGTACATGTAGACAACCGGTATATGTAGGAATGACTTGCCACCAACTTGAAGATTCAACGGAGACCATCAAAGAAGCAAATGGAGGACAATCGGTTTAAATGTTGACAGTGGTTAACTCTAACCGGTATCGGTGTTCCAACCGATATTCATTGATTGTGTGATGAGTGACACTGGTTGTGATGAGTTACCTTTAAACGACAAATTTTGGTGGTAATTTGTGATGAGTTATGTTTGATTGTCCAGATACGTTGCACCTAGGAAATTGTGATACAATTTCTAAGCTGACATGAAATCTAAATGTCTATATAATGACATTATGATGAACTATTTTATATGAGATGATTTGATGCGAAGATAGAAGTGTTAAGTTGTTGAAGGCATTGCAGAAAATGTTGGTGATGTAGTTTTGAGTGTGCTTAAGAGGATCTATTCAAGTGAGTTGTGCTACTTCTAGATCACACCACTTGTTGTTTTCTAATCACTACAACAGTCAAATCCCCTAACCGGGTAATCTCTATCAAGATTCATTGGACAAATCCTTTAACAAGCTGATCCATTAGTTTAGATTCAGAAATCCTCTACCGAGGTTACTCCTAACAGGGTACTACCTTTAACAGGGTATAGCTCCTAATAGAGCTTTGGGATATTTAACAAGATTTGCTCCTAGCAAAGCACTTTTCTAGACCTTAACCGATCAATTACCTATTACTACAGATAGTTAACTTGTGAGTCCCATCTCACCGTGGTTTTTCCCATTTAGGTTTTCCATGTATAAACATGTATTATGGCGCATGTTTTACTTATTGTGGATGCTTTAATATCATTTTAGATTGCATGCATAGTGCTGAGTAAACTTATTAAGTATATCTACTGGTCATTGTTTAAAGTAGTATTGGTTTTGGTGTCACCGATTCAACCCCCCCTCTCAGTTCTTTATAAGTCTATCAATGGTCATATTGATACTTCTCTCTATCTCTCCATCTTCCTCTCTTTCTTCTCTATAACCTCTCTCTTCCCTCCCTAGGTCTCTCCCTCCCTGTCTATCTCCCCCTTCCTTACCCTCATATATGTCTTCCTTCCCTACTCTCTCTTATACTCTCTCTATTTTGTCTCTATTGTCTATGTCATCACCTCTCCCTCCTAGCCTCTCTCTCCCTCTCTCCCCTTTCTTGGTTTCTCCCTTCTTCCCTTACCACCTCTATACCACTCCACCCATGTCTCATTAGGAACATCTCTCTCTATGCCCCTCTATCTATCTCTCCCCCCTCTCTCCTATCTAGGTATTTAACCCCTCTCTTGCCCTCTAGATATCTGACCTGTCTATGCATCCCCTCTCTATTTATCTCCCTCCCTCTCCACCTCTCTCTCCATCACCCCTTACCCATATCCATTTATAAAATCTCACCTTCACTTCTCTCTCCCCTCACCTCTTTAACTCCCATAAACTATAGACCTATTACTCTCCCTCTCTTCTCTCCATTTCTTCTCTCTCTCTCTCTCCTATCTTGGTCTCTCCTATGTACTCTTTCTCTCTCTCACCTTCTCTCCTTATCTCCATATCTATCCTTCCCTCCCTCCATCTCTCTTCGCCTATTATTTCTCTCCACTGCCTCTTTTTTCTCTTGATCACTACCTCTCCCTCCCAACCTCTCTCTCCATCCCTTTGTTTCTCCTTCCCTCCATCTTTACCTCTCCCTCTTTGTCTCATTACCCCTTTGTCTCTCCCCCTCTATCTCCCTCACCTTTATCTTTTCACCCTAGGTCTCTTACCTCTACATCTCTCTCCTCTACAATTATTTTCTCTCTACCTACTTACCCCTCTTTCTCTAATATTTTCTTCTCTCTCTTCCTCACCTATCTACCTCTTCCCTCTCTAGGTCTCTCAGTCACTCCATGCCCACCTCTCCCTCTCTTCTTATCTCTCTCTTTCTCTTTATTATTCCTTGTCTCCTCTTCTCTCTCCCTTCCCTCTTTGTTCATCACCTCTCCCTTTCCTCTCTGGTCATCACCTCTCCCTCCCTTGTATAGGATTTAGATAACAGGTTGTAGGATATAATGTTTATGGTATAGGGTACATGATTAATGGTAAATAGTTTAGGGTACATAGGGTTGAGGGTATTGGTTGTATTGATACTTCTTTCTATCTCTCCATCTTCCTCTCTGTCTTTCCCCTCTCTAGGTTTCTCCCTCCCTTTATTCTTCTCTCCATCTCCATCCCCCCTCCCTCTTTACCCTCATATATATCTCCCTACCCCACTCTCTCTTATTATATCTCCATCTCTTATTCTCTCCATTCTCAGGGTCATCATCTCTCTCTCTCTCTCTCTCTCTCTCTCTCTCTCTCTCTCTCTCTCTCTCTCTCTCTCTCTCTCTCTCATTCCCTATCCTTTTATCATTCCCCACCTCTCTATATCTCCCTGTATCTATGTCACCTCTCTCTCTCTCTCTCTCTCTCTCTCTCTCTCTCTCTCTCTCTCTCTCTCTCTCTCTCTCTCTCTCTCTCTCCCTATCTATGTCTCTCCCTTTCTCCACCTCTACCTCTCTAATTCTCCATCCTTGTATCATTACCCACCTCTCTCTATATATCCCTCTATCTATGTCACTTCTCCCTCTCTCCCTATCTAGGTCTCTCACCTCTCTCTCCCCATATAGCTATCTAACTCATCCCCCCTTACCGCTCTCCCTTTATAAACTCTCTCTCCCTTCACAACTATATCTCCTTCCCAAGGTCCCTCACTCCTTCCAAATATTCATCTCCCTTAATCCACTCTCTCTCTCTCTCTCTCTCTCTCTCTCTCTCTCTCTCTATCTATCTATCTAATATAGGGTTTAAGGTATGCAAATTATTTAGGGTATAGGTTTTAGGGAATAGGGTGGAGCATGGGGGCTTCACTGGCTTGGCAATATTATATCACTTGCATTCATATTGGGGGGTTTAATATCCTAAAAATGAGGGTGCAATATATTTCCTATCAGTGAAAATAGGGTGGTTTTAAATTCCAACTATGAAAAAATATAATATTTGGTGAAAATAGGGGGGCTTTTAATTTGGGTTGTGTATTGGAAGGGGGTGATAAAAAAGGATTTTAAGGCAATATTTTTTGAAAATAGGAGGATTCTTTAGTATGTCATGAATGCAAGTGCTATACCCCATGTTCACTAAGTGAAGCCCCCGTAGGGTGGAGGAAATGATAGACCTAGGGAAGGAGATAGAGAGGCGAGGGATGTCAGAGAATTAGAGAATAAGAGATTATATAAAGGGAGAGTTGTAATGAGGGAGGGAGAGAACTTGAGAGGGTACATATAGAGATATGATATACCTAGAGGGAAAGAGAGAGGTTAGAGAGCTAGATGGGAAGAAAAGGGTGAGATAGATAAAGGGGGATAGAAGAGGAGAGTTGATGACTTGGGAGAATGAGAAAGAAGAGGGAGAGAGAAAAAATAGAAAGAGGGGGTTAAGGAGGGGGAGAGGGAGAGGTATACATGGAGTGATAGACCTAGAGAGGAGAGAGGTAGATAGGCGAGGGATAAAGATAAAAAATTGATAAAGAAGTTCAAGAAGAGAGAGAGAGAGAGAGGGATAAGAAGGTAGGGAGATAAGTGGAAAGGGAGGGAGTGAAGTAGAGAGGGTTTATATAGAGATATAAGATACCTAGAGGGGGAGAGAGACATGAGAGACTTAGATAGGGAGATAGACTTAGATAGGGAGAGAGAGAGGGGGGGGGGAGAGTTGAAATAGATAGAGGAGGATAGAGAGAGGTTGGTAATGAGATATGGATGGAGACGTAGAGAGGTGGAGAGGGAAAGAGGGAGAACCCTAGAGAGGGGTGGAGAGGGTGTGATGGAAAGCTTATGATGTAGACATTAAAGAGAGAATAAGAATTATTAAGAATGGAGAGAGAGATGGAGATAAGGAAGGAGAGGGAGATAGAGAGGGAGAGAGAAAGAAAAGAAGGGAGATACCTAGAAATGGGAGGGAGGGATAAGAGGAGAGATGAAAGAATAAAGAGAGAGATTATTATGAGGGGATTGAGGGAGAGGTAGATATGGAGGGACAGAAATACCTAGGGTTGGATAAGATAGAGAGGTGGGGGGAGAGAGAGAAGAGAGGGAGGGAGTTAAAAAATAAATAAGTGTAAAGGGGTAGGGAGGTAGAGGGGAAGAGAGAGGGAGAGAACTAGAGAGGGGATGAATAGATAGGTGAGAGAACTATATGGTGAAAGAGAGATGAGAAACCTAGATGAAAAGAGAGAGGATTGAGATAGATAGAGGGGGATAGACAAAGGATTGAAATAGATAGAGGGGGATAGAGAGAGGTGAGTAATGAGACATGATGCAAATGTACACAGGTGGAGAGGAAGGAAGTGAGAAACCTAGAGAGGGGGGAGAGAGTTGATGACCTAGAATGTAGAGAGAGAGAATAAAAAAGTGGGAGAGCGAAATATATATGGGGGTATGCATGGTTGGGGAGATAGAGAGGGAGAGGGGAAGAAAGGGAGGGATATACCTAGAGAGTGGAGTGAGGCAGAAGAGGAGAGACAAAAGAAAAAAGAGAGGAGTAAGAGGGGATGGATGAGGAGGTATACATGGAGGGAGTGACAAACCTATGGAAGAAGGAGATAAAGAGGTTAGGGGAGGAAGAGAAGAGGAGGGAGTTCATAAAGAGATAGGGTTAAGGGGGAGAGAGAGAGAGGGAGAGAGGGAGAGAGAGAACTATAGAGGGGACATATAGATAGGTGAGAGACCTAGATGGAGAGATAGGAGTGAGATAGATAGAAGGGAATAAAGAGAGGTGGGTAATGAGACCTATATATAGAGGTAGATATGTGGAGAGGAAGGGAGGGAGAATTCTAGAGAGGGAGAGAGGGTGGGATGGCGAGGTGATGACCTAGACAATGGAGATAAAGAATAAGAGAGGAAGAGAGAATAAGAGAGAGTGAGGGAGGGGGATAATGTGGGCGAGGGGAAGAAAGGAAGAGAGAGACCTAGAGAGAGGAGGGAGGGAGAAGAGAAGAGATAGAAGAGAAAAGAGATGAGTAAGAGGGTATGGAGTGGTAGACATGGAGGGAGTTAGAGATCTAGGGAATGAGGAGATATATAAGTTTGGAGAGAGAGAGAAGAGAGGGAGAGAGTTCATAAATGGATAGGGGTAAGGGGTAGGGAGAGAAAGGTGGAGAGGGAGGGAGAGAACTAGAGGGTGGTTTTGTCACAAAAGTTGAACCCACTTGATGAACAACCTTGATCATCAACCTTGTGCAATGTTGAAACAACTTCCCGAGTGTGGGACTTGTAGAAGTGAGATTGAGTCTTTGGAGAAGGTCGACTTCCTCTTCAATCTGATGCAAGTGTAGGACTAACCCAACACTGAGATATCTATTCTACTGGTTTGACAAGGAAAAGGGAGAAAGAGAGAATTCTTGAAAAAGGGAAAAGGTTTGCACCTAGATGGAATATTGATCTTCCTACCTGTAACTGCACAAGACATTAACAAAACCTATCCAATGTATACATAAGATTCTATCTAAATCAATTATCTGAGAAAAGATAAAGGTTGGGGTTCTTGTAAGATACAAGGGGGGGTTAACATTGAGCTCACAAATTTCATTCAAAGATGGATTCAACACAATCAACTACAACTAAGAAAACTAAAAGAGATGCATTCATAAAGGGAGGTGATAATTCACATAGATTTAAATGAACCGAATCTAGATAAAATAGACAAGCTTTAATAATGTAGGGCAAAGCAAAATTTATAATTGCAGAAGAACATAGTTTTCTGCAGAAATAAAAGGGAGAAGATCCTAAGGAAATATACAAAAATTGCCTTTATAGCTAAGGCATAACTCAAAATTGAATCACAGCTAAAACCCTAACCCTCCTAGTGTTAGGTTAAAAAGTGTTTGCAAGAGGAAAGAAGACTAGGATGACTGATCTAATCAACAGAAGGGATCAGATTGTATGTTGAATGTTGTCCTTGAAGATTTCCTTCATCTCTGGAAAGAGGCAAAAATTGGTGCAAGAGGAGACATCTCTGTGCACAAGTGCATCATGGCGGCATGATAGAGCCAAAAAGTTCAAAATACATTAAAGAGGCATGGGGTGGCATCTGAGATTGGCCTCAAGGTCACTTATAGAGTAACGGTGAGAAAATCTGTTAGTTGTATGAAAATTTGATCTGATTTAGGGTATCGATCGAGCAAAATAGAACCTCAACCATCATGTCGACAACTACCCCTACACAGAGATTTGAATGCTAATGACTAGCACAAAAATTCAATTTCCAAATTCGATTGCGAGATCTCGCACACAGATGGACACACAAGATCTTGCCACATAAGAACTCAAAAGCCCAACTGGAGATTAAATTATGACCATCAGATTGGGATTAAGTGATCCTCAACAGTGGACAAAGGTCGAGCCCACTATGTCTCACATTTCGTTGAGACCAAGCATTTCAACAAGACCCAAAAGTGCAATCAACAACTTGGAAAGTTAGGCCGAAAAGGCCTTTTCCATTCAAGGCCCACCACATCTATGTCATCTATTGATGTATCATCTTTCATGTCACTGGGAGAAAGGGTTCCACATTGTCGCATCATCAACGACATTGCAAAGTTAGGCTTCATGTACATGTTCAATCAATCACACAATCGTGCGATGATCTTTTCCTTTGGATGAAATAAAAATAATTCTCCATTAAGGTGGTGAGTATCACGGGAATGTCGGACCCACCTCATCTATATGTTCAATTTTATCCACGAGGTGATTGCTCATTAGTCCACAAGCAATTAATCAAATGGGTGGGCCCTTTCTGCCACACCATCATAGACATTACAGAGTTAGCTTTGTCGCACTTATTGAAGCAATCGTGCAATCGTGTGGCTCTTATAACTGTTGATATAGGAAGATTTGTACGATGAATATGGATCCTTCAGGTCATAAGGAGCACAAGAAAAGGCCAAAAAGATGGAAACACCTCCAATCGATGGAAAGAAAAGAGGAAACTAGCCTCTGCCAATGATAGGGAACCTTGCATCGAGTATAGTTAAGTGAGTTGATCAGTTGGCCTGGTCAACACGAAAACAAAACATAGGGGCCCAAAAAGGTAAGGCTCCTTCTACAAATCCAAAAAAGTGCATAACACGTAGGTTATCCAAGACTTTATTTCTTCGGATTGGATCTTAAGTTGACAAAAAAAGGTCAACAGGTGGACAATTAGATAGGTCAGAAACCTAAAGGGGGAGAGAGAGGATAGAAGGGATAGGTAGTGACTAAGAGAATGGAGAGGGAGGGGAAAGAAACAATAAGAGAGAGAGAGAGAGTATAAGAGAGAGTAGGGGAGGAAGACATATATAAGGGTAAGGAAGGGAGAGATAGAGATGGAGGGAGAGACAAAGGGAGGGGAGAGAGAGGTGATAGAGAAGAGAGAGAGGAAGATATATAGATATAGAGATGTATCAATACAACCACTATCCTCAACCCTATGTACCCTAAACTATGTACCATAAATCTTCTACCCTATACCCTAAACCTTATATCATATGGCCTATTATCCAAATCCTATATAGGGGAGGGAGAGGTGATGACCTAGAGAGGGGAGGGAGAGAGAAGAGGAGAGAGGGAAGAGTAAAGAGAAAGAGATATCTAAGAAGAGAGGGAGAGGTGGGTAGGGATTGGCTAAGAGACCTAGAGAGGGAAGAGGTAGATAAGTGAGGGAGAGAGAAGAAAATAGGAGATCTAAGTTCACAAAGAGAGAAAGAGGGGTAAGGAGGTGGAGAAAAAAGAATTAGAGAGGAGAGAGATGTAGAGGTGAGAGGTCTAGAGCCCAAGAAGAGAGAGGTGAGAGACCTAGGGTGGAAAGATAGAGGTGAGGTAGATAGAGGGGGAGAGAGAGGTAAGTAATAAGACAAAGAGGAGAGGTAAAGATGGAGAGAAGGAGAAAAATAGGTATGGAGAGAGAGGTTAGGAGGGAGAGGTAGTCGCTAAGAGAACAAAGAGCAAGTGGACTAGAGAAATAATAGGAGGAGGAGAGAGATGGAGGGAGGTAATGATAGATGTGGAGATAAGGAGGGAAGATGAGAGAGAAGGAGATAGTATAGGAGAGACCTAGAGAGGGGAGAGGAGAAAGAGAGAGAAGAGAGGGAGAGTAATGGGTCTAGAGTTTATGGGAGATAAAGAGGTAAGGGGAGAGGGAAGCAAAGGAGAGAGTTCATAAAGGGAGATGGATAGGTGGTGATGGAGATAGAGAGGTGGAGAGGGAGAGAGATAACTAGAGAGGGGATAGATAGAGAGTTGAGACACCTAGAGGGCAAGAGAGAGGTTAAATATGTTAGGGTTTAGGAAGATCTGAAGGAAATACAAATTAACAATTATATGTAGATACAAAAGATGAAGAAAAACACAACACAAAATAACACAGAGATTTAATGTGGTTCACCCAAGATGGGCTACATCCACAAAACATAGTCGTCCAATCTTTTATTATTATTCAGTAAATCAATACAACACCATTACAATGCCTTATGCATTTCAGTTGCTTATACCAAGTAATTTTAGGGAAACATACAAAGTCGTCTAACAAAGAATAACCCTAACCATAAAGGAATATTCTCATAATTTTTTCCTCGTATATGTATTATCGTACACATACGAGAAAATATTCTTGTATGTTCACCCTCTTCATATTGCTCACCCACCTCCTGTACAACACCCAAATGTTTTTGTAGATGCAACCTCAGTGAACATATTGTCCATACACTCTTTTATTAGCCATTTTCTTTCTCAAAGCTCTCAGTTCACTTAGTCGCAAGACCTAGATACTCGTGGTGGATTGGGTGGTGTCAATATAGCCCTCCACATATTTATGTGTCACATACTTACACTATATGCAAGAAAACATGTTTAGATCCTGTTGGACAATCTATTGAGCCTCCCATTGACACATCAAATTACGAGGTTCCTTATATTGCAGATGTACCACATGAGAGTATAGGGACTAGATCATATTGTAGAGAGTCATTGTATGCTAGAGATGAGGATAATCTTGAATCTTATGAAGATAATGTAGTGGTGCTCGACTTAGCTTGTAATTTCGTAGTTCATATTATCTTAAATTAATATTTATAAGAGATATAAGTACTAGTGTATATTTATGTGGTCCATTTAATAGGTAATAACCAAGGATGACATAACATAGGTCCAACACAATACCATGTCATCCTTTTCATTTGGTCTAGAGAGTTACATGGTATATATTTTTGCACATAGATGTTTACAGTTATTTTATTGTATATGAATATTATTTAAATTGTCATTGATTAAATTATATTAATTTATATGTTTATCTTATTTTAATCTTTTAGGACACTCCTAGTGTGGTGGGGTGTAACATTTTGCAACCTTTGGCAATGGAAAGAGTGGGGCCCATGTTGAAAATAGTGATGTATAAGAGTGCACAATGTAAGAGGACATTATCATTTGGAAGAAAAATATTAAAACTTTTACTAATTTTTCAAGAATATGTTTAATATTTAATGAATTAATTGAATCGTGTGTCAACTCAATAATGGGAATTAGTACCATAAGGATACATTGCATATATAAGTTACTTCAAAGTAAAATAACAATGCAAAGAGTGGGTATGATGCAATAGAAATCTAGCTTATAGAAACATGTGGGTATTCTTGAGGAAAAATAATTATTATGAGCAAACACTAGTATATAATAGGACACCTATGAGAGATGGAGTATAACTATGATTTCCATGATTGTCTCACTCAGGATTTTCATAGGTTCATTGAGACTATATTACATTTATTAGGACTATCCTACATTCATTAGGACTAACTTAGGCTCATTAATAATGAACTGGGTTCATTAGGGATTTCCTACATTTATTACGAATCTCATAGGTTTAGCAAGTATGTAAAAAAGTGTCAAAAAGTTGCAAAAAGTGTTCATAATTTTTTTTCAATATTGCATAACTTTCATTCTTTTCATAGCAAGCATGAATCATTAGCACCAACAAGTTCAGGTGGGTGGGTTTATTCTAGGCATAGTCCTATTTTGCTCCCTAGCCAACTTGAATGTTTTGGGCAATATCATACCGATGCTTTCTCTAATTATCCCTAAGTGCAAAAATTTGTTTAAATTTGATGTGATATTTCTCAAAATTTATGGAACCTAGGAAATTTTTGTCTAAACCTATAGGGTCATAGGGGGACCCTCTACAATAACCTCTCAATTTTTAAATTTTGTAGTCCAGTTGATCATGGCAACAAGTTTTTAAGTGTTAGATAAAGGGTCAATTTTGTTTAATTAAAAGTTATAATATTGTATAATTTTCATTATTTTCATTATGGACATGAACCATTAGTGCCAAAATTTCCAAGTGGGTGGGTTTATACTAAGCATATTTCTATTTCACTTTACAACTTGCCTAAGCATTCAGGTCCATATCCTAACAATGTTATCTCTTAAGTGCCCTAAGTTCAAAAAATTATGGAACTTTTATGTGTGATTTCTTGGAATCTTTGGCACATACAAATGTACTATTTTAACCTACAAGGTCATGTGAGGCCCCTCCTCAACAAGATATCTCATATTTTCAAGAATCGAAACCATTTTGTAGAGAAGCAATTTTTTAATTGATGCAAAAATTGTTAGATGCATGAAACTAAAAGTTGCAAGGTACCTTAAATTTTTTGTTATGTTCTTCATGGGGCCTAACCATCAACACCAAAACATCTGGGTGGGATCATCTATGCTAGTAATGTTCCTATTTTACTCCCCATCTCACCTAAACATTATAGGTCATACCCTACCAATGTTATCTTTTAAGTGTCCTAAGTGCAAAAACATGTTGAGCTTGGATGGGCTATTTATCTCAATCAATGGAACATATGAACATACCATTTAAACCTACAGGGTTATGTAAGGCTTGTATAGGACCCATTTTATTAGGAAAACATTTTTTTGTTGGTGCAAAAATTTTCATTTGCATGCAATGAAAAGTTGCAAGGTAGCCTAAACTTTGTTTTGTTCATTGTGAGGTCTAACCGTCAATGAAAACACATATTTGGATGGGCACATATATGATAGACAAGGTCCTTCTTTTCTCCCCATCTCTCTTGAACACTTTATTCTATACCATAACAATGCTTTCTCTTAAGTGCCTTAAGTGTAAAAAACCATTGAACTTTGACAGGATATTTCTCAGAATTTGTGGCACATACAAAACACAGCATTTGAATATACATCACCACATGGTGTCCATATATGGTAACCTCTCTCATATTTTCAAGACATGAACCCATTTTCTTGGGGGAACATTTTTTTTGTTAAGAAAAAATCATCATATGCATCAAATGAAAAGTTTTAAGATAACCTAACTAATGTTCTTTTCATCATGGTGTTGAGCAGTCAGTACCAACATGTCCATGTGGGCATGTCTATGCTTGGCATGGTCATTCTTCACACCCTAGATCTATTGAACTAATTACATGAAGACGTCAATCCTGCAACTCTTCTTCTCTTCTAGGTCAGCAAGTAAAATTCATAGACAATTGTACAACATGGACAAAAATACCTACCACAAATATATCTATGAAGTTTTTTATAATACTCATGGCTTAAATAAAATTGGGTAGATCATTGGCAACAATACCTAAAAAAATGGTAGTACTAATGAACCCGAGACAATCCTAATCAATGTCCTAATGATCATTGGGAAACCCCAATGAAAATAGGTTAGTTGTAATGAACCTAGGATAACCTTAATGAATGTAAAACAATCCTTATGAAACTAAGACAATCCTTGTGAAAATAGGACAAACCTAATGGACCTAAGATAACCCTAATGAATGTAGGGAAAACCTAATAAACTTAGGACAATCCTAATCAAAACAGGACAACCCTAGTGAACCTAGGGTAACCCTAATGAACCTATAATAACCCTAATGAACCAAGGATAGCCTTAATAAACCTAGGACAACCTTAATGAATGTAAACACAAGATTTTTTAGTCTATGCATATTTTCATCATAATCATCATTATGCATACACGTGACATCTGTGAACATACATACATAGGTTATACACATAATATTTGTTATTCTATACATCTTTTACATCATAATCATAATAATTTACATACATTCTAGACACATAATCAACATTACACATACACATGACATTAGTGAACATACATAAGTATATCATACACTTAAGATTTGTTAGTCTTAGCATAGCTTTCATCATAATCATAATAATTTGCATACATTCTAGACACATAATCAATGTTACAAATACATGCATAACATCATATGTCCACCATTAATATATTCTTATGATTGTCCATGTCCTCATGTACAAATGCATCATATATCATCAATACAACTAATAATGGCTATATAGTTTAATACATATCATCATGTATAAATACATCAATGCATCCTACTATCAAGCTATCCTGGATACATTAGTAACACATGTGTCTCTGATATCGTTGCTCCATAATATAGAGCTCTAATGACTACTACTCTTGAAGACACATGCATTGTAATATTATGAAAATTTTCAGTATTAAAGAAAGAAACGTAGCTTAAAGTAACATGAGATTCAACATTGGATGCATTGCCATCAAAACCTCTTGTCCTACTCTAGGCTTGTGTACAAAAGTGCCTGCACATAAATGAAGACCTACATTTGTTAACAATTGTTAAGAAACATAAACACCGTGAAAAAAATAGTTCTATGATCATTCTTTGCAATGAAATGCAATATAATAAATAAAGAGGTAGGAGTATATCAAGAATATACATCCTTATGAATTAATCAAATGTACCCACAATGTTCAAGCAAAATGTTGATGCAATGTGCACCAAAAAGACCTACATTTGTTAAGAATTGTTAAGAGTCATAAAAAAAATGAACAACAAAGTTAATTGATCATTATTTGAAATGAAATGCAAGATAGTAAATCAAGAAGTAGAACTATATCATGAAGATACCTCCTTATGAATTACATCGAATGTACCACATTGTTCAAGAAAAATGTTGACATGATAGTATTGTCTACAAAAAAAAACCTACATTTTCTAATATTTTTTAAGAGAAACATAAACTCCAATGTACTTTTCACTCAACAATTCTTAAAATTAGACATGAATATTAATAAGACATGGAAATTACCATACCTGCCCCATTTAGTATGAGCTAGATATTCTAGTCAAGCCTTCCTGAAGGATCATCTCTTAGCTTCAAAGTATCAAGTATTACTTTATGATCTACACTACTATTTGTCCATATCTCTTTTATTCTTGGTTTGGCATGATGTTGCAATAACTTAATATTCGTTGCTATAAAAAGATGTAAATATATGATAACAGTTTTGTGTTTCACATAGCCTTCAAATGCAACTATTAACCAAGTTCCAACAACACCAATTGAACCTGTACAATAAATTAACCCATCATAATTTTTTATTTTTTGTATTAGATTATTCTTTCCTTATACACATTGTGCCAGCTGGTAGTTTGATCTCTTTTCATTCCCCTATGGTGCGACAACTACATATACATGTCCTAGTTGTAGAAGATTTAAAAGACAATCATAGTCAAGTGAACTTTCCATGTCATCATGTAAAGAGGATATTGTTTGATATGAAGGATTTAGATACTATAAAATCCATTTATCTACCCACTCATAATAAATACAATTCTAATAAAAACAAGTCAATGCTCATGTCCAAATGGTCCATACACTTCTATTTAAGCTTCGAAATGAATGCATATTTGAATATTCTCTGATTATCTAACAATCCAATATATTTCCTATGATGCCCTCATCAACCAACCAAAAGAACCTACACACTTTCTAATCAAGTTTCCCTCCTTGTGAAAATGTTGAACTACATCAATCAACAATAGAATGTGCATCATTGGATGTAGCACCTAAAATCCTCAATTACCCCTTAACCAGAGCTCTCTTCACACATGAACCTACTCCATAATGCTCCCCTTTCACATTCCCATATTTAAAGAAAATCCAAATATTAGGTGCACCCCTCTCTGCACGTATTCCACTCAACCAATAAAACATATGATAATTCTTGAATTGAATCATGCAGTGATCTAACCATATGAGATGCTAAACTATTATAGTATATTTTTCTTGCAATAACTCACAAAATTCTTAAAACAATGTTGCACATATTCCAATGAGTGAGATCTATAATCACAAATATATTAATGGTACTCCTCAATTATATTTTTGTCCTCTTCTATGCTATCTAGGGAATTTCTATATGTGATGTGGACAAAATAGACATCTAAACAGAACTATAATATTGATATTGTACCTCATTTTGTGGTTGCAATGTGTAGTTTTTTTCTAAATTGACCATTGATCTATAATAGTGCTAATCGAGAAAGACTCATTTATACATCCAAAATTTCTAATCCAACCATTGAAACCTGTGACTACGACTTACATACTTGTAGAAAATATTTTCCTTAAAATCTGAAATAAAATCAACAACACTAACTTCTCTTGTAACCAACTCGCATCTAGAACCTTTACTTCCACTCTTCAAACTATATTTCACCGTCTCATATCTTCTTTTCTCAACAATTTTATTTCCATATACATATTCTCTACCTTCATGAAAACATTAAACAAACTTTGACAAGCCACAACATTGTGAATGCTTCTCATTTAAATAATCATGTATATATCCATTATCTCTAACACATAAAAATAGATCTAACAACTCCCTGGATAACTTTGGAAGTTACATTGCACCACACTCCTACAACATTTCATTAGTCAGTAAAGTAGAATAAATACAGCATAGTAGTTCATGATAGATTGAAAAATTCACATGGTATTTACAACAAGTATTATGAATTTTAAGAGGTGCATGATAAAATGACTTACAAGATTCAAAAGCCCTTTGTGAGATTTGCAAAGTTGGATGTGTTTCACAAATTTTTCTATACAACATTGTTTGGCTTCATTCGAATAAGTGTTTAGGATGTGGTGTGTGGGCTCAATTGCCAATTCTTAACTTTAAAACCTCCTTTAATTTGGGTAATACTCTAAAGTTAGAGTACCAAAATTGTTGATTACATAATCGATTAGCTTCTTATCACCAAGTGGAAGCCTCCCAAAAAATCCCATGTATTGTTTTAAATAGGATCATCATTTTTTTCTCTTCTTTCAAGTGCTCTATCTAATATTTCACGATTATGTTCAAATCAACACACTTTGTCTCACAAAATAAGCCTTTCTAAAATAATGACTTACTAACGAGGTTATGATCACTCTATAAGCAGCTCTCTTACCTTTTTCCTTGGTTTTCACTCCAATATAATTGAGATCATTAAAAATATTTTTGTACAATTTAACAGAATTTTTCTCCAACAGTTTGTTCATAGGAATCTTCAATTTGGCTAGCAAAGGTCTCATTTTGTGCATCTTTAGAAATTGTAGAAAAAAGTTAGCATTTCTAAAATATTAATTTGAAAGTTGTGTAGCCCACAATCAAATAATTTGTGTTGACCTCTTTCCTTCAAATTCTATAATGTTGTCATCACTTTCAAGTAACCATTTTGGGGTTCTTCAAGGTCTTAGACTTAAAATATGTCTTTTTTCCACACAAAGGTCTTCATTTCTCATGTAATTTGGCAATACATAATGTTCAATTGTTTCATAATTTTCAATGTTACCAGTGTTTTCATTTTGAATGCTATCGATGTTATCAACATTTTCATTTCCAATTTTGATTCCAAAATTTTTATTTTCAATCTCAACATTTTGATGTTCAACATTTTAAATATCAATTTCAACATGTTCATTTTTGTGAGATTTTGCTAAGATCTAGACGAAATGGAAAGCACAAATTAGAGAGAACAAAATAGATGATAAGAATAAACAATATTCCATCAAGATGAAAATATTGATCAACTGGATCATTAATCGTTACATACAATGAATATGAGCCTTCTTATATAGGCAAGGCTATATGGATATGTGAGCACACAAACATGATATGTGGCTCAATAAGAAACAAGCGAAGGTAGGAAATAGGTGTGGTAGGTAGGAGAAATAATATAATATTCCACATGAGGTGGATCACCCACCAAAGGTGGAATTATCACTCCACAATAAGTGGATATGATAAAGTAGTAACAAGATCACACCATAAAAGGTGGAAATTCTCCTACACACAACATCCCAATGTGGCACAAACACCCAAGCGTCTCATACCCAAACTACTATGATATGCATTTAGCTAAGTAAACTTAAGTAAGGTACAATAATACCCAACATGAATAATTAATTACACCAACACCCCCCTTAAGTGCAACTTAGGGGAATGCACTTAAGTCTATAATGCAACTAAGCAATGCAAGATGGGTCTCAGCTACTAGGCCATGTTAGGTACCCTTGTACAAATGCAAATGCATGCAAATCAATGCAATGAAATCTCTCACAAAGCAAGGAAAGAGAGAAAAACCAATAGGAAAAAACCATCCCGCAAAAATAAAGTTGAAAACTATACAAGATGAAAACCCCATGTGAGGAAAAAGTCTCCCCAATATGAGAGAAGAAGAGAAGCTAGGTAGCCCCCCCTCAAAGTAGAATCTGCACCAATGGTAGAAGCTTGAGAATGAATGAGGAAACTGCTCCATGAACATCGAAAAACATTCCTCCCCTTGGGAAGAAACAAAACCAAAGGTTTATCCATGAAGTCTCTCCAATCATGAAGGGAAGATGTGGAAATAATACCCATGATGAATGGAATCTCTGAAAACTATTTAAGTGTCCCCATGTCGATGCTGAAAGATACCCCCCCTCTAAAGGTGGTGAACTGCTCCACACTATTGAAAAAGGCACTCCAAGATCTAGTGGAGAAGAAAGTAGAACAAGTCCCAAAGACTCACATGTCTCCTCAAAGGATAAAGAGACCTCCTCCAACTGCTGGACAAAAGTATCCACAATCATGTCAACCTCTAAAGAATGATTATGTAGAGAATGCACAAGAGGGTCAGAGTGATCCCTCACAACAATCAAAGAAGGATCATCTTCATCAAAGAGAAGATGAATGTCATCAATGATGTCGCCCAGATATGCAATGTAGGGCTCCACAAACAAACCTACAATGTTTGTCAATTAGGCATCCCATGAAACTGAAGGTGGAAGGCATGAAATATCCTACTGCACTAAATCACAAGAAGGAAATATTGTCACACTAGCTGCATCATCAGGTGCAATAGGTAGTGTGATATCAAGAGGAGGAGATGAAATAGAAGGCTCAAGAATGGGGTCACATGTGAGAATCCCCAAGTTCAAGTACCTAAAGTTATCCTCAAAATCTGAATCATCAACATAGGAAGAATCGAGCTCATCAATAGGACCAAAATGTGAAAAAGAGTACAATTGAGATGCTTGATCAACCACCCCAGTTTCAATGATAGCTCCACTCTCCAATTCTCTAATGATAACTAAATCAGGTGTGAACTCCATATTTTTCCTAGTTGCCCCATGTGTGTTTTGATAGATGGAAAGAAGATTGTTTGTCAAGTGGGGTATACACAACACATCATTGAAGGAGTTATCCCTAATGGTAAAAGATACTTTCGCAATCACATCCATGTGTGTATGATTGCTCATCAAAATATGCGACATGTGGCAAGGCTCAAATGAAGAAAACTTAGACTGTGAAGATTCCATATGATGAGAAGCCCTTAAATCTAAAAGCCATCTCCCTGAATCATGATTGTAGTAGCACAAAGAGCTTGTCCCTTTCCTTTATCTGTCCCAAAAGAGTGATCCTTTCCTTTATCCTTGGAATAATAAGTCGATGTAGACATTCTAGAAGGTAGTTTGATTTTGTTCTTCTCAAGAAGATTCTTCAACTCATCAATATCCTTCTTGTAGCAATGATGTTCATCATGTCCTGACTTCTTGCAATATGCACAAAAAAGATTGTCCTTATATGATTTCCTCTTAGGTGAGAATGTAGAATCACCTTGTTGTGGAGAGGAAGATTGTGCTCCATATTGTTGTGGTTTTGATTTAGGTTGCTTTTGATTCTTTGCTTTTCCTTGATTGCTTTGATTCCCTTTGTTAGCCACTAATTCTTGTGACTTTGAAGATTTGAGAATCCCCATCTCAGTCAACTTAGATTTCTCAAGAATCAACATCTTCGTGAATGCATAAAATGAGGAAGAAGTGTATGAGGAACCTTGAGCTAACCTATGGGTGTGAAAGCTAGATACAAAGGTTGCATACTCTGATGGAAGCTTGTCCAACAAGTTGTAATCCAATTGAGCATCCTTTATTGTCAATGCCACAATCCTTTAGCTTTTCTCTTAGCTCAATTTCTTTTGTGACATAATCTTGGATTGTATCAAAATCCTTGGGATCCAATATTGTGAGTTCACTATCAAGCCTGTAGCCCTTAATCCCATCAACTTGGCTATACAGTTTCTCATAAATATCTCAACCCTCTTTAATTGTTGTACACTTATCAATGCGAAAAATGAGGTCATCTTATACATACTTTCTAAGAGTTCCAAGCGCCATAACATTCTTAGTGAGCCATTCAATATGAGCATTAGGATCAACCTTAGGATCAAGTGGTGCTGTAATAGTTCCATTTACATAATGAATGAGTCCTTTTTCCATTAGTTTACTCCTTGCCTTTATCTTCCATGATGCATAATTATGAGTTAAAAGTGGAAATTTAGGAGAACCCATTGCACCAAAATGAAAAAAAACACAAGATAGAGAGAGGCACAATCACACAAGACACCCCCTCAAATTCTCTCAATCAAGAAACACCCCCCCCCCCCCCCCCCCCCAAAGAAAAATAAAAAATAAAAAATGGTGATTTGGCACTTTATACTTAGTGCGTATACAATGGGCCACTTGCAAAACAAGGAAAGGTGGACTTCTGATTTCAATCTTACAACCGCCTCAAATAGGCTATAAGAGACTTCAACAAATACTACAAATGATCTAAACTGAGATCCAAGCAAAATACAAGTACCAAATAGGCCAAAAATGACCAAATATTGAAAGTAGAATTTCTACTTAAAATCACCGCAAACTAATGGTAGATTATGAAATTAGATGAAAAAATTATGCACTTACAAAAAAGAGGCACTTGAAAAGGAGTCCATATGAGCCTGAACAAAGCCTCCAAAGTTGTAAAAATTGGGATTTCACAATTTCAGAAAAACCTGTATCCAAAAATCAGAAAATTCATGCACTACTGTACAGATCACAAAATTCTACCCCAAAACAAAAATCATTGCTCAAAAAAAGGAGTCTGGATGAGTGAGATATCACTATTTGAAAATTGCCTGCAAAATTATAATTTCTGGAAAATTTCCGCCACAGCTTCAAACTTCAAATGCCTCTAGATTTGGCCTTCGAAGTCCGATTTGGATGAAACAAAAGGCAAAATTGACTTTCTTGGACCTCATCAATCCAATGGTGACCTCATATTTGACCCATCAAGCTTCAATAATAACCTGCAATAGAAAGCTCCAAAATACACAACCCCAAATAGCATCAAATTTCTCTCAATTGGTAAACCAATGACACTCTAATGGCTCTGATACCATGTGATATTTTTCCAAGATATAGAGGCAATCGAAATCACAAATAAGAGAGAATAAAATAGATGATAAGAATAAACTATATTATATCAAGATGAAAATACTGATCAACTATATCGTCAATCGTTACATACAATGAATATGAGTCTACTTATATAGGCAAGGCTATATAGATATGTGAGCACACAAACATGACATGTGGATCAATAAGAAACAAAGGTAGGTAGGAGAAACAATATAATACTCCACATGAGGTGGATCACCCATCGAAAGTGGAATTATCACTCCACAATAAGTGGATATGATAAAGTAGTAACAAGATCACACCATAAAAGGTGGAAATTCTCCTACACATGCTATCCCAATGTGGCAGAAACACCCAAGTGTCTCATACCCAAACTACTATGATATGCATGTATCTAAGTAAACATAAGTAAGGTGTAACAATATCCAACATGAATAATTAATTACACCAACAATTTTCAATTTTAATATCATACTCAACATTTTCATATTCAATTTCATCTTCACTTAGAATAACATTTATGGGCATAGAAGATGTCTTACCTTGACTTGTATAAAATATGCATTGTCTTCTCTTCCTATGTAATTCCCTATCTTTTTCTCTATATACTTCAATTTTTTATATAGTGAGTTTTCTCTTGCCTTTTTGTTTACAATGACTGCTTCTCTCCATTATACTTGCAAAAGATGCAAAAAAAAGATTGATAAAGTGAATTTTGTGTAAAAGAGTGCACCAAAAGTTGACTTTTATCTATATCAAATAGAAAACATGGGTTTCCCAACAATAAAAGGAATGTGAAGAACATTGGAATGCTCAAAATGGTCCTCTATTATTTTTGTATGGTCTACCAAACGAATATTTGTTTGGAATGGATATCCATTTATTTTTTTCATAAAAAAAGCACTAAAAGATTTACCTTGGCTTCTTTTATGTTTTACTTAGTAAAGTAAACTGATATTTGCTCCTAATAGATATCCATTAGGAATAGTTATCTATTAATGACTAATATTTGGTCATTATTATTAATAAATAGTAGATATATTATATATTAATAATACACAAACTATAAATACATATTACATATTATATAATATATAGTATATATTATATAATATAAACTATATATTATATAATATAAACTATATATTTTTATTATATAATATACAATATATATAGTACATAATATATATGAAGTGAGAGAAATAGAGGGAGAGAGGGAGAGAGATTTATCTACATAGGATGGCAAGGTGGAGGGAGAGAGAGAAGTACAAAGGGAAGGGGAGAGAAACATTGGTAAGGTAGGAGGGATAAAATCAGATATAGGAAGAGAGGGCATGTGTGTGTGTGTGTGTGTGTGTGTGAGAGAGAGAGAGAGAGAGAGAGAGAGAGAGAGAGAGAGAGAGAGAGAGAGAGAGAGTGGGAGGGAAGGAATCTAGAGGAAAATGTATGTATATATAGAGAAAGAGGTGGGGTGGGGGATGGAGGGAGAGAGATAAGTATAGAGATGTAGGTAAGGTGGGAGGAATTAAATGAGATATAGGTAGAGAGAGGGAATGAGGGAGAGACCTTGGAAATAGAGAGAGAGGGTGGAAGGCATGGAGAGAGAGTGGGGTTGGCTAAAGGGGATGAGGAGAGGTGGATAGAGATAGATGTAAGGTGGGATGGAGAGATAGAGAGATTCCAAGATGGAGAGTAGGAGGGGATATATCTAGAGTAAAATCTATGTATAGATATATCAAGTGATCAAAGAGAGAGTTATAACTATAGAGGGAAGGGGATAGCGAGAAGTACCGAGTAAGAGAGGGACACAAAGAGAGTCATCTAGGTGGGTTGTGGGAATGGAGGGAGAGAGAGAAGTATAGATGGAAGGTGATCTAGAGAGATGTAGGTAGAGAGGGAATGAGGGATAGACCTAAAAGAGAGAGATATGTAGGAAGGCTAGGATTGATTTAGGAAGAGGGAGACAATTGAGAGAGAGAAAGAGTGAAATAAAGATTGGATGTTGACACTAGGAGAAGGTGAGAAAGTTCAATAAGAATCAGGGAAAACTTGAAAGGGTTCAACTGATACCTAAGAGAGATAACTATATAAGGAAGGGGAGAGAGAGGTATAGTAAGGTGGGAGGGATAGAGGAGGGGCAGAGAGAGAGAAAGAGATAGGAGTAATACTCTATCATCATGTGATTTTGAGAGGAGAAACAATGTGTAGGTTTCTTGGATGAATTGCTTGCAACAAAATTCACTTTATTGTTTGTCCTAATTTAACTTTGGACCTCCCACTCCAGCCCTCTTGAGCCTTACAACACCATATGATCATCTTTATCATTTATGAACTATGAAATAATGGAGGTAAAGACTAGGAGAAGGTGAGAAAGAAATAAGAATCATCAAAAAATAGGAATAGGGTGACTGAGACCTAAGAGAGAAGTAAAAAGTTAAGGGGAGAGAGGAATAGGGTAAGGTGGGAGGGATATAATGAGATATAGGTAGGTACCTAAGTAGTCATATGGGCCAAGTAGTGAAACACATGGTATAAAAAAAAAAATTCTTGTACCATGTGATGATGATTTCCTTTTTCTTTGATTTTCAACCATTTATTTAGACTCAAGGGTATTTTTCCTCATTGGAAAATTCATGGCATAATAATTCTCCCTCATTTCATCATCATCTATAGTGAATGCAAATGCAAAAAGGCTACAAAATTCAAGTGAGACTAGGAGAAAGGTGAGAAAGAAACAAGAATCAAGACAAAGTAGAAAGGGTGGCTGATACTTGAAGTAATCATGCCCCAAGTAGTGAAGGAGTGAGAGAGACAATGATAGAGATTTATCTAGGTAGGGTGGGGAAGGAATATAGGGAGGGAGGGAGGGAGAGAGAGAGAGAGAGAGAGAGAGAGAGAGAGAGAGAGAGTGAGAGAGAGGAGAGAGAGAGAGAGAGAGAGAGAGAGAGAGAGAGAGAGAGAGAGAGAGAGAGAGAGAGAGAGAGAGAGAGAGAGAGAGAGAGAGAGAGAGAGAGAGAGAGAGAGAGAGGAGGAGAGAGAGAGAGAGGGGGGGGGGGGAATTTGGAGTTTGACTAAAGGGGATGAGGATAGGTGGTTAGAGATAGAAATAAGGTGGGAGGGAGATATAGAGTCCAGGAGGTAGAGTAGGATGGGAGGTCTCTAGAGGAAGATGTATGTATATAGGTCTTGAGTGAGGGGAGAGAGAGAAGTATAAAGGGAAGGTGAGAGAGAGACATAGGTAATTTGGGAGGGATAAAGTGACATATAGGTAGAGAAGGAGTGTGAGGGGATAATAGATAAACATATAAGTAGAGAGGGAAGAGAAGAGAGATAAAGGGAGAGGGAGAAGCAAGGATAATGGGAGAGGAGGGAGGTTGGGAGGGAGAAAGTTCAAGATAGAGGTACTAGGGGGGGAGAGAGATAACATGAATTGAGAGGTTGATTGAAGGGAATGAGGAGAGTTGGTTAGAGATAGATGTAAGATTGGAGGGAGAGAGAGATGAATAGGGAGAGTTGGAGGGCAAGTCCATATATGGAGTTGTATGTATAGAAATCACGAGTGAGGGGAGAGAGATAATTATAGAGGAAGGTGAGAGAAAGATGTAGGTAATTTGGGAGGGATAAAGTGAGATATAGGTAGAGAGGGCACAAGGGGATCATTGATAAAAATCTAAATAGGGAGGGAAGAGGAGTGAGAGATAAAGAAAAAGGGAGAGACATGGATAATAGAAGAGGAGGGAGGTTAGGAGGGAGGGAGTTCAAGATAGAGGTACCAATGGGGAGAGAGATAGAGAGAGAGAGAACAAGGATTGAGAGGTTGACTGAAGGGGATAAGGAGAGGTGGTTAGAGATATATGTAAGGTGGGAGGGAGAGAGAAACCATAGGGAGAGATGGAAGGCATGTCCATATAGCAAGATTTATGTATAGAGGTCACAAGTGAGGGGAGAGAGATAAGTATAGATGGAAGAGGAGAGAGAGATGTGGTAAGGTGGGGGAGGGATAAAGTGAGATATAGGTATATAGATAGGACAAAAAGGAAAATAAAGATCTAATAATAGAGGGAATGGGAAAGAGAGAGAAATTGAGAGGGGACAGTAGTATAGTAGGAAAGGAGGGTGGTTGGGAGGGAGGAGAGCTCAAGATAGAGGTACTATGTAGATAGAGAGAGAGTTGAGGAGAGAAAGCTATAGATGGATGTAAGGTGGGAGACATAATAGGAGAGGTAGACTTGTAAAGATAGAGAGAGAGTGTCCAAGAGATAATATAAGAGGGATAATGGGATACATTTTTCAATATAAAAAGTTATGTCAAGCATATATTATTATTTTTTAATATATATTACATATTAACATCATAAATTATATCTTATAATATATTTATATATATAATATAATAGCGATGACTGGAGAAAAGATGGAGTGAGGAAGGGAGAAATGAAGGTGTGTAGGGCAAATCAATATGGAGTAGAGGTGAATTGAACAAGAAAGAGTAAGACAAAGTTGAGTAGGGCACAATAAAACAAAATAAATATAAAAGATAAAACCCAATGGATATATTCCCCCTTTCATTACGAGTGTCAACTGAATACCTCTAGGACATAAATTACATAAATTACTAGAACATTTAGGGAATAATGAACATAGAAGTAAGGAGGGTGTAGATTGAATTATTAGTGTATCTTCCATTGTCAAAAAGGAGGTTGAGACTCTCCTACATACGAAAATAATTAGGAAGGGAAATGAAATGAACCCAAATAAACATCAAATTAGACAATGGTTGTTTGATAACTGGAAGAAGGCAATCAATGTTATCTTTTTACTCAAGAACTTCTATGTTGTGGAACATAACTTTTGGAGGTTCAATGGGTGTTTAATCTACATTAAAAAATGGGAGCACAACTTTAACCCTAGATCAAAGCTACCATTTGAGTAGGCTTTTAGGATACACATACAATTTTCCAATGGATAATAGGACTAGGGAATTCTTGCGGGAGATAAGATCTAAACTAGGGTTAGTGCTCGAATTGGATATGAGCAAGGATGAATCAACCCTTTTTGTCAGAATCAAACTACTTGTAATCAATCCAATCTGTCAAACTATCTACCTCACTTCAGTAATAAGGGTGTGGGAGCATATAATTGAGATAAAAAAATAGAGGTTCTATTATATGAGATGTGGTAGTAGGAATCATATGGAGACTAAGTTCTCCAAACCTTCTCTTCTTAAGTGGATTCCCAAAGACATAGGAGTGCAGGAAACTCGGAAAAAGATATTGGAACAGAATAAGCCATCAAATATTTAGGAAGAAGAATAATAATCTAAAACACTTATGCAAGTGGACAATTTGGAAGGGGGGACAACAATAAATAATGGAGCTACATTCTTGATCCCTAACTGATCCAAAGAAATCCAACAAGTGAGACCAAAAATGGATTAGATTAGGAATGGGGGATCAAGAAAAAGGCGAACAAAGATAGCAATAATTTTAATGAGTCTTAGAAAGACCTAGAATCCCTTGAAGAAACAATTCCCTTTGAAAACATAGACTTAGACTATCAAAGAAAGGACTCAGAAGGGGAAGAATTAGACATTTATTTAGAGAATGTGAAGGATGAAATAGATGTTCTGGACCCTAGATGTAGTAGCTAGACTACTACAAATTTCCTAAACAAGGGTTCCCTCAAAGGGATAAAAGGAAGAAATATAAATAAGTATAAAACGGAAGAAGACAACCTTAATAGACAATAGGCTTCAATCAAGACTTACTTGCTAAGATATGGACCCAAGGGAGGAAACCCCTCCCTTGGGGAGCAATGAAGATCCTTAATTGGAATCTTAGGAGCTTAAATTTACTTAACAAGAGGTGCATGGTCAAGCGCCATTTAGAATTACCAATGACCAATGTTGTTCTCATGCAAGAAACAAAACTTTCAAACAAGGAAGCTAATCTCTTCTTAAAACACTACAAGGGTTGGAATGGACTCTTGATAGAGGCTATGGTTGCTTCAGGATGACTAGAAATTATGTGGAAATACAACAAGGTTACTATCAATCTAATCCACTCTTCAACTAATTGGCATAAGATTTCAATTAGCGATGCAAATTCAACACTAGTTTTTACCCTTTTCAATGTGTATGGGCCAACAAAAACAAAAATAAGTAAAAATTATTGGCAGAGTTAAGCATTGACATTGAGAAACTATAAGATAAATTTGTTTTAGAGGATGATTTAAATGTGATTCTGGATCTAAAGGAGAAACTAGGGGGTACTAGACGAATGACTCAAACACGGAAAGATTTTACATCTTTTGTTACTAAAAATGGTCAAATTGATTGTGTTCCTACCAATGGATACTATATATAGAATAATAGACAAAAGGGATTTTCTAATATAGTTGAGAGGTTGGATGGCTTTTTAATAGAGAAGATATGGTTAAATTATCCCACTCTTCCAACTTCTCAAATTCGTTTGATTCCAATATTGGATCACTTTCTAGTGTTGTTGGAAATCATGGAAGAAACACCTCTTCCTCATTGTTGATTTCATTTTGATAAAATATGGATCAAACATCTAGACTTATTGCACAAATAAATCAATAGAGGGTGGAACCCATTGATGAAAAAGGTACTCGAATGTATGCATTTCACAAAAGGATAAAAATGCTAAAAGGAAATTTAAAGGCGTGGAACCAAAAAGTATTCAAGAACAATTTTCGTGAAAAACAAGGACTCGAGGAAGAACTTTCTTTACTGAATGATTTTTGTTGGCAATATGGATGAACTGATTATGTGTTGCATTGATGTTTTGTCATTGATGTCAACACTAGCTGTTATGGTTGGTTACCGACAGACATGTTTTGGTTACCAGTAGAAGATGTAGTGTTACCGACAGAAGGGACTATCTGTTGGACACTTCCAGCATGTTTGGATCAATGGAGTATGTTTGATTTTATGTGTTACCTACTTCTGGAGCATGTTTTGGTTAGTTGGTATTGACTTGGTAATCGATGCTATCATACACTCTTGTAAACCCTTACCGACATGGGTTTAAGGTTTAACCGACAGAGCTTTCACTGAAAAATCTTGACAGAATGAATAAGTGGTGTTGGTGCGGCTTCTAGATGGAATTCAGGATGCAGAAGGTGATCCCTGATCGTGCTTCAACTATTTTAAGACATTTCTTTGGTGTGGTGGACCCAAATTAGGTCCGGTACCTATCTAGGTTATGGACCAGTATCATGTTAACATGTTCTCTACACGTTACCAGGATGATTTGTGGATTGGTTATTGTTGTTTTGGTCTTAAGCCGACATGGCATATCATTGTAATATGGATGTATGTAATGATCTTATTGTAATATCTTTTAGGTGGCTGACCTAATTAGTTTAGGCCTTAGGGTTGGTATAAATTGATGTAAGATCTCATTGTAGATCATATTAGTGGTCGTGGAATGTAATATTATATGCGAAGGATATTTGGTCGATCATAGGTGATCGAATTGGGTTTAAGGAAGAGGTCAAAGGCCTCAAGTATTGAGCTTAATTGGGACTGTAATTGGGCATGGTAGATGCTATCTCTGGTAGTTCATTATTCTGGATTGTTGTCCATTTATCTTGAAGTGGTTATAACCTCTTTGTAGTTAGTGAGACTCTTTTGTAATGAGCAGTACACTCTAGGCAGTGTGCCATCCTGCATGTGTAGACCGCTTATTGTATCACATACTTTCTACAGAAGTATCATTTGATTGTGGGTAGGCTTCCCACCAAGTTTTTTCCCTTTTCGGGTTTTCCACATACAAATCATGGTGTTATGTGGTATGGTTGCATTGTTTTGATTATTTGTTTTATTGTTTACCGGTGTCTGTTTCTGCTATTCTGGCAGTTCATGTTTATGTGTTTCGGTTAAAGGTTATTAAGTGTTTTGGTTGATATAATCTATTAACAACTGATTCACCCCCCCCCCCCCCCCCCCCACCTCAGTTGTTCACTGGTTATCCTAACAATTTTTTCATACGGAGTGGTATGAACCAAAGTGAATTCGAATAAGAGAAGAGGCTAATGGAAGAATACCAAGAGATATTTGTATGGGAAGAATGCTATTGGATATCCAAATCACGCAAAGTATGGCTAGAAGAAGGGGATATAAATACCAAGTATTTTCACAATTCCTCAAAATTGAGGTATAGTAGAAACAAAATTATTCAAATAATAAGGGAAGACAAGAACATAACAAATGATCCAAAAGAGATTCAATCCATTAGGTTTGTCTATTTTCAAGACCTTCTAGGTAATCAAGATGAGTGGGACACCATATAAAATAATTTTACTAACTACATTCCACTGGGTGTTTCGAGGGAAGATAACAAGTGGTTGTTAAGACTTGTCACACTAGAAGAAACAAAGAAGGTTGTTTTTTATTTACATTTTGACAAAGTCATGGGGCTAGATGAGTTTCCTACCTTGTTTTATTACATTTTTTGGGATATTACTAGAGAGGATCTGTGGTGTGTTATAGAGGAATTGAGACTCAATAAGACCATTTTAAAAGACATCAACAACACTAACATAATGCTCATTCCAAAATATTTTGATTGCAAATCCTTCTTAGATTTTAGACCGATATCACTTTTCAATACAATTTATAAAGTCATTGCAAAAGTCATGGAAAATAGGATGAGACCTGTATGCTCGGATTGTTGTACCTACACGAGAGACACAAACACCACAAACACACCAATGTGACATTGCATTAGATATTATAATCAACAAAACAAGTTAGTCAATCAAAATATCTCAAAATCCCCTCATTGTCCTCTATCTCCAAGGATCCTTTAGATTCAAGGTGGCTCTCACCTTGGAAGAGAACTTGATCTTAGGATGACTACTCAAAGAACGAGAGATAGTGTATGATCTAGGATCTAATTGAATGCAACTAAGATCCTAGTGGTGATTTTGATATGGATATGAAACTATGATATTGAGATGGTGCAAAATGATAAGATTAGTGTGAGATTAAACTAGCATGAACATGATATGGATATGATATGAGACTAGCATGATATACTAAGACATGATATGCAAAACATGATTATTTTAAGATTATAATGCTATCAAAATGATCTAATTATTACTTTCAAAGAGAGGCTAAAATTCTAAATGTTATGTGACTATAATGTAGATGCATAAAACTTAGATCCTTGGATTGAAGAAATGGGCTTTATTTATAGAGGAATTGGTCAAATGGATGGCCAAGATTGAATTATCTTGAGAAGGGTTAGGATTGAAAGTTATCAATTTATGTGAGATTTTCAACCCAATCTCACGTTGACAAGTGTCATCACGAGGAGGCCTGAGAGGATGTTAAGTAAGCATAAGATGCTTATTAAGATTTGAGGGTTAACCTTAAGAGGATAAGCCATTAGATAAAGCTATTATCCAAGGATGAAGGCTATTGTCCAAGAGTTAAACTCTTGTGAAAAGTTGGAAGATGGCCAAAGGGACAACCATCATGGGCTAGGGTGATGTCTTGTAAGAGGCATTTAATGCTCTTTGAAGACTTTGGAGGTTAACTTGTTGGAAGGTAGACAACCTTCAAGGCTTTTGTAAGGGCCTTACAAGTTTGGAAGACTAAACAAGTTAACTTGTTGAAAAAGGTTAAGTCTTCAACACATTTTGAAGACTTCCCCCAGATTTGGAGAAGTGACTCCCCCAAATTTAGGGTTGTGACATGATTAGAGAAATTTAGGCTAGTTAAATAGGATTTGAGGACTTCTAGAAGAAAGATTAGGAGGTTAATGGAAAATGTAGGAGAATGCAAGTGGGGGGGAATTTATAAATAAATTTGATTTATATATATGCAAGCATGATTTTAATTAAACGTAAATTTAATTAAAATGGTGAAAAAGGGATAGAATTTATTCAATTAATGGATAAAAAGGAGAATTAATCAAATGTTATATTTGATTAATGGTTGGTCTAAAAGAAAAGGGATATATTAAATAAACCTTAGTTTAATTAATAGGTGGATAAATGATAAATAAATAAATAAAATTCATTTAATTAAGTGTATAAGTTTTAGGCGTCTACATTTTGCCCCTCTTTGAAGTCACGTGTGACCACATGTTGATTCAAAGAAAATCACTTGATATGTCGCCCAAAATTTTTGATTTTGTTTTCGTTGTCAAAATTTTTGATATAATGCTCCAGATACTGATTTCTAGATGTTGACATTGCTATGATATTGATAAGATGATGATGCCCCCTTGGGAGATGAATTGAGAAAAAAAAATTGCCACTCGGGGCGATTTTTGGCATTTTTTGTATTTTTAGATTTTTGCAAAATTTTGGCCATTTTTTGGATTTTTTAGATTTTTGCAAAATTTTTCGATATGGATCTACCGAAAAAATAAAAATAAAGTGATATTGTGTGTAAAATTAGATGCCTAGTACAAAATATACATTACACACGTCCATCTAGGCAACACGTGGAGCTATATAAGCCTCCAAGGGTCCACTTTGAGCTCATTTGTACACTTGGTTTTTGGAGATTGGAGCTTGGAGAGGAGAAGGAGAGAGATAGAAAAATGGTGCCACCTTATGCCAGCCATCGATTTGAGCGGGTTCGACGAGATGAGTGACCAGCAGTGTATGGACCGCTGATAAGTGAATTTTCTAACCTCGTGTGATTTTTAGCTAGATTTAGCTAAGTTTTAGAAGATTTTGTACGATTTTGCGATATTTTTTGTGCCCTAGATTTTAGGTTTTTTAGCACATATGTATTTTTACATGGCACATTTTTTTTCATCGTGGCACATTTGTTTCATGTTTAGGTGCATTTGTTCGGCAAATTAGCCCATATGAAGCACATTTGTCTAGTATTTTAGCGCATATGTGTAGTATGTTAGCACATATGTGTAGTTTTTTAACGCATTTGTCTAGCTTTTTAGCGCATTTATGTAATGTTATAGCGCATATGTCGACTATTATAGTGCATTTATTTTAGCACTTTTGATGACTATTTTTGCGCATTTGTCACAATGAGCGTTTTTGACAATTTTTTGGAAATTTTGAAGTTGGCCAATTTGATTTTAGAAATGTTTATGATGTCGTAGATTGGGTTCAAATGTCAATATGGGTCTCTGAGGTCGATATGGGTCCAAGTTTGATATGAGTCATTTTTATCGATATGAGTCAATAGAGTTGATATGGGTTGCTTTTGTCGTTATGGATCTTGATTTGATATGAGTCACTTTTGGCGATATGGGTCTTGATTTGATATGAGTTACTTTTGTCATTATGGGTCTTGATTTGATATGAGTCGCTTTTGTCGATATGAGTCAATAGAGTTGATATGGGTCTTGGTTCAATATGAGTCATTTTTGTCGTTATGTGTCAATAGAGTTGATATGGGTCTTGATTCGATATGAGTCGTCGATATGAGTCAATAGAGTTGATAGGGTAGAACCTTGATTTGATATAGGATACCTTCATCACTGATATGGGATAGTTTATGTGATAGGATAGGTTAAAATGAACCCACCAGACTGATGAGAGTTTATGATCGAAACTCCTAAATGATAGTGTGATTATCGTCACTGATAGGATAGGTTAGACAAACCCACTTGATTGAGAAGATTTTATGATCAAAACTCTTGAATGATAGAGTGATTGTCATTACTGATAGGAGATTACGTCAATGGTGTTTAAGACTGATATGTGTAGATTGTGGTTTTGTAGGCCGCATTAGGTATGTTGATGCTTTCGGAGCAATACCAGAAGACATTGGTCATGCAAGGAGCCTTGACCGATGATGAGAGAGCATTTATTCCTCTATGTGGTTTTTCACATATCTTGCACATGCCTTCCTATCAGAAGAATAGGGCTCTACTGATTGCATTGGTAGAGAGGTGGCACAATGATCGTAACACCTTTCATTTGCCAATGAGAGAGATTACAGTGATGCCAAAGGACGTCTATAGGATTTTGAGGATTTCCATCATGGGTGAGTTAGTTCAATATGATGTGGAGGAGCAAGGTGGGATTGATGCTTTGCGGGAGGTCTTTTCTAATCCGTACCTCGGTGGATATTTAGTGTCATGGTAGGACATGGTAGATTAGTAAGCCCCACTGCCTTCAATACTAGCAGGGTTGATAGGTGGTTTCCTTTGTCCCAATAGGAGATCACATGGGTTCTCAGTTGGATGGGGTCAGATACTTTGACATGTGGTGAGACATCAGACACGATATGCCTGGGGGATCTGTGAATTGGCACACTTGTACCACAAGTTACACCATGTTGTTTACGATAGGGGTGCTAGCCTAGCAGCGGGAGCCACATTGTTACAGATTTGGGCGTGGGAGCACATAGTTGTGACTCATCTAGTGCCCTCGATGACATGGATTCAATGATATGGAGACCTTACATGGGCTATGAGGTTTGGGTTGAGGATACGATAGAGATCCCAATGCTTTTTCAAAGCAGGTATCTGATAGGGAGGACTCGCTATATTGTTGAGAGATTTATTCTATCATGTGTGTACCAATAGTTTGGTCATACTAAGGGGATGCCTTAGGGTTCAACCATATATGCCCAAGTGCACAAGGATAGAGCTGACTGAGGGCCCCGACTGGATTTCGATACAGCACGGGCTGAGTTTGAGACACTACCACAAGTTTGGTGGGATGTGCACCGAGGGTTAGCAGATGCTGGGATGACAGATCAGTATGCCTAGTATTTTGTGGAGCATCCCTTCCCATGATTGACAGGACCTGGGGAGCCTATACCACCTTTGGAGGAGGTTGATGATGATGATAGTGAAGGAGGGCCTGGAGGTCAGAGAGGTGGTAGGTAAGGGTGGGGGAGAGGGAGAGGGAGAGGGAGAGGGAGGAGAGGTGGTGGTGCAGGCAGAGATAGAGGGAATATTGGCCAAGGTGGAGAGGGTGGAGGAGGTGATGGTGGCGGTGGGGGAGGTGGTGGTGTTAGAGGGAGAGGTGGAGGATGGAGGCAGGGTGTAGGCTGAGGAGGGCCATTGCATTCGGAGGATGCAGTAGGATGGGGGAAGGAGGAGGTTTCATCTGAGGAGGGTTCATCTAAGGAGGGTTCATCCAAGGAGACCGAGACAGAGTCAGGCAAGGAGGTGATGGGGGGAATAGGAGGGATGGATGAGGAGGAGGAGGAGGAGGATGTGCAACCCTTTATTAGGCGGAGGAGGATAGATATGTTTCCTCCTGCTGCCCCAGTACTAGTTATAGTAGCACAGGTGAGTTTGAATCCACAACCTTCACAACCATCAGGGGTGCAAATATTAGTGCCACTACATCAGCAGCAGGCTCTTCTAGCAGCTCTACAGTCCTCAGTATAAAGTCTACAAGGTCAGTTGACATAGGCATAGGCTCAAACTAGCCAACTGTAGAGATAGGTCACTACGTTGTCTCTAGAGTGAGATATGGCTCGAGCAGAGAGAGATACAGATCAACGGGAGTTGTAGGTGGCATAGGCTCAGATAGCATAGTTACAGGCATAGGTTGCTACAACCACTACTAAGCGAGATACAGAGACAGAGAGGTGTGGGCATGCAAAGGATCTTGCCCAGTCTCTTCAATGAGATGCATCTCAGGGACCATTTGGTGAGACATTGAGAGAGATTTTGTATCAGACTGGTCAAGCGGATTATTATAGGGGTTTATATTTCTAGGCAGTGCCTCCAGATAGGCGAGTACAATCTTTTGTTTAGAGCTTGAGGTGCGGGGGTTCTCAGAGAGAGGACATGAGCCGAGGGGTTATAGGACTAGGAGAGATCCTAGTGGAGATGGTACAGGAACTAGTGGTAGTCGAGGGCCCAGAGCAGCAGATTCAGGTGATAGCCAGTCTTAGATTTGCCGCTCATGTATTTTGACCATTTGATGATATGTACATACTGATGTATTCATTTTGATCCTTATGATACGATGTACTTATTGATGTTTATTTGTCTTTGGATAGTGATGATCCTAAGCTTCTTGTTGATGCACATTTATCTTTTGATATGATATTCAGAGAGATTTAGACATTTATTCTTTCAGTTTGATTCATTTTGACATGATTCAGTGCTTTTCTTTGGATCGCCATGGGTCACACATGCATGATTATATGATATTGACATGTTTATATATGATTATGGATGCATTTACTTTGATGATCTAGATGTTTTGATGTGCAGATCTACATGATTTATTGCAATGATTTCTTTTTATGTGATTGTGTGCAGATCTATATGTTTTGAAGGTGATATATGCCTATATGATGATTTCTTTTATGATATGCAAATATAAATGTAGATGTTTACATGTGATGAACAAATGTCCTATTATGATGTGATGATATATGCGTGTCTATATGATATGAAATGCAGATGTAAATGTTTTAAATGATATGATAAATATTTTTATATGGTTCTAAATAATGCTAATATTTTCAATGGAAATGATGCTAAATGATCAATGATATGTAAAATGAAACTAATTCAAAGTAAAACTGATATGATAATGAAACTAAATGTAATGATAATGAAACTATAAAAAAATGCAACTAAATGTAATTGTAAATGATATGAGATGAGATGATTATAACTTGAAAATGTACCTAAGGATATGGAATGCAACTAAAATGATTAATGTTATGTAGTACACTCTAATGATATGATAATTCAACTAAATGTGGCGTGTTTAAAAAAATGATAATGACAATGCACCTAAATGCAAATTTTTAAATGATGTGAAATGATAATGCAATGATGATGTGATAATGAGAATGCACCTAAATGTAAAATCTTAAATGATATGAAATCATAATGTACCGAAGTGTAATTTTGAAATGATATGATAATGAGATGTATCTTGAAAGTGAGATGCAAAACTAATGCAATATTTAAATGATATGATAATGAGATGTATCTTGAAAATGAGATGCAAAACTAATGCAATATTTAAATGATATGGTAATGAGATGTATCTTGAAAATGAGAAGCAAAACTAATATGAGAATGCTATGAGATTAATGAAAATATTTAAATGATATGAACTGATTGATGATATGCAACTAAGTGGAAATGACTTATTAATGTGTGCTAATATGAAATGATCCCTTGTTACTGACATAGTCATCGTTATGATCAAATTTTATTGTGCTTCCCTTTCGTCATCATTGAGCCTTTGATATGTTCAAAGTTGATACAAGCATTATGGTATAATTGAACCATAATGACTTGAGCATAACTTACATGGAGTTTGATATTGCAAGATGACACAAGCGTCGAGGTATAATTGAACCAAGATGAGCTAAGTGTTGCTTGCATATAATAGACAAGAGTTAACCTTTGTCCTACACAAATCTGAAATGTCCTCAGTGATATGTTACCTGATCACGTCGTGAGACAAACTTGCATAGTAAAAGGTGTCACTCACAAACAACAAACAAAGAAAATGTCACCCTCCTTCCTTGCTTCTCTAGTTTCAAGACATCTTTGAGTTGCTCAGGAGATATGATATCAAAAATAAAAAACAACCATATATAAACATGCATGCTAACTTTTATATTTTTTCAGATAAAACATATTGCAAGTAGATCTTTGTTTAGTTTGCTCAGTTCTTGTGATTGATAGTTGTGAAAGTTGTTTTTGTTCAAACTGTCTTTGTTTTGAGGGTTACCTGCTTCGTTAAAAACTCTAAAAGGACAGATGCCCCCAATTGTAGTCAGGATTTTTCCCCTAGCTATGTGCACTTCTTTGATATGGATATATACATTGACCACCAAGCCATGGTGAGATATGACGTGGATAATTGTTTGGATAATCAAGGATAGTGACTACCCTAAGTGTCTCCAAGATTGTGTTGTGTTTTTCAAAACTTTGTGATGGTCATGGGCTTAGTGAAAATGGATACAAAATATATTATATGGGTACATATAGATGAAAGAGGGAATCTATCTCAAATAGCGTTTGTTGTCAGATTTTCACTAGTTGTTTTTATTGCACTTATTTATTTATTTATTTATTTTGTATTTATTTTTTTGTATTTTTCCCTTATCCTTGTATTGGATAACTTAGGTATAGAACTTTTTGAGATGCACATTGTTGATAGGTTAATTAAACAGGTCCCCTTCTGATGTAGATAACTAATATGCCCCCGATCCGTAAGCAGATATAATGACAAAAGGACCTAGCCAATTTGGTTTAAACTTGCCCTTGTTTTCTTGATCCTGCTGATTGTGAGGATTTTCTTTCAGTACCAAGTCACCAATTTGAAATTCTCTTGGCTTTACCTTGTGATTGTAGGTCTGGAACATACGTTGCTGATATGTTTTGAGGTGATCAAAATCACATTGTCGGTGCTCATCTAGCAAGTCTAACTCTTGTAGTTTGTTTACTCAATATCCTATCTGGAATGAGTCCTTTCAATGATACTCTGAGTGATGGAATCTCAACCTCAATAGGTATAATTGATTCTGATCCATACACAAGTGAGTATAGTATAGCTCATGTAGGTGTGTGGATGCTAGTTATTTAGGCCCATAATGTTGGGTTGAGTTGAACATGCCAATCACGACTAGCCTCATTTACTGTTTTCTTGAGGATTTTCAAGATGGTTTTGTTTGAGGCCTCTACTTGGCCATTCCCTTGTGGATAGTATGGTGTGGATAAATGATGTTGGATATGGAATCGCTCGCATAGTTATTGCACATCTTGATTCTTGAAAGGTCTTCCATTATCTGTGATAATGGAAATATGAATGCCATACCGACAAATGAGATAATTCAAGATAAAAGAGGATATTTTCTTGTCGGTAACAGTAGTTAATGGAACATCCTCTATCCAATTTGTAAAATACTCAGTGGTCGTGATGATAAACTTATGTCCATTTGATGAGGGAGGATGAATCTTTCCCACTAGGTTGAGTTCCCATTGACAAAATGGACATGATGTGGTGAATGGTTGCAGCTTTTGTGGTAGTTCATGTATGAGATTGCCATGAATTTGGCATTTTGGACATTTTCTGGAAAACTGATATGATTCCTTTTCCATGGTCAGCAAATAATAACCCATCTTGAAAATTTTCTTGGCGAGAGTAGGAACACTCAAATGTGTGCCACAAATACCTTCGCGAAGTTCATGAAAGGCGGTTTCAAATTTGTTACGATCCACTCATCAAAGAAGAGTACCATCGAGACCTCAGCGGTAAAGTGCATCATCAGTTAGGGTATATTAGGTTGCTTGATAAATAAAGTTGCGTTTCTAGTTTCGGGATAGATCTAGTGGAAGGATATTGTCTTTTAGGTAGGTGTAAATCTTTCCATAGAGGGGTGAGTTAGAATCGACTATGTGGCATATGACTTGGGATTCAAAATTATCATAGAAAGGAGAAAATATTTGTTCCACCAGAAATTCATATTGATTATATTGGTCGAGTATTTGCAGGAGTGAGGCAATGGTTGTCATGGCATCTGCAGCTTTGTTGTCCAACCTTAGAATTTGTTTAAATTTGATGTCCACAAATTACTTCTTGAAATCATCCACCATGTGTTTGTAGGGCATCAACTTGTTGTCATTTGTTTGATAATCATCATTAACTTGATTAATGACTAATTATGAGTCTCCAAAGACTTTCAACTCTGTGATCTTCCACTTTACGGATATTTTAATTCCTGTGACTAGAGCCTCATACTCAGCAATATTATTTGTGGAAGGAAAAATCAATCTATAAGATTTAGGAATAGTGTGTCCTTCTAGTGTGACTAATAGGACACCAACTCCTGATCCATGTTGTGTGTATGATCTGTCAAAGTATAAGACCCATAGTTTTGTTGATATTGTGAGAATATCTATATCTCGAAATTCCACATGGATGGGATGACTTTCTTGTAATGGTGCTTCAGCTAGCTGATCAAGGGTAGCTTGACCTTCGATTTCTCTTTTGTCTGTGTAGTGAATGTCAAACTCACTTAGAATCATGACCCATTTAGCTAACCTCCCTGTGAGAGCGGCTTTGCTGAGTAGATATTTTAATGGGTCAATCTTTACCACCAACTTGATTGTGTGAGCTAGCATGTAGTGCTAAAACTTTTCAGAAGTGAACACCACTGCCAAACAAGCCTTTCCAATGAATGTGTAGTTGAGCACGTACCCATTCAATGTCCTGCTGATGTAATATATTGCTCTTTCCTTGTTTGTTGAATCTTCTTGTGCTAACAATACCTTTGTAGCTGATATGTAAGGAATGAGATGTTTGTCTGCTATTGGTGGTACCAAGATAGGTGGATTCATCAACTATTTCTTGATTTGATGAAATGATTCTACACATCAATCTTCCCATATGAAAGGGGCATTCTTGTGAAGTAGATGAGTGAATGGAAGGCACTTGTCAGCTAGCTGAGAAATGAATCATCTTATGGATTGTAGTCGCCCTTGTAGAGATCTTAATTGACTGATATTTCTAAGAGGTGTCATTTCCATGATTTCTTGTACCTTTGCAAGGTCCACCTTGATTGCTTTTTCTAAGACTATGTATCCCAAGAGTTTGCCAGATGTTACACCGAAGACACACTTCTTAGGATTTAGTCATACATTGAATTGTTCTAGCCTCTGAAAGAGTTTATCTAGAATCTCCAGGTGTCCTTCTCTTGTAAATTATTTAGCCAATAGGTCATCTACATATTCCTCCATGAATGTGTGCATCATGTCATGAAAGATTGTGGTCATTTCTCTTTAATAGGTTGCTCCTACATTCTTTAATCCAAGGACATAACATTCCAGCAATAAGAACCCCATGGACATGTAAATGTTGTTTTATCTTGGTCTTCTGGTGCTATCTTGATTTGATTGTAGCCTGAGAAACCATCCATGAGTGATAACATAGCATTTCCTGCTGTTAGATCTAGAATTGTGTCGATGTTGGGTAAAGGAAAGTCATACTTTGGACAAGCCTTGTTGAGATCCCTGAAGTCTATACAAAATCTGGTGCTTTTATCTCATTTATATATAGGTACAATGTTGGAGATCCATTCCACATAATCTGATGAATCCTACATCAAGTAACTTCTTTAGTTATACTTTTACCAGTATAGCGACATGTGGGTTCATTTTCCTCAGCTTTTGTTTGACTGGCTTAGCTCCTAGAGCTATAGATAAGTGATCCATGATCAAATTTGAATCTATCCCTGGCATATCTGCATAAGACCAAGAAAAATTGATTTTCTTTTCTTTGAAGAACTTGGTGAAATCCGATCTTTCATGTTCTGTTAGTGATTATGCTAGATGTATGGTTCTCGTTGTTGCTTCAGTGTCGATGTTGATTGACTGAGTTGGTTAAATCAAAATTGGTGATCTCTCCTAATAATGTTCAGGAAGAGTGTCAATTCTCTCATCCTTAGGCACCTCAAAGAGGTTTTCACCATCAGATACGTCCTTTGTTTTTACTTTTTTATGATCTAATGCTACCATTGAATGGTGTTCACCATTAGATCATTTTTTTATTTTATTCATTTTGCGACTAAGAGACTTGGCACTCTTCTGATTAAGAACTTTGTTATGAGATTTTTTGGTGGAACATGTTTCCGGGTTCACAGAACAAAGTTATTGGAAAATAGTGTCATCATCTGGGAAGATAGGTATGTTGAGTTGTTCAGGTTGTTCCCAATCTATGAGTTCAGGATGTATGAGGGGTAAGGAATCGTTAGGTGGGTTAAGTTCTATAGAAGTAAGGGTCATGATGGAAATGTTGTCAAAGTTGTTAGTAATATGAGTGAGTTTTATAACAATATTCCCTTTGATATTTCTTGTTTCGTAGCAACGTTGCTCATTCTCGCTGGCTTTGTAGATATTTTGTGGTCCAAATTAAAATTATCTAGCCCCTGAGCCTTGTCTTTCATCAAGCATGGGCGTATATGTGTGGATTGTATCTACCTTAATATCTTCAGTGACATTTGAGAAAGTATCCCATTCCCACTCATGTGAGTCTATTTCATAATTACTCTCTAGGACTCTATTGCTATAGTTAATGGGGATACCATTTGGGGTAAAGAATTTAGTCCTTGCTTCTATCTCTGAGCTAACTGGTGTGCTGTTTGAATTAGGCTTCGTACTAGGTTGCAATCTATGAACCTTTTTATGATAAGCCTCCTCTCTTTATATGGATATCTCTTCTTGTTGTTTCTCATATTCCTCTTCCTTGTGTTTGTGGACTGCCTCATCAGTTGATTTTTTGTTGTGTTAATTCCCATTTCTTTTGTTGTTGCCACATTGTTTCTTGTTGTTGATCTTGTTGCCACGTAGTCTCTTGTTGTCAATTCTATTGCCATATAGATTCTTGTTGTTGGTCTGGTTGATCGGTTTGATGTTGTCCATACCCTAGTCCGGATTTGTCTTTGGCAAGTTATGAGTGTGGTTGATTTGGTTCCACAATACCTTCTTTCTGTTTGCCGATAGGATCATTTCCTGAATATCCCATTCTTTGCATGATTGTGAACCCATTTCCATATTGCTCTATAGGGAGAGTGACACTTAATATTGTTGTTTGTGTGTCCTCATCATCCTTGTATAACTAGTTCAAAACATCTTTGTCATTTGTCTCATCTGCTAGTGTTCCTGCTTGAATGAACATTCCATCAAACTTTTTGATAGGTTGTGAAAATTGTTGTCTTGAAGTTGAGGGTTGTCCATGAGATCTTGGTGAAAGTGACAATTTTGATAGACATAGGGATTCAAAAGAGTACTATCCCATCCTTTTTCCTTCAACTTCATATTTTTCTCAAAATCCATGGATAGAGTTTTGAGTTGATCTTTATTGTTTGAATATGTGGAAGTGAGATCTTCCATATTGTGTGGTACAATAACATTTTGAACTACTTTGAGACTATTGCAATACTGGAAAGGATTAGTGTTTGTTGTAATGGAGATTTCTTGTCCATTATATGGGAATTTCAGGCACTGATGATATGTGGATGGCACCACTTGCATTTCATGGATCTAGGGATGACCCAAAAGTATGTTATAAGATAAATCTATGTTGTCACATGGATTTGCACTCGATGCAAGCTTGAAATTCCTGCAATCCAGTGACACATTGGACTGCTATGTGGTTGTGGGTATCCTATTATGAGAGAAGAGCTTCGGATTATAGGCCGACTTCCTATTTGATCACCTAAAAACTAATGACTTCTTGACTGGAAAAGAGGTAGAAGGATATGCATAAAACTGAAAATTAATACTGCTAGGTGATCCACCAATGATTGAAAATGACTTTCAATGATAAGGAACTCACAAGAATCCAATAAGGAAAACTAAAACACTCACAACTCCATATTGCATACTATGCCTAAACACCTCATGTGAAAGGTTCAGTCTTTCTAATATTTTAGTGAAGGAGACCAAAGATAGTTCGCACAACTTCATTTACCAAAAAGTATAACTCAAACACTAATCTGCACTATAGTATGCTTAACCATGCATTGAACATTGAAGGAATAGAGATAAAATGAAGAATTATTTGATAATAATCACAGATAATTCATCCAAAAATATTCACAACAACATTTAGACCACATAAAATAAGAGAAGGATTTCAGTTGTTTATTGAAAACAAGGAGTATTTCTCATTACAAAGTCTGAATAATGCTCATGAAAATCTAAAAATATTCATAAAAAATTGAGTTACAAGGGAAAAGATCTCTGCTATTGAACAAGTACCAACTCTCAAACTGCCTCCCTAAGTGACAAGAAGTCCCTTATACAAGTAAACTTTCTAAAATTTTAAAAAAATGAATTTTGGCTCCCAAAAACACGATCTCTTCACCAAATTAGGACTCTAACTACAAGAAAAAATCCTCCAAAAGTGATGACTTCTGGTCATTTCTCGCTGAGTTCACCTAGACCGAGTCACTCATCTGTAGACAATTTACAACTCGCACACCTTCTTATCAGGTTATCGGCATAGCATCAAAACACTCCTATCAATATCCGATGTCGTGCTCCCAATAGTATACTGTTCCATCGAATTTTTGGTGTAGTTCCTAAACATGTTGTACCGATAGCCGATGGTGCGCTCCAAAGGCTGACTTCTGATGACTGATGACAACTTTCTGTTCTCTTCCACATGGCACATCCCGATTCATTCTGAGCCCACTTGGACGGCCACCTCAACTTGCCACCTCACTAGTCGTTATGTCGCAGCGATAACTGGGCATGCAAATTTTCCTTGTGCCTTAGCAATAGCCGTCAGATCATTCTTGATCACTGTTGATCTCTCTTAGTTTACTCAACCCTAAGCCTCTTTGAGTGGCTCTCTCTTATGCCACGATGTCACCATGTGTTAGCCAATAGTTCGCTCGCGGGTCCACCTTGTCTGCCATCTCAACCTGCCATGTCGCTAGTCGCTATGTCGTAGGGGATAACTATTGAGCATCTTCATCTTGCGGTATAGCGAAGACCGTTGATCTGCCCTCAAACTGCTCGATCCTTAGCGCCCGAGCTACTCACCTTTTCTGCACGTGCTTTGTCGCCAAGTCGCAGAGATAACTGGTGAGCTTCTTACTATAGTGTTATAGTGACCACTGTTAGATCTCTTGCATCATCATTGATCTTTCTTGATCTGCATTCTCCTTAACCCTGGCTGATCTGCTCCCCTTTGTCACGTGTCACCATGTGACACACCCCTGGTTCGCTCATGAGATCCACCTGGGTAGCACCTATTTTTTGGGCCTGCCACACGTTAGCCTATGGCCTACTCGTGGATCCACCTGGACCACCATGTTGCTAGTGGTTCTGTTGGATATCATTCTTTCAACCAAACTACTCCCTCAAAGAACAGTTTTCATGTCTCATCGAAACTGCAGTTTCATCGATACCTCTTATTTCGATGAAACCGATGCCTTCAGTGAATCTGTTTAGAGATCCATCGATTCCAAGATCTGTTCGATAGGTCACTCTCTAGTTTGATTGCACATCCAACAGGCCACCATCTGGGCACCACCTGTCTGCCACGTGTCAGTCTGTGACTCCGCCACTGGATGACATCGCATCATTCGCTAAATCATGGAGAATAATAGTCGAGCACTTTCACACGGCAGTATAGTGATGGCCGTTAGATCCTTTGCAACCTGATCTCTTGTTAATTTTCCCTTTTACTGTAAAATTTGGCCGCTTTGAGCCGCGCGCGCATGCGGGGGGCCCACCAACACTGAGCTACAACTTGCCAAAAGCCCTTAAGCTTTGACACTAAGGATATATGCGGCCTTGCATATAAATGCAATAAATTTCCTCCGCGCGACCAATGTGGGATAAATGCTTTACACATCCCCAACTATTGCTTGTGTTCTACACCTGAGCCTTTGTCTTGAAACCTTCTGAGCCTTTCTTTGTCGCTATTTCATCACGCAGTAGGAAGGATTTGGCAAGAGTTATTTCAGTTTCACGCCTGACAATAATGCATTCTTTTGAAAGTTTGATAAGCCACGCCATTTCATCTGCAATGGAGCATAAATATTTCTGTAGACACTCAAAATTGTCATGTCTAATTAAATAAATATTTTATTTATTTAATTATCTAAGCCTAATTCTTCTATTAATTAAATACATTTTTATTTATTTAATTAATTCATTTATCCTCTTCTAGCCTTATTTCTCATTTAAATAAATACATTTATTTATTTAAATTATCCCTTTCCTAAATTAAATAAATATTTTATTTATTTAATTGTCCTACTTCTTCTATTAATTAAATAAATCTTTATTTATTTAATTAATTCATTATCTTTTTCTACACATGACACATGTCATTCATCTCTTATTTCCTACACTACCTACCCCTTTCATTATTTTGGTATTTCTTTTACCTACCCTCTAATCCTAGCCGACCTCTCTTTTTACACCTCTCAATCTTAACCCTCCATTTCATATTGTGTCTTCTATTTAAGGAGATGCTTTCTTCATTGTCAAACCCTAAAAAAACCCTAATGACACATCCTAATGACTGATTTTGGAGTACTTGGCTACACTACAATTCCACTTGTAACCACATTCTGTTCTTTATTGAGCTCTTGTGCATACAAAAATCTGAGAGCAAGCATATCAAACAAGATCAATGGAGATAGGAAGAATGGAGATCAAAACCCTATTGGACATGTGAGGGTATAATCTTTATGATTTTGAGTTATTTTGCATTGTCTTAGGTTATCTTCATATGTTATGGTGGATCTTTGTTCATTGTTAGGCTAGGGTTTAGTGGTTGAATCCATTTTAGCCTTTCAATATTGTTGTTATTTGTTATCCATTTTCACCATATACATTTTGGCACGCGCGGTGGGACCGTTGTCCCTTTGCATTTAACATTTTTGTTGCAGATTTTGCATTTTTGAAGTTGCAGATCGGACGATTTCGACGACATTTTAGGTTTTTTTCCGCATCTGCGAGTGTTCGGATCGCGTTTTTGTGTTTCAGAAGCGTCTGTGATATCATGAATCGCGCCTATGTTTTTGCCAGATTTTTATTTTTGCAGGTTTCTGGAATCGCGTCTGAGAATTTTAATCGCGTCTGTGACTGATCTTATCGCATCTGAGTTCGGGAGTCGTGTCTGTGACCTTTGATCGTGTCTGTGAACTACAGAACCGCGTCTGTGTAGTTCAGACGCGTCTGTGTCTGGTATAAAGGCATCTGTGCTTTCTGTTTTGCAAATTTTTCAAGTTTCTTTGATTCGGGTTTTCGGATTTTGTACTTAGGGTTTCAGATCTGGTTTATTTTCGGCTAACCTTTGCAGATCTAGCTAACCTGGTTTGTGCAGCTTGCTTTGGAGGCAAATACGTTTTTGTTGAAGGCCCCTTTTCACAAAGTCTTTTTGGGTTTTCTAAAAATTTACCTAACTTGTGTGCTTGCAGGAAGGGGTTATCATTTGAAACAACCCAAACTACTAACAATTTTGTTGTAGGGCCTTAGCTAGGGTTTTGTAATTTTTATTGTGTGCCTTGTTTCATAGCTTAGCAAACACTTCAATTGGTGCACTAAAATTGAATCTTTGTCTTTTGTGTCTTGAGCAATAGGCTCTTTTTGTTTACTCTTAGAGGGCTTGTCTTCCCGTGTGGTCATTAGGACTACTAGTGAGAAGAGAACGACCCAAGTGGTAGCGAGGAAAACCCACCTCATCCAAACCACTATAATCAAATGTATTCATGGTGAAAACTATGGATAACGTGTGCTGATTAGTTCATACCGACACTATGTCTCCCCATAAACCCGTTTGATCAAATTTATTTGATCATTTGTAGGGCGTAACCCCTACCGGCTGGGAGCCTTCTGTATTTACAGAGCTGAAAGTGCCACATGTATGGCCACACGAGCGGATGCCCTTACTAGCACCTCTTTGTTTTAGATGCCCAAATCCTTCTAGTTGTTGAGGCAGGAGGTCGGACCTCTGGTAGCGGCCCACACACATACGGTTCTTAGTAGAGATACAAAGTTCGCCATGGGGAGTTTTCATGGGGACTGATGCTTGGCTGACCCGAGAAGTGAGTGCCGAGGGTGGAGCCAGTGAGGTCAAGCATCTAAGTATCCGCTCTGAATAGCGTAGCCTTGGGTGTAAAACCCTATGTGGGATCAACAACTATTGTCTTGGCCAGCCCTAAGATTTGTGCTTGTCTTATGCTAAACACTCAAACACTCAAAAACAAAACAACAAAACATTGTGTCTTTTGTGTCTTCAAGTGTATGCAAAAACTTTTTACATCAAACAACACACTTTTGGAGTCTAAACAGTCTGCAAACATTGAGTCATCAACATTGTGTCCTCTTGTCACGAAAAACAGTCGAAAAATCAGATTTGGTCACAGCAAAACAAATTCACAGATAGGAAAAATTGCACTAAGGTTACAGAAACGCGTCTGTGTCTGTTCAAACCGCGTCTGCGTCGGATAAGCGCGTCTGTGAAGTACAGAATAGCGTCTGTGTTTTTGTCCGCGTCTGCGTAAAACAGAGTAGCGTCTGTGTCTTAAAACCGTGTCTGTGAAGTATACAGAGGCGTCTGTGTCAGGATTTGAAAATTTTAACAGTCAAGCAAACAAAGAAAATCAGTTTCGGCATACTTGAGCTTCCTAGGTTGTCTCTTCAGGTTTAATCTAGCATTCAGCCTGTTCTAAGGTCTTACACAGTCCATCATTGCTTCATACCTCATTTTACATTCATACTTGTCTAAACTTGAGTCAAAAGGTCACTTGCTTGTCCTCATCATACGTGGTCAACACACTACATACTACTACACTTTGCTAAGTGGTCCCTCATCAAGGTTTCTTACCTTTGGGTCTCATTTGGTCTTATTTAGAGTCAAGGTCAGCTTACCTCATCAAGAGAAACTATCCTCTCTTTGGAAGTCACACCTACTCTACTACTTACATACTTGGTCTTACACTTTGGACATTGCAAGTACACCTCAAGATTCATTTACACTCCATACAACTCTTGGTCTTCCATACTCTTGTCATTTTCGTCTAGTTTCTCACATATTGGTCTAACACCTAGTTCATGGTTGAAACCCGCCTTCAAAAATCTAAGAGAATAGCTAAAGAAGCTCAAGAATCCGTAAACATGAGTTCTTATGAGTATGACAATGATGTATTCTACAATCCTGAGCACACTACATTACCAGACATGAATGTTTATAGACACAATCCAAATGTGGAAAGCGCAAATACTATAAACAATGCTACACACAATGATACCGTGGACAATTCTTCAATACTATCAGCAGACATACAAGAATCTATAATGGATCCTCAATTCAATAGATTGGTTGAAGAGATAATGAGGAGAGATCGTCAATACTTTCTAAACATGATGGCACAAAGTGGAGCCAAAATACCGCATGATTTTGACTTATCTCAACTTATGGAAAGTAGACCTTCACAACAAACTCAACATAACATGGATCAAAGGAGACCAAATAGTGGAGGACCAAATAATATGATGCCGGAGTCACCATCAGTTTTGCTTCAAAAACCAGCAATCCCACATACACAAGCTCAAATATATGATACTTACACTCAAAGACCATCATGGAGGCCTTATGCTCAAACACATGCTCAAGATATGGGTCAATTAAGACAAGTGGATACACAAGGACATCCTCAAAATTTTGACACAAGGAGACCCCATGTCAAAATTGGGGGCAACACAATGGAAAATGAAAGGCCTATTGAATATGGTTTATATACGCAAAACAGATATGGGGTCCCCCAACAAGAAATTATGCCAAGTGCTCCATATATGTCGCAACAATATAGACCTCCATATGGACATGTCTACGATCAGTATCATCCATATATGCAACAAGTTCCTCCTCAAATGGGTGTTTCAAACATGGGATATGCTACAAGAAATCCATCTCCTCCCAAAAATAATTTGGAGCAACAAATTAGAGATCTACAAAAGAAAGTGGAAGACATGGGCACATCAAAACCCACATATACTATGAGAGATATATGCCCCTATCCCTTCGATAAGAGCATTCCAATGCCTCCGTTCCCTCCGCACTTTGTAACACCAAAATTTGACAAATATAGAGGGAGAGGAGACCCCAAGGCACATATAAGACAATTCTTCACAGCTTGCATTGAGGTAGCCGCAGAAGAAACATACTTAATGAGGTTGTTCCCACAGAGCTTAGGAGATCAAGCGATGGAATGGTTTTCTCAATTACCTCCCGGTATTAAGTCATGGGGCGACTTGGCAGAGGCATTCATTCAACATTTCTCTTACAACATTGAAACAGATGTCTCAGTTACTACCTTGTGCAATACGAAACAAAAGGAAGGAGAATCTTTCGCAACATTTTTACAGAGATGGAGAAACTTAGCTAGCAGATGCTCTTGTGAGATCCCGCAAAAACAAATGGTGGAGATGTTCACACAAAACGTTAATAAAGCTATTGGCTATGATCTCAGAAAATCTTGTTTGTCTACATTCAAGGATGTCATTGAAAAGGGCCTAGCAACAGAAAAGGTCTTAATTGAACAAGGAGTTATCAAGCTATTCAAAGAAAACAAAGAGGACTTCAAAGGAAAGGACAAACCAAAATTTTGGAACAAGAACAAGAACACGGTTAATGATGGTGTTATTGATGCCAACACAGTAAGACCAAAGTTCGTCTTTTCTGGTTCAAATTCTACCAACAATCAAGTGAACAATCAAACGGCTGCTAAACCATGAAGGAAGTATACTCCATTGGGAGAACCACTTGAATCAGTATTCAAAAAGCTTGTAGCAAACAAAGTGATCACGGTTCCAGATTTTCCTCCATATGAACCAAAGGTAAAACCGAATTGGTGGAATGATGATGAATTTTGCGAATTTCATAAGAGCAAGGGTCATAAGACAAGTAATTGCCATCGATTGAAAAACATTGTACAAGATCTCATTGACAGAGGAGATATTGAGATTGAGGGACATTCATCTAACCAAGAGCATGAGGTGTTTAAGGAACCATTCCCAAAACATGACAAGGGAAAAGGCAAAGTCACAGATGATCAAGCCAATTACACTAGAGCATCTTACAATTATGATTCCACTATTAATCACATCTCAATGGACAATCATATTTCTACCATTACTATCAAAAACAAAAATCCTGAGAATCCTTCTCAAAGACCCAAAATTGTCCTAAAAGGTGTGGGATCTTCGTCCGCATCTACCTCTGAATGTCATGTTACAACCCGTCGAGGTAAGATCACATTGCCAGGTGCCTCTACTAAGAATACCAATCTTTCATCAACCAAACCTGAGTACGACCTTGTAGAACAACTAGGGAAGACACCTGCGCTCATCTCTATTCTTGAGCTCTTACGTATATCTCCTGCACATAAAGCTATCCTTGACAAAACCTTGAGAGATACTGCCATCCCTACTGATCTAAACGTGGACCAGTTTCAAGCCATGGTGGGATATTTATCCGTTCCACACTCCCTCACATTCACAGAAGCCGATGACGCCTCCATAAGTTAGCCTCATAATGCACCTCTACACATTGAAGCCTTCATACATAAACACCGAATAAAACGAGTCCTGATAGATGGAGGAGCAGGTCTTAATATTTGTACATTGAGCACCATCAGACAATTGGGATATTCTGACAAAGTTGTGAATTCTACAAACCAAATCACTATTAAGGCTTATGATGATGAAGAGAGTTCGTCCAAGGGCACGGTCATCTTACCACTAAGAATAGGGCCAGTCACAAAGGACGTGGTTTGTCAAGTCCTGGATTTAGACCTCACGTATAACATATTGCTAGGACGTCCGTGGATTCATGAAATGAGGGCAGTCCCATCAACATACCACCAATGCATTAAGTTTCCTCATAATGGAGTCGAGGTAACGGTCAATGGTGATCCAAATCCATTCATATATTGCAATAACTTGAGATCACATACTGAGACTATCATTCCCAACAATCGTGAGGCTACTCCTTCTTCAGCATATATTGATCCTGAGTCATTAAAGCCCTCGACATCCAAACAAGGTGAACTTAGAACCAAGTTTCAAGACAAAGGCATGGGAGAATACACTCTGAATCAAACAATGTTCTTACGACAAGTCATGAACTCCCCCAAGGAATATGGGAGGCCACATCCTAATAAGCAAATCTCCCTCATGCTACTCAAATGGGATCCTACCGTCTTTCAAAAATGGGGCGAACTAGAGGAAGAAAATTTATATAAAATGCTATATAAGGACGCTGAAGAGGATACACATGATCAAATTATAATACCCTGTGAAGACTATGGCAAAGGTTTCAAAATTCTGCAAAGATTCGGGTATGATGGAAAAAGTCCTCTTGGACTACGCAAAGAAGGTGTCATGGAGCCTTTACAACCTGAGCTAACTACAAGAAGGGAACGCTCCAAGGGGCTTGGTTTTCTAAATCCCAAGATTCACAATAAAAGAACAAAACAGATATGGCGAGTCAAAGTGGCTGAAGTTCAACAAGAAGATGACTATTCTACAGATTCCAATGAATGGGAATGGGGTTCAGACAAATCCTCCAGCGACTATGAGCTCAACGAGACATTTAGAGAGCCAGAGGAACCTACAGAGGAGGAGGAGTTTTACAAGAAATTCAGAGTTGGTCAAGAACCGACCCATAAGGATCCCGCACAGTCGTCGTTTCAAGGCCCTAGGTCAAGATCACATAGGATGAGGACACCTGTCCCTGAGGGTGCTACTAGTGATGATAATTTGGACTCACTCACGATCGAAACTGATGAGGAGAGTGCCATTGACGACCTCGATGACTATCTGGACATACCTGAATATAACCACATCTTCACTATTAGCCTTGCGAACTCTGAAAACACTAAAGACCTTCCCCTCGTTCACCCCCAACTCATTGACTGGGATCAGGATGGACCAGCACAGCTTGATACATTTCAAAATGACGAAGCTATTGTCGATTATCTTGGCATTCGCGATGATCTTCCTCTTGGAGACCATAAAGCAGGATACGCCATAGAGCTTAATAACATGGCATACTTTGGTGAGGGTGTCGGGCCTTCTAGTCGCAAAAATGTGAAAATAAAAACAAAACAAGGGTCTTATGGCGAAAACCACACTGTGGCGCTATCTGACTCTAAAAAAGTAAAAAGAAAGGACGTATCTGAGGGTGAAAACCTCTCTGAGGCGCCCGAAGATGGAAGGCTTGACATTCTCCCAGCATCATACGAGGAAAAATCATCCATGTTGGTAGAGGAGACTATAAAGACAAACATTGGTACAGCAGAGGTTCCACACAACATATTTTTGGCTCAATCATTGACAGAGGCCGAGAAAGCAAGATTCATAAGCTTCTTTAAGGAACGACAAGTCAACTTCGCATGGTCTTATGCTGATATGCCTGGACTAGACCCCGATTTAGTAATGCATCATTTAACAGTCAAACCGGGGGCAAAACCAGTAAAGCAGAAATTGAGGAAAATGCATCCACAAGTGGCATTATTAGTCAAGGCAGAGCTGGAGAAATTACTGGATGTCAGATTCATACGCCCAATTGATTATCCCGAATGGATTTCCAACTTAGTACCTGTTAGCAAACCAGATCGCAGCATCCGAATATGTACAGACTTCAGGGATATCAACAAGGCTTGTCCAAAGGACGATTTCCCATTACCAAACATTGATTTAATTGTTGATCTCACAGCAGGCCATGAGATGTTATCCTTAATGGACGGATTTTCTGGATATAATCAAATCAGGATAGCACCCGAAGATCAACATAAAACATCATTCACTTGTCCATGGGGAACCTTCTGCTGGAATGTCATGCCCTTTGGGCTGAAAAATGCAGGTGCCACGTATCAATGAGCTATGACTACTATCTTCCATGATCTCGTGCACATAACCGTGGAAGATTATGTTGACGATATTTTGGTTAAATCAATAGACAGAAATACACACTTGGACATACTTTCAGTCGCTTTTGATCGGTTGGAAAAATACAAGGTAAGACTAAATCCTAAGAAATGTGTCTTTGGAGTAACCTCCGGGAAGCTCCTAGGATTCATTGTGTCTAAAAGAGGAATAGAGGCTGATCCAGCAAAGGTCAAGGCTATTTTGGACATGCCGCCACCCAAGAATATCAGCCAACTTCAGTCTTTACAAGGGAGACTCCAGTCCATACGAAGATTCATAGCACAACTTGCAGATAAGTGCAATCCTTTCCAGCACCTGCTACACAAAAATATCAAGTTCAAATGGGATGAGAACTGTCAACAGGCTTTTCAGGCGCTCAAAGACTATCTTTTGAACCCGCCAGTTTTGATGCCACCAATTCCAGATCAACCATTGCTACTTTACATATCAGCTACTCCAACAGCACTGGGGGCACTCCTAGCACAGCAAATACCTGACGGCAAGGAAAAAGCGGTCTACTATATCAGTCGCACATTGGTGGGATATGAGCTGAACTACACACCAATTGAGCATGCATGTCTCGCTGTGGTCTTTGCTTCACAAAAATTACGACATTATATGCTCACTCACAAGACTAGGTTGATTGCCAGAATTGATCCACTAAAATATCTTCTCAACAAAGCTACACTTACTGGGCGGCTGGCCAAGTGGGTAATGATTTTGAGTGAATTCGACATTGAATACGTGGACAGAAAAGCCATAAAAGGACAAGCCATCACAGATCAACTGGCTGATGCTCCCATGATAGATGATGTTCCTCTACAGTCAGAATTTCCAGATGAGTCCATTCTAACAATATCACCTGCAAAGCCATGACAACTATACTTTGACGGCTCATACACACAGCACGGGGCAGGAGCAGGTATACTCTTTATAACTCCTCAAGGCGATTCTATACCAAAGTCATACCGCTTATCATTTCCTTGCACCAACAATATAGTGGAATACGAGGCATTAACAACTGGGCTAAGAATTGCAGTTCAGTGGAAGATCCAAGAGCTTCGTGTTTTTGGCGATTCTCAACATGTCATCCGTCAAGCAACTGATGATTATCAAACAAAAGATGAAAAGCTAATGCCTTATAAACAACTGGTAGATGATTTGAAACAGCACTTTGCAAAGATAGAGTTTGAGCAGATACCAAGAGAACAGAATCGTGTTGCTGATGCCATGGCTACAATTGCTTCGCTCATTGATCTACCGCAAAATGAGACCTGCTATGAGTTCCTGGTAGACAACCTGCTGATTCCGTCATATGAGATCACTCCTACGGAAATGATATGTGTTGTTGGTCCTGAATCCCAGTTATATGGTTCCATATTCACATACCTTCGCGACAATATCTTACCTCCCGATCTATCGAACAACCAACGCCGCACTTTCATTCGCCAATCCTCCCGATACGTTATCCTAGCTGATATCCTATACCGACGAGGTCTAGATAGCACCCTCCTTAGATGTTTAGAGAGTGATGAAGCTCAGATTGCGTTACGAGAAGTGCACGAAGGGATATGTGGTCTACATACTAGTGGTCCTACCTTGGCCAAGAAACTCATCAGGACTGGATACTACTGGCCTACTATGGAAAAAGATGCATATCAGTTTGTCAAAAAGTGTAAGAAGTGTCAAATTCATGGAGACCTCATACATGCACCAGCACAGGAACTACAGCCACTTGCATCTCCTTGGCCCTTTTGTCAGTGGGGACTCGATCTCATAGGCAAGATTCACCCTCCTTCTTCCAATGGACATAAATTCATTATCACAGCCACAGAATATTTCACAAAGTGGATTGAAGTCGTGCCTCTCACACAAGTTACTGGGAAACAAATTGCTACTTTCATTCTGAATTACATCATTTGCCGATACGGGATTCCTACTTCCATTATTACTGATAACGGGCGTCCTTTCAAGAATCAGGATGTTCGTGAACTCTGTGAGCGCTTCCATATCTCTCATCGTTTCTCCACACCATATTACCCCCAAGGTAATGGCCAAGCTGAGGCGTCTAATAAAACAATTCTCAAAATCCTTAAAAAGACAGTCGACGATGCTGGCCGTAACTGGCATGTCCAACTCAACCCCGCACTTTGGGCCTATCGTACAAGTGTCCGCACACCTACAGGAGCTACACCCTACTCACTTGTCTACGGCGCTGAAGCCATCTTGCTTATTGAGGTCGAGCTACCTTCTTTACGGGTCTCCTTGAGAAACATAATCAAAAATGAAGACTACAGGGTCTCTCGCTTACAAGAACTAGAACTGCTGGAGGAACGAAGGCACACTGCTTTTAATCATCTCAAGGCTTACCAACAAAGAATGAGTCGCAGTTACAATCACAAGGTCAAGCCTCGCACATTTGAGGTAGGTGACTTAGTCCTCAGAGAGAACCCCAAGAATCAGCAAGACAGAGATAAGAAGGGCAAATTTGAACCCAACTGGCTTGGTCCTTACATCATCACAATAGTATATGGATCTGGGGCATATCAGCTCTCAACTACAAAAGGTGAACCCTTGGAAGATCCTATCAATAGCATGCATCTTCGCAGGTTCTACACATAAGCTCTTCGGAACATCCTAATTCAAAAATACAAAAAAAATTATAAAACAAAAAAATCGTTACATGGTGAAAACCTGGCAAACAGGCGCCTTGTGACAACAAAAAAATTGAAAAATCCAAAAAAGTAAAGAGAAATAATTTCGTCCAACGGTGAAAACCACTTCGGTGGCGCCCTGGGCAAGTACCATGGTGAAAACTGGGTCACCAGCGCCATGCGTAGAGAGACTTTGCTCCTCCCTCTTCCGGGATTCTCTTTCATCTTTCACATTGCACACACTCACGACCAATTCATCCATAATAAACTTACCCATTCCCATCATGGCTTGTTATTGATCTACCTAAGATTGGTTAGCCATTCATAACCCTCCCTTTTCACTCCCTTTCCATCCATAATAAATCAGATCCTATCTGTGACTACGGCCAATTCCTACGTCTAGTGATGGGTGTGGAACTGAGAACATCACATGTTTCGAGGAGTACAGTTTCTTCCAGTTTCCTTCAAGTCTATCCGCGCACAATCCGCAATAAAGCAGCATTTGCATCACAGATCCGCAATAAAGTTTCATCTTCTTCGCAATAAAGTATCGGTTTCATGGATTCAGTCAGTTTCAGATGAGACACAGCAGCAACAATGGGCTTCAACAAATCAAATCTTTCAACAGACTCAGACAACATATGGTTCAGTGCTATCTATCCTTTTTGTGAAAGTAAACATTGTGACCATAATCAAATAAGACTTATACAAGTGACAAGAGACACTAAACTTGAGGACTACAGTGGATGTTGGTGTCGAGTCTTGGTTTTCTTTTGATTTTATCTTTTTGGTGACATGTCTTTTAGCTTTTCCAAGATGTCTTTGACTAGAGATTCTATCTCCAGGATGTCTTTGACTAGAAAGGCGAGGATGGGGTATCGTCACCTATTTGCATTTGCTGTCTGTGGATTGTCTTTTAGTAATGCTATGACTTGTCCAAAGATATGAGGACACTGTGAGTCTAGTATGAACTGGGGCATTCCTTGTTTGTGACTGTCTTATCTCCATGCAAACAGGTACAATGAATTTCTGGGCCGAACAAATGCCTCGATTGTCATAACCTATTCAGCCATAATAAGCTCAATGATGATAACGCACAAGAAGCTCTTTCACGTTCATATCTTCTGTCTTCCATCCCCCTTTCTTGATTGACTTCCATTGTCCTTCTCGAGTCCGTGTAGCCCGCTATCACATGACTGAGTATAATGACACTAAAAACATTTGCATTTCATATAGTTACACCTACATCACCACATATAAGCATTTCATACATACATATAGATATCACAATTGCATCACATCCTGCATACAACACATGTTAGCACATCTCACATTTTCATTATGTAAATAATCATTTGCATTATCATATTCATTTGCATTACATACATTCACATTTGCATCATGCATACACATATAAAACAACAAAGAACAAAAATATATTGCATTGCATCATATAAGCATCCATATCATAAAACATACATCACATAAGAACATCTCATCACATAAGGTACACATGCATATAGCTGCCACAAAAATGAATCATCTCTCATATATAATCAAAAGTGTCATGATACAATGATGTCAAAAGAATCATATGGCTACAAAAGAATCACCCGCAGGTGTCTACAATACAACAATGGTACATATACTGATACAATGGAGAGCCCTCTATGGCTATGATGAACTCCCTCCCTCGGAGCCGCCTGGCCTCGACGGAGTCTGAGCTATAGATGGTCCCGCCCCAGGATCCCCCTGTCTCTCTGGTGGTGGTGGAGGCCCCATGACCCCACCGTTGGATGCCTGTCTCCTGCGACTCCCTCCCGTAGCCGTCGCTGTGCGCGACGATCTATGGAAGCTCCTAGCCCGCTGATCTGCTGGCATGGCTGCATAGTATAGATCCCTCCAGTAGGCGATCTCCTCTCCGGCTTGCAAGACATATGCGTAGCCTGCCCCTGCATCCTCTGCTGCCTGCCTCCCTGCCCTCAGAGCTGTCTTGGCCTCTGTGTATCTCTGGATGGCCTGATCCCTCTCCCGCTCTGTGTCTCTGACCCTGATCCTGAGGTGATCTCTCTCCCGCACCAAATCCTCAATCTCATCTGCCTAGCCCTGGCAGATCTCTCATAGCCTCAACACCTCATCCTCCTCAGAATCTCCGCTCTTAGCCTCTGCCTGTGGCTCCTCCCCTGCAGGTGCCTGTCCCTGTGCCTCTGCCTGCACCTGTCCCTGTGCCTGTCTAGGTACCTGTGGCTATGCCTGTCTCTGTCCCTCTGCCTGCACCTGTCTAGGTCCCTGTGCTCTAGGACCCTGTGCTGCTGGCACTTGTAGGGGCAGTCCACCCCGACCCCTCACCACCGGAGCTGCTCTCTCCTGTCCTCCCTCCCTCCGAGGTGCCACCCGCCTCTCTCCCACCACTCCCCTCCGCCTCCACTGGCCCCTACCTCCATCCCCTCCACCATCATCATCATCTCCTCCACCCTCTCCCTCCAGTGGCTCTGTCGGATCTGTCAACCTGGGAAACAGATGCTCTGCCCAATACGCAGAGTACTCTGCATCCATCCCTGCATCATCTACCTCTGGCCACATGTCCCAGGGCATCGGCATCATCTCTGCTAGCTGTGTCACCGCCTGATCATATGATAATAGCGGCCCAAACTGCACCTGATCTCTGACCGTACGGGCATACATGCCCGAGCCCCGTGGCATCCGCTGGATCCGCCCAAACTGCTTGCACACCCTATCAACAAGCTGCCTCTCCAGAATATAGGGCGTCCGCCCAATCAGATACCTGCTCCTGAAAACATATGGTAGCTCCAATGCGTCGTCATCCCACTCCTCGCACCCCAGGTACGGCCTCCAGATGACCATGTCTATGTCATCTATGACGCGCCTCCAATGCTCTAATCTACCAATCCGAGGCTGGGAAGTAATCATGTCGTACAAGTGCACGAAGCTCTGTCCCTGTCCTCTGCCTCTGAAATGAATGGGCCGTGTGATGGGAAGGTGCTCATACGCCCACACCTGCAACAGAGTCACGCCGCAGCCCAAACCCACTGATCCATGGTACACAAACTGATGCAGCTCATAATATAAATGTGCCAGGACACATGGCCCCCATGCATACCTAGTGTGCTCTATCATCAGCATCTCCAATGCCCCTCCCCAGCCCACTGCCAATCCTCGTGTGGCCCTGTCTGGACACAAATATCCACTGATGGCTCCCCCAATAACTGTCGGCAATGCTAAACCTGTGGCAGTCATGGTATCCCAGGCTACATGACCTGCTCGCATCTCCAAACCGGGATCCTGAAACACCCGTCTCAATGCCTCCCTGTCACCGTCACGGTCATAGGGAATCAACTCTCCATCAATAGGGATATGCAGTATCCTGTAGACATCCTCTAATGTAACTTTCATCTCACCCATCGGCAGGTGAAACGTGCACGTCTCCGAGTGCCATCTCTCAGCTAACGCAGTCAGCAACCCCATGTTTTCCCGAAACTCAGGCACATAGAGCACATGTGTGAGACCCATCTCCTCAATAGAAATCATGTCCTAAATCGACAACTCTGGTCGCAATCTCTAAGTCGACGGGAATCTCTCCCGTGACTCTAACATCGGCAAATACTCCTGCAGTCACACAATCAATTTTGTCAGTTATCGTGGCATTCACTGTTTATCACAAAATGCTACTTGCTACCTAAATGCCTCTAGTTATCTATCCTAGTGACACTCACTGTTCATCACAAAGTGTTGCTATCTACCCTAGTAGTGCTCCGTGTTCATCACAAAGTACTACGTGTGTGACATTCCCTGTTCATCACAAAGTGTTACTCACATTCGCACTCCCTGTTCATCACAAAGTGCTGCCTATCCTGGGGCTCCCTGTTCATCACAAAGTGCCTTGATCTATCCTAATCTTCCTTGAGGACCTGCTTGAGTGTATCCTCTCAGCAGCTTATCCAATCGACAGCGTATGTTCATCACAGAACTGCCGATTTGACCTCGAAGACTAAAACCATGCATTTAAACACACAAACGCACTTTTAACACACAAACGCGCTTATAGACTGCATAAACGCACTTCTGAAACACAGACGTGTTTTCTGAACACAAACGTGCCTATGCCATGCACAAACGTGACCAGGGAACACAGACGTCCCTACATGACATAAACGCTCATACAAAGCATAGATGCTTCTACATTTCACAAACGCGTCCGCATTCAGCACAAACGCGGTTCCAGGCACAGACGCCCCTGGACCCGACACAGACGCGCCTGTTGGACACAGACGCGCCTGGCACTGACACAGACGCGGTTGCGCGTTTTTGCATATTTCAACTATCCTATTCCTAGCGCATTTATTGCTACTAAACATGCATTTATGATAAAACTCGAAATGCGTGAAAGTACGAGGAGGTTTTCGGGTACTTACCGGCTCTCCTGCATCGGCTGGTCGCTGGAATCGGCGAACACGGTCGAATCTATGAATGAATGCCATCGTTGCTGACTGCTGGTGCTCTTTTCCCGCTCTGCACTGTGATCTTCTAAGGGTGTGGATGACAATGAGGATGTCTTTTGCCCGTGGTCTATCTTATAGATTGCCCTCGTCTTCATTTCCCGAGTCAGTATTCTTCATCCCGTGACTTTGTCACTCTATTCGCTCAATCCATTCTAGCCTTTCTTTCTTATCGAGAGATTGTCTGCAATCTTTTCAGACATTTTCATCCAATCTCTCGAGGGGGCATATCATTCCCATCTTGGGGCAACTCTGTATCAGTTCATCTTATCTTCTTTGAAACAACGCGACAAGCCGCATTGTCTCAAAGAGGGGCAAAATGTAGACACTCAAAATTGTCATGTCTAATTAAATAAATATTTTATTTATTTAATTATCTAAGCCTAATTCTTCTATTAATTAAATAAATTTTTATTTATTTAATTAATTCATTTATCCTCTTCTAGCCTTATTTCTCATTTAAATAAATACATTTATTTATTTAAATTATCCCTTTCCTAAATTAAATAAATATTTTAATTATTTAATTGTCCTACTTCTTCTATTAATTAAATAAATCTTTATTTATTTAATTAATTCATTATCTTTTTCTACACATGACACATGTCATTCATCTCTTATTTCCTACACTACCTACCCCTTTCATTATTTTGGTATTTCTTTTACCTACCCTCTAATCCTAGCCGACCTCTCTTTTTACACCTCTCAATCTTAACCCTCCATTTCATATTGTGTCTTCTATTTAAGGAGATGCTTTCTTCATTGTCAAACCCTAAAAAAACCCTAATGACACATCCTAATGACTGATTTTGGAGTACTTGGCTACACTACAATTCCACTTGTAACCACATTCCGTTCTTTATTGAGCTCTTGTGCATACAAAAATATGAGAGCAAGCATATCAAACAAGATCAATGGAGATAGGAAGAATGGAGATCAAAACCCTATTGGACATGTGAGGGTATAATCTTTATGATTTTGAGTTATTTTGCATTGTCTTAGGTTATCTTCATATGTTATGGTGGATCTTTGTTCATTGTTAGGCTAGGGTTTAGTGGTTGAATCCATTTTAGCCTTTCAATATTGTTGTTATTTGTTATCCATTTTCACCATATACAATTTCTATAATCTACAACATGCTAAGCTCAACCCTCGTAGGAGCCACATTTTAACCCACATGTTATAATTCAATGAACAAAAAGTTATTTTCCCTATGTATGCGCATGAAGCAAACAAATTAGACAAAAACATGTATTCTTTTTATTTATTTTTAATGATTTGACCTGATATTTGTTGATTTGCTTGACACTTTTCATTAGGTTCAATGGTTCAAGTTCAATTCGAGGAGACAGGACAAAGAATTCTCAACTTGTAGCTCAACACAACACCGGGAACAAGTAAAGACCTTTAACAAACAGAAAGGGAAATTTTGAATCTTGAACCTTGAACCGATTTGTAAATGGTTCAAAACCGACTTAACACATTCACACTTGCTTGTTAAATAACATTACAAAGCCACGACTCACACAAGAGAACCGGTTGAACCTTGAACCAAAAAGGTTCAAGGGTTCAAGTTCAATATGAATTACAATAATGCACTTGCCTTACCATAAAAACAAAATCTGCAAAGAGAATTCCTTACAGCAAGGCCTCATTAGGTCACCAATTTTCGCATGTGCAAAAAATTTGGTAACAACCACAAGCCCCTTTCATGATCTTTCCTCATCATCATATGCTTTGATTGTTATCCTTTTCTTAGAATCAATGGCTTCCTCTGAGAAAACCAATGCACGAACAAGTTTTAAAGTACATATATTTAGACAGGCTCCTCCATCTATTAGTACTCTTTTTACACGATGTATATAGATGAGGACTTCGATAAGGAGTGGAGTATTATGCAAATGATTTAAAGAGATGTCATAATGTTCTGAGAATGATAAATTATGAGGCACGGTTAAATGTCCCACCATGGCTTGGAATCGATCAACATCCAGGTCATTTTGAACCGTAGTGTCAACAAGAGCCTTTTCCAGAATATCCTTGTGTGCAGTGAGATCTTGAGAAGCTCTAATATAGATATGTGCGTTGGTGTCTTCTTCAATTGATTTAATAAGTTGTATTGAGTGTTTGAAGGTGTTGTTATTTTGGAGGCACTCCCTTTTAATACATATTCATATTGAGCTCGTGTAGTCACATTGACCGGAACATGTTCTTGTTTGTCTTTGTTTTTGATGACGTTAACCTGATTATCACATTCTGAAATGTGATTGATGATATTGTCATAGATATGGTTTATGTGAGCCCCTTTGTTGTTTGATGATGAAGATGCTTCTTTGTCATAATTTGGAAGTGGATTCTTGAAGGCCTCATGATCATTGTTTGTTTTGTGACCGTCTACCGTTATGTCAGCGTTATTGAGAAAATCTTGAACCAAGTTTTTCAACCTTAGGCAATCATTTGTGTGGTGCCCTTTGTTTCTGTGATATTTGCAATAGTGTGCGTCATTCCACCATGATGGTTTGACTTGAGGTTCAAAATCCCTCATGTTTGGTAATGTAATGAGTTTATTTGACAACAATTCTTGAAATGCTGATTCAAGGGTTTGTCCTAAAGGTGTGAATTTTTGTCGATATGGTGTTGGTTTCGTGGAGTGGTTGTTTCCTTGTTTGTTGTTACTTTGGTTGATGTTTCCTTGATTGTTATTTCCTAGATTATTGGGTATTTGATTGGTATTCCCTTGAGTGTTGTTTGTTTGATTGATATTTCTTTGAGTGTTGGTTGGTGGAGTAACGCTAGATAGGTTCAACATAGGTTGTTTTGTATTAACATTATCAACTACACTATCATTGACGATATTTTTATTCCTTGTCCAAAATTTGGATTTATCTAAGTTGTTATAGTAAGTTTTGTTATAGGTTTTATTTGATGAACTAGAACCTTCTTTAGAGAACTTCAAAGTTCTCTTCTTGATTAAGGCTTCTTCTATCTGGATGTCATTTTCGATCAACATTTTAAAACTAGGTAGACATTGTAGTTTAAGTTGATAGCTCATCTTGTCATTAAGATTTTCTATGAAGGTTTCCATTTTTTTCCTTTTCAAGTATGGTTTGAGGATATCTATATATTAATCTTCTCCATCTTTGCAAGAACACCATGAATGTTTTATTGTTCTTGTTGCAAAGATTAAGCATGGTAACCTTATGGTGAATGTTATATGAATATTGGGAAACAAATTTGTTACCAACTCCTCAAATGATCTGATGGGAGGTGTGACCTTTGAAAGCCATTCTATTGTTTGCCCTCCTAGGCTTCTTGGAAATAACCTCATCATGTAGGTGTCATTGTGGGAAAACTCCAAGCTCATCATGCAAAATTCCCTTACATGATCGTGAGGATCATTTTTACCATTGTATTTGTCATACTTTGGTATTTCAAAGTTAGGTGGGAATGGTGCCATGTTTAGACTTTGATCAAATGGATAAGGATAAATATCCTCTAAGGAATATCGCGTGGTAGTTCCTTGTTGCATGTCTTCCATTTGTTTTTGAAGTGCTTGTAGTTGTTACGTGACTGTAGCGAGAGGATTGTTTCCAGTATCTCGATGATTGGTGCCACCTTGATCATTTGTGTCACTATGATCATGTGTATTTTCATGATCATTGTGAGAGGTGTGTGTTCTTGATTTTGTCCTTTTGATGTTCTCAATTTGTTTTGGTGGTTCCATCTCAAAATCCTCAAGGATCTTGATACCTTTTCTACATAGTAGGAGGAAGTATTTTTGTTTGTTAGTTTCGATGAGTTTTTCAAGAAGTTGGTGTAGGCCAAGGTCTTGTTGTGCCTCCTTAATAACTTCATCTATTATTTCATCTTCATCTAGATTCAAGTAGTTTTTCCAAGTGTTAATTTCTCAGTGTCCCATGCTTGATTCAGGCTCTTCGTCATCCCACTCAATGTTTTTACGTGATCGTGTAGAAACTGGCATGGCTTGCTTTGACTCAATATGTGATTGGATTCTCAGGTAAGTAAGCCAAATTGATCCTTCCACTACAATTGATATCTTGTGATAGTGTTGATCTTTGCATAAAGGCACATTCTTTCAAGGATTCTTCGTCAAAATCAGTATTTTTATCATGGAGATAATCACGAAAATGATGTAAAAATGTCTTATGTTTTAGGAGGAGTTTCCAATTGATATAAAGGAACTTTTTTCACTTCAAGACCTTCTTTTGACTATGTTTTCTCCTTTTTAGATAAGTTTTTTAGAAAAGGATGCTTCTTCTTGATGTGTCAAAGAGTAGTCATGCAAGTGATCAAAGTTTCGGTTGTGAGATTAATTTGATGAAGACCTTGTTTTGATCTCCAAGTCTAGTCAGTCGAATAGAAGGTTTTATATGCCCCTATTGATATGACAAAGCACATCAAATGATATGATAAAGCTTCCTGATATTGGAAACTCGATGGATTTGACTACTTGGGAAGCTAGCTTGGTATTTTGATGTTTGATATGGGTTGATTTGATACTTGTGATCACTAGTTGACACCTCTTTGATATGTTGGAAGAAATCTTCCTAAGATAGTTGAATTTGGAAGACCTCCTAAATGTGTATCTGAATCAGTTGTTGGTTTTTGAATATTTGTTTCGGATAAGGCTCTGTCTCAAATGCACCACTTACATGTGCTATAGAATTGATCAAATGCGCTAATAGATTCAGTGTATGCACTACTTAAATGATCATATGCGCCTCTATTTTGTTCATATGCACTACAAGATTTATTGCATGTACCATATAATCTGATGTCTGGGCCTCAGGAGTACTTAAATGCACTACATGATAAACTATATGCGCATGAGAAGTGATTAAATGCACCACAGGAATAAGCATATGTGCTATTATGTGGTTTTCCTGAGTTTGACTAATTAAAAACTGATTTTTGGATGTTTTGTTTTTCTTGCAAGATGTCTTAGGAATTCTAACAAAATACACAGTAAACAAACAATGAAGACAATATTAATTTTGCTCCTAAATCTAAACATTGAGTGTATGTTCTGTTGAGGATGTGTTCAAATCCTCGATGTTTTCATTAGTTTATACACAAGAAAATTAACTCAAAAATGATTGCTCCTAAATTGAATCGTTATCCTACGAGATATATGGTGAGTGTCTTGGGGGAGAAATCTTCCCCACCCTTGCACTATGATATTATTAATGTCTAAATACTAACTCAGTGACGCTTCTATTTCTAAAGTTTGTAATCAGGTTTCTTGTTCGGTCTTTAGTGACAAACTCTCTCGGGAGGCTTCCCAACCTTTAAAATAAAGGCTTTACATATCTCAAGGATACTAGGGGAAGACTAATCGCTGAGCAAAACTATTGGAGGGGATTTTCATCAGCCCCCACATTTGATTATAGTGGGTTGGAACACTTGTCTAAAAGTCATTCCCTTCTCACCGACCCTCTCAAGGAAACTCGAGAAGGCAGGCCTTCTAAATGTTTTAATTTCTTGAAAGGAAATAAAGTATGAAGGAGTGAGTTTGGCTTTTTGGTCACCCAATTAAGGGGAGAGCATATACCTATCACTCAAAACAAAGAAAACAATGATTCTTTTTAGTTCTTTCAAAGCAATTATTTTTTAATTCCTAATTGGAGATGTTGCTCCAATCAAACATGGTGTTCTTTTTACCCACAAAGAAATGATTTTCTAAACTAGGAATAAAAATCCTAGTCAACAAAAGTAAAATTGCCAAATAAACAATAACGATTTTAACTTGAAAGCTTCAAATAAGGTAAAATGGGCATTCTTTTTAAGCTTCCAAAAAAAATGATGTTCGTTTTAATGAGCACCAAAGGAAAGTAATGTTGAATTTTAACCCCTTTGCAAAAATTAAAAAATTTTGTTGTTCTTTTTAGAGCCCAAATGACAAATGATCCTAATCTTACAAAAAGAAAGGTTTGATTTTGTTGTTCTTTTTATAACCTTGCAAGAAGGAAAAATGTAGTTCTTTTTAAAGCCCAAATGAGGGTAAATTTATTTTAGGTGCACCAAATAAAGTATGAGGTTTCTTTTAACTTTACAAAGGAAAGAAAAGGTGAATTCTTTTTAAACCAACTTCAAAAATAAAGTAGGTAAAAGAAAGAATTAAATCATCTCTCCTAAGACCTACAAAACCACTATTAAAACCTGCACCCAAAAACTAGTTAGCAACCTGCAAAATCCAAGTGGGCTAGACAAGCCTAAAATTTTCTAACTCTTCTACAAATTTTTGTCCCTATTTTATATGTCCTAGAACACTGATTAAATGCACTAAAATAGTTCAGAAATGCTCCACATAATATTGTAAATGCATCGCAGAATCCTGTAAATGCACCACAAAATCAATTAAATGCACCACAAAATAAATCATACGCGCCACAAAATCAATTTGATGCGCCACAGAATCAATTATATGTGCCACATAATCAATTAGATGTGCCACATAATCAATTAGATATGCCACATAATCAATTAAATGTGTCACATAATCAATTTGATGTGCTAAAATAGAGGGTAAATGCGCCAAAGCGTGTTTTAAAATCCTGTGTGTGATTCTGTGGAAACGTTGTTAGAAAGTCGTGGGTGCCATCCCCACGGTGGGCACCTGAAATGTATGCTTAAATTGTGGTACATGCATGAGATACACAAATAACACAAACACACCAATGTGACATTGCATTAGAGATTAGAATCAACAAAACAAGTTACTCAATCAAAAACTCAAAAATCGTCTCATTGTCCTCTATCTCCAAGGATCCTTTAGATTCAAGGTGGCTCTCAGCTTGGAAGAGTACTTGATCTTAGGATGACTACTCAAAGAACGAGAGATAGTGTATGATCTAAGATCTGAATGAATGCAACTAAAATCCTAGTGGTGATTTTGATATGGATATGAAACTATGATATTGAGATGGTGCCAAATGATAAGATTAGTGTGAGACTAAACTAGCATGAACATGATATGGATATGATATGAGACTAGCATGATATACTAAGACATGATTATTATAATATTATAATGCTATCAAAATAATCTAATTACTACTTTCAAAGCAAGGCTAAAATGCTAAATGTTATGTGATTATAGTGTAGACGCATAAAACTTAGATCCTTGGATTGAAGAAATGGGCTCTATTTATAGAGGAATTGGTCAAATGGTGGCCAACATTGAATTGGCTTGAGAAGGGTTAGGATTGAAACTTATCAATCCATGTGATATTTTCAACCCAATCTCATGTTGACAAGTGTCATCATGAGGAGGCCAAAGAGGATGTTAAGTAAGCATAAGATGCTTATTAAGCTTTGAGGGTTAACCTTAAGAGGATAAGCCATTGGATAAAGCTATTATCCAAGGATGAAGGCTATTGTCCAAGAGTTAAACTCTTGTGTAAAGTTGGAAGATGGCCAAAGGGACAACCATCATGGGATAGGGTGATGTCTTGTAAGAGGCATTTAATGATCTTTGAAGACTTTGGAGGTTAACTTGTTGGAAGGTAGACAACCTTCAAGGCTTTTGTAAGTTAACTTGTTGAAAAAGGTTAAGTCTTCAACACATTTTGAAGACTTCCCCTAAATTTGGAGAAGTGACTCCCCAAATTTAGGGATGTGACATGATTAGAAGAATTTAGGCTAGTTAAGTGGGATTTAAGGACTTCTAGAAGAATGATTAGGAGGTTAATGAAAAATGTAGGAGAATGCAAGTGGGGGGGAATTTATAAATAAACTTGATTTATTTATATGCAAGCATGATTTTAATTAAACATAAATTTAATTAAAATAGTGAAAAGGGGATCAAATTTATTCAATTAATGGATAAAAAGGGGAATTAATCAAATGTTGTATTTGATTAATGGTTGGTCTATAAGAAAACAGGTATATTAAATAAACCTTAGTTTAATTAATAGGTGGTGTAGTGTCATAAAATTGCGACCCCTACAATTTTAACCACATTTGGGGTCTTCACCTTGGCGGTGACATATCCTTCCTTAAGCGGGACCTATTTCTGCATTTCCAACCCTTCTCTCTTTCTCCTTCATGACCTGTGTCTGCTTTGGACCCTATTTGAGCCCCAAAATAGGGCAGGATAGGGGCGTGGCACCCCTGTCCCCACCCCTTAGGGTGGCCCTATGTTTGGTATGCCCGATCTCCTGTGTATTTCTTGTCTTCAAGGTTTGTTATTCCTCCTTGTCGGCCTTCGATGGTTGAAATTTAATCCTTGAGGCTAGCTCGAGCAGCTACTCTACTGCAGTTGAAGGTTAAAGTCTATATGCTATATAAGATCCATTTTGAGATCGATGTAGGTGTATTGTGAAGATCCAGTCATTGTCTACCCAGCTTGAGATCTGTTGGAGATTCTTTTTTTGAAGATCCAATCGCTTCCCATTTTATTTCAAAATTATGTTGTAATACCCTCATTCATGGACAAATGAAAAAAGGATGATAAGGGATAAAGAGCATAAGGAGAAGATACAAGATTTCAAGGTCATCATCAAGCATTCAAGAATTCAAGTCTTCTTCATTCATTCATTGGAGCAACATTACAACATTCATTTGCAAGCATGTGTGTGTGTTAGGGTTTTGTCATGTTACATTCCATTTCATACAACATTTGTGGTTACATTCAAAAAGCAAAACAATCATCATCAACAAGTTGCAGAACTACAAGGTATACATCTCCATTGTTTACATTCAAGCATTTGCAGTTACTTTCTTTCTACGTTGATTCCTCAACTAGGGTTTGACTGAGGAAAATCCTTATCCACAACCCCCCTTTCTTCTCTTTTATGTGTGTAGGTTACAGGTGTGCAGCTATAATTTCAGGTTTGGGCTTCATTTGCAGAGACAAAAGAAGCCTTTTCATTTCACGGATTTTGTGGCGGACCATGTACATTCCCACCACAGTCTCGATGACTTTTCTCCAAATTTGTAGGGCAGATCCACGCCAATTTCATTAGCTTAGATCCGAAGTTACAACATGATCCTGAATTGATAGTACCTCATTTCACTCATTCTCTCTTTTCCACATAGTCAACAAGTCAACTTTCTTATTTACAAAAGAGGGTAAATCACACTTCAACCACATGCAATCCACTCAAAATTCACATCCTTGTTTCCCTTGGATTTGGATCTAGCGGATTTAACCCCTCTTTTGAATGTAAAGTTTCTCCCCAAGTGAAAATCATCCTAGTGGCTTCATTTCTCTCTCCTAGGTGGCGAGTCACTATGATCAAATTTCAACTTTGCATTTTTGTGAACCCGATGTCTTCCACATTAATTCTGATTTCTCATTCTTATATTTGATTAATTGCGATTTGAATTTCAAATTTTTATTTTCAAGTTTGATCTATTTGCAAATTTTAGAGGTTAATTGGTGCAAGGTAACCTATTCAACAATCCATTCATGGATCAGAGGATGAGGAGTAGGTTATTTGGATCATTTTGAGTGTCCTTTGTTTGGGCATTTTCATGTTTTCAAAAAGGACCCCATCATGTAAACCAATGTCCCAAATTAGGCATCTTGATAAGCCAATTTGGACAATTTGGTAAATAGGGGTAGAATGATGTTTGTTTTGATGTTGTATAGGATTTTAGGGTGTGTAGGTGGTGTTTGGTTGATCCAAATTGAGTGGATCCCAAACTTGGTTTGTTTGACAACTTTTGTCAAAAATGCAACTTTTGCAAGCAAAAGTGCAACTTTTCAAATTTTCGTTGATGTAAGCCTCTCAACGGCTCCAACCTCTTCAAATTCTATTGGAAACCATTGGAGAAGGTATATATACCTTTTGGACATGATTCCCAAGGTTGGTGTGGTTGTGGATGGAATTTTGAAAGCATAAATAATCAGAAAACTGAGTTTTTCCTTGAAATTCTGAACTTGCTCCTGTTGTATGCCATTGTACGGATTGGATCTGACAAATATATTCATAAAGTAGGTAGAGGATTGAGTTAACTCTATTTTGGTAGTGGTTTGAGGTCATAATCTTCTAGGAGCAGTGAGAACCCCTTGTTTTACTGACTTTAACACGGAAAGCAAGGGTTTGGCTAGGGTTTCGCCTAAAAATGGCCATATCTTGCATCCCATTCATCTAGAAAGTCTTTCCTTTGGTGGAATGCAATATTTCTCAGTTTAATTTAATATTTTCATGGGTTTTTGTGGGGAAGGCTTGGTTGTGAAGAGTATGATGAAAATCTAGGTAGGCATCTCCATGTGACTACCGTAGACAAAATTAAGATAGTCATCCTAAAATCTTATAGAGGTGGATTCCAGGTGTGCCACCCTGGAATTAGAGGTTATTCATGGTCCCACACATGCTCATGAAGTTTTTCTTGTAATTGAAATCCTTTAAATTGGTGTTTCTTTGTAAATTAGGCCTAATCGCCCTAATTAGGTCTCTAGGCCTCTAAAGGGCTTAGACCCTTAGGTTTTAGATCTTGCCAATCCCTTTTGGAGATGAGTGTAACTCCATAAAGGGTATCTGGAATGATAAGTGGTTTGTCAGGTTGTGTGCAATATTTTGGAGTTAAGGGTAAAATACCCGCTAAATAGGACTACTAGCCGAGGGGGTAGGTTTCCAAAGGAGGCATAGGGCATTGATGACAAAGTTCAAAATTAATGTTTGGAAAGTGTCCTAGGTGTTAGGAAGTGACCAAATCCAAGGCCTCCAAGAGAAAGAGTCATGGTGAGGCATGTTAGAGAAGTTGAAGCCATTTACTCATCTTGAATAGGTGCTAATCTAGTGGAGTGTGAGTAGTTCAAACCTTAAGGTGTGGAGTCCTTCTTGTAGGATCCTTGTTGTCACTTGAAGGGGTCAAAATAAACCTTTTGGACCTATCCTTAGGTGTGTGAAGGGCTCTACATGAAGTCGTATCAGAGCTTAGGAGTGTACTTTGGACTGGAGAAGAAGACAATATGTCAAAGGAAGAGGGATCCCAAGATCTCCCATCAAGGATGACCAATGTTGAGTTGGTTGTCTTGGTGAAGAAGCAGATGGAAGATAGAAAAGCATTCAGGGCTGAGAATTAGGCCTTGAGAAATGAAATGGACCAGTTGAAGGGAAAAGTGGAGAGGGGAGAGAGAGACTCTGGAGGAATTGAAGAAGGGGATGAAGAGGAGATCCCAAGGCAGGAAGAACTAGAGGTTCTTACAGACCAGAGACCCCTGATGAGTGTCCTCAAGTCCATGGAAAGAAGAAAAAAGGATGTGAAGTTGGATCTACCAGTGTTTGCAGGCAAGATGGAACCTGATACAATGATGGAGTGGATAGACCCCTTAGATAATTTCTTTCAGAGTGAAGACATACCAGAGCACCAAAGGGTGAAAATGGCCCAATCCAAAATAAAAGGGGCTACATTGACTTGGTGGACTTTCATCCAAGATGAGAGGGTGAAAAAGGGGAAGAGAAGAGTTGCTACTTGGAAGAAGATGATGGCTTTGGTGAAGGAAGACTATGTTCCAGTGGACTATAATGTCCAATTGCAAAAGAGGAGATAGAACTTGAAGCAAAAGGAGATGGGTGTGAGTTCCTACACAGAGGAATTCATGAAGTTGTGTGTGAAGAACAAGGTAAAGGAGAGTGAGGATGAAAAAGTGGCAAGATATCTCAATGGACTGAGATTTACCATCCAAGAAGATTTGAATCTCCACACCCCAGAGATAGTCCAAAAATGTTTTTAGTTGGCACTTAAGGTGGAGGAGAAGCTAAAGAGGAGTCAGGAACAAAATAGCAAAGGCAAAGGGAGACAACAAAGAGGGGTAAGAATCCCTTTCACAAGCAAAGGAAATGGTTTTGGATACCAAGGTGAGGCAAGTCAAGAAGACACTAGAGGAGAGAGCAGTTACAACCAAGGAGGAGGCTATAATCAAAGAGGAAACTTTAGGGATAGACGACCATTCTCTAGAGGAAGATCCAAAGGCAGAGGACCTCCTAGATGTTACAACTACAACCAAGAGGGGCACATGGTGAATAGCTGTCTAGAGAAGGCTACAAGCTCCATGGGAGAAAGGAGGAGCAACTTGGTGCAGGAATATGACTGCCAAAGTGTGGGAAGTGCAAACACCTATCATAGTGTTAATGCTCCTGATAGCTATGGCTACCCTGAAAGAGGAGAGGCTTTGATGATGAGGAGAGAAGTGACCACCATGAAGGTACCTAATAAGGAGCCCCCACAAAGAAAGTCTCTTTTCAAAACTACCTGCAGGGTAGGAGGAAAAGTATGAAATGTCTTGATAGACTCCGGGTCTACTAAAATTTTTGTGTCACTTGAAATGGTAGAGAAGCTTAAGTTGAGAAGGTTGACACATCCTTACCACTACAAGGTCTCATGGCTCACCCAAGGTCAGCAAGCAATGGTAGAAGACTAGGCTTGGGTAGAGTTTCAGATTGGATCATACAAGGATAGATTGCTATTTGATATAGCCAAGATGGATGCATGTCATCTCCTATTTGGGAGACCCTGGCAGTTTGCTTTGAAGGCTTATCATGATTGGGTTAGAAACACCTATTCAATCACCAAGGATGGTAAGGTGATAAAAAATTTACCTCTGATGGAGAATGAGATGGAACCAAAGGGGAAAGATGCCAAAGTGTTGTTGGTAGAAGGAAAGCAGTTCATGAAGGACATTGTAGAGAAGGATGTAGTTTTCTATGCCCTCATTCCCAAGTCCAAGGTGACAAAGAAGGAGCAGTTTGCAGAGAGGAAAGAAGAAGGACAACGGCACATAGACCCTGCAATCAAACAGTTACTTGAAAAGTACAAAGGAATCATCTCAGATGGAATGCCAAGATCCCTACCACTGGTGAGAGACATAAGTCATTGCATAGATCTGATCCTTGGATCTACCTTACCAAATAAAGCAACATACAAGCTTACTCCAGACTAGAATGCAGAGATGGAAAGACAAATTGAGGAGTTTCTAGAATCTAGGCTAATTGGAAAAAGTCTAAGCCCATGTGCAATACCTATTGTCCTTGCACCCAAGAAAGAAGGCACTTGGAGGCTATGCACAAAGTCAAGGGCCATCAACAAGATAACTATAAGGTATAGGTTTCCAATCCCTAGGATAGAGGATTTACTTGATTTCTTGGGGAATGCAAAATATTTCACCAAAATGGATCTAAAAAGTAGATACCATCAAATTATAATAAGACCAGGGGATGAATGGAAAACAACTTTTAAAATCAATGAGGGGTTGTATGAGTGGAAATTCATGCCATTTGGGTTGTCCAATGCCCCTAGTACCTTTATGAGGTTAATGAATGAGGTCTTGGTGGAGTTCATAGGCAAGTTTGTAATAGTATACCTAGATGATATCTTGGTCTTTAGACACACAAGGGAAGAGCACCTCAAAAATGTAGATATGGTCCTCAAAAGGTTACATGAAGAGCAGCTAATGATAAATTTGGATAAGTGTTTATTCATGCAGGAGGAGATCATTTACTTGGGTTTTGTAATCTCACAAGGTGAGTTGAAGATGGACCAAGAGAAGGCAAGTGCTATACTGTCTTGGCCAACACATAAGACCATGAATGATGTCCAACTTTTTATAGGAATTTTATAAGGGGATTTAATCATGTTTGTGCACCAATGCTTGACACCATAAAAGGGGGACAAACGAGCAGGTTTAGTTGGACCAAGGAGGCAAATGACTCATTTGAGACTTTGAAAAAGAAAGTTGCAGAACAACCAATCCTTGCCCTACCATACTTCAACAAGATATTTCAGGTGGAATGTGATGCAAGCCACATTGCTATTGGGGCAGTATTCAGTCAGGAGGGAAGGCCAATTGCTTTTTTTAGTGAAAAACTAAATGATGCCAAGAGGAGATACTCATCCTATAATTTGGAGATGTATGATTTGGTTCAGTCATTGAAGAAGTGGAGACACTATTTATTGCCAAAGGATTTCATAGTTTTCACTGATAACCAGGCTCTAAGTTTCATAAACAATCAAGAGAAGTTAAATCACAGGTACATGAAGTGGGTATAGACTCTACAAGACTTCAAATTCAACCTCAAGCACAAAAAGGGGGTCAAGAACAAAGTTGTAGATGCCTTGAGCAGGAGGGTCTTAACCATCAACCAAATTAAGATGGAAAGTGTTGGCATTGACTCCTTGAAGAATATGTGTGATGCTGATGAATATTTTGGAGAGATCTACAAGGTATGTGAGTCTTTTGGTGAGAGGTATCATGTTGAATTTTCTAAAAAAATTATACAAGATGGATTTCTATTCAAGGGTGGACAGTTATACCTTCCTAAGTGTTCTATGAGACTGAATATTATAAGAGAGAAGCATTGTGGAGAAATGGCAGGTCATTTTGGCCTTGACAAGACACTTGAACTTGTAAAAAGATATTACTACTAGCCTAAGTTGCAGGCAGATGTTAGGAAGTTTGTAGAAACATGTGTGATCTGTCAAAAAGCCAAAGGGAAATCCACCAATGCAGGTTTGTACGAACCTTTACCCATTCCTTCTGGGCCATGGGAATACATAAGCATGGATTTTGTGTTGGGTCTGCCTAGGACAAGGAGGGGGTTTGACAGTGTTTTTGTAGTGGTGGACAAATTTATCAAAATGGCTCATTTCTTGCCATGTAAAACCTCTTGTGATGCCTCATATCTTGGAGACTTGTTTTTCAAAGAGATAGTCAAGATACATGGGTTTTCTCTAAATATAGTTTCAGACGGGGATGTGAAGTTTATAGGACATTTTTGGAGGACCCTTTGGAAGAAGCTCAGAACCAACCTAGCTTTCTCATCAGCCTACCATCCCCAAATGGATGGAAAAAATGAAGTTGTCAATAGGTCCTTGGGAAACCTATTAAAATGCTTGAAAAGACAACATGGAGAAAAATGGGACAACATATTCACTGAAAGAGTTCTCATACAATGACACCATAAATAAAAGCACTGGGAAATCTTCTTTTCAAATTGTGTATGGCATCCACCCAAGAGGTGTGTTAGAGTTGAGGGAGTTTCCTAAAGAGAATCCATTAGTGAAGATGGTGAAGCTTTTGCATCAGCCATCAAGGAGGTACATGATCAAGTGAAGTCTCATCTCCAACAATCTACAAAGAAGTACAAGGCTCATGCTGACAAGAAAAAGAGGGATGTGTAGTTTGGTGTTGGGGACTTAGTATGGGTGCATTTGAAGAATGAGAGACTCCCAAAAGGCAAACACATAAAGCTCATGCAGAGGAAGATTGGACCATGTCATATTTTGAAGAAGTGTGGGTAGAATGCTTATGAAATCCAACTTCCTCATGATCTTGGATTGTCACCCATTTTAAATGTGTGTGATCTCACACCTTACAAAGGCAATGTTAATGAAGAGGATGAACCAATGGAGGTTGTAGCAGATGATGATATTCCAAAGCATGATCCACCAAAATTGAGCAAGGTTATTGACACTAGAGTCAAAAAGAGAAGAAGGAACATGAAGTAAATAGATAATTTGGTGCCTTGGCAGGGAAAACCTAACTCTGAAGCGGTTTGGATGATAGAAAACCAAATCTACAATCATGGTGCAAACCACCAAACTCTGATCTCAAGTGGGCCTAAAATCTCTTCTCTCGGGAGTATGGTGTAGGGGCACCTCTTCAACAAGCCATTCATGGATCGGAGGATTATGAGTAGGTTATTAGGATCATTTTGAGTGTCCTTTTTTTGGGTATTTTCATGTTTTCAATAAGGACCCCACCATGTAAACTAATGTCCCAAATTAGGCATCTTAAGAAGCCAATTTGGACAATTTGGTAAATAGGGGTAGAATGATGTTTGTTTTGATGTTGTATAGGATTGTAGGGTGTGTAAGTGGTGTTTGGTTGATCCAAATTGAGTGGATCCCAAACTTGGTTTGTTTGACAACTTTTGTCAAAAATGCAACTTTTGAAAATGCAACTTTTGCAAGCAAAAGTGTAACTTTTCAAATTTCCGTTGATGTAAGCCTCTCAATGGATCAAATATCTTCAAATTAGGTTGGAAACCATTAGAGAAGGTCTATATACCTTTTGGACACAATTCCCAAGGTTGGTGTGGTTGTGGATAGAATTTTGAAAGCATAAATAATCAGAAAACTGAGTTTTTCCCTGAAACTCTCAACTTGTTGTTGTTGTACGCCATTGTACGGATTGGATCTGATAAATATATTCATGGAGTAGGTAGATAATTTAGTTACCTCTATTTTGGCGATGGTTTGAGGTCTTAATCTTCTGGGAGCAGTGAAAACACCTTGTTTTATTGACTGTAACCCGGAAAGCAAGGGTTTAGCTAGGGTTTCGCCTAAAAATGGCCATATCTTGCATCCCATTCATCTAGAAGGTCTTTCCTTTGGTGGAATGAAATATTGGTCAGTTTAATTTAAAATTTTCATGGGTTTTTGCAGGGAAGGCTTGGTTGTGAAGAGTATGATGCAAATCTAGGTAGGCATCTCCATGTGACTACCTTAGACAAAATTAGGACAGTCATCCTAAAATCTTATAACGGTGGATTCCAGGTGTGCAACCCTAGAATTAGAGGTTGTTCATGGTCCCCCACATTCTCATGAAGGTGGTTTTATAATTGAAAGTCTTTAAATTGGTGTTGCTTTGTAAATTAGTCCTAATCGCCCTAATTAGGTCTTTAGGCCTCTAAAGGGTTCAACCCCTTAGGTTGTATATCTTGCCAATCTCTTTTGGGGATAAGTGTAACTCCATAAAGGGTATCTGGAATGGTAAGTTCATTGTCAAGTTGTGTGCAATATTTTGGAGCTAAGGGTAAAATACCCACTAAATAGGGCTACTAGCCTGAGGGGTAGGTTTCCAAAGGAGGTATAGGACATTGATGCCTAAGTCCAAAATCAATATTTGGAACAAGTCCCAAGTGTCAAGAAGTAACCAAATCCAAGGCCTCCAAGAGAAAGATTCATGGTGAGGCATGTTAGAGAAGTTGAAGCCATTTACTCATCTTGAGTAGGTGCTAATCTAGTGGAGTGTGAGTAGTTCAAAACTTAAGGTCTGGAGTCCTTCTTGTAGGATCCTTGTTGTCACTTGAAGGGGTCAAAATAAACCTTTTGGACCTGTCCTTAGGTGTGTGAAGGGCTCTGCATCATTAATTGCATAAAAACCGTAATTGTTCATTTTGAGAAAATTAAGCTTGTGAGGTGTAAAATTTTAATTGCTTATTTCAGATCTGATTTCAATTTTAAAATTGCAATTCAAATTTATTTCTTTATTCAAAAAATTCAAGGGTTAAATCATAAAACTCTAATTTTTAAAATCTTTTCATTTTCGATCTTTTACTGTAGTTTTGACCGATCTAGACATCTCCAAATCGGTTTTTTTTTGGATTCCGCATTAAAATCATAATATCTACCATCCTTGAAATTTTACAAAAAAGTTAGTCGAACCATGTGCATTCCCGCCACGGTCCTCGGCTTTTTTCCTGAAATTTCAGGAGACGGAATTAACTGTTTTTATTTACTCAAATCCAGAAAATCAGCATACTTTATCAATTTTAACACACTCTACGGTCGAACACAAATTCACATCTTAAAATTAATTTTCATCAAAAGGTCCTAATTTTAGTTTGCTTTTCCAACAAATTCAGATTTCAATTGAGAGACTTTTAAAAGTAGTTAATAAATTGGATTTAATTTCTCTTTCACGTGTGATTACATTATTTTTTTTTTATATATTTATCACGTGTTGGATAAGAGTTACTTCCATTTCTTGTTGCTTCTCTTTCTTCATAGCACTTGGCCATATTGTGTTGTTAGGATTTCCAAATTATTAGATCTCCAAACTTTCATGTATCATTTATGTTGCATTATGGTGGTGTTGTTAACAACATTCATTTCCTATGTTAATCATCTTAAAGCTTTTGTAGATCCTAAACCTAAAGATCCTCATCTTTATACCTCTCCTAGGGTATCTTGTGTGTATGATATGAGACCTAATGCTTTAACCAATGATCTCTCTAAAAAAAAGCAAGCATGGGAAAATAAAATGGATCCATCTTCTCCTCATACACACACCCTTGAGCAAGGGGGGCAATATGACAACATCAACATTCTTACATCTTTAGATCCCCCTTATTCTCCTAAGACCTATCTTCAACATCAAAATCTATGTAGGGAGGATGATGTCATGCATTTTATTGATGACCTTTCACCTCACATAGAAGTCACTAAAAATGAGCTTTTAGATGATGAAGATGTGCTTCCCCAATATTCCAAAAAGGATAAGCTTGATAAAGGCAAAGATATTCTCATTCCACATGATACTCCTCCTTCATCTACAAATCCTTTTCTACCTCCTTACACATCAAATTTCAAAGAAATTCATGATCATGTTCCTCCATCTAGTCAATTACAAAATTCTTATAGTCGTGGCTTTAATATAATTACAAAACAAGGTTTTAAAGGAAAAGGAATTGGGAAATTTGAGCATGGAATTCATGTCCCTATAAGTCCTCCTACACAAACTACTACAAGAGGCCTAGGAAGTGGTACCCCTCTTTCTATGGATGAATTCCTTAGGCTTCAAAACTTTAAAGATTACCTTCAAAAACAACAAATAAAGAGAGCCCGCAAGAATGCTTCTTCTTCAAAGAGTCCTTTTGTTCATTTCATCAAACCCATGACCATAATGCTAATGATTGCCCTGATTTTCAAAAATCTATTCAAGATGGCATAGATAGTGGCAAAATTAGAATTGTGGATCATGAAATTCCTTCTTCTAACAAACCTTCTTCTTCATGGGAAGATGATATTTACCATCCTGACATATTAGCTGCAAGAATCTATTGGAGGTTTAAATATGACAAGAACATTTCCTTTCCTCAAAATAAAAACAAAAATCTTAAGCAAGCGAAAGGTATTGAATATTGCATTTTTCACGATTTATATTCACATTCTATTGGAAAATGTTATGCATTTAAGAAATTTGTTCAACTACAATATGATCTTACACATTTGTGTCACAAAATATCTAGTTGTATTTATTGGTAAAAACATTGTGCCTTAGCACTTCTTTTCCCTTCATGTTGTTCTTCATCCTATGGCATAATTAGCCCATTTCATATGGGCTCTTTATCATTAGTGGTGGTATTATTCCACTTTAACACACTTTGGGGCAGCAACATGAAGTCCATTTTTCTTCTTCTTTCTTACACTTATCTCTATCTTTGTGCATTATTCATTATTAGATCTCTTTTCTTGCATAGGGTTATTCTCATGTAAGCATATAATTGTTCTTTGGTTTTCCTCTTTTCTTGGAGAGGGGCATCTTTAATGAGTATTGCACTTCTTCTCTTTCCTTCATTCTCTTGGAAATCTTACCTCTTCTATGGTTTTTATTATTCACAAGTATGATATGCCCCTTAGTAGGGAATGATCTCTTGAGAAGTATGTGTCCCTTCCTTGAAAGGATTTCTTCTACTAGGATGGCATTTCACTTGAAACTAATCACCATCAGAAAATGTGTAATGTTTCTCCTTGTTCTCCTCACTTGTGGGGCAAGGATTTGCACTCCTTTTCCTTGTATCATTATTTCTTCTAGGGGATGCATTTTTCATATGTGATTATCATTTTCTACAATGGTATGCTTTTTATTACTAATCCCCCTTGGGGAATATATGATGCTTATTCTCTCTTCTTTTCGAAGATTATCACTTCTTTAGATGGGTATTTTACATTTACTAATGTCTTTTCTTGCATAAGTTCATTGCACATTTGCTTTTGTTTAATCTCTCTCTAGTAGATTGTGTAAGCTCTTCTCATTGTCCCATTAGCTTGTGGGGAAATGATCCTTCTCTCTCTCTTTCTCTAGGGATCCACTTTGCCTTATTAAGTGGATGGTGTGAGTTCTATTACTTGATGTCATTCCTTGCGCTGAATTGTTGGTTATTGGCTTAAGGATTCTCTCTTATACAAGAAGTGTTAATCCTTGACTATGACATCTTTTACACTTAGTAATGTACATCTATGATAAATCCAACCATCCCTCTGGGGGCTAAACGTGAGTCATCCCTCATCAAGAATCCCTTTCACCTAGAAATAGGAGGAAGGATTACATTCTTGTTCTTTTCTTTTCTTGTTCTAGAAGATGTTATATTTGTCTAAGACAACTCCTATTGGGGGTAGATGTCTTTTAAACAAAGATCTCTTCTCCTCCAAAGATCACCTTTACACTTACAGCAAGATATCTCTTCTCAACTATCTTATCCTTTCTTGAAGAGTATTCACTCTCTTGTTTGGATTTATGACATTGTTGCATGGTAAATATCTTCTTTGTGATGAAGGTAGGTATCCTTGTTCTTCTTTTCTTAAGATATCAACATTAAACTATGTTGACATCTTAAGGAGGGGGCACCCACACTGCTCCTTTGTACTATACTTCTCTCATGCATTGACCAATGGGAAATTCTTGGAACTAGAGGGAAACCTCTTAGAGAAAGATGTCATCACCTTTTGTACAATGGGTCATTCTCAGAACTAGAGCATGGTCTCTTAGAGCGAGATGACACAACTTTTCTTTTGTGCGGGGTGATTATTCTTAGAACCAAAGCACGGTCTCTTAGAGCGAGATATCACACCTTTCTTGACACTTGTACTATACATTCTATATAGGTTGTAGCATACTTGGGCATAGACTCCTATGAGGTGCTTTGAACCTTACTTGCACACATGCGTACGAGGTTGAGTGGAACTAACAGTGTTCTCACTCTCTCTCTTTACATGGATCACCTAGGCAAGCTCTAGGGGAGATATTTTCCATGTCCTTCTCTCCATGGTTCACCTAGTTTTAGGGGCGAGACGTCCATGGTTTCTTTCTTCTTCGCCTTTCTTCTCATGGATCACCAAAGTGTGTATTCATGTCCTCTCTCTACTTCCTCTCATGAACTCATAGTTTTACTATTGATAGTTCATGGATGATGTCAACTTTTCTCTTTTGTGTGATCGCTCGTGTTTATGTGATGGCATTAGTCTTTGTGTCTTGATTAGTTGTCGAGACATCTGAGCTTGAGATCTCTTCAACTATTTAGTTTTCCATCTTGTGTCTTGTGTCTTGTTCTTGTCGTGTGTCTTTTTGCACTTTGTCTTTATTTTGTGTGTCTTATCTTTTTGTGTTGTGTGCTCTTTCATATGTTGGCATGAGTTAAGAACCTAAGATTGGGGGATTTTTTGCTCCTCAATGTTAGTGATGTCTTATACTCCTTGTGGTTTTTGCTCCGCATCTCTCATCTTCATCTCCCTCTTTTCTTCTACTTTACTGGCAATAGTGGCATAAGCCATACTCTCGCTAAAGTGGGGGCTAAATGTAGTGTCATAAAAATTGCGACCCCTGCAATTTTAACCATATTTGGGGTCCTCACCTTGGCGACAACATCTCCTTCCTTAACCGAGACCTATTTCTGCATTTCCAACCCTTCTCTCTTTCTCCTTCATGACCTATGTCAGCTTTAGACCCTATCCAAGCCCCAAAATAGGGAAAGACAAGGGTGTGGCACCCCTATCCCCACCCCTTAGGGTGGCCCTATGTTTGGTCTGCCCAATATTTTATGAATTTCTTGTCTTTGGGGTTTGTTATTCCTCCTTGTCGACCTTCAGTAGTTGAAAGTTAATCCTTGAGGCATATATAAATCGGAATTTAATACCCTCATTCATGGACGGATGAAAAATGGATGGTAAGAGATAAAGAGTACAAGGAGAAGATACAAGATTTCAAGGTCATCATCAAGCATTCAAGCATTCAAGTCTTCTTCATTCATCCATTGGAGAAACATTACAACATTCATTTGCAAGCATGTGTGTGTGTTAGGGTTTTTTCATGTTACATGTCATTTCATACAACATTTGTGGTTGCATTCAAGAAGCAAAGCAATCATCATCAACAAGTTGCAAAACTACAAGGTATACATCTCCATTATTTACATTCAAGCATTTGCAATTACTTTCTTTCTAGGTTGATTCCTCAACTGGGGTTTGGCTGACGCAAACCCCTATCCACAACCCCCCTTTCTTCTCTTTTCTATGTGTAGGTTGTAGGTGCACAACTATAATTTCAGGTTTGGGCTTCATTTGTAGAGATGGAATAACCCTTTTTGTTTCGTAGATTTTGTTGCGGACCATGTACATTCCCGCCATGGTCCCAATGAATTTTCTCCAAATTTGCAGGGCAGATCCGTATCAGTTTAATTAGCTTAGATCCAAAGTTACAACCCAATCCCGAACTGGTAGCACCTTATTTCACTCATTCTCTCTCTCTCTTTTCCACATAGTCAACAAGCCAACTTTCTTATTTACAAAAGAGGTTAAATCACACTTCAACCACTTGCAATCCACTTAGAATTCACATCCTTGTTTCCCTCAGATTTGGATGTAGCGGATTCAACCCCTTTTGAATGTAAAGTTTCTTCCCAAGTGAAAATCATCCTAGTGGCTTCCTTTCTCTCTCCTATGTGGGGAGTCACTAGGATCCAATTTTCCACTTTACAGGTGGATAAATGATAATTAAATAAATAAAATTCATTTAATTAAGTGTACAAGTTTTAGCCATCTACAACGCTAACATAATGCTTGTTCCAAAATTTGTTGATTGCAAACCCTTCTTAGATTTTAGTTTGATGTCACTTTTCAATACAATTTATAAACTCATTGCAAAATTCATGGAAAATAGGATGAGACCAATGTTATCCAAGATAATATCACCATAATAGAGTGGTTTCATTTCAAGAAAGAACATAGTAGATGGCATCATCATTTCTCATGAGGTTATCAATTCGATCAATAAATTGAACGTTAGTGGAATGCTGCTCACATTGGATGTTAGTAAGACCTATGATACAGTCAAACAAAGATTACTCTTAAAGACAATGGATAAATTTGATTTCGATAAGGAGTGGCCTGATTGGATTTTTAGTTGCATATGTACACCAAGATATGCAATTATGATAAATGATATCTTGTGTGGTTTTTTTCAAGGCATTAAGGTTCTATGGTAGGGTGGCCCTTTATCTCCCTTTCTCTTTGTCATCATGTTTAAGGGTCTTAATTGAGAAATCAATGGTTGAGCGTTGAATGGGAGATGGAAAGGAATTAAGCGAGTTGCTAAACTTCCAACATTCATGCACTAAATATTTGCAGATGACACCTTACTATTTGGAGCTGCAATAATTTATGAAGAGCAAATCATCAATGATACTCTAGTGGAGTATTTCATTGAATCGGGATAGCTAATAAATATAAAAAAAATCAAATATCTTTTTCTTCAACATTTCAAAGAATTTGCAAAGAAGACTCGTAGCGATTTTGGGCTTCAAAGTTGATAGCCTTCCTTCAAATTATTTGGGCGTCCTTTCTCTTCTCAGGTGAAGCAAAGAGTGATCTTTGGAATGAAACAATAAAAAATTGCTCCAAAAAAATGGATTGTTGGAAGGATCAGTGGCTCACATTAGTTGGTATATTAACAATGCTCAAATCAATTAGATCTGCAATTCCAATCCACACTCTTTCTTATCTATAACTCTCACCAAGGGTGATGTGTAAGCTAGATACACAACAAAGAAGGTTCCTTTGGGAAGGTGAAACAAATTCCTTTAATAGCATAGGGCAAAGTCAAGAATGAAAAATCAAATGGTGTAGCCAATGTTCGAGATCTGCAACTACAGAGCCTTGCATTGGGCACCAAACTTGTATGGAGGATTTTCAAATTCCTAGACACCTTGTGGAGAAAATTGCTAAGACTTAAATATCTAGACAACCAAGACCCCAACCATATATCAATATTAGCGAATACCTCAAGAGGCTTGGTCATATGGAACTTTATAATAAAGTACACAAGAATCATCAAAAATCACTTAACTTGGCGAGTCAAGAATGGTGAAAGAGTCTCATTTTGGCATGATTCTTGGAATGGTTATGTTTTATTGAACGCCACCCCAAAATTGGCTAGTCATTCTTCCCACAACTACGGCTCTGGGTGAACACTTGTGAAAATACATTAGAGTTTATAATGAGAATGGTGTTCCCAAATACAAATGGAACAATTTTGAAATGCTTGATGGGGTATGTAAGGAAAGGATTTTAGAGGAGTTGTATAAGAGGAGACTAATGCTTTGTCTAGGCACAGATCAATTAGTGTGGCTTGCTGCCAAGTCTAGGAATTACTTAGTGAGCATGGGGTACATAGTTGATCGAGCATATAGGGAGAATGGAGAATGGACCAAGGACTTATGTTGGGGATTGAATGTGTTTCCCAAGGTTGGAGCTTTCACATGGACTGTATTGCAAAAATAAATGTATTTTAACATGTGACAAACTTGAGAATATTAAAATTTTAGGTCCGAGTTAATGTGCTTTATGTAAAGAATAAGAGGAGATAGTGGACCACCTCCTACTACAATGCAAAGTGGCATAACAATGCTAGGGATATTTCTATAGAAAACTTGGAAGGGATCCAAGCCATTACAAAATAAGATTTTGGAAGTCTTCTCTACTTGGCCTCGACCCTTTAAGGGTGCAATGTGGGTTGGTTTGTGGACAGAGGTTTCAACCCAAATTGTATGGTACCTTTGGAAGGAGTGAAATGAAATATTTTTTTAGAGATAAGGAGTTTTTGATCAACTCCCTCATTAAAAATAAATGAGGTGGGTATATCTCAGCATTTGAACACCAAGGTGAGGAACAACAAACACAATTTCTTCTTGAAATGGGATGACAGGATGGTGGACAGATGGCCACACCTCATTATGCCAAAGGGAGAAATAATAAAAGGAAAAATCAAAATGAGATACATTAGAAGCTACCCCTAATAGGAAAGCTCAAAATTAATTTTGATGGTGAATCATGTGGCAACCCTGGGCAGTCTAGAGTAGGTTTTATTATCCAAAACAGATAAGGAGAATTGGTATGTGCTGACTCAGTGAAATTTCTAGATGAATCCAATAGTGATGTTGATTTGACAACTCTTTATAAAGGACTCAAATTATGCATAGAGAAATAAGTGAAAAGAAAAGAGATTGAGGGAGATTCATTGATTATTGTGAATGTGATCGCTAGAAAAACCGCACCAAGTTAGAAATCAATGTCATAGATAGAAATACTTTGTCCATTGATAAACTTGTTGGAGGAATACTCAATCTCACATGTTTATCGTGAGGATAATCATGTAGCCAATCATCTCTCTAATTGTGCCATTGATCAGGAGTAGGAATTATAATATCAAGTGACAAGAGAGATTGGTTGGATCTTGAACCCATATTGACGAAAGAAGGTTTAGAGTAATAACAATTATTGGTTGGCTTGTTTATTTCTCACATTTTTTGATTGGTGAGAATCATTGTAGGTGATCGAATTGATCTAATTTCTTTCTTATTAATAGAATGTGAATTTCCCCCTCTGACAGTATTTTCCTTTAGAAAAAAGAATATATATATATATATAGATTATAATATATCATATATTATAGACTAACCAATTAGTTGTCATAATATATAGTAGAATAACAAATTAATTATAATAAATAAACTAACAAACAATTAAAAAACACACAAAAGTAACAAATTTGTATTGCTAATGGATATTTGTTACTAAAATATATCCATTAAGTAGAAATATCCATTAGCAATGGATATCCATTTTTTCTGACAAAATCTACAGCCTTGGGATCTCCATCGAGATTGCTTTGGGATGGCATAGATGTGCCAAATCTAGAAGGTCAACAACAAAAAACATGTTTAGAAGTTTTATTTGGTTGTCTAGACTTCAACCATGTGGCTAACAGCTTTTTTATATCCGAATTTGATGAAATGAAAAGGGTTTATTAGGATAATTGTCATCTTTCCACCAATATAAATTATGCCTTATTTTGAATTTAATAAATAACTATTATTGATTTTCTAGATGCATTATGACTAAAGTCTTGATTGATAGGTTGATTGAAAACATTTATAACTTTCAAATGGTTTCACATTTTTTGAATCCGAAAGATGCACTAGATTATATACTTCGCATACTATAGGATAAAAACAATAGTTTGAATTTCATAAATTTTTGACCAAGTTATGGTGGTCAAACATACGAGTTTTTATATTTTTAAAAAGTTCTAGTTAAAAATTCATAACTAATTATTTACTTCGAAAAATAAAAATAAAAATATGTGACACATCTAGGCAGCTGTCCTCTACTTATATTTAATTTAATTTTTTTTAAAGTATGTTTTTTTTATACTTAGGTTGGCTATACATACACTTGCTTTTTTATCTTTTTCATTAAAATTTAGTACCACTACATTGAAATTTTAAATTTTCACCAAATATATTTACTTTTTTTTTCTTTTTTTTTTCAAAAAATAACTAGTAGCTTATAAACTACATTCAATTTGCTGCAAATTTTGTTCTTACATATTTTTGAAATTATGTTGATAATCTATTCAATTTTTTATGTCAAGTTTCTTAACTCTATTTATTTTTTTAATTTCCATTGCCACTTAAGGACCTCATTTGGCCCCTCATTATCCTACACATACCTGTATGTGGTAAGCCAAGTGATTGAGCACTTTTTCCTCCTTTGATCATTGCTTCTTTTGTTTCTTACCAATTGCTTTGTTCCGAGATTGGCCCCTTTTGACTCTCAGGGTGTAAATTTGCATCTATACACCTTTTTAGTGGATATGCGTAAGTAATATATCTTAACTAATGTGATGTTCACAAACTTATTCATAAGAAAATATCTAGGAAATTGTTAATGAATGTCAAACATTTCCTAGAAGAAGAGAACAAGGCATTTGCCTTCCACATAAGTCATGAGGATCTAGAAAAAATAAGTGAATCTCTAAAGAGAAAAAGTCATCCTCTAATATGATAATATACGTTTGCATACTTTTTATTTATTTATTAATTCCCAAAAAAGAAAAGAAAAAAGAATCCATTGAACTAAAAGTGATACAATGTAGAGAGGACATGGGTAGTTTAGATGCACATCCTAAAAACGTACAAAATAAAAAGTGAACAAAGAAAAGCATGATCCAAATACAATTCTTAAAGTTATTAGATAACATTCTTGGAATTTAAGTATACAAAAAGTGTGTTATGGGTGTGAGGCCAAGGCTTGGATTACTATCTTAAGATGCCTCACAAATCTACAATATGAACTTATATATCTGGCAAGGGGGCTCTTCCTACTAGAACAAAAGTGCTAGACATAAAAATAAATCAATCTAATATGAGCCCCTCTAGTATATGTGCCTCAAGAATTTCATTGATGAAGGTCAAATATTTGCCACAAGAAGAGAGTAAAGCATCTCTAGTTTTCGTGCACATTAAGAGCTTGGAAAAAACTAAATAAATATCTAGAGAGATAAAATTATATCTTATATTGTGTATCTCTTTCTTGTCATTTGTGTGTGCAAAAACACAAATATCTCCATGAACAAGTAGGGGAATAGCATGTTAATTTTTGTAGGTAGAACAATAGCCAAAATCCCTATAAGCAACACTATAACATTTCATATGATAGATCAAGCACAATTTGTTTAACAAAATCTTGCTTGCAATTTTTTAGATTTTTCATTAGAAAAGTTTGTATATATCATAAATTTGAAAGAGAACCTAAATGAAGATACCTTCCACAAATTCTATCCAAGGTATTGTTAGGATAACTGGTGGACAACTGAGATGGGAGGGGGGGGAGTGAATCAGTTGTCAACGGATTATATTAATCAAACCACTTTATAACCTTTAACCGGAGAACATAAACATTGAATACCAGAATAGTAGAAACAGAGACTGGTAAGCAATAAAACTTAAGAATGAAACAGATAATTAACACAATGCAACCATACCACATAACACCATGATTTGTACGTGGAAAACTCGGTAAAGGGAAAAACCGTGATGGGAAGCCTACCCACAGTCAGATGATACTTTTGCAGAAAGTATGTGATACAATAAAGGGCCTGCACATGCAGGAAGGCACACTACCTAGAGCGTACTGCTCATTACAAAGGAGTCTCACTGACTACATAGAGGTTATAACCACCTCAATATAATTGGACAACAATCTAGAAGAATGAATTGCCAGTGATAGCATATACCATGTTTGATTACAGTCTCGGTTAAGCTCAATATCAAAGGCCTTTGACCTCTTACATAAACCCAATTCGATCACCTATGATCGACCAAATCTCCTTCGCATATGATATTTCATTCCACGACCATGACCATTACCACCACGATCTACAATGAGATCTTACATCAATTTATACAAACCCTAAGGCCTAAACCAATTAGGTCAGCCACCTAAAAGATATTAAAATAAGATCATTACATACATCCATATTACAATGATATGCCATGTCGGCTTTAGACCAAAACAACATTAACCAATCCATAAATCATCCCAGTAACGTGTAGAGAACACGTAACATGATACCGGTCCATAACCTAGATAGGTACCTGACCTAATTGGATTCTCCATGCCAAAGCGATGTCTCGAACCAGTCGAGGAACAATCAAGGATCACCTTTTGCATCCTCAATTCCATCTAGAATCCACACCAACACCACTTATGCATCATGTCAAAGATTATCAGTAAAATCTCTTTCGATAAAACCTTAAAACCTTACCAGTAATAGTAGTTCTTCTACCGGTAACCAAAACCTGTTTGCTGGTAACCAATCATAACAACTAGTGTTGACATCAATGACAAAACATCAATGCAACACCCAATCAATTCCTCCATATTGCCAACAGGTATACTTTAGTTCCACCGGATATTTAATGTAGAACATAAAAGATCTACTAGAAAGTGAGGTTGATTTGGTTGATAAACAACTTCATGATTTGAGAGAAATACTTACTAGTAAAAGAAACTATGGAAGAGTAATCAATAAATTTATCTCTTAAACATATCTCAAATAAATTTTAAAAAATGAAATATGCCAATTTATTCTCAAGAAAAATACATTATAAAACTATCAAAAATAATATTAGAATAATATAGAAAAATCTTTCATCCCCCTCATGTGCACCATAAAATAATGCTAGGTCTAAATCAAAAAATGTGTTGTTAAGACCCATAATGGATATAAGGCCTAATATTTCTTACATTGTTGAATGTCCATCTGTTGTGCATGTTTTGGAGACAATAAAACCCAACATACATTGTATTGCTATATAGGTCTTATAAATTTTATATTTATATATACCAAAACATTCTAAATGGCCTATAAAATTTAATTCTAGCCAGGGTGTTTAGAACAATAGTGAACTTGAGTCTTTACCTATTGGCAAGCCTTGTGAAATCAATACTTGTCATGTTAATCAAAATAAACTTTCTCTAGAACCCATCAAGTTCAATATTTTTTTTGGTAGGATGAATGGAATTTTAGCCTAGTTTAATCGCCAAGTGAGGCCACAAACTAGGAGACCTCATCCCCGAATCCAATAGTCCAGACCTGCAAGCACAAAATCCCAACAAGGACCCCGACCTCGTAGGAGTGAAAGACTTGCATGGGTCCGATACAGAAACACCAAGCATGAAAGACACACATAATCTCAACATGAAGTCTCCGAGTAGCACACAACAATGAGGATCTAGATCCACAAGCAACACATGCCTAACGTGGTTCTGACACAAGGTTTGCGAGCAAACCAACCCCTAGCACAATTAGGCCTTAATCTCCTTTTGAGAACATCATCCTCAACATCTCCTCACACGTCCTCCACCTCCTACATGTTCTCCAAACTCCACCTTCACAACCGCCACCATGTCCTCCAATATTTTCATGTTCACCAACCTCCTGCATGCCCACCAAGGTGGGCCCAAACTGACATTAACACAATTTGGTCCAAGTAGGAATTTGAACCTTGGTTGCACCATTAACAGTGCAACCACAACACCACTACACCACAAGGTGATCCTCATCAAGTTCAATATTATCATTATGAACATCAAAGAAATACCTCCCATGATTATTTTAATCTACATCCTTGTCTATCATGCGGTCAACAAATAAATGTTATGTTAGGGGTTCGTCTATAAAATAAGTGAGTGTATTTTAGATGGATAGATCATTCTTATTAGAAAACTAAGACTTGCCTCTATAAAATTCCTATAGGAGAGTGCAATATACCATTTTAGATGATGGATTTGAGCATATACTCCAAATGGGAAGGATGTTGTCAAACTGATTGATAATAAACTCAACATTACAAATATTACCGAGGAATGGTACAAAATTGTGTTGAAATTGCCTACTCTTAATGTGGATGTTTTTGTTAATTCAATTGAAAATGAGATAAGTATTGAAGATACTAATACTAATACTTGTACTATTGAGCCATTTATTAATAAGAAATTTGTCCAAGTTGTACTCTCAATTACCACATATGATAATTATACTCTTAGTCTCTTCAAATGGTATTGATCAAAGCAATATTTTTTTGTACTCATGATGTCCTATTAGGATATTGTGAATGAGAACATCAAGATTATAATATATTCATCTCAATATGATCAAAACAAAAGAGGACATCATTGAGCTGTGAATCTCTATACAGGTTCATTTTCTCTTTCTAGGGGGCCTTTGTAGTAACTCTTCACTCTCACCTTAGAGGGAGGAACATCAAAATTCATAATATTTGAGTCCTTTGAGCATGGTACTAGGAGAAACATTAAGATTTCAAGTTCTTCAAGCATGATACTTTTGAAATTATTTATTATTGATTTTTCCTTACATCATATATAAATTGTAGCATATTATTGTAGCATCTTAGCAAGTAATATTTAGCTCAACACTTGAACACCTATAGTTACATAATTTATTTTGGTATTTGGTGATTATGCATGTAGTGAGATCATTATATAGGTTTTCTTTCCATGTGGCTAGTTTCTTATGATATTATGAATTGACAAGTGGTTCACATTTTTATCTTAGGATAAATTGAAGTCATTTAGTACTCATGGGGTAAATCAACCATGATTATCTTATTTTTAGGACTCACAATGTATTTGGCACATGTTTGGACTGCTCATGGATACCATCATTTTGATTTCTCCTATTTTTACTCATAGAAGTGACAAAGATGAAATTTGAATTATGTTTTTTTGTAAATTTTATCATTCAATAGAAAATAATGGTAAAATAATTCACACCAAATAGGTGTGATATTATCTCAAAATATGATATAGAGTCATAGAATGTTGAGTTGAATTAAGAAAACAAAATAATATCCAAATACCAAGTCCATATCTTAGTTCTTGGAAATATGTAGAAGGGAACATACTATCACTCATGTGAAACCTTTTTTCAAAACACTCTAGAGCTTCATATCAAGCAAATGAAGCACCATAAAAAAGTAGCCCAATAAACAACATGAATTAGGGTTCTAGCACAAAAAAGTAAAGGGAATGTAAGAATAATGTACATAATTCTAAAAGTAGTAGGATAATATTATATACTTAATATTTCTTAGCTATATTAAAAGTTGAAAAAACCATATATAGAAGATGATCTAAATAGTTATTTTCATATTATTAAATATGTATAAATTTTGATTGGATGGAATGATATTTTATTGGTATTTTTTTTGTTTGTCCAGTTCCTATTCGTTTTTAATCTTCCCTTGAATTACATTCTTGGTCCTAACAAACATATCATATCTTTTCTTGTGAATTTTTTTTATATAATTACAAAAACTAGTCCCATGAAACCCCTCTACACTAATGATGTAATTCATAGACTCAAGATCACATCAACGCACTATTGATAACTATATTTGACATATTAATGAGTTTCTCTCTAGAAGTTGCATAGATCTCAATTATTAATGTCATGTCAATGTTTATTTCTATCAAAATGAGTTAGGAGTCTATGACTGAATGCGAGTATTGAGATGTGAGAAACAATATTCAAAATAGACTCTAAGTATGCAAATAGTAGAAATTAAGGTAATTAGCTTAGACATAAGTACAAATATCTAATGTAAGGGAGAGTTATTGAGCTTACAAAAAAGTGACATGCATCTCCAAGAAAGCACTAAGACACCTAAGCAACCTTATAAAATCTCTAACCACATAAGCAAGATGATCTAGGAGAATATCCTAGAATAGAATATTCTATACTAACGCCCCCCTTAAGCATAGTTTGATGGATAGAAGAAGATTTGGGTCCTAGAAACAATGCTTGATTAGGTACCTAATTGAAAAGAGAACTCTCATAAGTGGGAAAACAAATAAAACCTAGTGGGAAAAACTACCCCCAAAAGAGAGAAAAGAGGAAAGCAAAAGAACTCCACAAGATGGTGAAAGATTATAGAAGGTGCATATGTATCAATATCGATGTCAAAATGTGACCAAAATTATCCATAGTATTTAGTACTTTAAAGATACAAGAACATGGCCTCGGATTGAGATGTGACCCAATGTTGGATCTTTGACCATAGATACTCAATCTAAAACTTGAACTGATGTTGAATCAGATGTGTCATATTGACTATCATAATTAAGGGAAGAGAAAATTAAACATTCTAGATATGAATCATGCACCTTCAAGATGAAGATTGGATATTAGATCATAGTGGCTGCCATACGACTAATCTCTAATCCAATGTGTTATGCTTTCTAGACAAATTAAACTAGATGCTAATGCCTCTTATAATGAAACTTTATTGAAATTTGTGTATTACAAAACAAAAAAAATCCCTTTTAAAAGAACCAATTTGGGTAAAAATGAAAGAGTGCATAAAACTAGGGGACACGTAATACAAAGCATGGAAGAGTTTAATGTTAATGTCTTCCTCCATGATTCAATAGATTCAATGCTACTTTTTGTTTGAATATCTAATTGCCTAAGAAGGAACTCGTATAGCCTACACAGAAGATAGATCGACCTAACACATGATGATGTCCTTTTTACACAGACCGACCTTTTGACTATGCAAGAAACTCTAATGCCTCACACAATAGCAATTTTAATGCTACAGGAGTGAATCGACGTGCACAAAAAAAATCCTAGCGGCCTGCACAACAAGCTTACATTTTGTAAAAACAAAGAAATCTAACTCAAACCAGATAGAAATCACCTCCCACAAAGATTGCCTCTCTTACAAAGCTCAAAAAATGCCCCTGGCAATTTTATTCCGAATGTGCTTTTCAAATTGTGTTCGCTAATTTGGTTTGGTTGTGTTTGTTCCACCTTGTTTGGGTTGTTCAAATAGCCTTATAATTATTATATATTTTGTTTGCTATTATGGCCTATCTATAGGCGTAGGGCCCCTTAACAGAATCTCAAGTTTTCTCTTCTTTTTCTTTTTTTCTTTTTTCTATTAATGCTATTATGATGCTTCCATCAGTACTTGAAGACAATTATGTTCATAATCTTAGTATTCCTTGATAACTCTTCAATGATTTTGATAGTAAAGGGTATAAAATTATTTAGAATAGAAAGAGACATACAATAAAAGAAGGCAGAGCGCCCAGCCAAGAGGACTACAAAGAGTTGTCCAGATCAATAGGTCGATCTAGTATATGAGACAACTCAGGAGATAATTGAGCCCTATTCTCAATAGACCAATTCTGCATAAATTCAGAGGCCCATTTGGCAAGACAATCAACCATCCCATTCCATTCTCTGGGAATATGAAGGAAAGTGATTGACTCTAAAGAATCAGAAAACAAAAGAATCTATTGAATAACCAACTACAACTACCAACTAACACCATCAAAGTGTTGCCAATTCAACAAAGACACCACTACCTGGGAGTTGGATTCAACAACAACTTGATGCCAGGGAAGAGAACAATTGTGTTCCAACGCAACCTAAATAGTAAGGGCCTCCATATATTTATTTGTATGGACACCTTTGTAGATAGAAAAAAGAAACTAGAATTGCCCAAAACTATCACATCCCACTCCACCAATACCAACATGCTCAAGATTGCCCCTAGAAGACCCATCCATATTAATTTTCAAAACACCAAGAGGAGGAGGGTTCCAATGACCCATTCTAGAAATCCTTCATAAAGGATGGCAACATCTTTTCCTCATAAGTTGTCGACTCACCTGCATACCAGGACCTGGAGCATCCCCCTGAAGAGAAAAATTAAATCGGTTACATAAATCAATCTCTCCAAGAGCCACATCCCTAGCAAGGTCACACTTAGTCAAAACAATCTCCCAAAGAGAATGCAGAATTTTTGACCACACATGTTGAACATCAAACCTGACATCCTATAAAATCCAACGAGTCCGTTCTAACCAAATGTGACAAATGATAAAAGTGGGTCCTAAAGACTAAGTTACTTGAAGAAAAGGAGTGTGTACAAGAGCCTGGCTTCAATGGTCCCAAAACTCAACAAGAGAAGAAACATGCCAACAAGTATAGTTCCAACAATCCCACTAGGAGTGTGTAATGCCCCGCCAAGAACCCCGAAGGAAAACCCACAACAAGGGTGAAACATTTTTTTTATTTAAAGTATAAACATCATAAGTGCATTTACACAACATGCACACACAAGAGAAAGACTTACACCAAAATTCCTTAAGGGTTACCAACGAAGAATTAACTTCAAGAATAAATTCCACAAAACCATAAATCTACATATGCATCATTAACTCAATGATCACAAGAAGCCATACGCAAATAAAGATTCATCACAGATAGATTGAATGGATACAATATAATTTCCACTTCAATAAGCATTTACAACATCATCAAGGAAACTGATAAAAACATTCCAACAAGATTATATTGCTCTTCCAATACATAGCTTCTCAATATACATATGAAGACACATCTCATCCAATTACAAGGTTACATAAGATCAATGATATAATGACCACAAGGGTCTCCAAATAAAAATAATCTTCAAACAAGAGATGAAGCATGAGTCATGAACCACAGGAACACCTGTGAAGCCAATCCTCGCATGAAGGTACAATTCCGAACATCCGATGGGAAGTGGCACTACCACCCGACCATGTAATTCCCAAATGGAATCACCCCACCGTGCTAGGAAATAGTTAAGGACCCTCAAACAAGCATAAGAATGACATGGTCGATAAAACAATACGACTCCATGACAACACATAATGACTCCACAAAGATCCGGGTGACTCAACATCACAAACACACAAGTGAACCAAATGAGAGAGTTTCATCACATAGCTTAAGATGGATACCATAGTACAACCTCCATAGGTCCCGACTCACTGTCCTAGTAACCTCTCCCGAACCTCCGATTCCAACTACGTCTCATGTGGACCCTACCAGCCTTTCGTGAAGACAAGGTGATTGGTTATTCTAGGCCTTCTCACAACCTGATGAGTCTCATACAAACACTCACCCAAGTGTGAGGTACAATTATCTTTATTAATGTTATGATACTACCCACCTAATCAATTCATTAGATTACCAGTTATTATCTGACTTTCATTGGGTCGTAATGCCTACCACTTTGGGCGCAACCCCCAAGCGAAAGACACTCTCTCAAAGGTCACTAAACAAACATGGTCACTCCCTGAGGACCCTATGGCAAAGCAGACAGCCATAACACCACTATCAGAAACAAGTGGTCAAACAAGGACATACTGACTCTTGGCTAACCATAAGGCAAGGACACTACATGGTTAAGACAACGAAGCCAACATATATCTCTTGGTCAAGGAACCAAATATGCCTCCATAGGACGACTGAACCACAGACCAAAGCAACACATAATACACTTGCAACATCATTGATTGAAATATGAAATAGAACACTCTTTATAGCGGTCACATTATTCATTTTCCCAAATCAATATTCCATCAGGAATGAAATCCACATTGAACATTCAACCAAATAAAAATATGGATTCCAAATAGGCATTTAATTCAATTCCAGAATATAACCAAATCTACCAATTTGAATCACTAATCCATGCCTTGATTTCCATTGATAAATTTATTAACCACATAATAAAAATCACATGAAAAATCACCATTTATGCTTAACATAAAAACAACCACTTCCACATGTTCACTTAACAAAAGTAAATTAATTTATAACATACCAGTAAGGCACAGGGTCAAGCGGTGGCAAAGCCAACCCGCAGTAGTGTTGTTGCTGAGGCAATAGACACTACCTGTCAGTAGTGCTGCTACCACTGGTAACAACCCTACCGATCGATAACGTTGCTACCACTGGTAACAGCCACTACCGATCGGTAGCACTGCTACCAACCGGTAGCGGTACTGTCGACTGGTAGTGCCGCTACCAACCAGTAGCAGTCCTACCAATCGATAGTGCTACTACCAACTGGTGGCAATCCTACCGACCGGTAGCACTACTACTACGTAGCAATGCTGTCGACCAGTAGTTCTGCTACCAGCAGGTAGCAGACACTACCGACTCACGTGATGAGGCAAGCCCATCACGGGAGCGGTAAAGTCTACGAACAAACCAAAAACGCATGCCTCCAAGGCATTCTAAAACCAAAAGATCACCAAATCAATAACCACAAATAACATTCCATTTCCATAATTATTTCACGGGCACCCACATATAGTGCCAATTTCCAAAATTTCAAGGAAAAGTTTACCAGCACGGTAGATGGTGAAATAAACACACTGGGAAGAATAACTAGCCAATTCTTGACCGTATAGAAACAAGGATGCACACAGCAAACCCAATCTAAAATTCTTTCTTTCAAAAGAAGAGGTAAATCATGAAGTTGATTTTCAAGATCAAACACACAGCAAATAGAGAAATGAACCATTTCCTTCCTAAATGCAAATATATGATATAGATTTCACAAAACCAACAATAATAAACACTATTTCTTCCATTCCAACCATTCCACAAGCATCTATAGGAAGATTGTATAAATTCCCATACACAGGAAGCAAACTGAAAATTTCAAAAACAAATTCAAAACAAGAAGGGAACCTCCAACCTTGAAGCAAATAGCAAGCAAAGAGATGAAGAAATTCATGTCCTGCAACCAGGTCGAATTTCCAGCTTCTCTAGGAAGTTTTCCAAAATTATTTTCTTCTCTCCAAATTCCTCTTCTTCTCCTGCCGTCAATCCCAGAATGGATGCCCAAAAATCTCTTTTAACCTAAGCTTCTAGGTTAAAGTTATTTCATCCAATCAGATTTAAAAAATTTTAAAACTAAAAGGCAATCAGATCTATTTTTTTTCCCAAAATAATAATTCTTTCCAAATGATAAAATTAAAAAGGCCAAATGGAAAAATAAAAAGGGAAACTTTTATTTATTTCTTTTTCCATAAATACTTTCTTCAACATAAGCATTTAACCTTTTTAAATGGCTAGGCAATTTATTTATTTCACAAAAATATCCATGCAACTTTACACAATACATTAAGCCATTTAACCATTTAATCTAGCAATCATTAATTTAAATAAATCAATAATCACAGAGCATAATAATCAACTAATTATGCCAATATGAGATAGTATCATCCATTTAAATTAAATAACTGTTTAAATAAACGAAAACACGCAAAACCAAGGCAGATCAAATGACAACTCTTAAATGACCAGACCAAGGCACTATGACACACATAACAGCCAGACGGGGAAACACAACCGACTGACAACACTCACACAAGTGTACTGCGGGTCAAGCTAGGGTACAACAACTATTTCCTCCACTCCCATCGGATATATAAGGCATGCCCAGACCTACGAAACTAGGTGGAGTCAATACCCCATACCTACCTGGTACTAGTACCTGCAATGTCTTGCACCAAAGAACCACACGTGCATATAGACCAATATATATACTAACACGGTACGCACACCGATGAAGGAGAATCGTGGCATTCCCTATCTCACCGAAGTGAGTGAAGGAAGATCATCCCCTCGCATCCCAATACACTTGCAAACACAAAACATATAAATAAAGAATCACAATATAAGGGAAAAGTGTCAATCCAAGATAAAGATCCATAAAATAACATTATCCATAAGCACTGAGATACTGCACAAAATCATACACCATAAATCTAGATAAAGCATAAAATAACATCGCTTAATATCTGAATCAAAATACAATAATGTTCCACAGAACAGTCACTGAAGTAACTCAAAACATACAAAAGAGGTTGATCGAGGAGGGGTATTACAGAGTGTCAAATCCACTTAGCAAAGGAGCATTGGAACAAAATATGGGAAGGAGTCTCCTCACTATTACCGCACAAAACACACTTAGAAGGCCCACAGAAACCTCGCTTATACAAGTTATCCTAAGTGAGACAATGTATCTGAACCAACAACCATAGAAAAAGTTACATTTTGGCCAAGAAAATATATTCCAAACATATTTCCACCAACGCACCTCTTCACCACCATGAATTTGACGAACAAGCTTCATGCACTCCGCAGCAACTAAATATGCCCCAGAAGAATCACTACCCCAAGCCAAAATATCTAGTCCCTCCAAGGAGTTACACTCTCGAGAAGCAAGAATATGAGCCAATTCTTGTCGAGAGTCATCTAAACCCCCTGGTGGCCACTCACCAGGACCCTTCCATCTAAAACCAACAGCCAACCCCAAATTCTAAGTAATCTTGTAATGACCAACCATAGTCCAACCAACATCTACAAAGATATCATAAAGAAGTTGTAAATGAGGGTACATAGAAAAAATAGGAGGATTACCATCCCAAGAATCTAACCAAAAAAGAGCTTCTGAACCTTTATTACAAATCCAAAAGAGCCCATACTTAATAATATGCGCTCCAATTTTCAAAGTATACCAGATCCCCAAGCCCATGCCCTCCAGCGGGCAACGAGGAACATTCCAACTATTGATAGAACCCAAATATTGATTGAATATAGCAAAAACAAAAAAATCCCTTTTAAAAGAACCAATCTGGGTAAAAAGCAAAGAGTGCATAAAACTAGGGGACGCGTAATACAAAGCATGCTACAATTTAATGTTAATGTCTTCCTCCATGATTCAATAGATTCAATGCTTCTTTCTATTTGAATAGCTAATTGCCCAAGAAGGAACTCGTATAGCCTACATAGAAGAGAGATCGACCTAACACATGTTGATGTCCTTTTTACACAGACCAACCTTTTTACTATGCAAGAAACTCTAATGCCTCATGCAATAGAAATTTTCATGCTACAGGAGTGAATCAACGTGCACAAAAAAATTCCTAGCATCCTGCACAACAAGCTTACTTTTTGCAAAAACAAATAAATCTCACTCAAACCATATAGAAATCACCTCCCACAAATATTGCCTCTCTTACAAAGCTCAAAAAATGCTTCTATGTTAATTTTATTTCGACTATGTTTTTCAATTTATACTCACTAATTTGGTTTGGTTGTGTTTGTTCCACCTTGTTTGGGTTACATTCATAAAGGCTTATAATTATATAGTTTGTTTGCTATTATGGCCTATACATAGGCCTAGGCCCCTTCACAGAACCTCCAATTTTCACTATTTTTTTCTTTCTATTAATGTTTTTGATTAAAAAAGCAGCGTTAACTAGGGCGCGGACCCTTTACATAGCCAAAAGACTATCAAAAATTAAACAAAAGCCCAAAGGCGGCAAATAGACCAAGCAAGGATACAAACCCCAAACAAACAAAGGCAGACAGGCCAAACTCAAAAAATGCTTCTATGGTAATTTTATTTCGACTATGTTTTTCAATTTATATTCACTAATTTGGTTTGGTTGTGTTTGTTCCACCTTGTTTGTGTTGTTCATAAAGTCTTATGAATATATAGTTTGTTTTCTATTATGGCCTATACATAGGCCTAGGCCCCTTCACAGAACCTCCAATTTTCACTAAGTTTTTTCTTTCTATTAATGTTTTTGATTAAAAAAACACTGTTAACTAGGGCGTTGACCCTTTACATAGCCAAAAGACTATCAAAAATTAAACAAAAGTCCAAAGATGACAAACAAACCAAGCAAGGATACAAACCCCAAACAAACAAAGGTAGACAGGCCAAACTCAAAAAATGCTTCTATGGTAATTTTATTTCAACTATGCTTTTCAATTTATATTCACTAATTTGGTTTGGTTGTGTTTGTTCCACCTTGTTTGGGTTGTTCATAAAGACTTATGATTATATAGTTTGTTTTCTATTATGGCCTATACATAGGCCTAGGCCCCTTGATAGAACCTCCAATTTTCACTAAGTTTTTTTCTTTCTATTAATGTTTTTGATTAAAAAATCGGTGTTAACTAGGGCGTTGACCCTTTACATAGCCAAAAGACTATAAAAAATTAAACAAAAGTCCAAAGGCGGCAAACAGACCAAGCAAGGATATAAACCCCAAACAAACAAATCCAGACAGGCCAAACAAACTATCAAACCTCAACAACCCAACCCATCTCAAGAGTGGGGAGAAGCACCCAGAACTTGACAAAGGTGGGGTTGGGAAAGGGAGGAAGATTTTCCCTTCTGCCTACGGCAAACAACCGTCTAGGCAACACTGTCATTAGGAACATTCAAAGAAAAATCAAGCAAGGAGGACCCCACAGAGTTACTGCCAAACTACTATAGGACAACAACAACAAGAGTAGAATCACTAGGAGTTACTACCAGACTTTTTTTTTCTTTCTATTAATGTTAATATGATGCTTCTATCAATATTGGAAATAATTTTTTTTATAATTCTAGTATTTCTTAACTATTAAATGACTTTAAAAGGAATAAATGAAAGTCATTCACTATAGTAATATTACACACATTCAACACAAAAATACACTAAGTGAGCTCACAATAGCTACTAGGAGGAAGTTGGAAAGATTTAATTTGAATTTGAATTTTAAAAATTCAAGGTTAATTCTCATGATTACAAAAGATAGATCTAACCTAGGGTACTAAATATGGTGTTTAGGGATAAAGATCAATCATTAGGGATGGGTGATTATGTGATCATGATTTAGGGATTCATGAGCCAAATACACATAAGAATGTCACTTATAAACTACGTATAAAATTATACTATAATCAAAACATATCTCAAACATAAGGGAAAATGACATGGTTATAAAATTTTCACAACTCTACTAGTAAATTATTACCCAACAAGTAATTTACATGTGTGGACCTTACTTTGTGAAAGAAAAAGGAGAGTGAATGAGATAATTGAGGAATTAAGCAAGATAAAAGACAACATTGATGAGATTGGAGATCAAATCAATCTTACAAATAAGGCAAAAGACCTATGACTTATAGAGAACTATAACTAATGATATCATGGTTAGTTGGCGTAGCAACAATAATTCTATAGTTTGATCTTATGTTCTTAATTTTGTTCTAGTTCCTATTGTGTTCACTCTGCTATAAGCTATGACTTTGAAATTATAAATATTTTCTATTTTATGTTTTATAGTAACATATCAATTCAAAAGTAATAAACTTGAATGTAAAAACTATGATTACCTCAGTTAATATTTTCTCCTTTTCATCTAATTATTTTCTCTTTTCATGCTTACATTGTTGGTCTTTGGAAATTTCATCACTTTATTACTCTCCTTTAACTTGGGGAGTCTAGAAATAATGTTGACTTTTCTTAGGAGGATATTGGTTACAATTTTTATTAACTAAGAAGGTGAGTATGATCTCCTTTGTTTTCATTCAAATTCAAGCTTAAGTGAAAAAGGTGGTGTTAGAATCCTAGCACTTGTAGAATTTTCTCAACTATGGAACACATGGCTTACACTTAAGATGAGTGTAACTAGATGGTACTTAGATAAGTGCTCTTATAGTCATGATCAATTCTTACCATTGTCAATACAATGTGGATGACCTACAATATTAATGAACTACTTACCCCCATGAGAGCACCCAACTCTGAGCTAGTTATAGTCATGAATACACTTTTAACTTTATAACTAGAGAATTATCTCCCAAATTGAGGTGTTTCGGTCCCTCTTACTATCCAAGATTAACTAGGACCATAAGATTATTGAAGCCTCTAGATATGTTAAATGAACTTGGCCAATAGGGGAGAGGACCTAATAGTTGTGCACCCTAACTACACGCTTCTCAGAATCCTAGGTGGAAATTTCAAATCACTCCCAATTTTTTACAGCAGCTTACTTGGCAAGTCCCTTACTTATAACTAAGGTTTTAGGGTCACGTCGTCAAGTATGCTACCACATCAACATGTTTTTTGCCAAGGTGTCCAAAACAACCAAAAAAAAAGTGAGACCAACAGGCATGCAAAAAGAGGCCCCTATACTTGTGTAGCTAATGTGGCATCACATGATTGGTTGTTTTTTACAAATAATGGTACATTTCATAGCAATAACAACTTTAAAGTCACAACTATTGGTGCAATGTATTGTAATAATTAATATATAAACATACAAAAATTGGTATTTTATGTTTCAAACAATAGTTTTTATTTGTACTATTATTGAAGCAAAAAGTATCAACAACCCTCACAACAATTCATACATGCTCAACTAATGATACTCTTCTTCTAAATGATTTTAAAATATAAAGATTCTCTATCACTTAACATATGCTTAATACTTAATAATTTTATATTAATATACACGTCTTTATCTTTTGTACCCTCAATACCACCCAACCAATTTTTGTTATAAACCTTCTAAACATTATTGTTTTAACGTTTTTTATGAAATACTAAAGGTGTCCCGAATAAGAAAATAAAAAAATTATCTATACAAATGTTCCCCATTGGAACTCTCATGTTATTCATCAATGAGTATCTCATCTAATTTTATCTCGGGTGAAGGTAGTTTCAAATTAATGTGTCGGCATTTCAATTAAATCAATCCTCTCAACTCGGCCACTTCACTCTATTTATAATTGAAATCTGAATCTGTAATTTAGAACAACTCGCTGAATCTTTCTTGCCTCACCTCTCAAAAATCCACACTCAGTTCTTTATTTGCAAATAACTGTATTGTTAGGGATACAGACAGATTCTAAATCTGGTAACTTTCTTATCCATTTGCATTTGCCATTGGTTGAAGATGTCTTGGAGCTCAATCGAATGTGAACCAGGTGTTCTGACACAAGTCATTCAAGAAATGGAAGTGAAGGGAGTTCGAGTAGAGGAATTATATTCTCTAGACTTGCAATGCCTAAATGATCTTCTTCCCATTTATGGCCTAATCTTCCTCTCCAAGTTGAGATTAGCAGAGAATGACGAAAGACCTGTATTGGATCTCCAACAATGTAGTCCCAATCTCTTCTTTGCAAACCAGGAGCTCAACAATGGGTGTGCAACTCAGGCCATTATTTCCATTCTCATGAATTGCCCATCTGTGGAAATTGGCCCACAGCTCTCAAATTTAAAGCACTGCAGTAGAGATTTTCCACCTCTTCTCAAAGCTCTTTCTATCACCAATAACGATGCCATTCGGAATGCCCACAACAGATTTGCTAAAGAAGAGACTGAATCATCTATGTCTCAAGATGGTGTATATACTTTCATTAACTATGTAGCAGTTAATAACAGGATATATGAATTAGATGGGTTGAAGGAAGGGCCCATTTGTCTTGGAGGGTTTGATGGAGCTTCAGATAGCTTGGATTGGTTGAATGTTGTTCGGCCAATACTTGAAGAAAGAGTGGAGAAATATATGGAAAGAGGAATAGATTTTAGTGTGTTGGGTGTCGTAAAAGATTGGAAAGAAGAGTATGGTGCACGTTTGGAGTATCTTGAGAGGAGGAAAGAACAGGTTGTGAATGAATTGAGAGGGAAGATGGAAATAGGAAGCCTCGTAAGGATTTTGACAGAAACAAATTCTGAGATTGAAAGTGTCAAGCAGAAGATGTCCATGGAAGATGAGAAGAGGAAAAGGTGGAGGAGGGAGAATGAAATTAGGAAGCATAACTATGCACCATTTTTGTTCAATTTTGTTAAGGTTTTGTCTGACAAAGGTAAACTCAATGGTTTGATTAATGAAGCCAAGTCCGGGCAAAAGAAATGAAAGTTGTGTATCAATGGTGGAGCTGAAGCTTCCATTGATTGAATTGAATATGATTATTACTTGAAGATGATTTGAACATTTTTATTGAATTGTTAAATTAAATATTTCCTCTTTTTGTTTCTTGAAGATGACTAGAACATTTTTATTTAATGCTGAAGATTTTAACTTATTAATTTTAAATCTTAGATTGCCTTAAGCTTCACTCATGTACTTTCATTATCTACTCTTCAAGATGCGTAGGTGTATTTAAGGATGGATAGAGTTATATATATATATATGAATATGATTTATTAGTAAGATTAAAAAGAATGTGATATTATTTAATAATTATTAAATATATAAAAATTTATAATCAATTTTAATTTTTTTTAATCGATAAAATCTATTAGTCATAAGGAACCTTGTATTATTTCATATAATGTAGATCTTGTAATGCAAAAAAATTACTAAAAACAAATTTTGTAAAAAAAAAAATTTGTGCTAGAAAATACAACACATAATAGCATTGTAATATATTTACACATACATAATTGTCGTTAGATCACACATCTCTACACTTGATTACAACACCAAAAAACCCCCTCGTGATTTTTCAATCATGCAACAAGTTGAAATAATGCAACATGAACAATTGACAACCAATTAAAACAAGAGTGATAAAGATGAGAAATACAATGACTTGCCAATTTTTTATCAGTATATCAAAACCAAAATGTTCACCACTACAAGTTATCTAGCTAAATGCAGTAATTGATTGCACTATGTCACAAGATGTTTCTTGAGCATAGGTCACTCACCTCGATTCATAAAGATGTAGGGAATAGTGGCTATCTTATTACTTTTCTCCTCATTTTGATTTGTTGGACAAACACGACATGAATTCATAGACGTAGTTCATTAAGGAATCTCATGTGTGTAGTTCTTAAGGATGTCTACACAAAGGCCAAGCGTTGGTGCAAACAATAAAAGGTTGTTGCATGGCTCAAGAAAATTGGCACCCATAAGACATGATGAGGCAAGTAGCACACATTCATGACTAAGGCCTTAATAAATAAAAATTTCACATGAATGTAGATGTTTCATGAGTAGACACATGTCACAATATGATTTTTTCTCATTTACTCTTAGCACTTGAAGCAATAAAATATTATTTGTGCTAATGCACTAAGATGGAAAATTTTGGTAATGAAGGCTCGATGTAAAGGCAAAAATGAATTGCTTGCTTGGAAAACTACACCATGGAGAACAAAGATTACTTATAGCTAGTAGTAAATGGGTACTATAACAAGTGATATGGGTAAAACACATGGACAACAAAAAAATGCAGTCACATTTTATAACAATAAATATATCAAATACAATGATGCACACCATTGGGAGTGTTAGGGTTCAAGAGACTTAGTGCAATCCTTTGACAAGATAAAAAGATAACGTTTGAAATTTTGACATAACTAACTGAGATGGAAACATTAAAAAGAGCCCTTAACCACTTGAATCAAGGCAACATATCAATAAGCTCCAAGACAAGGGTTACCATGTTTTTTTAGGCAAGCTAAGACAACAAAATTTTAAATGGAAAGGCACAAAAATATAATGATTTGTAAAGGGTTAACACTACCCTCTAATATTATAAAGTAAATCTAATTGTTCATCAATATGTTGAGTTATCTGTTTGCTATTTTACATTTAAATTTTTGTACTTTATTTTCAAGTCATTCAAGAGCATTATGAAAAGTGAATCTTGCTTTGATTATTCAAGGGAGGAAGCATGTGACACTCTTCTTGATTTAACCATTAAAAGAATGTTCGTTTCTTATATATGAATATAATTGAACCACTAAAAGAATGTTCTTTTCATATATATATATATATATATATATATCATTAAAAAAAATGTATGTATATATATATTTAAGGTAAGTGTTATCATTATGGGGATAGAACCCTAAATAACTTTAAAAAGAAAAATACATAAAGTTTTCGAGCATCCAACTTAACAGCACTATGCTAGCTAGATGCAACTTTCAAATGACCAAACATTCCATACAAAAGAGAGCAAAAATCCACAGACAACTAAGCCAAATTACATATTTCCACTTAATGCTTGGTAAATCGCCGCCGCATATTCTCCAATACTAATGGCGTTGTTGGTGGACTGCTCAAGAAGCCACCACTCCGTAGCTTTAGTCAAGTTTCTGAATGGCGTCATTTTCCCATTGAACACCGTGTACCGGAACACTTCTCATGTGTTCTCCCCAAATACCTTCAGACGCTCGCGCTCCTCCAGCCACACTTCCCGCCATGCCAACTCCTGCCTGGTTTCGCTATCCACTGAACCACCACTGTCCTCTGCAGCTTCCTCATCGTCTTCCTCAGGTGCATCCTCTGGTTCCGAGGACAAGTACTCCTTGACCTGGAAATAAACATTTAGTATGCTCACTTTGGTTCCCTCCTCAAGGCTTAGGATGTCATTAGCCACATAGTCCACGATGAATGGTTTCACAAAGCCATCCAAAAGCTCCACCGCACGCTCCCTTGAATCTATGACATCAACCAAGGGCATAAGAGTCGCCTCCAGGATAGTAGCATCACACCAGTGCCGTTCGAAATTGAGACTGATGCCAATTAATCCCCGAATAGCATCATAAACAAAGTCTTCAATGACAAATAAATTTCGTAGTTGTGTTCCCAACGCATTGCTATAGTTGACACAGCTAATATCTCCAAAATGAGTCATTTGCTTCCACAGCACAAACAACTCTGAGAGACGTTTCTTCTGGCAAGTATTTATGGAGATAAGCATGATCTGGTTCCCAATTATCATCATTCCACAAAATCCACCAGATTCTAAATATGAACTTGGGCAATCTCATAGTGAAGATGTGTCCCAAACTGCATCCAATACTTCCCAATTGCACAGGCCAAGACATATCCATGTGATGAACCAATCTGTCGTCAATTTTATAAATCGTAATCAGAGTGTACTCACTCTGCCTCTTTTACCCAGATTCGTACTCTTCTGCATGTTACAAAGGTGTATATCACTGCCACCTATAACCCAAAATCGGGTGCGGATCCGGCTAAAGCTAATTTGTTTTCCAATACCTTGCCATTGGGAAACACAATAGTCCTTCAAACATTGCCTTGTAATATCAATTGTTGTCGAGACATGACTGAAAGAGACGCAACCACCTTTCCTTTCGATCCCAAGGTTTGCCAAAAAGTCTGCAACTTGATTGCCCTCACGATACACATGAGTTATTTCATAGCTATTGATTGATTTGAGGTGCTCGTTTATTAGTGGCAACCACTTTTTGAGTTTCCAGTTCTGGAAGTTTGACTTAGTCACCTCATTTATTATAATCTGTGAGTCCCCTTTGATGATGACTTGAGTAATCTTATGTTGAATACAAAGTCATAGTCCTGCCTCCAAAGCTCGGAGCTCAGCTTCATTGTTTGTTGCACATCCAATCCCTTCATATAGTCCGCTGATAATTTTACCATGCTCATCTCAAATTATGACACCAATACCCGATTTCCCTCCTCTTGTGCTTTTCGCACCCTCAAGGATGGTATTGGCAGACTGATTGATGCATTTGGGATCTACCAGATTCAACTCATCTCCATCGTTGTCTGACTCTGATGATTCTAATTCAGGTTCCTGCAGTGCAACCTCTATAGGGGGGATTTCAATTGGGAATATTTGCATATCATTGTTCTTATCCATTGGGTTGTCTTATGTTGGGGTCTCCATGCTTGCATCTTGTTTAGATTCAAAATTGGCAAGTTTAGGTCCGTCTAAGAGCAGAGTTTCTGATTCCATGTTTTTCTCTTTTTCCTTCCATATTTGTTTCGGTTTTCTGGGAGGGCGGCTGAAGGCCTTTCTCACAAATAATTTGCATTTGTCAGAATTGTGAAATAAACTTCCACATCTCGAACAAGCCCTAATTTTCTTTTCTACTTCTATTTGTTGTTTCCATTCACCATTCGCAGAAAGTAATATCACCGAAGAGGGAATTGTCTTCACGACAACGATTTTGAGTTTGGCATAAGTATATAGATCTCCCTCTATTATATCTTCATCAATTTCCAGTAAAGTTCCAAGGGTTCTTCCTATCTTTTCCAAGCTTGTCTCGCTCCAATATTCAATTGGTAAGTTGTACAGTCGGATCCATAAAGGTTTATCATATACTGTCAGCGATGTGGGATCGAAATTCGGAGACCAGGGTTGCATATACACTGGGTGATTGTTCAAAAACCAGTTTTTGAGATACAAAACATGATTTCGTTCTTTTTCTTCAGGGAAAACTGCTACAAAGAAGCCGTTGGGCAGAAATTTAATCATTCTGTGCTTCCCCTAGTTTTCCTTGATCTAGGTATGAATAGCCTTCCTTGGTAATTTTGGCCCCACAATTTTTGCTATGATCGCATGACTTTCAAAGATCAGTTTTTCATTATCAATGTCTTCGGTTAGGTCAATTTCAATGCCATCGGATGACTTCTCCTTTTCTGTGAAAGGGCGATGGATTAAACTATCTCCATTGTTTTCTGCTGCTCCTTCCGATTTTGTCTGCTCCTCGCAAGGGATTTCGGGATTATTTCAATCTACTTCCAATATTCGCCATTTCACAGGTCTTCGCATTCCTGTGTCTGCATCATCTCCATACTGCCCTTCGTGTGCGGTTCTCTACTTCTCGCTCCTCTGCTTTTCGCTCTCCATTTTTTTATATTTATTTATCATTGGATGATTTTATATATATATATAATCTATCTCCTTCATTATATTGTTCATAAATTTCATATAATACATCATAGAATCAACTTTAAGATGTAACATATTGACTTGAAAAACATATATTTCTCTAAATTTCTATTAAAGATATAAAATATCCCATCAATTTTATATTAACCTTAGCAATAAAGTGAAATTAAAAAATATCGCAATAATTTAGATGTAAAGTAAAAGTCAAACTGTGTCACAAGACTCTTTGCATCAATTGTGCAGTCTGATGGCTGCTAAACAATATGGTATAATTAAACATACATCATCGTATCTTGGACGGAAAATAAAAGGTAAAACAATTTACAATACCCGGGATTCTTCTGTCCCTTCCATCAGTTTAGCAGATTCTGAAGCCGCATGTTTTGTTCTATTCCATTGAATCTAATGCAGATTTTTCATCGACTGGTATAAGCTGTGTTCCCACAAAGATTGATGGAAGAAACATTCAAGTAGAAGCATTAATATAAATAGACAGTTTCTTAGTCTGGAGCACAAAAAGAAACTGCTAAATCTTTCAAGAAGTGAGATAAAACTTCATAAACAATTTGTAAATGGAGAATAGAGAAAGCAACTAACCAGTGGTTGTTGATATAGATGAGTGAAATGTAAAGCGAGGGTTGTAGTTGAAACTCCAACTGCATGTTTGGGAATATATAATTCCATAAAAACATCTGATTTTGAGGGCCCTAATGCAACGCCAAAGTCTGTCCCTCCATATTATCACTGACATTGATCCAAGCTCAATCATTGACTAAAAATAGCATAGTTGGACTACTCGTCAAAAATTCGGTGAGTTTCTAAAAACTCACTAGTTTTTCTGGCCGGTGAGTAGTAACGCCATTGACTCGCAAAAGAAACTCGTCGAGTTTTTGGCCAGTTTTTCACAAAAACTTGGCTGCATAAAAAATAGAGGCCCGAACATGTCAAAAAATTATCTTTTTTTTTTTTTCAAGTCAGTCACATTCTCTTCGTCAGAATATATACATGAAATATAACATTTAAGTATATAAGTATACTTTAAGTTATATTTCATGTATATATTGGCAGGATGTTTGAAAGTTATTTTAGATCTCTAGGAAGTATAATGCAAATTCTAGGTTTTAGAAGATCTTTTAAATTTTCAGACTTAGTCAAATTTCAGTAATCAGTAGGCTCCTATCAGCATTCTCTCGCTCTTTCTATCTCACTCACTTTATCTGCCCCGAATTTTAGACCTATCTATCTCCCTATCACTCTTCCTCTATCCCCTGTCTACCATTCTCCATCTCACTCTCTCCTCTCTCCCCCAAGATCTAGACCTATCTCTCTACCCCTCTCATTCTCACCCTCAAACCCTCGCGAAGGGTGCTACCCTCAACCTAATTTTATTTTGCAGATGCTTGGTGGCAAAGTTGGGGTGGAAATACCCCGAATCTCAAAAAAATTGCCCTCAAAATCTTATGTCAGCCTTGTAGTTCATCCAGTTGTGAGCGCAATTGGAGCTTGTTTAAGGCCATCCACACGAACAAGAGGAGAAAGTTAGCTCAAAAATGCCTTAATGACCTTGTCCTTGTGCAATATAATCCTTAGTTGTGCATAAGGAAGGTAGAGGAAGCACTAGCTGGTCCACTTGATTTGTATGATATAGATCCTTGCAATGATTGAACATCACAGGAGCAACCTCCATTGTTTATAGAGGATGACATCAATGATTTGGAGAGGCAAGCTACGAAGGAGGAGGGGGGTGGATTTGGTTTCACAATGGATGACATTGAGGAGGCACAATCACGCCCACAACAAACTTCTAGGACTAGACCCTCTAGTTCTACCTCTCCCCTAGTTTTTACTAGAGCTAGGAAGAGGAAGATGTAATTGTATTGATTTATTTACTTTTAATTCTACAAAAACTATTTATTATTTTTCTTGCATCCATTAGCATTCCTCATAAGGATGCAATTCTGTACCCACTTTGCGTTTAAATATATCGAGACTCGGCTTGTTTTTTTTGTTTTCTCATTTATTGACTCATGGTATTCATCTTCTCATTGAATTTTGCCAAAAAAATGCATTTCTAATTAAATTTAAGCAATTTTTTAAGTTTTTGAGTTTTTCCTAAGTTTTTTTTAGAGCCTTGGCGAGTTTTTGGTTTTGGCGAGTAGTTCAATTATAGATCCAACAAATACAATCCCCAACCATAATCCTACACCAACCACTAAGACATGCTCATCTACTCTGCTCCACATTGACTTCTTTGCATATGATGAAGGTGGAAGTGGAACCAAATGTCACATTTTTACATTTTGGAAAAGGGTATTCGCACAAACAAGGTGAGTTTCCATGGTAAAATATGGGATCAAAAGTTGCAAACTGTAGTCCTCCTGGTATTCAGCGACACGGACTATTGAAAGAAAAATTGAAATAGCTCAAGAGGTAAAATTTAGAGAGTTCTTGGGCTATCTACCTGCTCAAATTATTTCGAGACAAGTCCAACCACTCCAAGGTTGATATTTGACCCAGAGATGCAGGTATCCCACCTTCCAAATGATTTCCACTTAGATTTAGCAATCTCATCTAAGATAGATTCCTGATGCCTTTGGGTATTTCACCACTTAAATTGTTGTTTGATAGATTCAGTGTGGTGTTTGTTGCTAGCACATATTATAGTGAATAATCATTTCGTTTCATCACTATCTGCGGTATATCCTGATAGAGTGTGTTGTCATTAACTTGTGAAATTTCCAAGGTTATAAATCCTTGCAGCCCCTCTAAAGTAGTAGGAATATCTCCAGAAAATCTATTATTTGATAAGTCCAGCACTTGCAATCTGGTGAGATTGGTGATCCCTAGAGAAATATTCCCCTTGAGCTCATTCCGCCCCAAGCTTACAACTCTTATCTCTAAACAATTTGCAGGCAAGTTCGAAGGAAACTCACCTGTCAATCTATTATGGCTGAAATCAACAAGCTTAATCTATCTATAATTGGTCAAAGGTGCAAGCAACATCCCTAGAAAATTATTAGAGTGAACAGATAGTAATTATATGGAAGAAGAAAATCCAATTTCAAGATCTACATAGAATTATTTTTTGGACAGCTTTAGCCTCTTTAAGGTTGTACAGTTACCCAATGTTGTTGGGATTCTTCCGGACAAAAGATTGTCTGCCAATACTAGAGCACTTAGACGATTGTACTCCCCTATGGATTTTGGAATTCTTCCTCTTAGCTGGCTCTTAGATGCATCTAGTGTTTCTAGTGAAATCAACCCACCAATGCTTTGAGGAAAACCACCAAAGAGATTATTGTCGGAGATGATAAACTCCCTAAGGTTCTTGAGCTGACCAATATTATGGGGTATAGGTCCAGTCAAATTGTTTCTATACATATGCAATCCTTTCAAAGATTAGATCTCTCCTATGGCCGCTAGAATTTTCCCTGTGAAACTATTTCTATCTAAAAACTATTGTTTAAGCTTTGTTAAATTAACTATTCCTCCAAGGAGTACACCTATTAATCAATTTGATTCAAGATACAATGGACAAGCTCGTTCAGATATCCTGTCTCCTCTAGAACAAATCCGTTGAATTCATTTCTAGAGAAATTTAAATAATTCAATTGGGCCATATTAAAAATGAAATATGGTAATCTACCTCAAATAAGATTGCCACCTAAAGCAGGGTTGTGAGAGGAAGCTTTGAGATACTCATGGGCAGTGGTCCCTTATTTTGGTTTTCTGCTATATCAGGCCATTCAAGATTACTATAGTTTCCTAATTCTTGTGGAATATGGCCAATGAGATTTTCGGGCCCATACAGTCACACCGAACGAGGAGGCACAATCACGCCCACAATAGACTTCTAGGACTAGACCCTCTAGTTCTACCTCTGGGTAAGTGCACAAAGATGGGAAACCAAATAGGGGTCTTAAGATACCACTTTGTTTCTGAAATCAACAAAGTCTGAACTTTGACAAGAAAATGAACATAGTTACACTCAAAATATAAGGATGCAGCAAAATCAAGACTTGTAGTGCTCCGAGTCTACTTTCTAAACTACTAATTTTTTTTTGAAAATGGTGGAGATTAAGGGTTTCAAAAAGGGGGAGCACAAAAAGTGGTGTTATTTTTTCAGAAAAAAAAAAAACATAGCACCTAGTGTGCTCCCCCTAAAATGTCAACTTTTTTTTGGAATTTTTAAAATCTCTTCAGTGAGAAATTAGCTAACACCATGTAGTTTATGACAAATTTTTCAGCTAATTTTTTTATGAATATATGATTTTTTACTAATTTTCGAAGTGGACACATCCTAAAAAATATATATTTGACCGTACTCCCCCTAAAAATTTGTCAAAACTAATCAAAAATCATTTTTTTTTAAAATTGTGTAGAATAGTCTAGTTTTTTAAAAAGTGATTTTTTTCAAAATTCGATAAACGAGTAAAAATCTATGGCCAAAATACTACATGTTGGTTTTTTGACAAAAAACAAACACAAGTTAACAAAAGAAATTATGGATGAAGACCTTAACATTGTCAAAATTTGAAAAGAATTATATGGATGAATAGCTAAGAGAGAGCTTGATGATTGTATGGTGTTTTTTATTGCATTGAAACACGTGCAAACCTAACAAAGAGCAAGAACAAAAATTAAAAACAATATTTGTTAGAAAACATGTCTCAGGCCTGAGAAGGTTCTCTATGCCTTTGGGTTGGATTCCCAAGGCAAACCCAAGCCTTTGGCTTGGTGTTTTCCAAGGCAGCACATTTGGTGCACGCCAAATGTATTTCATAGCAATTTTTCATCTTAGAAAGAACAAAGTGTTCTCTCTCTTGGAATATATATATATAACATTTAAGTATAAGTCACATTATACTTAAAGTTATATATATATATATATATATATATATTGTCAAGATGTTTAAGAGTGGTTCCAGATCTCTAGGAGTTATAATGCAGATTCTAGTTTTTTAAGTATTCATATAAATTTCAGACTTAGTCAAATTTCAGTAATCAACATGCTCGTATCAGCATTATCTCTTTGGTCTCTTCCCTGAATTCCCCCTCTATCTTCCTTAACCCCTACCTCTCTCTCTCTTAGGTCTCTCCCTCTCTACTTCCTTCCCTCTCTCAAGTTTCTCTCCCTCTTTTTCCCATCTCGCTCACCCTATCTCTCTCTTTCATCTATCCCTCTCTTTTCCTCTTTCACTTGGGCTCTCTTTCTCTCCCCCTCTTAAGTATCTCTATCTCTCACTCTCTCCCCCTCTCTTAGGTGTCTCTCTCTCCCATTCTCTCTCTCTCTCTCTCTCTCTCTCTCTCTCTCTCTCTCTCCTCCTCTCTTAGGTATCTCTCTCTCATTCTTTCTTTATCTTTCCCTCTAACTCTTGTTCCCTCTTTGTCCCATTCCCTCTCTCCCTCTCTCTATCTCTCTTTCCCTCCCTTTCTCTCCCATTCTTTCTCTCTTAATTCTATCTCCCTCTTTGCCTCTATCTCTCTATCTCACTCTCCTCCTCTCTCAAGTGTATCTCTCTCCCATTCTCTCCCTCTCTCTCTCTCTCTCTCTCTCTCTCTCCCATTATTTATCTCTTAAGTCTCTCCCTCTCAGCCTATATCTCTATATCTCACTCTCCTCTCTCAAGTGTATCTCTCTCCCATTTATCCCTCTCCTCCCCTCCCTCTCTCCCATTCTCATTATCTCTCTTTATCTCTATCTCTCTCTCTTCACCTCTCTCTCTCTAGTCTCTTGCACTCTCCTTCCATCCCTTCTTCGCTCTCACTCAGGCTCTATCTCTCACCCTCTCTTTCTCTCTCTCACCATCCCTCCCTCCACCTCTTAGGTCTCTCTCTCTCTCACAATCCCTTCATCCACCTCTCTCTCTCTCTCTCTCTCTCTCTCTCTCTCTCTTAAGTCTCTCCCTCCCAACCTCTATCTCTCTATCTCACTCTCCTCCTCTTTCAAGTGTATCTCTCTCCCATTCTCTTCCTCTCTCCTCCCCCTCCCTTCCTCTCTAGGGTCATATGGTGTCCTAAGGGGTCATATGGTGTCCTACGGGGCCATGCATGTGTTAGAACACCATATGACCCCTTAGGACACCATATGACCCATTAGGACATCATATTGTCCTAAGGGGCCATATGTTCTCCTAAGGGGTCATATAGTATCCTAAGGCGTCATATGAGGTCCTAAGGGGCCAAGCATGTGTTAGAACACCATATGACCCCTTAGGACACCATATGACCCCTTAAGACACCATATGACCCATTAGGACATCATATTGTCCTAAGGGGTCATATGGTGTCATAAGGGGTCACATGGTGTTGTTATGGGTCATAAGGGATCCTAAGGGGCCACGCATATGTTAGAACACCATATGACCCCTTAAGACACCATGTGGACATCATATGGTCCTAAGGGGTCATATGTTGTCCTAAGGAGTGTCATAAGGGGTCATTGTTGGATATTAGAGTTGATGGAATATGTTGTTGTCATTGATGTCAACACATTCCTGTTGCAGAGAATTGGTTTGTTGCGGAGAGTTGTTTGGGTGATTTGTTGTAAATGTGTTGATGCAGTTTAATGGATTTTGAGATACTTATCTCTAGTTGATTCAGTATGAGTTTCATGATGCTATGTGGTGATTTGGTCAAGTTATGAGGTCTGGTATGTGGACTGACTTTTCAGTATTCTATGTTGTAGAGTTGTGGTATTTGATCCATATTGCTCTAGAATGATTATATCTTGAGTTGTGGGATTTTGAGAATGTTTGGAATGTTCATGTGTGTCCTCTAATCGGATGATTCATGATTTGAAAATTCACAAGTGTATCTTTCAGTTTGTCAGATGCCATTCTTGAGCTCCGGTGATGTAATAATGATGAATTTTGTTATCCAAGTTGTTGCAATGATTGCGGTGGAATTCATTTTGCTTGTTGATGTTCTCTAATCGTGTGCTATGTGTTTTGGTAGTCCGCGTTGATCATGATGAGCGTTAATAAATATTTTATTGGTCTGGTGGTATTCTTCATGTTATGCGACATATTCAGGGGTGTAACATGTTGCAGATGATCTTGGCAAATTATTTGATGGTGTAGCGTATTCGAGGATTTGATTTGGGTCCATGCTATGTCCTTATCGACATTCTATTGGTCCATTATGGATTTATGTATTGTGTGATGTAATTTTATCACTAGGTCTTATGTGTTGAGCTGACCTTAAGGTTAAGGTTGATGACTTGTATAAATAAGCATTGTAATCATGTTAGTTGTGTGTCTCCGAGTTGTATGAGGTTGTTATATGTGCGAACAAGTGAATCTATCATTCGGAAGTGTGGAGAAGAGATGAGAAGAGTTATTGTGCAGACAGTGTGCTTAACTGAAACTTTAATCAAGCATTTGGAGATGCTATTCTTTCAATTCATGTAATCTGAATTTGTTGTCCAATCTTTGTAAGGTAGTGAGCCTTGATCTGGGTTGTATCCCTTCATGTTTTTTAACAGTGAGTTCTAGGTAGTGTGCCTGAATGCATGTCCACTCATCATTGTAATATTTACACATACTACTGCAGAGTATCATCATATTGTGGGTAGGTTCCCACCGTGGTTTTTCCCTTAACTAGGTTTTCCACATTAAAAAACCATGTATTATGTGTGTTGTTGGTGTGGTGTTTATCTTTGCTATTATTTTTGTTCATCAAATCTGAAGTTGTTGTTAATTTGGTTGAGATTGGTGAAAATTGATTCACCCTCCCCCCCTCTCAGTTTTCCTGCATTGTTTCTTCCTTGCCATCAACAATTGGTATCAGAGTTAGATCCTCTGGAAGGAGCTTGACCGCTTGAGGAGATCTGGGATGGCAGCTGTTATTTTTAAAAAGGAGAGTCTGACATTTAATGGAACTAATTACTCTATATGGAAGAATCTGATGAAGTGCACTTGAATTGTCTTGGAGAAGATTATTGGAAAATTACAAAGAATGCATACATTGTTCCTACAAATGGTCATGCTACTGCAGTTGAGATCAAAGATGTTGAACATAATATATGAGCTAAGGAAGCATTGTTGAAAGCCCTGACTGATGCAGAGATGACTAATGTGATGGGATTGCAGACTACACATGAGATTTGGGTGAAGCTTAAAACCCTATATGAAGGAAATAAACATGTGAAAGTTGCTAAATTGCGGAGCTTGAAAGGAAAGTATGAGATGCTAAAGATGGGAGAAGATGAGAAATATTTCATCCTTTATGGCTAAAGTGAATGATCTTGTGCTGAACATCAGATGTACCGGTGGAGTCCTTGAAAAAGATGAGATTATGTCTAAAGTGTTGAGATCTTTGCCTCCTACTTATAAACATAAAGTTGTCGCTATTGATGAGATCGGGACTGTGACAACTGTGACAAGATATATGTTGGTTGGTAAGATTGTTGCTTTTGAATAGAGTGAACTTGGTGAATCACATGGTAAAAATAAGACTGCATTTAAAGCTACTATATCCAGAAAGCAAAAGTATGATCCGAGAGAAAGTTCAACTAGAGTTTCCATATATGAAAGAGAAATGAGAGAGATGGAAGCACGGGAAAGAGAATTGGAAGAGCTTGAAGAACTTATTGCCAGAAGATTGCCTAAGGGAGTCAGTAAGTATGAAGGAAAGTTGCCTTTGAAATGTTTTTCATGCAATAAGATTAGTCATTTTGCTTCTAGGTGTCCTCCAAGAGTTGAAAGATTGTCAAAGTATGATAAGCCTTACAAGCCCAACTAGAAGTATAGATATCAAAAGAAATATTATTATGTTGTTGATGAAGGTGTGACTGATGAGGATTCTAAGAAAGGGAATTCAAAAGACGAATTTGTGTTCATTGCTATCAAGGAAGATGATCATGTATCTACTGATTCTACAAGCTCTACTATTGAAGAGAAAGTTTTGGCTACTAAGATTGATGAGAAATATGAATGGGTGATTGACAATGGTTGTTCACATCATATGATAGGTGATAAAGGTAAATTTATAAATAAGGAGAAGTATGATAACGGTGTAGTGACATTTGGAGACAATAAAGCTTGTGTAATATGTGGTAGATGTTCTATTTCTCTTGATGGTAAGCATAATACTGATGATGTTTTATATGTTGAAGGTATGAAGCATAATCTTTTGAGTGTTGGACAAATGGTTGATCAACGATATGATTTGCAATTCAAGAATGGGCAATGTAAGATATTTAATAGCTCTCGTATAGAGATTGCATCAGGTACTAAGACTAAAGGTAATATCTTTCATCTGAATGTTGGTGCAAAAATTTGTTTGATTGCTCAAATTGATGAGAGTTGGTTGTGGCATAGAAGAATGTGTCATGTTAACTTTGACTGCATGATTAAGATTAGTTCTACTCAAGATGTTAGAAATATGTCAAAGATAGTGAACCCTACTAATGCAACATGTAAAGATTGTCAATTGGGAACACAAACAAGAATTCCATTGAAGAGAAAACTATATACATCTAATAGATTATTAGATCTTGTGCATACTGATTTATGTGGACCTTCTAGAGTGAGAAGCTTGCAGGGAGATAGATACTTAATGTTGTTGATTGATGACTATTCTAGAATTATGTGAGTCACTTTTCTAAGGGAGAAATCCGAAGCATTGGAGAAATTCAAAATATTCAAAGCTAGAGTGGAGAGAGAGATTGGATTGAAGCTAAAGTGTTTGAGGTCCGATAGAGGTGGATAATTTACCTCTGGTGAGTTTAGTTCCTTTTGTGAAGAGCATGGAATCAAAAGAAAGTTATATGCTTTGAGAACCCCTCAGCAAAATGGAGTTGTTGAAAGGAAGAACAAAACAGTTTTGGATGTTGCTAGAACTATGATGATTGAAGGAAATTTTCCGCATATCTATTGGAGAGAAGTTGTTAGAACTGTTGTATACACATTCAATCAGGTGCATATAAAAGGTGATTCTGGTAAGACCCCTTATGAACTATGGTTTGGTCATGTTCCTACAATTAGATATTTCAGAATCTTTGGAAGAAAATATTTTTGATTAAGTAAAAGCAAGTTTTAAAGGGACCAAAAACCCTATACAAGGCAGATTTTAGAAGGACCTGCAACCCGAACCAGAAGATAAACTTGAAATACCACTCAAAGAAACAGAACACAAGACAGAATTGGCCCAACCAATCAAAAGAAGGGGAACAACATTAACCCCCACCAAAAACCAATAAGTTATCAAAAACCAGTAGCCCTACCCCAACCAGGAAAGATCAAGAATTTGACCTACCCTTATGGGATCGAAGGGTCATATCAAAAGAGGACTGGGACAATTTAGATTTTTTACTTTTAACAGTAATCCATCCCTCCTCAACCCTAGCAGCAACCTTTTTCCAAGAGGAAGGGTCCAGAATAGAGGACCTCCCATCATCAGGAGGAGCAAAGCCAACATCCACAGAGACAGAGATGGCAGAAGATCCAACAACAACCTGAGATGCGGGAGGGTCATCCATCGAATCATTTTTCTCACTTGGGGTGCCACCGCAGGCATTCACACATTCCTGAGACACAGCAACACCAGGCGTACCCTCAGTCTGAGGAACCTGTGCCACCACCTAGGAGAAGCTTTTCTTTTTAACAAAATAATGTTCAGAGGATGCACCTTTCCACCAAGAAGCAGATCTTTTTTTCTTTTTATCTGTTTTACACCCTGCAGCAACATGTCCAGTCTGGAAGCACTTTCGACATCTAAAGGGGATACCTTCAAAGTCGAGTGGTTGGACCCAAGATCCCAAGGAAGATTCAATCTCTAACTCAGCTGGAAGCCCTTTAGAGATATCAATGTTAACCAAAATATGAGCATAAGTAGGATGATAAATTTGGCAAGATTCCTTATCAATCATTAGGAATTCACCTAAAGCCTCCCCCACTTCCTCTAGTAGAGAATCCATCCAAAGATGAAGGGGAAGGTTGGGGAGCCTAACCCAAATAGGAATCTCATTAAATGAATCAGTAGATGGATTAAAGCTTGAGAACCAGGGTTTAACCATCAAAACATATTTGTCCTCCCAGCTGAAAGGATTAATCCCTAAGATTTTTTATCTGTCCTCTGCAAATTCAAATTTAGCAATGAAAAAACCCTTGGCTGAGGGAAAAATGTTAACTGAACCTTTTATGATCGATTCCCAGCTTTGGGAGATCCAAGTGTGCAGCTGAGGAAGGCTTGGCCAAAAACCTCGGAACCTGCAAATCAGACCATGAGCTTCAAACACTGAGGAAGTGTGGACGATCTCCATGTCCGTATCTGCAGACACCTTGAAAACCAGAGGTTTGCAAACAGAAACCACCACAGGTCCTAAGCCACGGGTACCTCGACCAGCTGCAGATGGCGTAGGAAGCACCATACCACCATCTGAAACCCTTGTAGAGCTCCCAAGCACAGCACTAGGACTAGCCACACCAGGGGTTAGGGCAGAATGCAAAGAGTCGGTATCGCGAACAGCAGCGGCGGCCTTAGCAGCAGTCGCAGGTGGCAACATGACGGCCTTAGCAGCAGTCGTAGCCACACCAGGGGTTAGGGCAGATTGCAAAGGGTCAGCCTCACAAGCAACAGCGGTGGCCTTAGTAGTAGTTGTAGATGGCAACGCGGTGGCCTTAGCAGTCGCAGACGACATCGGCATCGGCAACAAATAAATTTCCATCACCACCCTTTGTTAATAATACCCCACAGAATGTTGAGCTCAAAGTCTTCTTCAATTTATCACTTAAAATTCATTCTTTGTGGTCAATCATTTATACACTTGCATTCTATTTGATGGGGAAAATCTAGCTGCGTTGAAGGTAAACAATCGGTGATTCTTTGGAAGCAAATGTTATATCAAAAGAGATGAGGATATAGGAAAATTTGATGCAAGATGTGATGAAGGAATCTTTTTGGGATATTCTACTAAGAGCAAAGCCTACCGGTGTTACAACAAGAGACTGAGAAAGATAGTGGAAAGTAAAAATGTGAAGGTTGATGACAATCATGAGAAGCAAATCAGAGCATGCGGATATGAGTTTGATGATCAAGATGTTACTTCAAAGAAAGTGTAGACTAAGAGTATGAAGCAGAGTAATCCGAAAGAATTTGTAATTCAAGATGTTATCAATGAAGAAATTCAAGAAGATGAAAATCAGAATAACCAGAAGACCCTTAAGTATGTAAGACTAAATCATTTAGAAAATCAGATTATTGGTGATAAAAATACAGGTGTGATGACTAGGAGAAGGATTGTTGTTGAAGATACATGTTTGATTTCTAAAATTAAGCCTAAATATGTTTTTGAAGCTTGTAAAGATGGAAATTGAGTAAAAGCTATGGAAGAAGAGTTAGATCAGATTGAGAACAAAACATGGGAACTTTTTCTTGTTAGTCCTAATCAGTGTTGAGAGGGGAGGGGTGAATCAACACTTGATCAAATCTTCACAATTAAAACTTTTAAATCTAATCTATATTTATTTAATATTCATCAATATACTTAATCACTGAAGTAGAATATGCATGCATGAAAAGTTGACAGTGAGACCAAGATTTATCTCGTGGAAACCCAAATGGGAGAAAACTACGGTGTGAGTAGGAACTCACAAAATTTGTACTCTTCTGGAGTACGCCTGGTGAGGAGCCATCCATGTTAGGAGATTACAAAGACACTTTTAGGTGCCACCTGGTTAAGGGATTTTGTTTAAGGCCCGTTAGTGCCTTTACCCTATTAAAAGTAGACTGATTAAAGGACTTAAGAACATCAATTAAGATGTCACCCGGTTAAGGGATTTTACAAAGGGGACATGTTAAAGTCCACCCGGTTAAGGGATTTAAGTTACAATGGCTAGAAAGCAACAAATGGATGATCTACTGAATTAGCTACTGATAGCTTGATCAAATCACAAATAGAATCACACTCTATTCACACCGATTGTGTCTGCTCTTACACAACACCGGTTTTCTTCTTACACCTTCAGCTCTGCACTCATTCAGTCCTCTATCCCTTGGCTCTGCACTCTGTCGGTCCTCTGACCTTCAGCTCTGCACTCTATCAGTCCTCTAACCTTTGGCTCTGCACTTAGCCGATCCTCTGCCTCTTGGCTATGCACTCAACCGGTCTTCTCAAACACCCTCTGCTCTGCTAAATCCTTTTAGCACTTCCTCTCACATTGCTCTTCACTTTGGATCGCCTTCTACAAGATCTGCCTTTTGCAAATTTTACAATCAAGTCTTTCTGAATGAACTCAAAAATATTTTATACATTTTCTATCGACACCTTCAGGTGTTCCCTCAATCAAAGCAATCACATATTTCAGAAGATTTCAAATTCAAAAATCTCCAACTCTTTCTCTGTGTGCCCTGCAACAATTCCACCAACTGTCCCACTAATTATGCCACCGCATCCCCTAAAAATAGTAACTTCTGAGTCGAGTTTAGTCATTAAGGTGAGAACCAAAAAATTTGCAGGTAATCATGGCTTGATTGCATGATAATTGAAGTTGACCTCACTGACTTGTGATTCGGCGTAGCCACAAGCTCACCAAACTCACCAACTCACCTTTTCCCACCACAATTGAATAACCGATCACCGCTCTGAGATTTATGGTGATCACCTATCTTCTTTTTCTCATATCGGTGTACCGGTAAGTCACTATGCTTTTATATTACTGGTCCATCCTTTGATTGCTAGTTTACGGTGCTATCATCAAGTCTCTTTCTATGTTTGCCAATGAGGTTCCAATTTGTATACAACCTCAAGCCTTCTTTCCTAAGTCACCTTTTGTGACTTCATCATCATCAGACTGGCCAGCCTGAAGATTTGACCTCAACACTGATCTTCTTGAGTGACAGATCGATTAGCTTAGTCTATCTTCCCTTGAGCTGATTGAACTTTGGCCATCTGCCTCTTATGTTATTTTCATGTGTTTATAAGTGTTCACCTTTTCTTGTTGAAATACACCACTCTACCAATACCACTTCACTGGTCAATGTTAGACATCAATGACAAATCTTAGTTCATATACCGGTTCTCAGGATTGACCGGTTTTGTCAATGCCAACAATCTCCCCCTTTGGCATTGATGGCAACACTTTAGAATTTGTCTTATCAGTTTCATTTCAATACCACTCATTACTTATTCCCTGAGTAATGAATATCTCCCCCTAACACTGGTAAAACTATATTTCAGCAACTTGCAACTTCAGCTCAACCAATGCTTACCAATGCTTAAAACATTATAATCATATCTCCCCCTTTGACAACAATGCCAAAGATTCATTTTAGTACACTTACAAGACTGCTCCCCCTAACTGGAGTAGTCCACACTTATCAATCAAGTCTTAGAAAAAAAAATTGAAATCATACCATATTGATATAGAGCCCTTTTTGCTTACTTTACTGTAGGTAGGGGCATCACCCCCAACTTACCACTGAGATATTCAAAGGTGTCCTTTTGTAGTGGCTTGGTGAAGATATCAGCCACCTTCTCTTTTGTTGGGATATACTCCAACATCACTTCTTTTCCTGAACTTGTTCCCTTAGATAGTGATATTTGATAGCTATATGCTTCATTTTGGAATGCATCACCAGATTCTTGGATATGTTAATGGCATGGGTCTTGTCACAATGAATCACTACCAGTCCAATCACCTTTTCTTAGATACCTTCAAATAATTGCTTGATCCAAACTATCTGTGTGCAGTTGATTGCAGTAGCTACATACTCAGCCTCGACTGTAGATTGAGTTATGCAATTTTGTTTCTTGCTTGTCCAAGATACAATCCTATCTCCAAGAAAGAATGCACCTCCACTAGTGCGCTTTATATCATCAATGCTCCCTACCCAATCCAAATCAGTGGAGACACTTAATCTAAAGTCTCCTTTATGTGGATACCAGAGACCATACTCATCAGTCCCCTTGAGGTATCTAAATATTCTCTTGACTACCATCATGTGAGTCTCTTTCAGATTTACAAAGAATCTGGCAACCAAGCCAATAACTTGTGCTATGTCTGGTCTACTATGGACAGCATACTGCAACTTACCGATCATGGACTGGTAAAGTGTCTCATTTACTTCTTCAGCATCTTCATATTTAGAGAGCTTGCATCCTGTAACTATTTAAGTTTCAATGGGTTTGCAATCTTCCATTCCAAAATTTTTTAGAATTTCTCTTATGTACTTAGTCTAACTAATGAAAATGTCATTCTTTAGCTATGAGACTTGCAGACCAATAAAAAAAATTATCTCGCCAATCATGGACATCTCAAATTCTTGCTTCATTTGTTTTGGAAAACTTCTACTCATCTCATCAACTCCTCCAAAGATGATGTCATCTACAAAGATCTTAGCAATTAGATGTTTACTTTCAGCTTCATTCTTTAGATACAAGTTACTATTATCACTAGTTGTTTTGAACCCTATGCTTAGTAGGTATGAGTGCAGCCTCTCATACCAAGCTCTTGGTGCTTGTTTTAGCCCATATAGAGCCTTCTGCAACCTGCATACCATAATTCTTCCATCTTCAGATGCAAACCCTTCTCATTGATCTATGTACACTTCTTCCTCTAACACCCCATTTAAGAATGCCGATTTGACATCCATTTGGTAAACTTTAAAAAAATTATAAGCAACATAGGCCAGCAAAATTATGACCCCTTCCAACCTGGCCACCGATGCGAAGGTTTCTCCATATTCCAAACCTTTTCTTCAGCATAACCCTTATAGACTAATCTTGCTTTGTTTCTTATCACTTTACCGGTTTCATCCATTTTATTTCTGAACACCCACTTAGTGCCAATCACATTTTTGTTTTTCGGTCTAGGTACTAGAGTCCATGTTTCATTTTTCTCAATTTGCTCTAGTTCTTCCTCCATGGCTTTGACCCAGTCATCATCTTTTAGAGCCTCCTTTGTTGTTTTGGGCTCAAACATGGAGAGTATACAACCATTCTCTCTTGCTCTTCTTATGGTTAGAACTCCTACATCTTTGTCACCGATGATATTTTCTGCATAGTGATTGTTTCTAACATACTTAGTCAATACCAGTTCACCTCTTGGAGCTTCTTCTATCAGTTGTGCGGGTTCTACTTCATAGGCTTCTTCATTTTCCACTTCAACAGGATCTTCTTCAATAGGTTCCACCGATACATTGTACTCGAACCCTTTATAGTCCTTTGGTTCACTCTTACTGTCCTATTCATTTTTCTCAGAGTACTCATCTACTCTAACATTTGCACTTTCCATAATCTTACTGGTCCTTTTGTTCAAACACTGGTATGCCTTACTCTTTGTGGAGTAACCTAAGAAGGTTCCTTCATCACTCTTGGGATCAAATTTTCTAGTGTACTCATCCCTCTTGATATAGCAATGCTTCCAAATACTTTGAAATAACAAATATTAGGTGAATATCCACACCATAATTCATAGGGAGTTTTATTCGTCCCTTTCTTTACCTGTATCCAGTTCAAGGTGTATACAACAGTGCTTATTGCTTCTTTCCAGAAAATATGTGGAATGTCCTTCTGTATCATCAGAGTCCTTGCACAATCAATAAGAGTTGTGTTTCTTCTTTTAGCAACCCCATTCTACTGAGGTGTTCTGGGTGTAGACATTTGTCTCATAATCTCCTATTCCTCACAGTAATTCATGAACTCTTGAGAGGTGAACTCTCATCCTCTATCTAATCTCAAAGACTTCATATTCTTACCGGTTCCTCTCTCTACTCGAGCCTTAAAGACTTTAAACTTGTGAAAGGCTTCAGATTTTTCCTTCAAGAATACAACCCACATCATTCTAGAGAAATCATCCACAAACAACATAAAATATCGGTCTCCATAGCAACTCTTGGTTCTCATAGGACCGCATAGGTCTGTATGAACTTAGTCCAACACATTTTCATATGAAAAGGATTTACTGCTGAAACTAGACTCGGTCAACTTTCCTAGTTGACATTCTTTGCACATAGCATTTTCAGTTTTCACTATATTAGGCATACCTCTGACAGACTTTGTCTTACTGACTTTTTCTATGCTATCAAAGTTAACATGACACGTGTCATAACCAACTATCTTCTACCTTAGCCATTATACAGCTACCTTGTTAGGATTCTCAAATATACTGAGAGGGGGGGGGTGAATCAGTATCTGACCGATTGATGAATTTTCTGAACTTATTATATGAAAAGCATACCAAAACTGTGTACCGGTAAACTAAAATTAATGCAGCAAATAAGAACAATAAGCACAACATGAAAGACACACCATAACACAATGTTTTAATGAGGAAACCTGGTGTGGGAAAAACCTCAGTGGGATTTGTGACCCATAATATTCGCTTACTGGCCAATAAGAGAATATTACTGTTACAATAGGGCACTGCACATGCAGGAAGGCCAAGTGCCTAGAGCTCACTGCTCAGTTACAAAAGAAGTCTCACTGACTTACAAAAATGGATTATACAAATCCAATGTCATGTACTGCTTCAAATCAGCATCTTCTATGCCAAGTTCAATCATGGCTTAAGCTCTGCAATAATCATAAACCCTTATCCAAAATCTGCCTTACAATTTGCACATTAGGTCTGCAATAATCCTTCCATACATACATCTCCTAAATGATATACAAGATCTCATACTTATATGAGTCATATTACAATCCGCCATGTCGGCTTAAAAAAATATTTTACAATTAAATACAAAATATAATTAAACAAAATTCATGTCTGCCATGGTATCGGTAATCTTTCTTTTCGGTGTCGGTGAACTGTATGTCGGTGTCGGTGCCTGCCTATATCATATGATTGTAAGGTTTCTATCAATGACAATACCTTCAATCACCTACAATTTCTCATTGGAGTGTGCATTTGCCAACAATCTCCCCCTTTGGCATTGATGGCAACACTCATGAGAAAAATCCAAGATTGTCCAAAAAAAGAATTTGCCAAAACTTGTCAAAACTGTGTTACCAAAATGTGTGCTCCCCATGAGCTGATGATGTCTTTCTTCTAATCATTTTTGTCATCTCCACTACTCCCCCTTTGGCATCAATGACAAAGGTTGTCATTCACTGTCAGTGGATTGTGGTTCCTGCCTAGATCCTTGTAACTGGTGGGTTACAATCTGATAGATGTCTGCCAATGCAAAATTTTGACTGTCGCTAAACCTTTCACTGTCGTTTAATGTCGCTTTTGTTCTCTGAATTGTATCGGTGAGTATGTGCATTTTCTCTTCCGGTGTCTTAAGTCTGGGAACCAGAGCCTCAGAAATTTCTTTTCTCAAAGAAATGAGGTAATCCAGTTTAGGGCCTAGTTTGCATTTTAAATCCTTTGTCTTAACCTTTATCTTTTCTTTATCTTTTTCTAACTTTTCAATTTTCTCCTCAAGAACTTCAATGTTCTTTTCAACTTCCAAAAATTAATCTGATGTTCCTATTAAGTTGTCAGCAATATTGTTGATTTCTTTTTATGTTTTGTTGATCTCTGAATCTATGTCCTCTATCAAAATATTAGTTTTGTAGGTATCTTTGTACAATTTCTTGAAATCCAAAATTGTTTCTCCTAATGTCAGTAATAAGGTTTCCATTTGTTCCTTATTCTTCTTCATTGTTTCCTCAAAGAATTTTTCTTTCTCCTTATTCATTTTCTCTTTGAATGTATCTTCATTTATCTGGTCTGGTGTTATTAGGTTGTCGGTTATATACTTAGACAATGTGTCTAGTTGATTTAAAGAATCTTTATTTTCCAAATTGCACTTTGGAGCTATCATCTTCAAAATTGGTAAAGTGTCATCTATAGTCTCATAAGCTTGTGCATTACACTATGTTATCTTATTTATTGAATCCAATAGTACCTCTGTTACATTTATTGGCCTGAATTTAGTCATTGATGTGCCGGATGACTGTCCAACTATTCTCACAATCTGTAGTTTGCTGGTTGTAGTGATAGCTTTGCTTTCCTCTTTCTCTGGAGGATCTGTTTGAGTTTGTGTTTCCATTACCAAAGGCTTGGGCTTTTTAGATGAAGCCGGTGGCACTGTCTCTGGATGAACCTATACCTCAACCTTTTTCTGTTCTTGTTTCTCAACATGTGCCTCAGTAGGTTTCACTGTGCTCTCTACTGTCGATTTCTCTGATGAAGTCTCAGTATTCACTATCGGTTTCTTAGTATGCACCTCTATACTATCCACTATCAATATCTCAACTAGTTTCACTGTGTTGTTAGCCGGTCATTCTAGCTCAGTGGGTTTAGCAATGTTTGTATTAGTCACCATTCCAGTAGACAGGGGATCAACTGATTGTTTAGTTTGTGTCTCAGCCTCAATCTCACCTTCTGCAGTCAGTGGCTCAGTAGCCACATCTTTCTTCTTATCTTCAGTGGTCTCTTTATCAACCATAATATTTACCTCTTAGGTGTCTATGTTCATAGTGTACAAAATTTCAGACTTAGGATTTTTATCTTCTTGAGGAGTCTCCATACTCTCTGTTGCCAGTTGTTTGTCAGCAATATGTACCGTTGGAGTGTCAGAAGGAGGTGGGGGTAGGTTATCAGTTATCTTTAGGCTTGGAGGTCCACTTACCTTACCTTTCCCCTTATCCTTGTCCTTTTGGTAGACTCTGATGGTCTTAGGTCTTTTAAGTTCTTCTTGTTTCTCCTTTTCAACAAAGAACATATCCCATTGATCAGCAGTTTCTTCAAATATTTCATTCATTTTGCCTGCCATTAGTGCTACATGCCGATGACTGGTTAAAAATACTGTCTGGTTGGCCTCACTGATTAATTCATCTATCTCTTTAATGGAGTTCACTGGGTGAACTGCAAGTATTTTTTCTATTTTTATCTTTTTATCTAACTCAACAATAGCTACCCTTCTTGCTTCTAGTCTTCTGTATAAATCATTGGGTATATCATCAACAATCTCCATAAAAAATTTCTTGTATATGTCTAAGTGTAAAATTACACTATTCTCTATGCTCTCTTTATCATCATTGGGAAGTGTGTTAAATAGCTTGCTAATATTTTTCAATTTTCCATCCTCAATTATTTCATTTAGAAGTTTGTCGTGTGGAGAAATAGCCTATTTTTCCTTCTTTTTCTTTGGGGTTAACTTCTTAGCTAGAGGCCTAACTGCCTATTGCTTTTGTCTTGTCTTTCTGGATGTAGGAGAGGGTGTCGGTGAGGGTTTTATTTTCCTTTCTACCCTTTTGAATACAGTCAGTATCTCACTATCAGAAGAAGTTGCAACCAGTGAAATATGTGCTTCTGGTTGAAGTCCTTCCAGTTCACTTTCCTTAATACCAGTTTTCTTTAATACATCTTCTTTTATTGCTTTAGCCTGTCTAGTTCCCTTCCTCACTATCTGTTCAGTTTTCTTGACTCTTTTCTGAGATTGGATACCACTCTCAATTGTTTCTGCATTGCCAAAAACTTTCTTAATGGTTCCTTTGGTGCTTCAAGGAGGGCTTTTGCATAAGTCTCAATTATGTTATCATTTGTATCATATCCCATCTCGATTACCCAAATAGTCTTAGGGACAACTGCCTCCATCCAGATTTCATCTTTCTTAATTCCAAAGCATATCTCTTTTTGATATTTATCAACAATTGCTTGAGATAGCCTTATTCTTGTCTTCATTCTAGCCTTCAGTGCTTGAAAATGTTCATTTGTATGTTTCTCTCTATCATCTCCCATGTTGTTTAATATATCCAACAGTTGCTTTCCTACCAGTATATCAAAACCAAAGTCTTTCCTACCAATACCGGATACTTCCTTGGTAATGTATAGCATTAAACATACAAGCAGATTTCCAAATCAGAAAGTTCCCTTCTTATCACCTTTGATTTTCTTCAGGTTGTCTATCAACTAATCTTTAAGTCATTCACACACATCAATTCTTGCATTGTTATTCACCATGTCATATGCACTTTTAATACATAGGCTGGATATTGAGTTTAACCTATTTGCATGTGTAGCCTTATAGCCAAGAATCATATTGACAAATCTAACATTCATGTCCTTCACATCATTGACTCTTAGGGATCTTTTGTCAAATGTTGTGCCGATTAAGTTCATCACAGTGTCATTAGAAACTTTATTACTTTTGTCAGGCTTGCTACCGGTGGAAGGTAATCTTGTTATTGCCCTAACTACCTCTTTAGTGATTTATGGATGGAATCCAACTAAAATAATTCGCCATGGACTCTGCTTAGGACTATTCTTATCACATCTTCAGAAAAATTAGGAATGCTAAGAATATCCATAAAACCTAGGGTTTCCACAACCTTGTGTTCCTGTTTGATATTACCATTTACATCACAGATTACAGTCCTATACATGTTCTTAATTTCATCATCTCCTAATTCCTCAATATAACAATGTATATACAGTCTAGGATCCTTTGCATAAACTACTCCCTTAGGTATTTTCGAAAATGCTCCTAGGGTATCATCTTTCTTCGCAATTTTGGGAATCAGTTTGAATACGGGTCTAGGATGCTTGATAACCTCAATCACAGTAGGGTTTGCAATAAATTCAGGTGTAGATGAAGAAGCCATAGTTATAAATACCTCAATCTGCCTTTAGGATGAGTGCTTGGATGAATTGCTTCACTTTTCGCTCAGGATTTTCGTGCTCTCGGAGATTTGAATGCTCAGTGAATGAAAAAGGAGCCAAAACACTTGCTTTATAATGTTATTTCTTTCAAGTACCACATTTAATGCCTACCGGTTAAGTCAAAAATTTAACTCATCTGCCAGTAAAGAAGTAACTCAACTTCTCACCATCAACCAAGGGTATATTAGCATATTTTTCAATTTGTTGTCAAACCCCCAAAGGATTTTTCTTCAGTTGGATGAAGAGTTTCCTACCGGTGGAGTGATACTCTATTATGCCAGTGGAGTATTCCCATCAACATTCTGATCTGACTTTCTAATCCATTGTTTTGAGAATTCTTGCTTTACCTCTTCAACTTTTTCTTTACCTCTCAGGTCGGGTCCTTTGTTGTTTGCCGGTGATGTCTTACTTCTACAAAATTTTGCAATATGTCCAATCTTGTTACAAGCATAACAAGTCACATTGTTTTTCTGAATAGCTTTCCCATATCCTATGCCGGTGTGTGTTCTGCATTGATTAGATAAGTGTCCAAATCTTCCACAAACATAACATCTTACATTCATTTTGCAATTTTCTAAATTATGACCAACTTTGTTGCATTTAGAACATTGACCGGTGGGTGTATTAGTGTTCTGATAATTTCTAGATCTACACTGATTTTCTCTATGACCATACTTGTTACAGTTAAAGCATTTCCCATTAAATTTGTAAGCATTAGGTTATCTTACTGGTTTGCTCTAATCATGATTGTTTGCAATACCAGAGCTTTCACCAACTTCAAAGCCAAGGTCATTTGTATCACCATTAGGTTTCTGATTCTTCAGCATGTCATCAAGTTCTTTTGAACTTTTCTTGAATTTCTCCTCGTGTTGATTTGCAGCAGCTAGTTCATTCTCCAAGATTCCTTTCTGTCTGATGAGTTCATTTGTGTCATTTTGTGTATGCATCAAGTCTGTCTTCAACATATCATTTACTAAGTCTTGTGTTTTCATTTCCAACATCATTCAGTCTTCTAACCAAGTCATCTTCATTCTTCTTCCGATTTTCAGTCTCTTTACAAAATATCATAGTCATATCCTGCATCTCATTCTTCATTGTACTGTTTTCTTGTCTCAATTTGTTTACCAGATCATTAAGAGTTTCCTTTTCATCATCATCATTCTGCATCTTTTCACAAAGTTCTCTTCTTTTGTTTCTTGCAATAGTGAGATTTTCTTGAAGTCCTTGAATGATATCCTGTGCAGCCTTCAGATCATCTTCAAGTTTGATATTCTTCACTTTTTATGCATCATAGTCTGAAAGAGTTGTTTCCAATTGCTTTCTCAAGTTTTCCATCTCTACCGGTGTCAGAATCTTCCTCAAGTTGTTAGGCTTTTGAAAATAGAGGACCAGGCTCTGATACCAATTGTTAGGATTTCCAAAGATACTGAGAGGTGGGGGGTGAATCAGTATCTGACTGGTTGATGAATTTTCTGAACTTATTATATGAAAAGCATACCAAAACTGTGTACCGGTAAACTAAAATTAATGCAGCAAATAAGAATAATAAGCACAACACGAAAGACATGCCATAACACAATGTTTTAACGAGGAAACCCAGTGTGTGAAAAACCTCGGTGGGATTTATGACCCACAATATTCATTTACTGGCCAATAAGAGAATATTACTGTTACAATAGGGGCCTGCACATGCAGGAAGGCCAAGTTCCTAGAGCTCACTGCTCAGTTACAAAAGAAGTCTCACTGACTTACAAAAATGGATTATACAAATCCAATGTCATGTACTGCTTCAGATCAGCATCTGCTATGCCAGGTTCAGTACCGGTTTAAGCTCTACAATAATCATAAACCCTTATCCAAAATATGTCTTACAATTCGCACATTAGGTCTGCAATAATCCTTCCATACATACATCTCCTAAATGATCTACAAGATCTCATACTTATATGAGTCATATTACAATCCGCCATGTCGACTGACAAAAATATTTTACAATTAAATACAAAATACAATTAAACAAAATTCCTGTCGGCCATGGTGCCAATAATCTTTCTTTTTGGTGTCGGTGAACTATATGTTGGTGTAGAGTCTGTCGGTGCCGATGCCTGCCAGTATCATATGATTGTAAGGTTTCCATCAATGACAATACCTTCAATCACCTACAATTTCTCATTGTTGTGTACATTTGCCAACATACCTATGGTGGTGTCTAGGTGAAACAGATTGCCTCTTGATTGTTTACCAGTAGCAATCAGACTTCCTTATTTGTCATTTATTTTGCATATTCCTTCATTGAATTCTAACCGGTAACCCTTATTGTTAAGTTGTGCAACACTTAACAAATCATATTTTAGCCCTTCTACCCAATAGACATCATCACAATGTATTGTATCATTCAGGGCTATAGATCCCTTACCTTTTACTGCACAAGGAGAATCATTTCTGAATCTCACAGTTCCTCCATTGCAATCCTCCATGCTGAGGAATTTGTTTCTGTCACCGGTCACGTGGTGAGTGCAACCACTATCAATCACCCATTCTCCACACCTGTTTGTACTAGAAATCAGTGTCATATCTCCTTCCTTTGTGCTATCCTCCTTGACTACCACAAATGCAATTCCATCTCCATCAGATCCTTCTCATTCTTCATTAGTAACTCCTTCTGCAAGATAATACTCCTTCTTGCTCTTGTCCCTATAGCTTCTGAAATTATCCTTCCTATCTCTATCATTGTCAGGACATCTTGAAGCAATATGACCTATCTTATTATAAGAGAAACACTTTAAGGGTAATTTACCTTTATACTTTCCTTTTCCTCTCGGCAATCTTCTTGCCAATAGAGCTTCGATTTCATCTTTCTCTTGTTCCTTAGATAACAAGTTGTCACTTTCATGGGAATGATCGATTCTTGTATTAGAACTATTTCCGGTTTCTTTCCTTCTCCTTGGTGCATGCATCATGGAGGCTTTGAATGCAACATCAATCTTTGGTACACTATGATGAATAATGATGAACAGTAAATACCCAACAGATATTGAGAGCGGGGGGTGAATCAGTATGGACAAAAACTTCTTAAACAACTTAAACTACAAAGACAGCACTAACTGGTAAACAATATCACCAATCTAAATCAAGGCACTACCGGTAAAACATAGTATGACTGTAAAAGACATAAAGTTGTAACATCTAGATCTTCTCAAAACCTAATATCTCATCTCAACTTCACCCATATGCTTAAGAAAGTAATACATCAGAAATACACTAACCATTGGATCAGCTTGCATTACCACTTAATAGAAAACACTAAAACATCAAATGAAAAAGCATCACACATAACATATTGATTTTTCACGTGGAAACCCAACTGGGAAAACCACGGTGGGGATGAATACCCACAAGTTGTTCTTGAACTCTTCTGAAGTCCACTCTGTTAGGAGCCTAGTTCGGTTAAATAGTTTACAACAGGTTCTGCTAGGAACCGATCCTGCTAGGAATCACTCGGTTAAGGGATGGCTAAATACCCGGTTAGAGGTTAAAACCCTGTTAAAGGTTACCTTGTAAGAGGATTTGAAGAACTCAATGATTTTGAGTCACCCTGTTAAAGGATTTACAAAAATCCTATTAAAGCTACCCGGTAAAGGGATTTTCCAACTACTGAAATGGTTAGAAGTCAACAGGTAATACATTGATCTGATAACAGCACATAATGCCAAGGCAGATCCGCTTCAATTTCTTTACATTTGCAATCACACTCTACAGATCTCTACTTACTCCTTTGGTCTGGCAAGAATCACCTCACATACATTCATTTGCCAACAACTTCAAATAAAAATCATCATCGACCTTATAGACAACAATTAGGTCGGTGGCCAAAACCTAAAACCCTAAGCATCTAGATTAATAATACAGTCGGTCCAATCCTGGCCGTTTAAACACGTTACATAGGGTAAAACAATCTTGAACAAATCTCAAGACATTCTCCATCATCTGTTCTTCACCGCTTCAGGAAGCTGATAACCCATCATGCACTCTCTACGGTTTACTAAGATTTTGCACATTCCCAAGGTAGATAGAATCAATCTTCTTCATGCAAGATCCTCAAGGAGAGCCTTCACGCGCACAAGGCTGACATGGCAACATGATCTAATCTTAATTTCAATGCTAACTCATCATAGAATGTCGTCGGTCAAATCACACAGACTTGGAATGCATCAACCAGAAACCCTGAAGCTGAGACTACCAACTGGTAGTCATATCAAATGAAACCCCAATACAAACTTTGCATATACTGGTTCACTTTTTGCATATAGACATCAATGACAACATACAATCCCATCATGTCATCAAACTCTACACATATGTGAACAATCTCCCCCTTTGGCATTGATGGCAATACACAAAGATATCTCTACATCTTCTTCCATATAATATGTCTTCAATACTACAGATAGCTTCTCTGCTTCACATCTTCTCCCCCTTTGGCATCAATACCAAATTGGAGGCACAAACATCCATGATCTACTATGTTGCTCCCCCTGAGGAGTAGCATCCTTCAACACATCAATCCTGAAAAGATTTGACAATGCAATACCTGACTGATGTGGAGCACATACCTTTAGTTCACCTCTTGAAGGGGCAGCACCCCTAATTCACCTCTTAAATAGGTAAATGTAGCCTTCGGTAGAGGCTTGTTGAATATATCTGCTAACTGCTCTTTACTGGAAACATGTTCCAATACAACCTCTTTGTTCTGAACTTTCTCCCTCAAGAAATGGTACTTGAACTCGAAGTGCTTGGTTCTAGCATGCAATACCGGGTTATTGAAAATATTAATTGTACTTGTTTTATCACAAAATATACTCACCGGTTCAAATACAGGGACTTTGAAACCACTTAATACATGCTTCATCCAAATTGTATGAGTACAGTTCATAAATGCTACTACATATTCTGCTTCTACTGCAGATTGAGAGATACAACTCTGCTTCTTGCTCATCCATGAGACTAGTCTACCACCGAGAAAGAATGCACCACCGGTTGTGCTCTTCCAATCGTCCACATTACCAGCCCAATCGGCATCTCTGAATACTTTGAGATTGAAATCATTATTGTATGGATACCACAAACCATAATCTATAGTTCCCTTTAGATATCTAAGAATCTGCTTGACTGCTACCAAGTGGGATTCTCTTGGACTTTTCTCTAAATGTGCAACAATGCCCACTACATGTGCAATGTCCGGTTTGTTATGTACTACATAGTGAAACTTACCAATCATTGATCGGTATTCCTTCACATTCACCAACACCGAGTCATCTTCTTTTGAGAATTTACAACCGGTCATCATCGGTGTACCAACCGGTTTACTATCTTCCATGCCAAAGGTCTTCAACACCTCTTTGACATACTTGAACTGAGTGATAAAGATACCATCTTTCATTTGTTGAATCTGTAGTCCAATGAAGAACTTAATCTCTTTGATTAGTGACATCTTGAATTCCTTCTTCATTTCATCTGCAAGCGCATGGCTCATCTTGTCATCTCCACGAAAAATTATGTCATCAACAAACACTTCACAGATCAGAATCTGATCTCCTTCTGTCTTCAGATAGATATTTCTATCTTCACTTATTCTTTCAAATCTAATCTTCACAAGATGGGAGTGTAAACGTTCATACCATGCTCTAAGTGTTTGCTTCAATCCATACAAGGCTTTATGTAGCCTACACACCATATCATTGTCTTCTGATAGGGAAAACCCATCTGGTTGCTCTATATACACTTCCTCTTCAAGTATTCCATTCAAGAATGCAGATTTTACATCCATCTGATACACTTTGAATCCCTTGAAGGCTGCATATGCAAGTAGCATTCGAACTCCTTCCAATCTAGCTACTGGAGCAAAGGTTTCTCCATAGTCTTCTCCTTCTTCTTGAGCATATCCCTTACATACCAATCTTGCTTTGTTTCTTACCACTATGCCATCTTCATTCAGCTTGTTTCTAAAAACCCATTTGGTGCCAATAACATTTTTGTGCTAAGCTCTGGGTACCAAAGACCATGTACCATTCTTTTCTATCTGATCAAGTTCCTCTTCCATAGCCTTAATCCAGTCTTCATCTTTGTGTACCTCTTTAAATGTTTTGGGCTCAAATTTAGAAATCATGTAAGAATTATCTCTGACCTTTCTTCTTGTAAGTATTCCTACATCCTTATCCACTATGATCTGCTTTGGATCATGATGCAGCTTTACATACCTAGGAATGATCTTAACTGATTCCTCTTGCTTTTCCCCTTCATCAGCATCTACTGGTGTAGGAGCACTGTTACTTGTACTTGGTTGTTTTGCAACCGGTTCCCAGAAGGTTATATCTGATTCATCTACCGCTCGCTCACTGCTGGTTTCCTCAGGTTTCTCGAAGATTTCATAAACTCTGGCATGGATACTTTCAACAATTCTTTAAGTCCTATTGTTAAAACTCTTGAGAGCTTTGCTCTTGGTGGAATACCCTAGGAATATTCCCTCATCACATTTTGCATCAAACTTGCTCTGGTATTCACTTCTCTTGATATAACACTTGCTACCAAACACTCTAAAGTAGCTTACTACTGGAATCTTACTGGTCCAATACTCATGAGAAGTTTTATCATTATCTTTCTTGATGAGTACCTAGTTCATAGTGTAGACTGCAGTGCTCACTTCTTCTCTCCAAAAAGTGTGAGCAACCTTCCCTTGAATCAGCATCATTCTGGCTGCTTCAACTACAGTCCGGTTGTTCCTTTCTGCTAGGCCATTCTGCTGTGGAGTTTGGGGGGCAGATAGTTGCCTCTTGATGCCATTCTCTTCATAGTACTTATTTAATTCACCAGAAGTGAACTCACCTCCTTGGTCGGTTCTAAGGCATTTAATCCTCTTACTGCTTTCCTTTTCAACTAGTGCTCTGAAGGCTTTAAACTTTTCAAAAGCTTCAGACTTGTCTTTCAAGAATGTGACCCACATCATTCTTGAGCAATCATCAGTAAGAATCATAAAGTACCTATCTCCCTAAACACTCCTAGTTTTCATAGGACCACACAAATCAGTATGCACAAGATCAAGTAAATTATCTGTTGTGAAATATTTACCTTTGAAGGTTGAGGAAGACATTTTCCCCAGTTGACATTCTTTGCACAAAGGATTCTCTGGTTTGTTCAGCACAGGCAATCCTCTAACTGCCTTGATCTTACTAGCCTTCACAATATTATCAAAATTTACATGGTAGAGTCTCTTATGCCATATCCAACTGTCATCAAACTTAGCCATTAGACATTGACTGATATTTGTATTTAACTAAAATAATTTACCTTTGGTCTGCATACCGGTGGCCATCAGTTCACCACTCTTTCCTTTTATTTTGCACACTCCATCTTTGAATTCCAGAGTGAGTCCTTTATCATTCAGCTGCGCAACACTCAAAAGGTTATGCTTGAGACCTTCTACCCAATACACATTATCAACACTTCTTTTTCCATTTAGAGAGATGGACCCTTTGCCTTTTACCATACATGGTGCATCATTACCAAATCAGACTACACCTCCATTGTACTCTTCTAGTGATAGAAACTTTTTCCGGTCACTAGTCATGTGGTGAGAACATCCACTATCAATAATCCACTCATTAGAATTATCAAAGTGGGAGACAAAAGCCTTCTTGTCTGACACATCTTCCTTAACGGCTCCAAACACTATCTTATCTTTCTTCATCTTCTGATTCATCATCAGTGACACCTTCATCGACTGCAACAAGACAGTTTCTCCTATTTCCTCCTTTGAACTTTTTAAACTTCTTCGGTTTGTCCTTATTATCACTGTTGGGACAGTTGATAGCAATGTGTCCTATCCTATTGCAAGAAAAACATTTCAAAGGGAGCTTACCTCTGTATTTTCCAGTTCCCTTAGGAAGTCTCTTGGCAACAAGAGCTTCAAACTCCATCAGGATCTCCTCATCATCCATATCCCTTCTTTGTTTGGGTTCACAGCTGGTACCAACCTCTTTTCCCTTTCTAGATAGTGTAGCAAATGCTCTAAAGGCTGATTCAGTCTTCTGAACACTACCATCATAACTGTTTAGCTCATATGCAGTCAACTTAGCAATGATGGAATCAAGGGATACCTTTGTCTTGTCAATAGATCTCAACTCCTGAATAGCAGCAACCCTTATTGCATAGACTGGCAACAAGGATATCAAAACCTTGCTAACAACGGTGGAATCATCCATTGTACCTCATGCACTCTTGATGTCTCCAACAATAGTTTTAATCCTTATCCCATATTGTTGAATGGTCTCTCCTTCAACCATCTGCATGTCTTCAAATTTTCCCCTAAGACTCTCTTCCTTAGCTTGCTTCACATGTTCATCACCACCATAGATAGTCTCCAGAGTATCTCATGCATCTTTGGGATTGTCTTTGTCTTAAAAATCTATAAACTCAATATCAGATAGACTGCTGATAAGAGCTTCCATGACTTGCCCATTCTCCTGGATTTCTCTTCTTTGATCATCGGTGAGAGTACCAGTAAGGACAACATAAGTATTCTCAGCCTAGTTCCAGTGTTGAGAACTCATGCTTTTAATGTAGATCTTCATTTTGTCCTTCCATATCTTAAATTTATCTCTGTTGAACTTAGGACCTTCCCTCTTCATCATTAGAATGGGATCTTTTCCTCAAGCGGTTAAGCTTATAACACAGAGGAACTGGAGGACGCTCTGATACCAATTGATGAATAATGATGAAAAATAAATGCCCAACAGATACTGAGAGGGGGGGGGGGTGAATCAATATGGACAAAAACTTCTTAAACAACTTAAACTGCAAAGACTGCACTAACTAGTAAACAATATCACCAATCTAAATCAAGGCACTACTGGTAAAACATAGTATGTCTGTAAAAGACATAAACTGATAACATCTAGATCTTCTCAAAACCTAATATCTCATCTCAACTTCACCCATATGCTTAAGCAAGTAATACATTAGAAATACACTGACCATTAGATCGGCTTGCATTACCGCTTAACAGAAAACACTAAAACATCACATGAAAAAGCATCACACATAACACACTAATTTTTAATGTGGAAACCCAACTGGGAAAGACCACGGTGGGGATGAATACCCACAAGTTGTTCTTGAACTCTTCTGAAGTCCGCTCTATTAGGAGCCTAGTCCGGTTAAAGACTTTACAACAGGTTCTGCTAGGAACCGATCCTGCTAGGGATCACCCGGTTACAGGTTAAAACCCTGTTAAAGGTTACCTTGTAAGAGGATTTGAAGAACTCAATGATTTTGAGTCACCCTGTTAAAGGATTTACAAAAATCCTGTTAAAGCTACCCGGTAAAGGGATTTTCCAACTGCTGAAATGGTTAGAAGTCAACAGGTAATACACTGATCTGATAACAACACTTAATGCCAAGGCATATCCGCTTTAGTTTCTTTACATCTGCAATCGCACTCTGCAGATCTCTTCTTACTCCTTTGGTCTGGAGATAATCACCTCACATACATTCATTTACCAACAACTTCAAATAAAAATCATCATCAACCTTATAGACAACAATTAGGTCAGTGGCCAAAACCTAAAACCCTAAGCATCTAGATTAACAATACAGTTAGTCCAATCCTAGCCCTTTAAACACATTATATAGGATAAAACAATCTTGAACAAATCTTAAGACGTTCTCCATCGTCTGTTCTTCACCGCTTCAGGAAGCTGATAACCCATCACGCGCTCTCCACCGTTTACTAAGATTTTGCACATTCCCGAGGTGGATAGAATCAATCTTCTTCATGCAAGATCCTCAAGGAGATCCTTCACACGTACAAGGCTGACGTGGCAACGCGATCTAATCTTCATTTCAATTCTAACTCATCACAGGATGTCGTTAGTCGAATCACACAGACTTGGAATGCATCAATCAGAAACCCTGAAGTTGAGACTACCAGCCAGTAGTCATATCAAATGAAACCCCGATACAAACTTTGCATATACCGGTTCACACTCCAACATACTGGTTCACTTTTTGCATATAGACATCAATGACAACATACAATCTCATCATGTCATCAAACTTTGCACATATGCCAACACACTATTGTCATAATTTCTCAATTCAAAAGAAGTCAACTTACCGATCAGTGAGTCAAGAGATACATTAACTGTTCCCAAGGACCTGAGTTCCTGGATAGTAGAGACCCTTATGGAATATTGTGGTAGCAAGGTTCTCGAGATTTTGCTAACCACATCATCCTACTCAAGCTTTCCTCCAGCACTTTTAATGGATTTTACTACATCCTTTATTCTCTTGCTATACTGCTCTATGTTTTCTTCTTCCTGCATTCTCATCTCATCATATTTTCCTCTCAGGTTGTCTACAATTGTTAGTCCCAATTGGTGATGAGAGGGGAGGGGTGAATCAGTACTTGATCAAATCTTCACAATTAAAACTTTTAACTCTAATATGTATTTATTTAATATTCATCAATATACTTAATCACTAAAGTAGAATATGCATGCATGAAAAGTTGACAGTGACACCAAGATTTATCTCGTGGAAACCCAAATGGGAGAAAACCACGGTGTGAGTAGGAACTCAAAAAATTTGTACTCTTCTGGAGTACGTCCAGCGAAGAGCCATCCCTGTTAGGAGATTACAAAGACACTATTAGGTGCCACCCAGTTAAGGGATTTTGTTTAAGGCCAGTTAGTGTCTTTACCCTGTTAAAGCTAGCCTGATTAAAGGACTTAAGAACATCAATTAAGATGTCACCCGGTTAAGGGATTTTACAAAAGGGGCTTGTTAAAGTCCACCCGATTAAGGGATTTAAGTTGCAATGGTTAGAAAGCAACAAATGGATGATCTGTTGAATTAGCTACTGATAGCTTGATCAGATCACAAATAGAATCACACTCTATTCACACTGGTTGTGTCTTCTCTTGCACAACACCGGTTTTCTTCTTACACCTTCAGCTCTACACTTAACCGGTCCTTTGTCCCTCGGCTTTGCACTCTATCGGTCCTCTGACCTTTGACTTTGTACTCTGTCTCTCCTCTGACCTTCGGCTCTACACTCAGTCGGTCCTCTATCTCTCAGCTCCACACACATCCAATCTTCTCAAACACCCTCTACTCTACTAAATCTTTTTAGCACTTCCTCTCACATTGCTCTTCACTTTGGATCGCCTTCTACAAGATCTGTCTTTTACAAATTTTACAATCAAGTCTTTCTAAATGAGCTCAAAAATACTTTATACATTTTTTGTCGACACCTTTAGGTGTTCCCTCAATCAAATCAATCACATATTTTGAAAGATTTTAAATTCAAAAATCTCCCACTCTTTCTTTGCACGCCCTGCCACAATTCCGCCAACTATCCAACTAATTCTACCACTGCATCCGCTAAAAATAGTAACCTCTGGGTCGAGTTCAGTCATTAAGGTGAGAACTAGAAAATTCACAAGTAATCATGGCTTGGTTGCATGATAACTGAAGTTGACCTCACCAACTTGTGATTTGGTGTAGCCACAATCTCACCAAACTCATCAACTCACCTTTTACCACCGCAACTAAATAACCGATCACCGCTCCAAGATTTATGGTGATCACCTATCTACTTTTTGTCATACCGATGTACCGGTAAGTCATTGTGCTTGTGCTTCTATATTACTGGTCCATCCTTTGATTTCCAGTTTGCGGTGCTATCATCAAGTCTCTTTCTATCTTTGCCAATGAGGTTCCAGTTTGTATACAACCTCAAACCTTCTTGCCTAAGTCACCTTTTGTGATTTCATCATCATCAGACTGGCCAACCTGAAGATCTGACCTCAACACCGATCTTCTTGAGTGACAAACCGGTTAGCTTAGTTTGTCTTCCCTTGAGCTAATTGAACTTTGGCCATCTGCCTCTTATGTTGTTTTCATACGTTTACAAGTGTTCACCTTTGCTTGCTGAAATACACCACTCTACCAATATCACTTCACCAGTCAGTGTTAGACATCAATGACAAATCGTAGTTCATATACCGGTTCTCAAGATTGACCGGTTTTGTCAATGCCAACAGTTCTGAGACCTAAGGACAAGAATGTAATTGATACTAAATGGGTGTTCCGGAATAAGCTAAATGAAGATGGACAAGTTGTTAGAAACAAAGCAAGACTGGTATGTAAGGGATATTCACAAATGGAAAATATTAATTTTGAGGAGATGTTTACTTTGGTAGCTAGAATAGAAGTTGTTAGACTATTTCTTGCGTATGTTTCTCATAAGAAATTCAAGATATATGAGATGGATGTGAAGTCAGCCTTTTTGAATGGTGAATTGGAAGAGGAAGTCTACATTGAGCAACCAGATGGATTTTCATTGACAGGTGAAGAAGACATGGTATGTAGATTGAAGAAAGCATTGTATGGACTGAAACAAGCCCCTAGATCTTGGTATGCCAGATTGGACTAGTATTTGATGAAATTGGGATTCTATAAAGGTACTGATGATAGTAATATGTACTTCAAGATTGATAATGACAATATTTTGATTGTTGAAGTCTTTGCTGGTGACATTATTTTTGGAGGAGATGATGATTTGAGTAAGAAGTTTGTTGATGATATGCAAAAAGAAATTGAGATGTCTATGATAGGTGAGATGAAATTCTTTCTGGGACTGTAATTTACACGGATTGACAAAGGCATTTTCATATCTCAATCTAAGTATGTGAAGGAATTGTTGAAGAAGTTTGGGTTAGATGATTCCAAACCTATTGGAACTCCTATGGTGACTACATGTAAGATGAAAAAAGATGATGAATCTCTGAAGGCTAACTAGAACTTGTATAGATCTATGATTTGTGGACTACTATATTTAACTCAAACTAGAGCTAACATTATGAATGGTGTATGTCTTGTTGCAAGATTTCAAGTTGATTCTAAGGAAAGTCAAGTTACTGTTGTGAAGAGGATATTCAGATATTTGAAGGGAACAGTTGATTATGGTTTGTGGTATCCAAAGGATGATGATCTCACTTTAAATGCTTATACTGATGTTGATTGGGCAGGTGATGTTGATGATCAGAAAAGCACTATCGATAGAGAATTATTTCTAGGAAAGAAGTTGGTTACTTGGACAAGCAAGAAACAAGATGCTATTTCTTTATCTATTGCAGAAGTTGAATGCATTGTTGCTGCTAGCAACTGTATTCAGGTTATTTGGATGAAGCAAATGCTAAAGGATATTAGAGTTGTTTATAGTGAGCCTACTGTTATATATTTTGATAATTCTAGTGCTATCAATATTTCTAAAAATCTGGTGTTGCATTCTAAGACAAAGCATATATCAATCAAGTTTCATTATCTAAGAGAGAAAGTTGGTGATACGGAAGTCAGATTGAAGTATGTACCTACAAAGGAACAGATTGTCGATATCTTCACTAAGCCTTTGTCTACAGAAATATTTGTATATTTAAGAGAAAAGCTAGGAGTAATTGCCCCTCCTATGAACTAGATGCATTGAGTTGCATCAATCCAGTGGACTTCAATGTCTTATCCTGATATTCAGATCGATGAGTGGGTGTTGCTACTCTGGGGGAGTAGTCAGTGTGTGATTCAGTTATTCAGATTAGTAAGTTTATCCTAAGGGGGAGATATTTTCCTTCTTAGAGGGAGAGATGCATATGAGAATAGTGATCTATATATGTCTTTTGCCTTGTTGTCAAAGGGGGAGAGAGCTTGTGAAAAACCCTGAAGTATTTTGAGTTGATTGTCTAAGGGGGAGCTGATCCTTATGATCTCAAGGGGATATTGTTGGATGTTGATTTCTTTCTTTGCATTGATTGTTTTTCACATTCATATGTGTCCATCAATGCCAAAGGGAGAGATTGTTGGATATTAGAGTTATTGGAATGTGTTGTTGTCATTGATCTCAACATATTCCTATGTTTTAGAGAATTGGTTTGTTGTAGAGAGTTGTTTGGGTGATATGTTGCAAATGTGTTGATGCAGTTTAATGGGTTTTGAGATACTTATCTCTAGTTGATTAAGTATGATTCTCATGAGGCTATGTGGTAATTTGGTCAAGTTATGAGGTCTAGTATGTGGACTAGTTTTTTAGTATTCTATGTTGCAGAGTTGTGGTATTTGATCCATATTGCTCCAGAATGATTATATCTTGAGTTGCGGATTTTGGAGAATGTTTAGGACGTTCATGTGTGTCCTCTAATCAGATGGTTCATGATTTGGAACTTCACAAGCGTATCTTTCAGTTTGTTAGTTGGTGTTCTTGAGCTTCGACAATGTAATCATGATGAATCTTGTTATCCGAGTTGTTGCGGTGATTGTGGTGGAATTCACATTGCTTGTTGATTTTCTCTAATCATGTGCTATGTGTTTTGGTGGTCCGCATTGATCGTGGTGCGCATTAATAATTAGTTTATTGGTCTAGTGGTATTCTTCATGTTATGTGACATATTCGGTGGTGTAATGTATTGCAGATGATCTTGGCGAAGTATTTGATGGTGTAGCATGTTCGAAGATTCGATTTGGGTCCATGCTATGTCGTTGACGACATTGTATTGGTCTAATTATGGATTTATGTATCGTGTGATGTAATTTTGTAACTAGGTCTTACGTGTTGAGCTGACCTTAAGGTTAAGGTTGATGACTTGTATAAATAAGCATTGTAATCATGTTAGTTGTGTGTCTCCGAGTTGTATGAGGTTGTTGTATGTGCGAACAAGAGAATCTATCATTCAGAAGTGTGGAGAAGAGAAGAGAAGAGTTATTGTGCAAACAGTGTGATTCACCGGAATTGTAATCAGGCATTTGGAGATGTTATTCTTTCAGTTCATGTAATCCGGATTGATGTTTGATCTTTGTAAGGCAGTGAGCCTTCCTCTAGGTTGTATCCCTTCATGATTTTGAGCAGTGAGCTCTAAGAAGAGTGCTTGAATGTATGTGCATTCCCCATTTTAATATTTACATATACTACTACAGAGTATCATCGTATTGTGGGTAGGTTCCCACCATGATTTTTCCCTTAACTAGGTTTTCCACATCAAAAAACCATGTGTTGTGTGTGTTGTTGATGTGGTGTTTATCTTTTCTATTGTTGTTGTTGATCAGATCTGAAGTTGTTCTTAATTTGGTTGAGATTGGTGAAAATTGATTTCACCCCCCTCTCAGTTTTACTGCATTGTTGTTGTCATTCTATCAACAGTCATGCCATGTACTCTAATGTTAAAAGGGGTAATATGGTATCCCCATGGGTCATATGGTGTTCTAAGGGGTCATATGGGGTCTTGAGGGCCCACACATGTGTTAGAACACCATATGATCCCTTAGAGCATCATATGACACCTTACAACACCATATGACCCATTAGGACATCATATTATCCTAAGGGGTCATATGGTGTCATAAGGGGTCATGTCATGTACTAGCATGTTAAAAAGGGTCATATGGTGTCATTAAGGGTCATATGGGGTCCTAAAGGCCCACACATATATTAGGACACCATATGACCCCTTAGGACACCATATGACCCATTAGGACATCATGACATCATATTGTCCTAAGGGGTAATATGATGTCATAAGGGGTCATGTGGTGTACTAGGATATTAAAAGGGGTCATATGGTATCCTCAAGGATCATATGGTGTCCTAAGGGGTCATATGGTGTTGTTAGGGGTCATATGGGGTCCTAAGGGCCCACACGTGTTAGAACACCATATGACCCCTTAGGACACCATATGATCCATTAGGACATCATATTGTCCTAAGAGGTCATATGGTGTCATAAGGGGTCATGTCATAAACTAGGATGTTAAAAGGGCTCATATGGTGTCCTCAAGGGTCATTAGGGGTCATACGAGGTGCCAAGGGCCCACACATGTGTTAGAACACCATATGACCCCTTAGGACACCATATGACCCCTTAGGACATCATGTTGTCCTGAGGGATCATATGGTGTCATAAGGGGTCATGTCGTGTACTAGGATATTAAAAGGGGTCATATGGTGTCCTAAGGGATTTTATGGTGTCGTTGGGGGTCATATGGGATTCTAAGGGCCCACGCATGTGTTAGAACACCATATGACCCCTTAGGACACCATATGACCCATTAGGACATCATATTGTCCTAAGGGGTCATATGTTATCCTAAGAGGTCATATGGTGTCCTAAGGGGTCATATGGTGTTGTTAGGGGTCATATGGGGTCCTAAGGGGCCAAGCATGTGTTAGAACACCATATGACCCCTTAGGACACCATATGACCCATTAGGACATCATATTGTCCTAAGGGGTCATATGGTGTCATAAGGGGTCACATGGTGTTGTTAGGGGTCATATGAGGTTCTAAGGGGCCATGCATGTATTAGAACACCATATGACCCATTAAGACACTATATGAACATCATATGGTCCTAAGGGATCATATGGTGTCCTAAGGGGTCATATGGTGTCCTAAGGGGTCATATGGTGTCCTAAGGGGTCATATGATGTCCTCAAGGCCCACACATGTGTTAGAACACCATATGTCCCCTTAGGACACCATATGTCCCCTTAGGACACCATATGACACCTTTGGAAACATATTGTACTAATGGGTCATATGGTGTCATAAGGGGTCATATGGTGTTCTGAGGAGTCACATGGTGTCGTTAGGGGTCATATGGGGTCCTAAGGGGCCACACAGCTATTAGAACACTATATGACCCCTTAGGACACCATATGGACATCATATGGTCTTAAGGGGTCATATGGTGTCATTAGGGTTCATATGGGGTCATAAGGGCCCACACATATGTTAGAACACCATATGACCCCTTAGAACACCATCTGACCCCTTAGGACATCATATTGTCTTAACAGGTCATATGGAGTCATAAGGGGTCATATGGTGTTTGGAGGGGTCACATGATGTCATTAGGGATCATATGGGGTCCTAAGGGGCCACACATGTTGTAGAACACCATATGACCCCTCAAGACACCATATGGACATCATATGGTCCTAAGGGATCATGTGGTGTCCTAAGGGGTCATATGATGTCATTAAGAGTTATATGGGGTCATAAGGGCCCACACATGTGTTAGAATATCATATGACCCCTTAGAACATCATATTGTCCTAAGGGGTCATATGGTGTCATGAGGGGTCATCTCATGTACTCCGATATTAAAAGGGGTCACATGGTGTCCTAAGGGGCATATGGTGTCGTTAGGGGTCTATATATCTCCCCCAATCCCTCTCTCTCTCCCCCTCTCTCTGGTGTCTCTATCCCATTCTTTCCCTCTCCCTCCCCATCCCTTTCTCTTTCTCTCTCAAGTCTCTCTCTTTCCCTCTAACTCTCATTCCCTCTCTCCCTCCTAGTCTCTCTCTCTCCCAGGTGTCTCTATCCCATTTTGTCCATTCTCTCTTAGCCCACCCCATCTCTCTCTCTCTCTCTCTCTCCGGTGTCTCTGTCCCATTTTGTATGTTCTCTTCCTCCCCCTCCCTTTCTCTTTCTCTCTCAAGTTTGTCTCTCTTTCCCTCTAAATCCATTACTCTCAAGTATCTCTCTCTCTCCCTCTAACTCTTTTTCTCTCGCAAGTTTCTCTCTCTCTTTCCCTCTAACTCTTTTTCCCTCTCTCCTTCCCAGTCCCCTTCTCCCTCTCACCCTCTATCTCAATCTCAATCTCCCATTCTCTCCATTATTTCCCTCTCTCCCTCCCCATCTCTCTCTCTCTCTCTCTCTCTCTCTGTTCTCTCAGGTCTCTCGCTCAACCCATTTCTTCCTCCCTCCCTCTCTCTTTGTCACTAGCTTAAGATCTCTCTTATCCTTGGTATTTTCCTTTCTTTCCATCAACCACTCCCTTCCTCCCTCCATCTCTCCTTGGTATTTTCTTTTCTTTCCATAAACCACAGAGAGGCACAGAGAGAGAGGTGAAGAGAGGGAGGGAGGGAGAGAGAGAGAGGGAGAAAGAGAGAGAGAGGGTGGAAGGTGGGCATTGAGGGAGAGACTAGAGGGAGAGAAACCCCAAGTGCAAGAGAGGGAGGGAGGGAAAAAGAGGAAGAAACTAGAGAGAGAGAGAGAGAGAGAGAGAGAGAGAGAGAGGTAGGGGTTGAGGAAGAGAGAGGGGGGGTATACAAGGAAGTAGAGGGAGAGACTAGAGAGAGAATGTTGATACGAGCATGTTGAATACTAAAATTTGATTAAGTTTGAAATTTATATGTGATGTCATGGAAATGGGGACAAGGCAACAACAAAGTTCAATGTTAATAAGTTAGTTTCAACCATAAAAACAAAACAAAGAACTAAAAACCATTCCAAACATATCAAAAGAGATTTCAAAAAGCATGAAAGAAGTTTAACAAAATAAAAGAAAGGAGAAGAGCCTCCCTAAGATGCTTCCATGATGCCTTTCGATGCTTCTCCCTTGTTTCTCCCCTCTCCAAGTCCCAAATGAGTGTAGCTCTCAGCTTTTAGCACTAACCATGGATGCCATATGGAGATTCAAGATGGTTGAATATGATAAGCAAATGATATGCAAGTGTAGATAGTGATGCTATGAAAAAGCTCTATGCTAATACCAGTATAACAACAATACTCTAATGCTTTCTTTTGCTTGAGGAGAAGGGTTCTATTTATAGAAGAAATGGGGAAATGAAGGGTTAAGATTGAGTAATCTTAACAAGGGTTAGGATTGAAAGATATTCAATCCATGTGAGACTTTCAACCCAATCCCATGTTGACAAGTGTCACCATGAGGAGGCTTGAGAGGAGAGATAAGGAGCATTAAATGCTTGAGGAGACATGACGGTTACCCTAGTCAAAGAAATAAATGCTTTGAAGAGACACATGGGTTACATGAGGGTTAAGTTAGGGGTCAAAGTCCTTAACCATGGGTGCAAGTGGAATTAACCATTAATGGTCATGTAAGAGCCATAAGTGGTCTGGAAGACTTTAGAGGTTAATTTGTTGAACACACAAAGCATTAATTGTTTTTCAAAGACTTTGGAGTCTTTGAGAAGTGACTCCAATTTGCTTAGGAATGTGACAATATTTAGGGGATGGATTAGGTTAATTAGGAAGGGTTTGGAAGAATCTAGAAGGGGTTTAGGCATGCAAGTGGGAGGAATTTTGGTATTTTCAATTAAAATAAAATCATTTATTTCAATTAAATGGTGTAATTTGCATTTGGGTAAATATTCAAATAAATATTAGTTTATTTAAATGAGAAAAAGGAAGATAAAGCATTAAATGCTTGAAGACTTTAAGGGAAGCAATTAAAGTTTGAAGACTTTAAGGGAAACCATTACAGTCTTAAGAAGACTTTAAGGGAAGCCATTAAGTTTGAAGACTTTAAGGGAAACCATTAAAGGTTTCAAGTGGGTGAGGATAAATAGGATTTTAAATAAATAATTTATTTAAAATAGTTGTGCAACTTGCATTTGTAGGAAAATGCAAGTGGGTGGAGGATAAAGGTGATTTAAATAAATTATTTATTTAAAATAGTTGTGCAACTTGCATTTGTAGGAAAATACAAGTGGGTGAAGGATAAAGGTGAATTAAATAAATGTTAATTTATTTAAATGTGAGAGGTGGGATTTTGGGGGATTTTAAATAAATATTAATTTATTTAAATGTGAGAGAATATTTAATTAAATAAATATGATTTATTTATTTAATTAATGGTCTGAATTTGTTAAGTGAATTAAATCAAATAAATTGAATAATTTATTTAATTAATAGGAGAAGAGGGTTAAGATGAATTAATTAAATATTAATTTAATTAATTATTAATTGATGGTTAAATAATCAAATAAATATTAAATATTCATTTAATTAAGTGGACAGATTTATGTGATTACAATATGAATACTCTAAAAATTAGAATTTGTATCATAACTCCTAGAGATATGAAACCACTCTCAAACATCCTGCCAATATATACATAAAACATAACTTAAAGTATAAGAAAGGAAAAAGACAAATGGAAATGTCACTTATACTTAAATGTTATATTTTTTGAGAGAAAGAGTGAAAATGAAAGACAACTTCATCTTTTCAAAATGAAGATGCAATTCTCAAAATGCAATGCCATTTAGCACATGCCAAATTTGGCGCTCACCTTATTTGGCGTTCGCCATATTTGGTGCACGCCAAATAGATTTGGCGCACGCCAAATAGATTTGGCGCACGCTAAATAGATTTGGCGTGACCAAACCTTAGGTTTGGCATGACAAAAATATTTGGCACATGCCAAATAGGGCGCATGCCATTTTTGGTGTGGGCCAAAGGGATTGATGAGGGCCAAAAAAAAATTTGGCATCTTTTTGGTCCCCCATCTTTGTGCCCTTACCCCTCTCTCCTAGTTTTTACTAGATCTGGGAAGAAGACGATGTAATTGTATTGATTTATTTACTTTTAGTGCCAATGCCAAGAGCCCACATCAGACTTCTTGGACTAGGCATTGCTAGTACCAGGAGCCAATCATACCGAGCGAGGAGGCACAATCATGCCCACAGTAGACTTCTACGACTAGACCCTCTAGTTCTACATCTCCCCTAGTTTTACTAGAGCTGGGAAGAGGAAGATGTAATTGTATTGATTTATTTACTTTTAGTTCTATCGAGCGAGGAGGCACAATCATGCCCACAACAGAATTTTAGGACTAGACCCTCTAGTTCTACCTCTCCCCTACTTTGTACTACAGCTGGGAAGAGAAAGATGTAATTGTATTGATTTATTTACTTTTAGTTCTACAAAAACTATTTACTATTTTTCTTCCAGCCATCAACATTCCTCGTGAGGATGCGATTTTGTACCCTTTGCGTTTAAATATGTATAGGCTCAACTTGTTTCTTTTATTTTCTCATTTATTGACTCATGGGATGTATCATGTCATTGAATTTTGCAAAAAAAAATGCATTTGTAATTAAATTTAAGCATTTTTTAAAGTTCCCAAGTTTTTTTCGGGCATTGGCAAGTTTTTGGTTTTGGCAAGTAGTTCAACTATGGATCCAACAAATCCAATCCCCAACCATAATCCTACAATAACCACTAAGACATGCTCATCTGCTCTTCTCCACACTGACTACTTTGCATATGATGAAGGTGGAAGTGGAACTGATGTCACATTTTTGTACTTTGGAAAAGGGTAGCCGCACAAACAAGGTGGGTTTCCCTGTTAAAATATGGGATCAAAAGTTGCAAATTGTGGTCCTCCTGGTATTCACCCACATAGATTGTTGAAAGAAACATTGAAATATCTCAAGAGGTACAATTTAGAGAGTTCTTGGGGTATCTACCCGCTCAAATTATTCCAAGACAAGTCCAACTGCTCCAAAGTTGATATTTGACCTAGAGATGCAAGTATCCCACCTTCCACATAATTTCCACTTAGATTTAGCAATCTCGTCTAAGATAGATTCACAATGCCTTCTAGTATTTCACCACTTAAAATGTTGTTTGAGAGATCAAGTATGGTGTTTTTTGCCAGCACATATTCTAGTGAATACTCATTTCCTTTCATCACTATCTGCAGTATATCCTCATAGAGTGTACTGCCATTCACTTGTGAAATTTTTGGGGTTATAAATCCCTATAGGCCCTCTAAAGCAGCAAGAATTTCTCCAAAAATTTATTATTCGATAAGTCCAACACTTGCAATCTGGTGATATTGGTGATCCCTAGAGGAATATTCCCCTTGATCTCATTCCACCCCAGGCTTACAACTCTTAGCTCTAAACAATTTGCAAGCAAGTTCAAAGGAAACTCACCTGTCAATCTATTATTGCTGAAATCAACAAGCTTGAGTCGTCTATAACTGGTCAAAGATGCAGGTAGCATCCCAAAAAATTTATTAGAGTGAGCAGATAGAAATTATATGGAAGAAGAAAATCCAATTTCAAGATCTTTATAGAATGAGTTTTTGGACAACTTTAGCCTCTTTAGGGCTGTGCAATCACCCAGTGTTGCTCCAGGATTCTTCCGCACAAAAGATTGTCTACCAGTACTAGAGCACTTAGACAACTGTACTCCTCTATGGATTTTGGAATTCATCCTCTTAGTTGATTTTTAGATGCATCTAGCGTTTCTAGTGAAATCAACCTACCAATGCTTTGAGGAAAAATATGAGATCAAAAGTTGCAAGCTGTGTTCCTCCCGGTATTTGCCCACACAGACTATTGAAAGAAACATTGAAATATCTCAAGAGGTACAATTTTGAAATTTCTTGCGGTATCTGCCCACTCAAATTATTTCAAGACAAGTCCAACTACTCCAAGGTTGATATTTGACCCAGAGATGCAGGTATCCCACCTTTCAGATGATTTCCACTTTGTTGCTAGGATTCTTCCGGACAAAAGGTTGTCTTCCAGTACCAGAGCACTTAAACGATTGCACTCCCCTATGGATTTTAGAATTCTTCCTTTTAACTGATTCTTAGATGCATCTAATGTTTCCAATGAAATCAACCCATCCATGGTTTGAGGAATACCACCAAAAGGATTATTGTCATAGATGATAAGCTCCTTAAGGATCTTGAGTTAATCAATACTATGGGGTATAGGTCCAATCAAATTATTTCTATACATATGCAATCCTTTCAAAGATTATATCTCCTATGGTCGCTAGAATTTTCCATGTGAAAATGTTTCAGTCTAAAAACAGTTGTTCAAACTTTGTTAAATTGCCTATTCCTTCAAGGAGTACACCTATTAATCAATTTGATTCAAGATACAATTGGACAAGCTTGTTCAGATATCCTATCTCCTCTTGAAAAAATCCATCGAATTCATTTCTAGAGAAATATAAATAATTCAATTGGGTCATATTAAAGATGAAATATGGTAATATACCTCCAATAAGATTGTCACCTAGAGCAAGGGTTGTGAGAGGAATCTTTGAGATACTCATGGGCAACAGTCCCTTAATTCGATTTTCTGCTATATCAAGCCATTGAAGATTACTTCAGTTTCCTAATTCTTTTGGAATATGGCCAATGAGATTTTTGGGCGCATACAACGATAATTGGCCAAGATCTTTCTAATTTCCTAGTTCACCCGATATGATGGCATACAAGGCATACCCTAACACCAATATTTCAAGAGAAGAACAGTTGCCAAGAGCCACAAGGATTTGAGACTTACAATTGTTAAAGTGTAATTCAAGGATTTTTAACTTGCCTAACCTCCCCATTTCAAAGGGAATGCCTCCTATCAAGTAATTGTGAGGAAATGCAATATGGTATAATTCAAAGCAATTACTGAGAGAAGGAGGGATGTTACCAGTCAACAAGTTGCCTCTAAAGTAGAGATATGATAGACCTTTTATCAAACCCAAAACAGGAGGAATTGAACCTGTGATATCATTGTAGCCAATGCTCAATTCAAGGAGAGATGTGTAGTTACTCGGATAAATTTGAATGCTTCCAACTAGCTTATTGTTCTCAGGGAAGAGACTCTCCAGCATGCCTAGGCGGCCAAATTCTGGTGATATCGTCCCAATCAAATTGTTTTTTTCTAGTATAACCCCTTGAAGGTGTGTGCAATTCCTAAGAGATTTGGGGATGAAACCTTGGAGTCCATTAAATCTAAGGTCTATTATAATTAAAGCTTTCAACTGGCCAAGTTGTGGTGGAATACTATCGGTGAAAGAATTATTAGTGAGATTGAAAATGTGTTGTAAATAGAGGGGTCCTATGGAGGGAGAGATTGTACCTTCCAATCCCAAGTTAGGGAGAATTACGGCCACAACTTTGTTGGAGTGCTTTCAGCATGGAACACTGTTCCACATGCACACATTTTCTGCATTGGAAAAAGTCCATCTTGTTGACATGTTTTTTATGACAACACCTAACACAGAATAAAGTTGTCCAATGGTCAATTCACTCTCTCTTGATCAGACTATGATTATATGCTAAGATTGCAGTACATTAAGACAATCAACTCCAAGGTTCCTATATGCAACGGATGTGACTCAATTGGCTCAATGTGATTTGCTGGTAATCCAAGGGGACTTACACACTTGAAGAAGATTTAAACAATTTTGTAACTTTCAAGGAATTTAGTCATGAATTATTTGTCAATGGGAAGCTCTTTTTTAGGATTTTTGGATTTAAAATATGCAGAAAGTAAATGGAAAGGGTTTAGGGAAATCTAGTCTAAATCAAAGAACAAAGAGACAATGATTGCTTGGGTGAAACCAAACCACACTTTGCTTCGCCAACTTCATAGAACTACACAAAGATGGTGCAATCTGCAAAGGTTGTGTAGGTTTTTTTCATGCCACCAATGGACACCATCATAGAACAATGCCCACCCGATGATCAAAGTTAAGTTTCCACATATAAAAGGCTCAGACTAACCTTACAAAGTTAATAACAATTAGCTACTAACAAAATGTATGAGCAAGGGTTTCACTACAAACAATCTCATCAATCTCGTTCATCTAACAACTAAAAGCAAATCTACTCTAAGTGAAGTATGTGAGACCATGCAAGTCATAAAACAACACAAGTATACACCATCAAATTGAACAATGTATTAAGTTAATTGCTTTGACAACTTATCACAACAATCTCAAAAAGCAATCTCTCCCCCCTTTACAAATGAGGGTGGTCACCCCTTTATATAGGCTTCATGCCTTAGCTACATGCAAACCCTAATTAGGGTTTTTTCCTAAAAGATTCCCCACACATGATGCAACAAGGTGGGAATCAACAATAAATTCTCGTTATGCCCGCATACAATTAATTCCAACCCATTACAATTGGTATCCAAAATGCATTAAATGCACCACTCTTCACTAAATTTGCCCTACATTGAATAAATTCCTCCATGCAAAAATGGCCCATTGTGTCATAAATGCACAATAATCACCACATGCAACGGTTTCATGCAAAAAGAATCAACCATAATGCCTTAAATGTTACGGATTTATGCAAAAATATGCTCCATTGATTCAACATGTATTGCCCCGGCTACCACTTGGTCAAAATATTCCAACAATAAATATGCCACTGTCATTCAATCAAATAATCCTTGTCCAAAAATGGGCGGTCATTATCTCGCTCATTATTGCCATAAGAAATGAATTTGGCGATGACGACCTCTAATTCTCCTATGGAAACACTTGGCACACTTTCTATCTTGAACTCCATCAAGGAAATTTCTTCTTCACTCTTGGAAAAGAACTTCTCCCATTCTACTACCATTTCTTGTGTCCTCCACATAGTGCTAGAAAATAAAGAAACATTTTCCAAGTGTGATCCCACAAAGAAAAATTCATGCAACTTGGCCCTTAGCAAATTTACAGTCACTCTGCCTTCATTCAACTTCCTTGCAAATAATGTCTCAACTGGGTTGAGGATCTTCTCTTGTACCCCTTTGATTGAGTCTTTCAAAGTCAAAGACTCCATGTTGAATCTTTCGAAGCCTTCCCTTCCAATATAGATGACACAAAACCACCCTAGGAAGTCATAAATCTCATTCTCTTGGATCACCTTCCCATCAATCAGTGTCTGCTTAGGAACTTTCATCAATGCCCTAAGTCGCGGAATAGTCGAGTCCTGATAAATGTTTACATCTTCCCATGAACTTTCTGTAACTTCCAGCCGGTTCAAGAGGGCAATAAGTCTAGAATGAAGACTAACCAGGTCTTCAATGAATTTTTTGGGTGCAGTGAAAACATCCTCCACCCATTCTTTAGAATATTGGGCAATTTTCCTAATCTTTTCAGCAACGTCAATGGATTCTTTAGGAAGAGAGGAAGGAGGAACAAAGAATGGATCTTCCTCCCTAAGTGGATGTTTGAAACTCTTAACATATTTGCATAAGGCTTTGTTTTCACTTTTCAGCCTTCTACACGTTTCCTTCATCTTTTGCATCTTTTGCATCTTTTCCTTCATAACCAAGGAAGATCCTTCAAATTCTTCCACCACCTGAGTCATGCAAGCACACCCCAAATCAACTTCTCTAATCACATAATCATCTGGTGTGATTTTATTTATGTCATTTTCCACTGTAGGCTTAGCTATATGCAAAGTTCTAGATCTAAACTCATCCCTTGTGATTTTGGAAAACTTTTGAGTGGCCTTCTTTTGCACTGGTTTATCCATTCTTCTCAGAAGTTCTTCCAACTCCCTCTTAGCCAATCTAGAGCAGTTGTCGGTTGATCTTGAATTTCCATACGTAACTGCTCCTGTGAAGCTTCCTCCATTTCTCCAAGGATTGTTTGTACAAAACTATCCTGACATGGCTCTTTTGGATGGGAGGGAAGTTCTTTCCTTTGACCTCCTAGTTGAGTTGGCCTGTGTGAAACGCTAATGCTAAGAACATCCTGCGCAGGCTCACTGTCAAGGAAATTGCCCTATGGTGGATTCACTGGATTTTCCTGTGCGAACATTTCCACCTCTCACACACTAGAAGAACTAGTAGGGGATTGTGCCTCTTTCACTCTCACTCTTTTATGATGTGGTTCTTCCTGGTGGACTTCTTGTTGAACATTTGGTTGGATTTTTGGTTGAACATTTGGTTGGATTTTTGGTTTTCCTTGTCCTAGGCCTCTTTGAAGCATTCTTTCCTTCATTCGGTCCAACTCCTTCCTACTGGATTTCTCCTTCCTCAACCTGGGCCTATGAAGATCCCTTTGTGGCCTTGCTATAGGAATCCATATTTCCCATAATTGGTAGCTTAAGCGGATATTTCCTTCCTTTAGTGCACTGATATGCCAGTCAACCTAATGCCTGGCAAATTTTGGAGCTGGTCTAGCCAAAATGTCCAAATTGTAAACTTCAAGTTCTGACCAATTCAAAAGTTGGATGGGTCGGTCCTTCACTTTTTAAAATTTCGACTGCACTAAGTTTGGATCTTCTTTCACTTGATCTGGTACTTGAATTATTTCACCAATCCTAATCATGTCAAGAGGTAGTCTGGAAAACATCTTCTTCCTAACCTCAAGATCATCCTTGGCACTCACCCAAAAGTCTTCTAGGTGAAACTTGTGCACAAACTTCATTCCAGTGACCTTCCTAATTTTATTATATGGGTCATCGTAAGATCTAGATGTATAGAATGCCAATTCCTCTTTTGTCTTTTCAGTTGTTGCCAGGTTTGGGCACAATTCCACAGTCACCGAGGACAATGGGGAATTCAATGGACATCTTCCTTTTCTTTTTCCGAATTTGGTCGTATGTTGTCAATTGTCTGACAAGCTCTAGCAACGCCAATCTATCTGACAGATATCTTGGTAATTTATGTGGCTGGTATGAGAATCCATGTGTCCTAATATAAGTGAATTTTGGAAACTGTAGGAACACAGCCCCAAACATTCGCACCAGTGCCCTGGCCTCTGGTGACACTCTTGTATGTTCATTCTACATCAATCTGGTTAAATACATAGTAAAAGTGCCATTCACCAAATTGAATGAACTAGTGTTGGATAAATTCAACTGGGGATAACATTCATGAACCTTCAACTACACTGGTCCACATCATATGTGCCCATTTCCTGGTAAACCATCAAAACCACCTATCCTTGCAAGTGAATAAATCATTTATGAGCTCATATAGAAGGATTGGTTCTTCTTATCCTTTAGACTTTTCAACTGTTCATGCACATAATGGTTAATCAATCTAGCCCAATCCACAAGTCCATTGGCATTCATGACTTCACCAATGAAGAAGAACATCCATGTCTCAAAATTGATGATATGCGGACACCCCACAATCCTACTCAACATCATCAATAACTCCACATATTCTTGCTTGAATTCAAAAATCGTGAGTTGCTTGGGCATCTTTGAATGTGAGGTCTTGGCCTCTGCATCCAATTCTTGTTGGCCATTTCAGCACATCTGTCTAGACCCGCATCATATACTACCTTAGCTCTATCCTTAGTCTTGTAGGTCATGGAATGACCAACTGGAATTCCAAAGGTCTCCCCTATAGCTTCCGGAGTCAAGTTGGCAAGAAGATTTCTGCATGACGTCAAAATTGCCCTTCTTTCTAGATTGTAGTGCTTCGCACATTCCAAGATTAATTTTGGACATTGGATAGATGGAGGGAACCCAGTTGCTGCGACAATTCCACTTTTAACAATTCTGGTAGCAATAGGCGATGGATCATGTCCAGTTGTTCCAAACATTTTGATCCAAAAAGAAGCCAGATTGAAAGTCCCTAGATTGGTGTCATTGATTTCCTTCCACTTGGACACAATTTTGGATTCTGGAAGAAATCCCTTCAACTCGTTTTTAATCTGTTCCTATCTAGAAATAGTTGCAACCTTACTTGCCTGTACCATTCCTGCAAAACCAAAAATAAATCAATCATTAAAATCATCATTTAAAATAAAATGGCGGGGAGGAAATTCTAGCCGAAAAATTGCTAATTAGGAATAAATTAAAACCTCCATGAACAAGGCTTTTGAAAGGAATGAAAAGTTCTTCAAGTATGATTTTTTTGCCACTTCTCTTCAACTTCAACTTTCTCCAAATTCGCACGTGAGAAATGAATTGTGTTTGCTTGTTTAAATAAAATTCTTCCACCTCCTTGCCAAGTTGGCAAAAGATCAAAATTGGCAGTTGTTTTAATGATGTGTCATACTTTCCTTTTCAACCTGCCATGCAAATGGGTCTCGCCATTATTCCTTGATTTTCAAAATGGAATTTTCCATTAATTCCTTGAGTCATGCGTCATAACTTGGAATATTCTTTCTTTTTGTGTTGCCAACTCACCATTCTTTCCATTTTGAATTTTGGAGGGATGTTTGAAAGATTTACTTGAGATTTTCACTATCCATCCACTTGGCGAGATATCCTTGGAGAGAGAAAATTTCATCTAGGAAGAATTTTCTTGAAGTTTTGAATTTTCCTTGCCTTGGAGAAGATTTTTCATCAAATTTTCACATTTCCTACTTTTTAGGAACATTTTCAAATTAGGGTTCCAAAGTCCAAGAGAGAGAAAATTCTCACTTAGCCAAATCTGAAGAAATTTTTTAATTTGGATGAATTTTGATGCCCAAAAATGGATTTTTCAAAAAATTTCTCGAGGGGAAATTTTCTTTTTCAATCTATCCTTGACTTCCATTTTCCTTCCCTTGGAATTTACTCTTCAAACCTGTGCGTGGAATTCATCATGAGGAGGAATTTGACTTGTGCAGGGAAATTCCTTCCCCTCCTTGGTTTGGCACCCTTCTCTCAATTTGGGCGCTAGATTGCTACTGTGGAGGAATTTAACTTTAAAATGCACTTCCTTGATACCCCCTTACTAGCGCTCTCCATTCTTCTTTCTAACTGGAACCAAGTTGGCGACCCATGTCGAGTGCTTAGCTAGGAAAATGTTCCTTGTTGAGAGCAGTTTCTTCACCTCCTAATATATCAGTGGCTATAGAAATGGATTTAATGGCACAATTTGTTTTTAGGTTCATGATCCCTTCGGCATCAAACTCAAGTTCTTCAAGTTCCTCTTCATCAATAATTTGTGTGGAAAACACATCTGAGTTCATGAGGAAGTCCAAAATGTGCTTATCATCCTCAAACACTTGAAAATTTGTAACATTGTTAGGCACAGAGGGAACTGAAGTCAATTCCAGGGTGAATTTATTTAAACCTTCCATAGCAAGAGGTTCTAGTGAGATAGCCGCTTGTACCAAAGCATTCACTATCTGGTTACTCGATCTGTATACTGGCTTGATATTGAATGCACTGAAACTCTCAATAACATCCCATACTGTTCCTATAGCGGGATAGTCTTTTGTCATGGCAACCATATACTTTCCTTATCTGTCGGATGACAATTTCTCCAAATACATGCAATGTCTTTGCACCTTTCTGAATAGCAAGAAGCAATCCATGGACTAATGATTCATACTCAGCAACATCGTTTGTGCAAGGAAACTGCAATCTATAGGCTGCCAAGTAAGCTTCTCTAGTTGGGCTGATCAATTCAATTCCAACTCCATTTTCCCTCTTAGATTTTGATCCATCAAATCTTAAGGTCCATACTTGATCAGTGGGTTGAGCTTCATGCAATTGAACAACTTCTTTCTTCTTTTCTTCTTGGGAAGTCTCCTCTTTTCTACATTCAGGTTTTGTCATCATCTCTTTAGGAGGATTTCAACACTACTAGTCTCTGCAACCTTCTCCATTGTTGGGGCTTATGGAACTATCTTGGATACTTGCTCAATAGCAATTTTTCACATTCCACATGTAAATTCTAAGTGAAAAGCATTATGAATCCTGCACCAGTTGGGTAACAACAAATCTCGAACACCAAGGCCTCTACCCAATTCAGTTTCTTGCTTAACACTTTTCAAGACAAAGTCTCTGAAACTTTCAAACATATCGTCACTTCCACCAGGCTACTCCTCTAGATCATCTTCAAATAGTACTTCGGTGGAGTCGGGTTTCTCTCCCATTTACTTCCCTTTTGTTGAACCGTGCAACATCATGACTTCTTCTACCTTGGGCCTATATGTACCCAAATCAGTTTCCAGAAACAAGATTTCATTCCCCTCACCATACTCGGTGATCATCAATCGGAGTCTAGGCATGCTCTCAATCTTTATCTAATTAGGGACTCCTTTCCATGGAAAACACACATGAGAAAAGTCACTAGAGATAAATCCATTCAGCTTCCTGGACCAATCTTTGCTCAAGAGCATACCGTACCCATCTGGAATGTCAACTACTAATATATCAATGCAACTCTAAACACTTAGGTCAACAACTAACTGCATATGGATGTTATTCAATTCCCCCACAACTGGTACTTTTGTCTTATCCAGTTGGGTGACCTTCTTATTTGTCTGGATAGGCATTAATCCCAACTTTTTGCACACAACCAATGACATTACATTACTTGAAGAACCAGAATCTATCAAGCAGTGATGTAGGAGTTTGCCGAAAATCCTGATAGAAACTAAGAAAGGAGCAAGTTCATCTCTTCCTTGGTAAAAGACTACAGGCTTTCGTTTTTGATCACTAGTATTATTGAATTCTTGGGTTCTTGTTCCCTGTTGAGCTTCACAGTTTCCATTTTGCACTTGAATGACATTGGTAGAGAAGCTTGTTTCACAAGCTCACTAACTCTCTGAACCATTTCTTCCTTCTTTGGCACAAGAGCATTTTATGAAGCACGTTCTATTGTTTTAGCACTTTGTTCTTTTGGAGCATTCAGTGACTTTTGTACCATCCCTATAAAGCTTGGAGGCTATTACGGAGCATCAAAAGCATTGCACGACGTCAACGGTGCATCCTGAACAACATTTGTATTTTGTGCAGAATTAGGCTAAAAATTATTAGGGGCATTCCTCTGAATGTTCATTATACCTTGCGGAATACTCCTTGTCATGGGGACATCAGTTAAACTCCCTAATAAGGTGTCCCTGATCTCAAGAACCTTCATCAGTTTGAACAAAGGTAAGCTCACCTTAATCTTCTTGAACTCTTCCTGCACATAAGAGCTTAACCTTCTCAGTTTCTCTCTCGAGGAATAATCTTGTTGTCTTTGTTCGGTCTGTTGGACAGACGGTTGTCCTCTTTCATTCTGCAAGATAGCTTGCTTGTACTCCGACGAATCCCTCAGAAAACTTGAAACATTACTCACATTTGGGTTTGAAGAAGTTGAGAAATTATTCGGAGGAATAGATGAAGTCAATGGCTCTTGATTCCAATAATTTCTCTGGTATGCCTTTGGAGTAGTATTTCCAATTGACTATTGGAATGCCTAAATCTCACCTACCGCCTCCACAAGGGCATTGTTATTTAGTAGACAAAAAACATATCCGTCCTTCACCGAAGGTTCATAAGGTGAAACTGTTGGTGGGTCTTGATACCCATGCGCCTCCACGGGACCATTTGCTGATGCTGGTGGGAATCTATGATTTCCCTATGATGTTGTGTAATCTTGAAACTCGGGCAGAAATCTAAAATCCTCTATGATTGGAGCTTAATCATATCTAGGTTTCGGGACTATTCGAATCCTGTCGTCAAAGGATTCTCAAGAACTTCAGAATTCTTCATCTCCTGCCTGAAGATATTAGCAGCTACTTGGAATTCGTGACATTGTAGCTCGAAGTGTTGATTGGTATTGTGAAGTTTGCACCAACTTGACAAGGCGGCTTCTGCAAGGAACACTTTATCTATCGGCATATTATCAAAGAGTAGTGGATTATCCAGCAATGAGGGTACTCCTCCATTCTTGATTATTATTATTATTATGTCAAAAACCATGGCTATTTTCTTGATGTCCAAACTTGTGTCCCTGGTGGTTTTCTTGATGGTTAGAAGGATTATTTTGATATCCTCTATTGGCACCCTGATATGCCTAATAATTCCTCTGCATGCTTTGCATCTAGTTATTTTGATTTATGAGGTAGTTTACCTCAATTGACAACCTTTTCACTTGTTTGATCAACTCCTTCATCTCATTATTTTCTTCTTGAGTCTTGGATGAGGTTGTTGTATTTTGTAGGATTAACTAGTTGTGGTGGTTGCACTTGTGACATTGGAGCTCCTGGATGAGGCACCAATTAATTAGTAGGAGTGAGAACTGGATTGATTGCAGGAACATAGTTGGTTGTGCCAGCTTGTCCAAAGTAAGCAGGCAGTGTCCCTATGGCAGTTGTTGGTGATCAAAGGTCAATTTTAACAACTTCATTGTAGGCTGCCTTCAAATCGTTTAGATTGGCCTACTGAACAAACTTGGAAGTGAAGCAATCCAAAGCCACATAATAGATTTGTCTGGTTGCTTCATCGTTTACATCATATGGCGTGCGCAGCCTAGAATGGGCCCTTTGGAATCTATTATTGAAGGTGTCAATTGGCTCACGTTCTTGTCTTCTTACCTTAATTAATTGTCGATATGTCTCTACTGGAGAAATAGGCAACTTGAACTTTGCCAAGAATGTACCCATCATCTATTGTCGGGTTCTAATTGAATCTATGGGCAGATTGATTTACCAGTAGAATGCTTCTTCGCCCAATGAATATGGAAATAGTCTGTAGGCGACATCCTCGTGTTGGATATCTCTATTCTGGAGAGTATCCTCAAATAATTTGATATGTTCTTCTGCAGTGCAATTAACATCATTAATGTAGAACTTGGAACATAAATGTTTCGAGTTCTTAGGCATATCATGATAAGCAGTGAAAGCTCCAAGAGGAGAAGCATTTGTCAAAGGCCAAGCCATTTCATGAAGTGATTGTTTCTGAACAACTATTGGTGTTGTTGTATGAATAGGTCCTTGTTGATTTCTTGCACGAGCTACTCCTTGCACTGGTCATTGAGGTGGTGGAGTTTGAAACAAACAAGTAAGATCTTCCACAATTGGTGAATCCTGGCTTGTAGAAGCCTCCTCCTTCTAACATCTTGATTTAGGAACAAATAACAACTCTTGAAACTCCTTTTGCTCTTGGAGTGGACCTCAAAATTCTTTGATGCTTATCCGATGAGAATGAGTTAATGCGATCCAGCGTGTATCTTCAAATTCGGCTTCTCAAATCATTGACGATGCAGAGAAAGTAGAGCAAGTGGAAATATTTGATTAAGGAGGTCTCTTTCAATTGCTACCCTGATCTCAATAGATTTATCTTGTTCTTCTCGCAATACAAGGCAATCTTCATTGTACTGAGTTTGGCTTGTGCTCGATTTCCAAGCAAGATCAACTAATCCAGAGATGATATCTTCCTAAAGATCGTGAAATCCGAAACCAGGTTGCAGAACAGGTGTTTCACGTCTAGCTGGCAACACCATCTTGAGCCATCTGAATAATTCTTCCTTGAACAATTGGTTTCTTCTTCAGTGTGAAAGTTCTTCAATGTCGCCCTCCTTCTAGCGACAATTTTGTTGACATGTTTTTTTACGACAGTGCCTAACACAAAATAAAGTTGCCCAATGGTCAATTCACTCTCTCTTGATCAAAGTACGATTGTATGCTAAGATTGTAGTAAGTTCAGACAATTGACTCCAAGGTTCCTATATGCAATGGACATGACTCAGTTGGCTTGATGTGATTTGCCAGTAATCCAAGGGGACTTATGCACACTTGAAGAAGATTTAAACAATTTGGCAACTTTCAAGGAATTTAGTCGTGAATGATTTGTCAATGGGAAGCTCTTTTTTAGAGAAATATGTAGAAAGTATGGGAAGGGTTTAGGGAAATCTAGTTTAAATCTAAGAACAAAGAGACAATGATTGCTTGGGTGAAACCAAACCCCACTTTGCTTCGCCAACTTGATACAACTACACAAAGTCGGTGCAATCTTCAAAGGTTGTGCAAGAGTTTTTCATACTACCAATGGACACCATCATAGAACTATGCCCACCTGATGATTCAAGTTAAGTTTCCACATATAAAAGGCTCAAACTAACCTTAAGAAGTTAATAAAAATCAGCTACTAACAAAAGGTATGAGCAAGGGTTTCACTGCAAACAATCTCATCAATCTCGTTCATTTAACAACTGAAAGCAAATCTACTATAAGTGAAGAGAGTGAGACTATGTGAATCATAAAACAACACAAGTATACAGTATCAAATTGAGCAATGTATTAAGTTAACTGCTTCAACAACTTATCGTAACAATCTCAAAAAGCAATCTCTCCCCCAAACACTTGCAAACTGAGAAGACTAATGAGACTATCACAAAAAGACCCAACAAACCAAAGCCAAAAGACCAAGAGGACCTAAAAAGTAGGTGGTCCCCATTTGCAATGGGGTGATGTGTGATTAGGTCACAACATAGCTGGAGAGTGATTGCATGGGATCAACTGTAATGCCATTTTTGAAAGAGAGTAGAACTTCCACGTCCCTGTAATCCAAAGCATTTGTTGATTTAATGCCCAATATTTTTGACAACTTGTACCAATAGTTGTGACTTTAAAGTTGTTAATGTGATGATGACTACCCATAATTGAATGAAATGTATCCCTAAGCACCAAAAAGCAACGAATCATGTGATGCCACATTAGCACACAAGTATCCATCTCACTTTTGCACAAGTATTAGTCTCACTTTTTTTTAGGTTCTTTTGGACACCTTGGTAAAAAGCATGTTGATGTGGCATCATATGTTGCCTTGAAACCTTAGTTATAAGCAAGGGGCTTGCCAAGTAAGCTACTATAAAAAGTTGGGAATGATTTGAAATTTCCATATAGGATTTTGAGAAGCACAAAGTTAAGAGTGCTCAACTATTGCGTCCTCTCCCCTAGATGTTGTCTTTATATCCCCTTAATGATCTGAGCTCTCTATTATTTTAGAGGAACATTTTTACTATTAATGGATAGCTCACTTAAATGCTTGTATTCCTACCCAAAGTGGTAGTGGCCCCCACTCCTATTCACAAGTCCACAATATTGTTTTCCATCTTTCCATTACAATTGAGAGATAGCCTTTTAAAATCACGGTTGAAGATTTGTTATTTTTAAACACCATCCATTATTATAGTTAATAATTGATATATATATATATATTATCACTTATATTATTATATATTTTATTTTATATAATACAATTTTCATAGTAAAAAAATTATGGTTATATTTATGTTTTACAATGCATTTATTATTATACTATTATATATTAATATTTTATGATTATATTTATTATTATAGATAAATTATATTATTATTGTATATATGAAGAGGGGTATATATAGAGTGATAGATCATGAGAGAGAAATATAAGAGATACATAAAGAAAGAGAGAGAAGAGAAGCCAGCTTTTGATTAGTTGTCTCATGTTAACAATCTCAAGATTTCATATGTTCTTGAGAATTTATGCTTAAAGTAGCATGTCCTAACTCGAGGGAGGTTTTTATTGGTTTTTGCAATAGTGTGGGCATTGAAAAGGGCACACCAAGATTTTTGAGCCACACAAACACCATATTTTGGTGCTCTAAGTGGGATAGGTCAAAATTCATTTTAGGACATTACTCTCTCTCTCTCTCTCTCTCTCTCTCTCTCTCTCTCTCTATATATATATATATAATGGTGCAAAAGTGACCTTGTGAAGGGAAGAACTATGTACCCTTGAGAGCCAGTTTCACAACATACATTCAGATATCTTCAACTAGTGAAACTAGTGATGATGATGATGATGATGATGATGATGATATATATGTGTGTGTGTGTGTGTGTGTGTGTGTGTGTGTGTGTGTGTGAATAGAAAAGATAATGATTTGACAAATAAGGGATGTGATAAATCTCAAAATGTTCAAAGACGTAAGAGAGATAGAAAGATATTACCAACAAAGCTTGAGAAAGCCAAAAAAGATACAAAGAGTATTGTAAGAGCTTGAGAGTGTTGTAGCAAACTAGACACTGTTGTAGCAAGCGAGAGAGAGCGAGCAAGAGAAAGTTGTGAGAGCCAAGAGAACAAGAGAGATTGTGTCCAAAATCAAGAGAAATTGCTTCAAGAACCAAGAGAGATAAAGCATTTTTTATCTTTTTACAAAACAGCACACTAACCAACATCTTTGATACGCAAAGAAAGGAAGCGTTCCAAATTAGGCTCCAAAAATAACCCCCAAAGAACATTAAAAAAAAACACGTGTTTCCGCTCAATACACTTGACAATATATCTCACACAAAAAACTCGAATCTTTAAAAAAAAAAAAAAAAAAACTTCTTTATCATATGTTGAACATGAGAACAAAACATTTTCCAAAACGGCTGTCCTCATCTGACGAAACTCACCTTAAAGCAAAAAGATCAAAAAAATGTTATCCTGAAGCAAACTCATAATTTCTAACAGCCACGTTTTTTACTAACAGGAACTGCATAATTGAAAATATGATTCCAAATCAGCAAGAGAAAAACAAATATCTTAATACAGCCACGTTTTCAAAAAGAATATCCAACTATCGAAATCAGCGATACTCCAACGAATTTTGATCATTACAAAAAAAGGCACCCAAACAACACATATTCTTCCAGAAATTAGTTATCATTTCAACTCAGAAAGAAATGACACACTGAACTACCTAGATTACACCGCCCAGATGGGAGAAGCTGAAACAATTCTGTGGAAACAAAGTTGGATGGCATTACAAGCACAAACCCGACAAGCAAAGAACTTTGAAGTTAACACGTATCCTTTAAAACAACTGAAGACACTTCCGGAAATATTATAGGAATGAAAAATGCCACAACGACAACTGTTTGTCAAACATTCAACAAAAGATGTGGCATAAAACCTGACTCAGCAGCTGACAAATGAACAGGTAGGTAAAGCTAAGAGCTAAGTGGGCAAGTGGACACCAAGTTCAACAAGCTCAATAAACTGATAATTAAACAATCTTGACATCAATGACAATATGCTCAACAGCCACCACCTCATTCAAAAAGGTGGATCAATTGGGTCTTGTAGTCTAAACAAAAACAATCTTTTGTGTGCAACTCTAACTGGCATCCAAATTGATACCCTCAAAAGCACTGGCTTCACGCGTCGATTGTCTAGACACATTCATATTATTATCTACCTTGTGAAGCAACTACGCCATCATATCAATCATCAAATCATACTTCCTTCTGGCCCGACTGTCAAAGTTCTCATGTGTTTGTCATCATCTCTCTTTATGCCATACTATACAACAAAATCCATAGGCGATAATTTAGTCTCTAAACTCACAATATTTCAGCTTTGTTATCTTATCGTCCTCGAGTGATACCTAGTTGCTCTATTAGTGTACTACATAAAACTAAAGCAAGCAAATTTGAACTTTGAAAACACAAGCTCGCAAGATCACCAACTTAGATACCACTATAATGTCCCAAACCAAAACTATAATGCAAATCCAATTCTTAATCTTACATAAGCACTTATTATTTGGAGAATGACACTATCAAGCCATAGTACTCAATCAAATCATAGCCAACTCAAATTTAAATCATTGTTTATGCATCAGCAATATCATTACATTTCAAACAACAAATGACAAAAATAACTACCAATATTCTTATTATATTAAACAAAAAATAACTTGTGTAAATCTCCATCTCTCTCTTATTACAATAATGGTTATATTACATTCAAATGGTCTAGCTACAACAGCAATGGTAAATTGGACCAATACAATATAGCTGGAGTTCACATCCAATAAACTTAAATACGTCCTCCAAGATCACCAAAGTTTTTGTCCTAGGATTCCCATGCTCAAACACTAGTATTCATATGGATTTTGATGGAAAGTTTGGTTGTGTAGATGATACACTTGAATGAAAACATTCGCTCTTCTATATCCTCTAGAAAAAAAAAGGCTAGGGCATCAGGGATCAAGCAATAGGCATGCTAGTAAGAGCAAGTCCAAAAGTCTGAAAAATACAATGGCAAGGCGATGGATAAATGGAAGGCATGACAGAATGGAAGTCTGGAACTCTAACAAGAAAGGAGTGGAGTTGGAAGAAAAAGCATCAAAACATAGCAGATGAAAAAAAGGAAGACCCAAGTACAAACCCGATATGCATAGACTTAGATTGACTGGAAATGGGACGTGATATTTACTAGTCCTTCCTATTATTATTTTCAAAGAAATAAATAATCATCATAATTGTTTTCTTTTTATGACCAAATCTATTTTTTTTCATTAAAACTAATATTTGGATGACAAGAGCAACCAAAACTTTAGGAGTTACAATGAGAGTACATCTTAAAAATGGCCTATCAGCGAAAAAAAATAGAAAGGCCTTTATATTTTTAAGATAGCTAACAACACAATCCATGCTCTTTATATCCAAACACCGCCACTTTGTAGAATGAATTGACCCTGTATAATTTTCTTGTCCAGACTCGGTACGAAAAGTGGGGCACTACAGAACAGAGTTTGGCAGATTTTTATGGATTAGACAAGAAAATTCTTGACAGAACACCAAGGCAGATACTGGACAAGACAACGGTGCTCCAGGTTGCATTTGCTGCATCCAGGAAAGCCTCAAAAGTTGAGCTTACATGGTTACAATTTAGTTTGCAGTAGGCTAGTAGTTCCTTCTTTTCAGTCAGTAAATCTATTCCAAATTCATAATACATGTCTGGTCTCTGTTCACTCGATATACTGAGCACAAAGGATTGCTGGTTACAATCTAAATACTCTTACATACAATGAATATAATTTTGTGTGCACAGGAATTTACAAGGAATTCCAGAAAGGTTCTCATTGAGATAGACGTAGCATAACCGGTGAAAAGATTCAAGTGTAAGATTTAATCTAAACTCAAGGTGCAGAAATTGATGTTGGGTGTTGTGGAAATGAAATATGTAGAGATGAAGAAAATGCTAGAGATACAATGTGTAAAAGCAGAAACTCTTGGCACATATTACGGAGCTACTTATCTCAAAGTAGAAAATAAGATCCCACTATGATCTGCAGTATCTTAAAATTGAAAACGTTGGAATCACAAACCAAATCACCAATAAACTCATCAAATACATCAATGATAGGGTGTGCTATGTATTCTAGATTTTGGCATTTACATTTCATTAGGATTTTCATATTTAAGATTAAAATGGAAGATGTCATTAAATAGAATGAAATTAGTAATTACTCATAGCGCAAAGAGAACCATCGTTAGAGGATTATGATGACTTCCAAGAAATTGGATCATCTGAGCTTACAGTTATTAGTGAAATGTCAGCTAGGCTCCATGCATCTGCTTGTTTCCATAATGATATCATGTGTCAGTTTGCACATACTTTGATATGGTGCAATCTTTTTCATTGCTTCTTTATTGCCAAACCTTTTATCACAGTTTTTCTTGGTCTTGGGCAATGCCCAATTTCTGTATCCTTAAACTGGATTATGCCATCAATTAGTATAATATTTACCTTTGGCAGTAATAATTTATAACAATTTTTTGACAATTAGGTTTCTGTTGGAAGTCTTAATAACCAAACAAGTTTAAATATTTTACTTTGATAAGAGTTCTGAGTCAACCATATCATGCCTCATCTGTCTTCAATGTTCATCGGGTTAAGCACAACTAGCATGTATGCGCACATCATTCTATCAATGAAGTTACAATAGCTTTTGAGCAGCAAACAAATTTCAAATGACAATAAAGGATAGACAACAAAAGGCTCATACCTGTGTTTGATATAAAATCAAGCTTGAATTTGGTTACCACTTCACATGTATTCAAAGATTTACATTATTGACAGAAACATTTATTAATCTTGAATAAGGAATGTTAGGTGACACATGCTGTTTGCAAGAAAATTCTGCAAGCAAAACTTCTTGTTGAACTTGACTTGGTTTAGTAGACTTTGTCAAACATCAACCGAACATTCATTGTTTTCAAGTTCCCCAAAAGATTGCATCCTGACTTTTGGTCCTTGCCAAGGAGCATTGACAGATATTTCTGTTAATTTAATTCCACCTGGGGAAAGTGTTCCCACTAATGGATCATCATGCTGCACTCTTCCACTTATCTCATACAAAAGACCAGTGTGAGATCCGAGCACCTTCTTGTCTCTGCGAGAGTTCCCTGCTCCAGAAGCATCTATAAATACTGGTTGTTCTCTTATATGTGGATTTGATTTTATACGATTGCTAGCTCTATCTTCAGTCACAAAAGTAGGCCGCAGTATGCTGTTCTGTGTCTCAAGCTCTGCTGCTACTTGATCAGTCATCACAACCTAAAAAATATGAATAACCAAACAACTATTCAGATACTAATTGTTTATATAATGTAAATATGAAGTATTCCATCACATAGCATATCAGAATATGCTTACCAGTAAATTGAGATAATTAATTTTTTTATGTAGGTTAAATTCTTGATACAAATTATATGAACTCTTCCATCACATAGCATCTCAGAATATGCTTACCAGTAAATTAAGATAATTAATTTATTTTATACAAATTAAACTCTTTGATACAAGCTTTAAATTTTATGCAAAATGCCAAAATGTTATTATATAACCATATGTTCCAGAAGTAAAGTCCTCTTGCTGTGTAAGTCCTCTCATTATTGATTTGAAATTAAGTAACGCTAATTTTGTAATCAACAACTAAGAAATAATTGAAGTTCCAAAGAATTCAAAGGAAGTAAATGACCTTACGACCAACTAGATCAAAGGTGACAACCACTTTGTTTCGATTAGCTTGTTTGGCTTCTTCGATTTCCTCCTGCTTCTTCTGTAAGAGCTTCTTTTCCTGCCATAGAATTTATAACTTTAGAATGTAATTCAAAACTAATTATTCTATCAACCTGCCTATGGACTTTCAATCTCCAATAGTGAGTCATACCTCTTCTGATATCCAAGTGTTCCCTTCATATTCATAATAATCACTTTGGTCATCAATCACAGATGTCCGCTCAGCTGAATTACGATCATACTCCACAAGCCTATTTTTAAAAGCCTCTGCCTTGGATTCTGCTTCGGATAACTGGAATGCAACATTATCAAGACCTGCATAATTAGATCCCTCACGTAACACAAGAGCACCACAAAAGCTGCAAGGACCTTCTCCAGCCTGTTCACAAATAATCTTACCACAAGAAAGACAATTTGTGACAAGTTTGTGCCTACGAGCTTGGCAATCACAAGGTTTCCCAGGTTGGAGAACAACAGAGCCTTTTGCAGCTTCTGCTATAGAAATAGCTCTAGACCCTTTCTTTTTCTTGACAGCATTCACTTTGCCATTTGCAGAATCCTTTACATCTGAATTTTCTGTTGGTGCTTTCATTTCCTTCTGAACAGCTACACTCTTTGTTACTTTTTTGTTTCCACCAGACCAGAATCCCTCCGCAGGGGGCTTCATATAGACTTGTATATCCTCCTTTGGAACCATGTCTAAATTGAGATTCCTTCTAGAGGATCTTCTTAGCATGTACTCTTCTACAATGTCTTGGCCTGTTTCCTTGCCAAGTATATTCTGCAAAACAAAGGTTTGTGGACAACTCCAAAATTAAATTCATTATTATTAAAAAAAAATTGTGCATTGATAAAAACTAGCATAACTATCTTTAGAAGAATATAGGTGAAGTACACAGACAGATATCCTTTTTGTTCATTATTCCACTTAAAATATTATTATATTATAATCAATATTAAATCATTATATTATGATATTGTAATTAATTGTAAATTATTATTAAAATATGATTATATTATTATGTTTTAATATATTCTTGTTAATATATTTTTATATTTCTATTAAACTCTTGACAAAGTAAAAAAAATCTTTTAAAACTACATTATTATTATTATATTATCGTATCATTATATTTTTATTTTATATTTGTTCTTAAGAAAAAAGTGGATTTTATGTAATCCCTCATTATTAATAATATTATTTCTAATCTATTATTATACTACAATTTTATTATATTCTATATTTAAAACAATGTAGAAATACTTTTTTGTTTTTATATATATTTACTAAGAATATTAACATACTAATCTTGAAATAAAAATGATTTTTTTGTTTTTTATGCATTCAAGTGACGAACATGTCAAATTAAATGCTTCTAGTTTTTATTGACGGATGTTTTTGCATCTATATGTGAGATTAATACACTTTTGGGGTACTTAATGTAAATAAAAAACTATGACAGTATTTGAAATAAAACCCACCTGATGCGTTTTAATGAAAATAAAAGATGCCAATGATCCAAAAGCATTATAATAGAAGTATGCAATTCTTGATGTTTGATGCACTCCATTACAGTCTGTTAATTTTAGATCAGACTGTCAAATATAGATAGCAATAACAGAGAACTAAAACATTGCACACAAGGAACTCCAAAATACCCTGGGAAAACCTCCCTCTTGGAGGTGAAAAACCTAGCAACTAATTTCAGATCTTTATTAGACAAATCAGTATGAGTCTTTACAATTGTACTTCAACACTTGAAGCACTCAGAAAAGCAAGGTATGCACAGCAGTATAAGAACTTATCTGCAATATGAATGCTGATCAATAACACAATTTACAGATCAAGGAGGACATTCGCTGTCTCAAGGAAGTTCGCTGCACCTTGATTCAGGTTCGCTGACCCTAGAACAAAGTTCGCTGACCTTGGAATGTAGTTCGCTATGCATAGAAGTGCATTCGCTGTACTTAGGAGATATCCGCTGACTGTAGATGGTATGCTGATCACTGCTGAAGGAGAATGTATTCGCTGTGTGTATGATTGTATTCGCTGATTGTATGTTCTTGAATGACAACTTATCTCCTTTATATAGGAGGTAGACACTTATTATAACATGTCGGCCAGGCACCTATTCACAATTGGTTGGCCTTAATAAATAACAAATAATGATATAATGCTTTCAATCTCACACGTTACAAGTTACATATTCCATATAGGGCGTGACTAAGGCCAAAGGCCAATTAGTCACATAAACATGCTAGGTCGGCCCAAGAAGGGATCCGACCTAGCTATAATATCAACACTCCCTCTTAGCTAGGGAGGAGACCTTCTCAAGATCTGAGTCACATAGTGACAACCATCATGGCTACTCCCAGAGGGTGGGTCCATCATGGCTACACCCATGAATGGAAAACAAATGAACACAAGTGCCCATCACGCAATCGTGATGTCGTCATCTCAACATGACGTTCACCATAGCTACTCCCAGAGGGTGAATAAACACAAGTGCTAGATCATGGAATTTCTTCCATGACATCCACCATACCTACTCGCAGAGGGTGGATCCACCATACCTACTCGCAAAGGGTGGAACAAGGGCTTTCACCTCAAACTTCTCTTGCAGAGAAGAATGCATTAACAAGAGCTTGCACCTCAAACTTCTCTTGCAAAGAAGAATGCATTATGATACATCTCAAGAAATCACTGATGCTAAGACTCCCTCTCAGCAAGGGCTTCATCCTCCACAAATCCAAGCTTGTCTTGAAAATGCACAAACTTCACTTTGGCAAGGTGCTTGGTGAGAATGTTTGTCATCTTCCCCTCAGTGCAAATGTATCTCAACTAAACAGCAATCCTCTGTACCATATCTCTGATGTAGTGGTACTGAATCTCAACATGTTTTAATTTGTCATGGAACACTAGATTAATCGAAAGCTTCACACAGCTTTGGTTATCACAATGAATAGTAGTAGGCTCCAACGATTGTCCGAACAATCCTGCAAGGAGCTTCCGAAGCCACACTGCTTCACGAGTTGCCACAAATGCTACAATGTATTTTGCCTTTGCGGTGCTCAGTGCTACTGAAGACTGCTTCCTGCTGCACTAGGAAATCATAGCAGAACCCAAACTAAAGCAACAACCAGAGGTGCTCTTCCGATCAATAACACATCCTGCCCAATCAAAATTAGAATAGCCTTCTAAGCTCAGGTTCACACTAGAAGAGTATTTCAAGCCATATCCAACTGTGCCACGCAAGTATCTCAAGATATGATTGGCTGCAACTAGATGTATATGTCTCGTTTCACACATGAACTGACTAAGTGCACTCACAGCATAGAAAAAGTTTGGTCTAGTGTTAACTAGATACATCAAGGATCCAATCAACTCCCTGTACATAGTAGGATCCACAAGATCTGAACTAGTTGCAACTTCCCTTAATTTCTTTAGGTTAGTTTCCATCGGAGTAGGCATAGACTTGCAATCTATCATTCCAAACCTCTTCAAGATATCAATGGTGTATTTCCCTTGACTTAGTATAATCTCATTAGGCCTCTGCCATACTTCCAAACCTAGAAAGAAGTGCATGAGTCCTAAGTCTTTCATCTCAAATTCTGAAGTCAACTCCTTACACCTATGGATGAGATGATCTTCCCCTGTAACAAATAGGTCATCAACATATAGTACCAAGATCAACATGTCACCATTGAATACCTTGAAGTAAAGATTCGGATCAGCATCATTCTTGCAGAAGCGCAAACCTGTCAAGTATCTGTCAATTCTTTCATACCATGCACGAGGAGCCTGCTTAAGGCCATATAAGGCTTTCTTCAGTTTGCATACATGAGACTCTTTCCCATGAATCATGAAACCCTCAGGTTGCTCAATGTAGACCTCTTCCTCAATTACAACATTGAGAAAAGTTGTCTTCACATCCATCTAATGTAGCTTCCATCCCTTAGCTATTGCAATGGCTATGATGGTCCTGATGGAAGTACATCGAGCAACTGGAGCAAATGTTTCTTCACAATCTATCCCTTCTTTCTGAGAGAAACCACAAGCCACAAATCTAGCCTTGTATTTCTCAATGCTTCCATCAACTGCATGCTTGATCTTGAATAGCAACTTGGAAGATACAACTGACTTGCCCTTAGGTCTTGGCACAATATCCCAAACATCATTCTTAAGGATAGATTGATATTTTTCATCCATAGCATCTTTCCATACTTGCTGATTTGAGGCTTCCTCAACACTGGTAGGCTCAGTCTCAATAAGATTACACATCAATGCAACATAGCTAGAGAATTTATGAGGTCTTTTACTTTCTCTAAATGTACCTCTAGGAGCCATGAACTGTTCTACCTCCTACATAGTGTTCCTTGCCCAAAGAGGTCTCTTCCGAGTTACAACAATATCTCTAGGCCCATCAGTAGGATCCATAGGCTCAACTGGATCATCGTGTACTTCAAGTTCTAAAGACTCCCTCTGAATCTCAGGATCATGATCAGTATCCATGTCTTGAGGATGGACTTCATCATCTATCTCCACGCATGAGCCCTTGGATTTTCTGAATGCAACATCTTCCTCAAATGTGACATCTCTGCTAACCTCAATATACCTTTGTCCTGGAATGTTGATTTTGTAGGCTTTAGAGGGTTCACTGTAGCCCACAAATATCCCTTTCTTGCCAGAAGGTTCCAACTTGGTCCTCTTGTCTTTAGGCACATTTACATATACTGGACATCCAAAGATCCTCAAGTGACTGATATCAGGCTTGATCCCTGAAAAGGCTTCTTCTAGTGTCACATTTTGCAATATCCGATGAGAACATCTATTTTGAATGTACACAGTTGTTCTAGAAGCTTCTGCCCATAGGAAAGTCTGAAGACCCTGATCATGAATCATGGCTTTTGCAGCTTCAACAATAGATCTATTCTTTCTTTCTGCAACCCCATTTTGCTGAGGGTTGTAAGTGGCATAGAACTCCCTCTTGATCCCTGCCTCAATACAAAAATCATGAAAGCTACCCGAGGTGTATTCACCTCCATTGTCAGACCTTAACACTTTAATTCTTTTCCCACATAAGTTTTCTACTAGGGCCTTAAACTCTTTGAATCTCCCTAGGACTTCATCAGACTCTTTGGACCTTAAGAAATAAATCCAAGTTTTCCTAGAGAAGTAATCTATAAAGGTTACATAATACAGAAATCCACTTGGGGATGCAATAGACATAGGTCCACATAAATCAGAATGTACAAGAGCTAATATTTCTTTAGACCTACTCTCACTACTATGAAATGGACTATTAATGTATTTACCCATAGCACATTCTTTACATGTGTCATCATGAACATGACTGAGTTTAGGCATACCTTTAACCATCTTCTCTAATGTTGGAAGAGCCTGAAAGTGAAGATGTCCAAGTCTTCTATGCCATAGCTCGCTTGAACTGGAGGAGTCATGAAGGAGAGCTTGAACTGGACGAGTGGAGAGCTTGTACAAGCTTTCATACCAATTCTCAATCACACAAGCAAATTTGATGTTGGATTTCTTTGGCCATGCAAGGACTCTTCCTTCTGAAAATGCTACTTGATAACCTTTATCCTCCAATGCTGAAATGGAGATGAGATTCCTCCTGATTCTCGGTATAGACAAGACATCACTGAGGTGGAGAGAGATTCCAGAATCAAGGTTGAGAGAAGTAGCACCGAACCCTCTCACGGAATAGCGTGCATCATCTCCAATAATCACTTGGAGGTTAGACTCCCTCTCCACCAAATCTGAAAGATGCTCCCAATAGTCAATGATGTGTCTAGAAGCTCCACTATCAATCAGCGGGTGTCGCTATCCGTGGGAACATTGCTTGACAGGGCTGAAATGAAGAGGAATTCATTGTAATGTCCCCTTCTCCTTAGACCTCAGATATTCACGGGATTGGCCTATCACCTGACCCTCGTAGGCCAAGAGGAGTGATTAGGGGGTCGATTTGCAGTGATTCATGGCTTCACATTTCATGTATACTTGATTCTACAGCGCAATAAGGAGATTACACATATTGCGAGACGTGTGCACTTTAATTATGATATAATAGTATTTTAAAAGTTTAAATTAATGTGTAATAAAATAATAATAAAGTGTACCTACAGGATAAGAAGAGAATCTTCTAGAAGGAATCACATGATTGGATATGAAAAGAATAAATAGAGTAAGGTGATTCATTGTTGGGCATCAGTTGTTGAATATCTCTTCTTGTGTAAACTTGTGGAGCCAAGGGGTTTTCTGCAGATAATCATTTGGGAACGAAAACTCCTGATGGTTAGCATAACTGAGGAGGTGAGAGATCTTCTGAGGGGTTGCTGTTAGAGAGGGGGACAATTCAGTCTTCCTATGTGTGCTTATCGAGTTGCTTTATTTCCTTGATGAATGAGCCCATCAACACATTCAGATTTTCAGATTGAGGGCTTTTTACATATCAATTTTGATTGGAGAGGGTATCCGATCCTATTGGAGGAGCTTTGGGGTAAATTGTGAGTTCACTATTCTTATCTCAGGTCTGCAACAAAATCGAACTCTCAACCCCATACCCACGATTTTGTTCATTCTTCATCTTTGAGACATCAAACACCAAATTAGGGAATAGCGATATTTTTGGAGGCCCAAGGCGATTCATCTTGTGACATTTTAAAGAGATATTGTGAAGGAATCAGGGTTCTATCAGTCTAAATCAGAATCGTACCCATCAGCTGTGAACCATCGATTTTGATTATATCTCTTCAATTTGGCTTCCAAATCCATCATTAAGGACAGCGCTCTAATTGTGGAGGAAGGGCAATTATTTTTTAAGGTAAATAGAGGACTTGCAGCTACCAAATCATCATTGTATCAGACTTCAGTTGCAGCAGCAGGGGCGATTTGTGCAGAAGGTTGAATTGGCACATTGGAGACTCCCTCACTCATGATATCGCTTGCTTCTTCAAGGTGCCTTATCCCAGGTTCATTTGCAAATAAACTTCATTGTAATTCTCAGTTTTGTGTGCATAAGACTGTCATTTGTCTTCAGAAGTTTGAAAATGGTCAATTGATATCAGTCAATATCACTGTCATTGTAATGTCACATGGGGTTATCATATGAATAAAGATTGAAGGAGTATTGGTTGCATCTTATACATAACCTTTTCTGAGGATGTATGACAACTGTTTGTCATAATGTCAGTTAGTAGTTTATCCATGTTTGAGAGCCTAATCTGATATATTACATCTCTAGGAAGTTGTTTATTCATTCTTGATAATTATTCAATCAATTCTAGTCCTTGTTAGTAGCTAAAATCAGTCAAAACATGTGTTAAATGGTTTCCTTGTCAAACTGAAATTCTGAGACAACATATCAGCGAGACCAAAACTTGGTATCAGCAGGTGGAAAAGACACTTGTTCATAAATATTCCTTGTATCTTCAGTCATTATCACTACAGGGGATATTTCAGTGGTATCAGAGCTAAGATCCTGCCATCTTGTGATTGATGAGTGAAAGAGAAATAAGGTGCTACAATAAGGAACAGCGAAGGCAACAATATCACATTCCACAGGTACCTGAAGTTGACACTTTTTCAAAGGCGTTGAGAGAGAAAGAAAGAAATAAGGCAGTCCCGAATATGGCCGAGGATGACAAGGATGCAAGAATCGAACGAAAGTTCGATACCATGATCGACATTATGTCACGGTTGCTAGGAAGAATGGAACAAACACATCATAATTAGCAACTTGAACATCAGCAAACAAATAATTCAGGGGAAGACAGTGAGAGTGGTAGCCGCAATGAAGTAGAAGGAAGAGATAGAACAACCAATCAGCGTGATGCCTACACTAGAGGATCCGTCACAAGACCACTTTTTCCCAACTTCACTCCACGTGAAGAACAACCGCAAGTTGCTGCCCCTGTACCATATGCGGATGAAGCTCGGCAAGCATATTTGGAGTATACTACCTTGCCTCCCGACTTGAGAGATATGTGGTCTTTCGACCAGTTCATGAACCAAAGGAGTAGGAGGAACGATGGGAGGAATGATTACCACACTCCGGCATGAACTGACTATCAGCATACCTTAGGGAAGATCACCATGCCTTACTTTGATGGGAGTGACAAAAGTACAGTGAGAGCATGGGTGCAAAAGTTGGATAACTATTTGTCACTCAGGCCGATGCCCGAAGAGGATGCTATCAGGTTCACCACATTGCATTTGGAGGGTGTTGCTCATGAATGGTGGTATCATGGATTAGTTACACTTGGCCACAATCACATCACCACCTATGCTAAGTTCACTAACAGGTTGATAGAGAGGTTCGATCGCAAGGACCCAAAGATGTACTTCAAGGAATTGGCACAATTGAAACAGGTTGGTAGTTTGGAGACATATATTCGAGAATTTCAGAGACTTGCAGAGATGGTGCCTAGCATTTCAAAAAGGAGGTTGGTCATACTATTCATAGAGGGATTATTGGAGCCTTTGAGAGGTTGGGTTAAGGCATTCGACCCACCTACATTGTTGGAAGCCATGAAGAAAGCACAAAGTATGGAGCTGGCAGCACCTAGAAGTAAGTTTCCATCTAAATTTTCTTCCAACAAAGATAGTAAATTCCCTCACAAGAAGAAAGAGAAGTCAGATTTAAAAAACATGTTTCCAATGGGTAGAAATCAAGAAAGTTTAAATGAATTTTGTTTTTGGTGTAAACCACCCTATACACCTGAACATGAGTGTCCCATGAGACCCAAGGCCAAGGCAAAGAAGATGGAATGGGTTTATGAGCATGAGGATAATTCTGATTTTTCAGACCAGCAGACTGATCATGAGGATATAGAATCTGAAAAAGCCTCAGAAGTATCAAAAACAGAGTCAGAAGGGAAGAGGACTACCATGTGCATCACTTCCTTGCATCGTGAAGGTTCTTTCCAAATGACGGGAATCATAGCAGGGCAGCAATTCATCACTCTCTTTGATACAAGAGCAACACACAACTTCATTGATGAGAAGTTGGTAGCTAGACGTGGGATCCAGACACAGGAATTTGAGGGGGTTCGTGTTAGAGTTGCTGATGGTTTTGCCCTCACTTGTAATAAGATGATTACTGATCTCCCTATGCGTTTGAGTGACTATGAATTCAAGGCTGATTTCTATGTAGTTAATATGGGAGATATGGAGGTGGTACTTGGGATGACTTGGATCCATGCAATTGAGGAGCTCACACTCAATGTAAAACATATGGAGCTGCAATTTGAGGCGAATGGAAGGAAGCATGTGCTCAAAGCAATCACAGACATGAGCTTGCAAATGATATCTTTTAGGAGAATGGAGAGACTAATTCGCCATGATCAGCTAGAGTGGGCAGCAGCTTATAGAATAATGCCTACACAAACAGAGCAGCAGAAGGTCGAGTATGCACCTGATATTCAAAGCTTGTTAACTAAACACCCCAAGGTGTTTAGTGCTCTTCCACCAGGTAGGCCTTCTGATAGGAGCATTGAGCATATCATTGAGCTTGAGGAGGGTGCCAAACCCATCATGATTACACCATATAGGCATCCAAAAGATGAAAGATGAAATTGAGAAGACCATCAAGGAGTTGTTGGACATGGGCCATATACGTCCAAGTAAGTCTCCTTTTGCTTCATCAGTGGTGTTGGTTAAAAAGAAGGATGGTACTCTTTGGATGTGCATAGATTACAAGGCTTTGAATAAGAGAACCATCAAGAACCGATACCCTATTCTGTGCATTGATGAGCTGATTGATGAGTTGCATGGAGCTTGCTATTTCTCGAAAATTGAATTGAGATTAGGATATCATCAAATTCGGGTAAGGGAGCAAGACATAGAAAAGACAGTTTTTCGATGCCATTTTGGACACTTTCAGTTCTTGGTCATGCCCTTTGGGTTGACCAATGCGCCAACTACTTTCCAGTCCACCATGAACAAGGTTTTCCAGTGCTAGTTGAGGAAATATGTCCTTGTGTTCTTTGATGATATTTTGATTTATAGCAGGACATGGCAGGAGCACTTAGTACATTTGGATGAGGTATTGAGTATTTTAGAGGAGTCCTTGTATGCTAAGGAGTCCAAGTGTGCTTTGGGATTGACAGAATTGCTATACCTTGGCCACATTATTAGTGTTGAGGGGGTGCAAATGGATCTCGATAAGGTTCAAGCCATTATAGAATGGCCTACTCCTGAGAACCTTACACAGCGTAGAGGATTCATAAGATTGTGGTTTCTACAGACGCTTCCTCAAGGGCTTTTCTCAGCAGGCAGCACCATTGACAGACTTGACAAAGAAGGGGGCTTTCGTTTGGACTAATCAGGCACAGCAGTGTTTTGAAAAGTTCAAACAGTTGTTGACCACATGTCCAGTGTTGGCTGTCCTAGATTTCTCTAGACCCTTTGAGCTTCAATGTGATGCATCAGGAGAGGGTATTGGTGCAGTTCTCATGCAGGACAAGCAATCTATTGCTTTTGAGAGCCAAAAATTGAGAGGGCCTGAGCGGACTTATAGCATATATGATAAGGAGATGTTGGCCATTATGCATGCATTGGCCAAGTTCAGGCAGTACTTGGTGGGCTCTAAATTCAGTATCAAAACGGACCATAACAGTTTGAGACACTTCCTTGTGCAACGTGATTTGAATGACCGCCAACAGAAGTGGGTTAGTAAACTGCAAGCGTATGACTTTGACATCACCTATGTCAAAAGGAAGAATAATGTTGTTGCTGATGCATTGTCTCGCAGGCCACATTTGAATGCTATGATTGAGATTACTAAGGATTGGAGACATTTGATTTCAGCAGAATATGCTAAGGATTCATGGGCCTCTAGCATTATGAATGGTACAGCGCAGGATAGCAGGTATTCCATTGTGAATGATCTTATCATTTACAAAGGGAGAATTTTCCTTGTACCAAGATCAGAGATGAAGAACGAGATTTTGAGAGCCTTGCATGATTCTCCCATGGCCAGACATCCAGGTTACTATAAAACATATAGACAGGTCAGGGAACGGTTTACTTGGAAAGGGCTCAAGTCTGATGGTCTTCAGTATGTTAGGGAGTGTCCTATTTATCAGCAGAACAAGCAGGAACATACTTATCCAGCAGGACTTCTCCAGCCACTGCCCATTCCTTACAAGAAGTGGGAATGCCTATCGATGGATTTCATTACAGGATTGCCTAGAGTCCATGACAGTGATTGTATCTATGTGGTTGTTGATCGGCTTACGAAGTTTGCCCACTTCTTTCCGCTCTCAGCTACTTATTCAGTAGTGAAAGTGGCAGATTTATTTTTCCGAGAGGTTTTCAAACTCCATGGGTTGCCTCGGAGCATAGTCAGTGACAGGGACAGCAGATTTATGAGTCATTTTTGGCAAGAGCTATTCAGACTTAGTGGTACCGAGCTTACTCCCAGTATGAGCTACCATCCGCAAACTGATGGTCAGACAGAGAATGTGAACAAATGGGTGGAAGGTTACCTCCGGAACTACATAGTCGGACAACAGAGGACATGGGTTAAGTGGTTGCACCTATGTGAGTATTGTTATAATACTACTTACCACATGTCCATCCAAATGACACAATTCATGGCCTTGTATGGGTACGATGCACCCAACTTCTTGGATCTTTTGTTGAGTGATAGCAGAGTGCCGAGTGCTAGGGATCTTCTTCAAGAGAGTCAAGACATTGTGAGATCATTGAAGGAGAACATATAGAAGGCACAAAATCAGCAAAAACAATACGCAGATCAGAAGCAAGTTGAGCGGTCATTTGATGTAGGTGACATGGTATATTTGATGTTGCAGCCATACAAGCAATCCACACTCAAGAAGAGTGGTGCGAAGAAGATCAAGGCGCGCTATTATGGGCCATTCAGGATTGTTAGGAGAGTTGGAGAGGTGGCCTATGAGCTTGAGCTATCGGCAAATGCAAAGGTACATAACGTTTTTCATGTATCACACCTTAAAAAGGCAATAGGACATCATGTTGTACCTTCTACAGTGCTGCCTCCTTTTGATGAAGAGGGGAAATTGATATTAGTACCTAAGGCAATCATTGATTCCAAGGAGCGTAGGTTGAGGAACAGAGTCATCAAGGAATATTTGGTGAAGTGGAAAGATTTGCCGGTTGAGGATGCTACTTGGGAGAGAGAGGATATTCTGAAACAAGGTTATCTGAACTACCACTATCAATTATAACTTTACAACACTTACCAACTACTTTACATCTTGTCTTGAATAAATTCTTCCTCTGCAAAGGTTCTTGGTTGTCTCTGGTGTGGCATAATGCTCTCCTCATCATCAATAATTCTCCATCTTCAAGTCTATTAGCTGATCCAGTAGGTTCTTCTTCCACCCATGCTGCTCTTCCATTGATCTCTGCCTTCTTACATTCAAAAGCATGATGTCCTTCTTCTCCGCACTTAAAGCAAGTTCCTCTAAACATTTTCTTATCCCGTCTTCTGTCTTCCTTTCCATAACCCTCATTCCAGTAACCATCATGTTCTCTTCTCCAGTAATAATTTTTGTCATCCCTCCGATATGAACTATCATCTCTGCTAGCTTCCTTATCTTTGTTTTGATCTGCACAAAGTCCTCTTCCTCCTGTATAGGTCCTTCCTCCCTGAAATCTTCCACCTTTGCCTCTTTGCTTCTGCTCATGTCTTTTATTCAACTTCTCCTCCGCCTTCAGGGCATATTGGTAAGCTTCCTCAACACTCTGCAACTTGATTAGACTGAGTTCAAACTGTATAGACATCTGCAACCCATTCAAGTATCTAGTGACTTATTCAATCTCATCATTAGTGTGTCCGGATCTGATATCCAACTTGTCGAATGCTTCAGTATATTCCTTCACACTAGATTCCTTCTGCTTCAGGTTCTGCAACTCCCAGAACAAATTCACTTGATAATCGGTAGGCAAGATCTTTGATTTCAACTTGTTAACCATCTGCTCCCAAGATTTAATCTTTTTTTACCTCTCCTCTATCTATCTACCTACAAATGTTCCCACCAAAGAGACGCATGTCCTTTCAACTTGGTGCAAGCATATTTCACTTTCTTCTCTTCAGCTGTGCTCTCAAATTCAAAATACTTTTCCATCTCCGTAATCCAATCGAGCAATTCATCTGAATCTAACTTGCCATCATAATCCGGTGGGTTAAAATGTGGTCTGGTATTCACTCTTGTCAAGGCTCTTAGAAATCTCTCTTCTTTCGGATCGATCACCGGTGGATTTACTCCTCCCGCCACCTCTTCTTCCTCGTCATCACTCACATCTCCAACATGTTGACCTCTTCTCTGGTCCATTTCAACAGCTTCCAATCGAGCTGCAATTCCTCTCAAAATTTCCATCACAACAGGGTCTACATTTCCACGCGCTCCACCACCTCTAGCATTTCCTCTCCGGGCCATCTTTACGCCAGTCCTCTGCAGCTACAAGTCGGATCCTCACTCCGCCACCCCACAACAAAATTCTTACAGGACTCTACAATCTCCGTGAAGAGCACACGGTTATACTAAGAGGGGGGGAGTGAATTAGTATAACAATGAATTTAAACTTTTTCAACTTCAATCACAAGTATAAACTTATCACATTAACATATTCATTGCATACCAACATTCATATCCGATCTACCTAATATGAACACAAGTAGAATACGTGGAAACCCTTACGGGAGAAAACCACAGCAAAATAATGCTTTTATATTTCTTCTTTTACAATGTTTATAGGCACCAACCCCTAAGTTTGCTTGTGCTTTGCAGCCAAGTTCATCCTCTTCTTCAACTGATCATCTGAGTTGAAAATGCCTTCCAAGGTAACTAGACCTTTGGGCAGCTTGTTGGAGTTGAGCTGCGTGATTTGATCTCCATACTGGTCTTGTAGCTTAGGCTGATTTTTAGCAGAAAATTCTGCTTCATTTTGCAAGAAGTTGACAATCTACTAAACACTTTTGAACACTTGCCAATTTACCTGATTGTTTGGGACAGCAAGCCTCACAACAAGCCTGATGTGTTGTTCCTTCTCACTTGCAACATGCACTGGTATGTCGAATTGAGCACCAACCGCTGCAAGCCTATCACAATGCTTGTTCTCACTTCTAGGGATGCTCTGGATATTGAAAGCCTCGAATCCTTCAATCAAATCCCAAACCATATGTTTGTATGATTTGAGTAGGTTGTTCTTTGATATACTAACTATCTCCAAATACTTGCAAAGATCTGATCTTTCTGCTTTGTGCAAGTTGGAGGCCTTGGATCAAGGCTTCATACTTAACGACATTGTTGGTGCAACCAAACTGAAGCCTAAAAGAGAAGAAATATCTCTCTTGCTCAAGAGAAACAAGCATCACACCAGCACCTGCACCATTCTTGTATCTTGAACCATCAAAAAACATGCTCCATAACCCCTCTGAGTCTCCTTGTGCCTTAATGAGGTTAGGGATAGGAGTATCCTCTTCATGGATACAGTAGGTGCCAAGCCCAGTCTCTTCAGTCTCAGCTAATGGATCAAACTGAAAAGCATTGGCCCATTCATCCAGCACACAATCAAGGACCTCTTGCAAAAGAGTAGCAGCCTCACGGACATTACACTCCTCCCCCTCTTCGTGCAAAGTGCAATTCATGTTTATAGGGTTGGGGGTGTAGGGCTCAATGTGGTTTTGTGCAATGGGCTCTGCCCTTATGGTAACCTTGGTACCATACCTTGTTCAAAATAGCATGTGGGACCAATCAGAAGACAAGTATCCACCTATCTTGGCGGTGAAGTCTCTAGATAGGCAGATGGCAAAGAAGGCAGGGAGGTCGATGATTGATACATCTTGCAAGACAGTGCAACCAGGGCATGCATGCAAGGTTAACTTCAAGTTTTTAACAACCCCTATTGTCTTAATAGAAGTGCAATCTAATTGGACCACCCCTTTAGTCACAGGTTCATATTCTATGCCAAGAAGATCAACTACCTTCTTAGGCATGACTAAGCTACTAGCTCCTGAATCTATCATGCAGTTGTAAACTAAGTTATCTCTTATGATTAAAGAGAGATAGAAGGGGAGAGGCTTGCTGATCTTGCTTGATTCTTCCTCCTCCATGGGTTGCAACAAACTGGTGGAGACTGCCTTTCTGTTGACTATTGCCTCATCACCTGACTGGTCGACGTCCTTCAGTGCCTCCTTAAGCAAATCCCTTTTAGATGAGATGGAAAGGGCCTCCCACATAGTGACATTGAGGTTGGCCTTCTTCATCTAATCAACTATGTTGAAAGGAACACCAGCTGATTTTAGAGGCCCCTTTGAGGCTACAAGGTCTGCCTTTGCTCTTTGGGCGACCTAGGCCTCCTCCTACCTCTTGCTCCCTTGCATGGTATTTTGGCTTGTATCATGGACAGCTACATTGGGCGTTGGAGCTTGGGCTGATGTTGAAGGTGAGGCAGCTTCCATGGCTCTCTTCTTTGACATTGTATGTTGCAGCATAGATTCACCATTTGTTTGATTCAAACCACAGAATTCTGCCTCCTGCCAATTGACAAAGGTAGAATCACCCTACAAGTAAGCCTGAGTGCCAACACTAGGCTGATTTGCGTCCTCTTGCTGGCCAAAGGTGATTGGCTCATCCTGCACAACTAAAGTTTGGACAAACGCTCCACTTTGGCATGCACCTTGGTTGTGTGGCTGATTGCATGGTTGACACCAATCCTGCTCCTGGGCGAGGTTGTTTTGCATTGGAACCATTGCTTTTGAGTTGCTTGCAGCTGTGGGGTTCACACTATTCAAAGGCCTGGCGTTGCTCCATTGGTTTTGCCCTTGAAAGGGTGGCCTATTCTGCTAATAGTTCTGATTTTGTGCTTGATAAGGTCTGCTATGTTGGGCTTGTTGCCTCTTTAGTGTCACCAGCTCATTGCTAAAGTTTTGCAATAGAGCCTTGACTTCATGGAGCTCATTGGAGGATGTAGAGGATGCGGATGGTTGACCTGCGAGCGCCATGGGGACAGGAGCCAAGGTGGGTTGTTGAGTAGGAGCTTCTGGGAAGAGAGGCATTGGGGACCTTGGAGCTATCTTCCCAGCCTGTATCAAATAGCTTTCTGGCCTTATGGTTATGTCGTATGCACCTGGTAAAGAGGCTCCACCCATTAATTGTATCATAACAGCTATATTGTTGTTGAGAGCTCTAAGATAATACAAGAAGGCATGATTTGGAGATGGCTTCACTAGAGCAGGAATTCTATTCCATGTCTTATGGAATCTGAAATTGAAATCTCCCATGAACTCATGAGGTGCCCTCTTGATCATAGTCAACTGCTCCACGAGTGATAGGTGATTACTTTTGTCTTCGAAATGATTGCACAACCTCTCCCCCAATTCATCCCAATTGTGAATGGGGCTAGACGACAACCTTCTATACCACTGCAAAGCTTTGTCTTTCAAAGATGTGGCTAAGAGTCTAATAGCAACATCATCCTGAGTGATTATGGACGGAGCAGATGTTTGCAATGTCGTAAATGTGCTCGACGAGGGTAGTAGTTGTTTCACCAGTGAAGTATGGTATACTCTTTAATGCAGCCACTGGGATATCATTTCATTGAGTCAAAATAAGGGGACTCCCCCCATTGAGTCAAAATAAGGGGGCTCCCCCCATTGAAGATAACAAAAACCTGATTTCTTGCCATGTGAAACAATGGTCTATTGATATGAGTGGTGGGATCCCTTGACAGTAATGGTCTTGTAAATGGAGGGGTAGAATGAGACCTGGGAGATGGAGCGTTTACAACCTTGACCTCCCTAACTGGTGATAATGAAGGTCTACCTCTCTGCCTTCTAGTGCCTGAAGATGAGAGTTCTTCGAACTGGAAACTACCTCTAGAAGACGCCCTTGTATGAATTATGAGCATGAAATCAGCAACAAGTCGTGAAAAACGGTGGACCTGTGAGCAGAGACCTCAGAACCTCGAGGTTCTGGACTTAGGCACTTCGGAACCTAGGGATTCCGGAGTTCCGGAGTTGCGATGACTTGGGAACCTGGGGGTTCCGAGGTTCCAGAGTTAGGAACTTGGCATGAACAAGAATTGGACTTTCCAGCAGAGTCGCCAAGTGCTTGAAAGATGACTACCTCTAAAGGCTGAAACACTAAGAACAGCACTGAATCCTCAGCATAAAAACCAAAAGGAAGTCCCACCGGGCAAGCTAAAAACTGTTATCACAAAAGCTTGCACCCTTGCTGAGCTATAAACTCAGCAACCTTGTGAAACATGGAAACAACCCCGAAGTGTGGGACCTTGCGCAAGTGGGTTGAATCTCCAGAGAAGGCCGGCTTCCTTCTCAATCTAGGTGCAAGTGTTGAACCAACTCAACACTTCAAAACTTACTCCTAAGCCTATCCTAACAACTTGCAGAGGAAAAGGGAAGAGGGAAATGCTTAAAATGAAAGGAGGTGATACACCAAGATAAGAGATTGTTTCTCTCCCTACCCAAAATGACACAAAGAATCAACTGGGATACCCAGGGGATGCACAAACTTCAGGTGTATGAATGACCCCAATGCATGTATGGAAGTTAGAATTCGCTGAATGTCAAAAGGGGAGAAGGATTCCCACAAGTCACACTCAAAAATAAATTAACACAGCATATATGAGAGAAGAGCCACAAAACACACACCTATGATGAAGGTAACGAAACATGCACAACATACATAAGTTGAAGGAAGGCAAAAATAGCAATTTCAATTCCTTCAAAGGCTAATGGCCAAACTTACAGTTGCAAAAATGCAAGATAAATACAAGAGAAGTGAAAGAGCGTAGAATATAGAAAATTGGTTACAAGAGTGATCATGACCCTTGTGTGTGCAGGGAAATGTCAGTCTGGGAATGCAGGGAAGTGCATGCACCTGACTTTCTGTACATGCAAGCAACCTAGCCATACCCTTAAAATGCAACCCTGAGAAGGGTGGATTGACTAACATTACAAAGTCAGAGCATGCAGATATGACATAAGTCACCACAACAAGCATGGCCTTGTACCTCTCTTGATGGAAATCCTGCCAAAATCATTAAATGCACCCTTGTAGCTCCACAAAAGAAGGTGCACAAGTCACAAAAGTCGTCGGAGCATTTAAAATTGAGTGCTGATCATACCATTCGAAAGTGTTGCAAGCCGAAACGAAGTCCGAGGACTTCGAAAACTCGGGTTCCCAAAGTGGGGAAGACAAGGAAAGAACTTCGGAACCTCAGTATTCCGGAGTTCCGGGAAGGAAAAAGGAGAGGCAGCAAGGAACTTCGGAACCTCGAGGTTCCGAAGATCCGGGGAACTTCAGAGAGAAGGCAAGGAAAGGAAAAGGCAAGACCTACTAAAGGAACTTCGGAACCTCGGGGTTCCGAAGTTCCGGGAAAGGAAAAGGCCAAAGGGAAGAACTTTGGAACCTCGAGGTTCCGAAGTTCTGGAGAAAAGAAAGGGAAGGCTAAGGAAAGAACTTCGGAACCTCGAGGTTCCGGAGTTCCGGGAAAGGAAAGGGAAAGGAACTTCGGAACCTCGAGGTTCCGTAGTTCCAAAGAACAAAAGAGGAGGGGGAAGGAAAGGGAGGAACTTCGGAACCTCGAGGTTCCGAAGAAGAAAAGAAGAGAAGGCAAAGAGAAGGAACTTCGGAACCTCGGGGTTCCAGAGTTTCAGGGAACATGAAAGAAAAGGAAGCAAAGGGAACTTCGGAACCTCGGGGTTTTGGAGTTCCTGGGAAGAAAGAAAAGGCTAAGGAAGGAACTTCCTCCAAGTAAAACAACACTTCACACTTCATAGCTCCACTGTCTTTCTCTTTGATCGACTAGGGCAGCGCTGGTCCATGGAACATATCTCTGATTGACTCTCACTGATGGACCAAGGGTGTCATAAAATGACAACAATGTTATTGAAAGAGTATGTTCTGAAAGGTATTAATGTTTTAAGGATATCATTCTGAAAAAGGGAATTTATCGGGCTCTTTTTGGGCAATTGGTGTTAAAAAAGATATGCTAAATCAATTAAAACTATGACTGGATAATGGTGTGGTTGTTGGCTGTGCCTGATGTGTTAAAAGGAAGGCAAGAGCGGTGTTCTAAGAGTAGTTTTATTTATTTCTGAGTATAACTTGGCAGATAATATGCAATCCATGTTGATTTCATGGTGAGTTGTGTATATTACTATTGCAGCATTGCCATTCTAGGTAGTGTGTTTTTTGTTCAGACTTGTAGAGTCTTTGAGAAGATGATATTTGATTATTTTGGAGCCACTTTTTGACTGCAGATTAAGAGGTGTTGAATAGTGTTGTGTTCTAATTTGTACTGTTTTAGTTGGGTGTGTTGCCTCCACTGACTGGAGGTGGTGCTTCAGCATTCGGAGTTGGTGCTTCGAAAAGAGTTGGTGCTCTCTAAGAATTTGTACTCTTTGTGGGTTGGTGCTCACATTTGTAATCAAGGTTGGTGCCCATTTCTGCTAATAAAAGTTCTTGTATGCCATTGTTTTTTACCCAAAAGGGTTTTCCACAAGAAATTTGGAGTTTGTCTCTTGTTGTTTAGTTTCTTGAGTTTTTTGTGGTTTTATGTATTGAAAAGAATTGAAATACTAATTCATAATACAGATACAAAAGCATATGGATTTCAAAGAATCGATGTTGTTCAATAAATCAAGGAGACAAAGCTCATTTAAATAGAGTTACCAAGACGATGTTTCTTTAACTAGAGGCAAAATTAGAAACAACTTAAATGACCATTAATAACACAAAGAGAAAGATATTATTCTAATACCCTCCCTTAATGGTCATCGTTCTAACTACCAAGAGGAATAACAGAGAAGGTTGCCCCCTTCTTCTCCGAACACACTGCAACAGAAGACGAGCCAGCCACTGACTTTGCCACTTGAGATGAGTCTGCCACCAACCCTCTCAAAAACTGCAGAACTTCTGGAGATACCCAAAACAACACCAACAATCCAACCTGATGTTGGAGAACTGTCCCTCCCTGTAACCAGAGGCACACCAAGAATAGTTGTCACGATTTTGAGGAAAAAATTGGCAAACCCTCCAAACTATTGCAAATGAGCAAGATGCCCAAAAAATAGACTACAAACAAGAGATTGGTGAAAATGTTCGCACAACAACTCCAAGTGCAACAAAAAACAGACTGCAACAAAGTACAATTTTTTAGGAAAAAATTATAAACCCTCCCATGATTTTTTTTCAAGGACAAAAAATATTTAAAAACACAGATAATTTTTTAGGACAAAATTATTAAAACCCACAGATTTTTTTAAGGGAAAAAAAAAATTTAAAACCCATCAGAATTTTTTTTTTCAAAAAAACCGAAACAAACATCGATGCCCAAAAGCCATCTTCATGTTTTTTGAGGCACAAAAAACAAGGTACTGAGAAGATGTTGAATGCACGAAACCCAAGGTACGAAGTTCAATGCACTGGATAAGTACATGCACAAATTTGCTAGCACAAAATTTGAGGCATGGAAAACGAGGCGCCTAGAAAAATATGAGACCAACCCAGAAAAGCTCTCGATAAACCCACCAAGAATCTGAAATCAAAATGCAGATCTAATGGCTCAAAAATTGAGACACGAAAAACGGTGCACCCAAAAAACCTAACAACGACCCAGTTGAGGTCTCGAAAAACCCACGAAGAATCTACAAACAGAATAAAATTTCGACTTGAACTCAAGGGTCAAAACCCTAGTCGAAAATTGCAAAACCCTAGGCGGCCATGAATGAACCAGATCGAACAAAAACACGTGGAGAATAGACTTGGATCGAGGGCAAAGACACGTGATGTGATTTGCAGCAAAAAATCCACAAACTGGAAGCAAACCACTTGAAAAACTTTTGAAATTTTTCCTAAAAAATTCCTTTCGAAAATTTTTTAGAATAGCTAAAAATCTCAAAAATTATCTCTGCTCTGATACCATAATACAGATGCAAAAGCATATGGATTTCAAAGAATCGATGTTGTTCAATTAATCAAGGAAGCAAAGCTCCTTTAAATAGAGTTACAAAGACGATGTTTCTAAAAGAAACAATCGTTAACTAAAGGCAAAATTAGAAACAACTTAAATGACCATTAATAACACAGAGAAAGATATTATTCTAATAATTCACCCCCCCTCCCTCTCAATATTTCTTGTGTGCTTCTCAATTGGTATCAGAGTAGTTACCTTCAGAATAGAGCTTAAAAACTTGGAGGTTGGTCCTATCAACAGACAAGAATGCTCTAGAAGGACTTGCAACAATCAAAGCTCATCTGCTTGATGGATCCAGCTATGCCTTTTGGTCAGAATGCAAGCCTACCTTACGTCATTTGGCTTTGATGTCTAAAACAACGTGATGTCGGGCTATACAGCTCCTCAAAATCCTCCATCCACTATTGATGAAAAGAGAGCTTTTGAAAGCAACGCTAAGGCCATGAATGCAATATTGTGGGGATTGTCAAACTCTGAATTTGTAAAAGTCATGCATTGTGAGACTGCTCAAGCCATGTTGGATAAGCTCAAGAATGCCTATGAAGGAGATGATAAGGTAAAGAAAGTCAAACTCTAAACTCACATAATGCAGTTTGAGAGTTTGAGGATGAAAGATGAAGAAAATGTGGCTGCTTATTTTCTAAGGGTGGATGAAGTTGTAAACTCCCTTAAGGGACAATGTAGTCATTAAAAAAATTTTAAGGTCTTTACCTTTAAGATTTGATGCAAAGATTTCAGCAATAGAAGAGATGGTTGATCTTAATAAGATGTCCATTGACAAGCTCCATGGTATATTGACTGCATATGAGATGAGGACGAATACTAACTCTTCATCAAAGAAAGAGACTACCTTCAAAGCTTCAAAAAAAGGCAAACAAAACAAGCAAGCTTCAAGTGATAGTTCGGATGATGATTCTAATTTTGAAGAAGCCTTGTTCATGAGAAAGTTAAAGAAGGATTCCAGCAAGCACAAGAAGAAGATGCCTCCCAAGTGTTTTAACTATGGAATGGTAAGGCAACAACTGCTAAGCATTTTAAAGTTTTTGGCAGCCCTTGTTATATTAAAAAAGATGAAGACAATCTAGGTAAATTTGATCCTAGAGCTGATGAAGGTATTTTTCTAGGATATTCTTCTAAGAGTAAAGCTTATAAATGTTCTAATAAGAGGTTGCATAAAATGGTTGAAAGTACTAATGTTAGAGTTCATGAGATTTCTAACTCCCCTGAAAAGTTGAAAGGTTGTGATGATTATTTGCAAAATGATGAAGCTGAAAGTACTGATCAGCAACCTTCTTCTAGTATGCAAATTGGAACAGCAAGTAATAATGCTGGAAATACTTATGTAAATAGTCAAAATGAAGTAGTCGATGCACATCTAGATAGTGAAGCAACAGACTATCAGTTTGGAACAGCAAATACTTCAGCTGGACATACACCTTCTCCTAATCAAAATAGGACCAGAATCAAAACAACTCTAAAGACTTCTTCAAGATTTGTTCAAAAGAATCATCCAATCAACCAGATTTTACAAGAGGACGGACCTAGAGCAACAAGAAGGAATGTTCATTATTATGAAGATGATGCCATCTCCTTGTTGTCCATGTTTGAAACAAAAAGCTTTGAAGAAGTGACTAAAGATAAGTTTTGGGCAACTGCTATGAAGGAAGAGCTAGATCAGATTCAAAAGAGTGGAACTTGGGAACTTGTCCCAAGGCCTAAGGACAAGAATGTGATTGGTACAAAATGGGTTTTCGGGAAAAAAATTGGACGAAGATGGCCAAGTTATGAGAAACAAGGCAAAGCTTGTTTGTATGTAAAGGATATGTCCAGGTAGAAGGTATAGATTTTAATGAAACATTTGCTCCTGTTGCTTGTTTAGAAGCAATCAAAATGTTTTTAGCCTCTATTTCCTTTAAAGGTTTTAAAGTTTTCCAAATGGATGTCAAATCGACCTTTTTGAATGGTAATCTAAATGAAGAAGTGTATGTAGAACAGCTTGATGGATTTGTGTCATCAGAAAATCAAAACTATGTGTGTAAGCTGAAAAAGGCTCTTTATGGCTTTAAACAAGCACCACATGCTTGGTATGATAAACCGGACTGTTATCTACAACACCAAGGGTTCAAAAGAGGAATTGTGGACAGCAACTTGTATATGAAAGAAGGTAATCGTATGCTGATTGTAGTTGTTTATGTTGATAATCTAATTTTTGGTAGTGACTGTGAACAAATGAGAGAAGTTGTTAGGCCGTAATTAGGGAATAAAACTTTTAAGTTATTGTTATGTCTTTTTGTTATATTTGGAGTCGGTAGTGTGGGTTCCCGTGTTAGTTGTGATGGTTGGTAACTCCGCCAAACGCCAGTTAGTATAAATTGCCATGTAAGAGAACCCCGGCAATAATGTTGATGTATTGGTATATTCTGGGAATGGAATAAAGATATCATACTTCTGCCATATTTGTGTTTTCTGCAATTGTTACTTGTGCTTTAATATATATGAATGTTACTTGCATAGCTGTATTGTTGGTACATGTTTTGTGCTTATTTCGTGATTCATTCTAGAACTTAAATCATTCACAGCAGGGAACAAACATTTTGGCGTGGTTGCCTGTACGAACCTAGAGATAACTATGGCTGCAAGCGGAAGGAATTAATGGGCTGGCCATTCAACCAGCAATTAACTGTCGTGGACAGTGACACAAAGAAGGTACCGAGGAAAAGGCACGAGAGGATCAGTTGACGGCAGACTTGGTAGAGTTGTGGGACGTGTCAGTCACGCAGTACGTGCAGAGGGAGGCTCAGGAGAGAGCCGTCTCTGAAGGCACGATACGTGGTGAACTCACCGTCAACACTCCCGTCATTGATCTGCTCGGAAGCATTCCAAGGTTGCTCACCAGGAATCTGATTGCACTCCAAGACCAAAGAGAGGAAACTACACAGGAACTCCGTCGGCAACAAGTACTCCAAAGGTACTAAGAGCGGAACCGTAGGGAGGAAGAGGAAAGGGATACAAGTCGACACCGTACCCCCGGCACTTGATGCCCCTACAGCCAAACAAAGGCAAACGTACCACGACCACTGAGGGAGTAGACGAAGGAACCGTACGGAGATCCCTCCGCATAAAAGAACAGGCTGAGTGGAGATGATGGCTAAGGGAAGTTGCTAACTCAAGGAGCCCTGAGGAACGTAACAGAAGTCGGAGTGTGAGTCGGAGTCGTAGTCGGGAGAGACAGAGACCGTGTACGTGGAAGGAGTTGGAGGAGGTCGCCAGGAACCTGCCACTTCCAGACGTAGCGGAGGAGGTCGCCAGGAACCTAGGCCCCACACTCGACGTCGAGTGAAGAGGACTCCGGAGCCGAGTCGCAGAGTAATACGTCGGAGTATTCTGAACAAGGAGAGGAGGCGATACGGGATCTGCACGAAATCGCCAATATTTTTGAAATGACATTATCCCGCATCGGGAATTTGTCCTTGACAAAGGAAACCAAAATAGGAGGGTCACACCCAAAAACCCCAAGAGGGAGGGACTATAGGAGCGAGGTTGACCAAAGCCTTGCAGGGGTCCAACCAAGTCAAACGCGTGCGGTACCTTCCAGACACATAATACCTTCCAAGCATATAATAACTTCCAAGCACTACATAAAACCCTCCAAACGAAGACAATGGCACACACTCCAGAGAAACAGAAGCTTCCAAAATTCATGGCCAACGGGTCGGAGGACCCTATATGACATTGTAAGACATGCGTGACCATTTGGGAGGCAAATGGCCAAAACAACCAGGATTACTAGTTGAAGGCATTTTCGGCCACCCTGCGAGGAATAGCAATTGACTGGTATACGTGTTGACGTGTTTTTTATGACGGTAGCCAACACAGAATAAAGTTGCCCAACGGTCACTTCACTCTCTCTTGATCAAAGTACGATTGCATGCTGATATAGTTGGAGAATCAGACAACCGACTCCAAGGTTCCTTTATGCTATAGATGTGACTCAGTTGGCTGATATGATTGCTAGTAATCCAAGGGGCCTTACGTATGTCGAAGAAATTTGTGCAAGCTCAAGAATTTATTGACGCGGATGATTTGCAATAAAGCTCTAAGTTTTAGATTTTTAGATTTCGAAATATGCAGAAAGTAAATAGGAATAGGGCAGAGGGAAACTAAACTAAAGGTAATCTAATCCTAGGAACAAGGAGACGGGATAACTTGTGCAAAATCCAACCACGCTTCGCTTCTCCAGCAAAGCACAACTTACACGAAGGCGGTGCAATCTTCAAGGGGAGTGCTAAAGATTTTCAAATCGTCAAAAGAAACCATCAAATAGAACAATCTCTTCTAACAATCGAAGTTGAACATACACATATAACGAGGCTCAGACTAACTTTGCACGGTATGCAACAATCAGCTACACACCAAAAGTATGAGCAAGAATTTGGCAACAAGCGATCCTATGAAATCCAGTTCATCTAATAGCATGAAAACAAATCTAATCTATGAAGAGAACGAGACCATGCGAGTTCCAAAACAACACAAGAACACACCAACAATTGAACAATGTATTAAGTGTTTGCTTCAAAAACTCTTAGCAACAATCTCTGATAATAGTCTCTCCTTTACAAATGAGGGGGTCACCCCTTTATATAGGCCTCAAGCCATGATTACATGCAAAACCCTAATTAGGGTTTCCTCTAAAGATTCTCCACTCAAGATGCAACAAGGTGGGAATCTCCAATTAATAACCCATCATGCCCATATACAATTAATTCCATCCCATTACAATTAATTACATTCCAGAAGTGCCCACTATGCAATGAATGTTACAATTAATTACATTCCAGAAGTGCCCACTATGCAATGAATGTACCTTCATGCAAAAATCGCCCATGATGCCATAAATGCACCATCATCTTCTTAATGTGACGGCTGCATGCAGAAGGAATCTGACATAATGCCATAAATGTGATGGCTGCATGCAGTGAGATGCTTCATTAATTCAACGTTCGTTGACTCGGCTGCTACTTGGCGAGAAAACCTTGGAGAGAGAAAACTTCAGGAGAGAAGAATCTTTGATTCTGGAAGTATTTTCTTTAAGTTTTTGAACTTGCCTTGCTCTAGAAAAGATTTTCAATGATTTTTCAACGTCTCCTATTTTTTAGGAATTTTGCATAAATTAGGGTTTCAAGTCCAGGAGGAAGAGAATTGTCCTACGAATCCAAATCTGTAAAACTTTTGAAATTTGGATGTGATTTGATGCCCGAGAATGGATTTTTCCCTGCGGGGGAAATTTCTTGTTTAGTTCATCCCTGATTCCTTCCTTGCCTTAGAAATTTTATCTTCAATTCATCCTTGGGTGTGATTTCTTGTTGTGGAGGAATTCTCCTTTGGAAAGAAATTTGTTCCTTACCCTGAGGCAGGAAATTCTTCATGCCTTAGCCAATTTTCATGATTTCCAAGAACTATGTCCTGAAGGAAGAAATTTCAAACACTTAGTCATTTTTTTACCTTTCCTGGAATTTCTTCTTCTTGGGTGCAATTCTTCCCCGATGAAGGAATTCATCTTTTTGTGCACTGTCCATGAGAAGATCATTTTAGCGCACTCCTGTGTTCCTAGGCGGCATTTTACACTTGGTGGGGAATTCTTTCAATTCCATGGATTCCTTGCATCCCTCTATCTGGCGCTCCTTCTATCACTTGGGCGCTAAAATGCCTCGGTCAAGGACTCTTGCAATTTGCCTGTTTCTCCATGCACTCTTCATTCTGGCGCCCTCCACAAGGCTAGGGCGGAAATTCCTCCTGATGAAGGAATTCATTGTTTTGTGAATTGTCCATGTCTTCTTTTCAACATCCCTATTTTTTAGGGATCCTCCTAAAGTTTAGGAGCCAGGTTCATTGGATGGGGAATTTCATCCCGATTCCGAATTTATAAGATTTTCCATGCTTGGTCGAGATTTGGTGTCTAAAAATAGCATATTCGAAAATTCGTCCGAGGGGAATTTTGCTTTTTATTCCTCCTTGACTCCTTGGATTCCATGCCTTAGGCGAAATTCCAATTCTTTTAGCTCAGGTGAGATTTTCAACAATTCCCATGGATTCATGGATTTTCTACCTGTGAATGCCTTCCTAGTTTCAGTGCTCCAGCCCAAATCTGGGCGCATTTTCAACATGTCCATGGAGAGGTGGATTTTTCCACTTGTGAATTCATTCTTGGTTTCAGCGACCCAACCCTGACTTGGGCGCATTTTCAACATGTCCATGGAGAGGTGGATTTTTCCACTCGTGAATTCATTCTTGGTTTTAGCGCCCCAGCCTTGATTTCAACATGCCAATGGAGAGGTGGATTTTTCCACTTGTGAATGCCTTCTTCATTTTAGTGCCCCAGTCCAGTCTTGGGCACATTTTGGCCATGTCCATGGACTGATGGATTTTTCCTCTTGTGAATGCCTTCTTCATTTTAGCGCCCCAGCCCAGTCTTGGGTTCATTTTGGCCATGTCCATGGACTGATGGATTTTTCCTCCTGTGAATGCCTTCTTCATTTTAGCGCCCCAATCCAGTCTTGGGCGCATTTTGGCCATGTCCATGGACTGATGGATTTTTTTCACAAGTTCCAAGCTCTTCGTCAGGATATATATATGAAATATAACATTTAAGTATAAGAAAGGAAAAAGACATATTGAACTTTAAGTTATATTTCATATATATTGTTAGGATGTTTGAGAGTGGTTTCAGGTCCATAGGAATCATAATGCAAATTCTAGATTTTGGAAGATCTTCAAAATCTCCAGACTTAGTCAAATTTCAGGCCATTTTCGGATCAGGATGACATTGGTGGATTGATGTGAATTTCTGGACTTGGATGATTTTGCATGCTTTCCTCTTTTGGAATAGGAGTTCCAAACTTAACCATTTTTTGATCCAACTTGTCTGCCTCCTGACTCTTCCGGATTTAGAAATGGTCTTCAAGAACGTTCAGTCTTTAGAGATATTCAGCTTTCAGTGTTTTCCTGTGAAGAACCTGCCAAAAATAGATTTTTCCAAATAGTAAGTGTTTGAAAATGTCAAGGTTTGGGCAAAATAGGTCAGAAAAGCACTTACTAAAAATAGAAACTTACTAAAAATAGAACTTACTAAAAATAGTAAGTTTAATTTTTGGCAAAATTAGACCAATTCGGGAATAGGAACTTTCTAAAAATAGAAAGTTGCTCCGTTTTGACTCAAATTTTACTGGGAGGTTCCTTGAAGGGTCCTGATTCCAGTTGTATGTTCAATTTTCCTCAAACCCTAACAGAAACCCCTAAAATCTAGGACAGAAGGCGAAACACCCTAAAATTCACAAAACGAGTCCTAGACTTAGCCGAATTTGCTCAAACGAAAGGCAGACTTGACCAATATGACCCTTAAACACTTGCAAAGCAGAGAGACTGACGAGACTGCTAGACCCCAAAAATGCAAGCCAAAAGACCAAGAGGGCCTAAAAAGAAGGGGGTCCCCATTTGCAATGGGGCGATGTGTGAAAACGTCACAACAATACGGACCTGGAAGCCCAATATAAAACATCATGGAACAACATGAAGAAGGCTTTCCAAGAGGAGTTTAAACTCCTACGGAATGACAATGAAATCATGGCGGAGATTTACAATACCAAGCAGGAAAAAGTGAAAGTGTGCGGGCCTACAATAGAAGGCTGAGGGAACTGCTCAACAAAATGGAGAACCAATCAGCTGATGGCCTGAAGAAGAGATGGTTTGTCAAAGGTCTGGTACCGTCCCTCAGACAAAAGATGAAGGTGGTCCCTCCGCCCTCGTATGATGAAGCATACAACCGCGCGATGGATATTGAGAGTGAAAATAAGACATCCCGAGGGAAGTGTCGGGTGAGTGATGGTGATACTTCGGATGAAGACAGCGACGGGGAATCTAAGACCGTACAAGCACTCCGAAGGGATATGATGAGGATGATGAAAGAACTAAAGGCTGACAAAGAAAATGGCAAGGAAGGAAAGGAACTATGGTGCACCGACTGTAAGATAGAAGGGCACACTAAGGGGAGTTGCCCTCGAAAAGCCTTCTGTGACATCTGCCAAGTAATGGGACATTCCATCAAGGAATGCCCGTACAACTTGAAAGCACAGAGAACCCAAGTGCTCTACGCCCAACCCAACCAAGTCACACCGCTAGCGACACCTCCGAAGCCGGCAGCAAACTCGGACGCCTCTCTTGGAGGGTACTAAAACAACCGGCGGGGTAACAACAGGTCCAACAATAACACGCCGAGGAGTAGAATTCAGTACGATGCAAAAGGACAACCCATGATCCAATGTCGAAAATGCAATGAATGGGGTCACTTTGTGCGGGAATGTCAAAATGGAGATAGTGCGGGGAGTTTGTTGTGCAAATGGTGCAGTCTGGGAGAAATCACGAGGACACAGAGTGTCCAAAGCAAAAAGGGGTGAATATGCTGGAGGTAAAGGAACCGGAGGAGGGTGTACTGGCAATCACAAGATTGCAAAGTAAGAAAGCCACGTACCCTGACCCTCGCACGGAGAAGGAAAGACTCTAGGAGGCCAGGGCAGACATTGAACGTGCAATGGCAAAAGAACGGAGGGCCTCGCACTAGGCTGCCAGTACTCTACTTCGGTCGAGACCGGAAAGAACTATCATTAAGCAGATGTTACAGACCACTATACCCGTACGGATATCTAACCTCCTACAAACCATGTCGCAGTTGAGGATGGCCTTGACAAATGCAGTCGGTGACACCACTGCCAACCAGGAACACCGAACGGCAATAGAATCACCTAGTACGGAACCTGGTACGGATGCCACAGACCCTATGCTGCTCACAGTAAGCATTGGATGGAAACCTGTCGTGGTGGAGATGGAGATAATGGGGCAAAAGCTCACAAACACCATTGTGGATGGCGGGTCTGGTGTCAACGTACTACCAGAAGAAACTTGGAAGGGTCTTGGCAAGCCTACCCTTTGGCCACCAACATTCCACCTCATCGGCGCGGATCAACACGGCATCAAACCCCTCGAGACTCTCATGGCACAAAAGGTGGTGATTGGGACACAGCAATTCCTTCTGGACTTCGTAGTCATTCCACTAGAGAGGAAAGCATACGACACCCTCCTCGAAAGAGGATGGACGATCATGGCCAGAGCCAATCATAACTGGAAGAAGAATACACTCTCGATTGAGAGTGAAGGCCATAAGTATGTGATTGACCTGAGGAACCAGGTCGTCAGTGAAGAGCTTGAGTCATCTGATTCCGACTCGGAGGACTCAAACAGATGGGAGTGGGGTTCCGAAGGAGACAGAGGAGGGATGGAACCCAACAAGGAAAGAGTGTTGGAACTAGACAGATGCTCTGAAGATGAAACCAGTTCATTGGCCGAACTCTTCCATTGGCAGATGCAGGACTACGAGGTCTTCCACCCGGAGTGCCGCATGCTGCAAATATGCGAGATTGAGGAATCAAGTGGCGATACGGAAGAGCAGTCATTTTCCTCAGAGTACGGTAGGTACCAGGAAGGGGTGGCACGGGTGGATGACACACCAGCCCACCGGTTTGAACGGGATAAACCTATCAAGTACGAGGAAACTGATGTGAAAAAAGTCAATCTAGGCAAGGACGAAGACCCGCAGGTGATACTCGTAGGGGATGATTGGAACCCCGTACTGAAGCCGGCAGCCTTCAGGATATTCCTGGAGTACAAAGATGTCTTTCTTGGACCTACAAGGACTTGAAGGGGGTACCTCTGGAACTGTGCGTACACCGCATATCCCTCGTACCAGGAGCCCAACCCATACGAAGGAGACCGTACAGGAGGCGAGTGATGCAGTACCGTAGCCACCTAAAGGTACGAGGATTAAAATTTAAAAGCAGTTGCCAAATTAGAAAATTGAAAAGATATTTTAAAAGGCAAGTACTAACAATAGAAAAAATAAAGCATGACTTAGAAATCAAAAGGGAAGGGTTGGAAATAATTAAAAAATTAAAACAAAAGGTGGCAATGATGAAAATGGAAAAAGGAAAACTAATGAGGTTGAAAAAAAGATTATTTTATAAAAAATTACTGAATTTTTCCCTAACCCTAAAAATGAGAAAACTCTATAAATTATTCCGAGTGGCCAATTTCCTCACACCGGAAGACAAAAATTGTGAAGAAGAGATCCGTACAAGGAGATCACGGGAAATCCGTACAAGTTGTACAGTAGCAGTAGGGCCAAAAATTCTTTCGGAGAGAGTACAGAAATTGCAGAGCACGAAACTTGCAAAGAAAGGAAATTGCAGAGTATGGAAATCGCAATGTACAGGAATTGCAGTATACAGAAATTGTAGAGTACAGAAATTGGAATTGCAACTGACCGTATGGTAATTGCAAAAGATGGAAATCCATACGCGAGGTGTACAAAGGTCGCAACCGATCAAAGCCTGTACGGAGATTCCAACGAGACAGCGATGTACAGACACCGTACAGAATTAGAAGTGGCACGCGAATCAGGAGGCAAGTTGTACGGCGGCAGTGGAAATCCGTACCATAGCATTGGCAACGACATTCGTACGGCAATCCGTACACGGCAAATGAAGGTACGAGAAAGAGTTATTGAAATCCGTACGAAATTGGCACAAATCCATACAGAATTGGGACATTGTGGAATTCCATACAGCCGAAAAAGTCCGTACAACTGTGTTGTGACCTTTTCACACATCGCCCCATTGCTAACGGGGACCCCCTCTTTTCCTGCTTTCTGCGTTGTTAGGTTAGGGTTTTGGCTGCTTGGTGGGCAATTTTGTGTTTCTTGTGCCCGAGTCTCGGAGTTTTGATCTGCCTAGTGCCGTTTAGGGTTTTGAAGTTATAGGATCAAGTGCGTGAAAATTACGATTTCTAAATGATCCTAGTTTTGTCAAAGTGTAGACCCTTTTGGAGCGTTAACGTGTTTTTAATGTCTTCGTCGGTGATTTAAGGTGCTAAGGTGTTTTCAGGCCTTTTGAAGTTGTTTTCTCGCTCCTAGGGAATTATTCAAGATGATTTCACACTTTATCCCAATAGTTTTCCTTGTGTTGCGCTCCAATTTTTGACGAATTTGCCTAAGTCCAATTAAGTTTTATTAAGTTGTGGAGTTTCTAAGTGATTTTGAGTGGAAAAATCATCATTTTCCGGAGTGAAATCCATATTCTAAGGGTTAAAAGGTCAAAATTCCGTGCTAGAGGTGCTTTTCCCCTCATATTCCTGACTACCCATGGTTTTCCCCACTCAAAATCCAGACTAGACATGAATTTCCCCTTAAATCTATACATGCCCCATTTTTCCACCACTGTGAATCCATACTAGAGTCGTTTTTCCCCTGGAAGCATTAAAATTTGACTAGTTGTCAGGATTTATCCTAACTACCCACGTTTTTCCACCAGGGAGGTATGGATAGGTTGTTGATGATGTTTGCATTCATTCCACACCTGGTTCGATTTTCCACCAAGTATTTGTGGCAAGTTTTTAAGGATTTTTGTCCGGATTTTCATCCAGACTCATAGCTATTTTCCACTGAGAGTGCATTTCATAATTTTGAGTCCGGATTTTCATCCAGACTGAGGTCTTTTTTCCACCAGAGGGGTATTTTTGGGTGATGACTTAATTTTTGGTGGAATTTTTCATTCCACACTCATCGATTTTCCCCTGGCCCTATTTTGTGCACATTTGATGATTTTGAGTCCGGATTTTCATCCAAACTGGGATCAATTTTCCCCTAAGGGGATACTTGACGTTTTTTAAAGTGATTTTGTGAGGATTTTTTAATCCTTACTAGGATCGATTTTCCCCAATTGGCCCATTTTTTATTCAAATTGATATATTTTAAATCAATCAGCCCCATTTTAATTGTTCTTAATAAAAGGCAATGATTATTTAAAAGATGAAAGCAATTAATAAATGATTTGCAATGAGCATTTAATGTTTTCAACCTTCTATAAGCAAGTTAGTTTCATCCAAACAAGTATAAGAACAAGTGTTTATCCCACATTGCTTGTGTGGTGAAATTTGGTGATGAAAGTAAGTTTAAAGGGAGGAGTCCAGCAATATTTTATTATTAAGTTTGTCAGGTGTCTCCATGCAAAAGCGATTTTCTCTCTTATTGGTGAATTTTGGCGAAGTGTTTTGGTGTAGTGTTAGATTGAAAGCTTCCATTTTTTCCTCCATTTTTTCCAGCCGGACAATCCTCTCCTTTGCTGCCATTGAAGCTTGTTGACTCCATTGTCTTCAGATTTTCGATTTTGGGAGATAGTGATTTTCCAAGTTTGGCAACTTTGGTGGCTAGGCGATTTTCTTCAAGTTTGATGATTTTAATGAAGTCCGCCATTTTTACTTGCTGATTGGAGTGCCATTGAGACCTCTCCCAAGCCACGATTTTAGTGATATCCGCAATTTTTGGTGTATTTGGCGATTTTGGTAAAGGATAGCGATTTTGGTATTGGTGAACTTTGACGATTTTTACTTGACACCACCATCATTGCTTGCTGTTTTCAGACCATTTTCAGACCATTGTTGGCAGATTGGAGTGTGCATTGAAGACATTTTCAGATTTAAGTGCTTGCGCCATAGCTGGAAAATACGATTTTGATTTGGCAAGAGTTTGGTGCCTTTTTGGGTGGATTACCTCGTGTTTGGTGGTCACCATTATTCCCTACTTGCTGATGTTGCTTCAAATCTAAGTCTTGACACAATTATTGCAGTTGGTTCAACCTCCATTGTTGGCTGGTTATCTATTTTCAGACCTAAACTTTCATTACCAGCCAGCTCCTGCTTCAAGGATTTTCCTTTGGGAGGATTTTCCGAGTCATTTTCAGTCAATCATTTGACCATTTGAGGGCTGTTACAGGTCTGCAACTTCGCCATGGCTGCTTGTTTTCAAAAAAATTATCTTTTACCAGCCATACCTATGTTCCCAAAATTGATTTGTTTTCATCATCAAGACTGATTTTTATCAAGTTTGTGCATATTGTTAGATAATTGCAACATGTTTTGAGAGGTTAAATTATTAGTTGCAGGTTGTCTTCAAATTTGTGACCTCCATTGTTGACTGTGGAAGGTGTCTTCAGACATAAATTTTGTGAAAACACAACCTTTCACACCTTTCCTTAGTCACTCTTAATCCGGTATACTCCTTTGCACTATGATTTGCATGAAATTTCTAAGTATAAGGAGGTGTTGATTTCATGAGGGTTTCATACCCTAGTCTTGTCACATTTTGTGTTTAAATTGTTAAGATCTACCTAGAGTGTGGACTGTTTTCCTGACTTCATGCTCTAATTAGCCTAGATCATTAGGAAGTCAGGAATTCTATTAAGAATATTGTATTTTTTCCTAAGTCTAACTACAAGCTTCATACAGGTGCGATGTCGAAGTCCGGATTTAAGGAGAGAAGAGAACAACAAAAGATACTGGAGACTGAATTCTATCCAGAGTCTAAGATGTCATCCAGATGGAAGGAGATAACGGATACAAACATGCATTTCTTCAGCGTAAACCTGATGCGACAGCGGATGTTCGGAGTTGGAAATCAAATTCCTTCCCCAGCGTATGTAAACATTATGAAGAGTGGTATTTTTTAAGCCGCTGGATTTTCACAGTCCATACAATGCAGTGAGCTTATCCTGGAGTGCGCACGATGTTATGATCCTCGCTCACAAATGATCAAGACTCCTAAGGGCATTGTCATTGCCTACCTTGTTGAGGATGCGATTGCTGAGGTGTTTGGAATTCCACGCAGAGTAGATATGAAGGATGAATATGAAGAATGGTACACGAAGAAGATGGATGCGTGTAAGAGTATGATAAACAAAGAGTGGATGATTGAGCCTAGGCTTCATCATTCCAAGGCTCCCAAGACACTCATGTGCACAGACTTTAAAGAGGAATATAGTGACTTAGTGATGGGGATGCCGCAAGGTGCAATATTCGATGGATGGATGTTCTACTTCATCCAGGATTGTCTTAGAGGGACATTGATAAATTGGTCTAGAATCATAAGTGACAATATGGACTTTCAGCTGAGGAATGTAGAGCGGTCCAAGTCATTCGCCATGACTTCCTACTTGGTATACCTGCTTGCACGATTCGTTTCATACAAAGGATTGATATGCAAAGGTGAAGTTGGGAATGGACAAGGACAATTCAAAAGTCATGAGTGCTATCCCCAGCTGAACATGTATAGAATTGAAGACTATAAGAGAATGAAAGATGTATTCACCATGTACATCACGCGGATGCTGCAAGGCGGAATCCACAAGAGATTGTCCAAGGAGGCAACAGAGCTAATAGAGAAATATGGATCGTGGTATATTCAGTTTCCCACTTTCACGTACCTTAGGATTCATGAGTTTCAATCCGAACCCTACAGGCTTCCTAGGTATCCATCCGACAGAATGATCTTGTTGGAAGTGGTGAGATAGCTTCTAGAGTTTGATTCCATTCAAAGAGAGAAGCATAGGACAGGCATGACATTCCCTATTTCAGTTGGGAAGACGTTGGAGGTTTGCCAATCTGCCTTAGCCGCCAGCACTGCGAGTGAGGAGCTTGCATTCTATCAATTTGCAACCTTCAAGAAAAGAGAAAGATTTGATCCAGATAAGAAAGTGGGAAGCATCGGGGGAGAGAAGTTCATCCACAAGGTAGACATAGAAGATTATTGGGCCAACCTGATGGACGAGCAGGCAGTGAAGAGACAAATGTGATCTAGAATGTCAGTGGATTTCATGAGGAAGTGTGGACTTTTCCTTATTCCTGATCAAGTGTTAGATGACAGGGATCATACACATCCACAATATGAGAATGAAATGAAGAAGGCAATCTTATTGCCTAATTGGTCAGAATCAGAAGAGATTGATTTGAATATATTGATGAGAGAGGTCTTGAGTTTCTCCCATACATGGGTAGATATTCAGATGAATAAGTTAGTTGACATGGATGTTTCCTTCACTTATGAAAAGATGAAGCCAGAAGAGTCTACTTCCGAAGATGATCAGAGGACTATCAGTGATGTCGAGATTCATGCAGATGAAGAGAGTCAAGCTCCCAAGAGAAGGAAAAACACCCCAGGAGGAGTCAAGGCTAGAGGGAAAAAGATTGAGGAGGTGAAGAAGAAGAAACAAAAGACTATCATTCCTCCACCTATCATTCCTTCACCACCTCTCAATGTCTCATCAATTAAGGTAATTGAAATAACAGAGCAGAATAAAGAAACCTAGCAATGTTCCAACACAGTGATACTACCAAAGAATATTCAAGAGTTACATGCCACAGCGACATCTGCTCCACCAAATGAGAATGATGATCAACCGGGATCCCCTACTATCCTTTTGGAGGTTAGTTTGGGAAATGAGGTATACGATTTGACTAGGAATAATCCTAATGATGATAATGATGTTATCTCGGCATTGAGAGGGCTTGATCAAGAGATGTGTCTCGATGATGGTATGGAGATGGCCACTATTCCTGATTCGCTAATGAGAAGTATGGAAAAGAGTAAGAAAATGATAGAGGTACAACCTATTGATAACATTGATGATTACCTCGCTAAGAGCAATAAAGAGAAAAAACCAAAGAGAGCTGAGATTTTGTCGCACATAACTAGAGATGAGACAGGAATGCGGATTATGCAGGTTGTTGTTCCTATTGGAGGTGTGACAACGGACATTGCTACTCCTATGGATTTCCAGATTACTTCGGTTGCCCTTGGTCATACATCAAGAGAGCAAGAGTTTCAAGAGGTTGGTGATAACCTTAAGGCGATCAACGCCAGGTTAGATAGAGAAATAGAAGAGAAAGAGAAGTACAGAGAAGAGAATATCAGACTTAGAGAGTATATTGCAAGGATAAGGCGTGAGAATCCCACCCTTATTTCCCCTATTGCGATTGATCATGGACTACATTCACACTATGAGGCAGCAAGAGATACACTCTCGAAGGTGGAAAAATGGATTGAGAGTGCAAGAAAACAGGCAGATGATTTCCTTACTCAGTTTGTCCAGGCATATTATAGGACAACAGCTCATGTTTAGAATACAGTATTTGGAGGGAGTGTGGGAAGAATTCCGGCCTATTCAGGAGAAGACTATTCCACGCCTCAAGGCTTTGAAGAGGATTCCTAATTCCACCTTGGTCAGCGAGAGCATTGTGCATAGTGGAGACAGATACGATTTCCATGGCCGGTATTGTTCATTGGCCGTGAAGAGATCAACTTATGAGATCGCCCAGTTGAGTTGTATGGAGATGGAGGGATTGATTGAGGACATTCAGATGAAGATCCTTGCCTCAATTGAGGAGTTATTGGGTGTTGATGTTAGTGATGCTAGTGGTTTACACTTAGCCGAATTAAGAGACAAGATGAAACTTATGTATTTTTGCCAATTGGACTCTGTGAAGAAGAGTCAGATAGATGACTTGGTCTCTTTGTTGATTCATGTTCATAGTTTGCAGAAGCTCATGCCAGATTGGGAGAACACTTTGGACGCTTGCTCGGATTCACTGGACGTGATTGATTTGCAGCAAGATACCTTGCCTAGCATTTCCATGGAGTTAGATTCTATATTGGCTAGATTCTTGAAATATGCTAGGAGAGAGAGAGAGATGCAGCGAGGAGTCTTCTAGAAGATTCCCTATTTGATGACTAGGTATCTTTTTATTGGGTCATATGTTGGTGGCACCATTTTTTATGTAAACCCTAATTAGGGCAATTCTAGGGTTTTGTTGGCATGGTCTTGATCGTTGATCTTGTATCAATCTTGGCCATCCATTTTGTAAGAGACTCTATACATACCTCCTTGTCTCTCATTTGTAAGGGAGAGTTTTTGTAGAATTGTTGGTATATGTTGCAGCTATTTGAATCTAAATCATTGTTCAACTGTTGGTGATTTTGCTCTTCAAATGTTGTCTTTGCATTCATGGTTCTCAATTCCTCCAAGTTAGATTAGAATTTTTAGATTAGAATTTGTTTTCATGTTTGTTAGATTGAGTGAAAGATTTGTTGAATATATTTGTGTGGAATCCTTAATCCATACCACTAGCCTCTTGCCACTAGTAAGTGTGCCTTGTGTGGTCAACTGGAGATTTGAGTAAGCTTAACTTCAATTATTATGTAACCTTTGACAAGCATCAACTTGGATGGTGTCAATGTGTGATGGTAATAGTCTGAAAATCCTTGAGAATATCTTAGACGATTGCACTAAGCTTGTGTCAATACCTATTTGTGAGACCCTGCCTAGTTTGATTCCACTAGATTTGTTCATCATTTCCTACATTCTTAGGCCTAGAATAGATTTCCTGAACCCTATTCATTTTGCCCCTTTTTTAGTAAGAATTAAATCCAAAGCCATATTGTTAAATCCTAAGTTGTCAGCACACCTATTCTGCATATTTCATGATCGAAGAAGATAATCCTAACATTTGCGTAAGTCCCCAAGTGAACACAGCAATTCACATCGACCATTGAGTTACCCACTCGTCAAGACCTGACATGTAGAAACCTCGGAATCATTTTAGTTGATCTTATCCTTAGCATCTGAGGTGATTTTGTTCAAGAGAGGCTAAATTACCTTGGTATTTTATTCTGAAATGTTATGTGCACAAAACACACATCAACATGTTGGAAAGAGACCGAAATTCCGTACGGCTGGTACACAGGGAATTCGTACAATGAACCAAAGGCGGCCAGCTCGTCGTACAAAGCAATTAGCACATGTCAGGATTCAGCTGATTGTGGGAACGGTTGGGCTAACGGATTTGACAATGATAGAGTGGACCCGGTAGGAGAATTGAACAAGGAATTGCAACTTATAAAAGTTGACTCAGTTATGCCACGACTGAATTTTGGCAACCCAAGTGACAAAAGCACAATCGTTTTCGTCGAGAACATGGCCACACTAGGCAGCAGCAAAGGGAAGAAGGTGCAGGCACCTGTGCAGAGAGACGAGCCTGTAACGGTGCAGTCTTTGACATGGGAAGTGTTGAATGGCAGCGACTGCAGGACATGGTGGGAGGAGACGGACAACACCAATATCATCAAGATGAATCTGAAGAGGACAGGGCTTGACCACATTCTGACCATGCCAGTCTTCAGCATTAAGGAATTTGAGCATGTATTGAAGGGAATGGTGGTTGGATATGATAGGCATACACACACGTCTATGGTACAATACGGGGGATGTCACCTCACCATTTCGTATTCTGCCCCTAAGTTCGCTAGAATTTTTGGAATTCCTAACCAGGGTAGCCCTGTCATTAAAAGAAAAATGACATTAGAACAAAAGCAGCAATTGGTTCGACTGGTTTGCTGAGGGGACCTGACACAGGGCGAACAGGAAAGCATATGGAGGTCTAGCAGTAGCCGCGGGATGAAGCGGACACTTCTGGCCAATGCAGAGTAGCGATGCATCATGGACATCATCAAAAGCAGACTGACAAGAGCCAGTCGAGGGTCGGACATCGTCGTGTGGATGTTGTATTTGATGAACGGGTTGCGGAATGGCACGATCTTCAACTAAGCATCATTCCTTTATGAACGCATCTGTGAATGCTAATTAGGACTCCAACACAAGGTTTTTTATATGTCACATCATGCCATCGCCATGTTCCTGGATGTTGTTCGTACAGGAGTGCCATCGGAGAAGAGGGGCGACTTGCAGCCATTGGCCAAGCTAGAGCCATATAGACCCCCTATCTTTTATTGGACGCATCTGGACATCATGACAGCCGGCGGCAAACCACAACGGAAGAGGTGACGGCAAGATGTTGGGCAATCTCCCAGTGCAGGCAGCAAGGATAGTGAGGAAGATGTCGTGGAGGCACCCTCGTCTGACGACAATGAGAGTGGAGAAGATGACAGTTTTCGCTTGGCTCTAGCCATGGGCCGACGGCCAGTTGAGGTTAGAACGGAGGGTGGTGATATTTTAGTGGCCGAGGAGGTGACAGAAGGGGCAGGAGACAACAGCATGGTCGTGGAAGTGACGGTGGCCAAGAACCCTCTCGACGGACCTCATGTTGTTGAGCAGGAGGATGTACCAACCTAGGTGATTGATGTCGTGGGTGTGGAGGCATCACCGCCACCGCCGCTTCGAGTGACCCTTGGGCAAGAGGAGACCATCCCACACTTGAGTCCCACCCATGCTAATGACCACCGGGAGCAAACGATCGACTCTTGGTTGTTGGAGACCCTTGGAGTAAGCGTGGAGAAATTGCCTGAACTACCGCCATCACCTGGTGGGGATGGAGGACTTGATACCAGCACTTTGCAGATTGGCAGTATGGAATCTGCTGCAGGGAAGGATCTCTAGATTCCCAAGACTACAAAAGAACTTACACTGCACAAGGAAGTTCAGGAAGGGAGGGGGGAATCTTCCTCGCCTCATATAGAAGAATTGATACTTCGGCTAGAGAGACCCGACCCCGCAAACCCAATTGGCACCTTGCAGTGTTGTATGCTCCAGTTGGAGGGCATGGCGAAGTTCCTGAGTGACGTCGGCCATATTGTGAAGGGTGTGGAAGTTGGCCAGGTTCCGAGGATAGCTCAAGTGGTCGAGCGCCTGCTGTCCTTTGTCAGGGAAGACTGTGAGGGGGAATTCTTTCGATGCTTCATGGCCAAAGGATGGCTGAAGACAGAGACTCCAAAGATGACGGATACCTGGATGAGGAACATGATAATGACAGAAGAGAGTGGGCTTTATGGTTCCATGTGGGGAATAGAGACAGCTTTTCGGGACCTAGTCTTGAAGTATCGGCGTATGGCAGTGATGCGGCTGGAAGCTATGAAGACCCAACGGGATCAGGCACTGCGGGAAGCAAAGTGTCAAGAAAACATTGGCCCAGGAGCACTCTCGGATTACCACATTGGAGGAGACAGTTGCCAAGCACATGCAGGAGTTGGAAGTGAGTGGTAAGGCGAAGGATGAGCTGACAGATAAGGTAGCAAGCTTGGAGGCCTGATTGGCAGAGAAGGAGCAACAGTTGCAGGTGCAGGGCCAGGAGATTCAGAAAGCCCGCAACAAAATTGTTGAGGTTGCCCATATGGTCAAGCTGGCACGAGAGCGGGAACTAGCGGCCACACAGCGACTCCATCGAGCGGGCACATCTCAGTCATCTGTACTTCCATGGACACCTTCTCATCCCTCCTCACATTAGTTTCTGTTGTTTCCATCAGCTTCCATTTGTTTGTCGTCTGGAAGACGACTTCTTTTTTGGGGGGGGGCTGATGTTAGGCCGTAATTAGGGAATAAAACTTTTCAATTATTGTTATGTTTGGAGTTGGCCGTGTGGGTTCCCGCGTTAGTTGTAATGGTTGGTACCTTCGCCAACCACCAGTTAGTATACATTGCCATGTACGGGAACCCCGGCAATAATGTTGATGTATTGGTATATTCTGGGAATGGAATAAAGATATCATACTTCTGCCATATTTGTGTTTTTTGTAATTGTTACTTATGCTTTAATATATATGAATGTTACTTGCATAGCTGTATTGTTGGTACATGTTCTGTGCTTATTCCGTGATTCATTCTAGAACTTAAATCATTCACAGTAGGGAACAAACAAAGTTTTTGCTACAAACATAAAGATGGAGTTTGAAATGTCTATGTTGGGAGAGTTATCCTTCTTTCTTAGGCTGCAAATTCGTCAATCTAAGGAAAGTATCTTTATTTCTCTAACAAAGTACATTAGAGAGATGCTTAAAAGGTCAAAGATGGAAGATTGTAAGCCTATAAGCACTGCTATGGTGATTGGTCGTAAACCTAGTAAGGATGATGAGTCTTTAGATGCTAATCAGACACTTTACAGGTCTATGATAGGAAGTTTGTTGTATGTAACAGCTACTAGACCTAACATAATGCAAGTTGTTGGATATGTTGCTAGATTTTAGGCTACTCCTAAAGAAACACATGTTCATGCAGTTAAAAGAATTTTCAAGTATCTCAAAGGTACTGTGGACTATGGACTTTGGTATCCTAAAAGAAATGATTTCACACTTACAGCCTGTATAGATGCAGATTGGGGTGGCTCGGTTGATTATAGGAAGAGCACAAGTGGAGGTGTGTTTTTCCTTGGGAGTTGCTTAGTTTCTTGGCATAGTAAAAAGCAAGCATCTATCTCTTTATCAACGGCTGAAGCGGAGTATATTGCAGTAATGTCTTGTTGTACACAGGTTCTTTGGATGAAGCAAACATTAAAAGATATTAAGGTAGATTTCAGTCATCCTATATCTATCTTTTGTGACAATACGAGTGCCATTAATATATCTAAAAATCCTGTTTTGCACTCTAGAACCAAGCATATTCCTATAAAGTACCATTTCTTAAGAGAACGGGTTAGTAATCAAGAGGTTAAACTTGAATATGTTTTTACTAAAAATTAGATTGCAGATTTGTTCACTAAGCCATTGCCAAGAGATACATTTGAAAGGCTAAGATACAAGTTAGGAGTGGTTTTACTCTAGAATTGAAGAGTTGTCTTGTTCAGGGGGAGTGTTTATTGCCATAGTTTATGCCCCATTTCAGTTATGAAGATTGTTTTCAGTTATGCAGATTTGGTTCAATCATTGATGTCAAAGGGGGAGTAATATCTCAGGGAGAGCAGCATTGGTTTGGTTTTAGGTGGTTGCAAATGGAAATGGAGTTGCCATCAATGACAAAGGGGGAGTTTGTTGCAGATTTTGTCATTGATGTCAAAGATCAGTTAGTTTATGTTCAAGATAGATTTTTGGTTGAGCTACTTGGCTTCTTGCTTGAGTTGCTTGGTTACTTGCTTGAGGTGCTTTAGTGCGTACTTAAGCTGCCTATGTGCCTAGTTGAGCTGGTTGGTTATGTGCTTCAGCTGCTTACTTTGTTGCTTCAACTACTTGGTTGCCTGCTTCAGCTGGCTACTTGTTTGCTTGAGCTATGTGTGTGTTAGCTTAAGCTGGTTGTGTGCCTACATGTCTACTTGTTTGCCATTATAGATTATATGCTATGTTAGCCTGAGTTTCCAGGACGAGGGGACAAGGGGACGGGGAAATGTGTAATGTCCCCTTCTCGATGATGTGCTTTCAGTGGTCCATTGGCCTATTCCTGAGACCCATAGGCTATGTGGAATGAAGAATTAGGGTTTCAAACGTTGGTGAGGCAAGAACTTACTATTTTTAGTAAGTTAAGGGTTGGCTGTTTGGATGATGCTGTCCTACTGAGCTTTCCATGCTCTGTCACTGGGTGCGAAGATCATGCTTTTCGGAGCAGTAATTCATGACTTACTATTTTTAGTAAGTGGCAGTATGGAGTATTTCTATTTTTGGCAGTGGACAGGGTCCTGCTCCTGCTCCTGCAACAGTTCTTTGGACTTCTCTACTCCGCTTCATCCTGGTTTCTGTTAATGATCAATATGAGAGTCATAAGTAATTTAATTAAATATTATTTCCTTGTCAAAGGTTTAATATTTAAATATTTGCAGTTACTGATTAATTGTTGAGGATGACTTAGGGAAAAATAATTAATTGATATTCATGTGTTATTTCCTAAGTCAAAGGGCGAATTTGTTGGTGGCAATTAAGGTGGATTAAACATCTTTTGTTTAATGTTTAATATTGCAAAAAGACGCCACCTAAGGCAAAGTTCGAACTTGCCTAGGAAAGGTAAGTGGGCGCCATGTTGGTGGGAGACATAAGGCGAAATGAAAGTGAATTTGAATGGAGTTTGGGTGCCATTTGCATTTGCATTTCGGGAGGCATGAAGTTATAAATATGAGCCTTGGGCTCTCATTTTGCCATCTTGAAAATTTGCATCGTTATGCTACCGGATTGGCATCTGAACTTTGAAGCTTCGGAGTGCGGCTCCCTAGTGTTTTCCAGTTTCGTACTTGAGATATAGTACCTAGCTGCGTGCTGCAATCTATGATACTTTCATTGCATATTTCAATGTTTTTGGAGTTTTGAATGATTTCTGGAGTTGCCGGTTTCCCTGCAGCTGAAGCACGTTTTTTATCACACCTCTCTACCTAAGTGACTACTCGTTCTGGGTACTAGTTCAATCATCCTTCTTGCTGTTAGCGATTCCTATTGTAAGTTTGTGGCACTTTTCATTGAGCATTGAATTTAATAATGCAAATCGAAAATATCTAGCTAGGTGTGGGTTTTAGAGGGTGCTTTGGGATGCGTGCAAATTAATTTGTGGTGTTTTGGTAGCTTCATTTTGGTTTGTCTTAGCTGCTGCTGGTCTAGTGTTGGTGTGGGAGTGATTTGGGATGAATTGAGTGAGATTTGAGAGAGATATGAGTGTTTTAGTGAGTCTATGGGTTGTTAGTTATGTATTTCCAGCCTGTTGTTTTTGATGTTGAAAGAGTTCCATGATTATTATCTCCTATGTTCAGCATTATTCTTCTACTCTCACTTCCCTTTTTATTGTAAGGTTAAGTGGTAGTACTACTAACCCATTCTGGATTGTAATCTCTTATCCCACTGAAAAAGTGGAAGAGGCTGGCTTGCCACCTACATCTGATAAATTGTAATTCAGTCCTCCCGCTGCATAAGTGGTCGAGTGATGTTGGTTGTAATGGTCCTCCCGCTGCATAAGCGGTTGAGTTGAGTAATTTGTAATTCAGTCCTCCAACATCACTCGAAAATAATCATGGAGGACTGAATTTATAGAGTGAAATAATGCGGTAGAGTGATTTGTGTCTGCAGTATTGTTCTCTAGGCTGGTTCACCGCCAAGTTCCTTGCTTTCCCACTGGATAAGCGGAAGGGGCTGGCTTGCCGCCTAGTATTGTATTTGCTTTATCATTTCCAGCAGATTTGTGAGCTAACGAACCCCTTATCACTGTATGCTCTCACCTTCCCACATTGGGCACTTGGTGATCAGAAAGTGGAAGGGTTGCATTTTCAACAAGCTTTGAGATTATGTTTTCTAACCTTAACGTGTTATGTGTTGGTTGGTAATTCTTATTGCTCTTAAAAACAAAAAAAATTATCCGGGATATTATAAAATGGGTTTCCGTGATTTTTTTTTCCTAGAGCAAGGGACGGCTATATATATATATATAGGAAAATCTGAAATTTTAAATATATTCCTGAATTATATATTTATATAACATTGTAACACAGTAAACATTCATCATAGCAACATAATAACATTGATAAATCAAAATCTAGATTCTAAATCTAAAATCATTGAATCAATGATCATCATAGAATAAGAACATAGGATAGCATCATAATCAAATGAATCAAATTATACCAATCATGAAGACGCCACCCAAGTTGATGAGGACGACACACTGCAAGGATTGCTTGGCGTTCCATTGGATGATGCAACCTTTGAGGCTCAGGCTGACAGTGACAATGACATTGATATTAAATTATTAATTCCATTAATTAATATCGCTTCACTTCGATATTAAAAATATTACTCATCGCTTTAGTTAGCATTTTAAACTTTTAATATAAAAAATAGATTTCATAAAAAAAATTGTTTTTTAATCCATCTTGCCGCCAAAAACGGTCGTCCCTCCCCAGGACAGTCGGGGGACGGCTTGGTCGTCCCCAACCATCCAAGAGACGATCAACGGTCTCCGACCACATCGTTGACCGTTTCTGAGTTTTTGGGACGATTTCCGAAAAAAAATCTTGATTAGTAACGGGTTGGAAACATTTTCGGTCGTCCCCCCGTACCCGAAACCGTTTTCGTTTCTGAAACGTGTGCCTTTAGGGTGGAAACGCGTTTCCGGGTAACATTGATTATATGCCTTGTCAGCATTGAATATTCCAAACAATCGATTTCTTTAGACTTTAAATGTGGTTATGGGACGGCTAAGTTTAAATTTTGTAATGCCTCCAATTAAAGGCTTCGCAACAAGTCATGGAATCGAATTTAATAAAAAGTCTGTGCAATCGTTTTAAGAAGAAATCATGCAAGTTTTTTTTGCTATCATATTAGTTGCGGAGAGTTTATGGTTGAAGATGACTAGGATGCATTACCATTTGGTGTTGTGCACTATTTACTCTTTGGTGATGTGAATTAATAATGGTAGAACATCATGGGTATGAAAAAAAAAATCTTAATCTATCATGAGATTTGAATTAGAAAATACGATGTCTATTTTGGGGTGTCTTGTCGTTACTAAGATTGCTCTCTAAAACAAGCTAAACACGTTATCATTATAGATAGGCAAGGTTGTTGAATTTCGTGTGACTGACACTAATTGTTTTTTGGTTCGGAATACTTTGTAAAGCCCTTTTCTTTTGCTAGACGGTGGAGTTGTAGGTAAAAATATATTGCAGGAGTGCATAGAGCTAAATACAGAGCAGAAACCTACTGTCTTATAAGTATTGAGATTGATGGTATCGATGGGGGATATCTGTGAGTATAGCATTTTGAAGGCAGTATTTTTGTTTTCAATTTTGAGGAGTATATGAATCATTAAAAAGGCAGTGTGTTGGATAGCTTTGAGTAAAGCTTGTAAGGAGGTATTGCTATTGAGTTGTTCAGTTTTATTGAAAGAGTATGTTCTAAAAGGTATTAATGTTTTAAGGATGTCATTCTGAAAAAGGGAATTTATCGGGCTCTTTCTGGGCAAGTGGTGTTAAAAAGATATGCTGAGTCAATTAAAATTGTGACTGGATAATGGTGTGGCTGTTGGCTGTGCATGGTGTTAAAATGAAGGCAAGAGCGGTGTTCTAAGAGTAGTGTTATTTATTTCCGAGTATAACTGAGCAGATAATATGAAATCCATGTTGATTTCATGGTGAGCTGCGTTTATTACTATTGCCATTCTGGGTAGTGTGTTTTTTGTTCAGACTTGTAGATTCTCTAAGAAAAAGGATATTTGATTATTTTGGAGCCACTTTTTGACTGAAGATTAAGAGGTGTTGAATAGTGCTGTGTGTTCTAATTTTTACTGTTTTTAGTTGGGTTTGGTGCTTCGTAGTTCGGAGTTGGTGTTTTGAAAAGGGTTGGTGCTCTCTGAGAATTTGTACTCTCTGCGGGTTGGTGCTCACATTTGTAATCAAGGTTGGTGCCCATTTCTGCTAATAAAAGTTCTTGTATGCAGTGGTTTTTTTCCCGAAAGGGTTTTCCACGATAAATTTGGTGTGTCTCTTGTTGTTTAATTTATTGAGTTTTATGTGGTTTTATGTATTGAAAAGAACTGAAATACTAATTCACCCCCCTCCCCCCTCACAGTATTTCCTATGTGCTTCTCAGGTTGTTTATTCATAGGAGAAGGGAAGAAGAGAGTTCCAGCTGTGGATATGGTTGTGGATCTATATATGGAATTATATCATAATATAAGAAAGGGGATAATCAAGGTGGAGGTAAAGATAAGGCAAAGGCAGAAACAAAAGCTAACAAAGTACCAGCAAAAGGAGCTGCAACAATTAGCGTTTAAGTTGGGAGTATGGTGCACGTTGGAAGATTATGAGGCATGCAAAAATAAAAAGCCAAAGAAAAATAAATCTACAAAAAAGACACTTGAGAGTTATGAGAAGGTGAAAAAGAATGGTGAGGAAAATTATTCAGCTTATGGGCAAGAGCCATTCTCAAAGAGGAGAGCCATTGAGTCAAAGATTAGACATGGAGTGGAACTGTTAAAAAAAAAGAAAGACAGAATCCATTGAAGAGTTGGCAGAAATATTAATGGATGCAAGACGTTTGAGTGAGATCTTCCAAGAGTCACAAAGAGCAGAAATAGTTGAATGGGATGATGATGAAGAGATTGTTGAGTTTAATGGAGCTACTGAGTTGTGTTACCCCGAAGAAGGGGAAAGCATTGAAGATTACAATGCAGAACGAGAAGAGTTGAAAGACTGCAATGAGAAAGAATGCAGCCTATCACAAAAGGAGGCCCAAATTGTTGTAGTGTTGGAGGCAGTCCATGTTGGAGAGGGAGCTGCAATACAGATAGAGATCTTTGGAAGCTCCATATGTGAAGGGGAAGGCATTGAAGATTATAATACAGAACAAGAAGAGTTGAAAGACTATAATGAGAAGGAATGCAACCTATTGCAAGAGGAGGCCAAAATATTATAGTAGTCAAAGCAGTCCATGTTGGAGAGGAAGCTACAACAGAGACGAAGGTCTTAGAGAGCTCCACATGTGATGAAGATTTAATGTTTTAAAAGAACATAAGTTGTTAGCAACGACTAGAATAATGTTCCGAGAATCCCATTAGTGAAGAAAAAGGGGTAGAGGATCAGCACTTCCTTAAGAAGGGAACAAAAATGATTGAGGTATAGAGTACAGATATGTTCAATTGTGGTATAAAGGACAATGTCCAAAAGGATTTGACTAGTGAATCGCATCACACTAAGCTAAGAAATGAAGTCCACCTCAAAATATGAAAAGGAAAGAATGCCTAAATGGCATAATGCAAATAAGGATAAAGTATTTATGGGAAATTTTTATTCCCTTAAATTTATTTCTGTTTTTACTGATTTATGTGCAGGTGTAATAAGTGCTAGTAGGAGTGATGCAAAGAGCGATGATGATTTTCAGTGGAGGACTACTAAGCCTTCAAGGGACTGCAAAAAGAGAAGGGGCACAAATCGGAAGAAGAGGATGATCTTTGTTCTGACAAGAGGTTAAAGGTGATAGAAGAAAAATATGATGATTTACAAAAATATCTAATTTGGTGGAAGGGAACACCATGCTTGATTCTTCAGACCGAAAGATAATTTTTTATATTAGTAATCTCTTGAAGTTCTCCAATTTGGACTCTTCTGAACCAGGAGGATCAAAAAATTTCGGAGGATGTAATGTCCCCTTTCTGAAATAGGATTTAATAAAAATAATAATAATAAAATTAAAATATAAAAAAATAATAAAATATAATATAATATAATATAATATAATTAAAAGTTAATAAGTTTAATAAATGGTCAAGAAGCATGTAATGAAGAGTTGTGAGCCCCTCAAACATGAGATATAAAAGGGAGAAGAGTTCGTTTGAAAGGAGATATGGAGGAAGAAAGAAAGAATGGAGCATACGAATTAAGGAAAAATTAATGGAAGAAGAAAGGAATGGGAAGAAAATAAGGAAGTGACTTTTCAAGGGCAGAAATGATGAAAGGTTGTACTCTTTCAAAAGGGTGGTAATTGTGAAAGGTTGTGACTCTCTCAAAGGTCAGAAATAATGAAGGGTTGTGACTCTTTCAAAGGGTGGTAATTATGAAAAGTTGAGACTCTTTCGAAGGGCAAAAATTATGAAGGGTTGTACTCTTTCAAAGGGTGGTAATTGTGAAAGGTCGTGACGCTTGCAAGGGAAGACATGATGAAAAGGTGTGACTCTCCGTCACATTAAAAGATATAAAGGGGAGAAGGTTTCATTTGAGGAGGGCATACAAGGGAAATCAATTTGGAAAATTATTTATTATTCTCAAAAAGCAGCATTGGAGGGTGGTGACTCAATTCTTATGAAAGGTGGTGACACTTTCACCAATAAAGTATAAAGGAGAAATCATTCCAAGCCAAGGATCACTTATCAATCATCACTCATGAATCCACAAAAGCAATCATCAATTATCAAATCAAGCAAATGATCAATCAGAAAATCATTCTATCAAATCAGCAATCCTTCAATCATCATTTACCAATATATCAAACAAGCATTCATTGCATCATCACTCACCAATCATCTAATCAACTATCACTTAATCTATCACTCACCAATACCTCAAATCACATAAGGAAAGGAATTCATTCAATCAATCGATCATTCATACAAATATCAATCATTCAACAAAAAAAACCATTAAGGATAAAAAAGGAATGATGAAGAAAATAAGCAGAAAAAGAATAATGATCAGAACTGGAAATTAATATTAGCAGCAATGCTACTTAAGAGATAAAGCTGATAAATTAGTAGAAGTATAGATCTAAACATATGTGTTCATACAATAAAGATATTTGCAGAAATTGCTGATCTTGCAAGTAATCCAAATGCTCTTTTATTATAAACATATAATGGAAGATTCATATGATAGTGCATTCTGAATTTAGATGAACAAGTTGTGTTGACGTGCGTTTTGTGACCACGTGCAACACAGAATAAAGTTTCCCAACGGTCACCTTATCCTCTCTTGATCAAAATCAGATGTATGCTAAGATTGCAGGAAGATCATACATTGACTCCAAGGTTCCAACTGCGTACTAGCGACTTTACTGCAAATATAGACTCGTTTGGCTTTGATGTTTGCTGGTAATCCAAAGGGACTTACATTTGAATCATTCTTTCACTTCTTTGCTATGGCTGGAACTTCATCATTGGATATAGTGATTCTGTGATGCTTCTACTTCGAATGAAATGAACAAGAATGGACTGCAATTTAAAGGGGAAAGGGTTCGGGAAGACTAAGCTAAATCTAAGAACATAGGCGACAATGATTACTTAAGTGAAATCAACCACACTTTGTTTCACCAACTTCGTACAACTACACAAAGGCGGTGCAATCTTCGAAGGTTGTGCAAGAGATTTTCATAACACCAATGAACACCATCAAAGAACAATGTTCATCCAATGATCGAAGTTAAACTTTCACATAAAAGGGCTCAGGCTAACCTTACACTGCAAATAAAAATCATCTATTTGCAAAAGGTATGAGCAAAAGATTTCACTATGAACACGATCATCAATCCCGTTCATCTAAATGCTTGGAAAATAAAATTCTACTCTGAGGAAGGTGAAACCATTCAAGTTTTGAAAAATAACTTAAGTGGACACCATCAAAGAACAATGTTTCGTTGTTATTATCTCAATAACTTATCTCAACAATTTCATACAAATCTCCCTGCTTTACAAATGAAGGGGTCGCCCCCTTATATAGCCTCCAGCATTGATTACATGCAAACCCTATTTAGGGTTTGACCCAAAAGATTCCACATACATGATGCCACAAGGTGGGAATAAACATTAATGACCCATTATGCCCATTATCAACTAATTACATTCTTGCCAAAAAAGGTGCCCATAAAGCATTAATTAACCATTACATTCAAAAAGTGCCCACTATGCAATAAAAGCACCCTCATGCAAAAGATCGCCCATCGTGCAATAAATGCACCATCACCTCCAAATTTGCCCAATATGCATTGAATGCACCATCACTTCCAGGATTATGGTAGCCGCCATGCATTAAGTATGCCCCTACTTGTTGGTGTATGTTTTATCATCTACCAAACATTAGAATAAGATACCCAAAGGTATTCTATCATCTCCAGAAAAATCAGTGCTGATTCCAAGGTCTATATGTACGAACAAGCAACTTTAGTGGGATAGCTACTTGGGTAGTGTATGCTGAAAATCTCAAGGGGGACTTACGATTACGAATGTCTTTCAAGCTTCTGGACTTAGATAGATTTGTCCATTTGAAGCTCTCTCTCTCTTGTTTTTTGGATTTTCCGGGATTTAAGCTTTTAAAAAAAGGAAAAAAAAGGAGATAGGGTTAAGAAAGCTGATCTAAACCTATGAACTTTGGAGACGGTATTAACTAGGTGTTCTCGGGAAACCACACTTTGCTTCGCCGCACTGAGGACAACTACACAAAGCGGGTGCAATCTTCAATGGGTTGTGCTTATGATCGAAATGTTGGCATACATAGGGGATAGGCTCAGACTAACTTTGCACAGTGAAATGGAAATCATCCATTCACCAAAGGTATGAGCAGAGATACGCCGTTAGTTAATACTTATCAAATCCCTCATACAATTCTAACAACTTTGAAAGCAAATCTAAATTAACTTCTAATTAATGTGTTGAGGAAATTGAAACCATGCCAATCACTCAAACAACAGAGATTACAAAGCCTTAAGAGAAAGCGCACATGCAATGTATTATTTGAAAAATGACCTTCACGCAACAATATATCAAAAACCTCACACTCTCCAAATGAGAGGAGGTAGCCTTATATAGTTTTTCAGAAAATAATGAACGGCCGAGATCAAACAATGATCAAGGGCCTAGATTGAAAGATAAAACCCTAATTAGGGTTTCCCAAAACTAACTACCCCTCGACCAATGAGAAAATTACATTTGGGGACACTTGTCCTTCTTGCTAAATATGAACCAACAATGAAAATAGAAGGTTGTTGCATTGTGAAGTGTGCCCTTCTAGAAGCTTCTGGATAAGTCAGGTTCATTGAACCTGGACATGCTGACTTGGAACAATCTGATTGGTTGGAAAATGACGAGGCACCACCTAAGCATGTTGGATGTCTTTTCTGAATTCTCCAATCTGTGTGAAGAAATTGTCTAAGTATGGAAATTTGATTTCTTCTTGTCACCATTTGATTCTGATTTGGAGCTTGTCTTTTAAATTTCTTTAGGAGATGAAACCCTTCAAGAAGTTGGAAATTCTTTTCAATATTTTCACCAAGTTTGAGAACTTTCTTTCTTGATGCCTTGAGATGCTCGGATAACCTTGCTCGTGGTCTTGTCTTCAACTCTGAATTTGGCTCGAAACTCCATTGGTGTTTTTAGTGATGGTCTCGCCTTCCGCTGCCAATTTATGTTGCGCGGGAGGAGGGTAAAAAAAGGCTCTGGATAACCCCTTGCAAATATGAATTTATGTTATCAAATTGATAATTCTTTCAAGTGCCTTGAATTTGGAGAAGAATTTCTCCATGCCTTAGAATATTTTCCATGATAGATTCTGCTGTCATTATCTTCTTGTCTTCCATTTCAGCAAGTATCTTACTTGGGTGGACTTACTTCAAGTTGGGGAGCTAAACCAGGCACCACACTCCAGCATAGGGCGGCCTTTGGAAGATTGGGGGAACAAGACAAGGTACCATACTTCATATTCATTCATACTTAACCAAAATCTGATCATTTCATCCAGAACTTGAACTCCTCTTCAGCTTAATACCTCATCTTCAGACCTGATCTTACCATGATCTAATCATTTTCAAGGCATACTTTGGATGATCTTTCATCAGTGGGGCTGACTTCAACCAACTCATGGCATCACACTTGTTCATCTTTTGGGGCGGAGTTTAGAGAGTTTGTGGCACCACACAATCATCTTCATTAATACTTCCAAGGGCGGACTTTATGAAGTTCATGGAACAGCTCTTTCAAACATAGGGCAGAGTTTTTGAAACTCATGGAACAGCACTTGGAACCAAACTATTCACCTTGGGCGGAGTTTCTTGAGCACATGGAACAAGTCTTAGCACTTCATCAAGTAGGGCGGAGATTTTCAAACCTTTCGAACCTTTCATCTGCAGCAGGGCAGACTTTGCTGAAGTTGAGCATTATAGACCTGCAGGTTAGGCAGACTTTCTTGATGTCATGCACCCTATGTTCTACTTCTTGAGCAGACTTGATCTGATTCTTGGCACCACTTCATACACTTAGCCATATCTCCCCATCCTCAAGGTAAACTTCTCAATACCTCCAAGGCGGACTTTACTAACTGCATGTACCTTACTCATGGCTGACTTTACTGATCTTGAGCTCCATGAAGGCGGACTTTATGATGCTTAGGAGCTTTATGCAGGTTAGGCGGACTTTCTTAACTCCAAGAACCAAGGTGAGGGCGGACTTTACTGATCTTATGCACCTTACATTTAACCAAGTTCGGACTTTGTCCATCTTAGGCACCAAGGAGGGCGGACTTGGTGAAGTTCATGCTCATATCTTAGGCAGATTTCATCATTTCCCTGCACCTTTCACAAGTTGCTTCTTACATTCTTGGGCGGAGTTTTTTTTTGACTTACTTCAACCTTCATCAAAGATAGGGGACTTTTTTTGATGTTGTTTACCATCATATGTTGATGTAGGGCGGAGTTTTTTGAGAGTTGGGAACCATCACGTGCTTGAGGCCTTAACCATAGGGCGGACTTTTCCTGACTCAGGAACCATCTTACACTCATCACCTTGGGCGGACTTTGCTTCATCTTAAGCTCCAAGGAGGGCGGACTTTGTTTATCTCAGACACCATAGTCTTTGACCAAGGGTGGACTTTTCTCTCCTCCATGGCGGACTTTGTGAGTCTATAACACCATTCACCTTGGGCGGACTTTCATAGTTCACCTTCATGGGCGGACTTTTGGAGTTCACCTTCATGGCGGACTTTCTTGGGCTCCCTCTCCATCATCTTGGGGCGGACTTTGTGAGACTTATGCACCTCTTTGCTTGGGCAGACTTTCTCCTACATGTGCACTTTGGAGGGCGGAGTTTTGGAGTTCATGACCTTGCCTTCTTCTTGGGCGGACTTTTCAACCTCATGCACTTTGAAAGGCAGACTTTTCTCTTCCTAGGCACCAAGGAGGGCAGAGTTTGAGCTGGCCATGATGTTAGGAGGGCAGACTTTTGATTTCACCTTTAGCAGACTTCTTTATCTTTATGGCACCAATGAGGGCGGACTTTTTGAGAAGCTCCTATCCCAACATTAAACACCATTAGCCAGACTTAGAAATATTTGGAAAACTTTAAAATTTGATAATTTCACCAATTTTCGCCAAATTAGAATGATATTTGAAATCCATACTCAAGTAACCCATCTGAAGCATCATGACCCCTAAAAAGTAGGAACTCAACTTTTTGGGTCAAAACTTGAAAGTCATCCCTAAAAAATAGGGAAAACTTTCTAAAAATAGACATCCCGAGGATCGAGCTAAAAATGCCAAAAACGAAACTTCCTAAAAAATAGGAAAAAGCAAACTTTCTAAAACTAGAAAGTTGTCTAAATCCATTCAAATCAATTGCGTTCTTTGTCCTTTGGCGCTTCTGGGCACTTTGACGGTGTCTAGACTTTGTTATCACTTGGTTTGCAAAAACTGACTTTCAATCCTTAGGACTCAAACCGTTCAAAACTTGACAAAACTGAGCAAAACTGAAGCGAAAGGCCACGGGACACTAACAAAAACCCTAGAAAGCAGGAAAGGAGAGGGTCCCCATTCTCGATGGGGCGATGTGTGAAAAAGGTCATAACACTACTCAGTCAAGGTGTCCACTAGCAATAAATTCGCCATCATGTTGTCATGAACTCAATAGATTCTCACCATGCAAATAGACCCCGCCATCATAGGAACTTTTATAATTTTCCGAGTTGTGCTTCATTAATACAAAATATTCCCTTTGCATGTTGCCAACTCATCTTTTGCAAGAATCTTTCTATTCCAGGCTCACAAAAGACATTTTGGAAGATTTTCTTGCCTTAGAAGAATTTTAACAATCTTTTCCACTTCTGAAGGATGATTGTACATCCGAAATTCAAGGAGAGAGAAAATCTTTGTAGAGAGATTTTGTCCTTAAGGGAAAAATTTTGTGCACACTTCATCTTGAAGGAAGGTTTTCTTGACCACTGACCATTTTTCGCGCTTAAGGAATTGTCTTGTTCTAAGCTCTAGAGAGAGAAAATCTTCTTACTTAGCCAATTTTCCTTGTGCCTTGAAATTCTTCACCTTGGCGCATTTCTTCCCTAAGGAAGGAATTTTTCAAATTCTTTAAGTTTTCTTCCTAAACCTTGATTTTCACATCTTGCTTCCAACCTTGGGCACATTTTGGAACTGGAGAACAAATTTTGAAAATTTGTTCCTTGAGGAAGGAATTTTTGTGCTTTTTGAATTCATCATAACCTGAAGGAAATCCTTGATCAATTTTTCACTTTTCCTAATTTTTAGGAATTTTTCCATTTTTAGCTCCAGAATTCAGGAGAGAGAAGACTTCTCTCACTTGACCAATTTTTCTTCTCATCTTGAAATTTCTTCATTCTTTGGCGAATTTCCATGCTTGGGAGAGGAATTTTGAATTCCTCGATTGAGATTTCCATGCCCCTCTTCCAATGCCATTTCATCACGTGGAGGAATTTCCCCCTTCCTTACCCCTATCCAGCACTCCTCTCCTAAACTGGGCACTAAATCCATGGTATGCAGGTATTTGTGCCTTGGAGGAAAAATCCCCCAGAACCCCCATATGGTGCCCATCCATCTTGGAACCCATTTTGCCAACGCAAGGATTTTTCATTGATCCTTCACCAGACTTAGCCAATTTTTGCTCATTTTCCAAATTTTGATGCCCATTTGGGATTGAAGTGGATTTTCTCTACCTTAGGAGATTTTCAATGCTTTCCACTTTAGGAAAGAACTCCACACTTAGCCGTTTTTTCGATCAACTGCCCTACTATTTCGACTTTTCGGATTTAGACAAATATTCAAGAATGTTCGGTCTTCAATGTCGGGACCCCTACCTGTGAAGAACCTACCAAAAATAGAATTACTAAAAATAGTAAGTACTTCAAAACGTCAAAATTAGGGCAAATCGAGGCAAGATAACACTTACTACAAATATAAACTTACTAAAAATAGAAACTGCAAAAAACGGTAGGTTTGATTTTTGGCAAAATAAAGACAATCTGGGAGGCAATGAAATTCCCTAAAAAATAGGAACTTTCTAAAAATAGAAAGTTGCTCAGAATTCGCTCAAATTTCACTAATAGCTTCCTTGAAGGGTCCTGAATTCATCGCAACATTCAGTTTTTCCAAAACCCTAAGGAAAAGACCCCAAACCTAAGTCTAAAGAGCAAACCCCTAAAATAGACCAAACGAGTTCCAAAATTAGCCAAATTTGCTCAAACGACTTGCAGACTTGATCAAATTCACACAGAACACTTGCAAACCAAGGAGACCAAAGAGACTACTGCAAAAAGACCCAAAGAACCAAAACCAAAAGACCCAAAAAGTAGGGGGTCCCCATTTGCAATGGGGCGATGTGTGAAAAGGTCACAACAGGTTGCAAAACAAGAAGGCCAGTCAGCTTTTTGAGTTCACGAGAGGTGAAAAGCTGACCTATCTTTCATCAAGCATGCCACCTCAAGATGGGGCGCTTGTGGGCTAGGAGGTTGGTTAGTGCTCCTAAGCTTGATCAAGGAGAATGGAGCACCTCCAAGTTGAATTGAGGGGTGGAGTCGACTTATGATCCTACCATACGCCGTGGGCCAAGGGGTGAGTGAGTGCCCTTGAGCTTGGGGAATTCTCCAAGTATGCCAACCCGCAATGGATATTGTGGGCCAGGGAGCAAATGAGTGCCCTTGGGCTTGAGGTTCCCCCTCTAGTATGCCAACCCACAAGGATGGACTAAGCCCTACCCATGCTCTCGCAGTATAAGGGAATCTCCCCTTGAGACTGCGGTTTGCAATATGAATGATATTTATGGATATCATGATGTTTACTAATGATTAGTATGTTATATGATATTATGGCTTATGATTTAATGCCAATTTCCAATTACTTAACATTGTGTTCAGGACCTAGATCAGGTTTTCTCTTATAGAAGGCATTTCAATCAGTAAATTTGTATTATTTAATGTTCTTTATTTCTTATGTCAGTTGGAATTGTGATTTTAGGACAAAATATAGTAATATCCCCAAAAGGGACATTACAGAGCAGGGGAGGATGATGCTCAGCATCTCCCATTATTGTCCTTATCCACATTCTGACTGTGGAATTAAAAAAATTGGCTATATTTGGACTTTCTGTATTGTGCCTGCTATTTCAGTTTTGTCTGCTACTTTTTGCTTCTGTTATTCTGGTCTTGGTCAGTTTTTAGGTTTGGTGTGGTGGTTTGGTAGAGAGTGGCCATGCTGGCTTGAAACAGCTATCCAACCCCTAGAATGCACCAAGGCATCATTATCCTTTGTACATTATAATAGATGTTTGGTGCATTCTAGGGGATGGGTAGCCATTCCTCGCTCGTTGGATGTTATTTTTGGGGAGTCTTTTTATTTAAGTTGGTGGTCTGTGATTAGGAAGCGGAAACTGGGAGTAGAGGTGAAATAAAAATACAGAGATCCATGCCCGTGTCTCTAATGTGGTTTATTTTCAGTGATGTATTTTATGTTTGCTAATGAGGAAATAAAATGCTATACCCATTTATAATTTGAAAATATTGCAGCTGAGTTTGCTATTGTTTATTTATGTTCCTGGTTATTGTTTTTATTTTCTCTAGTCTATTCTACAGCTTCTGGTTTTCAGCTGCATCACTTTGTCTTCCAGTTCTATAACTTCATTATAAGAACGTACATAGATTCGTGACGGGCCGCAATCATCAATCTTCTTCACAAGAATGTCATATATTGAATGTGCATGATTAGAAAGCTCAATATCAGTTGCGTATCTCTCTCCCATTTTATTAATGTTTTTTTCTGTTTCTGGTATATTTTTTTGAGTTTATGACCATCGATGGTATGACTCTTTACTAGCTTTAAGCCCTTCTCCCATATCATGTTGTTTATGTTTCCTTTATTGATGTTTCCTTCTGCCTATACCAGTTTGGGTTTACGCAATTTACAGTGTTGTCCACCTGGGCATTCTTAACTAAAGATCAGACGAAAATCCTTGAACAATTTGAAAGATGGGAATACGCCTACAATCAAAATTGTTTCCTTCTGTATTAGCCCATGGGAATTTAATTTAGCCTCAAAATCTCAGAATATTTGCATTGAGAGCTCTAGATTTTACAACCTCAATTTTGCATCTGTTAAGGAATTTTCAACCCGAAAACCACAATTAGACAAGTAAGATTCAAGAGGAAATGAAGAATGGAGAAAACTCACAATAATATATTCTTTGGCATCCTCAGGAAGGGCATTTTCACAATAGTATACAAGTCCTGAGATGACATCATTGTCCAGCTGCAACCCAGATTCCACTTTGCTGCAGAGCTGTTGCAAGGAATCTTCAAGCCACTTACCTGATTCTGTACTCACCATCTTGCCCTTTCATTGGAAACACCCTCCCAGCAAGAACCCTCGCGGTTAGGAAATTGAGATTATATATATAGAGATTAATCTTAAAATTCCAGTCAGTTAGGGTAGTGTAGTTAAAATAGCCCGTCTTTAAACGCCAATAGGAATGTCAATGTAAGGTTCAAATGTCTCACATAAGATAGATTTAGGTTAATTAAATAAATCTAATATAATTGTATTTAGTTTAGATTAATTAGAATTAGAGTTAATTTTAATCATAAATCTAAATTAGGAAAAAAATTTAGAGATGTTTCAATTATGGTTCTTAAGAGCATTGCATTATCAAATCAATTTGACAATGACCACAAAATATACTAAACATCAAATGTTTCAAGGGTAGCAAAACATGTCACTCCCCTAGCAATAAAAATAGGGGACTATTACAAAGTTTATATGACTGTACATACACCATAATTACAAATTAATTACATCATATATTACACAGACAGACATATTTATGTATGTATGTATGTATGTATCTTATAGACTATTAGCAAGTGACATAACAAAGACTAAATGAAGACATGAAATTTTCATAATTCATAATGTTAACTTGAAAAAAAATTATTAATTTTATAATTCATAATGTAACTTGAAATTTTTTTCTTCATTAACTTTTCGGATTACATTCTAAGATCCGTCATCAAGATGACTAAGAAAGAGAAGAAAATTGAGAGATGAGTAGCAAACCAAATAGTTAAATAAATGAAGGGAAGGGGTGACTCGAGAACCAAGACAATGAATTGGTCAACCAGATTTTAAGACTCGAAAAGAAAGAAAAAGATAAAGGAATTGAGAATAGAAGAGGAATAGTATAACAGTTAAAATAAAAGGCAAACAAGGAAAAGGACAATCCAAGTGAGCAAGAGGATGAGACTAAATCAAGAATTTGAAACAAATGTGAAAAGGGATGAAAAAAGAGGATAGACTAGCAATATCTAAAGAGCTAGCTAGATATATTAAAAAACATATAATTTTAAGTAATAAAGATGAGATAAATTAATACAAAGAAAAAAGGGGCGAGATGAAATTAAATGACCATTAGTAGAAGTGTAAAATTGATCCAAAGGACAGTGAATTAAGGAGAAACATTACAATATAATGAAAATGATAACAATAGATGAATACGTGAACCAATATGTGCATGTGAATTAATGTATGTATGTGTCTGTAAATCATTAATGGTGATCCCATGATAGTGTAGCTCACTTATTGGCAACATAGGACATTGAAATCAACATTTTGAACCAGATTTCAACTTTCTGACAACTATAGTATTAAGAATTTAAATAGTATATAAACTAGTGATTTTTGAGATTTCGTTTATAGATTTTTTTCAATTTCAAAAGCTAACTTGTGATTTTTTTTTTGTATTGTTTAATAACTTGTTTTTTATAGTTAACAATATTTTTGAAAAGTGGTGTTGCATATGTAAAGCATAACTTTATTTTTAGAAAGAATAAAACTATAAATTTTCAAACATAGATTTATAACACCAATATCTAATGCACAAATATTTTTTCATACTTTTATGTTGCATATTTTATTTTCAATATTTTTTTGAAGTGAGATTAACTATAATTTAGACATAGGTTACTTCTACACACAAGGGCTTCGCTGGCTAGGCAATATTATATCACATGCGTTCATATTGGGGGGTTTAATATCCCAAAAAATGAAAATAATATATTATCTATTTAGTGATAATAGGGGGGTTTTAATTTGGGCTATGAAAAAATACAATATCTGGTCAAAATAGGGTTTTTTTTAATTCGAGCTATGTATTGGGAGGGGGTTGTGTGAGTGAAAATCATGTGCAAATAAAAGAGATTGAAACCTAAACTAACAATCAAAGCAAACACAAAATTCCATCAAAAACTCAAGATGAGAACGTCATAGAAGTAAAATTGGAAATAACAAATGAAATTAAACAAATGTAAACCCAAAATTAACTTCTCTTTGATAGTTCTCTGATTTGATGTGTGCTCATGGCATTGTGAATGCTTAATTTTTGCTCCATGATGGATGATGCAAAGATGTGGTTGATGATTATGCAAGTGGATGAGTAATTAATTCGGCATTGGGATGGTATAAGTGTGAAAAAGTGGATGAAATGCATAGAAAATGGAGGGATTAAATAGGATTTGGATGAGAGATGAGAGGATTTGAAAATGAGCCACTTGTGCTCAAAGAGGACAAGTGGAAAGCCTCAAGGTGCCATGTGGAATGGGATTCCATGGATGTCACTTGTCCTCTACAGGAAATGACAAGTGTCTTTGGAAAAGACAAGTGTCAAAGATGGAAGTGACATGTATCCTTAGGGATGCATGTTTATTTGGGAGATAACCACCCAAATAATAGAGATCCTTTTTCCAAATATTAAATGTGTTAGGAATGTGCACACATATGTGAGGGGGAGTTTAGAAGGGATGAGGTTGGTTAAGTGGATAGGGTTGGTTAGAACCCATGGGTTAGGCTAGGATGAGGGTTGGATGGGGGTTTAGGTTAGGAGACATGAACTAAGTAAAATAATTAAATTATTCTATTCGGTAGAGGAAGGGTAAAAGGGGAATCAATTAATTGGATGTCACATTATTAATTAAATTAATTTAGCCAAAAGGGATGCCATACCCAATTAAATAATATGGGTTATTTAATTAATACAAGCGACTAAGGGAATTCAATTTGATTAAATTAATTAATCAAATTTAAGTGTCTACAAGGGTGACAAAAAGGAGTTTAGGGCAATATTCTTTGAAAATAGGGAGATTATTTAGTATGCTATAAACACACGTGATATAACCCAGGTTCACTAAGTGAAGCCCCCGTGCTTCTACAATGCATAACTTTTTTATATGCATTCAAATTAATTGATTTTTTTTGTTGAAATAAGAACATCAATACCTAGAGCATAGATACTTTTCAAACAACATATATATATATATATAAAGAGAGAGAGAGAGAGAGAGAGAGAGATTCAAATGTTCATGGCATAATGTAATGGTTAAATCATGGCATTGTTGTTGTAGCCACCAAGGTTGAAACCTCTGTTGGGTCATTATGATTGTGGATATTATGTCCTCCCTAATCCAATGTGTTCACAAGCTTGAAACTTCACGTTGAAGTGGTGGGTGTTAATTCTCTTGCCTTCATGTTCCAAATACTCACTAGGTCAATGTGCTCGCGAGCTCTATGTTCCTAGGTTATCGAACTCGTGAGTTTAAACTATTCACGTTAAAGTTTCGTGTTCAAGTTGAGGATGAGGTCCCTCATCTGTGGCCTCACCTAACTCAAACTAGGCTTAAAAAATTGAGGTACCAATCATATATGTGTATAAATAGTAAGTTAGTTAAGATATATATATATATATATATATATATATATATATATATATATATATATATATATATATATATATATATATATATATATATATATATATATATATATATATATATATATATATATATATATATATATATATATATATATATATATATATATATATATATATATATATGTGTGTGTGTGTGTGTATACATACATAAATACATATATATTTATATCTATGTATGTGTGTGTATACATACATATATACATATATATATATATACACACACATACATACATATATACACACACACACATACATACACACACACACATGTGTGTGTATACGTATGTGTATATGTGTATATGTATATGTGTATATGTATATGTGTGTATATGTATATGTGTGTATATATATGTATATGGATATATACATATACATATACATATATGCATACATATATATACATACACACACATATATACACATATATAAATATACACATGTACATATACATACATACACACACACACACATATATGTATATGTATATGTATATGTATACATATATATGTATATGTATATGTATATGTATATATATATATGATATATATGTATATGTATATGGATATATACATATACATATACATATACATATATGCATACATATATATACATACATATACACATATATACACATATATAAATATACACACATATATATACATATATACGTATATATATATATATATATATATATGTGTGTATACATATATACATATATGTATATAGATATATATATATATATATATATATACATATATATATATATACATATATGTATATGTGTGTGTGTATATACATATATATATATATATATATGTATATATATATACATATATGTATATATGTATACATATACATATATGTATATGTATATATGTATATATATATATACATATATATGTATATGTGTATGTACATGTACATATACACATATATACATCTATATATATCTGTGTGTGTATACATATGTGTGTGTGTGTGTATATTTGTATGTATGTGTATATAAATACATGTATATATATGTGTATGTGTGTGTGTGTGTGTGTGTACACACACACACACACATGTATGTATGTATTATGTATATGTATATATATATATGTATTTATGTATGTATACACACACACACACACACACACACACACACACACACACACACACACACACACACACACACACACACACACACACACACACATATACATACATATATACACATATATACATACATGTATATATACATGTATATATATAGATACATATATACATGAATGTATGTATACACACACACACACACTCACACACACACACACACACACACACACACACACACACACACACACACACACACACACACACATATACATACAGGGAAGGTAGGATCTGAGAAGAAGCTAGTTGATGGTAACAACTCTGGAAGGATAAAGCAATTAAGAGGAGGAATAAAGAGTTCAGTTGAAGTCAATAATCTGAGTTCTAGCCTCCCTTATTTGTTAGTGTTCGAGTAGGAAATTCAACCACAAATCTTATCTCTCCTCAAATGACCAGAGGGTTACCAACCTTCAGCTTTGGGTAGAGGGGTTATGCCAGTTGAACTAGATTATTTATGGATGGAAAGCCTATAATTTGCCCCCAGTAAAGCCGCCCGACATGTACATGTATATATATATATATATATATATATATATATATATATATATATATATATACATGTGTGTGTGTGTGTCTTTATATATATATATATACACATGCATAATACACACACACACACACACACACACACACACACACACAAGTATATATATGTATGTATGTATACATACATACATACATACATACATTTATATATATATATATGTGTGTGTGTGTGTGTGTGTGTGTGTATGTATACATACATACATACATATATATATATATATGTACAATGTATGTATACATTGTATATACATACATACATATATATATATACATACATATATATATGTATAGATATGTATAGATATGTATATATATATATATATATATATGTATATATATATATATATGTATGTATATATATATATATATGTATGTATATATATATATATATACATACATATATATATATACATACATATATATATATATACATACATATGTATGTATGTATGTATGTATGTATGTATACATGTGTGTGTGTGTGTGCGTGCGCGCATGTGCATGTGCATGTGCATGTGTGTGTGTGTGTGTGTGTGTGTGTGTGTGTGTAGCTTGGGATGCATCTAGGCAGCTTCTCATAATACAAATGATAAGGCAAAAGTTTGATTCTTTAATTGAAGGATTGAAATTGTACATGGAGATGAACATCAAATCCATAGACATAGAGGGATACTCTATGATATGCATCAACATTGTATAGTCATATATGGTGGTGAACTTAACATTCTACAAAAAACTTGACTTGATTATTTTCTTTATGAATCAGTTCAAGGATTTTTTAATATAGCACACTTTTAGGGATTTTGACAACATTGTGGATTTGCTAGAAAATCATGGTTGTGTGTAAGAAGATGAGATAATATTATCTAATATCTCAAATAACTATTTGAATATGGACTAGATCATGATCTTTCAAGTTTCACTAGGTTCTAATGATGCATTCCTAGGGGATTGGGATTTCCCAAGGCATGTGGTGAAGATCTTGTAGATGATTTCTGAGTCCCATAGGTTCTTGTACGGTGGGGTATAAAATATTATTTTAGGATAATTTGGGAAGTTCCTCATGAAAGTTGGATAATATATTAGTTATTGACATGATTAGACGCAATTACAAGCAAGAGGAGGTCTCTATGTAGCTCTGGTACATCTTCTCCATTTGGATTCAGTGGAAGGAGGTGATAGTCATGGTAATCAATGGAGTGAGTATACTTGTTGGTGATCATATTCACAAACATGTTATTTTTGACACTTCCTCACAACCTACATTGACTTATCAAGTAGGAAATTGGTTGCTTAGATTAGTGCAAGTTACTTTCTATGGAATGTTTGGGTGAAGAAAGTTTAATCAATCATTGTAAACTTTGATAAAAATAATGAAGATCATGCCTAAAATGGTGTATTTAAACATATAAAACTAATGGCAAATGCATCCCTTAAAGAGTTTCACAACGTGTTCACCAAGTGTCTCATATTATGTAATTTTCAAGTCTTCAAAAAGTTTATTTCAGTGATTTTGAATATTCTCTTGATGCGCCAATGAGACATTTAATTTCAAGATGAACACAATGTTGATGCAAAAAATTATGAGTTGCATGCTCATGACATAGGATATCCTAAGGAACTCAAACATATTTCCCAATAGTCCAAGCCACCTAAAGACGTGAAAACCCCCTAGGTGTAGCAATGTTGTAGGTTAAAAATTAATATCATCTAGTGATGAGGCAAAGTTCTTGCATAGCATTGTGATATTGCTACTAGAGCAAAGGGAAACCACATGTGCAATAGTAAGAAATTATAATGGGAAAAAAATAATATGAGGAATATTAGTGTTATAAAGAAGGTAATAGAGAAAAAGATGAGTTCAATGTAACAATGGGTAGTAAAGAAGAAAGAGGTGCTAGTAGCTCATGAACATGAAGTTCCAAAGAGAGAAAATATGAATAATGATTAAGCGTAGTTAGTTAAACCTCTACCATTGGAAGACTTATGTGTAGGAAATGAGATGAAGAAGGAACCAAATATTCCTTCTTGCAATCAAGGCATGTATTACATATATAATAGACATGGCTCAAGAGATTGTCTTATTTGATAAAAAAAAACTACAATTTGAAAAGTTCAAAATAAAAAGGGAAAAGGAGTTCTTGCACATCAATGAGGACAACTACAACATCACAATTGAGACGTAATCCATTGATTTTTATAAATATTTTCTCTTTGGAATTCATTATTGTTGGATGAAATATTTGTAAACTAGGAAGGTTTATAAAATGGTAGTTTTTTGCCACAATATGATGAGATTTAATCTCTCCTCGCAAAGGGGAGGCCGCCTTCTTATTGTAATTTGATAATTAGTATCTATTAAACTTCTATCTCCTAAACTATTTCTCAAGGTATTACAATCACTATATTCTCTTTTTTTCAAAATAAGTGTTTATCCAACTCTCTTACTTCAGAGTGAACTTTCTCCTTCACAACAAATTACTAATTACAAGATAATAACTTGAGCAATAATAACTAAAACAAGTCCCATATAAACAAAAGAATAACTTGAAGATGTATTAGAAAATCTATACTAACTATGAAACCACTATAAGCCCAAAGTCTCATACGGTCTCTCTCTTACTAATTCTTAAAACTTGAACTACAATATACATGTAGCTCAAAATCTTACACATATATCACAATCATTTCTACTCTATACAGATAACTTGGTACAACACAAAGTCTCCACCTTATTATCAATCACATAAAATTGATTCATAATAAGCTACTATAGCACAAAGTCTACACCACATCACCTTTATACCTTTTAATCCAATAACTTCCCACAATGCACAATTCAATCTTTAGAGATAGTATGTTAAGAATGACATAAGAACACTCTAACATACAACAAAATACTTCCAAGACAAAGATTGGAGAACAAATCTATTTTGTTATTGATGGAATTTTTAGATTTTCACTACAAGCACAAAGTCTATGATAGAGTTTCGATGCACTAGCCAAAAGATAGATATTTACAATGAGGTCACTCCTTTATTTAGAGAAGAGCCTTGAGAAAATTTAGGAAATCTACAAGTAATTTTGACTTATTCAAAGTACAGTCCGATTTTACATAGGACTTGTACTTTCTTTACATGAAAACTACATGTGTACAATTAGACATCTAAAATTACAATAATAAAACTTAGATAAAAACTACTAAGTGTTGAGGGACACTTCTTCTTCTTCTTCAAAATTCTTCTTTACAAGTTGCTCAAATTTTTTGAGGGATTCTTTCATTAAGGATTCATTAGTTTCATTAATAGGAGTTGCAATAACATGAGCTCGAGTGACTGAATCACCAATGTTGACACACCCTTTCTTATGTTTTCTTCGAAAGAGATTCCAAATTATCCAAGATTGCCTGAAAGTCTATCAATTTGTCAATAGAAGTAACTAAAAATGCTTCTTTATCCATTTTTGTACTAACCAATAGACTAAATTCTTGGATAATAAATTCAATAGGCAAGAGCTTCTGATCATCATCAACTAGCTTGCCTGGAAACTGAGAGACTTTATTAATAATATCAAGCCTTTTCTCATTACAGTCCTTTTGATATTTATGAAGATCTTTGATTAGTTGTTCAAATCCATCCATTTTGTATTCTAGGGATTCTCATTATTTAATATACATTTGAAGACCGGGAATGACTTCATTGTCAACGAGAACATCCAGTTCAAAATCCTCAATCTTAAGCCAAGCATCAAAGTCCTTTTCTTGTACCTATAGTTCTTGTGATAGCAGATCGATTATTTGATCCAGTTGAGATATCACATTATCCAAGTTGTTTAACAACTTGACCGTAGAAATCAAAAGGTGAGTTCCTTGAGATAACATCCTATCTACCCATTCAACAACAACTTTCCCATGAGACATAATTTTTTTTGCCTTTTTCACAACTTATTCATCAATAAAGGATCCAACAGGCTCAACCACTTGTGAAGACTGAGTGATTTTGTACAACACATAAATATTTTTTTCTACTTGAAGTTTAAGCTTGTCTTTGATCTATTTATCTCTATCATATCTCTTAACCAAAGCTTCAAGTGTTGATTGAGCATCCTCTTTGACACTCTCATGGGGTTTCTTTTCGAGGTCGATCCTCCTTATTTCATAGTCTATTTCTTGAATCTCATCCCTTACTTTTCCTTGAGGTGGGATCGCCACTTCTTCATATTTATTTCTTTACTCATCCACTCTAATCCTTGAAAGAGTTTTTTGTTTTTTTATGCCTTTTGGCTTAGGAGGTGCCAATTTCCCAAAATCAAACTCTTTTGGAGAGATTACTTGCTTCTTTCTCTTTGGGGTTACTGACTGCAACCAAGGGGGAAAAGTAGAAATCATTCCAATACAAGCTATTGCAATATGGATAGGCATGGTTTGTTATGGAATGGAGGAAATTACAATGGGCTCTATGTGAGTCATAATTGTGGGAGGAACTTCTGTAGTTGAGGTTCTTGGAAGGGAATTAGACATAAACTTGTCAAAGTCAATGTAAGCCTCACCAAGCATTATGGTAGTAACTTCTGAAAGGCTTGGAAAAGAAGAGAGGGAGCCAAGAACATTTGTTACATTATCCTGAGGTGTCTCTAGGAGTGACTCGGTCAAAGTAGATGAATGAATAAAAATGACAAGGAACAACATTAGGAATGGTAGAGACAATAGGTGTTGACACCATCGTAAAATCTTTAGGCATAGAGGAAATAACAAGAACTAAAGCAAAACATTGTACACCTGTAGTGACAAGAGGAGTTGAAGCCTCTGGAGCTACCTCAGAGTAGATGCTTGTCCCGTTACCATGGGAGGTTCTAAAAAAAAATTCTTCATGTAAGCTTTCCTCATGTTCATGTTCTTCATCAAGTTCAACAATATCAACTTGTGTCTGCACCTGAAGGGGTGTTTTATCCTTATCTTTTTCTTTTATTTACCCACTGTAAATTTGAGATTTAGACCCTTCTTTGGAGTAGAGGGATCCTCTTTGTTCTTGGTTCTAAGTTCTGATCTCTTCCCAGGACGTTCTGTAGTATTTTCCTCAGATCTTGTCTTGAAAGATTCAATTTGATCCCTTTCTTTTGTGACCAAACTTTAGTATTGGCAAGAATGTATTGAAACCTTTCCTTGATGGAGGTAGATTCCTTTTGAGACCATTGGATCCTAGGAAGTGGAGTTTCAACTATTTTATCTTGTACACATTTAGTATCCACTATATCATAAGTATCCTCCATGGTGTCAAGGATATTTTCTATATCAATATTCTCAATTTGCTTAAGTGTGAGCTGACTGTAATCTAACCACCTTACATCTTCATTAGTCTTGCAATCTTCCCAGATGTCTTCAATATTGTGTACATGAGTGTAATTCTTTTTGAGTTTGTCTTTCATGTCACAATAATCGAAGTTTTCTTTCATCTTGAATCTCTTCATAGTTACCAATTGCATTTCATTCTCCATTTATTTTGCCTTGTAGGATGTATCTATTGAGTAATGACCTATTTCAAGAGGGAAATTGAAACCTTCTTTGTGTGCTTCATATTGTTGACCATGAACAATTATGATTTATCAACTCATATCCACTAGAAAAATCTTATCACTTGGGTACTTGGGAAACATGAAGGGTTTTCCTTCATAACAACCAATTCTGATGTAGGAAAATGTGGGAAACTAGAGAAAAAGGCATCCACACTTCTTCACTATGTACCAAACCTCTTTTGAAACTCTTCACTTCTTCAAGGTTGGGTCAAGTGATCACATCAATGCTTCAAAGAAAGCATCATTGACCCTTGATTCAAGCTCCGTTTGTAGTTCAACTAAGGGTAATACTTATAAACAAGGATGTCATTTATATCTCCCTCCATGGTAAGGCATGGAAAATGTTTCATAGATGTAGTTGCATACACCAGATATGAAGTCATGTAGAATTTCAGTGTTATATTTACTTGATATAGTTGCTCACAAATTGAGTCACTGATTAACTCTCCCCAATAGATCATATCTCCACCTTTCCTAATTATTTAGATGGAGTGATACTTCCAAACTTGAAATACATTAGATGTGGGTAGACCTTTGACCCTACTTAGGAGAGTTACCATATCTCTTATTTCTTCCTTGGAATCACTTCTATTTAGAGACTTAGGCCATTTGGTTGTTGTAGATCTAGATGCCTCCAACAAATTGGTTTTTATGCTCTTCTTACACTTTTCAGTGTTCTTATCATAATATTCTTGAGCCATGTCGAAAGAAACATCCACATATTCTTCTACATTTGGATACCTGAAAATTCTATCAAAGAATTATGCATCCAGCCTAATGACCACCTATCTGTTTGGGCCTTTCATGCTTCTTGTTTCTTTGTTGAAGTAGGTTCTTTCTGCTAAGATAAACTTGAGATCATGAGTTGCAATAAGGTGACAACACTAGGTGAAGACCAATGTTGATGAGTGCAAGCATGTCAAATATTTGTGGTTTTTTCTCTATACATTGCAAGAATTCAACCATGTCCACATGTTTAATTTCATTATCCTTGATGTCCTTGACATTTGAGGAGACTGAACTCTCTAAGAACATGTTTAGGTACTTGTTGATATTTATACTTCATATTCTTTCTAGGTGGTGGCTCTAACATTTGATGTTGTGAGATTGTCTGAGGAAATCTCACTGGTGTTAGAAAAAAATCACTATATGAGAAGAATTGTAAATCAGGTTTTAAAACTTGATTTTCAACATAATATGGATGAGAACTTACAAATTAGGTTTTAAAACCCAATTCACAAGTTTATGGGATTAAAACAACAAAGGATGCAAATGGGGTTTCAAAACCCGATTTATAAGTATGGGCACTTAACCTGCAAATTGGGTTTTGAAACCCGATTTTCAAGTTTGGGGAAAAACTTGTAGAATCTTGTAAATGTGTTCATTGAGTTTTAAAACCTAATGAACAAGAAATATAGTAGGTCGATTTGTTCATTGAGTTTTAAAAACCAATGAACACATTAGTAGATCAAAATACATTAGTTGAGGTTTGAAACCTGACCAACACTTTGTACAGGTTGGTCAGGTTTTAAACCTCGACTAACATATTGCACATTGGAATTATTTTCAGAGAGTCCTTTTGTTGTTGGCTAGTGTTTAAAACTAACCAAAAAAAACAAATATATTGTTGTCGACATGTGGGACAAGGTTCAAAAACCACCCAACACATATTACGTGTTGGCTGGGGTTTGAAACTCGACCCATGTGATAACAAAGTATGGGTTCATAATCGATAATAGCAAAGTGTTGAGGAAGGATCGCTCTCTGATCAACACCATAGGGTGTTGATTGGAAAGTGAGCTCTGCTCAAGACTATAGTATTAACAAAAACTTGAAAGCAAAGCAAACAAAAAAATAATAATAAAAAACCCTAAACAAATGTAGAGTAATCTTGCTAAAAAGAACTCAAAACTCAAAAGAAGAGAATTCCACCAATGATCTAAAAAACAAGGAATATAAACTCCAAGCCACAACCAAAGGTGCGAGAGTAGAGGAAAAAACAAATAAAAGAAAAGCATAAAATGAAATTTGATATAGAGTTTTAAAAGGACTCAAAAATAAAGCTCATAAATGTCGAGTTCATGTGTAATTAATAAGGTACGTTTTGGGTTTAGAAACCCGATGTGCATCTAATTGGACATTGGGTTTCAAAACCCGAAGTGCAACTAACAATGCAAAACAAAAGAAGACTTGCAATTTGGGTATCAAAACCTGAATCGTAAGTGACACAAACAATGTGTAATTTAGGTTTTGAAACCCATGAATTTCAAGGCATCATTCCAAGATGCATTAGACATGTTCAAGCCATGAAAAAGGAAAAAATAAAAGGGGTCCTCAATTCTCAAGTGATTTAGAATTGAGGATAATAATTATGAAGAAGATTAAACTATTAGCAAGCTCCTTAGGTTTGTCTTGCTCCAATTAAAAAAATATAAAAGATGAATTAGTCACTTGGAGAAGGAAACTGATTCATGCATATGTACACCTCAAATAAACTCTTCGGGATGCACCATCTCTCTGTTATCCCTCTCCCACATCATATCCCTGTTATCTAAATTTTGAATCATCAAAATTTGATAGGCCTATGATCAGCCTTACACATCAAATGAAAGAAAGGTACACAAAAAATTTCTTTATACTTCATTTATCAGATTTGAATATATAAAAGAACTATTATTTTCAGAATGTAATGTATTTCAGTAATGTACTTTTAAAACTACATATGAAAGAGCCTTTTTCATTTACATAAATGTGTAAGGACCCACACAAGCCATGGGTATTACTGAGAAGTACAATAAGTATAATGATAGACATATGTATAAATAAAAGAGAGAGAAAAGGGGATTCGTCATTGTCTTTCAATGACTAACCATTGATGTGATCAAGCTGCATCTTGTATCTTCATGCTCCTAGCACTCCTAGAGTTCTTGCAAGAGGTGAAGGACAAGTGTGTTAGAGCTTGGGATCTCAAATTATCTAGCAAATACACTCATACACATGTATATCAGACTACAGATGGAAAGAATCAGAACAGAACAACAAGTGAATCAGAGATCAAAGTATCAAATCATCAGAAGCTTCATGAGCTTCTTATTTTTTCTAACCTGTTTGTTCACTATGCAGGTATAAGATAGGTTTCCATTTCATAAAGATCAAGTATGTGGGACAAAATGGGCTCCCACAAGGGTTGAGCTCATCATACTAGTCATCACCCACAGGGTGACACTAATCAACTATCAAACATGGAGCACAACTGTATCCACGGTCCCATATATTGGCATTCAATGACAGTATAAATTGCCATCCAATGACAACACATACAACAATGAATGAAACCGTGTTCCATGGTCAATAGGTGACTAAAGCCATCACATGAGCAAAGGCAAGTATACAGACTCAGAATTAACATCATGTCAAATAGAACAAAGATTCTAGTAATCAATGATATCATAATAAGAAAAGACATGCATTAATCCATGCCATAGCTTATTATAAATCACAGATGAATCAAGGCAGCAATGTATAAGGACAGTCCTACTCAAGTGATCTCAAATCCATGCCAGAGATAGAGCAGCATTAAGCTTTTTACCAGCCAACAATAAAGGCAGATTAACAGTCACGAAGGTCAAGTATCAAGATGGTTTGGATAGTGAGCAGTGTCGTTGAAGAGCTTAAAAAGCATGATCAGCAGTCTAAAAGCCTATGAAAGTCAGGGCATAGTGTCATAACCTTGTCCAAAGTTTCAGGAGGAGCAAAAGATATCATTATCTCCATAATACACAGTGAAATAATGTTTAAATGCAGCCCCTGTCATCATTTGGAGATCTTTGTGACAACAAATAGGATCCCTAAGTCAAAGGTTATGTGCAATAAATAAAGACCGTTAAGTGCAAACCTGAGGAAGGTGTTATGACAACCATTGAAGGGTATGGACAAGGTATTGCATATACCCACTTAAGCACTCATATAGAAATCAAAACCATTAGAGCAGTGCACAATAATGAAGACAAAAGTCTAAATCAATAAGACCTATTTAGCAGCCTCAATTAGCACCAACAAGGTGATCATAACATGATGCATCCATTAAGGAATATACAATCATACACTGTAACAACAAATTTGACAGAGGTGGAATGTACAAAAGGTTTTGCATTGGGTAATTCCATCATGATAAAGATTATGATTGTTTTCAGAGCAGAGAGATCATATCTATAAAGAATAGTCCTTGTTAAGCTACAAGACTTATGATATCAAAGGAACACTACAAACAATATTGTAAGCCATGAAGATATTTCTAGCAGTCTGGAAAAAGAGGACAAAGGTCAATACAATAAACATAGACATGATAGTCATAATGTCATGAGTAAGCCTTCAAAGGGAAAGCTAAGTTCTATGAATATAGAGGGTATACAGAAAATACAATCACAAAGAATATAATTGCTTTTTTACAGCTTGAAGAGCAGGTCAAACAATGATGGAGCAACTGTATGCATGTACATTCATATCATCAGTGGTCTTCATGAATGAGCATTTCAAAGGATGATGATTATAATTATGAAAGGAAAAATATAGTCATAAAAGACATCCATCATAGCTCAATCCATCTCACAACATATACCCATGTACCAATGCAACTCTTAGTAGAGAAGGACAGTCACAAAATTCATTAAATCAATTATCTAGAGTCAATAATAGTAGCCCTTGCCATAATATCAGTGAGCAGTGATATATATATATCTTAAGGAGCAGGCCTTAAAACATTTTATAATTCATACAAGAACATGCAAAATGATAATAAGAGATCATTTACAACCAGTTTATGTATTTCCAGTCAATAGAATCTTATAAGTTGAACACAATGATAATAGAGATGACAAAGAAGCTTGATATTTACATGGTAGAATAAGAATAGTCATACTATAGTGAATATATGCAAGAGCAACAGTCAATATATTAGTCTAAAGATTCATCAACAGAGATATAGTTAAAGTAAAAGGGCAGATTGTTCAAACCAATCAATCCACAAAGAAACCAAGGAGTCTTCATCAACAATCAAAGGCATGAGAGGTCAACAAAGTATTTTTCATATACAATTCTCCAAAAACAAAGAGCGTATATAAGCATCAACAACACCTTCAAGAGATAAGTGAGCAACAATAAAAAGACAATCAACTAAGCATCAATGATACTGTTAGAAAGTCACAACAACAATGCCTTGTATATACAACTCAACAATACAGCTAAAATCACCACCAAATACAATGATAGTGAGAGCCCAATATCTGAGACATGAGTTTGTTGGGTAAACTTTCATGACAATTACATGCATACCATCTATTCATTGTCAACACACCATACACAGTCCATTAAACAATGATATAAAGTGCAATCCTGACATAGAAGCAGCTAATCAAAAGATGGCAAAATAAAAAATAGAGCATAAGGATACACCAATCCCTAAGAGGACATTCATAGTCACACATGGTCAACATGAAACCCATCCGTCAAAGATAGCATAGCAAAAGATTTTTGATATGCAACAAATACAGTCACATAGAAATTCAAAAGACTCACAAAGCCTAAATACAAGGAGAGCACCAACAGATGGGTTTCCCTTTTGTCTGTTACAAGGTATCAGATCAGATTCAAACAGTGATCTAAGAAGCAACCAATACCCGTCAACATTATAACAACATATCTAAGCTTGAAGACAGGTATGTTACAATTCCAGTATCAAAGAAATCATATACCATAGTGGTAGTCCATTATCTCCCATATAACAGAGCAAAAGATTTTTAATATGCAAGAACAACCCTTGCTACAATTTCACAAGCCACAATGCAATAACTAGGGCAAGTAATATAGTCCTAAGGGTAAAAAGAGAATCATAGACAACATATTTGTAGAGTTAATAGTCAGATAGTTGCACTATAAGCCATGGACCTATGAGCCTTTCTCAATCAACATGGTATATAAGGAGTTATGCACAGAAGAAAAGAGAAATGCCATTTTTATTATTTTTTGAGCCAAGAAAATAACATAGCAACACCTTGGGACAACCATGTTTGAATGGCAAAGGTACAAAGATACCCTGTTACAAAAAAAGCTATATTATCCAAGGGTAGAAGGGAGTCATTCAAAAATCACATTTACCATCATGTAACTATATAGTGGTTTTAATGTTAGATATTGCAATCATTATTAAAGATAAGGAACTATTAATCTGTAGCAACAAAACCCTTTCATAAGAGGTTACAATACAATGATTATGCGCTCCAAAGGTCAACAAACCCTAAACAACATGAAGGCCTAGTATAAGTCATGAAATGTAGCTCACAGAGCATATGTAAAGCTGAGTATCGTAATACAGTCTAGGGTATTCATGCAATACTATAATAAAACACAAAAATATTGCAGTTATAATCCGTATTCATGCACAAGATGCATGTAAAAGGCAATATATACAAATACAAAAGCTCTAAATTAAGCAAGATAGAGAAAAGCGAAGATAAATGAAAGAAATGAAGGCATACTGTGAGATGATCCAAGTAAAAATCCCCATTTCTAGTTCAAAACCCCAATGAGAGCCAATGAGAGCATGATGGCCGCCAAAGGAAGTCTTTTTAGGAAGGATGAATGCAAAGTAAACAATGCATTTTTAGGGTTTTCTTACCCTTTTATCCCTTTGCATGCCCTAGTTCTTTTTGAATTATGATGGACTTTATTTCTTTTTAGAAGATGTTGTTAATTATTTGAGTGGTGGTCAGTTTTAACTCCCCCACAGGGACTTCATGTCCTACTCATGACAGTCGTGGGGGGCTTAAAACCCTAGATATATATATTTTTAAGTGTATTAATGGTTTTATTGTAATTATTTTATTTATTTATTTAATAATGGTATTAGAAAATAATGAAAAATATAAATATACTATTATTAGTAAATAAATAAAAAACAATTAATTTAATGCACTTAGGGATTTTATTTTTCTGTCATTTACACGCATGCATAGCTGAAATGTAAAATAAATATTAAAGTGATAATTCTATAAATCACTTCTAATATTTATTCTATGAATATAAGTGATGAGATTACATTTACATAATAGATATTAGAAGCGAAGTCATTATTGGCTAACTTTACTAGTTATTCTATTATCCCCTTATACACACATGCATCTGACAGAGGATTAGTTTTCAGCGGCAGTTTCAGTGAACAGAGGCAGTTAGCAGCAGTTTGAGGCTATTTTTGGAGATCTTTTTGGGTTTCATATTGAATTGAGGGCTTTTTGGCAGTATTGTTGCATCTTTTCATGCAGATTTGGCACCTATTTTTTCAGGTTTTTTCCTTGAGCTCGGATTTCAAACTTGAGTTCATCTTTTGAGAGTGTAGTTCTTCTTTTAGGGTTTGCATACTTTATTTTTTGTATATAGAGGAAAGCTTGTTATCTTTTTCCTCAGTTCTTGCCTTTTTTTTCTCTTTCCTTAAGAGAATTTCAAAGATTTGTAGCTCAGACATTGATATATAGAGATTTGCAGCAGTTTTTTCAGTTCTATTTTTAGCAAGATTCCTTTTATTTGCAGATTTTCATGAGTTTGCCTTGATAATTGTGTTTGTTCATGACAAATTTGATAGAATTATTTTTTTGTTTCATCTGAAACCTTTATACTTTTGTCTCCTTAGTGTGCATGCATCATTGCTTTTTTCAGAATCACAAGTCTTAGTTTGTGTTGCAGTTTTTGGTAAATTTGTGTTGAGAAATTAATTTTCCTTCCAAGTTTATTAATTACTTAGACTTTCTAAGAAATTCTCATTGATTGGGAAGTTAATTATCTTGTGTGGACAAAATTTTTGATAGATTTTTGTGAGTCATGATAGTTTTATCATCACAGTTTAGTGCATCACCTCCTAGAATAGTTTTAGTTTTAAGCTTAATCCAATAATTTTTTTTACTCTTTTCCCATACCCATCATTAGTTTTAGGAGGTATTTCAAAGGGAGTCGATACCTTGTAACAAACAAAAGGGAAACCCATCTATTGGTTCTCTCCTTGTATTTAGGCTCTGTGAATCTTTTGAATTTTTGTGTGACTATATTTGTTGCATATCAAAAATCTTTGCTCTACTATCTTTGACGGATGGGCTGCTTGTTGACCATGTGTGACTGTGAATGTCCTCTTAGGGATTGTTGTATCCTTATGCTCTATCTTTCATTTTGTCATCTTTTGATTGGCTGCTTCTATGTCAGGACTGCACTTTATATCATTGTTTGATGGATTGTGTATGGTGTGTTGAAAGTGAATAGGTGGTATGCATGTACTTGTCATGAAAGTTTACCAAACAAACTCATGTCTCAAATATTGGGCTCTCACTATCATTGTATTTGGCAGTGATTTTAGTTGTATTGTTGATTTGTATATACACGGAATTGTTGTTGTGACTTTCTAATAGTATCATTGATGCTTAGTTGACTGTGTTTTTATTGTTGCTCACTTATCTCTTGAAGGCATTGTTGATGCTTATATATGCTCTTTGTTTTTGGAGAACTGTATATGCAAAATACTTTGTTGACCTCTCATGCCTTTGATTGCTAATGAACACTCCTTGGTTTCTTTGTGGATTGATTGGTTTGAACAGTCTATCCTTTTACTTTAACTATGTCTCTATTGATGAATATTTAGACTGATATATTGATTGTTGCTCTTGGATATATATTCACTGTAGTATGATTGTTCTTATTCTGCCGTGTAAATATCAAGGTTCTCTGTCATCTCTATTATCATTGTGTTCAACTTATAAGAGTCTATTGACCGGAAATACATAAACTGATTGTAAATGATCTCTTATTATTATTGTTCATGTTCTTGTATGAACTATGAAATGTTTTAAGGCCTACTCCTTAAGAGATATATCACTGCTCACTGAGATTATGGCAAGGGCTACTATTATTGATTCTAGATAGTTGATTTAATGAAGTTTGTGATTGTCCTTCTGTATTGAGAGCTGCATTGGTACATGGGTAGATGTTGTGAGATGGATTGAGCTATGATGGATGTCTTTTATGACTATATTTTTCCTTTCATAATTATGATCATCATCCTTTGAAATTCTCATTCGTGAAGACCACTGATGATATGAATGTACATGCATACAGTTGCTCCATCATTGTTTGGCTTGCTCTTCAAGCTGTCAAAAAGGAATTATATTCTTTGTGACTGTATTTTATGTATACCCTCTATATTCATAGAACTTAATTTTCCCCTTGAATGCTCACTCATGACATTATGACTATCATGCCTATGTTCATTGTATTGACCTTTGCCCTCTTTTTTCAGACTGCTAGAAATATCTTCATGGCTTACAATATTGTTCATATTGTTCCTTTGATATCATGAAGTCTTGTAGCTTAACAAGGACTGTTCTTTATAGATATGATCTCTCTGCTCTAAAAACAATCATAATCTTTATCATGATGGAATTACCCAATGCAAAACCTTTTGTACATTCTACCTCTATCAAATTTGATGTTAAAGTGTATGACTATATATTCGTTAATGGATGCATCCTGTTATGATTACCTTGTTGGTGCTAATTGAGGCTGCTAAATAGGTCTTATTGATTTAGACTTTTGTCATCATGATTGTACACTGCTCTAATGGTTATGACTTCTATATGAGTGCTTAAGTGGGTATATGCAATACCTTGTCCACATCTTTCAATGACTATCATAGTACCTTCCTTAGGTCTACACTTAACGGTCTTTATTTATTGCACATAACCTTTGACTTAGGGCTCCTATTTGTTGTCACAAAGATCCCCAAATCATGACAGGGACTATATTTAAATATTATTTCACTGTGTATTATGGAGACAGTGATATATTTTTCTCCTCATGAAACTTTGGAAAAGGTTATGACACTATGCCCTAACTTTCATAGTCTTTTAGACTACTCATCATGGTTTTTAAGCTCTTCAACGACCCTGCTCACTGTCCAAACCATCTTGATGCTTGACCTTTGTGACTATTAATCTACCTGTATTGTTGGTTGGTAAAAAGCTTAATGTTGCTCTATCTCTGGCATGGAATTGAGATCACTTGAGTAGGACTCTCCTTATATATTGCTACCTTGATTCAACTATGATTGCTAATAAGCTATGGCATGGATTAATGCATGTCTTTTCTTATTATGATATAATTGATTACTAGAATCTTTGTTCTATTTGACATGATGTTAATTTCGAGTCTATATACTTGCCTTTGCTCATGTGATGGATTTAGTCACCTATTGACCATGGAATATAGTTTTATTCACTGTTGTATGTGTTGTCATTGGATGGTAGTTTATATTGTCATTGAATGCCAATATATGGGACCGTGGATACAATTGTGCTCCATGTTTGATAGCTGATTAGTGTCACCCTGTGGGTGATAACTAGTATGTTGAGCTCAACCCTTGTGGGAGCCCATTTTAGCCCACATACTTGATCTTTATGAAATGGAAACCTGTCTTATACCCGCACAGTGAACAAGCAAGTTAGAAGAAATAAGAAGCTCATGAAGCTTCTAATGATTTGACACTTTTATCTCTGATTCACTTGTTGTTCTATTTTGATTCTTTCCATTTATAGTCTGATATACATGTGTATGAGTGGATATTCTAGATAATTTGAGATCCCGAGCTCCAACAGACATGTCCTTCACCTCTTGCAGGCACTCTAGGAGCATTAGGAGCATGAAGATACAAGATGCAGCTTGATCACATCAATGGTTCGTCATTGAAAGGCAATGACAGATCCCCTTTTCTCTCTCTTTTATTTATACATATGCCTATCATTCTACTTATTGTACTTCTCAGTCATACCCACAACTTCTATGGGTCCTTACACATTTATGTAAATGAAAAATCTTCTTTCATATGCAGTTTTAAAAGTACATTACTAAAATGCATTGCATTCTGAAATTAATTCTTCATTTATATATTCAAAACTGATAAATGATGAAGTATAAAGAAAATTTGTGTGTACCTTTCTTTCATTTGATGTGTAAGGCCGATCATAGGCCTATCAAATTTTGATGATTCAAAATTTAGATAACAATTCCTTTACCACTATTGTACTTAGGGAGAATGAATATGGGTAGGGAATACCTATTGTATTGATTAGTAGGTATTCACAAGATGATACGTGGATGTGTGCACTATGGAGCAACACGATCACATCCATGGAAGATATTTGTGTCAATATGGATGCAACAAATTTCAATGAGAAATATTTCAAATCTACATACGCCTTTGTTACTTCTAGAATGATCCAAGATGTCAAGATGTGATATTTTTCTTGGAGAATTAAGTTGTCCACCTATATAAAATCATAGTCAACAAATAGTGCCTAATTTTTCATTCTAGAGGCATGTGTGGATGCTATGATAAAGTTAGAATGTGATGATACTCAAGTGTTTCAAGTAGAAAAATATATGGCTTGTGGTGTGGCCACATAAATTTGTCTAGAGGTATGATGATAATGCATACTACCTCAAGAACTTGGCCAAAGAATTGATGAGGCTAGTGATCCATGATACTTGGATTATAAATGTTTTTGTAAGAATCGGCCCTACCTTATTCATTTCATATTTTGCTTCATCTTATGTCTTCTCTTATAAATTGTTTTATATGTCTTCTAATGCAATCATTAACCCTATTTGTCATGATTAAATGTGGCTATATCAATCTCCTTTTTGTCTCCCACGTTGATCTACTCCTAGAGTTGTAGATTCTGATTGTTCTTGCAAGAGACACACATCCCTAATTAGAGCCAATATTTGCACCTAATTTAACTTTCCATTTTTTCTTGATTCCAAAATTTTTTATGCACTTAGGCCTCATTTTTCCCATCACATTTAACTAATCTAATAAATTTTTGTATGGGTCTTTGTTTGTCAAGTTTGCAAAATTATTTTCCATATCCATCCCCCATGTCTCCACTAGTATGGTGGAAGTTGTAATGGTCTCAAAAGTTATAAGTGTGGAGGTTTCATCTTAAAATTTCTAAGGACTACACTTATGTCAAACTTTTATATTTTCTTTTCTTGGTGTGCCTTTACTTATGAGTACATGTGTTTCCATTGTCTCTAATATCAATATGCTATATGTTCTCATTTAAGCATACCTTTCATCTATTCTTCACCCTCACCCCCTTTTCCTAGTGGGATATTAGAGTTTTCTTTATTGGGATGCCATTCGTCCAAGCCCACCTCTTTTCCCTTTAATTTGTCAAAGTTTTATAATTTATCTTACCAATATGCTCTTCCTTTAGCCTCAAATCCCTAGTACCTATACTAAGTTACCTTTCAAAGTTGTAGTTTCAACCACCCCTTTATCTAGGTATTTTTTTTCTTGGTGTCCTTTGTCCTTGAATTTTGGTATTTTCTTAGAAATATATTTTTTTGCAATCAAAGATGGGTGAGTGTGGAATAATGATGATTCAAACAATACAAATGTTCTAATTGACGATGAAAATAGTAAAAATTAAAATTAAGAAATTTCACATGAAAATTTACATAATTTAAAAAATAAGTAGTATTTTTGGGCTACTATTTTTTTAAATAAAATAAAGTTATTTAGTGAAAATGTTAAAGTGTCATTTAAGCACTATTAAATTTTTTGAAAAAAAATTAAGTGTCATTCTAGCCAATCTAAATATGGGAGAAAAAAAGTATTTAAATGTAAGTAAAAGATGCATGCTCTTTTGTGATGCATATTTTTTTGAAGTAAATTATTAGTTAAGAATTTTTTACTATTAATTTTTAAATTATCAAAAAGTATCTTTGACCATCCTAATTTGGTAAAAAAATATGAAATTCAAATTTGTTTTCAACATGTAGCTACTAAAGCATAGACTAAGACACAAAGTTGAAAAAGTGAAATAATTTGACAGATATGGATGTTCTTCAATCATGAGTTCAAATATATTGTATGTAGAAAATGATTAATAGTTACCTATTAAATGTATAATCAAGCATATATTATATTTTTATAATATTGATAATTTCTTGAATAAACCTTTTTTGTTTCATAAAACTCAGATAAAAAGTCATTAGCATGAAGGGTGAAGCCATGAAAAGAGGATGAAACCTCTAAACACATATGACAAGTTGAAAAGTTTGGCTTGACATTCCCAAACCTAAATCAATTGAATTCTCAAAGAAAAGGAGGTATAGGTTTATGCCAAAAAAAAAAGATATATGCTACTAATGGATATCTATTATTAATGGATATATGTTTCTAGTTAATTGATATCTGTTTCTAGATAATAGATATCCATTTTATGATAATGGACATCCTTTTCTTAGAAGTGATGCATTCATTTCATGTGTTGGACAATGGATATCCATTTTATAAATAATGAGTATCATTAATAAATAATAAGTATCTATTTTAAATAATAGATAACTATTTTTCTCATGTTTAATAATAGATCAAAAATTTTGTTGGTCCTAACAATGACCTCCACAAATTCCCTAGTCTCAAGAAGCATGTTATCTTTGCACATCACATACAAAATTATGCTTTTCTAAATGGACACAAAATTTGATTCTATCAATCATTAGGGTAATGATTTTTGTCTTGATAATTGGTAGTGGCAATTGTCATAAAGCAAAAAGAGGAGGAAATGGAAGCAATTAGGGAAAGATAGACCAATGAAGAGGATCAAAAGAAAGCTATTATGGATACTCTTGAAGGTGAAGGTTCTTATTTATTTCTAAATAATAAGCAAATTAAAGTTTCTAATGTTAAATATAATAAAATATTTGATAAAAATGAAATTGACAATAATATAAAAAACGAAAGGGTTGAACATGTGAAATTGAAAATTTTGAAAAATAATATGAAACACCTATTGTTAAAAGTGATATCATAGAAAAAGAAGAAGAAAAATATAGACATATCCTTGAATACCATGAGTATGAACTACAAGATATGGAATTGATAATACACATGTAACAATAAAATTCAATGAATTTCCAAATTACTTAAGAAGAGAGGACCTTTATCAAGAAGAAATCTCATACCCATTATTTTCTAATAAGCCTAATAAAATTTTAAAACATAAAAAAAAACAAAAAATGGCTACCTCAAATTGATGAGAACATAATTTAAAGTCTTGAAAGCAAGAAGTTTTCATAAATTGTTTGGTTGTGGGCTTCAAAAAATTTCAATGAATACTTTACAAATAAAACATTAATTGAAGAATGTCAATTATTTGTATAATTAATAAAGATGTACAAACTGAAATCTTTACTAAAGAGATCAAAGATTTGAGTAAATAAAATACTTGATCAAAATAAAATTATTGTTAAAAGTTGTTTTGATCAATAAACAAGCAATTAACAAAGGCTCAATTAATGATGCAAACTTATTTTAACTTAAGTCTAAATCATGCATTGTCAAAAGGACTAGCATTAAGCTAAAGACTAGAGAGTCCTCTTAAAAATGATATTTGTGATTTTAGTGGTAGGCTGCCACAAGTTAATAAGAAGCTAATTAGCACAAAAGATGAATTTGAACAATTTTGGCACTCTAATTCTAGGGTATCATCCAATATAGATGATGTTTTTTAAAATTAAGAATTGATGATCAAGATCATACTCCAACATTTTGAATATTACATCCAAACAATATTTTACAAATAATTTTGTGAAAGACATACAAGTTTGAAAGTTTCACAAAGGGAATTTGAATCTTGTAGGCCCTTTAATTATGTGCCTCTTAAAATTCATAATAGAAGTTGCAAATACCACATGGATTTCTTTATATACCATAAATTATATTTAATATTATTTCTACTTTGCATACTAATGAAATTTTACATGAGTGTGGTACAATCAAATTACCAAAGTCACCAAGGGACTTATTGGATTTATTTTTGTATTAGAGATAATGGTTGCATTTTCTATAAAAATAATTATTTAAATGAAAAGAATTTACAATGTGGTGGGTTATCAAATTGTATATGATGTATTCATGAGGATAGATTGCATGATAATGGAAAGAAAATGGTTGAGAAAAAGTGATGCAAGATAGTGAAATATAATTTGAAAAGTGGAGGTGAAGTGTCTAGATATAAGTTGGTTGTACAAGAGAAGTAAGCGTTGTTGATTTTAATTTTGGTTTTTTTTTTTTAATATTTTTTACAATGTAAGATATAACCATAGGTCTCAAAGGTTAGATCTATAATTCATAGTGTGTAAAGATTTTTTTTATTAGAACTATAATCTCTATGGTAAATTTTGTAGAAAAACAACACATTACAACCATAAAATGAATTCCAATGCCAATAAATTACTATTTTATTCATATTCCTATTTTTGTTCACGTCACATATAGACATGCTCTTGAGAGTATAGAAGAGAATAGGGAGATAATCAGAGAGTACTATTTTTACATGATTGATGATTGATCTCATTCATTAGAGTATGTGCAATATTTTTTTTAAAAATTATGAATGCTCGTAGGAAAAAGATAATAGAATGGTTCAACATCTCATTTGATCAAATAATTATATAAATTAATTAAAAAATTCTTGTATATCTTATTGGTTGAGAAAAATGCATGCAAAGAAGGGTATACCTCATATTTGGACTTTTTCCAAGTTGGACATCGAAAAGGGGAGCATGACAAAGTGGGTGCATGTGTAAAGAGAGATATGGTTAAATAAAAACTAAATATCAGAGGTGGTTGTACATTCAATGATGTATATTCTATTCTTAAGTGGTGTAACTATGCATTGTCATAAGGAGAGGCACTTGATTCAAAATTGCACAAGTTTTTTTAGTTGTTTGATGAGGGGATAGTGGGAGAGAAATTGGATTGTCAAAGAATCTATGAATGATTATAGATGCATTCATCCCAAAATTTATATGTAAGTGCGTGGATTATTTGGACACAATAATTAGCATGTTTTTGCCAAAGTTATATCAAATGTAATTGGGATCATTGTGAGTCAAGTGAGTGGATAGATACATGGATTCAATTATATATAGCCCCTTTTATCTCAAGCTCGTTCATCTTTACTTAATGACATGGAGATATCATTTGACTATGAACATCTTTCAAAATTTATACAACCAAGACATGTTTATGCAATTGTTGCAACACATGAGAATGAAGATAGATCAAACTACTGGTTGGCACAAAGTGTACATGGAAAATAAAAGCTAACACAAGTTATGATAGATGGTGAATGGCTCATATATCCTACAACATATGTTGTTATTACTAAAACTTGGTTCCAAACATATATGATTAGAAAGAATGACATCTTGCATTTGAAGACTTTCAGAAGTGAAAAATCATACTCATAATTATTTACCTCTCTTAATGATTCTAATAACTAGACTCTAAGGCCATGACTTAGGGATTGGAAATCCATACTAAGTAGTTATATGATCATCATGAAAACTCATTTCTTTGTCAACCCAGGTAGTATACTTGAAATAGGTCAGCAAGGTATATGCACAAAAGTCCTCATTGTAGTCATTCTACTAAGAAGAAAATGTTTCTGAAAGTAAAGTGTATGGAAAAAGTAATAACTGAAATGATTGAATAAAAACTACCTTTAATTCAGAAAGAATAGGAACTTAGTCCATAACAAGCAGACAAGAAACTACTCTGTTTGCCTTGGCTGCAAAAACAGTCACAAGATGATTTCCAGTGGCTGTAGGAACAGTCAACCGCCAGGACAAGAAACTAAATACTGAAGGAAAATAACTATTGAATACAAAGGGTGAAATTCTTACTAAGTAGACCCCCTTAGCAAGTTTTCACAAAACTCAACTAAGTGCTACAAACTAGAATATTCTCTTATTAATATGAAAAACACTCGTTACATCATAGTATTTGTTGAAAACTATTCTGCAATAAAAGACTGAAAATTACAATAGCTGATGTGCACCGTCCTTGAGAAGGGATATCTGAACTTATTTATAATAAAGAAACTCCTAACTAACTCTAACTATTGGCATGTCCACTCTCAGAATATTAGGAGGATGCCATTTATTATAACATAAGAAAGAGGTCAGGGAGTTACACTCCAAATAGGAAACAATCAAGCTATTTCAACTATAGAGGAAATCTAGCATAACTATCCCTCCTAGATTTATTCTCCTACAAACATGAATACCAAAGTTTCATAATTACACCCTCTAAGATGTAGATAACCGACTGTTGACTCCTTCAATACTCATCTTGCTGAGACTTTGTCTTCAACCAACTAACTAGCATGAACTTCCACACTGTGAATATTTGACCATTTCTCGTTCTTCATTAACTCTTTCATCATGTCATTAGCAGGTACAAAACAAAGGTATATCTATTCTGGATATCAGATTAACATTTATCTAACTACATGCAAGATTAATATGGATAAATCACATAGCATGGCCACTTCATCATTAATCATAATTTTAACCAAAAGGATATATATAAGGGTAAGTTCATGCCATTTTGTCAAGTTCATGAAAATATAACAAGATCATTGTTTAACAGAGTTTTATGACTTAGACAGTATCTAGACCCTTGTCAAAACCTAGTAAAAGTATAGAAAACATAGACAAATTGAGCCATTATTTGAGCTCATTAGTAATTACACCTAGTTGTAGCAACAAATGGTAAGTTATCGAAGCATCATGCAATACTAAGAATAAAATAACTATGAACAATTAGTAATGTTGATCATGAAGGAATATTGAATAATTTGTGTTGGAGTAATATTATTTACTCTTGCTTAATTTTAATTAGTCATAATCATTAGTTAGATAAATATTATTTATTAATGTTTATCTTACATTAATATTTGTAGTTGATTTGGTGATGGTTGGTTTCTACCTACCATCTCTATACTCACATCTTATTGGGACACATGTCATGTCCTGTGCTCTCACCTATTTTTTCTCTTGCCTATACAAGCAGGATATTGTACATATTGTTACATATCTTAGCATTATATCATTTATCATTTCCTGGTGAAATATTATCATTTCTCTCTTTCTATGGAAGTGTTTGCATTTGTGGCTATAGTTTGGGAGCATTACTCCAACATGGTATTTTGATTTGCTAGGGGGCATCAATTATTTCTATGTTTATTACCCTTCAAAGTTTGTGTTCTTGTGGGCCCTTAAAACTTTGCAATTGGTTGTTTGTTTGGCCCAAGATTATAGAAATTTAGGGTTTGTTGCTTACCAAAACCCATGGGTGGGCCCATTTGTCATATTGTGTGAGCATTTCACCTGGGACTTTAGTCCCACATGTACTAGGTGACAAAGTTTTTTTGAGCTTTTTATAGAGTGACATCCATCTCTATAATGTGTACAAAGGCTCACATGGAATGTCAAGTCTCCTTGTGTGTGCGTGTGTTGTGATGTTGTGGTTGTATTGAGAGGCTTAACCTTGGTGACATAAGTGGTGGTTTGTTGACTTGTGAAATGACACATGTGGTTGTTTGACATGGAGTTGACGTGGCATGACAATCCACCACATCTCATATATCAAGCTCCTCATCACCCAATCAGTGGGCCCCATATATTTTGTAACAAATCAATTTTTATTGCTGCCTCATTGGTTATTATTTTTTTGGAAGTTTACTATTCATGTGATGGATTTATTTGTGAGTTTTTGAAGAATCATCATACTCTGCTAGGGGGATTTCTCTTCATCCATCTTTGATAATTTTGAAGAGGGGGAACTATATTAAATGTTGAGATGGCATTATCACCCATATTTGTTGGCTTCATTTATTACCGTATTTGTATAGTTCAGTTCCTCTACCTAGCACACCTAGTAGGTTATTTGATTGGAATTGCAAAATGGATCATGTCTTAGGAGTCATTGGTATGCATGTAGATGCTGACATTTGGAGTCTATTATAGATTTTAAGAGTCCTTATGCTCTTTGGACTTGCATTTGGGAGTTATATGGAGATTGTGATTCTTAGCCATTCCCAAATAATCCTCTTTTAGATTGTAGTGTGCCTCTTCATCCTTCAACAAGGATACCCTATGGTCCTATGATACTATTAGGGAAATTGAGACCTTGCAGTATTTTGAGACTTCAAATGAGTTTGAGGTTGCTTCAAAGGTACCTGATTCTTCTATAGAGGTAGATGATCCACCTTCACTTCTTTTGACTCCTTATCCAAAGTCATTTGAGACTTCCATCATTCTTGATCAGTAGGAGCATCAGTGTCTTTTAGAATTGGTTGAAGGACACATTGTTAGTGATTCATTGCATGAGATATATATTTTTCTTCTTGATTGGGATTCCTATTTGACAAACATTGGGTCATTATTTGTGGAGTCTCACATTTCATATTTGGAGGACATGTTTGAGGGGTTATCTCTCCTCTTTGATGGCAATCATTATATTCTTGTTGTCGCATCATATTTGTCTTTGGAGTTTTCTCTATATTAGCTTCTACATAGTTCTATCTTGTCACTTGTTTGTCTGGGCATGTACTTGATTTGATTGTGGCATCATCATCTTTCATGGACAAGGAGACACATGAGCATTTTTTACAGACATCATCATACATTTTGATTTCTCTTCCTACCAATTTCTATCCAAAATGGAAAGCATACCTATATTTATATATGGTTTTGTTTCTTCCTAACTGGATACAAGTTGTTTGTATGCATTGGAGCATGTGTTGCCTTCAAACACTTGCCATTCTTTCAGGTGGTTATTCATTATGGTGGGGCTACATAGTTTCTCATATTCTCTCATATGGTGGGGAGGGGTGGTGGGGGTGGGCAAGGGGAGTTCTTGTTTGTATTTATGTGATGAATGTAGTTCTTGAGGGTATTGGTGTTTAAACCTACATTTATCACTCATCCTATCACTTGTCTTTATTTGCATTCTCTCTTTTTTGGAGAGGAGTTTTTTCCCATGAGGGTTTCTCCTTTTTCTCTGTTTGTAAGAGATTAGTTGTATATAGGTACCTAACATGGCCTTGTTGTCATACTTATCATTGCATTCTCATATTAGTATTGCATTTTGTATAATAATTCTTCTCCCTAAGTTTCACTTAAGGGAGGGTGTTGGAGTAATTATTATTTGGTCTTGCTTAAGTTTAGGCATCATCATTAGTTAGTTAGATAAATATTATTTTTTAATATTTATCTTACATTAATTTTTGTAGCTGAGTTGGCAATGCTTGGATTTTACCCACCCTACCTACTCTCACACCCTAATAGGACACATGCCATTTCATGTGCTCTCACCTCTTTTTTCTCTTGCCTATATAAGAAGGCTATTGTACAAATTGTAACATATCTCAACAATATATTATTTATCAATTCTTGTTGAAATATTATCATTTCTCTCTTTCTTTGGAAGTGTTTGCATTTGTGATGTTGGCTTGGGAGCATTGCTCCAACACTCTTATGGTTAGAGATGAACCCTCTAGTACACTTGAGTAGTGTATAAACTTTGATATGGGATAGGTATGACAATCTTCATATTAGTGAGATTTTTATTTTCTTATTTTTAAAAAAATGTTTTAGTGAGAACATTATTTCTTAAATTATAATGCATGCTTTTGACAATCCAGATCTATGCACTTTATCATTGTTGGGTTAAAATTAGGTCAAGTTCTATTTTTCTTAACAATATCTTAATATATCAATGCAAATATTTTGGAGAATAAAGTCATTGTATTCAAGTGATTGATATCAATGGTTAAAGAATTTTAACTTTTATTATGGATGCATTCAATATAGTTTCTAAGGTGACATCTAAGATAGGATTTTAATTAGTGTTTCTTAATCTTCTATCAAATTTATTATAACAAATGTTAAGTTTATTGCAGTTGATGTTGTTTATTGTTAAGAATTAATCTTTACTTGGTAAAGTTAATTTATTTTTTCTTTGTTACTTGTAGGAATATTCTTGAGGAATCCCTACAAGTCCTTTGTCTTATTTGCATTCTCACAACTCATTTTATTTATTCCAAATATGTGGAATATTAGATTTCCTACTTATCAGGACTGTGACACCTTGCACACACATAAGATGATAGATGACATCCTTAGACTTGGGAATTACATTTACAACTCCTCTCTCACCTCTATATATTTGAGGTGTCTCTCTCATTTATTCCATGGAAACATTTCTAAGCTAATATCACTCTGTCTTTCTCTCATTGTATTTTCTTAGGCTTTGTGTCATCTTCATAATCATGGGGGTTTTTCCTTTTCTTTTTTCCCCCTTACAAATCTTGTGTCTCCTTCTTGGATTATTGTGTGCTTGCTCTTGGTTTAACTTCTCATTTTTTTGGTAATATTCTACCTTCAAACAATTGCTCATTGATTAGTTATTTCTTGGTATATCATGTTATTTTCCTTTCATGGTATCAGAGTAGGTTTGTACTAATCATTTATTAAGCTTGTATTGTTTAAGGATTACCATTATCTATCAAAGAACTCACCTTTGGAGCACTCGCTTTGAGGAAAGAAGAGAAGATTTTTAGCTTAGATTTATTTTCATCAATCTTGTTCTTTCTTGTGCAAAGATCTCTAACTTTTGTTCTTGTTTTAGATTTAGAACAACTCATTTAAATATTTTCATTAGATTTACATGCATTTAAATCTTATTTTAAAAAAAATTGATAACAAGTTTTCTTGATTTCAAACTAACCAATTTGCACGCTTAATAAACGTTACTCTTTGTTTGCATGGAGTTCTAAAGTTTCTTTTATGCTCTTTGATTAATGTATTTGTTAAGAGAAACTTTATTTTGATTCTAAAAATCAATTTTCAAACTTTTTTTATTAGTGCTCTTCTAACTGCGCCTCTCTTGGTTTATTAAATCTAGTCAAGATTGTATTGCAGTTGTATTTTATTTATTTATTTTTGTGTTATCTTCATTTTAACCCGCACTTCCAATAAGACTACTCTTCTTTGGCCTTTTTCTCATTATCTATTTCTTATCCTTGCATATCTAAACTTTTTTGTTTGCAAGCAGTGTTGTTTCAAATAAAATTTGGAATATAACTCAATTTATTGCTAATGTTGTTAAGGATATCAGTTTGTTTTCAATTTAATATTATATTTACATGATTTCAAATATCATATTTTAATCGATTTATTTTTCTCAAATCTATCTGTTTTATATATTTATTTAACAACTTCTTATATTCTTTTCTCTCTTGTATTACAGGATTTTATTAATTAGTGCAATAAATTTTTCGTAATTTAATCTAAAAACTTATTATTGCTTGCAAATATCTTTTAACAAAAAAGAGCTTCTAATGTTAGTACTGCAATTTTTCAAGTTCTATGCTTCAATATTTGAGTCTGGATTCTTTTCCCAGCACTGTGTGTGTCCATTTAGTATTTCTTATGCTATAAATATGTGTTGGTATCTCTTCTTACTGATGTCTCATTTAAATGTATTTATTTTTAAAAAGAAATAGTTTAAAATATTAATGTTCTTATTAAGTTTTTAACTAATTTTTTTATATCAAAGTCATTTTGTAAAGTGTTTTTTAAATTTAGTGTTTATTTAAAATCTCTCCTTTACCAATATAAACCTTATTAAGGGTTTCCTTTTTAAAAGTTTTAAATTGAAATTTAAGAGTTTATTCTAAAATAAGTTTTTTTAAATCTTTTATATTGCAATATAATATATATTAATTTTTGTAAGAGGCTAAATATTCAATATCATTTCTAATATCAAACATTTATTACATTTTTTTAAAAAACTTTTTCATATAAAGTTTTTAAGAGAGTTTTCTTCTCAATTTTGTTAATTCAATACAAGTAAGCATTTAAATTTTCATTTTTCAAAAAAACATTTTCAATTTCATTTAAGCAAAAGGGGGTAATTTTTTTTTGGTTTTCAGCTAACCTCTTTCTTTCGTTGTTGAGCTTATAAAGATATGTGTCATATAATTGATCCAAAGAAAATAAAGTCATTGCTAATGCTAAATTATAATTTGTTCAAGTATTATGAGTTTCCTCTTAATTTTGCCTTGTTGCAAAATTTCTAATATGGTACTATACCATCTATTTGTATGTGCTTTGATGCATATTTTAGTAAGATGTGTAGGGAACCCTTTATTCAAGGTTATCCATGAAGGGCAACTCAATTGCACCTCATTCATATTAACCTTTTTTTGGGACCCATGAAGAATACCTCCATCCAGAGCATGCTATTGCACTTACATTTGGTGATGATTATGAACTTGGATCTCTTTTATTCATAGTAAGGATCAAGTTCTTGAATTTTTTTGTTCAATTTATCATATATGTTGAAAGGAAATATAGTTTTAAACACATAATTCTTAGAACTAATAATGATAACGTATATCAATATAATGATTTCAATGGTTCTTTAAAATTTGATGTCAATATAATTATGAATATATTTTTAAAAGGATGTTTTGATTCAAATCTAGGGGGAGATCCCAATGATGGCAGATCTACTTGTGGTTATCTTTTTTTTTGTTGCATAAGGTTCAATCTCATGGAATAGTAAGAAACTATTAGAATCAAGGAACACTAAGAGGGGGGTGAATCAGTGTTCTACAATTTTTAACATTCTTAACTTGTTCTTTCAACCACTTAATGCAAATGAACAAAAGAGAGATGCATAAACACAAAGCAATAAGAAACAATACCATAACACCAAGATTTTATACGTGGAAAACCTCGTTAAGGGAAAAACCACGGTGGGGATGAGACCCACAATATAAATATACTCTACAAACGTATAAAAATATTACATAGGGAATGCACATGCATTCAAGTACACTGCCTAGAGATCACTACTCAAAAGAAAGAAGGGCAACAACCTCGGAAGGCTTACTGCTTTACAAACTATTTAACAAAAGCTAATTGGAATGTTTAAACTAAGAAATAGCATCTACAAATACCAGGGTACCATTCCGGTTAAGCACAAAACACTTATTCTTCCGCTGTTATGCTACACTGCTCTGTTATGTTGATCTGCAATATTCCGAAGTAGAAATATTTCACTAGCACACATGGAACTCCACACAATCGCTCATAAGCACTTCCCACACACACACCAATATAAAAAATGATCATATCCATCAATCTTTTATATCCGCAACATGAAATTAGGTATTCTACATGTCGGCTTCAAGAACACTTTATAAATAATGAAAAGTGTATACCAAGTCGGCTCAATTCGAAATCCAATGCATATATGGACCAAAAAGAATTATCCACATGCTACCAAAACTGTCTAACAACACGCCATGATCACATAATTGAGAACCAAAATCAATCCACATAATCCGCACAATGATTATTTACATAATACTGCTAAATTGCTCTATCAAACTGAGAACCAACACATCGTATCATCTAACTCAACCACAAGTAAACACCAGATGCCACAAACCTGGAATCTGGTAGATATCACATCCATAATGCTTCCCTGAGATCCACAACACAAGATAAAAACTTGTATTGAAGTATGGATCGATCAACTTGTTCTGTGTCAAATACTTTATTTTCCAGTCTATTGGACTTAACCAAAATCAATCACTCTTTTGATATGATCAAACTGAGCTATGTGGATGGGAGCATTAGCATTAGTTGCCCTCAATGACAATATTGGTTCATTTATGCAGTGTCTTTTGCCAACAATCTCCCCCTTTGGCATTGATGGCAACACTTAGTAAAAAATGACTAAGTGTTGGAACCAAAAGCAAAACACTATACCCTGCAACCAAAAATATAACAACCGAACTCCAAAAGTAAAAAAATCTCCCTAAGATCAACATTTTTCACTATCCTACACTCCCCCTTTGACATCAATGGCAAAGATGGGGTTCTGGAAACTAAAGGTTGTTGGACATTGTTGTTGCTAGGATATGTTGTTGTCATTGATGTCAAAATATTCCTGTAATTTATTGCTCCGGTGGTTGCAAATTGGTTTATTGGGATCATGGTTTGGCATATGGAGTATTCCTAGTATCATTATATCTTTTTTTATTGGTCTCTGTGATCCGGAAGCTTAATTGATCATATCATATGATTCGGTTTATAGTTTTTTTTTCTGATCAGTGTTTTGCAGAGTTTGGTATTTCCTTTGGTATATTCCGGTGTGATCAGATCTTGAGTTGAGATTTTGGGAGATTGTTTGGAATGTTCTTGTATATCTTCATTTCATATGGTTCATGATTTGGTGCTCCACAAGTTATCTTTCCTTGTGACAATTGTTGTTGTTTGTGTTCTTGAGTTTCAGATGTTGATCGATCAAGATTTGATAAGTGGTGTTGGCACATTTGTTATAGATGATTCTAATGTGCTTGTTGTGTCCTATTTGTTCTGGTGGTCTATATTGATCCTTGTGCGCGTTCTTGGTGATTTTGCTGAACCGGTGATATTCTTGGTGGTGTAGCATGTTGCAGTTGATCTTGGCGTGATTTCTGGTGCTGTTGCATGTTTGCACATTTGATTTAGGTTCATGTTATGTCATGTATAACATTATATTGGTACATTGGTCGATCTTTGTATCGTGTGATATAATTTTGTGATTGTGAGATGAGGGTTTAGTCGACCTTGTTGCCAAGGCTGATGAATTGTATATATAGATGACTTAGTCATGTAATTTGGGTATCGGTGTAGTGTCTGCATTATCAAAGATTGGTATAAGTGGTGCTTAAGAAAATTTATCCTTCGATGTGGTGTATTGAGCAGAGATTGTTGCAGGGCAGATAAATGTGCTTAATTGAAACTGTCATCAGGCATAAGGAGATGCTACATTTGCAGTTCATATAATCCGGATTGTAGTCTGATCATTATTGTAAGGTAGTGAACCTTCCCTGAGGGTTGTAGCCTTCTGGGTCATCCTATTTTGAAAAGTGAGCTCTAGGTACTGTGCCTGAATGCATGTGCATTCCCCTTTGTAATATTTACACATACTACTGCAGAGTATCATCTTATTGTGGGTAGGTTCCCGCCGTGGTTTTTCCCTTAATCGGGTTTTCCACGTCAAAATAAAGTCATTGCTAATGCTAAATTATAATTTGTTCAAGTATTGTGAGTTTCCTCTTAATTTTGCCTTAATGAATATTATTGATTGCAATGATTAGCGTGTAATGCTATCAATTTTGCCTTGTTGCAAAATTTCTAATATGGTACTATACCATCTATTTGTATGTGTTTTGATGCATATTTTAGTAAGATGTGTAGGGAGCCCTTTATTCAAGGTTAACAATGAAGGGCAATTCAATTGTACCTCATTCATATTAACCTTTTTTTGGGACCCATGGAGAATACCTCCATCCAGAGCATGGTATTGCACTTACATTTGTTGATGATTATGAACTTGGATTTCTTTTATTCATAGTAAGGATCAAGTTCTTGAATTTTTTTGTTCAATTTATCATATATGTTGAAAGACAATCTAGTTTTAAACTCATAATTCTTAGAACTAATTATGATAACACATATCAATATAATGATTTCAATGGTTCTTTAAAATAATTGGATGTTGATCACGAGCTATCCATTCCCTATACACCTAAACACATTGATATAGTGGAAATGAAGCATTTGGTATTGGTTTAGTTTATATATTCATCTCTAAACCTCATTAATCTCATTTTAAGTGACAAAGAAAAATCTAAAATTCATTAAAGGTAATCTAAATTTGTTGGTCTATTTTATGATGTAAATTGTGAATTTTTTAAAAGGATGTTTTGATTCAAATCCAGGGGGAGATCTCAATGATGGGAGATCTACTTGTGGTTATCTTTTTTTTTGTTGCATCAGGTTCAATCTCATGGAATAGTAAGAAACTATTGGAATCAAGGAATACTGAGAGGGGGGGTGAATCAATGTTTTGCAATTTTTAACATTTTTAACTTGTTCTTTCAACCACTTAATGCAAATGAACAAAAGAGAGATGCAGAAACACAAAGCAATAAGAAACAATACCATAACACCAAGATTTTATACGTGGAAAATCTCGTTAAGGGAAACACCACAGTGGGGATGAGACCCACAATATAAATATACTCTGTAAAAGTATAAAAATATTACATAGGGAATGCACATGCATTCAAGTACACTGCCTAAAGCTCACTGCTCAAAAGAAAGAAGGGCAACAACCTCAGAAGGCTCACTACCTTACAAAATATTTAACAAAAGCTAATTGGAATGTTTAAACTAAGAAATAGTATCTACAAATGCCAAGGTATAGTTTCAGTTAAGCACAAAACACTTATTCTTCCGCTGCTCTGCTACACTGCTCTGTTATGTTGATCTGCAATATTCCAGAGTAGAAATCTTTCACTTACACACGTGAAACTCCGCACAATCGCTCAAACGCACTTCTCACACACACACCAATATAAAAAATGATCATATCCATCAATCTTTTATATCCACTGTTGGATACAATTGTTTAATTGTGTATTGTCTTTGATATTACACAAATGTCATATCAGTCTACCGAGCTCAGAATGTTCGGCAAGGCAGTTAGACAGAGTCTACCGAGTTCAGACGGTAAGAGAAGCAAGTTACAGAGTCTACCTAGCACTCTAGAATGCTTTACCGAGTTCACAGTCTTTACCGAGTTCAGTCGGTCTTCGAAGAATATGTGAAGGAAAGTCAGTCTTTACCGAGTTCAGTCGGTCTTCGAAGAATATGTGAAGGAAAGTCATGCTTTATCGAGTTCATAGTACTTACCGAGTTCAGTTGGTTACCGAAGAATCAGCAGTGTTCACCGAGCATCAGTGAAATGTTTATGCAGCCGACCGAAGCAATATTTATTGAAACTTGTATATGTAGCCGACCTATGTAATATTTATTGTAACTTGTAATTGGGCCGACTTGGTAACCTGAATGGTATATATGAGAGATCAAGTTGCGATTTCGAAGTGTGGTGAAGTGTGTGAAGTATGGAAATGTGAAGGAGCAGAAATGTGCGAATTCTGATGAAGGATCAGTGATATCCTTGAGGTGCAGAAAAGATATATGTGATCAGTAAGGATCTATTGGCGCAGAACAGAGATCTGTATCAGCAAGATAAGTTGTATTTAATTCAGATCACTTCATTGTTGCTTTCTAACCATTGTAGCAGTGATACCGAAATCTCTTAACAGAGTTGGTCTAACAACCATTTTTGTAAATCCTCTGACAAGGTGACAATTCAGTTGAATTGTTCTTAAGACCTTTCACAAGGCCACTCCTAGCAGGGTGATTAAATCCTCTAATAGGGTCACACCTAACAGTGTGTTTTGTAACCTTTAACAAGGTTGGCTCCTAACAGAGCTCACTTCAGAAGAGTGAAAATCAGTAACTAGTTACATTGGTGGTTTTCCCAAAATTGGGTTTCCACGTTATATCTGGTGTTACTTGTGTTCATGTTATTTGTTTTATGCATGTTAATGTTTAATGAACAATGATAAGTTAATTTACCGAGTTTTAGCAGTTTATATTTAAGACATCTAAGGGACTTGTGGATTTATTTTTGTGGTAACTGATTCACCCCTCCCCTCTCAGTTACTCCATCCATATTTCCAACAATCCACAACATGAAATTAGGTCTTCTACATGTCGACTTCAAGAACACTTTATAAATAATGAAACGTGTATACCAAGTTGGCTCAATTCGAACTCCAATGCATATGCAGACAAAAAATAATTATCCAAATGGTACTAAAACTGTCTAACAACACGCCATGATCACATAACTGAGCACCAAAATCAATCCACATAATCCGCACAATAATTATTTATATAATACTGCTAAACTGCTCTATCAAACCGAGACCAACACACCGGATCATCTAACTCAACCATGAGTCAACACCGGATGCCATAAACCTGGAATCTAGTAGATAACACATCCATAATGCTTCGTTGAGATCCACAACACAAGATATAAACCTATATTGAAGTATGGATCGATCAACTTGTTCTATGTCAAATACTCTATTTTCCAATCTGTTGGAATTAACCAAAATCAATCACTCTTCTGATATGAACAAACTGAGCTATGCGGATGGGTGCATTAGCATTATTTGCCATCAATGACAACATTGGTTCATGTATGCAGTATCTCTTGCCAACAATCTCCCCCTTTGGCATTGATGGCATCACTTAGTGAAAAATGACTAAGTGTCAGAACCAAAACCAAAACACTATACACTGCAACTAAAAATCTAACCGGACTCCAAAAGTCAAAAAATTCCCCTAAGATCAGCATTTTTCACTGCCCTACACTCCCCCTTTGACATCAATGAAAAAGATGGGGTTCTGAAAACTAAAGGTTGTTGGACATTACTGTTGCTAGGATATGTTATTGTCACTGATGTCGACATATTTATGTGATTTATTGCTCTAGTGGTTGTAGATTGATTTATTGGAATCATTGTTCGATATATGGACTATTACTAGTATCATTATATCTTTCTATATTGGTTCTTATGATTCAGAACTTTAATTGATCATATCATATGATCTAGTTTACAGTTTGGTTTTTCTGATCAATGCTTTGCAAAGTTCGATATTTCCTCCGGTATATTCCGGTGTTATCAGATCTTGAGTTGATATTTTGGGAGATTGTTTGGAATGTTCTTGTGTATCTTCATTTCAGATGGTTTGTGATTTGGTTCTCCACAAGTTATCTTTCATTGTGACACTTGTTGTTGTTTGAGTGTTCTTGAGTTTCAGATGTTGATCGATGAAGATTTGATAAGTGGTGTTGGCACAACTGTTACAAATGATTCTAATGTGCTTGTTGTGTCCTGTTTGTTTTGGTGGTCCACATTGATCCTTGTGCGCATTCTTGGTGATTTTGTTGAACTGATAATATTCTTCGTGTTATGCGGTATTCTTGGTGGTGTAGTGTATTGTAGTTGATATTGGTGTGATTTCCGGTGGTGTTGCGTGTTTGAGAATTTGATTTAGGTTCATGTTATGTCATGCATATCATTATATTGGTTCAGTGGCTGATCTTTGTATCGTGTGATATAATTTTGTAATTGTGAGATGAGGGTTTAGTTGACCTTGTTGTCAAGGATGATGAATTGTATATATAGATGACTTAGTCATGTAATTTGGGATCGGTGTAGTGTATGCATTATTAGAGATTGGTATATGTGGTGCTTAAGTGAATTTATCCTTCGATGTGGTGTATTGAGCATAGATTGTTGTAGGGTAGACAAATGTGCTTAACCGGAACTAGCATCAGGCATAAGGAGATGCTATATTTGCAGTTCATATAATCCGGATTGTAGTTTGATCATTATTGTAAGGTAGTGAACCTTCCTTGAGGGTTGTAGCCATATGGTTCATCCTATTTTGAGAAGTGATCTCTAGGCAGTGTGCCTGAATGCATGTGAATTCCTCTTTGTAATATTTACACTTACTACTGCAGAGTATCATCTTATTGTGGGTAGGTTCCCACCGTGTTTTTTTTTCCTTTAACCGGGTTTCCACATCAAAATCTTGGTGTTGTGTGTTGTGCTATCAATCTTCTTATCTTTGTTGTTACTGTAGTTTATCAAATTTGCATTTGAGGTTAAGTTTGATAATCTGGTGAAAACTGATTCACCCCCCCTCTTAGTTTTCCTTCAGTGTTGTTGCCAACAATTGGTATCAGAGCTAGATCCTCCGAAAGAAGCTTGACCACTTGAGGATATCCAAGATGGCAACTGGAAGTGTTATTTTTAAGAAGGAAAGTCTGAGATTCAATGGAAGTAATTATGCTATATGGAAGAACCGGATGGAGGTGCACTTGAGATGTCTTGGAGAGGATTACTGTAAGATTACAAAGGATACCTATTATGTTCCTCAGAATGAACCGGTTACTGCTGCTGAGATCAAGGATGCTGAAAATAACATTAGAGCTAAGGAGGCATTGTTGAGTGCCCTAATTGATTCTGAGATGAATAATGTGATGGGACTTCAGACTGCACATGAGATCTGGGAGAAGCTTGAGACCTTCTATGAAGGAGATAAACAAGTTAAAGTTGATAAGTTGCAAAGTTTGAAAGGGAAGTATGAGATGCTGAAGATGGGAGAAGATGAGAACATAACAATCTTCATGGCTAAGGTGAATGACCTTGTCCTAGGTATCAGATGTTCTGATGGAACCATTGAAGAAGATGAAAATTTTGCTAAGGTGTTGAGATCATTGCCTCCTTCTTACAAACATAAGGTAGCTACTATTGATGAGATCTAGAGTGTGACTACTGTGACAAGAGATATGTTGGTTGGAAAGATTGTTACATTTGAATTGAGTGAATTTGGTGAATCACATGGAAAGTATGAGACAACATTTAGAGCATCTATATTCGGAAAGAAAAAGTATGACCTCGATGAGTGCAAAATATCCAGATATGAAAGAGAGAGAAGAGAGATGGAAGAGAAAGGAAGATAATTGGATGAGCTTGAAGCATTGATTGCCTAAAGGAGCTAGTAAGTATGATGGAAAATTGCCTTTGAAATATTTCTCTTGTAATAAGATAGGACATTTTGCTTTTCGGTGCTCGGAGAGAATGTCTAAGTATGATAGGCATGATAAATTTGATAAGCATGATAAAAATGATAGATATGAGAAGCATGAAAAGTATGATAATCCCTACAAGCCCAACTAGAAGTTTAAGCATCAGAAGAATTGTTATTATGTTGCTGATGAAGGTGTTACAGATGAAGAATCAGAAGGAGATGAAATTGGGTTTATTGCTATTAAAGAAGATGGACCGGTACCTGTTGATTCCACACGTTGAACTATTGAGGAGAAAGCTTTAGCTGCTAAGGTTGAAGAGAAAGATGAATGGGTGATTGACAACGATTGTTCACATCATATGATCGGTGATAAAAGAAAGTTTGTGAATATGGAGAGGTATGATGGTGGAATAGTAAGATTTGGAGATAACAAAGCCTGTGTGATCCATGGTAGAGGTTCTATTTCCTTTGATGGTAAACATAATATTGATGGCGTCTTCTATGTTGAAGGTTTGAAGCATAATCTTTGAAGTGTTGGACAAATGGTTGACAAAGGTTATGATTTCCGATTCAAGAATGGAAAATGCAAGATCCTAAATGCCTCTGGTATAGAGATTGTATCAGGAACTAAGACTGAAGGTAATATCTTTCATTTGAATGCTAGTGAGAAAATTTGCTTGATTGCTCATATTGATAAAAGTTGGTTGTGGCATTTGGTTGTGACATAGGAGAATGTGTCATGTTAATTTTGACTCAATGATTAAGATCAGTTCTACTCAAGTTGTTAGAGAATTGCCTAAAATTGTTAAGACTGCTAATCCAGTATGTAAGGAATGTCAAATGGGAAAGAAGACAATAATTTCTTTCAAGAGTAAGCAATATGCATATAATGGATTGCTAGATCTTGTGCATACTGATATGTGTGGACCCATTGCAATAAGAAGTGTGTAGGGTGATAGATATTTCATGTTATTGATTGATGATTATTCTAGGATGATGTGGGTTTCCTTTTTGAGAGAGAAATCATAAGCATTGGACAAATTTAAGATATTCAAAGGAAAGGTTTAGACCAAGATAGGACTGAAGGTGAAATGTCTGAGATCTGACAGAGGAGGAGAATTTTGTTCTGGTGAGTTTGACTCATTATGTGAGAAGCATGGAATTAGAAGACAATTATCTACTCCTAGAACCCCACAACAGAATGCAGTTGTTAAAAGGAAGAACATGACTATCTTGGATGCTGCAAGGACTATGCTAATTGAAGGGAATGTTTCAAAGATCTATTGGAGAGAAGCTGTTAGCACTGTTGTTTACACATTCAACCGAGTTCATATAAAAGGTGATACCGGTAAGAATCCTTATGAGATATGGTTTGGTCATGTTCCTACTACGAGATATTTCATAATCTTTGGAAGCAAGTGTTATATCAAGAGAGATTAGGATATAGGAAAGTTTGATGCGAGAAGTGATGAAGGAATTTTCTTGGGATATTCAACAAAGATCAAAGCCTACTGGTGCTACAATAAGAGATTGAGAAAGATAGTGGAAAGTGAAAATGTGAAGGTTGATGAGAACTATGGAAAAGAGATCAGCGCAGGCGGATATGATGATAATCGAAATGTTGTTTTAACACTAAATCAGACTGAAGGATTGAAGCTGAATGATTCGATAGAGACAGTTAATCCGGATGTTGCTGCTGCTGGTGAAGAGGTGCAAAAACATAATCAGAAGACTCTGAGGTATGTGAGATTTAATTATTCTAAAAATCAGATCATTGGTGAAAAAAATAAAGGTGTGATGACTAGGAGAAAGCTATCTATTGAAGAGGCATGTTTGATTTCTAAAATTGAACCTAAAAATGTTGTTGAGGCTTGCAAAGATGAAAATTGGATGAAGTCTATGGAAGAAGAATTGAATTGGATTGAAAAGAATAACACATGGGAACTTGTGCCTAGACCTAAAGACAAGAATGTGATTGGTACTAAATGGGTATTCATGAACAAATTGAATGGAGCCGGTGAAGTTGTCAGAAATAAAGCAGGACTGGTATGCAAAGGATATTCACAGAAAGAAGGAATTGATTATGAGGAGACTTTTTCTCTGGTAGCTAGACTTGAAGTTGTTAGACTATTGCTTGCATATGCTTCTTATAAGGATTTAAAGGTATATAAGATGGATGCCAAGTCAACCTTTTTGAATGGTGATCTTGAGGAAGAAGTCTACATTGAGCGACCTGATGGATTTTCATTATTAGATGATGGAGATATGGTATGCAAACTGAAGAAAGCACTTTATAGATTGAAACAAGACCCTAGAGCCTGGTATGCTAGATTGGATAAGTATTTGCTGAAATTATGATTTAATAAAGGTACTGCTGATAGTAATCTATATCTCAAGATTGAGAATGATAACATTTTGATTGTTGAAGTTTTTGTTGATGACATTATCTTTGGAGGATATGATAACTTAAGTATGAAGTATTTCGGTAATATGTAAAAAGAATTTGAGATGTCTATGATAGGAGAAATGAAATTTTTCTTAGGTTTGTAGATTTCACAAACTGGAAAAGGTATTTTTATATCTCAAGCTAAATATGTGAAGGAGCTACTAAAAAAGTTTGGGTTAGAAGATTCTAAACCAGTTGGAACTTCTATGGTGACTGGCTACAAATTGTCTAAGAGTGATGAATCTTTGAAAGCTAATTAGACCTTATACATATCTATGGTGACTGGCTGCAAATTGTCTAATAGTGATGAATCTCCGAAAGCTAATCAGACCTTATACATATCTATGGTTGGTGGACTGCTATACCTAGCTCAGACTAGACCTGACATTATGCATGCTTTGTGCATGGTTGTTAGATATCAAGCTGATTCGAAAGAGAGTCATGTCACTGTTGTAAAGAGGATATTCAAAAATCTAAAAGGAGTTGTGGATTATGGTTTGTGGTATCTGAGGAATGATGATTTTATGTTATGTGCTTACACTGATGCTGATTGGGCTGGTGATGTTGATGACCGGAAGAGTACCTCCGGTGGTGCATTATTTTTGGGTAATAAATTGATTTCATGGGCAAGTAAGAAACAAGATTAAGTTTCCCTATCTACTGCTGAAGCTTAGTACATTGTTGCTGCCAGTAATTGCACTCAGGTAGTTTGGATGAAACAAATATTTAAGGATATTAGACTTATCTATGATGAACCTACTGTCATATATTGTTACAATTCCAATGCTATTAATATGTCAAACACCCCAGTGCAACATTCAAGACTAAGCATGTATCAATTAAGTATCATTTCTTGAGAGAAAAAGTCAGTGAAGAGGAAGTGAAGCTAGAGTATGTGTCTACAAAGGAACAAATTGCTGATATTTTCACAAAGCCTTTGCTTGCAAATACATTTGTCTATCTGAGAGACAAGTTAGGGGTATCCACCCCTCCTGATGGGAACTAGATGCATTAAGTTGCATCAATCCGGTGGACTTCATAGTCTTATCTTCTTGTCTAGATTGATGAGTTTATGCTACCCCTCTGATGGAGTATTCATGTTTGTGGTTCAGTTGAACTAGTTGTAATCATGATTTGTTTATTCTAAGGGGGAGAGTAATTTTGGTTTTCTGTTTTGAGAACCTTTGTCATTGATGGCAAAGGGGGAGAGAAGCATGTTAAAAACTATCTTATCTGTTGTTGGTGAGCTTGATCTTAGGGGGAGTTTGCTAGAGATGTTTTCTTTCTTTGCATTGATTTTTTTTCACATCTGGATATGTTGGCATCAATGACAAAGGGGGAGATTGTTGGACATTGCTGCTGCTAGGATATGTTGTTGTCATTGATGTCAACATATTATTGTGATTTATTGCTCCAATGGTTACAAATTGGTTTATTGGGATCATGGTTCTATATATGGAGTATTCCTAGTGTCATTATATCTTTTTGTATTAGATTTTGTGATCCAAAAGCTTAATTGATCATATCATATGATCCGATCTACAGTTTGGTTTTTCTAATCAGTGCTTTGCAAAGTTCAGTATTTCCTCTGATATATTCCGGTGTGATCAGATCTTGAGTTGATATTTTGGGAGATTGTTTGGAATGCTCTTATGTATCTTTACTTCAGATGGTTCATGATTTGGTGCTCCACAAATTATCTTTCCTTGTGACAGTTGCTATTGTTTGAGTGTTCTTGAGTTTCAAATGTTGATCGATGAACATTTGATAAGTGGTGTTGGCACAACTGTTACAAATGATTATAATGTGCTTGTTGTGTCCTATTTTTTTTGGTGGTCCGCATTGATCCTTGTGTGCATTCTTGGTGATTTTGCTGAACCGGTCATATTCTTCATGTTATGCAGTATTCTTGGTGGTGTACTAGCGTGTTGTGGCTGATCATGGTGTGATTTTCGGTGGTGTTGTGTGTTTGAACATTTGATTTAGGTCCATGTTATGTCATGTATATCATTCTATTGGTCCAGTGGCCGATCTTTTTATCGTGTGATATAATTTTGTAATTTTGAGATGAGGGTTTAGCTGACCTTGTTGCCAAGGCTGATGAATTGTATATATAGATTACTTAGTCATGTAATTTGGGTATCGGTGTAGTGTCTGAATTATCAAAGATTGGTATATGTGGTGCTTAAGAGAATTTATCCTTCAGTGTGGTGTATTGAGCATAGATTGTTGCAGGATAGACAAATGTGCTTAACCAGAACTGCAATCAGGCATAAGGAGATGTTATATTTGCAGTTCATATAATTCAAATTGTAGTCTAAGCATTATTGTTCGGTAGTGAACCTTCCTTGAGGGTTGTAGCCTTCTGGGTCATCCTTTTTTGAGCAGTGAGCTCTACGCAGTGTGCCTAAATGAATGTGCATTCCCCTTTGTAATATTTACACATACTACTGCAGAGTATCATCTTATTATGGGTAGGTTACCACCATGGTTTTCCCCTTAACCGAGTTTTCCATATCAAAATCTTGGTGTTGCGTGTTGTGCTATCAATTTGCTTATCTTTGTTGTTACTGCAGTTTATCAAATTTGCATTTGAGGTTAAGTTTGATATTCCGGTGAAAACTGATTCAACCCCCCCCCCCCCATCTCAGTTTTCCTTCATTGTTGTTGCCAACAAAGGTCTCATCAAAATTTTATGTACAATCCTGGATATACACACCCAAACTATGCATATTTATATGAACTTAAATAAATCAGAAAAGAGATTCTTCAACAAGGCATAGTCATTGTCTCAATTCTTCTTCGTGTATTCCAAAATGAATATGTGATCACTGAATAACAAAGCATGTATCTCTATTGTTTGCAGATTTGCCAGATCAGATGTGACTACTGCATTATTAGATTCACTCAAGGCACTCGCCATTGTCTCCATTTTAGGTGTAATAAGACACCTAAGTTCACTTACTCTGATAATCATCCTGTTCTTCTCATGCATCCGATTCTTGATTTTGTCAAGTATTTGAATCACTTGAATCTCCTGAGTACTCACTGATTCTGTTGACAGAGGATCAAAGGATTGTGATATGACTGCCAATTTGTCTTCATTGTCCTTGATCTCCTTATCAAAATTGCCAACAATCTTAGATAATGACAAACATGACTTATATACACTTCCAACTTCAGTCAAAACTTCCTCAATAGTATTAATGCATGCAATCAACAACTTTCTATCATTTACAATTATGTTTTTCAGCATATTAAACCTTTTAATGTCAAACTACTTTCGGACTAAGGCTTCTGCTGCTTTTTCAAGTGTTTCAAAATGTGTATTTACAACGCTAATCAAGGATTTCAATTGGTCGGATGCGGACTTAGATGGATCCTTTTACAAAGGAGGGCATCAATTTCTCCAAAATTTTGGATGCCTATCCCAATAGTTCACTACTGTCAATGTGAGATTTCAAAATCTCCTCTCTTGAATTAGCCTATGAAAAAGATGCAAACTTTAGCTTTTGGATCGGAGAGAGAGAGGCCAAATTTACCAAACCATGCGAGAGTTAAAGATCATCCAACATCTTTTTATCCTTCTCTAATAACTCCTTTACTGCACCGACAATGTCTCTTTCCTTAGTGACTTTAGTCACTTTAGCATCATCACCCTTAGCTGGAATGCTGGTCTTTGGAGGCTGTATGGGAGGATTTTGTGTATCCTCAACTTTGTTTTCTTTAACTACCTCATCTTTTTTCTTATCATTCTCATCCTGCACCCTTTTATCTGAACCTTTCTCTTCTGAAACAAAGGAATCATTTACATTAGCCTGTGCATCCTGGGCTTGATCTTTTTGCACTTCAAATGACACAACATCATACTAATTTTTTCTGCAAAATTGATTTGAGGATTTTCTCTGTATTCTTTATTAGTTCATTAGTTATACCTATCATAAGCTTACTGACTCTAGTTTTGCTTCTTAAGTGTGGCTTAGCTTCTTGAAGTATTCTGTTCATTTCTACAACTACTATTACCAAACCTAAATTCACAATTACACACTCTCTTAACCTTTCATCTTCCGTATTTGCAATTTGTTTTCTCATTTATAAAATGTCATACAAACTTTTGGGGATTTCTGACATTATTTCTATTAGAGCCCTACTGTAGTCATTCAAATACTTAACAGTAGCTTCCTCTAAATTCCTTTTTCCATTATCATCAAAATTTTCATACCATCAGACATTGGCTTCAAATTTCCATGCTTCACAACCTCATCTACAACTTCATCTAATGACATAAGAGGTTTAACTATGAATCTTACTTTCTTAATTACTGTGTCAATTCTAGAGGCTTTTAGTTTCTTGCTTGGCTTGACTCCGCCGGATGACTTCTCCTTAGCAACTCTAGTGGCCTTAGCTGCTTTGTCCTTTACCTCCTTGAATGCATCACCAGATTCTATCTCCTCATCATCCTCCATAGTGATTTTCTCCTTAGCCACTTGTACTTTATGCCTTTTGGCTGGCTCCCCTACTGGCTTCTTTGTGCTCACTAGTTTTGGACCAGATGGAGGTGCTGATCTTTTGGGTTGTATTAGCTTGGAAGAAGTTCCCAGACCACTTTTCTTGGTTTCTTCAACATGTGCAGTCCTTTCCCTTTCCTTCCAGACCTCTTCTTTGGTGATCCCAATGCTTTCTGCATATGCCTCTACTTCTTTCTAGACCTTTCTCACACTCTCCAATTTCTTGAATTGTGAGTGGAGCTGTAGGTATTTATCTGCAAAGGTTCCAAACCTTTCTTCAGATGGATCTATTGGTCTTCTCAGAATATGTTGAGCATATAGCTCAAGGATGTCACCTTCTACCTCATACCGAATCAACATTATCCATACAGTTCTTGGTTCCACCGCTTTCATCTAACATTGGTCAATATCAACCGTAAAGCATATGGTATCCTTATACTTCTCAATAATCTCCTTAGGGATCCTGTCCCTTGATTGCATAATGCCTTGGAAGTTCTTAAAATATCCCCATAATATTGTCTTTTGGATTTCAAGTCCCCCAGACTCATAATATAGTTCTGGATTTGCATAGCTACCAAAGCGTCTGATGACCATTGTATATTTCTAATCCCCATAACTTCATTCATGAAGTAGAAAAATAGGCATAGAATGAGTGTACCATATTTGAATGAATTCTTCTTCTCCTTCTTAATCTTTGCTAAGTTCTCCATCAGTTGTAACCGAAACAACTCGCATACGTCAAATTCCTTGTTTTCTTGGACCATCTGGTAGGAAGTGTAGACACTCTAAATTGGTCATCACTCCTACGTGGCTAACCTAATTTTTAACATGTCTTCTATGTCGCATTCAATCTTCATCATATGTTGACATTATGTCATTCCTCTGGTTTTAGTTCATTTCAAATCCAACCCTAATCGGTCTTGTTCATTCACATTTGGTCCTAAATCATTATGATTGGCATTTTATCATTTTCAAATCATTTGAATTGGTCTCATCTTGACAATTAGACTTAATTCCCTCTTTGTTGATAATTAATCAATCATTAATTATCAACCTCTTTATCAATCAATTTCAATCAGTCCTCTATGACACTCTATCAACCTTTCATGACACATTATTAATTGATCTTATCAATTCTTTATCAAGTCATTGTTAATTGATCTTATCAATCTTGTCAGTCTCTTATCAAAATCATTATCAATCTTGAGTCTTTTTTCGATATTTTATCCTATTTGTTGTCAACCTCAGTCAATTGTCATTAATTTTTATCAATTTTTAGCCAATCAATCATCACTATTAGGACCTAATTCAACAATCGGGTTGGGATTCCTTAATCGTTTGATCATTTCTCCTAGGTTGATTAATTAAATAATTATTCAACTCTTTTGTTAACATGTCCCTTTTGAATAAATAAATTTATATTTATTTATTCACCCCCTTTGTCCATGTCACAATTAATATTTTTTTATATATAAATTGGTTAATTTGAGTAATGAGTGGAATTAATAATTGTAAATTATTAATTCCACCTCATTTCCCCCTCCCCTTTCTCTCCATTTGTCATAGTTTGTGTCGAGTTTAAACGAAATATTTGGAACTTGCAAATGGAAGTTTCCATTTTCTTTTTTATTTTATGACTTTTTCTCTTCACTTCTAATGGCAATTTCTCTTTTTACTCATCCTTGTGCCGAAATCTCAACCGTCAGATTGAGTTGATCTTGTCCATTCAATGTGATTTCAAAGTCTATAAATCGAGCTCTCATTGCTCATTTTCGACAACCACTCTTCGAGTAACTTTATTCTATCCTTTTCATCTCACAATCTTGGTTGCAATTGACTTTGTAGGTGAAATCCACAAAATCACATTTGAAAGTGAAAGAAGGACAATGAAGGTCAATGAAGGAGATTTCTGCAATATGGGTTTGCGTTTGTTTTGAATTTCATCTTTCATTCCTTTATTGAGTGTATTAGGATTTCTTATCATTGCTTGTTAGGTTTTGTGGTTACCTAATCTAGGATTTGATGTTTTCCCGATTTCCTAGTTACATTTTCTGGTGAACCTGACGTGAATGAACTAAATTTGTTGCCTTTTGAGTGTTTTTGAGGTGTTTGCAGGTTGAATCTGAAGAAAATAGACATTTATGTGTTGTTTTAGTGAAATTATTAGCTTTGCATGTGTGTTTTCTTGCAGGCAAAAAGATGCATTCAGTGCTAAAATTATGCAATTGAGCGATCTTGTTGTGCATAAGACAACTGTATTTACATTTCATGGTGTTTTGGTTTTCTTACTACAGTACATGTGCTTTGGTCTCTTCTCCAAAGTGTGAAATCTATTGGCAAACATTTTTGGAGTTTGGCCTCACTTATAACCGATTGCATTTGTTTGGAGGTTTCTTGAGAGAATCATTTCAATGTATTTCTTTTGATTATATTCTGCTGTCATTTAATAGTATGAGACCAAATTTCTTTAAAACAATTTGCAATGCTGCCAATATTTAAAAAGCTTAATGTGCCTTCTCTGTGTTTTAGGCCTAACATCAAACGATTCTTATTCTTTATTCATTCTTCAACTTATTGCAAACAGTTTATGCACTTAGTGTAATCTCCACATTTTTCCAACTCCAAACACGTATTGTAGTCATAAAGAAAACAGTAACGTCTTGAAGAAGTAAAAAACGGTGGTGTTATTTTTTTTTGCATGCATTGCATACGTTACCCTTGCTCAGCGTTGCAGATTTAAAAAACGGGTCAGAAGATTCAGTGTATTAATTAGTGTTACATTTACAATCTGCCATATAACTTTGTCATACATGCTTACGTTGAAGTTTATAATACCTATGTGACATTTATTTCTGCCTGAAATCTAAATCATATACTGTCCTCATTAAAATTTTGCATGCTTGTCTGTCAAAATAATTCCAAATCTGCTAAACCATTATCAGATTTGCTAAATAAATTAAAAATCTGCAAAGAAAACATACAAAAATCTGTTTAGGAAGAAACCGTTTCCAGAAAAATGTTTGCAAGGTGCCTTTTTTTACAGCCCACATGGGGCTTTCGTTTCCCTACGTGGGCTTTCTTTTCCTTCCTTATTTTTAGTTTAGTTTCTTTATTTTTTTAGTTTAGGTTTTAATTAAATTTGGTTTAGTTTTTTTAAATTAAATTTTAGTTTAGTTTATTTTTAATTAGATTTTAGATTTTAGTTTTTTTTTTAATTTAGATTTAGGTTTTAGTTTTTTTTTTTAAATTATATTTTAAATTTAGATTTTAAATTTGATTTAAGATTTATTTATTTATTTAATTAGATTTTAGATTTAGTTTTTAGATTTTGGATTTTGATTTTTTAATTAGATTTTGGTTTTTGGTTTTTGGTTTTTAGTTTTTAGATTTTAGATTTAGTTTTTAGATTAGATTTTTTATTTTTGTTAATTTAGATTTGATTTTAAAGTAGTTAAATTTTTGTTAGATTAATGTTTAGTTTTGTGTTAGTGTGTTTTGATTTCTTTTTGTGAACTAATCTTTGTGGCTTTGTGTGGTTGTGCAGGTTCCCTCGTGAGGCGTTCATCTATTTTCGTTTGTCAGAGACATAATCTTGAAACTATTAATGTATTTGGTGCAGGACATAGTCAAAGGATTACAATCAAAATAGAATGTTTGTGATTTTTAGCTCAGTGCACACTTCAATTTATTAAGGTTAAAGAACACCATGTTTGCTATGTCTTATTTCATTTTGTTTGTGTGCTTTTCCTTTTAGAGGGCCTACCTCCCGATTTGCCTGGCACTTCGCACAAACATTGGTGAGAGGGAATGACCCAAGTGGTAACAAGCTAAAGCCAATATCTTCCGAACCACTATAAATAAATGTGTTTGTGACAAAAGTTGCAAGTGACGGGTGTCGATGTGTCATACTGACGTAAGTCTCCCTCAGTGTCTATGTGGCACGTGAAAAGATGTAGAGCATAACCTCTATAGGTTGGGAGGCCTCCTTAATAGAGCGGAATGCCACATGTATGGCCACCCGAATGGATGCCATGACTAAAAACTTTTTGTTTTAGAAGCCAAAAACCTTCTAGTTGTTTGTACAAGAGGTCGAATCTCTGATGACGTCTCACGTCCTTACGATTCTTAGTAGAGATACAAAGTTCGCCATTGGCAGTTTTCCTGGGGACTGATGCTTGGCTGCCTCGGAGAAGCGAGTGTCGTGGAGTGGAACCAGTGGGGTAGAGCATCTAAGTATCCACTTTGAGCAAGCGTATTTGGGGAAACCCAAGTGATATCCAACAACTATTGTCCTTGCCAACCTTAGGATTTGTTGTTGAAGGTGAATGATTGTCTTGTGTCAAGGTCCACAAAACATTTTGTCTTCCCTGCTTGTTAAAAGCTGAATAAAAAACAATTCTTACAAGTGGTCATAAACAACCTTGGTTTTTCAAAGTTCAAACAAAGAGTTCACACTTTTGTCCAAGTATTCATCCAACATTTCAACATGGCTTCTCAAAACATTGGAAAGCCTTGTTTCAAATTTCATGTCACTTAGGTTAGGTTTTGCATAGTTCAAACCCTATATTTTAGGGCACATAGACATTACTTTTCATTTTAGTGTCCTCATTTTGCACTTAGGTTTAAAATCATTTCCCTAAGTCTTCATTTTATTATCATACCCAAACTAGGTCTTCGCTTAGGTTGCATCTTTTATTATCATTGTCATCCCAAAATTAGGTCTTCACTTAGGTCATATTAATTTTATCCCATAAATCATTTCCTTGCATATGTCCTTCTTCCATTAGGTCAATATCATTGCATAGTCCAAACCCTAGGTTTTGTCTTAGGTTAACATTGTCATACATTTGCATTTACACCCCTAATCTCATAACGTTAGGTCATATCATATCATTGGGTCTAGGTCATTTCCATATCATAACATAAGGTCATTTCATACTTTAGGTCATTTCATGTCTTTAGCTAATCTCATCTTGAGGTCATTTTTCATATCATATCTTGGGTTCATTCCCTAGGTCATTGTCATTATCATCATCCTTTTGCATAAAATCTCACAATTAGGTTTTGTCAAGCTTGAAGAATTCAAAACTTTAGATTAAACCCTAAGTTGTTGTTAGGAAGTCTTGACCTTGTCCAACATTTGTCATTTGTCAACATCATTTTGTCAAACCTAGCTTAGTATCCAAGTGTATAGGTGAGACATTGTCATTTGTCCTATTGTCATTTTTTCCTTTGTCCTTTTAAGGTCTTGACTTCGTTTCAATTTCCTAAGGGTCACATCTTTAGGGTTGTTTTTTAAAGTTTGTCCAAATCCTCAAAAAACATCAAAAATATTGGTTGCATTGTCAATCGTCTAGGTTGCACTTAGTCACATTTCATTGTCATTCCCAAAAATCCAAAAGGTATGAAACATAAATTGCATTGTCATCATCCTTGAATCGCATTAGTTTCATCCAAAATTCAAAAATCCAAAAAAATCTTGCATAGTGACATGCCAGTTGAAACAAGGTCTAAATCCAAGAAATCACATGAATCAACGTATCACGCCATATCCTTTCCAATGGATGACACACAAAACATGCAAATGCAACAATATCAGACTCATTTACTCCATCCAAATGTGGGTTTGTCAAGAAATGCATCACCACAATATGAGACAGTACAATTGGAACCACCTCCATATTATGAACCCATACTTGTGCCAATGAAACCAGGATTTGGAAGTGTTCCACCAGCACCATCAGGGAGTGCACCATTCAATTTAAACAAATTAAACCAACAACATGACACACAACTTCCAATGTCATATGAGGAACAAAACCTTATACAATGATTTGGGTCAAACCAAGACCTTTAACAAGAAATGGATCCAGATAACCCATCAAATTCCTCGTCAAATTCTGATGATTTAGATGATGTTGAAATGTTTATTAGCAATTCAAAAATGGAAAAGAAAGTGAACAAGTTCTTGAACAAAGTATAGATTATTTCTCGACAAGTATAGAAGTATGATTGATACCGTCACAACCTCGAATGATCAAACTAATCTACAAATGCAACATGAGGTTGATAATATTTTGAGCTTTGAACCTCATCCAGATGAAACAAATGCACAACAAGAAGTACCAATCACACTACTTGAGAAGAGTGCCTCTAAATCCTTGAGTGTGAGTGTTCCATTGAAATCAACATTTGAGGCAGTTAATAATCCGTTATACAACACTACATAATTTCCACAAGGTTAAATGGTGATGGCAAAATCATTGACAAACACAATGTATCCAAAGGCATCACAAGTTCTTCAAAGTGGATCACAATCACAAATGCAAGAGCATTTTATGATTGGAATGTCAAACATTACTAATGTCCAAACCAATCCAATGATACAAAAAAGTTCTTATGTGCACTCATGTTCGGTACATGCGACAAATACACATTAATAAATGACACAAAGTTTATCGACATGACCTTCAATTATAACAACAAAAATAACAAATAGTGGTACACAACCACAACAAATATTGCAACAATTGAAAAATGCACAACATGCACCATTGAATATGCAAACACGCAATGCACAACGACAATATTATACTCATGAACAAACAATAGTGCCTTCTGTACCACTACAAGTAAATACTAACTTGCAACAACAACAATCATTTGGACAAAATTCACAACAAGTAAATGCAAGTGCCATTCTGCATGTAAAAGTGAAACAACCTAAAACACATAATCAAAACTTTTTGAAATTAATGTGGTTTACATCAAGACAACAACAAATGACACAAAATCAAAAAATTCCAATCCAAAGTCAACAACATCAGTATCAACAATAGTATGTGCCTCAATATGTGTAACAAGGGCAAACAAGATATTATATGCCCCAACAACAACAACAGGCAAATGTGCATTACCAACCACAAATTCAATTCCAACAACCCAAAGTGCAGTATCAACCACAGATGCAGATGGCTATTCCATCTCAATGGGCATAACCAAATACTCAGTACCAAACCATGGAAATGCCTCAACAACACAAGCAATACCAAAATGAATATATGCCAGAGACATCGAAGACAGTGATTTATTAATGTCAACAACCATTTGGAAGTACTATATATCAAAAGCAAGGACATACAGGGATGAATGATGAACCTCAAAATCCTTCGCAATCAGATGTGTTGGTGCAACAAATTGAAAAGATGCAAAGACAAATAGAGGCATTACAAACCAAAAGTACAAAGAAGTTATACACAGAGCAAGACTTATGTCCTAATCCATTTGATAAAAGTTTGTACATGCCTCCCTTTCCTAAGCACTTTGAAGCACCAAATTTTGAGAAATACAAGGGAAAGGGTAATCCAAAAGATCATATCCAAGCCTTTTACACAACATGCATTGAGGTGACTTATGATGAGACATATTTGATGTGTCTTTTCCTGCGTAGTCTCACAGAACAAGCTATGGATTGGTATGCACATTTGCCAGGGAATATAAAATCTTGGAATGAATTGGCTAAGAAATTCATTTGTCATTATGAATTCAACATCGACAATGAGATAACCATGTCAAATTTATGCAATACAAAGCAAAATCTAGGAGAATCGTTAATGAATTTCTTACAAAGATGGAGAGGCCTGGTTAGTCGATGTTCCCTTGACATTCCAGAGGAACAACAAGTCAATTTGTTTATTCAAAACTTGATACCAGAAATGATGTATGAGCTTAAATTGAAAGGTCCTGGTACTATTGTGAAGTTCATTAAAAAAGGAGTGGACATTAAGGATGCTCTTATTACTAAGGGGGTTATTAAAGTGAACAAAGACAACAACAATCCGACCAACTCGAGTGATATGTGTAGACACCCAAAACTGTCCAGTCTAATTAAATAAATATTATTTATTTAATTATCTAAGCTATTCTTCTATTAATTAAATAAATCTTTATTTATTTAATTAATTCATTTATCCTCTTCTAGCCTTATTTCTCATTTAAATAAATACATTGATTTATTTAAATTATCATTTTCCTAAATTAAATAAATATCTTATTTATTTAATTGATCCCACTTCTTCTATTAATTAAATAAATCTTTATTTATTTAATTAATTCATTAACCTTTTCTACCCATGACACATGTCATTCATCTCTTAATTCATACACTACCTACCCCTTTCATTATTTTATTATTTCTTTTACCTACCCTCTAATCATAGCCGACCTCCTTTTACACCTCTCAATCTTATCCCTCCATTTCATATTGTGTCTTCTATATAAGGAGATGCTTCCTTCATTATCAAACCCTAATTAATCATTCTAATCAATCATTCTAACTACTTGATCAATTGACTACTTGGCATATGCGATCCTACTTGCAACCACATTCCGTTCTTTGTTGAGCTCTTGTGCACATAAAATCTGAGAGCAAATACATCAAACAAGATCAATGGAGATAGGAAGAATGGAGATCCAAACCCTATTGGACATGTGATGGTATAATCTTTGTGATTTCATTTGATTTGCATTGTCTTAGGTAATCTTCATATGTTATGGTGGATCTTTGTTGTTGTTAGGCTAGGGTTTTGTGGTTGAATTCATTTAGCCTTTCAATATCGTTATTGTTGTTATCCATTTTCACCATAAACATTTTGGCGCCCACCGTGGGACTCTTGTCCCTTTTGCATTTAACATCCTTGTTGTAGATTTTGTATTTTGAAGTTGCAGATTTGACGTTTTCGGCAGTATTTTGATATTCCTGCATCTACGCACTTTCGGATCACGTTTTTATTTTTTTTGGTGCGTCTACGACTTCTGGAATCGCGTCTGTGTTACTGGAAGTATTTTATTTTGTAGGTTCCAAGAAAGCGCGTTTGTGTTATAAAGTCGCGTTTGCGCTGTTTTTAGCCACGTCTGTGTCCAGAAGCAGTGTCTGCATTCTTTAGTCGTGTCTGTGTCTCACAGAACCACATCTGTGTTGAGGGTAATCGCGTCTGTGTTCACCAGTTTCAAATTTTGGATTTTTATTGATTCAGTTTTCGGATTTTGCATTTAGGGTTTCAGATCTGGTTTATTTTGAGCTAACATTTTCAGATCTAGCTAACGAAATTGGTGCAGCTTGTCTTGAAAGCAAAATCGTTTGGTTGAAGGCCCCTATTTTCACAAAGTCTTTTGGGTTTTAAAATTTACCTAACTTGTGTGCTTGCAGGAAGGGGTGATTATTTCAAACAATCCAAACTACTAACCACTCTTTGTTGTAGGTCCTTGGCAAGGGTTTTTGGATTTTATTGTGTGTCTTGTTTTCATAGACTAGCAAACACTTCAATTGGTGCACTAAAATTGAATCATTGTCTTTTGTGTCTTGAGCAATAGGCTCTTTTTGTTTAATCTTTAGAGTGCCTGTCTTCCCGTGTGGTCATTAGGACTACTAGTGAGAAGAGAACGACCCAAGTGGTAGCGAGGAAAACCCACCTCTTTCGAATCACTATAAACAAATGTATTCATGGTGAAAACTATGGATAACGTGTGCTGATTAGTTCATACCGACACTATGTCTCCCCATAAACCCGTTTGATCAAATTTATTTGATCAGTTGTAGGGCGTAACCCCTACCGGCTGGGAGTCTTCTGTATTTACAGAGCTGAAAGTGCCGCATGTATGGCCACACGAGCGGATGCCCTTACTAGCACCTTTTTGTTTTAGAAGCCCAAATCCTTCTAGTTGTTGGGGCAGGAGGTCGGACCTCTGGTAGCGGCCCACACACATACGGTTCTTAGTAGAGATACAAAGTTTGCCACGGGGAGTTTTCATGGGGACTGATGCTTGGCTGACCCGAGAAGTGAGTGCCGAGGGTGGAGCCAGTGAGGTCAAGCATCTAAGTATCCGCTCTGAATAGCGTAGCCTCGGGGGTAAAACCCCATCTGGGATCAACAACTATTGTCTTGGCTAGCCATAAGAATTGTGCTTGACTTATTTTAAACATTCAAAACATTCAAGACCAAACAACAAAACATTGTGTCTTTTGTGTCTTCAAGTGTATGCAAAACATTTTTACATCAAACAACACACTTTTCTTGGAGTCATTTTAAGTCTAGACACTTGCAAACATTGGGTCTTCATCAACACTGTGTCCTCTTGCCACAAAAAATAGTCAAATAGTCAAATTTGGTCACAACAAAACAACTTCACAGATTGGAAAAAATTGCACAAATTTTGCAGAAACGCGTCTGTGTCTGGCATAATAGTGTCTGTGTTGTATAACCGCATCTGTGAAGGGCAGATTCACGTCTGTGTTCCCAGAATAAACATTACACTTTGCAAAAAATTACAGAAATGCGTCTGTGTTGAACAGAGCCACGTCTGCGTCGAAAAACCGCGTCTGTGAAGTATACAGCCGCGTCTGTGTTCAGAATTGAAAAACTGTTACAGTCCAGCAAACAAACACAGTCAGTTTCAGAATTCTTGAGCTTCCTAGGTCATTTATCCAGGGTTTCGTTTAGCAGTCAAGCTGTCCTTGGGTCTCACAAAGTCCATCATTGCTTTACATCTCTCATTACATTCACAATTGTCTAAACTTGAGTCAAAAGGTCACTTGCTTGTCCTCATCATACTTTGTCAAAACACTACATACAACAACACTTTGCTAAGTGGTCCCTCATCAAGGTTTCTTACCTTTGGGTCTCATTTGGTCTTACTTAGAGTCAAGGTCAACTTACCTCATCAAGAGAAACTATCCTCTCTTTGGAAGTCACACCTACTCTACTACATACATACTTGGTCTTACACTTTGGACATTGCAAGTACACCTCAGATTCATTTACATTCCATCCAACTCTTAGTCTTCCATACTCTTTCCATTTTCATCTAGTCTCACACATCTTGGTCAATACCTAGTTCATGGTTGAAACCCGTTTCCAAAAATCTAGGAGATAAGCTAAAGAGCCTCAAGAGTCCGCAAACATGAGTTCTTATGAGTATGAAAATGATATCTTTTTCAATTCTTGTCATACTACATTACCTGACATGGATGCCTATAGAAACATTCCAAATGTTGAGAACATGGACACTACAAACAACAATGTTGCACACAAGGACAATATGGACAACTTTTCAGTACATTCAGCAGATCTGGAAGAATCCATTATGAATCCCCATTTCAATTGATTGGTTGAGGAAATAATGAGGAGGGATAGACAATACTTCTTACAAATGATGGCACAAAGTGGAGCCAAGATACCTCATGATTTTGACATGTCTCAAATAATGGAAAATCGACCTTTGCAACAACCTCACTCCAACATGGATCAAAGGAGGCCTAATAGTGGAGGCAATAGAAGACCACATCTTGTGCCTGAATCACCATCATCTTGTGCCTGAATCACCATCATCTTTGTTTCAAAAACCAGAGATCCCACATACACATGGTCAAGCATATGATACTCACCTTCGCAGACCATTATGGAAGTCTCATGCAGAAAAATATGCTCAATCACATACCAATGCTAAGGATCAACCACCAAAGCAATTGGATACTCAAAGGCATGCTCAAAATTTGGACACAAGGAAACCCCGCATCAAATTTGGGGGCAACACATTAGAACATGACATGCCTGTAGAGTATGGTATACATGGACAAAATAGATATTTCGTTCCTCAACATGAATCTATACCAAGTGGTCCATATATGTAGCATCGCTATAGACCTCCTCCATATGAACATGTGTATGATCAATAGCATCCATATATGCAACATGCTCCTCCTCCAATTGGTGCCTCAAGCATGGGGTATGGTCCAAGAAGTCGATCTCCACCTAAGAGCAATTTGGAGCAACAAATCAGGGACTTACAAAAGAAAATGGAGGACATAAATACACCGAAGCCAACATACACAATGAGAGACATATGTCCTTATCCATTTGACAAGAGCATTCCAATGTCTCCTTTTCCTACACACTTTGTGACGCCTAAATTTGATAAGTATAGAGGAAAAGGGGATCCTAAGGCACACATAAGACAGTTTTTCATAGCTTGCATTGAGGTAGCAGCAGAAGAGACATATTTGATGAGATTATTCCCACAAAGCCTAGGTGATCAAGCTATGGAATGGTTCTCCCAACTACCACCTGGTATTAAGTCATGGGGTGACTTAGCAGAGGCATTTATTCAACATTTCTCCTACAATATAGAGACAGAAATATCAGTCACTACTTTGTGCAACACCAAGCAAAAAGAGGGAGAGTCTTTTGCATCATTTTTACAAAGATGGAGGAATCTAGCCAACAGATGCTCTTCTGAAATTCCACAAAAACAAATGGTAGAAATGTTCACCCAGAATGTTAACAAAGACATTGGCTATGATCTAAGGAAAGCTTGTTTGTTCACCTTCAAGGACGTCATTGAAAAAGGCTTAGCGACAGAAAAGGTCCTAATTGAACAAGGAGTCATTAAGATATTCAAGGAAAACAAAGATGACTTTAAAGGAAAAGACAAGCCAAGATTTTGGAATAAAAACAAGAACACAGTCAATGATGGTGTTGTTGATGCCAACACAGTGCAACCCAAATTCATCTTTTCGGGATCAAGTTCTATAAACAATCAAGTGAACACTCAAACAACTTCTAGATCATGAAGGAAGTACACCCCATTGGGAGAACCACTTGAGTCAGTCTTCAAGAAGCTAGTGGCAAACAAGGTAATCACAGTTCCAGATTTTCCTCCATATGAACCAAAGGTTAAACCAAATTGGTGGAATGATGATGAATATTGTGAATTTCACAAGAGCAAGGGTCATAAGACAGGAAATTGTCATCGACTAAAGAACATCATACAAGATCTTATTGATAGAGGTGACATTGAGATTGAAGGACACTCATCAAATCAAGAACATGAGATGTTTAAGGAACCATTCCCAAAACATGATAAGGGAAAAGCTAAAGTCACAGATGATCAAACCAACTATACCAGAGCATCTTATAACTATGATTCAACTATCAATCACATCTTGATGGACAATTATGTCTCTACCATTATCATCAAGGACAAAACGTCTGAGAATTCTACTCAGAGACCCAGGATTGTCCTAAAAGGTGTTGGATCTTCTTCTGAACCTACCTCTGAATGTAATGTCACAACTCGCCGAGGTAAAATCACTTTGCAAAGTGCTCCAGCCAAGAACACCACTTCCACATCAACCAAACCTGAGTATGACCTTGTAGAACAGTTAGGGAAGACACCCGCGCTCATCTCCATTCTTGAGCTCCTACGCATATCCCCCACCCACAAAGCTATTCTTGACAAAATCTTGAGAGACACCGTTGTTCCTACTGATCTGAACGTGGTCCAGTTTCAAGCCATGGTGGGATACCTTTCCATTCCACACTCCCTTACATTCACAGAAGCCAATGATGCCTCCATAAGTCAGCCACATAATGCACCATTACACATTGAAGCCTTCATACACAAACATCGAATAAAAAGTGTCCTGATAGATGGAGGAGCAGGTCTAAACATTTGTACATTTAGCACTATTAAACAATTGGGATATTCTGATAAAGCTGTGAATTCTACAAATCAAATCACCATCAAGGCATATGATGACGAAGAGCATTCATCCAAGGGCATAGTCACCTTGCCTCTCAGAGTTGGGCCAGTTACAAAGGATGTGGTTTGTCAAGTCTTGGATCTAGATCTCACTTATAACATATTGCTAGGACGTCCTTGGATTCATGAAATGAGGGCAGTACCATCCACATATCACCAATGCATTAAGTTTCCTCACAATGGAGTGGAGGTAACAGTTAACAGTGATCCTAATCCGTTCATATACTGCAATAATCTAAGATCAAAAACTGAGACCATCATTCCCAGTAATCGTGAAGCTATTCCTTCCTCGGCATACATTGATCTTGAGTCATTAAAACCTTCGACATCAAAACAAGGTGAGCTTAAAGGCAAGTTTCAGGACAAAGGCATGGGGGAATATACTTTAAATCAGACCATGTACTTACAACAAGTCATGAGTTCCCCAAAAGAATATGGAAGACCACATCCTAACAAGCAAGTATCAATCATGATACTCAAATGGGACCCTACTACCTTTCAAAGATGGGGTGAACTAGAAGAGGAAGATTTATACAAAATGCTTTACAAAGACAATAAAGAGGAAACACAAAATCACATCAGTCTACCATGTGAGAAATATGGCAAAGGCTTCAAAATTCTACAAAAATTCGGGTATGATGGAAAAAGCCCTCTTGGGTTATGAAAGGAAGGCATCATTGAACCTTTACAACCTGAATTGACTTTCAAAAAGGAACGCTCGAAGGGACTTGGTTTCCTGACTTCCAAGATCCACATTCAAAGGATAGAAGAAGCCTTACAAATCAAAGCTGCCAAAATTCAACAAGAAGATCACTATTCCACAGACTCCAACGAATGGGAATGGGGTTCAAATAAGTCCTCCAGTGACTACGAGCTCACCGAGACATTCAGAGAGCCAGATGAACCAACAGAAGAAGAGGAATTCTATAACAAGTTTAGAGTTGGTCAAGAAACAACCCATGAGGATTCCACGCAGTCCTTGTCTCAAGGTTCTAGGTTGAAATCACATAGGATGAGAACACCTGTCCTAGAATGCGCTACTAGTGATGATAATTTGGATTCGTTTGTGATCGAGACTGATGAGGAGAGTCCCATCGATGACCTTGATAATTACCTTGACATACCCGAATATAACTGCATCTTCACTCTTAGCCCTGTTAACTTCGAAGACATTAACAGCCTTCCCCTTGTTCACCACCAACTCATTGACTGGGATCATGAAGGACCTACACAGTTTGACACATTCCAAAATGATGAAGCTTTTATTGACTATCTGGGCATACGAGATGATCTTCCTCCTGGGGACCATAAAGCGGGATACACTATAGAACTCAATGGTGTGGCATATTTTGGTGAGGGTGTCGAACCTTCCAGTTGCAAAAATGTGAAAATAAGAACAAACCAAGGGTCTTATGGCGAAAACCACATTGTGGCGCTGTCTGACCCCAAAAAAGTAAAAAGAAAGGACGTATCTGAGGGCGAAAACCTCTCTGAGGCACCCGAAGATGGAAGGCTCGACATTCTCCTGGCATCATCTGAGGAAAAGTCATCCATGTTGGTAGAGGAGACTATAAAAACAAATATTGGTATAGAAGAGGTTCCACACAACATATTCCTAGCTCAATCATTGACAGAGTCCGAAAGGTCACGATTCATAAGTTTCTTCAAAGAACGACAAATCAACTTTGCCTGGTCATATGTTGATATGCTTGGATTAGACCCGGATTTGGTAATGCATCATTTGACAGTTAAACCGGGGGCAAAACTAGTGAAACAGAAATTAAGAAAGATGCATCCACAAGTGGCATTACTAGTCAAAGCAGAACTTGAGAAATTATTGGATGTCAGATTCATACGCCCAATTGATTATCCCGAATGGATCTCCAACTTGGTACCTGTTAGTAAAGCAGATCATAGCATTAGAATATGTACAGATTTCAGAGACATCAACAAAGCTTGTCCAAAGGACGACTTCCCATTGTCAAATATTGACTTGATTGTTGATCTCACAATAGGTCATGAAATGTTATCATTAATGGATGGATTCCCTGGTTATAATCAAATAAGGATTGCGCTCGAGGATCAACACAAAACATCATTCACTTGTCCGTGGGGAACTTTTTGCTGGAATGTGATGCCCTTTGGGCTAAAGAATGCAGGTGCTACATATCAAAGAGCCACGACTACTATCTTTCATGATCTCATGCACGTAACCGTGGAAGATTATGTTGATGACCTCTTGGGAAAATCGATAGACAGAAATACACATTTGGACATACTTTCAGTCGTCTTTGATCGGTTGGAAAAATACAAAGTAAGATTAAACCCCAAGAAATGTGTCTTTGGAGTAACCTTCGGGAAGCTCCTAGGATTCATTGTATCCAAAAGAGGAATTGAAGCTGATGCAACAAAAGTCAAAGCCATCTTGGAAATGCAACCACCAAGAAATATCAGTCAACTTCGATCCTTACAAGGCAGACTCCAATCCATCCGAAGATTCATAGCACAACTTGCAGATAAGTGTAATCCTTTTCAGCACCTGCTACATAAAAACATCAAATTCAAATGGGATGATAACTGTCAATAGGCTTTCTAGACGCTCAAAGATTAACTTCTAAATTTGCCAGTTTTGATGCCACCAGTTCCAGATCAACCACTATTACTATACATATCAGCTACTCCAACAGCACTAGGGGCACTCTTAGCACAACAAATTGCTGAGGGCAAAGAAAAAGCAATATACTATATCAGTCACACATTGGTGGGATATGAGCTAAACTACACACCAATTGAGCGTACATGTCTCACCGTGGTCTTTGTTTCACTGATCGATCTACCTCCAAACGAGACCCGCTATGAGTTCTGGGTGGATAACCTTTTGGTTCCTTCATATGAGATCATGCCTATTGAGACGATATGTGTTGTCGATCCCGAGTCCCAGTTATATGGTTCCATTTTCACATACCTTCGTGACAATACTCTACCTCCTAATCTATCAAATAACCAACGTTGCACTTTCATTCGCCAATCCTCTCGATATGTCATTTTAGACGATACCCTATACCGGCGAGGTCTAGATGGCACTTTTCTTAGATGTTTAGAAAGCGACGAAGCTCAGATTGCGTTACGGGAAGTGCATGAAGGGATATGTGGTCCACATACTAGTGGTCCTACCTTGGCCAAGAAACTCATCAGGACTGGATATTACTGGCCCAATATGGAAAAAGACTCATATCAGTTTGTCAAGAAATGTAAGCAATGTCAAATTCATGGAGACCTCATACATGCGTCAGCACAAGAACTTCAACCAATTGTGTCTCCTTGGCCCTTTTGTCAGTGGGGACTTGATCTCATAGGCAAGATTCACCCTCCTTCTTCCAATGGTCATAAATTCATTATCACTGCCACAGAGTATTTCACAAAATGGATTGAAGCCGTGCCTCTCACACAAGTTACTGGAAAACAGATTGCTACGTTCATCCTCAACTATATCATTTGCCGATACGGTATTCCTATTTCCATTATCACTGATAACGGGTGTCCCTTCAAAAATCAGGATGTTCATGAACTCTGTGACCGCTTCCATATTTCCCATCGTTTCTCCACACCATATTACCCCCAAGGTAATGGTCAAGCTGAGGTGTCTAACAAAACAATTCTTAAAATCCTAAAGAAGATAGTCGACGATGCTGGCCGTAATTGGCATATCCAACTTAATCCTGCACTTTGGGCCTACCGCACAAGTGTCCGCACACCTACAGGAGCTACACCCTATTCACTTGTCTATGGCATTGAAGCTATCTTTCCTATTGAGGTCAAGCTACCCTCTTTACGGGTCTCTTTGCAAAACATCATCAGTGATGAATACTATAGGGTCTCTCGCTTACAAGAGCTGGAACTACTGGATGAACGAAGACAAACTGCTTTTAATCATCTCAAGGCTTACCAACAATGAATGAGTCACAGCTACAATCACAAGATCAAGCCTCGCACATTTGAGGTAGGGGACTTGGTTCTCAGAGAAAATCCTAAAAATCAACAAGACAGAGAGACGAAGGGCAAGTTCGAACCAAATTGGCTTGGTCCTTACATCATTACAACAACATATGGATCTGGTGCATATCAGCTCTCAACTACAGAAGGTGAACCTTTGGAGGATCCTATCAACAACATGCACCTTCGCAGGTTTTACACATAGCTCTTCAGAGTATCCTAATTCAAAAAATACAAAAAAAATCAAAAAATTCAAAAATACAAAAAAAAATTATAAAACAAAAAAAATTGTTACTTGGTGAAAACCTGGCAAAGAGGCGCCTTGTGACACAAAAAACATTGAAAAATCAAAAAAGTAAAAGAAACAATTTCGTCCAATGGTGAAAACCACTTTGGTGGCGCCCTGGGCAAGTACCATGGTGAAAACTGGGTCACTAGTGCCATGCGTAGAGACATTGCTTCTCCCTCCTTCAGGATTCACTTTCATCCTTTCACTTTGCACACACTCACAACCTATTCGTTTATAATAAACTTACCCATTCCCATCATGGCTTGTTATTGATCTACCCAAGATTGGTTAGCCATTCATAATAAACCTCCCTTTTCATCCCTTTCCATCCATAATAAATCAGATCCTATCTGTGGCTAAGGCAAATCTTATGTCTAGTGATGGGTGTGAAACTGAGAGCATCACACGTTCTGAGGAGTACAGTTTCTTCCAATTTTCTTCAGTCTATCCGCGCATAATTTGCAATAAAGAAACATTTGCATCACAGATCCGTAATAAAGTTTCATCTTCTCCGTAATAAAGTATCAATTTCATGGATTCAGTCAATTTCAGATGAGACACAACAGCAACAATGGGCTTCAACAAATCAAATCTTTCAACAGACTCAGACAACATTATGGTTCAGTGCTATCTATCCTTTCTGTGAAAGTAAACATTGTGACCACAATCAAATAAGACTTATACAAGTGACAAGAGACAATAAACTTGAGGACTACAGTGGATGTTGGTGTCGAGTCTTGGTTTTCTTTTGATTTTATCTTTTGGTGACATGTCTTTTAGCTTTTCCAGGATGTCTCGGACTAGAGATTCTATCTCCAGGATGTCTTTGACTAGAAAGGCGAGGATGGGGTATCGTCACCTATTTGTATTTGTTGTCTGTGGATTGTCTCTTAGTAATGCTATGACTTGTCCAAGGATATGAGGATAGTGTGAGTCTAGTGTGAACTGGGGCATTCCTTGTTTGTGACTATCTTATTTCCATGCAAACAGGTACAATGACTTTCTGGGTCGAACATATGCCTCGATTGTCATAACCTACTTGCCATAATAAATCTCAATGATGATAATGCACAAGAAGCTCTTTCACTTCCATATCTTCTGTCTTTCATCCCCCTTTCTTGATTGACTTCCATCATCCTTCTCGAGTCCGCGTAGCCCGCTATCACATGACTGAGTATAATGACACACCAAAAACATTTGCATTTCATGTAGTTGTACCTGCATTACCACATATAAGCATTTCATACATACATATAGATATCACAACTGCATCACATCCTGCACACAACACATGTTAGCACATTTTGCATTTTCATCATGTCAATAATCTTTTGCATTATCATATTCATCTGCATTACATACATTCACATTTGCATCATGCATACACATATAAAATATAAAAGAACAAAAATATTGTATTGCATCATGTACATATTTGCATCCATATCATAAGCATACATCATGAAACATCTCATCATATAGGTACACATGCATATAGCTACCGCAAAGATGAATCATCTCATATATATACTCATAAAGTGTCATGATACAATGATGTCAAAATCATATGGCTACAAAAGCACCCGCAGGTGTCTACATCATCATACAAAAATGGTACAATACTTATACATAGGGAGCCCTCTATGGCTATGATGAACTCCCTCCCTCGGAGCTACCTGGCCTCGATGGAATCTGAGCCCCTGAAGGACCCACCCCAGGATCATCCCTCCTGTTTCCTCTATCTGGTGGTGGTGGAGGACCCATAACCCCACCACTCGATGCCTGTCTCCTCCGGCTCCCTCCCGTAGCTGTCGTTGTCCGTGATGGTCTATGGAAGCTCCTTGCCCGCTGATCTGCTGGCACTGCACCATAATAGAGATCCCGCCAGTAGGCAATCTCCTCCCCTGCCCGCAGGACATAAGCATATCCTGCCCCTATGTCCTCGGATGCCTGTCTCCTGGCCCTCAGTGCTATCTCAGCCTCTGTATAACGCTGAATAGCCTGATCCCGCTCCTACTCAGTATCTTTGAGCCTCCTCCTGAGTCGATCCCTCTCCCTCTCCAACTCCTGGATCTCATCTGCCTGTCCCTGGTAGATCTCCCTCAGCTCTATCAGCTCATCCTCCTCTACGTCAGCCCCCTCCACCTCTGCCTGTGGCTCCCCCTGTATGGGTGCCTACCCCTGTGCCTGCCCTTGTGCCTATACCTGTACTGGTACCTGTCTCTGTCCCTATCCCTGTCCCTGTACTTGTACCTGTCTGGGACCCTGTGCTACTGGCACCTGTAGTGGCAATCCACCGTGACCCCTCACCACCTGAGCCTGCCTCTCCTCACCACCCTCCCTCCGAGGTGCAACCCTCCTCTCTCTAATTGCTCCCCTCCTCCTCCGTCAACCTCTGCCCCCATCACCTCCACCATCATCATCATCCCCACCCCCATCTCCATCTGATGCCTCTCCCGAATCTGTCAGGCGTGGGAATGGATGCTCTACCCAGTATGTTGTGTACTCGACATCCATGCCGGCATCCTCAATCTCTGGCCACATGTCCCAGGGTAAGGGCGTTATCTCTACCAGCTGCGTAACTGCCTGATCATATGACAATAGGGGCCCAAACTGTGCTTGATCTCTGATAGTCCATGCATACATGCCTGAGCCCTGGGGCATCCTCTGGATCCTGCCAAACTGCCGACCAACCCTATCCACTAGCTACCTCTCCAGCACATAGGGCATCCGCCCAATCAGGTACCTGCTCCAAAAAGTGTAGGGAAGCTCAACTGCATCATCCTCCCACTGCTCGCATCCCAGATATGGCCTCCATATGACCACATCAATGTCATCTATCACTTGCCGCCAGTGCTCCAACCTGCCAATCCGTGGCTGCGACATGATCATATCATACAAGTGAACAAAACTACGTCCATGCCCCCTACCTCTGAAGTGTATCAGCCTTGTCACTAATAGATTCTCATAAGCCCACACCTGTAGCAATGTCACCCCGCAGCCCAATCCCACTGATCCGTGGTACACGAATTGATGCAGCTCATAGTAGAGGTGTGCCAGCACACATGGTCCCCAAGCATATCTGGTGTGATGTGTCACCAGTGTCTCCAGTGCTCCTCCCCAACCCATAGCCAACCCTTGTGTCGCCCTATCCGGACACAGGAACCCACTCATCACTCCTCCTACCACTGCTGGTAGCGCTAGCCCTGTGGCTATCATAGTGTCCCATGCCACATGTCCTGCCCTCATCTCTAGTCCTGGGTCCTGGAATACTTGTCTCAGGGCCTCCCTATCTCCATCTCAATCATATGGGATCAGCTCCCCATCGATCAGTATTCGTAGAATCCTATATACATCCTCAAGGGTGACTGTCATCTCCCCCATCGGCAAATAAAAAGTACATGTCTCGGAGTGCCATCTCTCTGCCAGCGCAGTCAACAGTCCCATGTTCACCCGAAACTCAGGCACATATAGAACATGTCTCAATCCCATCTCCTCAATAGCCACTCGTTCCTCGAAGGTCAGGTCAGGTCACAACCTCTGAGTCAACGGAAATCTCTCCTGTGACTCCAGCATCGGCAAATACTCCTGCAGTCAAGCAAATCACTCATGTCAGTCATAGTTGCATTCCCTGTTTATCACAAAATGCTACTTTTTATCTAAAATGCATATGGCTATTTATCCTAGTGACACTCACTGTTCATCACAAAGTGTTTCTTTTATCACTAGTAGTACTCCCTGTTCATCACAAAGTACTACGTGTGTGACACTCACTGTTCATCACAAAGTGTTGCTCACATTCGCACTCACTGTTCATCACAAAGTGCTGCTCATTTCTTAGTACTCCCTGTTCATCACAAAATACTCTATCTTGGTACTCACTGTTCATCACAAAGTGCCTTGATCTATCCTAGTCTTCCTAGGGGACCTGCTTGAGTGTATCCTCTCAGTAGCTTATCTAATCGACAATGTATGTTCATCATAGAAATGTCGATTTGACCTAGAAGACAAAACTTCACACAAACGCGCTTTCCTGACATAAACACGCTTAAAGCCTACACAGACGTGCCTGGGTGACACATACGTGCCTTCTTGGCATAGACACGCCTGACCATCACAAACGCAGCCACATTTGACATAGACGCGGTTTCAAACGCAGACATGCCTGGCACAAACACAGACGCGCCTCGCGAGCACAGACGCGCCTGGCACCAACGCAGACGCGCTTAAATGTTTTTGACATTTTTTGGACCCTAACCTAGAGTGCATTTATTACCCTATCTAGCATGCATTAATGACAACAATAAATGCAACAAAGTACGAGGAGGTTTGGTGGTACTTACCGGCTCTCCTGCCTCTGCAAGCCTCTGGAATCGACGAACGCGGTCGAATCTGTGAATGAAGGCCATCGCTGCTGACTGCTGCTGCTCAATTTTTGCTTTGCACGCTGCTTTCGTGGATGTGTAGATGACAATGAGGATGTATTTCCCCCGTGGTCTATCTTATAGACTACCCCTAGCCCTCGTTTCCCGAGTCAGTCTTCTTTATCCCGTGACTCTGTCACTCTATCCTGTCAGCCCATTCTATCCCTTTCTTTCTTATCGAGAGATTGTCTGCAATCTTTTCAGACATTTTCATCCAATCTCTCGAGGGGGCATATCATTCCCATCTTGGGGCAACTCTGTATCAGTTCATCTTATCTTCTTTGAAACAACGTGACAAGCCGCATTGTCTCAAAGAGGGGCAAAATGTAGACACCCAAAACTGTCCAGTCTAATTAAATAAATATTATTTATTTAATTATCTAAGCTTAATTCTTCTATTAATTAAATAAATCTTTATTTATTTAATTAATTCATTTATCCTCTTCTAGCCTTATTTCTCATTTAAATAAATACATTGATTTATTTAAATTATCCTTTTCCTAAATTAAATAAATATCTTATTTATTTAATTGATCCCACTTCTTCTATTAATTCTTTATTTATTTAATTAATTCATTAACCTTTTCTACCCATGACACATGTCATTCATCTCTTAATTCATACACTACCTACCCCTTTCATTATTTTATTATTTCTTTTGCCTACCCTCTAATCATAGCCGACCTCCTTTTACACCTCTCAATCTTATCCCTCCATTTCATATTGTGTCTTCTATATAAGGAGATGCTTCCTTCATTATCAAACCCTAATCAATCATTCTAATCAATCATTCTAACTACTTGATCAATTGACTACTTGGCATATGCGATCCTACTTGCAACCACATTTTGTTCTTTGTTGAGCTCTTGTGCACATAAAATCTGAGAGCAAATACATCAAACAAGATCAATGGAGATAGGAAGAATGAAGATCCAAACCCTATTGGACATGTGATGGTATAATCTTTGTGATTTCATTTGATTTGCATTGTCTTAGGTAATCTTCATATGTTATGGTGGATCTTTGTTGTTGTTAGGCTAGGGTTTTGTGGTTGAATTCATTTAGCCTTTCAATATCGTTATTGTTGTTATCCATTTTCACCATAAACAATATGAATAAGTTTTCGTCCAAAAACAAGAATGTCACTAATGATGGTGTAGTTATTGCAATAATTGTAAGCACTACTCAACCTAAGTTTGTTATAAGAGGACTGAGTGCTTTGAATTCTCCGAATTTCCAATAGAATCAACAAGGGCAAAATCAAACAAGTAACGTTATCCAACAACCACAAAATCAACAATGTAATCAACAACAACAAGGTCAACAACGTAGACCTTTCAGATCAAGAGACGGGCCTCCCCGTCAATTTACACAATTGGGAGAGCCTATTGAATTAGTTATGAAATAATTGATTAAGGCTAAGTTGTTAGATATCAAAGAGGAGCCACTAGTAAAACCACATTGGTGGAATGATAATGCGTATTGTGAATATCATCGGTCTAAGGGACATAAAATTGCGTCATGTTTTTAACCGAAACACCTCATTCAAGATTTTCTCAATTAGGGTATGATTGAGATAGATTCATCCGTTGGAACTTCTAATGTTGATTATACAATTTTCAAGACTCCCTCACTTGATCATGACAAGGGAAAAGCCTCCTCTTCAAATTCAAATTAAAAAGGCAATCTAAATTATACCAGCACAAGTCACAACAATGTCATTAATTGCTTTCGTGCATCAGATGAGTATGTGTCAACCATAAGAATAAAAGAACAAGATCCCTCATGTGCAGTGACCACCTGCCGATCCAAAATCATTTTAAAAGGAGCACCTTCCAATCCTCCTAAACCAACCCCAACGAGCCAATACAATCTCCTTGACCATTTAGGAAAAAACACCTGCACAAATTTCTATCCTTGAGTTGTTAAAAATGTCTCCCATGCATTACACTATCCCAGACAAAGCCTTGACTGAGTCAACGGTACCTACTGATATTGATGTTGACCAATTTCAAGATAGGATAGGAAACCTTGCAACTTCCCAACATGTTGCCTTTTCAGACAAAGATATAGCTTGTGATAAAACCCATCATAACGACCCCCTCCATATCAAAGTGTTCATCCATAATTGCAAAATTAGACGAGTTTTGATAGATGGTGGCGCAAGCCTGAATATATGCACTATGAGAGTCATAATCAGCCTTGGTTACTCTGAAAATGACATAGATCCTTCAAGGAAGATAACAATAAAAGCCTATGATGATGCTGAATGCCCATCTAAAGGAGTGATTGTTTTGCCTATCACAGTCCTAGGTCCAACAATAGAGAACACTTTTCTACAAGTGCTAGATCTGGATCTCCCCTACAATATGATTCTAGGTCATCCATGGATTCATGCAATGAAAGCGGTTCCTTCAACCTATCACCTGTGTCTAAAATATTCATACAATGGAACCAAGATAACAATTCTTGGAGATCCTAATCCATTTTAATTTTGTGCTAACCTGAAGGATACTATGCAACAACAAGTGACAGTAAATAGAGAGGCCTCCTCACCTAATTATGTGGATCCTAATACAGTGTTTGAATTTGTCAAGGGTAAGATTAAAATACAAGATCAAGGCTGTGGAGAGTATTCAATGTCCCAAACATTTATTATTGGTAAGCTTCCTATGTCACCAAAATCACATGGAAAGCCGCATTTGTTGCAAAATAAATCTAAAACAATCATCCAATATCAAACCCCCACAAAATTTATAAAGTTGGGCGAACTGAACAAAGAAACTTTGGATGATGATGTAACAAATTGGATCTATAAAGATGAAGCAGATACAATAGATACTCCACTTGTCCAATTACCAATAGAACAATATGGAAAAGGATTTACCATAATGCAGAAGAAGGGATATGATGGATGCAGTGGTTTGGGACTTGACAAAAAAGGAAGATTAAAGCCTATCATTCTCAAGATGCGACATAAAACTTTGGGTTTAGGTTTTGTACCATTGTGAATCAGAAATTCATCTACCAAAGTGACTACGTGTGAAAAAGGGCATGATTTTGATGATGAAACAACACCTGAGGACACCCATCCTGAAACTGACTCTAATGAATGGGAGTGGAACTCTTATTCCTCTAGCTCCTATGCTCTTGATAATGTCTTCATTGACCCTGATGATTTGCCTATGGAAGACAAACATGAAATTCCTCCTCCCCTCAAAACATGCCCTAAAGCTTGGATAGAATCATTTTGGAATCCTAGCACTGAATCTGACACACGTAACTCATAATAGTGATATCACTGACATTCATGTCTTTACTATCTCGATCCAAACCTTTACTGAAATTGATGATGACATGCCCCTTGTATACCCACAACTTATCCAATGCGACCACCAAGGACCACTTCAGTTAGATTGCTTTGAAAATGATGAGGCAATAACACAATTCCTTGAGCTTAGAGAAGGCATACCACAAGGTGATCACAAGGCCAGATTTGCTATTGATTTAGATTCCACAATATATTTTGGGGAGTCAACTCCATCTTCCAGTCGCAAAGTTGTAAAAGAAAATAAAAAAGAAAAAAAATCAAAAGAATATTTCTCCAGGTGAAAACCGCAAGGCACCCTTTGACCACAAAAAAGTAAAAACAAAGGACGTACCTATGGGTGAAAACCTCTCTGAGGCACCCAAAGGTGGAAGATTGGACATAACCCCATCAAGTTAGGACAAATCAACATTGCTTGTGGAAATGACCGAAGAGATAAATTTGGGTACACTTGACAACCCTAAGGTCATTCATTTTGTTGCTTCGTTGTCAGAACAAGAAATAATAGATTTTGTCAACTTTTTACTTGAGAAGCGGATCATTTTTTCATGGTCTTATGCAGACATGCTCGACCTTGATCTAGAACTAGTCCTTCATCATTTGCCATTGAAACCAGGTGCCAAGCTCGTCAAACAAAAATTGAGAAAAATGCATCCACAAGTGGCCCTTCTAGTCAAAGTCGAACTCAAGAAATTGTTGGATGTGGGCTTTATTAGACCAATTGATTACACAGAGTGGATCTCCAACTTAGTGCCAGTCAACATAGCAACTAGGGGCATCAGAATTTGCACTGATTTTAGAGACTTAAACAAAGCATTCCCTACAGATGACTTTCCTTTGCCAAATATAGACATTATAGTGGACATGACTGCTATATATGAGATGTTGTCATTGATGGATGGCTTTTCCGGATACAATAAGATCCAAATAGCTCCCAAAGACCAACATAAGACTACCTTCACATGTGCTTGGGGCACCTACTATTGGAATGTGATGTCTTTTGGCCTAAAAAATGTTGGAGCAACATACCACAGAGCCATGACAACAATTTTTCATGACTACATGCACACTTTGATGGAATATTATGTTGATGACCTCCTATGCAAATCAATAACAAGATATAGTCATCTAGCTATTTAAGGCCGAATCTTTGACTAGATGGAGGAATACAAGCTCAGAGTCAACCCGAAGAAGTGTGTCTTTGGGGTAACAACCAAAAAACTATTAGGATATATTGTTTCTCAAAGAGGCATAGAAGTGGATCCCACAAAGGTAAAATCAATTATGGATATGCCTCCTCCTACAAATCTTCGTCAACTAAGAAGCCTTCAAGGAAAATTACAATCAATCCGACGATTTATAGCTCAATTGGCAGACAAATGTCACCCCTTCCAACATCTGCAACACAAAGGGGTAGTTTTTAAATGGACCGATCAATGTCAATAGACATTCCGAGATTTAAAAGATTATCTTCTATCACCACTTGTTTTAATACCTCTCATAGATGGCAAGCCCTTCATTTTGTATATCTCTGCAACAGATACAACATTAGGAGCTCTTTTGGCCCAACAAGATAAACAAGGTAAAGAGCAGGATATTTATTATATTGGTCAGACATTAGTGGGCTATGAGTTGAACTATTCTACCATTGAGCGGGCATGCTTGGCAGTCATATTTGTAGCTCAAAAGCTTCGAAATTATATGTTAAATTATAAGACCTTGTTGGTAGCCAAGATTGATCCATTGAAATATTTGCTTAGCAAAGAAGCTCTCACAGGTAGCCTAGAAAAATGGGTCATGATTTTAAGCAAGTTTGATATTGAATACACTAAAAGAAAAGCAATAAAAGGACAAGTCATAGTTGATCAACTCATAGATGCACCTGTCCAAGATGATCATCCAATGTTGACTGATTGTGCAGATGAATCAGTCTTTGCTATCACATCGTCTAATGAATGACAATTATATTTTGATGGATCCCACACTAGATTTGGCTCAGGGGAAGGTATCTTATTTGTAACCCCTCAAGGTGATGCTATTCCAAAATGCTACAATTTAACTTTTGCTTGCACTAATAATATCATAAAATATGAGGCTTTGGTTACTGGACTCAGAATAGCAATTCAGTGGCATATTACACATCTGTAGGTCTATGGAGATTCTTAGTTAGTCATCTGCCAAGTAAATGATGACTATGAAATAAAAGATGTAAAGCTTCTCCCTTATAAGCACATGGTAGAACATTTCAAGACAAAATTCATTGTCATCCAATTTAATCAAGTCCCCCGCCTTCATAACAAATCAATAGATGCTATGGTGACTATTGCCCCTATGTTGGATTTGCCTCATAATATGGATAAATGTGAATTTTTGGTAGAGCAGTTGTTGGTCCCATCTTTTGAAATTCCAACATCAGATCTAGTGTGTGTCCTCATTGGTCCTAACTCCCCATGGTACAAAGAAATCTATGAATACCTAAAATCCCAAACCATACCTCCAAACCTTTCTACCAACCAACGTTGAGACTTTCTTAGACAACCTGCCAAATATGTCATCATTGGTGATACCCTCTACCATCGATCCTTTGACCAAAAACCTCCTCAGGTGTCTGGATTTTGATGAAGCACAAATGACTTTACACAAAGTTTATGATGGTATATGTGGGGGCCATTTCAATGGTCTTAGCCTAGCTAAAAAGTTGGTCTGAGCTAGATATTATTGGCCGACAATGAAAAAAGAGGCCCATGACTTTACTAAGAAGTGTTACAAATGCAAGATGCCTGGAGATTACATTCATGTGCCAACACAAGAACTTCATCCTGTCATATCTCCATGGCCCTTTTCTGAATGGGGGATTGATCTCATTGGAAAGATCCACCCAACATCAACAAACGAACATAAGTTTATCATAACGACCACAAAATACTTTACAAAATGGATTGAGGCTATACCCATGACTTATATCACAGGCACACAGATTTCTAAATTCATTCTGAACTATATCATATGCCGATATGGGGTCCCTCTTGCAATAGTCATAGACAATGGTCATCCATTCAAAAACAAAGATGTCCGAGAACTCTATAAGAAGTTTCACGTCCAACATCGCTTCTCAACCCCATATTATCCACAGAGTAATGGCCAAGCTAAGGCATCCAAGAAAACCATTATCAAGATACTCAAAAAGGTTGTCAATGATGCTAGCTGAGATTGGCATGTGTAGTTAAATCTAGCTTTATGGGCCTATCGCACTTCTATCTACACCCCTACTGGCGCAACACCTTACTCTTTGGTGTATGGTATAGAAGATATCTTACCTTTGGAGGTCGAGATTCCATCCCTACGAGTCTCCTTACAACACCCAATAGATGATGAATCATACAAAGTTTCTAAGTTGCATGAGCTTGAAATGCTAGATGAAAGGCATCAGACAAATTTGACACATTTGCAAGCATATCAAAACCGTCTGCGTCGCACTGATAACAAAAATGTCAAAGGACGATACTTCAAAGTGGGAGACTTGGTCTTGAAAGCCAACCCTAAGAATTCACAATCTACTAAGATTATCAAATGATAATTCGAACCTAATTGGGCTGGCCCTTTCATCATAACTACAACATATGGTTCAGGTGCTTATCAGCTTGCGACCCCAAAGGGAGAACCACTATCAGATCCTATGAACAACATGCACTTCTAGATGTATTATACATGGGTTTCTTTTAGTAGTTCTTCAATATGATCCTGAAAAAATACAAAAAAAATTGAAAATAAAAAATGAAAAAAAAGTAAAGAAAAATCATTTGCCCTCTAGTGAAAACCTAGAAAACAGGCACTTTGGGCAAGTACCATGGTGAAAACTGGCAAACAAGCTCCGTGTGTAGCAAGGTCTTTGCTTCATCATCTATCATGATTCCCTCTATACATAGCATAAAGTTTTATCATGCCTATTCATTTTGATTTAACCTAGTGTCCTTCTCTAGGCTTGCTATTGGTCAACATCAATGTCTTTCATGGTCGATTGCCAATCCTTGTACATATGTTTTTTGTCCTGGTCACTATACATGTTTTTGACCTCACTTGGGGGTAAAATCCCTTGTCATGATCAATTGAGGAAGTTATCATAGTGAATAGCTCGGAGGCTACGACATGTACATAACTTTTAAAGTCTTGAAAAAATCCATAAAAATCAAATAAAGTCTTGCAAAAATGAATTAAAAAAACATTCATAAAATGTCCTGAAATAATTCCACAAAAAAATCATAAAATGTCTTGAAATAATCCAAAAACATTCAAAACATGTCTTGAAAAATCACTAAAAATTGAGAAATGTCCTAAAATAATCCAAAAAGAACATAAAAATGTCCTGAAAAAATCCTACAAATTGCAAAACGTTATGAAATAACACAAAAAAATTGAAAAATGTCCTTAAAAAAGAACATTTTTTTTTTGAAAAGCCCTAAAAATTGAAAAACATGAAAAATTTAAAACAAACGCTTTGGTTTCATTTCACCAATAAACTACCACTTTTGTACATAGATAGACATCTACATAGACATCAAACAAATGACACATTAAACATTGCGATAGCAAATCATGCATTAACAGATGAACTGTTCAACCAATCAAGCATCCAAACTGATTGAACTTGTCCTATCAATCAACAATATCAACATTATCGATCCTTTGTCAACATTATCATGGTTCTTATATAAGGTGTGGTATACTCGAAACCAGACTGTGTCCTGTCCTAGATGAGGTATTGCATTCCCTGAAACCAGACAACATGATTGTCCTTTAAACACAACATTCTAACTTTTGCCAATGAAGATCAAGATGTTTGTTTGACTTGTGAATCTTATTTTTCTTTGATTTATCTTTGATTGTATTCCTATGCTACTCAATGATGTCACAAAGTGATTTAGAGTGGCCGGGATGACTCATGATCGTTTTTATTTTGTTTTCTGTTTGTGGAGTGTTTCATAAATTTTTGAGGGACATATGTCTTGGGTGTCTGTGATAAGTACGTTCACTTTGTGAACGCCGCACATACCTTGACCCTTGACACACGTATTGTCTTAGAAATTTTTTTTTACTCATTCCTTGGCTGTAATGTGTCTGTTTTACACCAAGGGATTGCATTATTATCCTGGCCTTCATTGCCATGGTGGGCTGCATCCATTTTGCCATATCAAATAAAGGTTCTCACCTACTATTTGCATTTGTGAAAGCAAGATTTCATCACACTAATGATTCATCACTTCTCACTTGCATTTCTTCCAGCTAACATTTCTTCTATCCCATCAATCCTTCTATCTATTCATCAACTCAATCATTCTCATGCTATCTATTCTATCTGATCAATCGAGAATTTCTTCATTTGGTAATAATCACCCCTTTTTCTACAATCCATTAACATTTTTCCCTTCTTATTAACATTTTTCTCTTTCATCATATTTTCTCTTTGTAACATTTCTTCTCTTCTTTTGAACGATCATTCATTTCTTTCATGCATAAACAATCTCTTGATGGGGCATCCCATCTCCATCTCTTGATCTACTGGGGCATGATCTTTTTAATTATTCTTTGAAACAACGCCCATAAATCGCATTGTCTCAAAGAGGGGCAAAATGCAGACACTCAAAATTGGTCATCACTCCTACATTGCTAACCTAATTTTTAACATGTCTTCTATGTCGCATTCAATATTCATCATATGTTGACATTGTGTCATTCATCTGGTTTCAGTTCATTTCAAATCCAACCCTAATCGGTCTTGTTCATTTGCATTTGGTCCTAAATCAAATTATGATTGGCATTTTATCATTTTCAAATCATTCGAATTGGTCTCATCTTGACAATTAGACTTAATTCCCTCTTTGTTGATAATTGATTAGTCATAAATTTTCAACCTCTTTATCAATCAATTTCAATCAATCCTCTATGACACTTTATCAGCCTTTCATGACACTTTATTAATCGATCTTATCAATTCTTTATCAAGTCATTGTCAATTGATCTTATCAATCTTGTTAGTCTCTTATCAAAATCATTATCAATTTTGAGTCTTTTTTCGATCTTTTGTCCTATTTTGTTGTCAACCTCAGTCAATTATCATTAATTTTTATCAATTTTAGCCAATCAATCATCACTATTAGGACCTAATTCAACAATCAGGTTGGGATTCCTTAATCGTCTGATCATTTCTCCTAAGTTGATTAATTAAATAATTATTCAACTCTTTTGTTAACATGTCCCTTTTTGAATAAATAAATTTATATTTATTTATTCACCCCCTTTGTCCATGTCACAATTAACATTTGTATATATTAATTGGATAATTTGAGTTATGAGTAGAATTAATAATTTTAAATTATTAATTCCACCTCATTTTCCCCTCCCCTTTTCTCTCCATTTGTCATAGTTTGTGTCGAGTTTAAATGGAATATTTGGAGTGCAAATGGAAGTTTCCATTTTCTTTTTTATTTAATGACTTTTTCTCTTCACTTCTAATGGCAATTCCTCTTTTAACTCATCCTTGCACAGAATCTCAAACGTCAGATTGAGTTGATCTTGTTCGTTCAATGTGATTTTGAAGTCTATAAATTGAGATCTCATTGCTCATTTTTGACAACCACTCTTCGAGTAACTTTATTCTATCATTTTCATCTCACAATCTTGCTTGCAATTGACTTTGTAGGTGAAATCCACAAAATCACATTTGAAAGTGAGAGAAGGATAATGAAGGTCAATGAAGGAGATTTCTGCAATATGGGTTTGCATTTGTTTTGGATTTCATCTTTCACTCCTTTATTGAGTGTGTTAGGATTTCTTATCAGTGCTTGTTAGGTTTTGTGGTTACCTAATTTAGATTTTGATGTTTTCCCAATTTCCTAGTTATAGACAACATAGATGGTCATTTCGTATACACAATTGCCTCTACTGGAGTGATATATTTTATATCCTATCACCATCTATGCAAATCTGACATCATGCTCCAATATGTCACTAATAGTCATGGCTCTTTTGTTAAACTTTGAACCGGTTGCATTTGTCACCATTTGGTTCTTCACCATCTTCAACATAGGTAATCCACTAGTTGAGCTTAATCCTATCATAGCCTGGATAGCTTCTTTGGTAATCTTATGCAAGTGGTTCATCCACATGAATTCATCATGGATTCTACTCAGCACATACCGAACCCAATTCTTTTCATCAAATGTTGGAAACCTAACCACCTGAATGAACTTTTTCTCCTTCAACACTGTCAATTCAGGTTTCAATTTGAAATTCTCATCAAGAAATTGGTTGTTATATAGATTCATGATCTGTGATCCACCGATTTCATCAATTTTTGAGTGGATGTATTCTCTAACATTCTCTACATGTAATACACTATATGGAACAGATGAAAAAGCACCAATGGGATATGTTTCTACTGATTTAAAAGGGTGCGTCTTGAAATTTGGACGGGATCTCTTTATTCCCTTTATTTCCTCTTGATATGCTCTAGTTAGTAACATCTCCAAACCTATCACATGCATAACATTTGATATTCCTTCTATTTGGAAAGTTATTCATCATTCTTATGCATTCATTTGACTTATGCCCATACTTGTTGCATTTAAAAATTTGTTCGGAGAAGATGGACCATTTTGATTCATTCTATTTTTAAATTGACTAGCCATATGAATAAATTTATTGCAAACAAAATAGTTACCATTGAAATTATGAGCATTAGGTTTCCTTACCAGAGACCTTTTATCTTTGTTCTTCTAATGTTGAGACTTTTGACTTAATCCAGAGTTTTCACCTTTCTCAAATCCAAGTCCTTGCTTGTCATCTTCACTCTTCTGACTTTCAAGCATCTCATTAAGTTTGGCTGAATTGATCCTGAACTTCTCCTTGTACTCATTTGCAGCTTCAAGATCATATCTAAGAAGAAGGATTTTCTTTCCAAGATCTTCCTCATGTTGTTTGGATTCTTGCAGGTCAAGCTTCAGTTGGCCATTCTCATAATCAAGTCTACAACATTCATCAGATTTGTCTTTCAATAATTGAGAAAGATTCTCCTCATTCTTCTTCCTTTCCTCAATCTCCTTTGTCAATTTATCACAATAGATTCCATCTCATTCTTCTGAACTACATTATCTCTAGTAAGTTTCTCACTTTCTTTTGTCTTCTCTTTTAAGGCTTGGTCATCAATGTTTTGGCTTTCTTTCTCCTTTACCTTATCAACAAGTTCCTTTCTCTTCTCTCTTGACTTGTTCAACTGATCTTTCAATGATTGGATGAAGTTCTTAGCATCTTTAAGATTTGCTTCCATCTGTTTGACCTCTTCTTGGGATTGATCAATATCCTCAAGTGCCACAATAAGCTGATGTTGAAGACTACCAGAATCCAAATATTCACCTTCTCAGATCCTCCTCAAGCTGTTAGGCTTCTTTTGAGGAAATAGGTTCTGATACCAATTGTTGGAATCAAGGAAAACTAAGAGGCGGGGGGTGAATCGGTGTTATGCAATTTTTAACATTCTCAACTTTTTCTTTCAACCACTTAATGCAAATGAACAAAATAGAGATGCAAAAACACAAAGCAATAAGCAACAATACCATAACACCAAGATTTTATACGCAAAAAAATAGGTTAAGGAAAAAAACATGGTGGGGATGAGACCCACAATATAAATATACTCTGCAAAAGTATAAAAATATTACATAGGGAGTGCACATGCATTCAGGCACACTACCTAGAGCTCACTGCTCAAAAGAAAGAAGGGCAACAACCCCAGAAGGCTCACTGCCTTACAAAATCTTTAACAAAAGATAATTGGAATGTATGAACTGAGAAATAACATCTACAAATGCCAGGGTATAGTTCCAATTAACCACAAAACACTTATTCTTCTGTTTCTCTACTATACTGCTATGTTCTATTGATCTGAAATATTTTGGAGCATAAATATTTCACTTGCGCATGTGAAACTACACACAATCACTCACAAGAACTTCCCACACACACAACAATACAAAAAATGATCATATCCACTGATCTTTTATATCTACAACATGAAATTAGGTCTTCTACATGTCGGCTTCAAGAACACTATAAATAATGAAACGTGTATACCAAGTCGGCTCAACTCGAACTCCAATGCATATGCAGACAAAAAAGAATTCTCCACATGCTACCAAAACTATCTAACAACACGCCACGATCACATAATTGATCACCAAAATCAATCCACATAATCCAGACAATGATTATTTGCATAATACTGCTAAACTGCTATGTCAAACTAAGAACCAACACATCAGATCATCCAACTCAACCATGAATCAACACCGAATGCCACAAACCTAGAATATGGTAGATACCACACCCATAATGCTTCCCTGAGATCCGCAACACAAGATATAAACCTGTATTAAAGTACAAATCGATCAACTTTTTTTGTGTCAAATACTTTGTTTTCCAGTCTGTCAGACTTAACCAAAATCAATCACTCTTCCAGAATGAACAAATTGAGCTATGCTTATGGGTGCATTAGCATTAGTTTCCATCAATGACAACATTGGTTCATCTATGTAGTGTCTCTTCCCAATAGAAACAAAAATCTACCTCTTTTGGCTCTACTGAAATTGAATATAAAGGTAGTACTAATGCATCCAAAGAACCTCTATGGTTAAGCAGATTACTTGTAGAATTGGAGTTACCTCATTGCTCGCTTCATTTTAGAGCAAACTGAAGACAAGGAAATTTCTCTTTCATTTTGTAAAGATGCATATCAAGTTGCAAATATTCTCCCAAAGCCACTTTCTAAAGATAAATTTATTCATCATTGTACACTCCCCAAGTAAAGCTTAAGTGGGGGTATTAGGTATTAATCTTTACTTGGTAAAGTTAATTTCTTTTTTCTTTGTTACTTGTAGGAATATTCTAAAGGAATCTCTATGTAAGTCCTTTGTCTTATTTGAGTTCTCATAACTCATTTTTTTTATTCCAAATATATGTGGAATATTAGATTTCCTCCTTATGAGGATTGTGACACTTTGCACACACATAGGATGATAGATGGCATCCTTAGACTTGGGAGTTAAATTTGCAACTCCTCTCTCACCTCTATATATTTGAGGTGCCTCTCTCATTTCTTCCATGGAAACATTTCTATGCTAAGATCACTCTCTCTTTCTCTTATTTTATTTTCGTAGGCTTTATGCCATCTTCATAATCATGGTGGTTTTTTCTTTTCTTTTTCTCCCTTACAAATCTTGTGTATCCTTCTTGGATTATGGTGTGTTTTCTCTTGGTTTTAACTTCTCATTTTTATGGTAATTGTAGACATAAAATTGTCCTAGCCTAATTATTTTATTTATTTAATTATTTCATCCTAAGCCTTCTATTAATTAAATAGATTTTTATTTATTTAATTAATTCATTTAATCCTCTTCTAGCCTTTCCCTATTTAAATAAATATTTCTATTTATTTAAATTATCGTTTCCCTCAAATTAAATAAGTCCCACTTCTTCTATTAATTAAAAAGATCTTTATTTATTTAATTAATTCATTATCTTTTTCCCTCCATGACACTTGTCGTTCAGCTCTTAATTTTCCTTTAACCACCCCCTTCCATATTTTCCCATTTTCTATACCTACCCCCTAATCCTAGGTGACCATTTATCCTTTCACCTCTTAATCCTATCCCTCCATTTTCTAAGGTGTCTTTGTGAGATTACGCTTGAAGCAACCAAGATCAAAGAGACCAGTAGATAACACAATAATAAGAGAGATTAAAATATGACAAGAATAAACTGTATTCATATCAAGATGCAAAAGAGATCAACTGGATCATTAAGAATTACATACAATGAATGATAATCCTTCTTATAAAGGCAAGGCTAAGCAATAAGAGAGCACACAATGATGACATGTGGCTCAATAAGATGCAAAGGTAGGTAAGGGTAGGTAGGAGAAATAGTTAAATATTCCACATGAGGTGGATCACCCATTGAAGGTGGAATTATCAGTCCACAATAAGTGGATATGATAAAGTAATAACAATATCACACCATAAAAGGTGGAAATTATCCTACATACACACTCCCAATGTATGCACATCTCCCTAAGTGTCTCATATGCAAACTACAATGTTATGCATATACCTAAGTAAACTTAAGTAAAGTGTAATTATATCCAAGATGAATAAATAATTACACCAACACCCCCTTTAAGTGAAACTTAGGGGAATGCACTTAAGTCTACAATGAAACTAAGCAATGCAAGATGGGTCCTGGATACTAGGCCATGTTAGGTACCCCTATACAAATGCAAATGCAATCTCTCATAAAGCAGGGAAAGAGAGAAAAACCCAATGGGAAAAAAACCTCCCCCAAAACAGAGATGAAAACTATATAAAGAACTCTCAAAGAAGTATGTGAAGGACAAAACCCCATGTGAGGAAAAAGTTCCCCCCATATGAGAGAAGAAGAGAAGCCATGAAGCCCCCCCTCAATATAGAATCTGCACCAATGGTAGAAGCTCAAAACTGAATGAAGAAACTCCTCCATGAACGTCAAACAACGTTTCTCCCCTTGGGAAGAAACAAAACCAAAGGTGTATCCATGAATTCTCCCCAATCATGAAGGGAAGATGTAGGAAAAAAACTCATGATGTATGAAGTCTCTGAAAACTGCTCAAGTGTCCCCATGTTGATGCTGAAAGTTACCCCCTCCAAAGGTGGTATACTGATCCACACTGCTGAAAAAGGCACTCCAAGATATACTGGAAATGAATGTAGAACATGTTCCAAAGACTCACATGTCTCCTCTAAAGATAAAGAGACCTCCTCTAATTGTTGTACATAAGAATCCACAACAATGTCAACCTCGAAAGAATGATCATGTAGAAAATGAACAAAAGGGTAAGAGTGTTCCCTCGCAACAATCGAAGAAGTATCATCTTCATCAAAGAAAAGATGAATATCTTTAATGATGTCTCCCAAATCTGCAATGTAGGATTCCACAAACAAACCTACAATGTCTGTCAAGTAGGCATCCCAATGAAGTGAAGCTAGAAGACAAGATATATCCTGCTACACTAAATCACAAGAAGGCAAAATTGTCGCACTATCCACATCATCGAGTGCAATAGGTGATGTGATATCAATAGGAGGAGATGAAATGCAAGGCTCAAGAACGGGGTCACATGTGAGAATCCCCAAGTTCAAGTATCCAAAGTTCTCCTCAAAATCTAAATCATCAAAAGAAGTGTGATCATCATATGCAAAATCATCCTCATCAACAGGAACAAAATCTAAAAAGGAATATAACCGAGATGCATGATCCACCACCCCAGTTGCAATGATATCTCTACTCTCCAAGTCTCTAATGATAACTGACTCAGGTGTGAACTCCACAGTTTTCTTAGTTCCCCCATCAGTGATTTGATAGATGGAAAGAAGATTGTTTGTCAAATGGGGTACACATAATATATCATTGAAGGAGTTATCCTCAATGGAAATAGATCCTTTCCCAATCACATCCATGTATGTATGATTTCCCATCAAAATCTGCGACATGGTTCAAGACTTAAAAGTAGAAAACATAGACTGTGAAGATGCCATATGATTAGAAGCCCCTGAATCTAGAAGCCATCTCCTTGAATCGTGACTTGTAGTAGCACCAAGAGATTGTCCTTTTCTTGTCCCAAAAGAGTGAGGCTTCCCACTTGTTTCTTCCATAAAAGCTTGTACTTTTCCCTTTGATTGTGAGGAAGTGGAAGGTGATGAATCCTCCTTCTTGTAGGATTTAGGCAAATCGATGTTGTTCTTTTTGAGGATATGGAGGAGCTCATCAATATTTTTAGAATGGCAACGATGCTCCTCATGACCAACCTTTTTACAATAGGCACAAGTTGGTCTCTCCTTCTTTGGTGAATTGTCCTTCTTGGAAGAGAATGAATCTGGAGAAGGTGGTGCTTTTTCCTTAGGCTTTGATTTCCCTTTCTTCTTGTTTGAGTTGTCCTTTCCTTGATTTCCTTTGTTCCCTTTAGTTGCCACATATTCTTGAGACTTAGAAGTCTTAAGAATGCCCATGCTTATCAACCTAGTTTGCTCCATCATCAACATGTTTGTGAAAGCATCAAACATAGGAATTTTGTAGCTTGAACCCATTTTCATCCTATCGGTTTGGAAACTAGAAACAAATGCTGCATATTTTTGTGGAAGCTTGCCCATCAAATTGTAGATCAATTGAGTATCCTTTTTATCAATGCCACAATCTTTGAGTTGTGCCATCAACTCATTTGCTTTAGTGACATAATCTTGTATTGTATCAAAGTTCTTGGGATCTAACATGGTGAGATCACTGTCAATTTGATATCCCGTAATCTCATCAACTTGGCCATACAAGTCTTTAAACTTTTGCCAAGCATCCTTAATTAAAGTACATTTCTCAATATGAAAGGCGAGATCCTTTGATACATACTCTCTTAAGCTACAAATTGCCATGATGTTCTTAGTGAGCCAATTCAAGTGACCATTGGGATCAACGGGAGCAACAATAGTTCCATCAATGTAATTAGTTAATCCTTTTTCCATTAGTTTACTCCATGCATCAATTTTCCAAGTAGCATAATTATGTGGAGTTAAGAGAGGAAACTTAAGAGAACCCATAACAGAAAAATGAAAGAACACAAGTGACAACAGCACAAGAGACACCCCCCAAATTCACTCAATCAAAGTACCCCCCCCCAAAATGATGATTTTGACACCTTATATGTAGTGCGTGTACAATAGGCCACTTGAAAACAATGAAAAAGTGGACTTCTGATTTTGTTTTACAAATACCCCAATAGGTTTAGAACTACAATGCAAAAAACCAAAAGTGTAGATCTATGCAACACAAGTGCCAAATTGGCCAAAAAAGACCACATGTTGAAAGTAAATTTTCTACTCAAAATCACTACAAACTGATAGCTGATTATGAAAGTAGATAAAAAATTATGCACTTTTTAAAAAAATGGCACCTAAAAAGGAGTTCATATGAGCCCAAACGGAGTCCCGAAAGTTGCAGAAATAGGGATTGGACAAGTATAGTCACCAAAAACTGAATTTTCAGAAAAATTGCTCTACCCAAATCAGAAAATAACACCTCCACATGAATGTACATGAAAAACTAGCCCAGATAATAAAACATTGCACTAAAAAAGGAGTCAAAACAAGAAAGATATGGGCCTTCAAAATTGGGCAAAAAATCAAAACTACTCAATGGAGAGGGGCTGATTTTTTTTTTTGAAAAATGATGATGTCAACAATCTGTGAGCTTAAATTTGGCGGCCGTATGACCGTCGGAAAAATTTCACCTCCCTACTTGATTCGATGTCAGTACAATAAGGACTTGCTAACGCGGACCGACTGCGCAATGACTCGTGGCATCCATACGATGAGGTGTCAGTACAGAAGTTGACTGGGCTGCTGAATAAGCGGGCTGTACAAATTACTTGGATGCCTACATGTCTGCTTGCATGGTGGATGACTGCGCAAACCATACTAGTGACTTTGCACAATGTGGATCAATGAGAGTAAGCCACGTGTCTCTCAATACTATATGTGTGGTCAAAGGATGGAGGAATCGGGTGCCACCACGTGGCACTAGCAGCAGGCAGGGTCTCAGCTGTTGTGGAGGTGAGGTGGCACAACGTGGCATGTTCTTGCAGGGTGCTAGAGGATAGGATCTTGAAAAAGGAACAAACAACGTCAGGGAATAGGAGACTGCTGGCAATCGGAGGAGGAGATGCTGGGGAATGGGTGGCCAATGGAGAACATCGACAAGGGCCGAAAGCGACGTCGGAGGGAAGAAGACAGAGCCTTTGCCAGAGAACAACACGTCGGTGGGAGGAATGGAATAGTGGTGACTTGTGTAGTAGGTACGACCCTGCAAAAAAATATAATATTCTGCAGTATGGTATGCGTGTGGGGGGAAATAACTGAGCCCCCCACAAATAATATAATTTTTTATTTTTATAAAAATCTTTTACAATCAATAAAAAAAAACTGCGAAATTTAAAATAAGGGAATTAATTCAATGTCCATAGAAAAAATTGGCTAAAAATTTCCTCCAAAGCCCCAAATATGATTTTCACCCATTATAGGCGAATTTATAGTCAAAATTTATGGAAACGGCCACCCTGACTCAATGGTGAGGTCGGATTTGGTCTAGAAAGCTTCTAAAAGATGTTGCTCCTCAGATCTGCCTCTTGACCTCCTTCAAAGATGTAATAATATCTTTCCAAAGGCTATGCAATGGCGCTCCAACCACTTTGATACCATGTGAGATTATGCTTGAAGCAACCAAGATCAAAGAGACCAATAAATAGCACAATAATAAGAGAGAATAAAATATGACAATAATAAATTGTATTCCTATCAAGATGCAAAAGAGATCAATTAGATCATTAAGAATTACATACAATGAGTGATAAGCCTGCTTATAAAGGCAAGGCTAAGAGACAAGAGAGCACACAATGATGACATGTGGCTCAATGAGATGCAATGGTAGGTAGGAGAAATAGTAAAATATTCCACATGAGGTGGATCGCCCACCGAAGGTGGAATTATCACTCCACAATAAGTGGATATGATAAAGTAATAGTAGGATCACACCATAAAAGGTGGAAATTCTCCTACATACACACTCCCAATGTATGCACATCTCCCTAAGCGTCTCATATGCAAACTGCGTCGACTTGAATTTCATCCTCAGAATGCTTCCTGCAATAAGTTAGTTTCACAAAATACAAATGGAAATGCTACAGGAAATCCAAACTCAACCAATGAAACTACATGAAATACATATTAAAATAAAACATTATTTTTACCTCCATGATTTATGTCTCATTGTGTCCTAACTCCACTGTTCCTGGTTGCAGATGGTGTGCTCTCAGACAATGCACTATTGGCTTCCAAGATGGCATATGAAGAATGGACTGATAACTTGTAGTTAACTGATACTATGATATGCAAATACTACATGATTATGCTAAAATGATTATGCTATATGATATTTGCTATTTGCTATTTTCTTCAAAAACTCACAGATGCACATGATTGATTGAAAACTATTTTTGAAGACTCTTGATTTTCTAACTCTCTCAACCAAAGCTCTTGATTTTATAGACTTTGAGAGGATGAGATGATGTGGCTTAGATCAACAGTCACAATCAGATCTGCAAATTTGGATGGCTGTGAGCAAAGGTGAAGGTTGAGAGAAAGGGGGAAGGAGAAGACAAATGTCACTCATCTCACCTTGACTGAGTTGCTGGCTGAGGGAATCTAGGGATGGTTGGAGGAAATTTAGGCATGAGAGGACAAGTGGACTCAAGTCCTTCCTAAGATGTAGGGGGTGTTGGAGAAAATATAGAAGATTGTTATGAAATATGTGTACGTACATAATTTTCATTAATTTTGGAAGTTGAGGATAAATGATGAATTAATATTTAAGAAATATTAATTTCCTTAGCCACATGTTTGATGAGTTGGCAAAGGGAAGATGAAGTGGAGATGGAGGGTGAGTTGGATAAAAAATTAAATAATTTAAGAATTATTTAATATTTGAAAACTATAGGATAGGAGAAAAACTATTAAATATTAGATATTTAATTGCTTGGAGGAGGCAATTAAATATTAGATATTTAATTAACTTGGTTAGAAGGAATAATTAAATATTAGATATTTAATTAATTAGAAGAATAAGATAAATGAATTAATTAATAAAATATTAATTAATTGAAAGAACACGAAAATGAATTAAATATATTAATCTTTTCAAATTAACTATTTAATAGAAGACTAAATATTAAATAAATATAAAATATTTATTTAATTGCTCATAGCCAATTTTAAGTGTATACATTCTTCCCCTCTTTGAAATGATGTCGAGACAACATTGTTTCAAAGATTAAATCAAGTCTCGATAACGCGCCTGATGAAGATAAAAAATTCTGATTGTGTGCCCCCTCAAGAGATTAATTGTGAAATTGTTGAAAATTCTAGTTTGAACGATTAATCTCGTGATAATTTGATAAAAATTCAGTCAATTAAATTCATTTGTAAAAAACAAATTAAATTGCCCCATTTGAAATTAATTACTCTTCAAATAGTAAATATAAAATTAACCAAGGCTAATTTTAACTTCATTGTTATCCTTGTCAGCTTTGCGGAGAAAATATTCTTGCTGAGGTGGCGAAATGGTGATTCTTGTGGAGAACCATCAATTTGAGCGAGTTCGGCGATATCAGTGGCCAGTTGAGCATGGGTATCCGGTAGGTAGCTTATCCCGAGCTTTGTTTTCAAGTTTTTCGTTCAAATTTTCATGTTTTTAGGCACTTTTTTAGTTTTTTTGAATTTTTTTATTTTTTCGGCATTATTGTAGCGCTTTTGCAATTTGTTTTAGTGCATATGTAATTATGTTTAGCGCAAATGCCTCATTTAGCGTATATGTTCAAAATGTTAGCGCATATGTATAGGGTAGCGCAAATACATTGTTTGTTAGTGCATATGCCCAGAAAGGTAGCGCTTTTGCATGAGTTAGCACGCATGCTTGTAGATTTAATGTTTTTGTTAAAAATGATAGCGCATATGCACTAGGTTAGCGCATTTGCATTTAGGTTTAGCACAAATGTTCAATAGGATAGCGCTTTTGCTAAAATTTGATGTTTTTGATAAGTGCAAAGGCTAAAAATCACTTTGATGATTAGATTTTAACATGTTTAATACGCATTGATGATAAAATAGGAACTAGATTGAGTGATTGCATACCTGATAGATGAATAGATAGGTTGATTGATTAATTTGATTGCTTTGATTAGCTTGATTGATTTGATTGGCTCTAAGAAACCAATTTATTTTCTGATGTAAGAGCTTAGCAGAGTTTTGAGTAAACTCAGTGATTGATAGAAAACCATGATTGATAGGTTTTAAAATGATTTGATAGCATAAGTTGCTTCAATTTGTTTGTGATAGATAGATAGCATAGATTTCTTCAGGTTGATTTGATAGATTTGATAGTTGATTGATTTGATAGATTTGATAGATTTGATAGTTGATTGATTTCTCTTGATAAATAGGAGAAACTTGATGTTCTCCAGTGTCGGGAGAAATTACCGACAGTGCGTCATTTAGTTCCAGAGCTTACCCAGGTCGAGATTAGACACATAGATGCTTTTGGTTTACGCCATTTGCTATGTATGCCTGAGATTACACATAATAGAGGTTTGTTGACAGCATTGGCCGAGAGATGGCATAGCGAGCATAACACTTTCCACCTGCCGACGAGTGAGATTAGTGTGACTCTTGAGGATGTCTACAGGATTCTGCACATCCCAGTGACTAGTGAGCTTGTACAGTATGCTTGTTAGGATCGAGTTGGTACAGAGGCTTGCAGAGTTGTATTTGTTGATGAGAGCATTGGTAGAGGAGAGATCCGATGGGTAGATATGGTGATGTATTACGAGGCTCTTCTTGTTATTCTTGCTGGTCTGATTGGAGGATTTATATGTCCTGATAGGAGATCACGAGGTTTTTCTATTGGATGGGGTGAGATTCTCCTTAGTATGATTCAGCATCATACTCGATATGCGTGGGGTGTTTGCATGCTGGCACACTTATACCATTATCTTCATCAGGTAGTTTATGATGAGAGTGTGAGTTTATCTACAGGATGCACTTTATTGCAGATCTGATGCTGGGAGCACATTGCAGTTACTCGGCCTATCTAGCACAGAGTACTTTTATGCAGGTATCCTTACTCAGCATAAGCTGGGTAAGATGGAGAATTGGCAATGGGTATTAGATTCATTGGATAGCGTGACTTGGAGACCATATCTTGATTATGAGCCATGGATGGATGATGCACAAACATTACCATTCATCATGCAGAGTAGATATCTCATTGGTTGGACTCCTTTCATTATTGAGCGACAATTGATTGGTCATATTTTGAGACAGTTTGGTATCATTCAGCCTATGCCTACTAGTGTGACTATATATGCTCGACGGTACAGAGATAGGCGAGATTGGGAACCTTCGTTGTCATTTGAGATTGCTCATGCAAAGTTTGTTGCTAATCCAAGAGTGGCATATGATATGAGATTACACATTCTTGATCCCGGGGTTACTGCAGATTATGCTCACTATATATTAGTTCATCCATTTCCTCGCATTACTGATCCAACAAATCCTCCTCCTAGCTCAGGAGATGAGGATGATGATTCAGATGATCCAGTTTCTAGGAGACGAAGATGGAGATGAGAGCTTAGAGCTGCTCAGGAGGCTGGGGGAGGTGGAGATGATGGTGGGGATGGTGGTGGCGGTGGGAGGAGACCTAGACAGAGAGGAGGTCGATTGAGAGTCTGTGGAGGACCGTTTGGACCAACTGGCAGGATTGAGAGAGCACGCCCTATGGGTGGGAGGGATGTTGGATGGATTGGGAGAGATCATGGTAGGACAGGTATGAGATCACCAAGAGGATTACCATTGACAGGAGGCAGGGTGAGTGGACTAGATGGGGGTTGCGGGAGAGGCATTGATTTTGGACAGATTCAGCTAGATCCTAGGGTTATTGCAGCTCATGGTGGAGATGATGAGGATCCTGAGGATCATGTTCCCCTTATTAGATGGTGGATTCAGAGAGTTACTCATACTGAGATTCCAGCAGTTGGACAGGTTGGTGGTGAGGGGATTGGGGTTCATGCACCACAATAGGCTTTGTCAAAGCAGGTTGCACCAGAGCGTGATGTGCCAGAGCAGGTTGCACCAGAGCATGATGTGCTAGAGTAGGATACCATTGACAGTCTGAGAGCACAAATTGATTAGCTTCGAGCACAGGTGCAGACTCTTATTACTGAGCGGGATAGAGCTGTTAGGAGGCATCATGATACTCAGGGCCTTCTTGATCATATTCAGCAGGTTGGATCAGGTACTCTCTCGGCTGATACTATTAGAGAATTAGTTCAGGCTGGGAAGGAGACTTCCCACTGACGACGATGATATGAGGAGGTAGTTGCAGAGAGCCAGAGAGCAGGTAGTTATCATACCACCGTGTTGATGGACACTAGTAGTGGTGGGGTTATGGGACATCCTCAAAGGAGTGGTGATCAAAGGAGAGAGGCATCTGGAGGATCTTCTCGCCCACAACCACAGAGATGGACAGAGTCAGGTGGTAGTGGTACAGGACAACCATGACTTGAGTTGTATTTGATGAGGCATTTGTATTGTTTATTTGATATCATTATATACTTGGACTTTTATTGTTTTATGATGATCTATATGCAGACATGGACCCTATATGATGATCTTTCTTTATTATGCATGTTACTCTATTTGATGATGATGCTTTATGCTTTATATGATGATGCTTAGATGCTTGGATTAGATGGATGATAATATGATCTTTTCTTTTCATTATGATGATGCTTTATATGATCAATGATAAATGTTGTTGTTGATTTTCAATTTTGATGACCTTGGATGCAAATGAAAATGATTACTAACTTAAATGATATGCAAAATGATGCAAATGCAAATGATCTATATGGAAATACAAATGAATGATTGATTTGTTTTTTATTTATGATGATGTAAATGCAAATGATCTACATGAAATGTTTTTTATTTTTATATGTAATGTTTATAATGATTATGAATCTAAGTGCAAAGATGCAACTAAATGATCTTAAATGAAATGATAATGCAAACTATAATGATGATACACTACATGATGAATGAAATGCACTTAATTGAATGCCAACTAAATGCAAATGATAAAATGCAACTAAATGATTCATACTCTGACATGGAGTTCTTTGACATTCCATTCAATGGCCATTTTGAGCCCTATAGCCAATGCTTCATACTCTGCAGTATTATTGGTGCATGGAAACCGCAGTCTATATGATTTTGGAATTGTATGTCCTTGAGGTGTGATGAAAAAGATTCTTGCGCCTAAACCATATTGGGTATAAGAACCATCAAAGTACAATTCCCAAAAGTTTGTACTTACTATCAAGATATCTGCATCAGGAAATTCAATATGCAAAGGCATGTCATTTTGTAAAGGTGCATTGGCCAATTGATCAATGATGACTTGTCCCTTGATATCTTTCCAGTCAACATATTCTATGTCAAATTCACTCAGTATCATAACCCATTTAGCTAGTCTCCCTGTCAATGTTGATTTGCTCAATAGATATTTGAGAGGATCTATCTTTGTTATTAGTTTTACGAAATGAATCAACATATAATGTCATAGCTTCTGAGTTGCAAATACAACTGCTAGACATATCTTTTCAATTGAGGAATAATTTAATTTGTAGCCAACAAGTGTTTTGTTGATATAATAAACTGCTCTTTCTTTTCCGTCATCATCATGTTGAGCTAGGAGAGCGCCTAATGATACAGTTGTTAGTGATATCAGTACTGGAGGACTCATAAGATATTCTTTTATTTGCAAGAAAGCTTCCTCACATTTTAGATCCCATTTGAATGGAACATTTTTATGTAGAAGATGGGTAAATGGAAGACATCTATTGGCCAACTGAGAAACAAATCTCCTAATTGATTGCAATCTTCCTTGTAAGGATCGCAATTGACTTATGTTCTTAGGTGACTCCATCCCCATAATAGCTTTAACTTTTTCAGGATCTACTTCAATGCCACAAGCTGATATAATGTATCCAAGGAGCTTTCCAGAGGTTACCCCAAATGCACATTTCTTTGGATTTAGTCTCAATTGATATCTTTCCAGCTTGTCAAAAATCTTGCTTAAAATGTTCAAATGTTCTTTTCTTGTGTGAGATTTTGCAAGTATGTCATCGACATAATCTTCCATAAATGTATGCATCATATCATGGAAAATTGTAGTCATAGACCTTTGATAAGTCGCTCTTGCATTCTTAAGCCCAAATGGCATAACATTCCAGCAATATGTTCCCCATGCACAGGTGAAAGTTGTCTTCTCTTGATCATCAAGTGCAATTCTTATTTGATTATATCCTGAGAAGCCATCCATTAATGAAAACATCTCATGTCATGCTGATAAGTCTACTATGATATCAATGTTTGGTACCCGAAAATCATCTTCTGGACATGCTTTATTAAGATCTCTGAAATCTGTACACTCTTATGCTTTTATTTGGTTTTGATACTGGTATAATACTTGAAACCCATTCTGGATAAGCAACTGGTCTTATAAAACCTACTTCTAATAGTTTCTTTAGCTCAGTTTTTACAAGGAGAGTGATATGTGGATGTATCTTTCTTATCTTCTGCTTAATTGGTTTTGCTTTTAAATCCACATTAAGATGATGCATGATAAGATCTAGGTTAAGTCCTAGCATATCTACATAAGACCAAGCAAAATTTGTTTGTCTCTACATAAAGAATTTCATGTATTCTTTCCTCTCCTTTTCTAATAATGAGGCAGCAAAATGAAGTATTTTAGGATCCTTTGATGTACCAATGTTTACTGCTTTTGTTGGTTCTATCAGGATAGTAGATCTCTCTTGAAAATATGTAGGAAGGATATCAAACTTTCCATCTTCTGGCACCTCAAGGAGGTTTTCACCATTAGATACGTCCTTTGTTTTTCCTTTTGATTGATCTAGTGTTGCCATGAAATGGTTTTCAACAATAGGTCTCTTTCCTTGTTTTATTTCATTTTTGCGACTGGAAAGTTTGGTATTCTCTTGATTACAAGAAACATCACTTGATTCTACAATGGAAGATATCTTAGAATGGATGGGTTCAACAATGTTAAGGTACACAACTAAGTCATGATCATTGGAAAAGACATCAAGTTCGGGGTTATCTAAGTTATCCCAATCAATTAGTTCAAGATGCAAAAGGGGTAAATCATAATCACTGTCATCATTAGGTGTTTCAATGTTCATGACATAATAATCATAACTTGGTGTAGAATAGGTACTGTCATAGATTAAATGTTTTTGAGAATTGTCTTTCTCAAGCATTTTCGAATTAGTCTTAACAAAATTGATATTAGGATTTTGTAGTTCACACTCAAGTGGTTCTTCAACTGACATTTGTCCCTTAAATGAATGGATTATATCCACACGCACATCTTTGATACTACAAATTCCTTCTTGGTTGACCTCATCTGCATTTAGAAGTTGACATATTTGTGCACATGATAAAGTGAATTCTTTTAATAAATTTTGTCTCCTTTCAAACTCAACTTCTTCTAGACTAATAGTCAATCCAATTTGACTATCTCTTAGTTCTTCTATGGTTCTTGCATATCTGATCTTTGTTTGTGCTTCTTGTGGCATTGCTTCTTTGTCTTTGTCATTCCCTTTTCTTCTTGCATATGCCTCTTTTCTCTGAAAACTAAGTTTCTCTTGTCTTCTTTCTAACTTCATCTTTTGTTCTGTAATAGACAAGTCTTCTTCTGTGATAGCTTCTTGATCTTCATTGTGTTCTTTACTTGATGTAGTGGATAAGGCATCTGGACCCCATTCATATTCATTGGAATCTATTTCTGAATCCTGATGTAAGATTACTCCACTATACCATACTGGAATGTCGTATGGTGCAAAGAGTTCTCTGATTTTTGTCATCTCTATTTTTACTGCTTTTGGAATAATTGGTTCAGATTTTGCCTTTGTTTGTATTTTTCGGACTTGTTGACTAGATTTTTCTTCATCTTTGATGGCAATCTCCTCTCCTTTCTTTTCATGTTCTTCTTGTTTCTTTTGTTCATTGGTTACTATTTCGGCCGCTTGATGTAACTTTTCTTGCCAATTTTCTTCTTTAGAAACTATTTTTTTTCTCCATTTTTGTTGTTGATGATTATGTTGCTTTTGATTGGATTTTAGATATCCCAGCCCGGATTTATCTTCTGTGGATTGTGAGTCCAGACAAATAGGTTCTGAAATACCTTGATGTTGCTTACCAATTGGTCCTTTTCCTTCATATCCCATTTTTTGCATGATTTCATATCCTTTGCCATATTGTTTTATGGGAATATTGACTTCTACTATTGTTGCTATAGTTTTATCTTCATCCTTGTATAGCCAACCAAGAATATCTTTGTCTTCATTTTCCTCTTCAAGAGTTCTAGCACTAACAAAGGTTCCTTTAAACATGTTTTGATTTTTCTGATGTCTTTGATTGAATATTTGTAGGCTTTCCATATGACTTAGGGGAAAGTGAAATTTTTTGCAAAGAATACTTTCCCATTCCTTCATCATTTAACTTGAGCTTTTCTTCAAAAGTTTCCCATAGCTTTTCTTGAATTTCTTTAGTAGGATATACTGATTCTTTGTTATACGAAACTCTTGTATCTTGTGTAGGCTTCAAATTATTGCAATATTGATTGGAATCTGCAATTATAGTGATTTCCTTTCCTTCATGAGGAAATTTCACACATTGATGGTATGTAGAAGGAACTGCTTGCATCTTGTGAATCCATGGTCTCCCTAGAAGAATGTTGTAGGAGACGTTTAAATCTAAAACTTGACACAATGCATCCTTTTCCACAGGTCCTATTCTTATTGGTAGCACAACAGTTCCTTTACAAGAATGCTCCACTTCATCATAAGCTTTGATGGTTATTTTCTTTTTCGGGTCTACTGCATTCTCTGAATATCCTAGAACTTTTATCGAACTTAATGCACAAATGTTTAAGCCAGCTCCTCCATCTATGAGCACACGTTTGACACGAGTTTTATTTATGGAGACTTCAACATGTAAGGGAGCATTATGAGGATGTTGTAGGGATGTGTCATCATTCTCATAAAATGATAAGCAATGAGGAGCTATAAGGTGTCCTACCATATTTTGGAACTGATCTACATCCAAATCTTTTGAAACTGTTGTTTCCACTAAAGCTTTCTCCAAAATGTCCTTGTGCATAGGTGAAATCTTGAGAAGTTCCAGAATTGATATTTGAGCAAGTATTCTTTGTAATTGCTCTACTAAATTGTATTATTGTGGATTGGGTGGCGGATCTTTTGCTACACCTGGAAAGGTAACCTTTGCTTTGCTTCTCGTGATAACATTGATTGGTTCCGAAGATGAGTTTTCGTTAAAAATGATTACATTCACCACATCATCATATGTATAAGTGTAATTCACTTTGGTTTTTCCTTTGTCATCTTTTAATTGGGACGATTCGCCTTTGTCATAATTTGGGAGTGGAGTTTTGAAAGCCAAGTGTGATTCGTTTGTTTTATGGCTATCCACTATGATGGTTCCATTATCGATTAGATCTTGGATAAGGTGTTTCAATCTCTGACAATCATTTGTTAGGTGTCCTTTATTCCAATGATAGTTGCAAAAATGATTGTCATTCCACCAATTAGGTTTGACTGGTGGTTCATAATTTCTTGCTTCTGGTAGAACAATTAATTTGTTGGCAAGCAAAGTTTTTAGAGCTAATTCCAAAGATTCTCCAATGTTTGTGAATTTCCTTCGAGGATTGGAGAAAATGAACTTAGCTTTATTGTTTTCTGGATTGTTATTGCTTGGGTTTTGACTTGATAGATTGAAAATTGGTTGTTGTTGTTTTGTAGTACTATTATCGTCATTCCCTTCATTGCTGACATTTCTATGCTTTGACCAGAACTTGGGTTTGTCATTGTTGTTGTTGTTGTTGTATGAATTATTGTAAAGTTTTAGTTCTCCTTTCTTTACCATTGTGTTCTCTATTTTCACACCATTCTCGATCATTTTGGCAAAAGAGGGAGGACATTGCAGCCTTAGTCGATAACTCATTTCACTGATAAGATTATCAATGAATATGTCCATCTTTTCTTGATCAGGTACATCTTGGGGATATCTATTAAACATGTGTTTCCATTGTTGTAAGAAGATCATAAAGGATTCATCATTCTTTTGTTTAACATTGCAGAGATCCAACATTGTTATTTCATTCCTTATATTGTAGGAATATTGTGAAATAAACCTATTCACAAGTTCTTCAAAGGATTTGATTCCGGATGGTGATCTTGAAAACCACTCCATTGATTGTCCATTTAAACTCCTAGGAAAAAGATGCATAAGGTAAGTTTCATCATGAGAAAATTCCATGCTCATAGTACAAAACTCCCTAATGTGATCTTGAGGATCAGATTTTCCATCATATTTGTCATATTTAGGAATCTCGCAAAGTTGCGGAAATGGTATCATATTCAGATTTTTATCAAAAGGATATGGGCATATGTCTTCTAATGAATATTTCTTGGAGCTTGTCCCATTTTGCATGTCTTGTATCTGTTGTTGTAGAGTTTGTATTTCTTGAGTAAGGTTTGATAATGGATTATCCATATGGTTTTTCCTTGTTTCTTCGTGAGCTCTCTTATCACTACGCTCTTTTCTTTTATCATCCCTTTCTTTCCTTGTTTCTTCATTACTTTCTTTGTTCCCATCTTTTTTATTTTACTCATCAATGTTTTGAGTGTTACTTGTCTCCGCGTCTTGTTTCAAGCTTTCTATGTTAAAGTCTTGTCGTAGTTTAGCTCCAGATTTTGCCAACATCAAGAGATATTTTTCTTTTTCTTTTGCCAACAATTTTTTCATTAGCCTATCAAATTTGAAATCTTGCTCAAGGTCTCTAATGGTGCTATTGACTGCTTCTTCATCAACAGTGGTAAATCCAAAAGTGTGGAATACAGGATTATCTTCTTCTTCCATTTGTTGTTGTTTTCTAAGTTGTTCGTGTTGGGCTCTAGTCCAAACTGGCATGTGATTATCTCAAAGTTATTAAAAGTTCTAAAGGACAGAGTCAATAGGTGATTATTGGTTTAGGAAGCTATGCCTTGTTGATCTTACCACTATTGTTTGTTCATTGGGATAAAGCATTTCTTTGTTGAAAGGCACGTCTTTGTAAAGTTTCACCATCAAATTTTGTACCACAGCCACGTAAGTAGTGACGAAAATGGTGTAGGAATGTCCTATGTTGCAATAAGTTATTGCGATTGATATACAAGAATCTTATCCTTTTCTGAGTAGCTTTATAACTAGGTTTTCTTTTCTTAAAGTGATACTTAAAAGTCATATAAGCATTTGGCAATTCACAAGTTTGTTTGATTCCAATGTTGGTGCAATATTGGTTTTGATATAACCTAGGTTCAAAATAGGAAAGATGTATCCAAGATTAGGAACCTAGTATAGATTTGATCAAGCTTCGTGATAGAGGATTTGATTATCCTGATGAGAAACTTGACAAAGATAATTTTTGCACTTAAGATGGTTGAATCGATAGCTTGTTGAATGTTGATGTTTATAGAACCCTTTGAGTATAACTTGTTAGATTAGTAACCTAGTTGTTTGAGCTAGTTTTGAAAAGTATGTGATGATTTAGAGACAAACCTACTTCAAGAATTATTTTGATGTGGATGTTTTGATACTTTGATTTTGATCTAGTGTTTCAAGTGTTGGAAAGCTTTTGTATTACCCTTTTGATCAATTTTTTCAGCAATTTGTAGGATTTTTTCTCTCTTGTAGATGATAACTTTCTTCAAATTTTGACCATTTGGAACATGTTACAGACATAGAAGACACAATGTTTAATAAACAAAATGCACAAGCAGGTACAATTCCTATGACAGGCTAAGACAATAGTTGTTGAATCTCACATGGGGTTTCCCCTGAGGCTACACTATTCAAAGTGGATATTTAGATGCTTGAACCCATTGGCTCCACCCTCGACACTCACTTCTTCGGGGCAACCAAGCACCAGTTTCCATGAAAAATCCCCATGGCAAACTTTATATCTCTACTAGGAACCGTATGTGTGTGAGCCGCTTCAGAGGTCTGACCTCCTGCGCCAACAACTAGAAGGATTTTGGCAACTAGTACAAGTGGTTTTTAGTAAAGGCTTCTGGTCATGTGGCCATACATGCGACACTTTCAGCTCTGTAAATACAAAAGGTTCCCAGCCTATAGAGGTTACGCTCTATAGGGTTTATGGGGAAACATAGTGTCGGTATGAACTTATCATCACATGTTGTTTGGGACTTTCGTCACAAACATGATTTATTTATAGTGGATTGGAAGGACTTGGTATTAGCCCGTTTCCACTTTAGGTCGTTCCCCTCTCACTGGCCCCCTCAAGGCAACTCGGGAAGGCAAGCCCTCTAAAGGATTTAATTGCTTGAAAGTAAAGAAAGCGTAAAAGAGTGGGTTTGGCTTTTTGGTCACCCAATTAAGGGGAGAGCATATACCTACCACTTTCGAGACACTGAATACAAGCATTCTTTTTAACCTTTTCAAAACAATTTGTTGCCTAAATCCTATTTGGAGATGTTGCTCCAACAAACATGCTGTTCGTTTTTAGCTCTTTTAAAAATCTATGTGCAACTATTTTAGAGAAAATACTGAAAAATGCAAGTTGCATGCTATCAATTTATCCTCTTAGTTAAACTAGATGAACACGATATGATATATTACTTCCCAAATGAAGATTTTTAATTAACTAGATGATGAAATGCATAAAATTTGCCTTAAATGCCATCCTGCACATGCATGTTAGTAGTCTGAAAAATCTGATTTCTTGGACATTCGGACCTGCAAAATTTTTTTGTTAGTTTTGTGAACATAAGCGCTAATCTAACATATGCGCTATCTTTGTGTTCAATAGCGCTAACCTACAGATCAAAAGCGCTAACCTAGGCTACAAAAGCGTTGCTCTGTGGATACAAAAGCTCGATTTCTTCAACATATGTGCTAACCTAGGACACAAATGCGCAATCTGGTAATGCAAATGCGCAGGCTTTAAAACAAAAGCGCTAACTTAGAATTCTTATGCGCTAACCTATGCTACAAATACGCTAACCTAGAAGGCATATGCGCTAACCTGCAAAACAAAAGCGATGTCAGAATTCACACATGCGTGAATCTGCATTACAAATGCATTAATTTCACTGTTTGCGAGATTTTTAGAGGTATATACGAGGTCCATTAGCCCCACGATGGGCGCCAAAATGTGTCGACTTGAATTTCATCCTCAGAATGCTTCCTGCAATAAGTTAGTTTCACAAAATACAAATGGAAATGCTACAGGAAATCCAAATTCAACCAATGAAACTACATGAAATACATATTAAAATAAAACATTATTTTTACCTCCATGATTTATGTCTCATTGTGTCCTAACTCCACTGTTCCTGGTTGTAGATGGTGTGCTCTCAGACAATGCACTATTGGCTTCCAAGATGGCATATGAAGAATGAACTGATAACTTGTAGTTAACTGATACTATGATATGCAAATACTACATGTTATGCTATATGATATTTGCTATTTTCTATTTGCTTCAAAAACTCACGGATGCATATGATTGATTGAAAACTATTTTTGAAGACTCTTGATTTTCTAACTCTCTCTCAACTAAAGCTCTTGATTTTATAAACTTTGAGAGGATGAGATGATGTGTCTTAGATCAACGGTCACGATCCGATCTGTAGATTTGGATGGCTGTGAGCAAAGGTGAAGGTTGAGAGAAAGGGGGAAGGAGAAGACAAGTGTCACTCATCTCACCTTGACTGGGTTGCTGATTGAGGGAATCTAGGGATGGTTGGAGGAAATTTAGGCATGAGAGGACAAGGGGACTCCAGTCCTTCCTAAGATGTAGGGGGTGTTGGAGATAATATAGAAGATGGTTATGAAATATGTGTACGTACACAATTTTCATTAATTTTGGAAGTTGAGGATAAATGATGAATTAATATTTAAGAAATATTAATTTCCTTAGCCACATGTTTGATGAGTTGGTAAAGGGAAGATGAAGTGGAGATGGAGGGTGAGTTGGATAAGGGATTAAATAATTTAAGAATTATTTAATATTTGAAAACTATAGGATAGGAGAAAAACTATTAAATATTAGACATTTAATTGCTTGGAGGTAATTAAATATTAGATATTTAATTAACTTGGTTGGAAGGAATAATTAAATATTAGATATTTAATTAATTAGAAGAATAAGATAAATGAATTAATTAATAAAATATTAATTAATAGAAAGAACACAAAAATAAATTAAATATATTAATCTTTTCAAATTAACTATTTAATAAAAGACTAAATATTAAATAAATATTAAGTATTTATTTAATTGCTCATAGCCAATTTTAGGTGTATACACAAACTACAATGTTATGCATGTACCTAAGTAAACTTAAGTAAAGTGTAATTATATCCAAGATGAATAAATAATTACACCAACAATCTTCTATATTAGAGAATTCCTTCATCCTTTCACAACCTAATACTCTAATAATCTATCAAGCAATTAAGCGTCTACACAACCACAATCCATTCTCAGTTTAGCTCTTGTGCACAATACAAAATCTAAGAGCAACCATATCAAACAAGATCAATGGAGATCAAACCCTACTAGGCATGTGAATGGTATAATCTTCCTATTTTGTTGTGATTTGCATGTTTTAGGTTCTTCATTGGTGTATGGTGGATTTTTAGTTGTAGAACTAGGGTTTTATGTGGTTGGATCTTTTTTGGTTTTATAATACTTTAACATTCCATTTTCACTGTATACAATAATATTCTACCTTCAAACAATTGCTCATTGATTATCTCTTTATTGGTACTTCATGTTATTTTCCTTTCATTTATTTTTCTTTACATTTTGTTAATATTTAAATGCAAGTGTATTTCACACATGTTGGAGTAATTGTATTTATGTATTAGGTTAGAAACAACATTTTATGTATTTTACTTAGACTATTATTGTGTTATAAGTATGATTGGGGTTCGGTGACAATGCATCAACCATTATTGAGTTAAATGTATGTTAAAGTTTATTTTCCTTAACTGTCATGCCCACTTTTTACCCAAATGAACATAACACAACACTAACAATTTTTTACTTTTATTTTTTTACTTCAAGCACAATCAATAAGAGATACAACAAAACATAAATAAACTACACCAAACTTAACGAATTTACAATTTTTTATTTTTATTTTTTTGTCGCAACATAATACATTTGTAAAACTACAAGCAATAGTAAAATATAACTAGTAACCATACAAACCAAGATTAAATGTTAAATAATAACATAATGCTTCTTTGAGTTACAAGTATATGTACCTTCTTCGTACTCAAGTTGCTCTTGCATCAACCGTTATGTATTTTCCTTTCTTTCCATACCTACACCTACAAGATATCTACTTGTTTTGAAATTCAACACAAGGTCAACATATTATTAGATGCATGATCATCATGACAAATCATATCATTACTTTAACTGGGTGAATTATACAGTAGTCAACTATGGAATTTGTAGATGTGAACAAGTTAATAGGAAGGTAGGGTTAGTTCAAGCAAATCTCACAAGGACAAGACCTAGGGGCTAGACCTAATGTCTCGCGGGCTCATCACAAATGGCCTTTCCTACATGAAAGCGTAGAGATTTTGTAGTGCGTAAAATAGTTTAAAACCCATCTATTATGAAAGTATAATAGTGGATGCACAACCCTTTCTAGGGTCTAGTACCCTAGACGGTTTCCTTGTCGGCTACCACCCACTTAGGTGAAACAAGGACGAAGTCCTAGATTTAATTGATGACTTGACACCAATCTTAACTCAGGATAGAGTACTAGTCCATGCAATTATAAGACACTACTATCTCAATAAAGGTTACCATTATTAAGACGCGTATGTTAACAAAATAGAAACAATCGAAGATACATACTTGACAAGTGTGGACCACTTATAAACATCACGTGGTTGACTATTACATCCTATCTTAAGAAGATCAAACCATAGTGTCATGTGTTGTGGTCTAGTGATTTCTAAAGTATGCATTTTAAAACAATAATTTTATAAGACAAAGGTCAACTCCACTAATAGAAATAATAAAGTAAGGCAAACTAATAACAATGATAACCATTATTAAATAAAATAAAATCAACTTGGTACCAATTGTGCATATCAACAACATAAACTCAAAAAATTAAGGACTATTCAATAGGAATCCTTAGTAATCTTTAATGAACTTGATTACTATCCTCATACATTCAATATTATCCATAATGTTGTTTCCTAAGATGTTACCTACCAACTATTTATTAATAATTTACTCAACGATTAAATAAATTTTAGATTAAATCAAATATTATCTAACTAAAATGATCACGAATAGATAATCATAAGATTAAGAATCAAATGAACTTTTTCTTATTCAATTTCCTTTATTATCCAAAGCCTTAGAAAGGAAAGAGAAGAGCAATTGAATATCCAAGATCACCATTGTAGAACATCATCACCGTGAGTTACTCAAGATCATAGAGATACTTGATTTTAGACAAAGCAAGGAAATGAACCTCAATGATATTTTAGATTTTAATGCCACTTACTTATTCTCTATGTGTATCACAAAATACTAAGAGCCCAAGCTTCTTGATTTATTCTATATAAGTCCCCCATATGTATACATGCACATACATTAATTCAAAACACTTTCTATAACTAAAGGAGATGATGAGCTTTATAACTAAACTATTTTGTTGTAAATTACATGGGAAAAGAAAACTACCAAATATGCTTATTTTAAACAAAAATAAGTATGATGATTGAACTGCTCCTCTTGAATAAATTGTTTATTATTTAAAATCCTATTTAAGTATGTGTAGTACTCCTTTTGAATCATCCTCATGCTTTATATCATAAAATATTAGAACTAATTAGTAAATAAAAGTACAATATAAAAATAATATTGTTGAAGAGGAATCAAAAAGACTATAATCCATATAAACTTTTAATAGATAAATATGTAAATATTCTTGGTTAAATTTAATTTAATTCTTCTTAATTAGGAATACATTGACCATTTAAAAACCAACCATATGTAGAAACTTAAATAATAAAAGTATTTATTAATATTAAGATTTAGCATTATTCTCAAAGTCCTCCACAAGATATTCTAACCACAAGATCTTTTATAAAGCTTTGCTTTATCAAATTTCTATTTTGACAAAACTCCTTTGAACTTCCATTTAAAACACAAGTTTCTAATTTTTTAACAGTTTTCAAAGTTTATAGATTCATAATATTTCAATACTATCATAATAATATTAATGCTCTTTTCATAATTAAATAGAAATGCTTTTTTTTCATGCAAAAATCTTTGCAAGGCGAGAGATGAGAAAATCAATATTAAGATGACTACAAAATTAAAGTTTGAAAGGAAAGGGAAGCTGTGAATTTTTTTGAAATGCTCCCACTATATTTAAACAAGTTTTTAAGATCATGCCCCTGTACACTCTAAGAGATACAAATTTTGTAGATGTTTGGAACATGGTTAGTTGTATCAAGCCTGCTTACATTCATTACTCTTTATGAAGTTTTGTTTCATCTATTTTATTCTATTTGTTTTGATTCTTTGAATACAACTTGGGTTTGAATTAAAATATGATGATTTCAATCTATAGATTTATGCTATGGTTCAAATTGACAACTCTAAGATTTTGATGGAATAGGTGTTGATTAAGGACTTGCGTAGGGTCAAGGGACAATACCAATTTACATGGATGACATGAACATAGCATCCAATATGAAACAAACAGATGTCATTCCCAGTTAAAATCTCATTTGTTTGGATGGAAGATAAACACGATTCAATTAATGACAAACAATCAAAAAGTCATAAAAACTAGTTTTCTTACCTGCTTTGATGATCACTCATGATAAGATGTGATGAAGTCTAATGTACCTATGACAAGGTATTATCAATTGCATTGTCCTTGCAAGCCATAGACAACAAGTGTTGTCCCATTACATCATGCATTCTAAGGCTTCAAAGTCTATCTTGCCCTAATGTCATTTATCAGTAGATTAAAAAGTTAGATGCAAAGATTTAATTTGTAATGGTTCTCATATTAGGACATCTTCTAAAATGAATGAGATACTACCCATATGATTGTAAAAGAAAGATTGGAACTTACTAGTACTTTCTCATGACATGAGTATTGTTTCCTCCAACATTGTTCATATCCTCCTATGCCCCCCAAGGAACCTGATGAGGAGGTAACAGACTAGAAGGATAACCTTGAACCAACCAACCTCTAAGGCTCACAAACTCAACCGGTAATCCCTAATTCCAAATATCCTTACACAACACCAAGTCAAGCAATGGTTCAATGGAACCAAACAACACCTTGGAAGACCCAAAGGCTCCACTATGTCCACTTACAAACAACTAACACTTCTCAAGTTCTTGTGTGAGTACCCACACCCTTGCATACATGAGTGGGCTACTACTAGGCTTTAGGGTTTGAATGGCCCACTTGACCAATTCAATACAACGATCCTTGGAGGGGTGTTCTCACAATACCTTAACACAAATGAAACATGATTTCATGGTTTAGATCCACCGGAACATAAATTTTGACTCGCTCGCCCACTAATTGAACCAGTTGCTATTAGGCATCCATTTGAAGGAATCGGGTGATAACTTTTGACACCTTGAGGATCTATGCAAAAAAATTATATATTCAGATACCCTTTTGAGAGTTCTCAACAATATCTCAAATTTTGATATCGGACCAACTTGCAGATATCCCAACCAATACTGCATTGGTAGACCTAATAGGGTTATTAGACCTATTTGACTAAACGCCTTCCACAAACTGGTTTGGTTCTCCTAATGGGTGACCATTATTGACCATGAAATGTTATGTAAACCTCCAAAGCACTCTTCTACCACATTCAAACCCCTTTCTAGTGCTCTACCACTTAATTCTCACTCACTGCACTCATCAAACTGGTCTATCACATAGAGATGCCAGACCTAGGGTTAGTTATCCATCCTCTTCGCCCTGTTGTATCCTCTTAATGGATTTTGGAATTGACATATGATACAGTGGCCTATCATCTCCTATAACAGAAGAGTGTTCAGTTAAGGATTGATAGGACAAAACCCATTATTGCAGTCAAACCCTAAGGATTTAAGGGTTTTAGGCTACCCAGTAGAGTTCACTTCAAGACTTCACACTGAAAGAAAAACAAAGGTAAAATGATCTAGTTACAAGAACTATGCCATGAGCATTCTTTCCAATCCATCTTCGGTATGCAATCAACAAAAATTAGACGATTTTCCGAGTTTCCAACAGTTCTTGATGCTTTGATTTGCTTTCCAAATCAACCAACATACATCCTTCAATGTTTGGGGTCTTTAAATATATCTCCCAAATGACCACAACCTCCTCCAATTGTTTTTCAAACTGAACTGACCGTTGGAGAATCACAACTTACAAAAAGTGCAAAATTGTCATGACAACAAATTGACAATATGACAACTTTTGCATAAATCAACCAACTTAGACTCCAGACTATCATAGTCCCCCAAAATGATTACATTTGATTCTAAACCATAAAAAATGACTCAAATATACTTGTTGGTTACTTGATCCCTCAATTTAGACCATTGTAACCCTTATTGACTCAAATTGCTCTACCAAACCCTAGATGACAATTTTACCCAAACATGGACGAATTACAAAAAGGACCCTTAGGGTCTTATTACATTCCTTCTAGGCTAATAGAAAATCATCTTGTTCTTGGTTCATGTCTTCATAGGTAGGTGCTCCTGCACCAAAACCCGTCACTTGAATGCAATGTTGTGTTTTATAATGATTTGCAATATACGCACATAATGAGATTGTTGAAAAGGCAAAAAAAAAAATTCACGGAGCCAAGATTTCAAGTTATGCATAAAATAAATTTTTTTAAGGAGCATATAAAGTCCACGCAAGTGCGCATGGTCGGTGTGAAGTCACTTCCACAACTTCCACTTACATTGCTTTGCTTGTACCAAAAATGGAAGCTTTGAAATGAGGTGTGAAATCCTGTGATCTATTTTATAGAGTGCCTAAATAGAAATGTGGCATCAATGAATGTCATGATTGCAGGTTGCGTACTATTTAAATAGATTTGTTGAAATGGCTTTCAAAACTTTCAAGTAAATTTTATGGGCTAGTGAAAAGACAAATTCTTTGCAAGTGTCCTCCCAACGCGTGCCAAAATGGGGCTGAAATGTTTGATATGATGCTTCAATAGATGTCATCTCATGGACTACGATGATTGCAAGATTAAGTAGAAAAATGGTTTTGATGAAAAGGCTTTGGATTTTTTCAAGAAAATGCAATGGAAACCATGCCATGCTTGCAAGATGTGCATAAAATAACTAGTTGAGGAGACAAGGATTTTGATACTTCAAGAAAATGTCGTTGTGGGCTGCACATTATTCTCAAGATATGTTCTCTTGAAAGGGATTTTGAAAGTCATTCAACCGACTTGCAAAAAGGCTGGTATGTATTTTTCCCAACGAGTTTCTCAGTTTGAAATTGTGAAAGTTTTTATTCTCGACATCGCGAAGCATAAGTTAGAGAAAAGAAAACTAGATATCTAGCCTGTGCTATCCCAAATACCCGTCCATCCTTGTTCTCCACACACCATTAAAACGCCCCCATGTCGTCTACCATCCAAAAATTTATATCTTTGTCCTCTTACCGCAACAAATTCTTGTCCTCTTAGTGCACATAATTCCACACCTAATCGTTCTGATCTACGCTTTTTCTTGCAAGCATTTAATTAATATTATTAAGCCGATAGGCTTTTAGTGGGGGCTTTTGTCCATGGAAGTGTAAGGCAATCCGGTAACTCTTCCTTTCTGGTGATGGTAACTTTTCCCGATCAGCTGCGAGCGGCAAGTCTGCATTTGCATTAACGAGGACTCGGGCCCACAACCACCATTTGAAGTCATCCGTATAAATAAAAACTACAGATTAAATAAGGGTTTGAACTTTTAATCGCCAGTGTTCACCCTATTTCATTTTTCATTCTTTCCATCAATGAAGCTTCATGCGGAATGAGACACGTATCCTCTTCGCTTTTCGCTCCAACACAGTTATTTTAAAATAATATTATGAATTTTATGATCTTCAACGTCATTTGATAAACTTAAAGTAGATTTAAAGTGGAGATGTTTTATGCTTTAAAAATTTAATTATTAAATTTATTTGAACTTTTGAAAATAAATAAAATAATATTTTTAAACATATTAAACTTTGTTTTTTATAATTAAATTTTTATTTTTTTTAATATTCAATTTCACTATCATTATATAAATATTGTGTTTATTTAGTAGAATTTTCAAAACATATCATTTGTTTAAGTGAGAGGAATTACATTTGATTCCTTTTTCAAAAGAAGATAATATTTAATTATCTCCACAAATTAAATGAATGTAGTTAATAATTTGATTCCTCGTTTTATTTTTGAATTTGCCTTTCACCTCCACCATTTAGTTTCCATTCTCGCTTCATTTTTTTACGTTTCCATTCCATCCCAGCGATAATTTCTAAAAAGATTTATTATGCCTATACTAATTTTTTTTAAATCATAATATTTAATTTTTTTAACGTTTCCATTCAATCCATTTACATGTGAGATCATTATTTTTAGTATTTCTGTGGCTAAAAAGCATTCCCACAACGTTCATTGAAATCGACGATGAAAATTGTGTTTTGTTTCTGGAATGCATCCGCACCATACATGTCTGGCCATTCTTAATTTAAAACCCTAAAAATTGTTTTGTGACTGGTAATTATTATAATTTTTATTCTAATAAACCTTTGAAATTGTGTTTCTTTCCTGAAGTCGATTGTGCTCAAACCAGAAGAAAATTTAGTCTCATGTTATAATGCTTTTACAATCAGACCTATCGGCCTCCTGTTGCAGGCACTTCCCCTGCAACTGCTAGTTTTATATTGTTTATGAAGAATACAGAAAGAGCTGGTCAAGTCTATATTCTCTTATGTATAGTGGTTTTTGTACACGTGTAAAGGCTTCCCATAAATATGCATTAACTCTTGACTAACATTCTACAATTTTTTTAATGAAATCCCATACTTCTGATCATCTCATCCATCTATGCTTCATTTAATGACCTTCCATATAAATGTAGGTAGGTACTTAGTGATTATGAATTATGTTCTCCTTTTCACAAATTAAGTTGATATTAGTAGTTATATAATATGTAAAACTAGCACATGCACTTCAATGAGATGCAATGGTTACGCTGATAGAAAGGTATAGTATGGTAATATTTTGAAGGGGGTAAAAACTACAATAAATTTTATAAGTATGTTATGATAAATGGTTCAACAACATTATTTTAGCAAACAATGGAGGGCAATTGAGTTTAAAGGCAGATGGTTATTAAGGACATTAATTTCTATATTCAACATTTAAGTGTGATATTTTTTTTATTGATCTAGCTAAATACATTCTATCTTCTTGAACTACAAATGATTATTATATAAATTAATTGTGTGATAAGTTGGGAAGCATATTTAGGGTTAAAGAATCAAACTACCTTTATAAAAAACCCAAAGTAGCGATAGTGTGCTTCTTTAAAATGGTATTGGTTATTTTATATGGAATGACAATTTATGTATAATCCATTTATTGGTGCTTCATGTCAAGTTTTTTTTGTCATATATGCAATTTATCTTTTAGACCCAAAGAACAAAAGCAATATGTTCCCTTCATATGGTTGAGTGGACTGCATTTGGTGTCGTTGATTGATATGTATGCTAGGATTTTGATATTGCCTCCTTGTAGCTCATTTTGCAATGGACCGGAATAGATACCCGCAAAAGAGGAGTTTGTAACAATGGTATTAATGTTCAAAGAATAGTTGGGAGAGATGTGGGGGAGAAAGGAGTATTAGTATAAGACAAAAAATGTGCTTGACAATGTATGAGCATAATTACCTTAAGAGTTTGATTGTTGTGGGTTGAGGCCGTCTCCTTATAGTTGATTTTGGCAATTACGTAGACTACATTCCTGCAAAAGGGGAATTTCTAATAGTGGAGTTGATATGCCATAAATAACTATGAGAAATCTGAGGGAGAAATAGCTAAGAGTTGCATACCTTGATTTCTCAAGCAGAGAGTTGGTGTAGTTGAGCTTCCTCTTTCTTCCTTATATTTGTATATGCATTATTTTTCATTTTGGAGTACCTCTCAAAAGAGAATGTTGATTGAATGTGTAGGTCATTTAATGACTTGAATCTAGATATGGTTGTGAATGTTATCCCCTATCTCTCCACTTTGCCTATATCAATTGTTTCTCTTTGTAGTGTTAGACCTTTGGATTTGTGTATGGTTATAGCCCATGCCATTGTGAGGGGTATCTGTCTACGATAGCCTAGAGATACAAAGACTATTGGTATACTTTTGGGGTTATCTTGGTCCCATGGTGGCCCAGTATAATTATCAATCCTTATTACAAAATACATTGGGATATCAAGTGGCTTGGAAACACTATTGTAAACAATTTCAATTACTTCTCCAAGAGCTCCATTTACAAGGCCTCCTTGTGTCCATATATTGGTTGTGAGCATGACACATTGACCTCTACAAAGTAGTACATGTTTCTCAAGTTGTTCATCACTGGTTCCATTTTCTATTGTGCTCCTGGTGCTTATCGCAATACTTAATGCAACTGGATGGTTCAACAATTTTAGCATTCTCCGGTTGTGTACCTTGACCAAATCATTAGTAGCATACAGGTGCATTGAGTTGTCAAACTGTTCCTTTTTACTTGGGGCAAATTATTTGTTTGTCTGTTTCATCAAGAGTTGCCAATCTTCTTGCTTTGGTTCTACATTACGTATGTTTTGTAGCAATTGCCGAAATTGTGCTTGTATTGGAGATTCACCTTGTTGTCGAAACATTGTTTGTAGTGTCACGATTATCGTAAATTGGTCCCACAATGTTTTATCACTTGAATGTGATGTGTAGATAGGCTTGTCCATTACTGGTGGTAGTTGTGCGAGGTCACCAACCAATATTATGGAGACCCCACCAAAGCATAGATGTTGCCTCTAGGGAAATGCCTCATGTAGTCTACTATCTATTTTTAGTAGTAGTTTTGGCCCAATGAAGCTCATTTAATCAATGAGGATGTATCTTATGTCATTCAACTCTTCCTGGAATGTTGTCAATGCTTGTCCTTGCAATGGTTGCATTTCTTTGATAGGAATTCTAAGAGTTGAATGTATAGTCATTGCATGTATGTTGAATGCGGCGACTCCTGTAGGAGCTAGTGTGAGCAAACGGCTTTTTTGTTGCGGTATCTTACTTTTGAGTGCATTTCTTATGCAGACGATTAAGTAGGATTTACCTGTACTTGTTGTTCCTTGAATAATCATGTGCAGTGGCTGAGCAGAGGGACACTTACTATGGTTTGTAATTATCGTGAGTACTACTTTTTGCTTTACTGATAATGTATAGCTTGTAATTTCCAAGTTAGATAACATGTTTTCATCATGACTGCATATTTTTTCATATTGATGATCTGTTTTGCAATTTCATGTAAATGTTAGGTATTGCAATTTGATCCCATATGTTGTTCTTATCAAAATCACGCCTTCCAAGCATCTGAAGTTCATCAAGGCTAACATTGCTAGATGACCCCATTTGTGAAAACAATTGTCATTCATTCATCTCTATTGTGTCTTGCATATTCATGTCATCATCAGTCTCTTCTTCTTCCTCTGAGGTTGCTTCCTCTTTGTTGGTGCGGTTGATGTGTCATACATCATATTCGGTAGCATTCATTTGCTTCCAATTTGCAATTATAAAATATCTAGTAAGTCCTATGTCAGTTTCTATATGATGAAAATGTTTGTATAAGAGTAGCTCACTCCAACAAAATATCTCAAATTGATCAAAGTCCTCCTTTGGGGTGTTGTAGAACTTTGGGTATACATTCACAATGGCTTTTACCTTTCTCTCTTTCCATTTGCATTATTTTTTATTTGCAGAATAGGTGAAAGATCTTGTAGATTCTAGTAGTGTTATTGCCTCAAGCTCTATAGGTCATTAAATGTAGGTGTGTAAGTAGCTAGATTGGATTTGGCTCCCTTTTGTTGTTCTTGTTATTCTGTGGAATACTTTGCATCCAACATTCAGAGATGTGGAAGGTCAATTGCAAACAACAAGGGGCAATTTCTGAAGCATATGACATGTTTCTTGTGCTCCTATATCGCGCTCTGCCACAATATTTGTCATTAATGTATGATATGTTGCAAGAGTTGGATGATCCGCTTGTTGGGTTGTAGATATTCTTCTTAACATATTAGTACAAGTCTCAGATGTTCTCTTTGCTTTTTATGAAAACTTGGCAATGTATTTTAGAACAAGGCCCCGTGAAATAACAGGCTGACAATCTATGTTGGCTCTCCATATCAAAAGCATTTCTGGGTTATGTATGTTTAACCTATCATCATTTCATATAGGTTCATATTTTTTATTCCTAGCATCATCACATGACAATGTAGACACATTTTGATATTTCCATGGATCTTTATATTGACACTCTATTTTTTCCCCCTTCTTTCACAAGCATGTTCCCTCTTTACATTTTGTGTGTCTTTGGACACGATTAACTATCTCTACATAGTCATGGGAAGTATCTGCAACAAAGATCTCTTTTGTGTTCATCAAGCATGGATCATCTATCAGAGATTAAAAAAAAAATTGCATTATTTTTGCATGACGCATCACAAGGGTTCTGAGCGCTAACAAACTTGTCAAAAAACTTCCATGCTTTCTCAACTTCAGCGTTGTTCTTCCAATCAAGCTTATCCATATCTGGTGCATTTTTGAGCCACAAGAAACCATGCACATGAGCAGTGCCTCTATGTTGCCACTCATATCTATACCAATAGTCTTTTGCAGAAAGTAGTTTTTCAATGACCTCTTCACCAAAGATTGTGAATCATTCATGTAGGTATAATGTTGTGGTGTGGGGATTGTTGATTATGTTATTGAAGCATTGTTTGTGTTGGCAACAACAATGAAGGAAAACTGAGAGGGGTGGTGAATTAGTTTTCATGGGATCTATAAACTTAGCCACAAAAACATATATGATAAACTGCAACAACAACAAAGATAAGCAGATAAACAACACAACACACAACACCAAGATTTTGACATGGAAAACCCAGTTAAGGGAAAAACCACGGTGGGAACCTACCCACAATAAGATGATACTCTGCAGTAGTATGTGGAAATATTACAATGGGGAATGCATATGCATTTAGGCAAATTGGCTAAAGCTCACTACTCAAAAGATAATGACCCAAAAGGCTACAACCCTCAGGGAAGTCTCACTAACTTACAACAAGATTCGAACTACAATCTGGAAGAAATGATGTGAAAGAATAGCATCTCCAAATGCCTGATTACAATTTCGGTTAAGCACAATTGTCTGCTCTGCAACACCAATCTTTGCTCAAGACAACACACTGAAAAATGAATCCTTATTTGCACATATACCACTCTCTGATAAAGCAGAAACAACCTCTATTCCTAAATTACATGACAATATCACCTATTTATACAATTCATCAACCTTGACAACAAGGTCGACTAAACCCTCAACTCACAATTAAAAAATTACAACACACGATACAAAGATCGACCATCAGACCAATATAATGATTTGCATGACATAACATGGACCTAATTCAAATTCCCAAATGCTCAACACCACCGTTAATCACGCCAAGATCAACTGCAACATGCTATACCACCAAGAAAACCACATAACACGAAGAATATCTCCAGTTCAGAAAAAATCACCAAAAAATTGCACAACGATCAATGTGGATCATAAAAAAAATAGGACATACTTAGGAAACCCCAGAAAGCATGTTAGAAACATCAGCAACAATTGCACCAACACCACTTATCAAATCTTCATCGATCAACATCTGAACCTCAAGAATACTCCAACAACAACAACTGTCACGAAGAAAAGATAACTTGCGAAGCACCAAATCATGAACCATCTGAAATGAAGATACACAAGACCATCCCAAACAATCTCCCAAAATCTCAGATCAAGATCTGATCACACCAGAATATATTGGAGGAAATACTGAACTCTACAAAGCATTGATTAGAAAAACAAATTGCAAAACTGGATCACATGATATGATCAATTAAGCTTCCCAAAACACCAAAACCAATACAAAAGAATATAATGCTACTAGAAATACTCCATACACCAAATCATAATCCTGATGAACCAATCTGCAATCACCGAGCAAGAATATGTTGACATCAATGACAACAACATATCCTAGCAACAACAATGTCCAACAATCTCCCCCTTTGGCATTCTTGGGCAACATATGAATGTGAAAAACACTCAATGCAAAGAAATATCTCTAACAAATTCCACCTAAGGCAGATAAAACAAATTTTCACATGCATCTCTCCCCCTTTGGCAACAATGCCAAAGATCTAAAAATAGATAATCAAACCCTCCCCCTTGATAGGAAAATCATGATTCTCTCCCCCTAAAACATATAACCAATCCAATAGACTACTCCAACAAAGGAGTAACACCAACACATCAGTCTGGATAGAAAGATAAGGCTTGGAGATCCACCAAATTGATACAACTCAATGCATCTAGTTCTCATCAGAAAGGGTGGATACCACTGAATTGTCTCTCAAATAGACAAATGTATATGCAAGCAAGGATTAGTGAAAATACCAGCTATTTGTTCCTTTATAGATACATACTCTAGCTTCACCTTCTCTTCACTAACTTGCTCTCTCAAGTAATGATATTTGATTGACACATGCTTAGTCTTTGAATGTTGCACTAGATTATTTGACATGTTAATAGCATTGGAATTATCACAATATATGACAGTAGGCTCATCATGGATAAATCCAATATCCTTCAAAATTTACTTCATCCCGACTACCTGAGTGCATTTACTAGCAGCAACAATGTACTCAGTTTCAGCAGTAGAAAAGGACACTGAATCTTGTTTCTTGTTATCCCATGAAACCAACTTCTTACCCAAAAAGAATGCTCCACCAGTAGTGCTCTTCTGATCATCAATATCACCATCCCAATCAGCATCAGTGTAAGCTCATATCATGAAATCATCATTCCTCAGATACCATAAACCATAGTCCATAGTTCCCTTCAAGTATATGAATATCCTCTTCACAACAGTGACATGACTCTCTTTCGGATCAGCTTGATATCTAGAAACCATGCACACCACATGCATAATGTCCTGCCTAGTCTGAGTAAGATATAGCAGTCCACCAACCATAGATCTATATAAACTTTGATTAGCTTTCAGAGATTCATCATTTTTAGACAATTTGTAGCCAGTCACCATAGGAGTTCCAACCGATTTGGAGTCATCTAACCCAAACTTCTTCAACAATTTCTTCACATATTTAGTTTGAGATATAAAAATAACTTTTCCAGTCTATGAAATCTGCAAACCTAAGAAAAAATTCATTTCTCCTATCATAGACATCTTAAATTCTTTCTGCATATCACCAGAAAACTTCATGCTCAAGTCATCATCACCTCCAAAGATAATATCATCAACAACGACTTCAAAAATCAAGATGTTATCATTATCAATCTTAAAGTACAGATTACTATCAACAATACCTATATTAAATCCCAATTTCAGCAAATACTTATCCAATCTAGCATACCAGGCTCTAGGGGCTTGTTTCAATCCATAAAGAGATTTCTTTAGTTTACATACCATGTTTCCATCATCTGATAATGAAAATCCATCAGGTTTCTCAATGTAGACTTTAGTTTACATACCAGTCTTACTTTATTTCTTACAACTTCATGGATTTCATTCAATTTATTCCTAAATACTCATTTAGTACCAATAACATTCTTATCTTTAGGCCGAGGAACAAGCTCCCATGTGTTATTCTTTTCAATCTCATCTAATTCTTCTTTCATAGCTCTCATCCAATTTTCATCTTTAAAAGCTTCAACAACATCTTTAGATTCAATTTTATAAATCAAACATACCTCTTCAGCAGCTAGCCTTCTTCTAGTCATCACACCTTTATTTTTATCTCCAATAATCTGATTTTCTGAATGATTCAATCTTACATACTTTGGAGTCTTCTAATTGTTCTGATTTTCAGGTTCCTGCACCTCTCCACTAGCAGTATCAACATCCGGATTAACAGTCTCTACTAGATCAGTCTGCTTCAATTCTTCAGTCTGAATAGGATTTAGAACAACATGCTGACCATTATCATATCCGCAGGCTCTGATCTTTTTTCTATAATCCTCATCAAACTTCACATTTGCACTCTCCACTATCTTTCTCAATCTCTTATTGTAGCACCAGTAGGCTTTGTTCTTTGTTGAATATCCCAAGAAAATTCCTTCATCACTTCTTGCATCAAACTTTCCTATGTCATCATCTCTCTTGATATAACATTTACTACCAAATATTTTGAAATATCTTACATTAGGAACATGACCAAACCATAGCTCATAAGGAGTCTTACCGGTATCACCTTTAATATGAACTCGGTTGAATGTGTAAAGAAAAGTGCTAATAGGTTCTCTCCAGTAGATCTTTGGGACATTCCCTTTAATCAACATAGTCCTTGCAACATCCAAAATAGTCATGTTCTTTCTTTCAACAACTCCATTCTGCTATGGGGTTCTAGGAGCAAATACTTGTCTTCTAATCCCATGCTTCTCATAGAATGAGTCAAACTCACCAAAACAAAATTATCTACCTATGTCAAATCTAAGACATTTCACCTTCAATCCTGACTCAGTCTCAACCTTTGCTTTGAATATCTTGAACTTGTCTAATGCTTTAGATTTCTCCTTCAAAAAGACAACCCACATCATCCTGGAATAATCATCAATTAGCAATATAAAATATCTATCTCCTTGCACACTTCTAACATTTGTAGGTCCACATAGGTCAGTATGCACAAGATCTAGCAATCCATCGGATGTATACTATTTTCTCTTGAAAGAAATCCTTGTTTTCTTACCCAATTGACATTCTTTACATACCAGATTAGCAAGTTTAACAATCTTAGGCAGATCTCTAACAACTTGAGTATAACCGATCTTAATCACTGAATCAAAATTAACATGACACATTCCTCTATGCCACAACCAACTTTCATCAATCTCAGCAATCAAACAACTTTTCTTACCAGCATTCAAATGAAAGATATTACCTTCAGTCTTAGTTCCAGATGCAATCTCTATACTAGAGGCATTTAGGATCTTGCATTTACCATTATTGAATTTCAAATCATAATCTTTGTCAACCATCTATCCAACACTCAAAATATTCTGCTTCAAACCTTCAACATACAAGACATCATCAGTGTTATGCTTACCATCAAAGGAAATAGAACCTTTACCACAAATCACACAGGCTTTGTCATCTCCAAATCTCACTATTCCACCATCATACCTTTCCATACTCATAAATTTACTTTTATCACCAGTCATATGATGTGAACAACTATTGTCAAATACCCATTCATCTTTCTCTTCAACTTTAGCAGCTAAAGCTTTCTCCTCAACAGTACAACTTGTGGAATCAACAGGTACCGGTCCATCTTCTTTGATAGCAATAAATACAACTTCATCTCCTTTTGATTCTTCATCTCCAATACCTTCATCAATAGCATAATAGCAATTCTTCTTATGCTTATACTTCCAGTTAGACTTGTAAGGCTTATCATACTTCTCATGCTTCTCATATCTATCATTTCTATCATGCTTATCAAATTTATCATGCCTATCATATTTAGCCATTCTCTCCAAGCACCTAGAAGCAAAATGTCCTACCTTATTGCAAGAGAAACATTTCAAAGGCAAGTTTCCATCATACTTACCGACTCCTTTAGGCAATCTCTGGGCAATCAATGCTTCAAGCTCACCTAGTTCTATTTATTTCTCTTCCATCGCTTTTCTTTCTCTTTCATATCTAGATATTCTACATTCTTCAGTTTCATACTTCTGCTTTCCAGATATAGATTCTCTAAATGTTGTCTTAGACTTTCCATGTGATTCACTAGATTCGCTCAGCTCAAATGCAACAATCTTTCCAACTAGCATATATCATGTTATTGTTGTCACACTCTAGATCTCATCAATAGAAGCTACCTTATGTTTATAAGCAAGAGGCAAAGATCTCAACACCTTAGCAGTAATTTCATCTTCTTCAAGGGTTCCACCGACACCTCTAATACCTAGGACAATATCATTCACCTTATCCATGAAAGTGTTTATGTTCTCATCTTCTCCCATTCTCAACATCTGATACTTTCCTTTCAAACTCTGCAACTTAGCAACTTTCACTTGTTTATCTCCTTCATATAAGGTTTCAAGCTCCTCCCAGATCTCATGTGTGGTCTGAAGTCCCATTACATTTATCATCTCTGAATCAGTCAGGGCACTCAACAATGCTTCCTTCGCTCTAATGTTATTTTCAGCTTCCTTGATCTCATTAGTAGTAACTAGTCCATTATGAGGAACATCATAGACATTGTTTGTAATCTTCTAGTAATCTTCTCCAAGACATCTCAAGTGCACTTCCATTCGGTTCTTCCATATAGCATAGTTACTACCATCAAATCTCGAACTCTCCTTCTTAAAGATAACACTTCCAATTCCAATTGCCATCCCAGATCTCCTCAAGTGGTTAAGTTTCTTCCGGAGAATCTAGCTCTAATACCAATTGTTGGCAACAACAATGAAGGAAAACTAAGAGGGGGGGGGGGGGGTGAACCAGTTTTCACCAGATCTATAAACTTAGCCACAAAAATAGATTTGATAAACTGCAATAATAACAAAGATAAGAAGATAAACAACACAACACAAAAGACCAATATTTTAATGTGGAAAACTTGGTTAAGGGAAAAACCACGATGGGAACCTACCCACAATAAGATGATATTGTGCAGTTGTATGTGAAAATATTACAACGGGGAATGCACATGAATTCAGGCACACTGCCTAGAGCTCACTGCTCAAAAGATAATGACTTGGAAGGCTACAACCCTTAGGGAAGTCTCACTAACTTACAACAAGATTCAGACTACAATCCAAAAGAAATGAACTGAAAGAATATCATTTCCAAATGCCTGATTACAGTTCTGGTTAAGCATAACTATCTGCTCTGCAACACCAATCTCTGCTCAATACAACACACTCAAAGATGAATCCTTACTCGCACATATAACACTCTTTGATAATGCAGACACAACCTCTATTACAAAATTACATGACAATATCACCTATTTATACAATTCATCAACCTTGACAACAAGGTCGACTAAACCCTCAACTCACAATTACAAAATTACAACACACAATACAAAGAGCAACCACCAGACCAATATAATGATTTACATGACATAACATGGACCTAATTCAAATTCCCAAATGCTCAAAACCACTGGCAATCACGCCAAGATCAACCGCAACATGCTACACCACCAGGAAAACCGCATAGCACGAAGAATATCACAGGTTTAGAAAAATCACCAAAAACTCACACAATGATCAATGCGGATCATAAAAAAAATAGGACATACTTAAGAAACACCAGAAAGCATGTTAGAAACATTAGCAATAGCTGCACCAACACCACTTATCAAATCTTCATCAATCAACATCTGAACCTCAAGAATACTCAAACATCAACAATAATATTAGTGTCATAAAGTTGTCTCTAAATTTGTACACTTTAGATCAAATAAATTCAATATATCAAGGATGTTTGAATTTGTCATTACAATTTCCTTGTGATTGTGTTAATTTCTCATTGCTCTCTTTCAAGTAAAGGTTAAATTGTTTTAATCAAATAACAATGATTTAGGATGTATGAGGTGGATTTGTAAGAAGAGCTTTATGATATAAAAATAGTGGATTTGTTAATGATATTTCAATCCACTATTAGATCGATTTTGCTTGTAGAATTCCTTTATAGCTTCATTTTTTGCTCCATGGCCCTAGATTAGGCACCATCCTATTGTAGGTTTCAATGCATTTTTTTAAATATTAAAATCCTTTTAAATTTCTAGTTGTACTGGTAGGTTTAGGCTTGGGATTTTATTCCAGTTGTTGAAGTAATGTTTATAAACCAAGAGTGTAGCCAAACATGAGGTTAATTCATCTTTCCTTGGTATATTTTCATTAGGAGATATCTTGTTTGTGCACAATATCTACAATAATTTGTGTCAAGTCTCAGGATATTGTAAGGTTCACTTGCCTAGGTCTAGCAAAGCCTAAAGTGCAAGAGATTTCAATCCTTTGGTCGATCTAACAATTCCTTGGACCATAGGTTTAATCCTGATAGCCAAAGCTTTTGCTATAATTTTATGAGAAGTGTTCATCAAACTAATTGGTCTCTAACTAGCAATGGTTTTTTCATTCTTACCTTTAGGAATCAACTTGATTAACCCTCTATTAATGTCAGGTCCTAAAGAACCCTTATTAAAGGCTTCAAATATAGCATATAAAAATCTTCCTTGATGTGTTTCCACATAATTGGATTGAGGACATCAAAACATAAGGTTTTACAAGTTTCATAGAACATGTGAATCACATCCTTTCTTTAGAATGTGGATGCCATTTTTCATGTCTTATTCATTAATGAACAATTCAATTAATTTTTTTTCTTTCTAGTAACTCGAAGAAATATATTATATCATGCAAGGAATGAAATTTTCCACATAATGTAAGGTAACAATCATGGCTGAATGATTAGAATGATCAATCCTTTAAAAAAATTACTACTAACATAAATATTATTAGGGAGATAATACTTTTCTATCATGTCAAATAATGATTGGAATTGGAACCCTCTAGTTTGGGTCTCAAGATTGAGGACCTTGCTACAACTTTAGTTCTATGAATGGATTGAATGGTCAATATTTACTTAGAATTAGTTTTACTATTCCTTTGAATCCATCTTCTAATGTTTAGCTACACTTGGTATGTCAAAGTATGAGTACGAATATGGGGATCACATCTCATTCACTAAAGAAAATTAGACTTTCGTGATGCTAAAATAAATGTGTTTGAAATCTTCTTTCTTTTAGTCAGCTTAATAAATATTGGTGACTTTATACTTATTTAGGTTTCACTCTATTATTTAGGTAAATGCTTACTTGAATTCATTCTTGAAAATAATTAAATGGTGATATTCTAGTTTAACATGTATCAATTTATAGCAAGAAGGTTAACATTGAATCTTTGTTACAAGGATTAAGTTTTCTTATTTGGATTACCAAAAATAATAAATTTTCATTACATCCTCATTTAACAATTTTAAACATTTAACAAATAATGGTTTGATCTAAAAAATAACATATCTAAATAATATTACAATTTTAAATTACACTATAAGGTATTCTAGAAAGAGTAAAAGCAAATTATTTTGCCACCAAAGTTAGTCTTTTAATATAATAATTCATGTTGGCAAGTCCAACATTTTTGGGGGAAATATTGTCTACTGAAGGCCAAAGTCTTTACTTGGATGGTGGCCCAAAAAAAGATCTTGACAATGGATAGACTAAGGAAAATTGGAATTTTGGGTCCCATTTGGTGTGTGTTATACAAAGAATATGAAGGGGATGCAAGTCACCTATCGTTAAATTGCTCATATGGGAAGTTTTGTTGGAATTAGTTAATGAAAAAGTTAAACTTGCGGAGCCCAATTCCGATGGATATATAAGATTGGTTAGTCATGTGACTAATCAAAAAGAAAAAAACATTATTTAGTTGCATGTGAAAAATACTACCTTCAAGCATTATGTGGGAAATTTGGAAAGAACAGAATAGGAGAATCTTTCAGGACGAGGAGTTGAAAAGGGAAGATGTGGTATCCAAGATAGAAAGACTAGTTATTGAATTAGTTACCAATGCTGTTAGAAATCAAAATATGGGAAAGAATGTATTTACAAACTAAGACTTGATGGAATGACCTTGAAGAGTTTAAGAGCTCCCCCCATTAATGGGCTTAGGAAGGTTTATCATCCCCACAACCCTAGGGAGAATGTGGTATGGAAGGAGCTAGAGGAAGGGTGGGTAAAAGCCAATTTTGATGGGGCTTCAAGAGGAAACCTTGGGCCATGTGCGGTAGGCTACATGGTGAGAGATCACTTGGGTAGAACTCTCTCTGAGAGGGTTGAGTTCTTAGGAGAAACTACAAATAATATAGCAGAAATCCAAGCAGCACTTCTAGATCTAAGATGTAGACTAGAAGTTAAAAGCAACCTGAATCCAGCTGGAAGGGGACTCCCTAATAACTGTCAATGCAATTAGACAAAACTCGATTCCTAATTAGAGATTAGGGAAATGGTTAAGGGCAATATAAGAGTTAATCAAGAAATTTTATGAATTCAAAATGACTTACATTTAGCGTGAGGGCAATCGGGTGGCAAATGAGCTGGTAAAGAGGATTTTTGGATAAGGGGTAGACGCCACATTAGAGTGGGCAATGTGGTGTCAATCAATTGTGTTGGACGAGGAGGTAATGATGAAGAAAAGGTAGTAATAATTATTTCACATTTCCTTGCAGGAAATAGAGAGTGCAAGTATCTAGAGGACAAATTTGGGTGATATAAAGTATAGGCAACATTTAAATTGGCTAGTGGATGAATCTTGCAGAGATCGAGTGAGGTATGCCTTGGTGTAGGAGACGATGACAAGTTGGCCATTACACTGGCCAACACATAGTTTATATCGAATATGTCGGGGGACTCTCGTTTGGAAAGAAAGATTACTTGTCTTGTGAAGCAATACACTAGTGATTCCGAGCGATCACGGGGATGGATAGTACAGGGTGTGATTATGAGACTGAGTCTCTTGGGAAATAAAGAGTATTATCATGTGACAATTTGAAGTGGTTATTTAGGCAACAGATCGATTGCTTTATTCATTCGCTCATTTGCATTTTAAGAAATAAGGTTGCTCAAAATGGATACACCAGTGAGGTTGCCCTGTCGAGAAAAACATTTGTCTTTCCTTGGTGACATCTCTAAGAAGAGATTGAAATGAATTTTCAATTCAACCCATGGAATGGTGACACACGTGGTGCATAAGGAGTTCTCGGAGGCTGAGCATAGATATAGAGGGAATACAGGACATTTTTATAATGTTTGTGGCTATGCTTTTGGATTTTGGGGAGTCAAAGGAGATGATGAGCGCCGTTTGCATGAAATTGGTGAAGAAATGTTATTTGGGTGATCCGGATGATGGTATGGAGAATATGGATGGCAAGAATTTGATTCTCCTGTTGAAAGATTTCTATGTTGTCTACTAGCGAGGGAAAGAAGTGGCAAATTTTTCTTTCCTTTTTTTAGAGGATGCATGATCTGATGTTAGGATCTATGATTGTTGCACATGAGATGTTAACTCTTACAATGATTAAATTGAAGGTCTTGAAATTGAAATTGAAATACTTAACTAAACATCACAACAATTAAATAACGAATTATCAATAAAGAGCAAGAAGAGAAGAGAAGGAAACACAAATTGATAATGGAGTTCACCAAATGGCTACCTCTTTGGGTCCATCTCCAAAGAATGACCGATCCTTGAATATCTGTTGGCATAGGATTCTTGCCCCCCCTTTCGTTTCCCCGATTTCTAGAATTATCACTAGAAAAATGACGGATATATTCGTTTTGACTTTGTACCTATGACACACCCTCAAAATCTAATCCCCAAGAATTGTCTCCACTACATGGATAACCAAGCAGTGGGAAGAATTAAGGATGGTTTTGAGTCTCTTCTTAGAGACATCCCCTAGAAATGACATTTGGCATTTATTGCAGACAAGCCTAATGGGTGCATCCATATTCGATGGAAAACTCTATATTTCTCAATTTGATAAGCATGAGTGGTAGTAGCCGTCGAGGGGTATAAATAGCACTAAGCTATCTGACATCAATTTTCAATAGCCATATTTCACCCATTCTCACCATAATATCTCCTTCATCTGGCCATGATAATGTGAATCAGATCATATCTGCAGATGAGATAGATTATTAATGTTTAGTTATTGCTTCACATGTATAAACTTCCTATTTGTACCTAGTGATGATGTTTGCAGCCTGCAAGTAGCGTATGCCAATTCCACCTCATACCCAATCTCTCGAGTTACCTTCCACTAAGCTCATTCTCCTCGAAAATAGTAATAGCACTCCATCCTCTATACCTTGGCCAGTGTGTGAAAAAGGCATTCTCTGTCCTCTATTTCCACTAGTGTGAAGAGTAATGATATGGTGACGTCCGCCCAGGGCCCATAGTCTTTTCAACCCCATTTCATTCACATTCCCCATGTCATATCATTTGAGTCTCTCTCTACTGTCAGCTATATCATTTCCTTTTCCTTAGACGTGTTAATTTAAATGTTGCAAATCTGTAAATGTGGTCACGTATTGGCTTCAACCACTTATCCAACATCCAGTTTGGAGTCGAATTCTACCTAATGGTGTTGACCATGATCAAGGAGTCTCCTTCAAGATGCAATTGCCTCACATCTAATTCCTTTCCTAGTTTCAGGCCAAATAGGGCCACTCTGAACTCTACAAGATTATTGGTGGTTTCCCCAGGTGCTCCAATATTTTCACAAGAATGAGGCCCTAGAGCATAATGTAGTGCTTATACACTCCTAGCTATGATACGTCATGCCAACATATAGATGTGTGTGTATCTGAAGGTATCCTGGTGTTTCAACTTTAATCCCGGGGATATGAAGGCATTAGTTGTTGTTCCAAGAAGCTCATTTCTAGCTGCATCTCTAATAAAACCAGATCGTTGTGGTCTTGTGCAATACATCTGGCACCTATAGGTTTCGAGTTCCCCTTCACCGCTCCATCAAAATTGACCTTGATCCACCCATCCTCTGAAGAATTCCAAGTCACCCTCGTCTGGGGATTGTGAGGAAGATCATCCTTCCTGGCCCCATTAACGAGGGGCACAATAAGGTTGAGGTATTCTTTTAACATTTCATTATCCCAATAGGTGTAGATGTTACCTCTCAGTTTCATATTCCTTGCTGCATTGTTTGTCAGTTCAATGATCTGGTGTTCCATTTTCCCCACTAAGCTCTCTGGTTATTGATTTATCATGAAAGATCATGCGATTACGTTCTTTCTAGAGCTCCCATATGATGGTGGAGTGGAGTATACTCCACAAGCTTCCAAATAATGCCTTCTTTGGCCCCATCGCAAACCACTCTTCTAAGTCTTGTTGGAGTGGGCATTGGAAGTTCATTTTTGACAAAGTGTGCTTCCAGCAGAATTCTATAAAGGGGCAACTTAGAAATAAGTTATTTTTTTATTCTTCCTTTGCTTTGCATAAAACATACCTACTCGAACTCTCAATTCCCAGTTTCCTCAACCTGTCTTCTGTCAATATCTTATTTCTAATAGCCATCCAGGCAAAGTCCCCTACCTTTGGAAACTAGTACTTGTTCTAGAGTAATTTAAGTGGCCAATTTTGTTTTGCCAGAGCTACATCTTTCATCTTGTATCTAATCCTCACCTTGTATTCTCCTAATGTCGAACAACACCACCTTTATCACATCCCTTTCATTGGAAGGGTAGAATGTCCTACTGTTGAGTATTTTTTGTAAAGCTTCCTTCTATTCCCTAGGTACATTCACAGCCTGGAGAGAATGTCAACTCCATTGTGAGACTCCATCAACAACAACATGCTCCCCATAATCATTGACTTTGTTTCCCCAAATCTAGGTAGTTTCAATTTTGAGATCATTTGAGCTCAAATTGTTCTTTAGAGGTTCATGCCCTTCCCATGAATCTTCCCAAAATGAAGCACTTATTCCATCTTTGAGTTCCCACGTGATGTGCTTCATGATTATGTCCTAACATTCTAATATGTAATTCCAAATACTTGAGCCTCATGGCAGGTTCCTAGTTCTGAGAATCTAGATGGGCTCATCTAAATCTAGATATTTTTTCTACAAGATCTTAACCCACTTATGTTCCCCATTGGTATATAGCTTCCAGACTAGCTTTTCTCCCATTTCCAAGTTCATGACGTTCATCTACCTAGTACCAATCCCCCATCTTCTTGTGGAGCACATACCTTGTCCCAAGATATGAGCAATAATTTATGATGCTCTTTTGTTCCACTCCAAAAAAATCTTCTCATGATCTGTATAAGGATCTCTTCCACAACCTTAAGGATTCTCAGGCAATACATGGAGTATACTAGAATTGCAAAGAGCACTAATTTTAGCATCAAAATCCTTCTAGTTGAAGTTAGCCATTTACCTTTCTAGGTTTCCATGTTATTTTTGCAACTATTGATAAATCTTTTACAGCAGCATTTCTTTTTTATTCCAGCAAACAAAGGTATCCCCGGGAATCTTCCTGGGAAATTAGCCACCTTCAAATCTAAAATTCTTGCAATATCTCTTTGTAAACTAGGTTTGGTATTGAGTCAGAATACCTTTGATTTCTCTAGTTAATGCTTTGGCTTGAGGCCCTACAATAGCTATCCAAAAAGGAATGAATGACCCTGGCCTCCATTCAGCAGGTCATGCCAAAGAGCATAGTGTCATTTGCAAACTATTGGTGTGTCACTAGATCTATGCCTAATGTGACCTCCATGCCTTTCCACAACCCATCGGCTCTAAGTTTCCCAATGCTTCTGCCAAGAACCCCCGCCATAATGATGAATAAGAAAGGCAAGAGGGGATCACCTTGTCTTATCCCTCTAGTTGAGGCGAATAAACCTTGGGATGCTCCATTCATTGAAACTGAGAATTTTGGGGTAGATATGTAGCTCTTGACCCAATCAACCCACATGCTATCAAATTCAAACTTTTCTAAGACACTCAAGAGAAACTATTAGTCTACTAGATACGAATAGGCATTTAGAATGTCTACCTTTAGTATCATGCTCGCAGTTCTGGCCTTTCTAGCATAATGGATTATGTCATGTGCAACTATGATGCCCTCCACAATCGATCTTCTAGGTGAGAATCCACTTTGCTCTTATGATATAATCTCCTTTAGTACCACTTTAAATCTATTAAAAATGATATTTGTGATGATTTTGTAGACAGTGTTGTATAGTGCAATGGGTCTGAAACCACCCATGGCTTGGACATCCTTCTTCTTGGGTATTAAGGCTAGGAAGGTGTGGTTTAGTGTCCCCAACATTGTGGTTTTCTTCCTAGACTCTTCAGCAGCCCTATATACATGTTTGCCCACAATGTCCCAAAAGTGTAAAAAAAACTAATCGGGAAGCCATCTAGCCCAAGGGCCTTGTCCGAATTGAGCTAAAAAGTAGCTTCTTTGACCTCCTCCTTTGAGATCTCTCTGAATAATTGTACATTTTTCTTTGCAATGATAATTGAGGGTATGTTTCCTAGTATGTTTTCTCTTTCTACTCTATGCTCATGAACTTCCCTGTTTAGAACCACTTCATAGAATTTAATGGCCTCTTGGCTAACTTCCTCCATGGATTGAGTTAGAGTACCATCTTCCTTTTTGATCTCCACGATCCTCCAATTTTTGTTGGTGATTGTCTTTCAACGAGATTTCTCTTGATTTTTGTCTCCATAAGCATTCTTCCCTAACCAATATCTCAGCTAGTTCCTGCTCTAGAGCTTTCTCTATTTCAAAGTCACCAGCTCTCATGCCTTTATCAATGATAGCTTTGTTAAGGACCACCAATTCTTTCTCAATTTTGTCTTTTTTCCTCAAAAAAATTCTTGAAGTGCTCCCTATTCCAGATCTTTAGTTTGCTCTTGACATAGCTCAGCTTCTTATTTAACGGATAGAATTGAGGATAATTTCCAATCTTGATCTTAGCCCACCAAGTAGCAACCAAGTCGTGCAGTCTTGTGTATCTAAGCCACATGTTTTCAAATTTGAATGGGCTTCCCATTGGCGGATCTTTTGGTCTTATAATCAACTGAACTGGGAAGTGGTTAGAACTTGTGAGGGGTAGAATGGTGGTCTCTTGTATGTATGGTTGACTATCCCAATCCCCAATTAGGAAGAAGAGGTCCAACCTCTCCACTATATTGTTGAATCCCTTTCTTTTGTTTGCGTATACAGGTGTCATTTTTGAGTTGCAAATCTTTGAACATGTTCTGGCCCACAAAGTTCTAGAATTCAAGTTGGACCTGAGTAAGGTTATGAATCCCTCCCCATTCTTTTGTGTTATTTAAGGTCACATTTAAATCTCCTCCTATTATCACTTTCTCCCCATCCATAGTCCTTAGCTTGTTTGCCAATTGTTGCAATAACTCTCTTTTGCCACTTGTGAATATTGGCCCATATATAGACATAGAATCTTTCATTCTTCTGTAGAGATCTACATCACACCATCAACCAATTTCGATTCTCTCCTTCCGTAACACATTCCAATGTGAGGGGATCCCACAAAGTTTCCATTCCATTGTCTCCAAATCTTATGTCTTCTCATGCTCTCATCTTTTTACCCCATTTGGTTTCTTGTAATGACACTAAATCAACTGTCGTTTGGTCAATTTGGTATTTGACCATATGCCATATGTTAGGGGCATTAACATTCCATGTTAGGGCTCTCATTGCCTCTCGAAAAGGAGGATCTCCTTCCCTAATCTCAACTTCCTTTGCCCCTTGGTATTGGTTGCCATCTCCAATTTTGCCTTCTTGAATTTAGGCACCCTCTTTCCTTTTTGTTTTATGTTTGGTTTCTGCAATTTTGACTGAGTCTACTCAATGCTTCTTTCTTCCATTATCTCCCCTCCTTCCCCATAATTCTCTTCCCCTTTTAAATTTGTTTCTATGTCAACTTCCTCTTCAATCTCAGGACTAAGATCCTATTCCTGCAACTCAATTGGGATGGTCACTCTTTCTTCCTCCTCTATCATTAGATTTGCTAATGTCATGTTTTCCTCCAAGCCATTTTCTTCAACTCGCTTATCCACTCTATTTGCTAAGGTGTTTGCTCTAGTCTCTTGTCCTTGTCTTTTGGCATTTTCCTATTCTCCATCTCCCTGTCCTTATCTTCAATCCCTTGCAAGGCATAAAGAGGCTCTCATTCCTAGGTAGTATTTAGATGCTAGCTCCCTTTAGATTGTTTGTTGCCTCCTCCCCATGGTCACTTTGCCTCTCCTAGGCAATATCTATTTTGGTTGCTATCTTACCTATAGAGATCTCCACATCTTTTAGCTTTACTTGCTCCTGCTCTTTCTTGCTTGAAGGCTCATTGATTGAAAGCCTGCACCTTTTTCTCTCCTAATTTTGGCTAGGTCGTTGATCAAATAAGTCTGCCTTATTAGTAGTCAACAAGACCCAACATTCTAATTGCCCATGCCCCTTTGATATACACTTAGGGCATAATATCTCCTACTTCTATGGATTGGAGTTTGGAACCCATTCTTTCATGAAAATTTCAGTGTCATCCATTAGATATGGCCCATGGTTTAAGACTCTCCATTTGTCCATATTAGAGGGGAATTCTGCAAGAAAATACCCATTTAGTAGGGCTTGTGGCACCACATTGGTCCCCAAATTTCGTTGCACCATTTCCTTATTTTCCCAAAGGCAGGCCATCTGCCACCTCATTTGATAAACAACCCAACCTCTTTCAATCTTGCAACTAAGCTCTCTACTTTATTATTTAGAAAAACAAAGATACATTTTTCAAGGGGTTTGCAAAGGCCTTAATTTCAAGGGGTTTGCAAAGGCCTTAAGGCTTACATTGTTTCCTAGCAAAGATGAATTGGGTTCCCATCTCTGGATGAAGTTTATCCTTTCCTTTCCAAGGTTTGCTTGTTCAGTTCCACATTGACTGCTGCCTATCAGGAGGGTCTTTTGCCCACCAATTTTTTGAGGAGTTAGCATTGTCACCCTTATTTTGCCAAAACCGTCCATACCTGGATTTCACCATACTATCTGGTTGAGGAGGATAAGCATACTATTGAGGCCCTCCTCCCCCGATCTTGGATCTAGGTGGAGGTCGTTGATTTATAACTGTCTGCCCAAACCATCTCTATCTACTCCCTTGGGGCACAATAGGCCCTATTTCCATAATGGTTATCTAGTTTCCTTTGCGACTGTTCCATTCCGAACCTCTCATTTCATTGATAGAATCTAGGTTTCGGCATTGGGAGGCCCTCATCAACCTACTCCGACCACCATTAAAACCTTCGACCTATTATCCCAGAGATATTTCGCTAACCAAGTGGAATCTTGTTAGCCCCTATCAGAATGTTCACTCCTGTCTTGGAGCCCAAGGAAAATCGTTTGCGCCTAGAATTCGCCATTCTTCCTACCGCTTCGCTTCTTTTTTTTGATACTTCTAATATACCTAAAACACAAAAATTAAAAAAAAAAAAAGAAAGAAAAGAAAGAACTTACAATTTCTTTTATTTAATCTTTTAATCTAAAAATTAAAAAAATAAGAATAAAACTTTAGCGACTAGTGATTTTTAATTTCTTTATGTGTATATTTGCTAACAATATGATACACAATAACTTCAAAACACTTGATACCGAGTAGTACAATGTGCATTAGTATAGCCTGTGATATTTTCTTTTTCTTTTTATTGTATCATAATCATGTATCTACAAATGTCAATAGTTGAAAGATAAAATTGAAAGAGAAAAGTAAGCAAATATGGAAAAGGGAGAGACAATGATGCTTTTTAATATAATAAAAGATAGGAATATAAAGCCTAAACAGGACAGTAAATTATAGTGGATAGTTTGAAGATGTACCTTTCATCATTTGTCATTTGTAATGGTTTTAATGATAAAAAATAGATCTACAATTTTTATTTATCTTTTAATTATAACTATTTTCACAATAGAATGAAAAATAGAAGGCTTTGTATAAATGTTTAATAGCATATGATATTCTTGTTGGAAATTGGAAATAGAACGAAAGTAGAATTCTTTTACAAATATCATATAGAAATGGTTTTGGCTATGGGGCCGATAGAATGCACTAGCCCCATAGTGTATTTATAAGTCTAAACTTGTAAATACACTATGTGGTTGGTGCATTCTATCAACCCCATAGATGGCGCCTATAGAAATCATCTAATTATGCTTCAAAAAATTAATCTGCTTAAAAAAAAAACTCTCATTCTATTTTTAGTTCTTACCAAGGCAAGATACTATTGCCTCCATTCAATTTTTATTTTTAATTAGTTTAACCAATCAAAATATAGAATTAAAAACTTGAACACCAATTTCTATATTCTATAATTCATTTCATATTTAATAATTAAGAAAAAAACTATTTATTTATTTTTCCATCGGTTATAGTAAGTTTAAAATTCAATTTTTTTTTTAAAAAAAACATTTTTTTATGCAATATCTAACGTAACTCCCATTTCATGGGAGTCACTTAAAAAAGGTCACCTTCTCAATGCACTAGTAATATTAAGTTATTATTGATTACAGAAGTAACTTTATTATTTTTATTTAGTTTTATTTGGCACATTCATAATGCATATAAATAGTAAGCGGTCACTTTTAATTTTTACACTAGTAAATAAATAAATAGTAAATTTTTTTTTTTATATTTATTAGAAGGATAGACTAATTTGTGGTTTAAATCAATAGTTTATTTTGTAAATAAGATAGATTGATTTGTGATCCAAATCAATACTTTATTTTGTGATTCAAAGTTAAATATTCTTTCTTTAATATTAAAAACATTATAATAATAAAAATATTTATAAATGTTTGTTAATATTATAAAATTTAGATAAATGAGTATCTTTAATTCAAAATTAATATCAAAATTTAAACATAAATAAAAAATTATTAATTTCTTTTCATTTATACAAATAAAATAAATAGTTGTATTGTAAATACTCACATAAAAAGGTAGTGAAATTTATTTATATTATAAGATATTTATCTTGAATGTTATTAATTGATATATAATCTAAAAATAATGAACGTGATACTTTTTATTAAATCTAAATATAAATACTTAAAGTTTTAAATGTGAAAATCATAAGAAAACCAATCAAATATAAAAATAAATAATTTAAATGTCTTAAATATAATGTGTAATAAATTATAAAACAAAATAGTTCTACCCCTATAAGATAAACAACGAAACACATTATTTACTTTAAACTTCCAAATTTAGAAATAGTAATTATCATCTAGTTTTAATTAAATTTTTAAATAATAGTGTTTTCTTAAATATTTAAATTTTAAAGTTCTATTAATAATAATTTTTATGATTTTTAAGGTTTTTTTTTAAAGATTTGGATGAAAAATTTAGAATGATTGGTTTCTATTATTGAATGCTTATTACATTCATTGTCTAAACATTTGGACATTATATAGATAAAATGAGTTTTAATATTATTATAGTGTAATTAGTAAGATTAGTTAATTTTAATAGGTATAATGAAGAAATTTCATATTAGATAATGAACATATAAAAAATTTGAATAGAAAAAAATTAAAAGATATGATAAGATGATTAATTATTTTTTAATTTAATAAGATAATTGGTTTTGTTCTAATAATTGTGTACAAATTAACTTTAATAATATATTTTTTTGTTTGATTTCAAATTATTGATTTTATAATAAATTATTTGGGATGTAATATTGTGTCATTATATTATGTTTTAATTTAATTTTAATTTATGGTTTTTTTATTACTTAGTATACACATGTTACATACATCCATCTATCTGTTGAGACATGGACGAGCTAGGACTCAAACCTAGGACCTTCCATACACTATTGGAGTGCTCTACCACTGAGCTGCTGGCCCCTCTTGGACCAGTCCATCGTCCGTCCGGGTGTGGCTTATTTCCAACACCAACACTATCAATCTTGAATTATTTTATTTACTTAATATTTTTTATTTCAATTTAGTTTTATTTATTTAAGAGTTACTTTACCTTAATATTATATACTTTGTGTCACTTTTCCAAATTTTATTTTTCTAATTATAATATAAAAAATACATGTGAGTTGTGTACACAATAAAGACAAAGCTTCTTGATATCCTTGTACAAAGCTTTTGAATCCATCTCCTCTTAGATCTCTATATCTATATCTATTTGCCTCTCTAGCTCCATCTCCTTGTATTTCTTCTTCCATCATATTGGTAATGAAGCTTGATTATTTTCCCAATTCAAAGGTTTTGTTTCGCTCATGTTTAGATCCCTATAAGTGTATGCATAATTTATTTAAAATCATTACTTCTCCATTTAGACCTTTCTTGCACAAACAAAATCATTTGCGAAATGGTCTACCAATTGACTTCATGTACTATATAAATGTAAGCAAAAATAGAAAAAAAAAACATTTTTCCTAATTGACTTCCCACACATCTTTGGCGTACACATTGCACACCAAGGTGCAACTGCTACTTTTTAAGTGTTGGTGGAGTGGGGAACACAGCATATGCTCTATTTTTATTGACTTGGAGATCTTTGACCGACACATTTCACTTTATTCATAAAGAATGTTACGAGGTTTGAATAGCTAAAATTTATTATTTGTGATGCATCTATTTCTCTCCCTCTTCATCCCCCTCCATCTTCATCTCTAATTTTATCTACTCTAATATCTACTATAAACTAACCACACTATTGACAAGAACATGACACATTGCATCCCCCCTTGTTTTTCTCTTTTCAATGGAGTTTTTCCTCCAATAAAGTGTCATATATACATATATTAGATATTTTATTGGACCATGTGCCCATCATTACCTGTACATTCCTCATACAAAATTTAAATCTCCAAATTCTATTTTTTATCTCTTTCCAGCGGATTTTTTCCTCCAATAAAGTGCCATATATTAGATATGGTAATGGACCATATGCCCATATTGCAATATTCATCACGTCGCCATTTCTCTTAGGTGTTGTTAAACAGTTACTTGACATTTGACAATAAATTTTTCATCAGTTCTCAACGTCACACTTTAATGCCTGTTCAATTTACCAGGTATACTCTACGAGAGTCGACATTAAGTATTACAATTTTGATATAACATTACAGTTCCATGATAGATCTTTAGCTGTGTTTCAACAGGTGAGTCTCCCTTATACAAAACTTTTTATAACTAGATATTTAGAAATATTGCAAGCCTTGAAATAAGCTTCTGACACATTTTCACATGGACCAAATTCAACAGGAGCTACACATTATTGTGCTTCAATACAACACAATTCATCACTGGGCCGCCTAACCAACAAGGCTGCCAAAATAGTTGTTCTCCTCCTCATCAAGCTATTCTATCTCTAGCTTTAGCAACTGAGTTGTTATTGTGCTTATAATTGAGAGTTTTACCTTTGGGTGTTCGGAGAGACATCCCAACATCTTTGAGAAATGTATCGAATCATGATTACAGAGTACTTTCATTGCTATTGATTTAGCCATCTTAGAATATATGTATTGGCTGTCAATAAATGTTGATGGGAGGTGTGGCTACACATAACAATTGTCTATAGTTAAAATGCTTTGATCAATTAGGGTAAGGTTCTATGGGAGCTTCAGAATCTATTTTCATGGAGTGGGAGGTCCATGGAAAAAAATTTATGTTACAGGTTTATTTGGAATCTTTTCCTGAAAAATTGCAGCCCCTACTTTTTAGGACTGCATATTTCAGCCGGTGGGGCTAGAAATTGTCCAACCAGCCTAACATTTTTTTCTACCACTTTTCCGTTACTAATATTTTAGATTCCTGCCATAAAAGAAATAGAAGAAAAATGATATTTATTTTTAATTTTTTATTCACAGCATTCTTCATGAGACCACCAGCTTCTTTAAATTTTGGAGCTTAAACTTTTAAGCACTGCACTACTAAATTCATGGACCACCAGCTTTAAAATATTACTAAAAAATCTCAGCAACAATCGCTGATTTTTTTTGGGAAGCCCCCTCCATGGGACCTTATCCTTGAATAATTTAAATTTTCAACTCTCGTAACTTTCTAATTACTTAAGGACCACACAAATGTGAACTCGAGATGGTTAATGATCAGCTACATTAAGGATATAACTTTTTGCCATGTTACTGTATTATCAGTTCTATTCACCTACATTAAGGATGTCTGGTATGTTAATTTTAGAAAACCACCTAAACAAAATAAATATTGCACACTTCAGCAACCTCACTCTACTAAACTGCTTTCCTGCTCAAAACAAGTTCCTTCACTCAGGAAGAAAAATATGACTGTCTCAATAGCCAGGAATGACATACGACACTCCCTATGAAGATATATATTACTCCTTTATATTGTGCCCCGCTTCTAGATACATATATGCAAAGAAAACTTTAGTGTTTCTCCAAGTTTCCAGGATGCGGGTGTGTATGGACAAGGTTTTGGGACAGCATAATTTTCAAAAAAATTGGAGATGGCAGGGGAACCGTCGTTAGGGAGCAGCTATTAAAGTAATGTAAACAAATTAAAAGCAGCTAAGATTTTTAAAAGTAAATGCAATTTGCTGCATTTGAAGTCACAATACACAATACTCCTACTTTTAGGTTTTCACGGGCTTTTAGCATTTTTTTCCTTTCAAAAAAATCGTTTTATGTTTTATGCACCAAATGGAGTAGGTTATCCAGTAGTTAAAAAGGAGGACACCCTCTAAGTCCCTGGGTCATCATGACATGGGAGATCACCTGGACCCCCAGGGACACATCCCCATGACACTGGAAAACTTGAAGATCTGGGCTTCACAAATAATTTTAGATTCCTTTGATGGTAAACTCGAATGACTAGAATTTTAGATTAATGATTTTGTATATTAATTTCAAAAGGATTTTCTAACAACCTGTCTCAAAGAATGCCCTAATACAAATGTCCTTCAAAGTCTGCACATATTTTTATAGGATTATCTCTCCCAAATGAACCTAAACACAGGAAATAATGGCAGCTTTGCTATCCAAACTCAAGAGCAGGTTTAATATCAGGACATGACACAGCTGAGAGGTAACTTTCTAGATATAATGCAAATATATCAAAGATATTATCTTTAGGAAATGTTTTGCTGCTGATCAAGTACCAGCAAACTTATATTAAGAGATAAGCAACTGCAGACTTCCTTCCACATTCTGAAAGCTTTCATGATCAATAGTTTTGCTCTTTTTAAGTACAAGTATCAAACCCTCCTCTAGACGTGCAAAGCTTTCTATGGAGAAATGAGTCAAGTTGGATAGAACTTTAAAAGTACAAAAAAGTTGAAAAAATTTGTCCTGGGAACTTGTTTGCTCTCCCTCAGTGCAAGTGTCTGATCTCCTTGCTATTGCGTTTCAAATATTTACAATGGAGCTTACTTTGTGGTGAAGATATGGAAAGTGTTGTTAAAGCTCAAAGATGTAGGCATGCTTTTCATGGTAATAATCATATCGGTGCCATGATATCTTAAAAAATACACTGTAACAAGATTAAATCACCATTGATATTTTGCAGCTAAAAGAACCTCCTCATATTGCTGTGCAGCATTGTCCCAGCTAAGGTCTTGACTCATTCCACGTTTTTGAATTCCAAGCCAGCTTTCCTTAAAGTCGCGATATGTCCATAATGCATTACCAAGAGAATGGATCAAACACGATGATTCTGCACGATCAATAGTCCAGCCAAGACCAGTCTCTGAGAATGGATCAAAAGCTTTCACAGTGTCTCTCAGACCCCCTACAGCATGGACAATTGGGATGGTTCCATATCGCATGGCATAAAGCTGGTTCAGACCACATGGCTCAAATCTTGATGGCATTAGCAAAATGTCAGACCCTGCTGTTATGCGATGAGCTGTTGTTACTGAGAATCCCACCCAGCCACGGACTTTATCCCTGTACTGACCCTCAAATGAGCGTAACATGTTCTCTAAGTCAGCTCTTCCTGTACCTAGCATCACTAACTGTAGATCTTGTTCAACCATCCAAGGCATAGCCTCTGCAATAATATCTACACCCTTCTGATGGTCTAAACGGCCAATGAAGCTTATCAATGGCACATCAGAGCGCACAGGCAAACCAAGCTCTTTTTGCAATGCAGCTTTACATGCAGGCTTGCCAGTTTCAAGTGTTTCTATAGAATAATTAACATAACCATCATTCTTGAGATGGACATCTAATTCTGGACTCCATTCCTTATCATCAATTCCATTCACAATTCCTCTTAGTTTCCATGAATTCTCCTTGATTACTTCATGTAAACCCCATCCTCCTTCAGTTGTTTGACATTCCCCAGCATAGCCATGGCTTACTGCAACGATTCGATGGGCAGTCTTTAGTCCAGCCAAGAAAATATTCAAGTGTTCTCCTCCAACAGGATCATAAAGCCTGAAATTGTCAAGATAGTGTTCTGGCAAATCTAGAAACTTGTAATCATCCAATGGCCCACGTCCCTGGAATTGAGAAGCATTACAACATTATCACAATTTCAAATTAGAAATTAAATGAAATTCACAAACAAGTGGCATACTGTTCAAAATATATTTTTTCTTAACATGATAAATCAATATAATATGAACAAATATATATAGAAAATGCAAGTGGGTGCCCAAGGAAAACAAACTAAAATCAAGAATGTAAAACAATAATGCAGTGTTAAATTTTATGGCTTGGAAGAAAAAACATTTATGGAATATACTAGTTGATTTATGACGTTATTGACTATACAAATAAGCAGAGCACACAAACATATCCATAATGAAAAAATACAGTGCAGTGTTAAATTTTATGCTTCGGAAGAACAAAACATTTGATGGAATAAACAAGTTGACTTATGACATCATTGACTATACAAATATGCAAAGCCCAAGAAAAAATACAATTATGCATATGTCATTGAACAAAGACGATGTGTGTTCAATTTTCTGCTTTGGGCGAGTCAACTCATTTAAATTAATATGCAAGTTGACTCGACATTGTTGAGTATACAAATATGCAGAGCCCAAGAACAAATGCAAGCATGCACATCATTACAATCAGTAACCAAACAGAGAGTAGGCCGTTGTTAACACCATATGTGTGATATTGCAGAGTTTTAAACAGGGAACACTTTTACTTTTGACAAACTATAGGTTGTCAATATCTACTGTAAATATTTTGAACTTGAAAAGACACAAGTTGTTGGTAGTCACTACTACTATGCTGTATGGAAATAACCTGTTGCTAATAAGCATAGGTAATTTGTTTGCTATAATTAATATTGGAAGTAATTGGCTCATCTCATTCACTCATTCTCATTGAAGGGTGAATATCTATGCATATAGAGTTAATTTGGAAATGCACAGAGATGTCCAAGGGGTTGAGCTTAATTGATTAAAATGTTGGGAATACATTGTGGAAACCCATGTTCAATTCCTCATAAGGACATCTAAAGTGGAATTCTAAGTTGTGACTCTTGGTCATCCGTTATTGACTTCTAATATGGAGGTGGTTTCTAAATAAAAGTGGAATTCTAAATGGTGACTTTTGGTCTTCCATAGGTGATTTCAGGTGTGTTTGCTTGTAGGGAACTCATATTGATCTCATGTTGATGCTTGTACAAGCAAGATATTTGTAATCGATAAACAATTCAAAGAACAAAATACACAGAGCTAATGTAATATTTGGGCCCAAATTGAAGCAATGATTGAAAATATAACCTACAAATTTAATTTTGAAAGCCAGTAACTACTAATCTGTGACCTCTTGAACTATAAACGCTTCACCAAAATGACAATTTTCATAAGGTAGCAGCAAAAATAAAAGTGGTAGCAGCAAAAACCTGATGTGCTAGGTTATGGATCACTAGGACAGATCGGGTATACTGCATCAAGCCATGATCCCGATAGTATGCCTGAAGATAAACTGGTAAAAGTGCAGTGTGCCAATCGTTGGCAATGAAGACCAAGTTACCATCCCCATAACATACACCACCACAAGGTACATGCCAAGGAACCTGTTCAAAAGACATTCAATTTAGTACACTGCCAATTGGCACAGAACAAAAATAGTGTATAACTTTAAACTGAGAAAATAATCTAACAGGTTAAAACAGCATGAGAAGGATAAAACATCAAAATCAAATAAAGAAAAATATTAACAGGAAGAAATCAAAAACTCAACAGAAAGACTGCAGCTGTCCTGAAATACAGGTCTGATATTTACCAAGCTTAGGCGTATCTATATATATTACAAGCACTTTGTAATATTGTTTAAGGAAGAAATGAATTTAAGGCAAAGGGTGATGGTTATCAGATGTCATGAATTTGTAAGTACATCCTAGATACGGATTAGATCTGCAAATCCATATCCTCTAGATGAAGTTTCTCCAGAATATTTCACATATTTGCCAATATCTAACAGTATCTATGCCCAGTCAAAGATGTGCTGTATTCCTGACAACGAAACCAACTATCTTTTCTATTTCCTCTGTTAGAAAGTAATTGACAGATTACCCACTTAGTGTATAATGTCTCAAATGCTGACATTCATTATTGTTACATTTTTGCATCTCAACTCCAGCTACCTCGGGAGTTTACAGATAAAGCACATTCTCATTGTATGATCAAGGTTCAGTTGTCAATGTGTGAGTGGGTATGATAAAATTCTGCTCATAACATACTCATGGTCTTCATTGAGAGCTTAATTGTGTTCTGGGCAGACCTGATGATGAAGGTATTGACAAGCACAAAAGAAATACTGGGAGAGGGGGTGAATCGGTATTTCAACCCTTTTCAAAACAAATTGCAGAAGTAAAGACGCAGAGAATAACCAGCAAGACAAGAACACAAAGATTTCTCCTGGAAAACCCTTTTGGGTAAAAGACCTGGCATAAAAGACTCTTATTAATCTCAAACAAATCGGCACCAACCCAATGATACAAAAGTGAGCTTCAACTCACAAAGGGCACCAACCCTTAAAAGTCACCAACTCAACAAATCTGAAGCACCAACTTCATATACCACATGCACAATCTTCATATGTCAGAAACACCAACTTTGATCTTTTAAAGCACCAATTTCAAACTATCAAAAACACTCTTAATTCACGCTGATTGAATACTGCTCAGAAATAAAAGATCAATTGCTCTGCTGCAATCTGAAACAAATCTCTTCAACAACAAATCTGGAACAATCTAAACCAGTCTTCCTTTTAGCAGAACACTCCTCTCAGCAACATAAACATATTTTTTGTATCCTGCAACTCCACAATATAAGTTCAGTCTTCAAACATCCTTTTCCATTTCTTCGATTATTTTCAGAACAGCTGTTAAAGAAAAGCTTCACCATACACAGCCACAACAATATTCACACTCTAACATATAAGTCGCAGAGTAACATCTTATCAGAGAAACCTTTTTAAAAAGGACACTTCACACACCATATTGTAGACCCCATCATATCCATTTAGCACTCTCCAAAAATTCTTTCAAGTAAAAACAAACTTAGTACTTTTTTATGCAGCTGTCTCCTCTCTTCAAAAAAACGAAAAACAATGAATTTCTTCCAGCTGATATCTATCCTGTAATGAAAAGCTTTAAATATTTTTAAACCCTGAACTTCAAAGAATATACGCCCACAGATGTCTTCACACCTATCATCTACAGGAGACTTCGTATATGCCAGAACCCGACGCTGTGAAAAAATAGACCCATCCACTATTCGCACTATAATAATTTTGAAAATAGCGCACTTTTTAGAAATAAATATCAATGCTGTTACAAACATTGACCTTGCATATTTTTGGGCTATCGAATTAGCTTCTTTTACACTCCACGCCCTCAGCATGCTCTATCATAAACTTCTGACCACATCTAAAAAAGACATTACACAGATAGCTCCCTTCCATCCATCAGAGCACAACATAAAAAAAAATGAATATACATCAGATTGATATGCCAAATATTTACACTCTCAATGAAAGCTCAATCCCATGCAAAGAAAAGAACACCCGCAGATCATACTACGATACTTTGTTAGAAAAAAACGGGTAAGAAAGACGTCTCCAGAAATGGTCAGAGCACCCAAAAAAATTTGAGTCATTTCGGCAGCCAAAGGAAAAATAACGCCCAGCTTCAATTTGAACAAGCTCCCAAAAACACCAAGCTTTTAATCGATTCAATAAAAATCGAACAATAAAGACATTCTGAAATTCTCAGGATAAGACCACCGCCAAGCACCATTACTCATGCATTAATTATCAATATTCTTGCCTAAAAAAAAAAACACTGTATTCTTACTCCAGACAGAAGTAAAGAGAAAAAAAAAGTCTATTCTCTTTTTACGGTGGCAAGGAATAGTCTGTGTGTCACATACTGTTCTGCACTTCAATTAAAAACACCCACAATCTGACATATGCGCTGCAATCCATGCTTCAGTCAAAAACCACGACACAGCTACAAGAGGATATGAAATTCAATTTCAAAAGAAAATTATTTTGACATTCAATACTAGTGATATTCAACCAATGACATGGAATATATGACATGGCATAAGATATGATTAAGCAACTGATAAAAGGGCAAGCAACCAACTAGCTGAAGCTGTCACACACAAAACTCAAGCTGACAACCAACCAAGTAGCTCCAGCAAGCTTACCAAACCTGATTGCCTTGGTGCTAGGAGGATGCCAAGTTCTTCACTCACCGCCTAATTCGTTAGGTTGATGGCATACCTCCCTTTACTCTGGATCGAGAGTGTGTTTCGCTTCCAATTGTGGTTTGCCTTGGCAATGATCAACCAACCCCTCCTGAGGAGTGCATCATACGCCTTCTTCTGCAATGAGGTGACTATGAAGTCCAAAATAAATTGTTTTGTCCCGATCATTACTTTTTGTGCCATCAATGTTCCCAATGGCTTGATGTCATTCTAGTCAACAACTACCAAGTTTGAGGTTGACGGCCAGAGTGTTGGCATTCTAAGGCATTTCCAAGTATCTTTTGGCAATACGTTTACTCCCAAGCCTCCATCGACAATGGTGTCAATTTCCTCCCCATAATTTCCATTTAGATGATGGCTGGCTTCCTCCTAGTGCTCACCATCAACAACATTGGAACACTAGCCTCATTCCCTTCACGTGATGGTTTCCTTGTCAGTTCCTCGTGGCTTACATTGTTTCTGGCTGACTGTGTTGGTAATTGCCACTCTCAGTTGTTGAATAGTTTGAAGAAGGTCAATCACCTTGAAGGGTATGGTTATCTATAGCACCTACCGAACTATATTCTTCTTTGACTTCGATCGCAATAAGGTACTTGCAATTCTGTTGGAGGTTATTCATTCTTTCGCCAACATTTGTTTTACTTTTGCTTTGGCTTCTTGGGGTCATTTCTTCTCCGTACAAGGGTCCGAGTACACCACCCTCTTCGTATGTGCTCTCATGATTGCAAGAATTGCTTCCTCTTGTTCCTCCACATCCAGCATATTAATACCCTTTTGCTTCAAGATGTCTTTATGGTCACCTGGTCCACACCATTTGCACAATAATTGTACATTGTCTTTCTTATTCTGGCAGTCTCACAAAGTGTCCCCATTCGCCGCATTGTCGGCACTGTATGATAGGACGTTCTCTAGAGTCATACTATATTTGATTTCGCCCTCATTGATTTCCATAACCACCTGACGATACATTCTATGGTTTCGATGAAGTAGACTCTCCCTACATGAAGAGTACTTGCATACTTCAAGTCTTAAAATTATATGGAAACTCCTTTATTGAATGACCCATCACCTAGCAAATCTCACAAAACATCTTTCTAGGACAATTACCTTTCTTGTGCCCCTCAATTTTGCACTTAGTACACCATAGTTCATTAGTTTCTTTACTGGTTCCTTTCTCTGCCTTCAATTTTTTCATCATTCTCACCATATCCCATCATAGGACCTGAACTGTTTTGGATTCTTCGTCGCTACTACCTTTGGTGCTCTCGTCATCGTCAGTCTTCCTCTTCCCTCAAGAGGATGTTTTGTTTTCACTCTCGATGTCTACCACCCAATTGCAAGCATCAACGTATGAGGAGGCACTACTTTCATCTTCTTGCACAACAAGGGGATCAGTCCCTTCTTGAACCACCTCTTCTTCGACCCATCGGTTGGTTAGTTCCCCATCTTACTCAACAACTCCTTGAGCCTACAATTGTAAACCCGTCCGTTCTCATGTTTCCCTTGTTTCGTGTTATAAATTTGAGCAACAATCTCATTGTCGTCCCGTAGTAGTTTAAACTTAGTTTCGAACACCTTCTTCAATACATCCCAAGAGACTGTGGATGAAGCATTAAGTTGTGTGAACCAATCGATGGCTATACCTAGTAGCGTTGCTAAAAACACTCTTAGCCAATAGTCCTTGGCCTCTTGACCGCTTGCTATCCAGATGGTCTCACACATCGTATAGTGCCTCATAGGATCCTCTGACCCATTTCCCGTGAACTTTGGTAATTTATGCCGATCCACATTCGGAGGAGTAACCATCTTTCTCGCCTGCTTACTCCCTTGTGTGCCAAACATGGGTGAACTATTTCGACGGCTACGTTTTGGTGCTTTCCTTGCACTCTCGACCACACACACATCCTCTACACGTCCGCCTCCAATGTTCTCAACACTCCGGGTACTTCCAAGCTCTGACTCGTTCCTGTTCTCCCTTCATCCGAGAGTCTATTGTTCGAATCCTCCAATTCTTGTTTCCCATGAGATGGATAGACGACGAAATATGTCTATGAGATCAAGATTTCCTTCTTCGTACTCCTCCTCCAGCTAGATTTTCCTCAAATGTTTCTCGTAATCTTCTTCTTCATTCTCTTTGTTCTACAATCCTTAGAGATCACATGATCACTTGGTCTTGACCACCTGTTGACATGTTTTTTATGACAGCGTTTAACACAGAATAAAGTTGCCTAACGGTCACTTCACTCTCTCTTGATCAAAGTACGATTGCATGCTAAGATTGCAAGAAGTTCAAACAATCGACTCCAAGGTTCCTTTATGCCACGGACGTGACTCGGTTGGCTGATGTGATTGCTAGTAATCCAAGGGGCCTTACGTTTGCATTGTTCTTTCACTTCTTTGTTGTGGCTGGAACTCCATCATCGGATATGGCAATTCTGCGATGCTACTGCTTCGAACGGACTAAAATGAACTGAAAGTAAAAGGGAAAGGGTTTACAAGGATCTAAATCTACTCCTAAGGGCAATGATAACAATGAATAGTACTTTGGTGGACAAATTCCAAATAAACCAAGCTCTGCTTCGCCAAGATCAACTACAACTCCGCAAGAACTGGTGCAATCTTTTGGGGATGCTAGAGGATTTTCAAATCGAGAAAGTACATTTGAATACCCAAAAATGACGCAATCCAAACGACCATCTACAATCGAACTTAGCACAAATTTAGGGGGTTTAGGCTAACTTTACACTGCAACTTACAATCAGCAAGATGCAAAAAGTATGAAACATGGAAATTCATCAAACCCCATTACATTCTCCATTGAAATCAAAGCACTATACTACTTCTACTCTAAGTGAGGAAGGTGAAACCATGCAAGCTTTGAAAAAATAACTTAAGTGGACACCATCAGAGAGCAATGTTTCACTGTTATTGTCTCAAAACTTATCGCAACAATTTGATACAAGTCTCCCTCCTTTTACAAATGAGGGGGTCACCCCATTATATAGGCTTCAAACCCTAGCTACATGCAATGCCCAAAAGATTCTCCACTCAAGATGCAACAAGGTGGGAATCAACAATAAATACCCCATAAAGCCCATATACAATTAATTACAATCCTGCCAAAAATGGTACCCATAAAGCATTAATTAACCATTACATTTAAAAAGTGCCCACTATGCAATGAATGTACCTGTTGTCATTTTATGACACCCTCGGTCCATCAATGAGAACCGATCAGAGATATGTTCCATGGACCAGCGTTGCCCAGTTGATCAAGGAGAAAAGCAATGAAATCATAAATGTGTTGATTGTAATTAGGTAGGAGGGGCAGATTCCAATTGCCTTAGGCAACATTGGAATCCGCCCAAAGGGCTGGCCCCTCTTTAACGTGTAGGGCTGGGCCCTCTCTCACACGCCACTCCCTAATCCTCACGCCACACTAAGGAAATGTGTTCCCCATAAATAGGGCCGACCCTATATTCAAAAGGCAATTCGCACAAAGGAAAAGATATTAATAATTAAAAGCTATATTAATTATTAATGTAAAAGCCGACCTAACTAGATCCCTCGCTTCATATAAATAAAGGTCAACTTGACTTCATTTAGATACATTCACAATCTACTCTCTTATACGAATCTGATCTGAAGGACAGTGAATTTAGTCTTTTATCTGCTGGGCATAAAGCCATCCATCTCTGCTGCTAAGGGAGTTGCCTTCATCAAGCGATCTGCCAATTGAAGGGCCTGCTGTTCTGAACTTGATTACAGTCATCAGCTGGAGACATACAAGTCATTTCAAGATCAAATCCTTGGTTGCTGATTGATACAACAAAAGGCAGATCCGAAATAGGTTAAGGGGCAGATCTGAAACCACTTGAAGATGCCATTAGCCCTAAGGGTAAACTGAGATAAGTATTGTATTCAGATTACTACTCATAATCCATAATCAGATCTGAGGATCTTTTCTGGCTGGGTTTTCTTTCCTCCTAGGAGGTTTTCCCAGGGTACTTGTGTGTTGCGTGTTCATTTTGCTCATTTCTCTACTTTTGTTTAATTCTGGAAATTCCTAAACACTAACAACAATTAATAGTAATCTGGAAATTAAAGATAAATTCTATTTTCTGAGAATTGCATTAATCTAAAGGACTAAAATTAACAAAATGCACCATCATCTCCTGAACGTGACGGCTGCATGCAAAAGGAATCTGCCATAAATTCAACATGCACTGACCGGGTCGCCATTTGGTCAAATATTCCGGTAATGAATGTGCCACCCTACGACCTCGCCATGCAAGTGGACCTCACCGTCGTATATCAGCTCCTGCACATCTAAAATTGTTGGAGAGAGAAAATTTGATTCGGGAAGAATTTTCTTGAAGTCTCTTCAACTTTCCTTGCTTGGAGAAGGATTTCCATCAATTTTCACCACCTCCTATTTTTTAGGAATTTTGCACAAATTAGGGTTTCAAGTCCAAGAGGAAGAGAATTCTCCACGAGTCCAAATCTGCAAAAATTTCGGATTCTGATAAGATTTGGTGTCTAAAAATGGAAATTTCAAAAAAATTCTCGAGGGGATTCCTGCTTATCATTCTTCCTTGACCCTTGGATTTTCATGCCTTAGAAGATTTTTTGAATTTTCAATCCTAAGCGTGAATTTTCACTGGAGAGGGAATTTCATCAATTTTGGGAATTCTCTATGACTTCTTGATTTTGGCGCCGAGCTGGAGAGTAGGGCGGAATTTTGACTTGGTGGAGGATTCAATGAATTTTGTGAATCCTCCATGCCTCCTTCATCCTGGCGTTTGTCCTTCATCTTGGGCGGAATTTTGACTTGGTGTAGGATTCAGTGAATCCTCCATGCCTCTTTCATTCTAGCGCCTGTCCTTCATCTTGGGTGGAATTTTGACTTGGTGGAGGATTCAGTGAATTTTGTGAATCCTCCATGCCTCCTTGGTTTTGGCACCCAGCTGGAGAGTAGGATGGAATTTTCACCTAAGGAAGGAATTCATCATCTAGTGCACTACCCATGAGAAGACCATTTTAGCGCCCCCCTGAGGAGTAGGGCGGAATTTTGACCAAGTGATGGAATTCACAATTTTTCTATCCGTCCATGCATATTACATTTTGGCGCTTCTCATCACCTTTGGGCGCTATTTCTTCATGAGGGAGGAATTTTATCATGTTTCAATCTTCCTTCATTACCTCCATCTGGCACCCTACCTCATCACTGGGCGCCATTTCCACCAAGGCAAGGAATTCATATCTTTTTTCGTTATCTTTGGCAACCCAACTTTGGCGCTAGAGGGAGGGCTTGATCGCGATTAATTCCTGAGCAGCTGAACTCCAAATCATATCAATTCATATTTGTGAGGAGTAATCTTAAGGACTTTTTTTTTTTTTACCCTCCTCCCGCAGCCAACAGATTTGGCGCTAGGAGGGCCTGACCGCGAAATTCAATTTGGCTGGAACTAGCATGAGCTTTCAAGTGTAGAATCAGAGATAGGTTAGATCTCTTATATGTCAGAAAATCCAAAAAAATTGAAAAATTGAAAAAATCCAAAAAATCAGAAAATTGAAAATTAACAAAAGATTTCTCAATGGAGCAAGAAGTTGACATTCTTCAACTATGGTGGAGACTGAATGCACAGTTACATCCATGGAGTTTGTCTGAATTCGCATCAAGGAATCGTTGTAGAATTCATAACACTAGCGGACACAATGAGATGCATTGTTTAACATTTTTGTCAAGGATGGAATTAGCCTTGCAAGGGAAAGTTTCCGTTTCAGAAGTGCATGAGCCCGTTGTACTGGTGAAAGTGGAACCTGAAGCTTCAATTGCTGAAAATGAATTTTTCATGAGGTTCAAGGAGGTGGTTAAGAAAGGATTAAGTATTGAGAAAGACTTGTGCATAGAAGGCATCTTGCTCCCGTGTTGGTGTAGGATCCACAATACCACTCATTTCGAAGTCACATGTCCATCATGCAGGGAAGCTATTCACCAAGCTAAGATGCAGGCAGAGTTGGAAGAATCGGCAAAGATGTACACTATAGAAAAGTGGCGGAATGCTCACCTTCAACCAATTGACTTAGCATCAAATGAAGAAGGTATTACTGCAGCATCTTGTAGTGAAGAAGCACAATTGAGCGGGACAATCAACACAATTCAGTCGAGAAAATTTGCATACCTCATGCCAAGGAAAGGAACACCTGCTGAAGTGGAGGTTGACAAAGAAATGGAAGATGTTCAAACAAATGCAAGCAATGATTTCACAATCAAGCAAGAAGAGATGCTCCTTGATGAAGAGGTCCTTTCGTGCATGCTCAAGATGGAAGAAATGATAAGCAGCTTGAGGCAGGAAGGGACATGTGATAGTCAGTGGGCCGTCGAGATGAAAGTAGAGTATGGAATGCAATTGAGGTCGGTCCTTGAACCTCTACTCAAGATCCAAGAAGAATTGTTAAAAGAAATTGAGATACGTGAGATGCCGATCGATGAACAAGTTGTCGTGATAGAAGTGAAGAATGAAGAGCAATTCTGGTTGGGGCTCAACTCGTTATCAAAGATTCAAAAGGAGCTAGCGGTTGAAATATTCCATGTTTCCAAGTTTCCATTTGAGTCCAAATTTCGCCACCGCATGCCTATTGAAGATTGGAATTCTGAGTTGCATGTGGCGAATGCGAGTGGGATGATACACCACCAGCTTCGACCTCTTAATGAAGCAGTGGATGACATGCTAGAATTCTCGCCCACGCACGAAAACCACCAAGTTGTCTCTTTCGTTGCTCCTAAATTTGAAAGTTATGAATTTGATTATGGAAATTTGGGAAGAAGAACTTGTTTATGGATTGATCATGGTCCCGATGAGTTGCCACAATTGTTAATCTTTCCTGAAGTTTTGCTTGGGTTTGAGATTTGTATTATGAAAGATTACTTTTCTGAGTTTAAAGATGAATTCGCAAGGCTTCGAACCATGACTAATGCCATGTTGCTCTGATGCATCTTGAGAAATCATGTTAGGTGTTCTATATATTTAGGTCTTGTGAGTATTGTCCTTTCTGGCTTGTTTTTGTTTGTTTTCTGCTGGCTTTTGGGTTTTCCCTTTCCTCCTTGTGGGGTTTTGGTTTTTTTTGTTGTGTTTTGTTTTCTCGTTTGCTTTCCTTTTGGTTTGGGTTTTGGTTTTCACCCTTTGGTGCTGGTTTCCCTTGAGCTTGTCCACTCAAGTGGGTTTTGCTTAGGTTTAGGGGTTTTGGAGTGGCCTAAATTGTTTGGAGTTCCTGTTTGTGGGTTGGGCGATGATGTTGTATTCCACTTATGTTATCAATTGCTCTAAGTCATTTAGATCTCTTGGGAGAAGTTATGGCTGGTGAAAATCCTAGATCTTGCTTCAGCACCACTGAAATTTCCAAACCCTTAGTAAGCTTCATTGCTTACAAGCCAAAGGAGTTGACGGAACAAAAACGAAATATCAAAAAAAAAAAAAAAAGAAAGATGAAAAATGAAAAGAATTATCAAACTATTGGCTTTGGGAGCATACGGATAACTCCACTGGGGCTATGGACACCCGATTGGCAATGGAGCAATATTCGCGGGAATTTCAGAGACATCCTCGTCGGAGCTACGGACGCTTGACTAGCAACGAGGCAATGTCCTAGATGCTTTTGAAGTATAGATACCTCTAGCTTGCCATGACTAATTCTAGGAGTTTCGGAGGGTCTTGTGAGATGGAATTAATGCATATGCACACACATAATTAGATGAACGTGCTTTAATATGCGATTTGCCCTAAAGTGTTTTTCAACACTTCACCCATGGATTGGATTTTGTCTCCAAAATGTTCAGGAACATTTATTTGGGAAGGAGCTAGATGTTGTGACATTTTCACACATCGCCCCATTGCAAATGGGGACCCCCTACTTTTTAGGCCCTTTCGTTCTTTTGGCTTTGTTTTTTGGGTCTTTTTCGCAGCAGTCTCGTCAGTCTCTCTACTTTGCAAGTGTTTGGGGGTCATATTGATTAAGTCTGCTTTTCATTTGAGTGAATTTGATGAAGTCTAGGGCCTGTTTTGTCAATATTAGGGTTTTTGCCTTTTGTCCTAGATTTTAGGGGTTTATGTTAGGGTTTTGGAGAAACTAAACATATGACTAGGATCAGTACCCTTCAAGGAACCTCCCAATAATCAAGCCAAAACGGAGTCACTTTCTATTTTTCGAAAGCTCCTATTTTTTAGGGATTTTACTGAGTCCCGGAATGTCGCCATTTTGCCAAAAATCAAACTTACTATTTTTAGTAATTTCTATTTTTAGCAAGTTTCTATTTATAGTAGGTCATTCATGTACCCTGTCTAGGGGTCTAACACTGAGATTCTGAAAAGTTTCTATTTTTGGAAATTTATTTTTAGGTGATGAAGATCAAGCATCCACGACTACTTCTAATTTCAGAAAGTCAGAAAGCAGACAGGATCAATCAAAATGGCTAAGTGTTGGCATCAAGTCTTGAAGTAGAAAGCTCAAAAATTCACCCAAGTCCAAGAAGACACCTCAAAATCACAAGGAGATCAAAATGTTCTAAGTCTGGAAGATTGAATGATGAATCCCATGAATCCATGCCAGAGTGAAAATTCTGCTCAGGTATGTAGTTGGGCGCTAAATCCAAGTGTCCAGGGATAGCATGGTAATTCCAAGAATCCATGCTAGAGTGGAAATTTCGCCTAGGTATGCAGTTGGGCGCTAAACAAGAGAGGTCATGGATAGCATGGAAATTACAAGAATCCATGACCAAGGCAAAATCACGCCCAAGGAAGTAATTGGGCACTAAATTGAAGGGACCAAGGAAGGATGGACAAGGAGTGAAATTCCTTCCACAGGAAGAAATAGCGCCATGGAATTGGATTGGGCGCTAAAGTTGGTATGTCATGGAAAGATCAAAAACTCGTGAAATTCCTCCATTAGGTCAAAATTCCGCCCCAAGCCAAAGATAGGTGCCAAAATGGACAGCCCGTGGAGGATTCTCAAATCCATTGAATCCTCCACCAGTGAAGAATGCCGCCCTGCTACCCGTGACAGTGCCAAAGTTGATGCATCATGGAATTCAGCCCGAAGCCTGTGAATCCTTAGCCAAGGCAAAAATCCGCCCTAGGAAAATGGAGGGCACTAAATTAAACATTCCATGGAGAATGATGAATAGTGATGAATTCCTTCACCCATGCAAAATTCCACCCTAGCCTTACATAGGGCGCTAAAAGAGGGTATGCATGGAGAGACGGAAAAGGTGTGAATTCCATGCCTAGTAGAGAATAGCACCCAAAGGTGAGGAAGGGCGCCAACGTTGGGTTGCCAAGGATAACGAAAAAAGATATGAATTCCTTGCCTTGGTGGAAATGGCGCCCAGTGATGAGGTAGGGCACCAGATGGAGGTAATGAAGGAAGATTGAAACATGATAAAATTCCTCCCTCATGAAGAAATAGCACCCAAAGGTGATGAGAAGCGCCAAAATGTAATATGCATGGACGGATAGAAAAATTGTGAATTCCATCACTTGGTCAAAATTCCGCCCTACTCCTCAGGAGGGCGCTAAAATGGTCTTCTCATGGACAGTGCACTAGATGATGAATTCCTTCCTCAGGTGAAAATTCCGCCCTACTCTCCAACTGGGCGCCAAAACCAAGGAGGCATGGAGGGATTCATAAAATTCACTGAATCCTCCACCAAGTCAAAATTCCGCCCAAGATGAAGGACAGGGGCCAGAATGAAAGAGGAATAGAGGATTCACTGAATCCTACACCAAGTCAAAATTCCGCCCAAGATGAAGGACAAACGCCAGAATGAAGGAGGCATGGAGGATTCACAAAATTCACTGAATCCTCCACCAAGTCAAAATTCCGCCCTACTCTCCAGCTCGGTGCCTAAATCAAGAAGTCATAGAGAATTCACAAAATTGATGGAATTCCCTCTCCAGTGAAAATTCACGCCTAGGATTGAAAATTCAAAAAATCTTCTAAGGCATGAAAATCCAAGGGTCAAGGAAGAATGATAAGCAAGAATCCCCTCGAGAATTTTTTTGAAATTTCCATTTTTAGACACCAAATCTTATCAGAATCCAAAATTTTTTGCAGATTTGGACTCGTGGAGAATTCTCTTCCTCCTGGACTTGAAACCCTAATTTGTGCAAAATTCCTAAAAAATAGGAGGTGGTGAAAATTGATGGAAATCCTTCTCCAAGCAAGGAAAGTTGAAGAGACTTCAAGAAAATTCTTCCTGAATCAAATTTTCTCTCTCCAACAATTCTAGATGTGCAGGAGCGGATATACAACGACGAGGTCCACTTGCATGGAGAGGTCGTAGAGTGGCGCATTCATTACCGGAATATTTGACCAAATGGCGACCCGATCAGTGCATGTTGAATTTATGGCAGATTCCTTTTGCATGCAGCCGTCACGTTCAGGAGATGATGGTGCATTTATGGCATCATGGGCGATTTTTGCATGAGGGTACTGTTATCACAAAAGCTTGCACCCTTGTTGAGCTATCAACTCAGCAACCTTGTGAAACATGGAAACAACCCCGAAGTGTGGGACCTTGCGCAAGGGGGTTGAATCTCCGGAGAAGGCCGGCTTCCTTCTCTGTCTAAGTGCAGGTGTTGAACCAACTCAACACTTCAAAGCTAATTCCTAAGCCTACCCTAACAACTTGCAGAGGAAAAGAGAAGAGAGAAGTTGCTTGAAAACAAAGGGAGGTGATGCACCAAGAAGAGATAGTTCCTCTCCCTACCGAAATGACACAAGTAATTAACTGAAACACCCTGAAGATGCACAACTTTCAATTGTATGAGTAACCCCAATGCATAGATGAAGGTTAGAATCCACTGAATGCCAAGAGGGGAGAAGAATTCCCACAAGTCACACTCAGAAAACCAGTTAACACAGCATATATGAAGAGAAAGAGCCACAACATACACCTATGATGAAGGTAAGAAAGCATACACAACATATATAGGTTGAAAGGAGGCAAGAATAGTGTTCTTCAATTAATCATAAGGCCAAACGCCAATCTTACAGTTGTAGAAATGCAAAGATACAAGTCTTCAAGAGAAGGGAAGAGCATAAGGGAGCTCAAGGCAGCAAGGAGAGAACCCTTTACAATGAGGCTTAACAACCTTATATAGAAAAATGGGTTACAATGGTGATCATGACCCCTGCATGTCAATCTGGAAGTGCAGGGAAGTGCATGCACCTAACTTGTACATGCAAGCAACCTAGACATACCCACAAAGGGCAATCCTGAGGAAGATAGATTGATTGACCTTCCAAAGTCAAACATGACACAAGTCACCCAGCATGGCCCCGTACCTCCCTTGATGGAAATCCTGCCAAAAACATTAAATGCACCCCTGTGGCTCCACAAAAAAAGTGCATAAGCCACCAAAACTGTCAAAGCATTTAAAGCCTTGAGTGTCGATCACGCCATCCGGAAGTGTTGCAAGTCGGAAGCAAGATTAGAAGACTTCGAAGACCGGGGTCACTGTGGTTGGGGAACTTCGGAGACCGAGGTTTCCGTAGTTGGGGAACTTCGGGGACCGGGGTCTCCGTAGTTGGGGAACTTCGGGGAGCGGGGTCTCCATAGTTGGACAAGGAACTTCAGAACCTAGGGGTTCCGGAGTTCCAGGGTTGAAGACTAAGGAACTTCGGAACCTGGGGGTTCAGGAGTTCTGGGGTAGAAGACTTAGGAACTTGGGAAACTTCAGAGACCGGGGTCTCCGTAGTTGGGGAACTTCGGGGACTGGGGTCTCCATAGTTGGACAAGGAACTTCGGAACCTGGGGGTTCCGGAGTTCCGAGGTAGAGAACAGAAGAAAAGCTAAGGGAAGGAAGCGAACTTCGGGGTCTCCGTAGTTGGGGAACTTTGGGGACTGGGGTCTCCATAGTTGGACAAAGAACTTTGGAACCTGGGGGTTCCGGAGTTCCGAGGTAGAGAACAGAAGAAAAGCTAAGGGAAGGAAGCGAACTTCGGAAAATTGGAGTTCCGGAGTTCCGGAGCAAGAAAGAAAGAAGCAAGGCAAAGAAACTCGAAACCTTGGGGGTCCGAAGTTCCAGGCTAGAGAAAGAGAGGGCCAAGGAACTTCCAACAAGACAACACTTCAAACCATGATTTCACTGCTTTTCACCTTGATCAACTGGGCAACGCTGGTCCATGGAACATATCTCTGATCGGTTCTCACTGATGGACCGAGGGTGTCATAAAATGACAACAGGTACATTCATTGCATAGTGGGCACTTTTTAAATGTAATGGTTAATTAATGCTTTATGGGTGCCATTTTCGGTAGGATTGTAATTAATTGTATATGGGCTTTATGGGGTATTTATTGTTGATTCCCACCTTGTTGCATCTTGAGTGGAGAATCTTTTGGGCAAACCCTAATTAGGGTTTTGCATGTAGCCAGGGCTTGAAGCCTATATAAAGGGGTGACCCCCTCATTTGTAAAAGGAGAGAGACTTGTATGAAATTGTTGTGATAAGTTTTGAGATAATAACAATGAAACATTGTTCTCTGATGGTGTCCACTTAAGTTATTTTTTCAAAGCTTGCATGGTTTCACCTTCCTCACTTAGAGTAGAAGTAGTATAGTGCTTTGATTTCAATGGAGAATGTAATGGTGTTTGATTAATTTCCATGGTTCATAATTTTGCATCTTGCTGATTGTAAGTTGCAGTGTAAAATTAGCCTGAACCCCCTAAATTTGTGCTAAGTTCGATTGTAGATGGTAGTTTGGATTGCGTCATTTTTGGGTATTCAAATGTACTTTCTCGATTTGAAAATCCTCTAGCATCCCCAAAAGATTGCACCGGTTCTTGCGGAGTTGTAGTTGATCTTGGCGAAGCAGAGCTTGGTTTATTTGGAATTTGTCCACCAAAGCACTATTCATTGTTATCACTTCCCTTAGGAGTAGATTTAGATCCTTCTAAACCCTTTCGCTTTTACTTTCAATTCATTTTAGTCCGTTCGAAGCAGCAGCATCGCAGAATTGCCATATCCGATGATGGAGTTCCAGCCACAGCAAAGAAGTGAAAGAACGATGCAAACGTAAGGCCCCTTGGATTACCAGCAATCACATCAGCCAACTGAGTCACGTTCGTAGCATAAAGGAACCTTGGAGTCGATTGTTTGAACTTCTTGCAATCTTAGCATGCAATCGTACTTTGATCAAGAGAGAGTGAAGTGACCGTTAGGCAACTTTATTTTGTGTTAGACGCTGTCATAAAAAACACGTCAACACCACCCTATGGCCTCTTCTCACCTTTATTGGGATCTTGTTGATGTGTCTTTTGTACACGACCAAACACAAAATAAAATACCTAAAGGTACCTTATCCTCTTTTGAATAAAGTTCCCGAATGCTGAAGATATCGCAGAAGGATCATTCGAAGAAACTTCAAGGTTCTGTTATGTAGGTTCTCTACTCGTGGATAAGCTCTTGCGGTATGATGTGATTTTGCTGGAATCACAAGGGGACTTACTTTCGATGACCTGAACGTCTGATTTGCTTTGGATATTACTGGAACGTGGAATTTCATTGGCCCTTGATTTTGAAGAAAAAGGAAAAAGGACAAGGGTTGGAACGGGATCTATTTCTATCACTAAGAACGTAAGAGCAATGAATGACTTTGATGAAATTCTAACTAAGTCTTGCTTTGACATCCAAGGATCATCTCCACAAGATTAGTGTGATCTTCCGAGGAAAGCTTTATGATGATTAGATCACCGCTACAAGCATGGACACCATCAGGTTGATGCATATCAATGAAGAAGCGATAATTGAAGTTAAGCTTAAGCTGAATGATTCCAGTTGACTACGCAAGGCAAGTCTGCAATCAACAAACCGTAGTAGTATGGATATATGAATTTCACCGTTGATCATACAAATTTCTTCCATTCACCTAATACCATGAAATCAAATTTGAGAAGTATAGAGATCATGCAAATTGTTGAATCGACCCATAGAATTCACCATTTCTTCAATGAAGTTTACAAGTCTTTTGTAACAATATCTTGGCAACAATCTTTGCCATCTCTTTCTACTCTACTCTAACTATTTCCTACTCTCTGACTATTCACTCTTAGCTAACTATTAACCAACTATTAACCATTACAAATGAGGAGCCAGGGCTTTATATAGAGAACCCCTTTACAAACAGACGGCTCTGATTGACTTAGAACCAATGGCTAGGATTACAAGATAGAAACCCTAATTAGGGTTTGTTACAACAAACTTCCTTAGCCAGTTAGAAAATTACATTTCAGGAGTGAGGACCAATAAGAAGCAGGGGTAGGTACATCGACGTTTGCGCTGCCTCCGATAAATTAGGTACATTGAATCTAGTCATGCTGAGGTGGACCAATCTGACTGGAAGAATGATGACTGAGATGCCACCTTGTCTAACGCTTGTGACTTGGTTGATCCTCTTCAGTCTTTTGACATGATGAATGATGTACTTCCTTTGTTTGACCAGGCTTCCTTATTGTCAAATCTTCCTTCTCTGGTAGCATAACTTGCCTTGAAGTGTTGGCGAAGCCTTTCTTTGTCATCTTGTGGTAGAATGAGGTCTTGAGGCTAACTTGAACACCCCTAGTCTTCCAACGCTTCAAAGCACCTTGAATCCTCCCTTTTTGCATGTGGAACGTCCTTGATGATGATGGACTAGAAGAGGTCGTCCTTGTCCTGGCCTAGTCTTCTTTCATCATGCATCTCTCATACTAAGGCAAATTTTCACTCAAAATGATCAACTGGGGTAATTTGTTAGGACCATGATCCATCCAAATGCAAGTTGTTTTCCCAAAATCCCCACAATCAAAAATCATAATAACTCTCAAGGCTGGGATTAAGGAAAGAGACAACCTGGCACATTTCAAACTCGGACGGAATTGTATTGTCGGAAGCGAGGTCACCAGCTGCTTCAGGAGGTCGCCATTGATGATGAACCATTCCACGAGCATTTGCAGTATGTTGGTCCTGATTTGGAAGTTCTTCTTGAAACAAATCCAGCGCCCCTTCGAATAGCTCAACATTCTTTGCTTTCACTGAGACATCTTGCATAAACCAAGCATCTTCATGAAATTTTGTTAGCACATCCTCGAAAATGAGAGTCTCCTTGAGGGATTGATTTTCAAAGATCTCTAGTTGATCAAATATAATTCTGGTGGCATTTCTTCTTCAAGCATAGTCTCAGGAAGTCAGAGCTGATGATGAATCACATCACTCACCATAACTTGCCTATCTTGAAAAAATTGGGCAGTGATTCCACTTGTGTTTACAAGATCTTTCAACACAACTTCAAATATCATGAGTGAGGACGCCTTTGAGCACCCCCTCAAATTGTTCTTCATATCTGAGCTCACTTATGATAATTTGTAGCTCTTTGTTCAATATGTCAACTTGATTGTCTTCTTTAAGAATGCCATTTGAGACCTCTTGCAATTCACTCTCAAGGATCTCCCTTTGTAGCATAAGTGAGAATTCCTCAAGGAATGAGTCATCTTCTTCTTTGATTGCTTGTTCAACTCTTGGATCTTCCTTTATCACTGCTTGAGTATTCTCAACTACTTCATCAACTTTTGTCTCATGGTATTCTTTTTCAGGTGCAAGGCATGGCGATCTATCCACTGTAATACATTGTTCATCAGGTGCATTTATATCGTCAACGTACAACTGATCCTTCTCACAATCGGATGCTGGAGCAATGTCTTGTTCATAAGTTCTCCTGAATTCAGCTACGAGACGTGCACCCCAAGATCTGTTCACAATACATTCTTCCTCGGACAAAGTTGGCATTCCAAACTGGTTTCTGATTGATTGATAGCCATTTCACATACTGAGCAAGTAAATTCAAAGTGAGGTGCATTATGAATCCTACACCACAATGGAATTAATATGTTCTCTAAACACATTTCACCATTCAAAATCAGCTGACTCTCGATCATCCACAAGAAGCTCAGAAGAGGATCTTTGATTTCTGGGACACTAAAATTGCTTTCTTCTGCCTCTGGTCTGGGGACATCCCAAAAGAAGATCTTTCCCTGCGCGGCCGATTCTATCCTTGATAAGTATTTCAAGCAATGCATTTCATCATGTTCATCTGTCTCATGGATTCGACACTGCCCTAGCCTTGCAAATTCAGACAATCTGCGTGGATAAAGTTGTGTATCCAATCTCCACCAAAGTTGAGAAAAATCAACTTGTTGCTCATCGTGAAACCGTTGTCGCTCCATCGAGAAATCTTACTTTTTTGATTTTTGATTTTTTGATTTTTTTGGATTTTCTATTTTCAATTTTTTTTGGATTTTCTATTTTTCACTTTTTTTTGGAATTTTTTGGTTTACTTTTTATTTTATTTTCTGGAATAAGAGAGGTCTTGAATATCTCAGATTCAACTTGAAAGCTCAATTGGTTCCAGCTTGCTTCCTTCTTTCATAAGTCCAACTAACGATCCAACGATCACCTTCCTTCCTCTGCACCACTTTCGTTGAGCGTTGAAGATGGCTTTCCACTGATCTTCCTTGTATTCAAGAGTTCGCATTCATTGTCAAGCACTGCTGATTTTGTTGAGTTGTTCAAGCGTTTATCGCGATCATGCCCTCCTTCTAGCGCCAATTCTGTTGATGTGTTTTTCATGCACATCAACAAGACAACTAGAATTTCATTCCTGACCCTTCCAAAGGGTCCAGAGCGAAATTCTTAGAAGAGACCTTTTTTCCTCTTTGTTTGCACACAAACCTTGTTCCTTGGGCGTATCTGGAAGTGGATTAGCATGTCTTTGCCTTTTGAAGTGATGGGATGTAAAAATGTGAAAGATTTTGTCCTAAAACTAGAATTTCGCTCCTGACCCTTCCAAAGGGTCCAGAGTGAAATTCTTGGAAACTCATATTTTCTTCTTGGAGATGGTCAAATTCTTGAGTTTTGTGGCATGGTTGGAAAGACTTTGATGTGTTCTTGCCTAGAACAAGAATTTCACTCCTGACCTTTCCAAAGGGTCCAAAAGCGAAATTCTTGATAAACCTCTTTTTGCTTCCATGTTTAGGCCCCAAACCTTGTTCCTTGGGCGAAGAGTGGTGTATTTTTACCTTGCAAAGAAGATTGGAGTTGAAAAGATGAAGAGTCAAGCCTAGAGTTGAAATTTCGCTCCCAACCCTTCCAAAGGGTCCAGAGCGAAATTCCCCAAAACCTCCCTTTTTTCTTAGTTTTGTGCCAAGCCAGGTGTGGGTAAGGGTGAATTAGGATTGGAGATGTCCTTAAGCATGGCTTTGAGTTGCTAGTGATCACCAAATGTGAAGGATTTTGGCCTAGAAGGAGAATTTCGCTCCTGACCCTTCCAAAGGGTCCAGAGCGAAATTTTCAAAATCACCTATTTTCCCTTCAAAGCAAGTCAAGTCTTTGGTTTTTATGGCTTGGATGGGTGTGAAGTAATGTTTCCTTGACCTTTGAGGTGAATTGACGTGGAAAAATGATGAAATAAGACTCAAGAAGGTGAATTCCACTCTTGACCCTTTCGTCTAGAGCGAAATTCCTAAAATCCACCTTTTCCTTTCATTTTTATGCCAAGCTAAGCCTAGACCAAGGTGGGAGAAGTTGGGGGATGCCCCTAGGATTGCCCTTGAATGGATTGTTGCCACCAAAGATGAAGATTCTAAGCTTAGACAGGAAATTCGCTCCTAACCCTTCCAGAGGGTCCAGGGTGAAATCCTAAATAGGTCCTGTCCCTGGCCATGATTTTTAGCGAATTTCTCCTAGCAAGTCATTTTGAGGTCAAGTAAATGTTGTCAAGCAAGTTGAGAGATAGATCCAAAGGTGAGAGCCAAAGTGAGAGGAATGGAGTTGAGTGAGGGAAAACAAGCAAAACAAGAATTTCGCTCTTGACCCTTCCAAAGGGTCCAGAGCAAAATTCCTCAAAACACCTATTTTCTCCTTGTGTGAAGCCAAAACTTTGATTCCTATGGCATGGTTGAAGGTGGAGTGAGGTATTCTTGCCTTGTAAGGTGAATTGGAATGAAGAAAATGAAGGATCAAATCTAAAACTTGAATTTCGCTCCTGACGCTTCCAAAGGGTCCAGAGCGAAATTCCCAAAAATCACCTAGTTTGCCCATGATGAAGGTCAAGGTATGAATTCCTAAGCCTTGGTGGAGAGAAGACTAGTGTATGCTTGCCTTGGAAGATATTTCGGAGTGGAGGAGTGATAAAACTTGAGCCTAAACTAGAATTTCGCTCCTGACCCTTCCAAAGGGTCCAGAGCGAAATCCTCAAAAACTCCATTTTTCTCCAATTTTGCATCAAGCTTGATGTTGGTTGAGGTTCAAGGGATCCTTAGACATGCATTTGAGCAAGTTGTGAAGATTTTGTCCTAAAATGCAAATTTTGCTCCTGACCCTTCCAGAGGGTCCAAGGTGAAATCCTTTGAAACCCCTATTTTTCACCTTGTTTAAGCTAGGCAAAGGGCTAGTTGTGAGATTATGATTAGAAGAGGTTTGAAGGCTAGGCCTAAGATTATGAAATAATGAAATAGGGTCTAAATCAGCCAGGAATGCAAATTTCGCTCCTGACCCTTCCAAAGGGTCTAGAGCGAAATTCTTATAGGGCCTGTCCTTGGGGAGAATCTTGAGCAAACTTCATTTTGATGTCTTCTTGTTGACGATTTAAGGTAGAAAATGCTATGTTAGAATGAATTTATTATGTGTCCTTAATCATCTTATGGTTTGTTTTGCAGATGAAAGAAGACCAAGCCAGGACAAGGACGACCTCTTCCAGTCCATCATCATCAAGGACGTTCCACATACAAAAGGGGAGGATTCGAGGTGCTTTGAAGCGTTGGAAGACTAGGGGTGTTCAAGGAATTCAAGTTAACCTCAAGACCTCATTCTACCACAAGATGACAAAGAAAGGCTTCGCCAGCACTTCAAGGCAAGGTATGCTACCGGAGAAGGAAGACTTGACGATAAGGAGGCCTCATCAAGCACTTGGGAGTAAAAGAGGTACATCATTCATCAAATTGAGACAGAAAGGAGATCAACCAAGACACAGACATCAGACAAGGTGGCATCCCAATCACTACTACTCCAGTCGGATTGGTCCACCTCAGCATGTCCAGATTCAATGTACCTGACTCATCAGGGACGGCACAAACTTCGGTGTACCTACCCTTGCTTCCTATTGGTCCTCACTTCGAGAATGTAATTTTCTCATTGGCTAGAGGAAGTTTGTTGTAACAAACCCTAATTAGGGTTTCTATCTTGTAATCCTAGCCATTGGTTCTAACTCAATCAGAGCCATCTATTTGTAAAGGGTTCTCTATATAAAGCCCTGGCTCCCCATTTGAAAAGGTCAATAGCTAGCTAATAGACAGTAGTCAGTGAATAGTTAGAAATAGTGAATAGTCAACTGATAGAATAGCAATTAGAGTAGATTAGGAGGACAAGGCAAGAAATTGTTGCCATTGATTGTAAATAAACTCCATTTTCATTGAAGTTATGGTGAAGTGTGTTGTTTCTTTGCAATATGCATGGTCTCTTGTTGAATCTTCATTTTAAATGATAGATAATTAAATTGAATGAAAGAAGTTATTGAATGCACTCGCATGGAATCCACCTAGTCCAAACCACTAGCCTCTTGCTAATTGTAAGTGCGCCTTGCGTGGTCAACTGGCATAGAATGAGCTTAATCTCAAGTCGTTACACGTCTATTGTTCATGCATTAACTTGAATGATGATCAGTATCTGATGGTATCTAATTTAAATATATTTGAAGCATCCCTCAGAAGATCGCACTGAGTTGGTGTCAAATTGTTCAAGCTTGATGGTGAGACCCAGCCCAGTAGGACTCCACCTAGTCATTCATCCATCTTCTTGCATTCTAGGTCTTAGAGTAGACTCTCTAAACTCTGTACCTTTTGCCATTTCTTTATCTTCCAACCAGTAGATAGGACTTGAGTTCCAGTAAATCAGACGTTCAGGTCGTCAAAAGGAAGTCCCCTTGTGATTCTAGCAAAATCACATCGTACCACAAAGAGCTTATCCACAAGTAGAGAACCTACATAACAGAACCTTGGAGTTACTCTGACTGATCCTTCGGCGAGATCTTCAACAATCGGGAAACTTCGTTCAAGAGAGGCTAAGGTACCTTTAGGTATTTTATTTTGTGTTCGCATGTGCATGAAAAACACATCAACAGATCTAAGGGCATAAATCACTCAAAGCTGATCCGATTTCTTTTAAGGCTACGACACCAAATGTTTACTACTATATTTGATAAATTAAATACAAGAAGTAAAAATAAAGATGTCAATGCATACCAGATACAAGAGTAAAATATATCTTTCTTCGCACATGAAATTATAATAGAGAAGAAGACCAGAGATGGTCAGTCAAGGATTCTAGTTCATCCGACTATACCATACTACCTTCCTTGATGGTACACAACATATTTAAAGGACCTAATAGTCGTCAAGAGGAACACAACCATCAACCAACCAACACATATAACTACCCAAGAGTGACAACTACTTAATTTGGACAATTAATACATTGTTGAATAACCAATATTATCAAACATAACAATAGACATTGTACGCTGACTACAAGGACATAAAAATCTCTCATTATTAGCAAAAGTGCTGAATCACCATGTGCCCAACTCAAAAACAATAAGTAATTTTTTTAATTTGCTTGTAATGTATATTCAAAACCCCAAGAGTTTAATTGTGTATATTGACAAAAAGCTAAAGGTTATATTATTAGGTTCTGCGATTTTTGTTTTCTTTTGTTACAAGGAGCTTCTCCTTCTAATCCGTATATTGTCAAAAGCTAGAGATCATATTATTAGGTTCAAGGGTTTTTGTTTTATTTCGTTACAAGGAGCTTCTGCTTCTAAATTGAAGAAAGATTTTTTATCATGCACTATTCCATTTTGTGTTGCATTGAAAGATGCAAATTAAAACGCTAACAATGAGAAATAACATGCAAGCAATTCTGCCTCAGCTGATGAATCTCGGTACGTGAAGACTAACCCAGTTTTTGACAGATTTTTATCTTCTTCAATACCCTTTAGTTTTATCTATCTGTCTAATTTGCAGGCTTCTAATATGCAATAAGTGATCATAATTCATTACTTTGGTTACATTGTTAGATGATGCCACTTTCAAAAGTAATCCACATTTAGTCTAACTCTATACCCCATTTGACTTCTCAGAAAGAGAGTTTATCTGCTCAATATATTCCATCATCTTTGAAGCACAACAAAATGATTGTTGCTTCAGGAACTAAAAAATAAAATCTAAGAAAAACAAATGATATTCTCAAACCCAAGATAAGAGCTACACCTCAACTGCAGCTTTGCAAAAAAGGACCATACGCTTCAAAATATCCTGCATTCAAATTGGCAAAAATCAACATTAGCTAAATCAAAAGAACAAACCAAGAATCTAACAAAGAACATTGCATGTAAAGTAGAAAAAAAAGGTAATGCCAGTATCCCCACCCCTTCAATATCTAGAAATTGAAATAAGGTTACAAGGGAGGGAAAAAGGACAGGTAATATCATGATTTCACTTCACCTCTCGATTTCCCCCATAGATGTTGTTTTGAAACCCCTGAAATGTGGGACTATTGATAAATACAAAATCCACACCATCGATATAAGCCTGGCTATATCGAACTTCCATATCCTGCAACCAAAAAATAAAACAGCTGGCACGCCTTAAAAATCAAAAGTGATCTTTGTAAATCTATACAGCCTATTAAATCAATTCAACTTACAAAAAAAAGCTGTGTAACTAAGAATTATATACCTGCCCATGTATCTTATATCTTTTGCAAACTCCTGCATCAGTAGCTTCTTGATAATCACCATAACGAGGAGCCACAACCTGAATGAAAAACATTGAGTCATATTTTCAAATGAACTTCCTCCTACAAGATAAGTTTAGGGTCCAAGAATATGATATTTTGTACAACAAAAATATTCTTGCAAATTCTGGAAACACATCCCATCCAAGGCCTATTGAGGAGGCAGAGAGCTAAGCTGCAACAACTCCTCAAGGTTTGGGTGGGAATAGATAATGACAAATCTGTCAGTGTACAGGAGGGACTTCAGCCAAGAAGGAGGAACACTTGTTTCAGTATAGAGGGGAATATATAGTTATAAACCAAAATTTACAAATTCAGATCAACCCCCAGGCATTGAACTTGTTGAGGGAGAAGAATCTAAGAATCCTGAGATAGTGTTTATTAGAATTTTCAGTTCAGCTACAAAAAAGAATGCTTCATCAAAAAGTGTACAAAGAGAAGAATTAAACTTTAAAGTAATACTTTACTGAGAATATGGCAATGCATGTCAGCTGCTTGATTTTTCACACATCCTTCAATCTTGACGAAATGAGTGATAGATTGATGTCATAGGCTTTGTCGTTATATGCAAATTATAGAATTGGCCTAGGCTCCTCAGAGCTGCTGCTTTATCCAGTGACTAGGTTCATTCACCTGCATACAAGTCCATTCTATGGCAGGTTGACTGTTGGGGACAATATATGAGATGGTTGACACCACATCTTTATGGTTCCATTTGCTCAGGTGGGTGAAGACCAGTATCCGGAAGGCAGGAGTGCCGGAATCCACATTATACCAGGTGGGAAGAAAATTTATTGAGATTGCTAAGTTCGAGTTTGGTAGAGAGAAGGGTGATGGAGCTGACAGTGCTGTCAAAAAGTTGCCAGCGAGACATGTGCCAAACCACTCTACTAGAAAAGAGCAAAGAAAGACAGAAATAAATTATATTAACGTCGATGAATGACCAAGAATGGATCAAAAAGGCTGGAACATACATCGGTTATGATAGCAAAGGACTGGGGCAAAGAAAGGAGGCCCAACACATGGAGCAAATACAACAAAAAAGAAATAGACCCCAAATGTTAACCTAAAAAAGGTAACCCCAAACAGGTGCAAGTATAAATAGATGTGCAAGGGGAGAGCCCTGCATGGCAATGGAAGCAGATGAAGACCACCTAGGCAACTAACACAAATCATCAAGTGTATGTATTTTGGGATCTATTGGAGGAGCCAACAATATTATTAATCACAGAAGTACAAATGCAAAGTTTGAGAATGCTATTCAGAAAAATTATAGGGCTAAGGGGATCGAAAGAGACAATCCTAGGAAGCAAGCAATTCTGCATAGAGAATTGTAGCATTTATATAATAATGAGGGGATATAATATATTATCTTATTTTTTAGTAAATTTACCATTTTAGTTTAGTTGCATAAGAAAAGAAGGTAGATCTAGGAGCAAATAGAACATTAGATAAGAAAAGGCTTACCCTAAAAAAAGAACACAAAGATGAATGTTTACTGCTATATGAATATCTAATAGATTAAGTACAGGAAATAACCATACAAATGATAATGCATACTACACAGCAATAAAATATATCTTTATTCACACATGAACTTATTATAGAGAAGAAGACCAGAGATGGTTGGCCAAGGATTACACTAGATCCGACTATACCATACTACCTTCCTTGGTGGTACACAACATATTTAAAAGTCTTGACGATTGCTGAGAGGAACACAACCGTCAACCAACCGACACATTGGTTGGCCAAGGATTACACTAGAGCTGACTATATCATACTACCTTGGTGGTACACAACATATTTAAAAGACCCAACGGTTGCCGAGAGGAACACAACCATCAACCTACAGACACATCAACTACTCGAGAGTGACAACCCACTTAATACAAACAATTAATACACTGGCAAACAACAAATATTATCAAACATAGCAAAAGGCATTTTATGCCGACTACATCATCCCCCCCAAAAGAAAAAGTCGCCTTCCAGACGACAAGTATAGATCAAGTGATATTTGGAAAGACTAATGACAAGAGTGAAGGCAATGACTTGTACTAGACAACCCCAACTTGTAGTGTACCTGCCAAATCAAATGGGGGTTTGAGGGCAACGCCCCCAACAGAGTCAAGTGGCAACACCCCTTGTGGGGGTCTAGGGGCAACGCCCCCAATGGGGTCAAGGTGCAGCGCCCCCAGTGGGGTCAAGGGGCAGCGCCCCTGCTGCTAACACCAAATTTAGACATTAGTACCCACATGGAACTCCACGGCGTGCATCAATTTTCTGATTTTTTAAGACATCAGAAGCAACGCTGATGAAGCCAAAATATGAAGATTTTGTAGTGTTTAACAAACATATGATGTCAATTTTCTAATCAAGTCGTACTCTCCACTTTAGAATTGATGGCCATACTAAAAGTTGCCATACAAAATTTGCATAAGATTGCCATATCAATCTCACAACCTGTTGTTGTCGTACTGAATAACTAAGTCGTCGTACGGTGCAAATGAGACAATGTACGGATTGCTCTTGAAGATGCTATACGATATGCCACAAACAAGGAAGACGTACCCATACGTTGCCAAACCACGAGCTAAGAAGATGTTCTTGTATGGTGTGGAAGAGCTCTTCTATGACTCGTACCCATACGATAGAATAAGGTTGATGTACGGCCAAGCAGTGTCATACGGTGAACTCAAATTGCCAACACCACCATACATCCTGCAAAGGACAACGACGCCATACGTGCTAAATAGAAATGCATTGTCGTACAAGGTGAGGAAATGGATGTCGTACGGGAAATTGCCGCACGTCGTGGGTCCTTTGTCATACAAGGGAGAGATGCCAAAGTTGCAGTACAGGTTGTATAAAATGATGTCGTACAAGAAAAATGTGCCAAGCGGTATGAATGTGAAATGTCATGCCACGACTAGAGGTTGATGTCGTGTGTTGCTGAAGAAGTGGTACGGGTGTGCCAAGATCTCACAGTATGTAAGTACCAAGAAATCGTCATATAGAGGTAATGAAATTCCATTGTACGGGATTAAGTGAAAATTGTCGTACGAGATAAAAACAAGGATGTCGAACGGGTAGAAAACAAGGGTGTCGTACAAATGTGGTGGCAAGTTGTCATACGAGAGCGATAGCAAGTTGTTGTATGTGATGCCAAGGGCGTCGTACAAAATTATGTCGTACAGTCTTGATGGAGCCCCATCGTATGGTGTGCCAAGAAGGTTGACGTCATACACTCCCAAGTTTTTGTCGTCGTACAAATGTTGAGTGTCATACCAATTCAATAGCTTCACTTTCAAATTTTTTACTTATTAACCAACTCCATATTTTGCCTTCTTAATTTTTTAATTTTCTTTAATTCCCTTTTCTTTTTCCTTCCATTTTCCATCTTCGTACTATCAGAGATGTATCGTCCATAACTTTACTTGCTTTAAGTTTCTCTTCACCCAGATTTGTAGCTTCAAGAAAATTACATGTTGGTGAAAATATCTTGTGATCCTCCATCTGCCAGTGGAATAGTCCATTCAGGGAACTCATCTCATCGTCAGAGTAGTCTTCCAACTTGAGCACCCCTTCATTGTTGGGTTCCATGCCTTTCCTCCCTCTGTCCATACCTAACTCTCCACCCTCATACTCTAAGTCAGAGGATGTCAGTTCTTCACTCACCGCCTGGTTCCTCGGGTCAATGGCGTACTTCCTTCCCTTACTCTCAATGGAGAGTGTGTTTCGCTTCCATTTGTGATCTGCCTTCGCAGTGATTAGCCATCCCCTTCCGAGGAGGGCGTTGTACACCATTTTTACCACCGGGATGACAACAAAGTCCATAAAGAAATGTTGAGTGCCAATGGTGACCTTTTGTGCCATGAGCGCCCCAAGTGGTTTGATGTTGTGCTAGTCAGCACCTACCAATAGATGGAAGGTTGTTGGCCAGAGTGTAGGTTTTCCAAGGCTCTTCCAAGTTTCCTCCAATAGTACATTGACTCCCAAGCCTCTGTTGACGATGGTATTTGCTAATTTCATTCCCATAACTTCCATCTCCACAAGAGTTAGCGTCCTGCCAATGCTCACTGTCAGCAACATTTGGTCACTCGCCCTGTGCCCTTCACATGGCGGTTTCTTCATTGGTTTCTCTTGTGGCTTGTCCTATTTCTAATGGCTGGAGTTGTCGTCTACGACCGTGTTGGAAATTGTCACTCTCAATTGCTACATAGTTTGAAGGTCTATCACCTTGATGGGTATGGTTGTATGTAACACCTGCCAAACTATGTTCTTCTTTGACTCCGATCACCATAGTTGAACTACTCGCCAAAAACAAAAACTTCCCAAGACCCGGAAAAAAAAACTCAACAAAACTTAGCAACTTAAAAATTTGCTTATATTTAATTAGATTTTGCAAAATTCAATGAGGAGATGCATCCAATGAGTACACAAAAGAAACAAGCTGAGTCTAGATGTATTTGATTGATTTAAATGCAAATTGGGTACAAAATAGCATCCTCTTGTGGAATGCTAATGGTTGATAGACTGAAACAAAATGAAATAGCATATTGTTTTTGTAAAACTAAAAGTAAATACTACATCAAAACATTTTGCATCTTCCTCTTCCCAACTCTAGTGAAAACTAGGTGAGAGATAGAACTAGAGGGTCTAGTCCTAGGAGTCTAATGTGGCTCCACCACCTCGCCAAAATGAGCTTGAGAGTAGCACCCCTCGCAGGGGTCTAAGGGTGAGAAAGAGAGAGGGGTAGAGAGATAGGTCTAGATCTTGGGGGAGAGAGGAGAGAGTGGTAGAGAGAAGGTATAGAGAAAGAGTGATAGGGAGATAGATAGGTCTAGATATTCGGGGCACATAAAGTGAGTGAGATAGAGAGAGCTAGATAATGCTAATAGGAGCCTACTGATTATTGTCTGAAAATATAGAAGATCTTCTAAAACCTAGAATTTGCATTATAACTCCTAGAGATCTTAAACCACTTTCAAATATCCTGCCAATATATACATGAAATATAACTTAAAGTATAAGAAAGGAAAACACATTTCAATATGTCTTTTTCCTTTATACTTAAATGTTATATTTCATGTATATATTCTAATGAAGAGAATGAGACTAACATGAAAAAAAAAATTAGATAATTTTTTGACATGTTTGGGCCTCTTTTTTTAATGCAGCCGAGTTTTTACCAAAAACTTGCCGAGCTTTTCTGAAAAACTCGTCAAAAACTTGGCGAGTTTTTCCCAAAAACTCGACGATTTTCTTCTACAAGTCAATGGGCATAAATACTCACCAAGCAAAAAAACTCCAAGTACTCTATGAGTATTCCATCTATGTTGATCACAATGACATACTTCCAATTATGTTGGAGGTTATTCATTCCTTCGCCATCACTTGTTCTACATCTACCCTGGCTTCTTGGAGTCGTTCCTTCTCCGTACATGGGTCCAAGTCCATCGCCTTCTTCATTTGTGCTCTCATGATTGCCAAAACTGCCTCATCTTGTTCCTCCACATCCAACATATTAATACCTTTTTTGCTTCGGTCAGTTGATGTCTTCATGGTCACCTAGTCCACACCATTCACACAATAATTGTGTATTGTCTTTCTTGTTCTAGTAGTCTCTCGCAAAGTGTCCCCATTCGCTACATTGTCGATCATGTACGATAGGACGTCCTCTGGAGTCGTACTATATTTGATTTTGCCCTCATTGATTTCCATAACCGCCTTGCGATACATTCTGTGATTTTAATGGGCTAGACTCTCCTTGTGTGAAGAGTACTTGCATACCTATAGTCTTCAAATTATATGGACACTTCTTTATTGAATGACCCATCTCCTAGAAAATCTCACAAAACATCTTTTTAGGACAATTACTTTTAGTGTGCCCCTCAATTTTGCACTCAATACACCAGAGTTCATTACATTCCTTATTGGTTCCTTTCTCAACCTTCAATTTTTTCATCATTTTCAACATATCCCATCAAAGGGCTTGTACAGTTTTGGATTCTTCATCACTGCTACCTTTGGTGCTCTCATCATCGTCTGTCTTCCCCTTCCCTCGGGAGAATGTTTTGTTTTCACTCTCAATGTCCATCGCTCGATTGTAAGCATCGGCATACGAGGACGGAGGAACTACTTTCCTCTTCTTGCGCAGCAAGGGGATCAATCCCTTAGCGAACCACCTCTTCAACCCGTCAGTCGGTTGGTTCTCCATCTTGTTCAGTAATTCCTTGAGCCTACGATTGTATGCCCATATGTTCTCATTCTTCCCTTATCTAATGTTGTGAATTTCTGCAACAATCCCATTGTCATCTCTCAGCAATTTAAATTCTTCTTGAAATACCTTCTTTAGTTCAGTCCATCCCACCTTGTGCTTAGCCTTTGGGTCTATATACCAGTCGATGGCAATTCCCCGTAGGGTGGCACGAAATGCCTTTAGCCAGTAATCCTGGTCATCTTGGCCATACGCTCCCATATTGTTATACAAGTTTTGCAATGCATACGGGATCCTCCGACCCATCCCCTATAAATTTAGGGAGCTTTTGCTTCTCCTAGGTGTTCATCATTGTTTTCACTCGAAAGGTACTGTTTTTATTCGACCAGATTGGACCGTCCCACTCTTGCTCGTGTTCATGTTCCTCTCTTGCACTGTCGGCCACGCACGAGCTCCCTATGCGTCCACCTTCTCCGTCTTCTACACCTTGGTCACCTTCTTCGTTTCTATACTCTCTCCTCCCCGGAGTCTTCGGCTCAGGCCCCCTTATTCTTTGTTCCTCAATGGGGGACAAGTTCCTGATACAGTGCAGATTGGTTTCTCGCCTACTTAATCCCTTGTGTATTGGACCTAGGTGGACTGTTCCGATTGCTACGTTTCGGTGCTTTCCCTACACTCAGCCATGTACGCGTCCTCTACACATCCACCTCCAACATCCCCAACACTTCGAGTACTTCCAGGTGTGCTAGACCTAGGTGGACTGTTATGACCGCTACGTTTCGATGCTTTCCTTGCACTCTTGGCCACGCACGTGTCCTCTACACGTCCACCTGCAGCGTCCCAACACTCTAGGTGCTTCCACGCTCTAACTTGTCCTTGTGCTCCCTCCAGCCGAGGGTCAGCGGATCACCTAATCGCTTGGTCTTGACCACCCTGTGGCCTCTTCTCACCTTTATTGGGGTCTAAGGGCATGAATCACTCAGGGCTGCCCTGATTTCTTTTAAGGCAACGGCGCCAAAATGTTTATTAGCTATATCTAATAAATTAAGTACTGGAAATAATCATACAAATGATAATGCATACCACACAGCAGTAAAACATATCTTTATTTGCACATGAACTTATTACAAAGAAGAAGACGAGAGATGCTCGACCAAGGATTACACTGGATCCAACTATACCATAATACCTTCCTTGAGGGTACACAACATATTTAAAAGACCCAACGATTGCCAAGAGGAACACAACCGTTAACAAACTGACACATTAACTACCTGAGAGTGACAACCCACTTAATACAAAAAATTAATACATTAACAGACATCAAGTTTCCACAATCCATGAGATATTAATCTAGAGTGTTTCCAAATTAGATTGTGTATGAGTTTTTTGCATCAACGTTTCGAATCGCACTCCGTGATCCATCCTCAAGATGACAAATAGAGAGCATGCAGAAATGAGAAAGGAATCAATATATATATATATATAGATAGGTAAATACTTACATATATATTTAAGTGTATACATACAAATACAGACATATATATAGTTTGATTGTTGTTCTCTCATTTATTTTATTACCTTGCTTTTTGTTAGTTGTTGGGGGCCTTTTTATTATATTATTTTATTTTATTTGTATTTTTGGATTGTTTTTTATTTTTTCCTTTTTGTATATATATATATATTGATTGTTGTTCTCTCATTTGTTTGATTTCCTTGCTTTTTGTTAGTTGTTGGGGGCCTTTTATTTTATTTTATTTGTATTTTTGGATTGTTTTTATTTTTTCCTTTTCGTGGTCTTGTTTGCCTTCCTCGATCCTTGTGCCTCCTCCCTCCTTTTTAGCTTCCTTGGTCTGCTTCTTGGTCATCTTCTCATTTTTGCATGCTCTCTATTTGTCATCCTGATGATGGATCACAGAGTGTGATCCGAAACATTGATGCAAAAAACTCGTACACAATCTAATCTGAAAACACTCTAGATTAATTAATACATTGGCAAACAACAAATATTGTCAAACAGAACAATAGGCATGTTATGCTGGACTTTGTTTATCCTTGGAGAAGTATATAAGAAAAATGAATCATATCCATGATCCTAGAAAAAAAGTTGAAGGTGTGCTTGTGAGTGAGATGTCACCACCAAGACCAAATGTCAACATCACATCCAAATGAGTTTTGACAAAGAACAAATAGAATTTTAAAAGAATGAGTTAAAAGTGCGGAACGAGAAGTAGACACCAATACAGAGAGAGAAAAAGACATGGCTATGTTGTTTTATCCATGGAGACAAAAAAAAAACATAGGCACGAGTTAGTGAGGAACAAGTCGTATTAGAAGACAACCAAATTATTGATGCCAGCCTAATGATCAACTTGAGATGAAGCAGCCCAGGAAGAAAGAGGAATTGAAGTACACTGATTTGCGAGTTGGGCAAATGTAATATTCTAGATAGTTGACTTCTGCATAGCCTCTAGCAAGCAAAGAGAAATGATTGGGCAAACACAAGCTTAGGAAAAGCAAAAATCATTGTCATGGTTGATATCTAGTCCAATGTTTCCCAAAATTATGCATGACATTCTAGCCTCAAAAATATAAAAAGAGCAAGTGTTGAGGAACATCTTCCAAAAGAAAAGTATCTACAGAGAATTTTTGGCTGGGAACATTCACCAAAATAAAAGCATCCCCAAACGACCTTTGATGGGAACAACCCCCAAAAGAACGTGACCAAAAGACTCCATGGTAGGAAACATCCACCAAAAGCAAAACATTGGCAAAGAGTCCCTGGTGGGGAACATATACTAGAAGCAAAGCATCCTTGTTAAGAAACATCTGCCAAATGTAAACCAATACCAGATAGTACTTAGTGGGAGAACATTCATCAAAAGTAGAGCATTGCCAAAGAGTCCTTAGTGGGGAATATACTCAAGAAGGTGAGCATCCAGTTAGTAGCAAACATCAGCCAAACGAGCCCTTCATCATGAACATTTGGTAGAAGTAAAGCATTGCCAGAATCAAAGCATCTCCAAAGAGTCCTTGTTGTCTTGTTGGGGAACATTTACCAATGGAGAAGATCCACCAACAGCAAAGCATCAGAAAAGAATCCTTAGCAACATCTATTGAAAGCAAGCTATAGCCAAAAAGTACTGTGAAAAACATGTGTCAAAAGCATAAGCCAATGTATTACTACTTTGGGATATTATCCCTGATCCCAATACCAAAGATCAAAATGCTAAAGATGAAATGCTGGAAGAATCAGTCAACAAAAAAAAATTATGAAGGGGTCCATACAACAGAGAAGTTGGTACCAAGAGAAATTTGATTGAAAAAGGAAATTTAACAAGACTGCCATATAAACTTTCTGGACTGCAGTATAGACAACTCTCAATTTTGTCAAGCTTATAGTGATTTTAGAGTTTGAATTAAACTTTCTGGGCAATTTTGAATTTGAAATTAATTTTAATGAGTTTTTGTCCAAGAAATAAGGCACCATACCAAAATCACACCATTGAACAAAGAGACCTCATAACAGTAAGACTAGTTTTGAAACATTCATTATTGATATATATTTGGTGATTGAGCAACAAAGTCAGGAGCATAACAACAAGGAGTATATATAGTAATTTGTAAACTAGTGAAAGCTATGCCCTACAACTAGTCATCACATACAACTTAATGAAGAATAAATTACAAATTACAAGCAAAACTAATAACAACGAACTCAAGGAAATTGAGAGCAACAACCACAACAAATTAGAAGCCATGCAGATTTAACCTCAAAACCCCATATTCCAGGAAAAAGTCCAAGAATTATTCAGGAAAACACTCACTTTCAAATATCTTCAAAGAGGAAAAATATCTTCCTTGGGCCTTTTATGCACACAAATTCTCAAATCTAACTCAAATATAAACATGCAGTAAATCCTTCTCTATTGCCTCTTTTAAAGTTTTTGGGCATTTACACAAGTAATGTAGACCAGGTCAATTGTGTCTAGAAGCTAAAAGCCTCCAAAAACTGACTAGAAGTGGAATTCAAAGCATTCTTGGGTGTTTTCTACAATTTCTATTGCGTGAGAAAACTGTTACTTTTCAACAGCAATGAAACTACCAATTTTGCATGAAACTACCCTTGCAATTATGAAACCACCACTTACAGCAGCCATGAAACTGCCATCTACCTAAAACCAGCAATTTCACACATAAGTTTGACATACTCCATTTCTCTCCAAATTTCCAACATATGATACCTAAAAACTACTTCACGTGTCTTGTAAGTTGTAAGCTATGTTCCACTTCTCCAATGAATTAAATTGATCATTTTACTCCTCAATGTGATGTTAAATGTGAAAGGAATATGTTTAGGTTATTTTAATGTTCATGTGAATTCTTTACAGTTTTTTAGTCATAATCAGAGCCTTTGGCTGGTTGATCAATTTGTCTGACAAACACCTCCCTCAAACTGATATGGTATTTATAATGCACTCTTGGAGTTGGTAAAGGGAGATCTCATTGCTTACATTGTTCCTATTATTCTTAATTAGCTGTTCACATAGTTCCCTAATGTGACATGATTTGTTGTCTTTTCTTTCTAGGAGGTGAAGGCAAGGGCATACTTTATATACAAATGTTTTGTCAAAAATGAGATCCTAGAAGATGTTGATCCTTGTAAAGAGATTCATAGTTTGTAGGTGAGTTCCCCTCTACTCTACAATTAGTCCATTCATAGGTGCAAAGCCTATGTTACCACCATTTGGGTCTATCCTAAAAGCTATACTGCCTGAAAGTGGGGAACGAAATGGTTTAACCAAAAATGAAAAGGTGGCCCTATAGATAGTAGGGGCCCCAGGCCCCAACATTATCGAGTAGTTGACTAATGATTCATCCACCTAATTAGAATCTTTTGCTTTTCAACTTTTAGCATTTAGCTTGTATCCTCTTGTTTCATTTAGATGTCGGATCCCTTCAATTCCCTTACTTTCTGGTCCCAATGACTTTGAAATTTATGGATGATATAATTGATTTCTTTTTTTATTAAAACATAAAAAAATTCATTGCTTCATTGATGACAAACCATATAGATAATAATCGAGTGAACAATGTTATTCCAAGTATTTCAATGTACATGATGACGAAAATGGATGAAACTTCCCTTCAATGACTCTGATAAGACTTATCTAAAATCGAACCATTATTCCAATAAAATTCACTTCCAATATCTTTAATAGGAAAATTATGGTCCAAATGTAACTATTGGGAGCACCTACACGCCCAAAAGATGGATTACACATGCAAACCGGAAAAAAGAATGGAGGAAAAACACCTTTCAAAAATTGTGATTTCCTCAAGTCAAGAATAGATGGATATTACGAAAATAGGGGATGCCCTTATTCAAAAAAAAAGGTAGCTTACTTCATGAGATACTAACATGTGAACAAATACACCATACCCAAAAACCAATAGGAAAAGAGGATTGGATGTCCCCACAATGCTCTAAGTAATTAACTAAACTAACATGAAGACCGTGGACTTAGGGAGGACACAAATGATAAACCAAGGTCCAAATGTCAATATGTTGTGTCTAGGTTCACAATAACTTCCATTGTTCTAAGAATCTAAACAAGATCAAGATTCTTCAGTAAAGACCGCCTTAAAATAGTATGTTTTACTATCATTAGATAGCAGTTCAACAATTTATTTCAAACTAATTGGTTTCACAATAGAATTCCATACAAAAAATTAACTTGCACTATAAATGTCAATATTTGCCAACTCACCATCAAGATATTCTCTCATGGAATATTCTTACAAATAATGGCATTCATTTTTGGATTTCTAAAGCAAACCTACTTATGACTTAAATTTAAGATCTAAACTTATATAATACAATATGGTAAAGTAGATTCAGAGTATACTTATTGTATGTATCAATGCTTCTACTCTACAATTAAGCTGTGTTCCATGGGGACGTGTCCCCTAGCCTTTTACCCCTATCCCCGTACCCTAAACGTTTTGGGAACTTGGGGATGGCTAGCTAGGAAACGTCCCCTCCCAGTCCCCTTTTGCCTGCAAATTTCGGACATGCCCCCAATACATCTGGGAAATAGGTAGGGGACATAGGGACCATCCCCTATGGCCTAGGCAAAATTTGGACACCAATTTAAGAAAAAAAAACAAAAAAGGGATGGGCAGGCCCACCCCTCTAAAGTAAACCTAAACCTAACATTTCATTCAAAACAACCAGAAAGAAAAAAAACTCAGTGATTCTAACATTGGCAAACAAAGAAAAGTGCAGCAAGAGAGGAGCAGCAGGTGGGGAAGTATTAAACAGCAGTTGAAAGAGGAGTCTAGGGCATTAAATCTTCTATACTAGAGGTAAGTTATTCATCTTTCGTTTGTTTTACATTTTTTCAATTTTATCAACACATAGGGAGGGCATTGTGAATTTATTTATTTTATTTGAACTTGCAGCTGTCTTTGAAATTATCATCAAAAAAAATTATGAGCAGCAGTGGGAGTAGTGATAGTGAGGACGTTTAAGTCCAAATGCAAGAAAGAAGTAGACCTAGAAGTATGGCAGCCATTGGGTGGTCTTCAAGTTCAAACCCAATAAGTTCAAACCCATTTGATTGTACTTCCCAACTCAAAACCTATACAAAAGGCCCATTCAACCCCAAAAAACTCTATTAAAATTTGCATCAAGAGTTAATAAAGATAGAAAAAAAATCAAGGGGTAGTAGAGTATGGGAGTGCTATTTGTGCCACAAACAATATAGGGGCAGCTATACTAGGGTTTATTGCCATCTTTTCTAGGTAGGTGGTCAAGGGATAAAAGGTTGCAAACAAATAACTCAAGCTGAGAAAATTGAGGCAACTAGATTGCATATAGGGGGGAAAGGGCAGTTGGGGGCATTAGGTAAAGGGGTTCCATTGGAGAGTGTGCAGCCAAGTGTGTCAATGCCTACAGGATCTGTGGATGTTGCTTCTCACGGGGGGGAGAGTTCTACTACTTCTACTAGGGGAAAGAAGAGGAGTGCTAATGTTACAGATTTGCTTAACGTACAAGCAAAAGATGTGGCTGAAACCTTTATTGCTAAGATTTTTTATCCTTATTCCATACCCTTTCATGTCTCACGTTCACCATATTTTAAACAAATGTTCAAAGATGTTTAAGCTACTAGTCCCTCATTTGTTCCACCTAGAGAAACTAAGCTACACACCACCCTTCTTGATAGAGAGTACTCCAAGGTCAGCGTTTTGATGGAAGATATGAGACAAACATGGATAAGGGATGGATGCTCCATAATCACGGATGGCATGAAGCAAGCACACTTGAGGGAAGAAGTGTGAAACAAAAAATCCTTGATGATAACTCATGGTCCACGATGAAGTAAGAAAATTGGCATTGATGATTTTATTATTCAATATTTAAAGTGCTAATTTTATTTAGTAATTTCATATATGTTTCTAACTTGTGAAACATGTCCACTATTTATTATGATTTTAATTTTCTTAACTTGTTTGCACTTGCAGATATGTTTTCTCCTTCATTGAGCCCATTGTGCAAGTGATTAGCTATGTTGATAGTAACTCTCCTAACCTTGGAGAGAGATATGAGATCTTTAATAGCATGCTTGGGCAAATCAAGCAAGCAATTCATAGCAGGGACCCTACTTTGGGATTTTATGAGGAGCATCTTAGGCCCATTGTGATGTGACGGTGGAACATTATGAACACCCCGCTTCATATGGCAGCCTACACTCTCAATCCCAAATGATATGCATTGAGACCTGGGAGAGTGCCTCCATCTAGTGATGAAGAGGTGAAAGAAGGCTTCTTTAGGGCCCTTGCAAAAATGTATACTGAAGAGGTACTCTACTTCGCATACAATGGCTTACATTTACTAGTCTACATTAGAGCTAAATTAGGTCAATTCGACTCTAATGGATGGAGGACGTGGCATGGCAGGGATGCACCAGAGCTAACAATACTTTTCGTTTGTCTTCTTTCACAAGTTGCCAATTCCTCTATGCCTCTATTGCATAGAAACATTGGCCCACATATAGCTTCATCCAATTAGTCAAGAGGAACCACCTTACCTCTAGATGATCGAAGAAGTGGGTGGTTGTAAACAATGCTTTATGGCTTCAAGATTGCCAAACTCATGCGTATTGTCAAACTCCAACCTTATGTTGGGATGTCAATCTCGAAGATGCTATGCAGGTCGATGAGGAGAAGACACCTAATGGGATTGGTTGGGGTTCCATTGGTTGAGGCAGGCCTTTATACTGCCAGTGACTCTGAATTTAAGCTTTGATTTTGATTTCGACTCTTAGACCAACCATCTGTTGATTATTGATAGCCATATATTTTCTTAGTTCCATGTTTATTGTTTACAGTTAATGTCATTTCTGTTAGAATCTCTGATACCAATAATGAACCGGAGGAAAATTGAGTGGGGGGGGGGGGGGGGTGGTCGTGAATCAGTTTTCCACGAATTAAACAATTAATGCAGCTTATAAACCATTTACCAGAGCACAATATAAACAACACAGTGAAAGATAAAGCATGGAAGCACACAACACACAACACCAATATTTTGACGTGGAAAACCTGGTAAAGGGAAAAACCACAGTGGGAAACCCTACCCACAGTCAAATAATACTTCTGTAGCAGTATGTGAAATAATTACAATGGGGATTGCACTTGCAATCAAGCCAACCACCTTGAGCTCACTGCTCATCACAAAAGGGAAGTCTCATTGACTTACATAAACATCGGACTACAATCCGGAGAAAATGAACTGTGAGAATAGCATCTCATAATGCTTGATACAGTTCCAGTTAAGCACAGATGTCTGCCCTGCAATACCAAAACCTTCACAACCCTTCACCGAATGATATAACCTTGTTCACACATAAACCACTCTCAGATAATGCAAACATAACCATACCATACCATCTGATACCATGCGCAAATTACATGAATATGTCGCCTATAAATACAGATCATCAACCTTGATAACAAGGTCGGCTAAACCTTAAACCCATAAACCATAATTACAAAAATTTCATCACACGATGCCACCGGACCAATATTATGATTTACATTCCATATCATGGACCTAATTCAAATTCCCAAACAATTATATCAGCCGGAAATTCCGCTAAGACCAATTCCAACACGTTTCACCAACCGGTAGAAACCTTCAGTGCAAATAACACAGAATAACCAACCAGATCCAAATAGGATCACCAAATCATCACACCAGCCAATGCGAAGCCACCAAACAATTAGGACATGATCAAGAACGCCTTCAGCACGTTAGGAACCATTTCTATAAGCCGGACCAAAATCACTTAACCAAATCATCGAATATCACCAACCGGTAAAGCCAACCGGTACCAAGAAATATCAACCGGTAATCCAAAACATAAGCGATAGCTTCCGAAGCACCAAATCATGAACCAACTGAATGTGACAAGCATATAACCATCCTGAATAACCATCCCAAACCGAAACCAACGATCTGATCATACCGGATCAAAAACAGGCCAAAACCAAGTCCAACAGAAACAGGAACCAACCGGGATAGCAACAACCAACCGGGACAGAACCATATCTAACCGAAGCACAGTGTTGACATCAATGACAACACATAATCACTATTGCCAACAATTTCATAGTTAAAACTTGGAACCTTTGGGCATTTTTGTTATAATTCTAATATAATATGTATGCACATTGACAATGAAAGCATTTGAATTTTGTTAATGCGTTTGTCAATTCTCATGTGAAATCTCAAGAGAAGTCTATTGCTATGAATTAAGCTTCTACATTGTCTATGATGAATTCTTTATCGATGTTATGATACGCATATTTGAAATCTCTCTATATTTTTAAAAAAATTCCGTATTTTTTTTACAGCCATCCCCTGTCGTCCCCTAAGAAATGGCCCAAAAGTACCCCCGTACGAGAAACATGTCCCGCCATCCCCTACCATCCTTGTCCCTGTCCCACAAACTCCATGGAACATAGCAATTAAGGAGAAACACGTTTCCAAATTCAAAATTCAAATTTTCATATCATGCAAAATGCATGCAACCATAAACCGATATTGCTTCATATGCGTTGCAAAAACAAGAGTTCATATGTGTTAATTTGTTTTCATAATTATTCTTTGATTGGTTAAGATAGCTCAAGATATGTACCACAGTTACTCCTATAGGCATCTAAAAAGTATGAGAAAAGAAGCAAGTTATGTACACAAATGTTAAACTGTCTTTTCTTATTAAAAAGTACAAAAAATAATAATCAAGACAATGAATCATCAACTTAATAATAGTAAAACAAATTTGATGCTCTCAACCAAAGGTACATGCACATGTGTTGTGTGGTCATGCATATGACTTGTGTTGTGGGTTCATTGTAATGATCCTTGGTTCTCGTTAAAAGGACATTTGCTCAGAAATAACTTTGTAAATTATTTTCCATGTTCTAAGACAAATTATATGATAATATCCTTCTTCTACGAGCCTTATTTTATGTTAATATATTTAGTTTTGGGATTAAGAAACATATTGGCAATCCAATTGTTCTCATCACAGATGATTTATTTGCAACGTTCCACGGGGATGCATTTCTTGCCAAAAATTGTGCCATTTCGGAGATGGGGATGTCCCCAAGATGGGGGGATGCCTGGGGAGCATCCCTCTGCCACCCCTCCACCACCACCACGTTCACTACCACATCTCGGAGACATTTCTTACAAAACCTGGGACATTTGAAATGTTTCTACTAGGGAAATGCCTACAAGGGACGCTAGGAAGTCCCCGGGACTCCCAACCATCCCTTGACGAGCCAGGGGATGCGACAACATCTCCCACAAGGGCAAACAGAAAAAGCGTTTTTTTTTTTTTAAATAAGAACTTTAAGTATAATTTGACATGCCCAACCCTAACCCTAATTCGACCCAGCCACCAAACACTCAATGACAAGTTATAAAAGACACATTTGACAACTTTTTTCAAACACAAAAAAAAAAGCTGAGCGCTGGTTAGTGGAGTCTAAAACCAAGCCTGAAGGTGGAAGTTAGAAGCAAACAGCCAAGCCTGAGCAAGCCAAGAGGAGTCTAAATCTGCAGCAGAGCAAGATTAAAGGTAGGCCAAATATCAAATTCATTCTCTATCTCTGTTCTTCATTCTTTTTCATTTGATTTTCTGATTTTCATTCCTGTAGGCTGTAACACTGTTGTTCTTTCCAAATTCCAAATTGATTTGGAATCTTGGATTTTTTTATTTTCATTTCCAAATTCCCTATTGTTTGCATTGTTTCGAACTTCTGATTTTAAAATTTATTGATTTTTGCAGCAGCAATGAGCATGTTCATTTATTGATTTTTTTATTTTCAACGTTCATTGAAATTTAATTTAATTTTAATTTTATTAATGTTCAACTTCATTTTCTTTGAATTTGTGCAGCATCATTATCACAATGAGCTCTCACAGGATGAGTGAAGATGAGGATCAAGAGGTTGAAGTAGAAGTTCATAGTGAAAATGAATCATCTGATGAACCTAGCACAGAAGGAGTGGGGGTCAGGCTAATGGTCAAACTGAAGCAAGTTCTATAGGGAGTGAAAATTTCGGCTGCCTTTCTGAAATCCTCAAAAAATGGGCCAAGAGCCCCTTTGATCCAAAATCACCCTTAAAACAAATTGCATCTAAGGTACCAGCAAGGCCTGGGACAGATGGGGGCACTAGAAAGTGGAAGTGCCACATGTGTAATGTTGAATGGTTTGGCAACATTACTAGAACTAATGCTCACTTCCTTCTTGTTCGAGGCAAAGATGTAGTACGCAAAAAGGTGCATAAGAACTTGAAGTACAAGGCTAAAATATTAAAATTATGGGGTTGCAATGAAGATGTACTTGTATCATGTACTTTGCCACATAGGAATAGGGCTGATCAGATTTTTGCAATTGCTTCTTCTACTTTGCAAACTCAAAGGCCACCAATTCCATCCAATTCATGAGCAGCAGAGGTTAAGGGGAAATGTAAGATGACTAGTCTATCTTCACAACCATTGGCAGACTTCTTTAATGTGCAAGCAAAGGATGAGGTAGAAGATGCCATTGGCAAATTCTTTTTTGCCAATGGCATTCCATTCCACGTGTCCCACTCTCATTATAAGGAAGTTATGGCAAAGATAATAAGGGCGGGACCATCATATGTGCCGCCTGGTGAGAATAAATTGAGGACAACAATCTTGGATCAAAACTAATTCCAAGATTAATATTTTGATGGAGAAGATGAAGAGAACGGGTCACAAAAGGTTTCAGCATAGTCATGGATGTGTGGACAGACATTAGGCATCATCCATTCATAAATATCATGGTTACATCTACAATGAACCCTTATTTCCTTAGAGCTATTGATTGTTCAGGGCATAGCAAGGATGCTCATTTTTAGTTCCAGATCCTCAAGGATGCTATAGAGGAGGTTGGGCCACAAAATGTGGTGCAAGTAGTGACAGATGCGACCCATGTGTGTAGAGCAATAGGGAAGATGATTGAGGCAGCCTATAGACATATTTGGACTCCTTGTTGTGTGCATGCCATGAATAATGCACTCAAGGATATGGATAAAATCAACTAAATCGAAACAATTGTTAGTGATGCTAGAGATGTGTAGATGTTTATCTGCAACCACCACACTTCACGTGGACTCTTTAGGACCTTCTCCAGGAAAGAATTCCTAAAACCTGTAGACTCGGTATGCATCATACTTTATTCTCTTGGAGAGGATGCTTGAGTTGCAAGAGGCATTGCAACTAATGGTTATTACAGCAGAATGGAAGAGGTGGCCTGAATCGAAGACACAACAGGGGTTGAGGGTGAAGGAGGTGGTGAAGAATGATCTCTTTTGGGCTGATGCCAAATATATTGTCTCCATCATTGCTCCAATCTTCACAATTATTATAATTGGGGATTCTAATACACATTCCCTTGGAGAGGTGTATGAGTGCATTGATTCTATGCTTGGTCAAACGAAGGTTGTTGTGCAAGAGAAGGACTCCACATTGCAATTCTACACCGATCATATTCAGCCGATCATTCATCGTAGATGGGAGAAGCTCAACACTCCCTTACACATGGCTGCCTATGCATTGAACCCAAAGTGGCGCATGCAAAGGCTAGGTAGAGTTACACCTATAGAGGATCATGAGGTGAAAGATGGGTTCATTGATGCAATTGACAAAATGTATGTTCCTACAAAGGCTAGCCAAATTCGTACTGAGTGGGCAAAATTTGCCACTCTATGGGGATATTCAAAGGCAGGGAAGATAGATCTAGAGATTATGTCACGAGAGGACCCCAAGTTGTGGTGGACTATGCATGGGCCTAAATCTTTGACAACTACTCTAGCCATTCGTTGGCTGTCCTAGGTTTCTAGTTCTTCTGCTGCTGAGAGAAACTGGTCTAATTGCAGCTTCATCCACTCCATTAAGAGGAATAGACACTTCTAGGAGGGCAAAGAAGCTTGTGGTAGTACATAGTGCATTGCGTCTCATTGACCGTAACACATCTACATACAAGGAGAGTCTAGCAACCAGATGGGATGTAGAGCCAAAAGAGCCAATACAAATTGATGATGATGCTACAAAGATAAGGCTGGTTGGTATTGGTATAGATGAGCTTGAGAATGTGGGGTCCAGCAGTTCGACTGATGAGGGCATTGAGGAGTTTGGCAAGGAGCTTGGTGATGATTAGAGTCATTAGACTCTACTTCTAGTAAGTTTGAAATTTGAACATTGTTGAATCTTGATAGCTTGATCAGTTAATTGTAATTTTGATGAACATTGGATTATGATTAAGATGATTATGAAATGAAAATTTTTGAAAATTCTCGTTCCAATGTCTATATTTGATATTTTGACATTTGTCAATTGAATACTAGACTCTAATTATTATGTTATATATCTTTATCTTTTTAAAACTAAATTTTCAAGTACTATATGTATTATGTCAGCACTGCTCCTCCACCGCCCCCCGGCATTCCCAAACTTAGGCCCCAAGTACCCCTGTCCCCGAAATGTGTCCCCCCATCCCCCCGTGGAACTTTGTTTATTTGCCAAATCACCTGCTGCTGACAATTTGTATTGCATTTGCAACCTGCATCCATTGACTTTGGCCACTCTAAAGTTTATCTATCTATTTCATTTATTCTGATAGTCAAGGACTTCCTCTGTGGCTTCCTATAGAGAACATTCACATTATTATATCAAATGTTAAATGTCAATATGTTCTTGATGATAAGATGCTAAAAATTCTCTTTTAGTTGCAAGTAGCCTGCCTGTAATTAACAATTACGTGAAGAATTTCAAATCTTTCAAGACAATTTCATTCATAACGTAATTACCATTCCCTGTTTCATGACTGTTTCACGTTTATCAGGATGTGTTTCAAGCATGTTTGGTTCAATGAAAGTAATCACTAGTTCCATTGATAAAAACACAATTAGGCTCTTAAATAACATTAGAATCACTAATTAATGATATTGAATTATGAGACTTTAAACACCACAGATTTAATCACCTTTATGTTTGGTATATGAAGCGACTGAGATTAAGAGAGACAATCTGACGAGTTTGGGATTGTGGAGAAGGCAGAGAGACCATAAATGTTATTGTCAAAGGTGTGAACTGCAACTATCTGAAGATATTGAATCTCCAGAATTTGCAACATATATTGCATCCAAGTTGGTTCAACATTTCATATTTTCCAATAATAAAAGAGGTTTTGCCAGAAGGGAAGTCCAGCCAACCTTGCAGAAATATTTAACTTTTCACAAACTCCACTTCATTTATATGAGATTTTTTAAAGCAACTGAAAACTTAAAAGGACACGAAATAATTTTTCTCAAGCTGTCCAAAACTTGGAATAGCCGGCAATTCAACTAAGGAAACAAATTTTATCAGCACAACATATGTTGTCCATATAACACTGTTCTTTTCTTATTCTTTTACACAATTTCTCATTGTTTTACTTCCAGATGCATGAGATTATACCATCACTCTATGTCCACGTCGAGCTAAAGCCTTTGGTAGAGCACCCGCCACATCTCCCAATCCACCTTTACAAAAAGCCAGCAATTAGACAACCTAATGTCTGACAAATGAAAACTGATTACTGAGAAAAAATTGCAATTACCATCTAAAACAAAATTGTTTTCAATATTAAAAAAAAACCAAGATTTAACAAATCAGAAATGAATGAAAGATTTATATTTCATCTGCTCAGGACATATAGAGTATGACTAGACAAATTATTAACATTGAACTACCTCCTCAAAGAAGGAAATTAATAAGAGACAGTTAAAGATTAAAACAGCAAGATATGAATGGTATTATCAAGATTCAAAGGAAATAAACAGTAAATACCTGTTTTAGACCAAGGAGCACACTCTGCAGCTACAAGTATAATATTCATCACATTTGTTCCAGCCAATGGAGGGGGCTTTGCATCTCCCACATTAGGTGCTGCTGCGATTTCTGCTTTCTCATCAGTCTTTGCTTTTGGTTCTTGTTGAACCTCAGAATACTGCAGATCATTACTTTCTAGTACAAATGTGTGAGGTAGAGCTGAGGATGTTGACAAATCCATTTTAGATGCACTCAAGGGAGAGGGTGTAGAAGCCTGTCCTGCAAATTCCACTGCCTCTGATGCCTTGATGTTATGTATGACTTCTGACAAGGCTTGGTTTTCAGAAACAGTTTCCGCTGAAGCTTTTGTTGCAGAAGCATGTCTAGAAAATTCCATTGCCTCTGATGTCTTGATGTTAGGTTGGTTTTCAAAAAGAATTTCTGCAGAAGCTTTTGTTGACAAACTTTCTGAAGAATCCTTTGCACGCTTTGAATCACCAACTTGTTCCTTAAACTCCTCTTCAATCTTTTCTGATGCTTGGTCTCCCTCATAACCTACATCCTTCTTAAGGGACCACCCTTGTTTGGCTTCCTTTAATGATGAAACAAGTTTCCTCCGATCTTCAATCTGGCAACAATCACAACAACATATAACTAATAAAAAAATACACTTAAGGAATATAAATAATAGAAATACAAGCACCATGTTGTTATGTTTCATGTAATGATAGCACCACAAAATACTTGGAAGGAATATGGATAATAAACAGAGAGAAAAAACAAACAATAATAATGTCCGCGAATGACCAAAATAGGTCAATGGGAACTGAATGTAAAATAATTAGAATAGAAACAAGAATCAAACTTGAGTTGTAACATCTAAAAAACAATAAGCTACAAGCTAAATGCTAAAAGCACAATAATAAATTATTCTAGTTAATTAGGAAGAGTAAACCCAACAAGTAATCAAGTGAGAGGAGATACTTCCAAAGAAGATAAAGTCAATGGAATGCATAGAAGACAGAGGACTGATGCCCTCAGCGATTACCATGAAAGAACCAATCTATAATTTCATAATATGTAAAGAAGGACCTAGACTATGTAGATCTTCATAAACAAATCTAGGGTTGCAAAGAACATCCCTTGAAAACTCTCCCCACATCTATGGTCAAGGATACTCCAGAAGTAAAGAAGTTGGTGATGCACATCTGTCAAGATCTCCAAAAATATGGGCAAGGATGAGCAGTTTACCTCTACACTAAGAATGGCAATCTCACAAATTGTAGTGCAATAAAAGGAGAATGGAGGTGGCCCAAAAAATTACTCAAGGAAGGGTACACAATCTCACCAATCTATCATCATTTGCATGAGTACTTGTAGCAATACAAGGATTCTTAACACCTCCAACAAATAGAAAAGATTCAGAAGAGACAAGTAACATGGTAATCCTCAAAGTCCACTACAAACTTGGTATCCAAAAGTGACCACTTCTTGGAGCTGAAGCACCAAGCACGTTCAATAGCAAAAACAGGTAGCGTCACCCTTCATAATCTCTTCAAAAGCATGAACACTTCCCTCTAAATCTCTTGGTAGATAGGACACATGAAAATAATATGCCCCTTCATCAACTACTAGAGAAAACAAAGATGATAAATCCTATCACCTTAGGTAAAAGTATGGTCAGTCTCAACCTAAACTAGTGGGAAAAGACTCTCATCTAGCCAAGATGAATCTTAAGGCCCCAATGACGAATATAAATAGTGCAAAAGGTAGTGCCATCAACAATATACAAAAAATGTTTTCCATAAGAACCATTGTAGGGATAAGAGCCCGAGTGAGACAGATCCAAGCAGCCTAAACATACTATTGATATATGTCATTTGTAAATGCTTTACTACCCTCTTTACTAAAGGAGACAAGAAGCATAAAGTCTCTAAAGGGAGTGAGCCAATCTATGAAAATGTCGGTAGGCCAAAAAAAAAAAGACTTCATATGTAAGCACCATGAATATACCATTGGTGGTTTCAACTTTCACCACTATAAATTATTTTCAACCTTAATGTAAATTTGATTACATAAAATTTTGTTTAATCGCAGAAATATAGAAAACAAAGTCCCTATGATACCATGTCTAACAATGCAAGTGTGCCTAGGAATCTAAGGAAGCGTGTAAGAACAAGTAAGAGAACAAAGAAATAAGTAGCAACAAAAATATGAACTGGAGAAACCCACTTTGGATGAAATATCAGGAGCTCTTACAAATTGGTTTGCAACCTTTTCAGGGCCTTCATGAACACCCCCAAGAACAGCAATGTCCAACCACCCTAAAACTCTTCAATCTGCTCGCACACTCACCCAATCACACAAACACTTCACTAAGACTTATAGGCAGAACCAACAGCATCTTAACTCAACCGATTTTTCAAGAAATTTAAGGAAACTACTTCAACTATTTCAAAATGACCCTTTTAGAGGCATAGTTTACAAAATCGAACTCAACTGACTTGGCAAAAATTGGCAATTTAGAAGTACCTAAATTTCTAAAAAATATATATAATTTATGGAAAATTGCAGCTACAAAATGTATCTAATGAGTTTAGCAGGGGTTTGGGGGCAATGCCCCCCGATTTGAAAGTACCTAAATTTCTAAAAAAATATATAAATGTATGGAAAATTACGGCTACAAAATGTATCTAATGAGTTTAGCAGGGGTTTGGAAGCAACGCCCCCAACTAAGTTGAGGGGCAGCAACCCTCGTAGCGGTCTAGGGACAGCCCAGCAGTGAGGTTGAGGAGCTGCAACCATCCCAAGGTTTGGGGGCAGAGCCCCTATCGCTATATAGGGCAAGGATGAAGGGCAAACCCCCACCACAATCCTAAATGCAAACCTTTGAAACCACACAAACCTTCATGGCACAAGAAGACCAAAAATGTTACATCCCACTTGTGCCCTAGATGTTTTTATGCTATATTTACGCAATGCTACTTGTGCCCTAGACGTTTCTATGCTATATTTGCGCAATGTTATTTGTGCCCTAGATGTTTCTATGCTATATTTATGCAATGTTACTTGTGCCCTAGATGTTTAATGTTATATTTGAGTAATGTTATTTGTGCCCAATACGATTAAATGATGATTCGCAACTTTTATGTTGATGATTTGATATTATAGATGATGGTATTAAGTTGTTTACTTTTGTTGCTAAATAATGCAATGACAAGATTTCAGGCTAACTACTTGAACTGACCAAGTGTGCAGGAGACCGTTGTCCTCCGAGAAGGGAGGGGAAGTATCATCAGGTCGGAAGATAGTGAAAGAGGAACTCAATGCCATCTAAAAACCCTAACCATAAGTTGAGTTAGGTTGTCTCACGTTGACCTTGTTTTCATCAACATGTTGTGTCAGGTAACCCTATTTTGGTTTGAGTAGGTGTTTAGGGTTTCACAACTCTAGTCTTGGATTTGGTACTCCAAGCCTAATTATTAGTATTATTATTAATATCATTGTTCTTATTATTTTAAAATTAAAATTGCAATATTGCACATATATAAAAGTATGTATATGCATGTATTCGGGATATAGATAAATACATGCGTATACGTACTTGTATAGACATGTACACTTCTTTAAAAATAAAGGGCTTAAACCCAATTCATACTATGGCTATAATATGAAAGCCACTCTCGAGAGGGGGGGTTTTTGATTCATGTATGAGATTTTTATTATTTAAATAAAGCATCGTTTGAAATTCTTTTGGTGGCTGAAAGGTATAAGTTAATCAAGCACGATTAACCTTAGTCTTCAAACCCATGAAAGATTAGGCAATGCCATTGAGAGGGCGGAAATTATGGCATGTATTTCAATTTGAATGAGTATCATTTAGGTGGAAACGACAATAGCCGAAATGGGCTTGGAATGAAGTCGAAATTAGGGAAATTATGGGAATTGAGCTTAACCACTTCTTGGCGGAAGATATAAGAAGTTTTTGTTACAGCAGAGTGACATTACACAACATACGCATTCTAGAAATATTATCATTGGGAACCAAAGAAAAGAATTACGGTGGAGCTTTCATTCTGGAAAGTTTATAATTGCATTTAGTTTGCAGCTGTTGGAAGGTGAACTGAAATTACTTGGGAAAACAGTGCTGCAATGAAGGGTTGCATGGTGTGGAAATTTCTGAAAAAGAGACAGACATTTCAACTCCAATCTTTTGCTGCAGAGACCAGGTCATGTAATCATATCCTAGCCTAGTAAGGCTCTGTACGTTTTTGTAATTCTTCTAAGTTCCATTCATAAAGGAAAAGAGTTTAAATACACACAATGCTATATAAATAGAATGGCTGTGATTTCTTTCCTAATGATAATAAGAAAATATAAGGACACAATGCAATACACAATATGGCTGTGGCTAATTATAATTCGATAAGGAAAATAATACACACTGCATTATATTGTGGGCTGTGATAATTCTTGTTGATAGTAGAAGAATATATGTTATACTTCGTATTTTACAGTACGGCAGTGAATGTTTCATAAGGATAGTAGGGAAATATATAAACCCTGTTATTTTTCAGTAGGGTTGAGATTTATTTTTCATTGAGAATGATAAGGCATATGCAAATAAGGCTTAATTTAATCAACGTAGAATTGTATTAAGAACTGAGCATGGAACTGCAACAAAAACCCTCATAATTTTGGGAGATGCATTCATAGTTTAAGTATATTAGAAGAGAAAATAGATGAGCTGTTAAGACTGATAAATTAGCTCAGCCTTTAAGAAATACATGGAATGGAAATTATCTTTCAGCTGTGATAGCTGCACAATGAACTCGAGATTAACCTTGTCGGTTGAAATGGTTAACGTATCCTTAGCTTGGGATAGATAAGACAGGCAAGAGTAGTTTTTCAGTGCTCATTAATGCAGTTTGGCAAAACAAATACAATAGGTACACTTCGACATTACAGTGACAGCAAAGTCATGTTAAGCATGCTGAACACAAAAACATAAGTGCACATGAGAGTTGCCGCTCTATAGCCCGTTTTATCTTTCCAAACTAAGGTATTAGTTTAAATTCAAATCCATGTTACAAGAATTACAAGAGGAACAAATTAGAAAACTTCATTAGAGAACCATTGTCATGTATAAAAAAATGGGGCTACTAAGTGTTTTATCATTATGGTCAATCCGAAAACTTAAGATTCTCAGAAGAGAACCTATGATTTGGAAACCCAAGTTGCAGCCGAGTAGGGTGTTGAACATTGACTTCAAGCAATTAGCGTGATTGCAAATATTAAAAACCTTTGGCCAAGGTGACGCTCATTACATGAGCGTCAGTTCATTAATCCAGTTATACAAGCCAGTTAGAGGTCATACTAGTTAGGGGTAGCCTATAGTGTATGATTGACTAGGAAACTGTGTAGGATTATACACCAGTCTCAGATGGCTTGAGTTCAACTTCTCGTTACATCCCTGCAAAGGGTCCGACCAATCCAGTTGGATACGGCATCGGGGACTAGTAAGTCCATGGTTGGGCGGAAAAGCGCCCTGATGATACTTTCCCTCCTCGTTGTTATTGATAAAATTATGTAAAAGATCAGATTGTGCATCTGGAAATATGTAATCTCTGATGCTCTCTACTCTTTTAAATTGAAATGATAGAGTTTTCATTTGTACCAAAATACATTTATTTAATCATTGAATAGATAACCATTCTATTTCAATTTTCTGTATCAATTAATATTGTAGCTTCAAAAAAAAAAATAGCAAGTTTTCTATTTCCTTTCTGCTTCAAAAGTTGTAAAAGATGTAAATTTTATTTGCACGGCAAAGTGCATGTTACAAAAAAATATGTATTTTTACTCCAATTCACACAAGAAATCTCAAATGCTAGAAAACTATATTTTACAATGTTTATCCCACATTTTTTGCTGCATCGGCTTACATATTCTGCATCCAATGAGTTGTAATGCATGCACTTGCGAGTTTCGCTGAGTAATCATTGAGTTTTGCTGCCACAACTCGCCAAAAACTCAGCTATTCTAACATACAACTTTACTCTTTAGTACTTGTTTTAGAAAAAAAACCTCTGCATACTTCGCAACTCGGTGAGTTTTCCAACTATTTTTTAGGGGTCATAAAGAAAAGAGAAGCAATAGGACATTAGAAAGCAACCCAAAGGATGCTTGAAATTGGAACCAAGGAATCTAGAATGCTTCAACTTTCAAAAAACACATTGTACTTTGCTATTCTTGTCCTATTTGGGACAAGTACAACAATAGTAAAATACATCTCAATCAAGGATCTCTACACAAGACATACTTTGGCTTTGGTTGAACATGTTAGACAAGTTCAACTAAGGTCAAACCTATCACCAATCATCTATTTCAACTAAGGTCAAACCTATCACCAATCATTTATTCTTGTCTAACCTTAATAGCCTAAGTGTTTGGATCACTCAATGCATATTTGTCTTTGTTCTACCCTGAAAATTTTATCTTTGCAAATCTTTTATTTAGTTTCTTTTCTTAAACAAGACATCTTACAAGTTAGAAGTACAAGGATTAGTTTTGAGATCATTTTGCAATTAAGTTAGCTAACTACATGAACATTACTAATCCGTTTTCAAATCAAGACTAGTCTCTGAATACCAACATTGTTGTCATCTATGAGGAGTCATGAAAGCTGCCCCGTCTTGAAAAATATAAATCTATACAAATAGATTTCTTCTGCCATAAGGCAAGATCATCCATTACTTGAGTCTACTATTGCTGGAAAATGCACTTGAATATGCTCTCAGGACAAAGGCCGAGAAAAAAACTCAGCTTGATCTATGCCTTGAAGAACCATATATTATCAACACCCACAGACTTTTTTCAAAGATCATGTGTATCTATAGTTAACATGTTACAAGTTTACAAAAACCCCTTACCAAGCAAGCTATTAGTGTAGAGAGGAAGAGTGTAATCTTCAAGGAGACAATAGCATAGCTACATAGTATAGAGTGTTGGAAATATTGTTTTCAATGATGTCAAAGGAGATTCAAACATATTGTTGTTATTAAAGAAGAAAATAAGATCACATCATTCATGATCACCATCTAGTTTTGGCCAACCCTGCTCTTAGTGCCCAATGCAATCACCAAGTGCTGGAATTATTACCTTTATTGGGCTGACCCATGAGGCATTTATTTATTCAATCCAAGTGTAAAAGCTGGCCAACCCCCTTGACAAAATTTAAACAAAATATTCTCAAAGTTTGTTGCCCCCATATGATAAAATTAATAATTAAAATAATCATTTTATCTTGGCTGACCCTTCTTGGAAGGATCGTCACTCTTGGAGGAGTCACCCCTCTTGTGTGAAGAAGCACAAAGAGGGTATAAATGAAGTTGTGTGGAGAGAAAACAAAGCAAGCAATTAAAGAAATATCTTTCGGATTTATAGCAGACTTTCAAGGAGATCTATGGCAGATTTGTAGCAGACTTTCAAGAAGATTAATAGCAAACTCATAAGCAGATTCTATAAAGGAGATTCACATGATTACCACACTTTGAAGAAGCAATAATCAAGAAGATGAAAGTTTTATTAAATTGAAGGTTGGTGCCTCCTAATAGAAGAGATTGGTGTCTCTTGCTAAGTTGGTGCTCAGTGGTACGGATTGGTGTCTCCAATGGGTTGGTGCCTACAAAGATTTGTAAAGAGATATTAATTGTTGACTAGATTTGGACAATGGATCCAAACAGTCTTTCTTCATGATTTTCTCCCAAAAGGGTTTCCACGTTAATCTTGTGTCTCTTAGTTGGTAGATCTTGTTTGATTGCTACTTTCATGGTTGTTGAATTTTTAATAAGTTAAAGACTGTCTTATTCTGATTCAAACCACCCCCCTACATACTCTTAGTATATGTGTGTGTGCTCATCATAGAGCAGAAGTAATTGCAGTAGAAGTTTAAAACATATATTATGAAAAAAAGAATTCAAAGATCATCCAAGGTTTTGATTGCTCGGGCATTGTTGTCTTCCAATATGAGGTTGAGGGCAAGACAATTGTCAATATTCTAGGGCCACTCAAATGCTACATTCACTTATACCACTAGTTGGAAAGTTCCACTTCTCCATTTGTGAAGCACCTAAATTTCCAATTCCGATCCTCCTTCCCCGGTACCTAGCTAATACATGAACTAGACAATCCATTTATAATAATGTTGTGGCCATCACTAGATTTAATCAAACATGAATTACAAGTGCCCTCAAAGCTAATTAGATAAATGTCACGACCTCCATTAAGGCAGAAACCTGTCCCGTGGCTGATGATTTAGCCACAATTAATGACCACATCACCATCTCTTCAAAACTATCTGTGTCTACTGCTTACCCCAGAAAATGCCAAGGCCTGGTCCCATTCGCAGGAGATTAAAGAGAGAAAATAGGAAATTGGGTTGTCGAAACTAATAATTATAGAACTAAAATATCAACTTCAAGCTGCCAAGCCTGCCACAAAGACCAGTCTGCCCACCCATCCTACCACCCTAGTCCCTCTCAAAACAAAGAGAGGACTTTACTGACTTTAAGGACAACGTGGTGACTGCAATGGAGCAGGTGTTTCAATACCTCTATGACATCTGGAGCAAGAGGACAGACACTAAAAAAAGCATTCATATTATGCATCTCAGACCAGACATCAATCCATGCATAGAAAGCAAAATTCAAGAAGCTGGCCCATGGCTCCTAACAGGAGCAGGAGAAAGGCCTCTGACGACTCTGGATATGCAAAGCATGACAAAAGTCCTATGAAGGGGCATGGCAGTCGGGACTAGCCATAATTTCATGATGTATTTATCTTAATTTAAGTAGGTTACGAATGTGATAGGGTATGCCCTTGGTGACCTTTATTTTAATCTTTACCTTTGAATTCTCTACTGGTTTTTAAGTGATAGCATAACATTTATAGGTTTTTAAGTGATAGCATAACATTTATATAAGTTTTTGGAATAGGTGTTTTTACAAGGCCAAATAGATTTCCCTTATGGGCTATCCGGATTTTCCATGTCATTCAAGGTTATTGCTTCTAAAAATCAACTACAGTGGGAAAAATGTAACTCTGCTTTTGCTTGCATTTTTTAAAATATTTTGATTTTCTTGCTTGTTTTTAAAAAACAATTCATTTAAGTAACACCACAAGCAATAATGTTAATGAATTTGAGAAGAGATGCCAAGTGAATTGTCCATATCTCTATGGATCCTCTATGACATGGCATTGTTCTTGTCCATCTTTTGATTGAAAGTTAATTGGATATGATGAAGCAGAGTTTTGAGTCCTAACTCCTCCACAACAAAATTAATGATTGAATTCTTTTCTAATCCATTATCAAAGATGTCAACCAAGAAAACATGAGTTAGATATGCTCTGAACAGCTTTATATGCGTACCATGTGACATGGTAAGATGTATAACAAGGCCCATTAATGGGCCTGGTAGGATTAATCCTGCTCGTGGTTCAAACTTCAAAGGATAGAGTAGTATGGGAAAAACTGAAGTTAGGTTGGACAAAGATTAATTTTGATGGGGCTTCAAAGGGAAATCCAGGAGTCTCGGGTGCAGGTTGCATTGCCAGAATTGATGGAGGAGTTGTTTTGGCAAGGGGAGCACAGCGACTGAAGAATGGTACCAATAATGAAGCGGAGGCACAAGCTGCTTTGCTTGCCATCTCTCTAGCAAATAGACTTTCAGTCACTAAGTTACATTTGGAAGGAGATTCAAAAATAGTAACGGAGGTTATTGCTAAAGGAGTCTCTCACTGTTGGAGAATAAATAAAATCATTTTTATTATTGGGCAAAAACTAAAAAAGTTTCAAGATTTTAAAATCTTGTATGTTCGAAGGGAAGGAAATGCCGAAGCTGATCATTTATCAAATGAAGGGTGCAATTTAAATGACCAAAGTGTGAGGTGGTGGGATGGCCATAGTGGGCACGAGTTTCTAACGGTCTAACAGAGCATTATTGAGGAGTTGGCAGGTGGCATATTGCCCATGATCTTCTTTATCTTTTGGGTGTATTATGTGTATCGATCCATGCAGCACTATAAATGCACTTGAAACTTGTTCACCGCCATTTTTCACTCTATTTAACTGTGTGGCAGAGTGACAATATTTGAGTTAGAGGTGGCATGAGTGGTTTGAACACAAAATGATGATTTGGCCGTATCGTACACCATTGACAAGAGGACAAATTAAAGATAATTACTGCTGATATGATATGGGGTCAGGTGGAGCCATTTAAATACAACGGAAGGCAGCGTTTTGACTTTTCCAAGGTTGAGATGTGCGAAGGAAGCTCCAGATAATGACAAAAGGGCGTTTGAATAGTGCACAGCTAGCAGTCATGGAAGCGAATTTTTCGCTTCATTCTATTAAACAGCAGCTTGCATTTTTTGGAAAGGTTTCCGAAAAAAGGCTGGGGGGCATCTTCAAATTTGATGACCCCAATTTTTGCAGATCATGGAGGTGCTATTGGGAGAAGAGTATTTGAAGTCAGAATTTCGGTACAAAATGAATGCCGACATAATTTCCATGACGATTGCATGGGGGTTGATGTTTGGTACAAAGGAGGAGGTGAGTTGGGTGGCAAAAAGGTGCATCCCAGACCACACTCTGTGTGGCTTGACCTCTTTGATGGCACGAGTTGTGTTGGGAAGAGACTTGAGGTGTCTGTTTGGAGAAGGAATCATGCAAAGTACAGACACTTTGTTCTCTGGAATGATGGCGCAGACTGAGAGGCCAGAACAGAGCAGGCACGGGTGGGTTGGTAGGCCCTGAAAGATTTCATTCGTGAGGAGGTGGAGGTGTGTATGGCATGGGCGGCGAAGCAGAAGGATGAGGCAAAGAAGACCAAATTTGCTCCGAAAGACTACTGGGTCAATGGCCCTAGCAAAAAGAAGATGAAAATCTAGATTGTCTGTAGTTTTTGTTATATTTTGTTTAAAGAATTTAGGTAGAAATGGAACATTTAGATTTGTAGTTTGCAAATGGCAGAAAGCCAAATTTTGGTTGGTGGGGTAGCGGATTGTAGGCAGGATAGTCTCTGTATGCGGGTAGCTTGGTGTACCGGATGGTATATGTGGCAGGGTCTATTTTCTTCAGACAGCATTAGGGGTTGATCCCTGATTTTTGCTATTATCTGACAAGTTAATGTATGAACTTCTTTAATATTAATAAAATACTATCTATTATCGATCAAAAAAAAAGATGTACAACAATCTGGAATTTAGCATGAAATTATTGGTGGGAATAAGCCTTGCTAAAAAATTTAATGGTTGCAGACCATAGAACCAAATTAAGTTAAGAGTTGTGATTTATCATACAGCCAACATTCTTCTTTAGACTGTCCTAGCTTCACTTGATGTGGAAAGTATTTCTTACATCCTTTGTTAGTTGAAAATGGCATCCTATGCAAGATCCACCAGTTCAAATGATCAATAAGAGGTTGGTTGATGATGCAGCAAACAGCAGTATGGCCAAAGAAAGGCCAGCAAATAGAGCTATAGCAATCGGTGGAAGAGCTGAAAGGACTTCTTGCTTGATCAGAAACCATGGCTAGCAGAGTTGAACTGATAAAGCAAAGATTATATACAATGGATCGAATTATGTTGCCATCCCACAAAGGATCTAACATACCATACAATTCACAAACAATAAGAAAAAAACTGCTTCATTACTTGAGCAAATTCCACTCGAGGAGATGGAAATATATCAAAAACAGGTGTGTGATAATTTGCTCCAATACCAATGATGAGAATTCAGACTTTGTTTGACAAATATCTTCAAAGGGAACCAAAGAGTACCAGACGATTGCCCAAAAATCCAAAAAACAAAGAGAACAAAGAATTTTGACTCACACATAGGACGATCATTTACATCTCACAAATCTTTATTTATAGATGCCAAAACCTATAAATACAATAAAAACTGCACCATCCATCTTCCAAATTCCAACTCAATGTTTATTTATTTTCATCTATCTCTGTATAATATTGTCTATCTAATATTTTCTGGAAAAATATTAATTAATAATATATAAGCTATTACAAATATCTCTAATGTGAAATTTAAGAGTTGAAATAAAATTTAAAAGACATAACAATTCATCAAAGGTTATGGCAAGTTCTTGCATCTTTAGGAAGGAAAAAACATATAAACTTCTACGATTTCTAAAAGATTCTCAATACATCATTCAATTCAAATGAAGACAGATAAAAAGGAGTTCTAGCACATCATAATTTAAGAAGTAACTAAAAACAAAGGCTTGATATTTCTCAATAAGATGTTGGGAGTTCCAATAAATGTTTATCTACTAAATTTTCATTGCTTGAACCACGGAATGGAAACATGAAGAATCAAGTTCTTTGTGGGATAGGATGTCTGTCAAAAGACTCCCAACTAGCAATAGCTTTTGCAGCTATCTAGTCAAAATATGTTAGTTGTTTAGGATCACTTCATGTAGCCCATTTTGCAAATATTTGTGAAGGACATTGTAACCTTTGCGAAAAAAGCCCAAATGCATAGGGCACAAAAGGATATGAACAATAATAGAAATTATAATTGCTAATCAAAATTGAAGACGGCATTTTACAAAGTTGTTGATATGAAATGTCTTTATTTATCTGAGTCTGATTTGAAGTGTGGTTACAGCTGCACCTAGTTGTCTTTAAGTCTATAGCTATTAACACTTTTATGTTAAGTCATGAATTTCAGTCTGATTCTAAGCTGACTCCATCTTTACTCCTGTAAACATTACAAAGAAACTTGCTCGGTGCATGACACAAATTGCCTTTGCTTTTAATAATAAGATGGAATGCTAACCAATTTTAAACTCCCACACAGTAGAAATAGATGTTACTCTATTAGCATCAAGGAAACAATCGACAATGATCATTAGAAAAAACTCCTTATAAACTAGGAGACACACTCTCATGAGCAAACAAGACATGCCCTCGTCATGACACGCCCTGTTAATCATGATAGCTAAAGATAATACTGATTGGTAGAGATTTCTGCTTGTTTCTAAAGTGCATAACTTTCTTCTTAGCCTCAGCTTTCCTTAACTTCCATTTTAAATATTTTTTAGCTCTTTTTTTTTACAACACACTGCATTATTACCTTGTTGTTTGCAACAATAAAAAAATTGTTTACTTATCTCTTTTATCTTTTCATTAGACCCAGACTCATGTCCAAATTGTTAGATGTTCATCAGAAAAAACTTGTGATTTAAATCCTCCACTTTTCCTCAAGAATAAATACTATAAACATATCAAGTGTCTGATTTGGTGTTTTGCTCAAGATAGAAACAATATTTAAGTTGGGATGCACACTTTTAATAAATTGTTTCCCAATACACATCATCAAGAGTGGCATTCATACCTGCAAGTTGTCTCACGCCCATTTTGAATGTGCAAGTATGTGCTGCAACACCAATTCCTTATCATTTTTTTAAACAAAAAAATCCTTTTTAAATTTATCTTTTCATCTGCCGCTTTTGAGCAATTTCCATTTCTTTAAAATTCTTCATTAAGTTGAAGTGATGTAAAAAAGCGTCTCACTAACCAGATCCAATCATTGTTGCATCCCTTTTATCTTTAGCTTCCCATAATGCAGTATTCTGATCTGCAGCATTTTTAATATCGCTACTGTCTATCCCCTAGAGTTCTATTTTCATAAAATGCAACTATGTTTTCAATCGCAATGCATAGAAGTTACTAGTTGTAAATTTCTCTATAATGTTAGGTGATGCAATGAAAAAAGTTATTGCAGCCACAAAAGATGAACTTGATAACTCCAGCCTCTTTTGCTTGCCTATTATAAGAAGTGATTTCAGTTATTATTGGACCTTCTATTTTGCTAAAAAATCCAAATGTCCTTTAAAAACCTTGTATTCCCAAATGGCCACATCGTTCTCTTCAAAGGTCTAATATTATTTCAAGGTCTGTTATCCCCTCTGGCAACTATTGCCCACATCCACCCCCTCAGTTCCAGTAGCGTTGATCTACTTCTGGTAATAGCTGTAGTCCTATAAAACCTTTCTAAATCTTAAGTGTTGGTTTTACCATAGACATCTGGGGCAAACAAGCATGAATTGTGTGCAAAAATTAAATTAAAAACTTCCAAGCTGGACTCTTCACCCCGATTCATTTCCAAATCCGCCTGATCTGTGCCCAAAAACAAGGACTTCCTGCGCCAAACCATCGAATGGTTTAGATGAATTCAACGGAGCAGTGCAGCTCTCTAATATTAGTAGTTAGCTGGGATGGTAACTAAAAAACTATAGTCAACACCATTGGCTGTGCATGTCTAGTGCTAGTAATATGGGTGGGTGGGTTGCCACGGATTCAATGTAGAAGTTTTCTTGAGGAAATTGTCTATTTGAACAAGAACAATCTGGAAATCTTCAGGCTAGATGTCCAATCTGAACTTCAGAGATTGCAGCAAACTCTGGTGAAAGTTTTTATGAACTTTCCATACCAAAACACTTAGAACTTGTTTTAACTCCTTTCAATCTGTATTTTGCCAGCAAACTCTTAGTTCAGGGCATTCATTCTCTTCTGTTAAAGAGAATAATAGATGGGTAGGGGTGTCTATGTGCCACTATGCACCCATTTGGGCTCTTCTGCTACAATAAGGATACAAGCATAGGGGTCACTGTGCCTGCATACCAAAATCTTCACTTCACGGTTTCTCAATCTTCTACATACAGCACGTTGACGAACCTCAGATGTAGGTATATTCATTTCACTCAAATCCAAAAAATGATATTCTTTATTCATCTCCATAGTTTGATAACATGAATATAAATTAGGAGAGAATGTTATCCAGGTTATTGTTATACCACCTCTATATACGAATTAAGAGTGATCCTTATTTGGGGTATTGTTACACCACCTCTTTATATGATTATAAATTTATAAGTATAACTATTAATGACAAAACATAATTTATTTATTAAATGTGAAGGCATAAATCTATGCTAATGTGAAGCCAATGCTCCAACAAAATATACCTGCAAATAACTACAGATACCATACGGGTACTTCATAAGATTATTCATTGATAGACATGAGCCTAGCGTATCGAAACTTGGAATATCACCACTGAACAAAGCCATTATCAATCAGTCATCAAGAACATACCCTATCAGGAAAAGATCCAGAGAGATGAGAAAGAATGTGTAGTCAATCAACGCAGCACCTTTGTTAATCATCAATTAAGGCATTACGATCAGCTACTGAGGAGCTAAAGCATCTGTGGGCCTTTTATGCTAGTCATTAATACCTAGGAAAATCATTTAGTATTTAAGAGGAAACTTTCTTTGCAAGAAGGCAATGCAAATTTCTAGATCTTCAGCATTGCATGTGTCTTCTTGATTTATTTGATTTAAAAATATATAGAACATCGGCTAGTTCCTCTGACTGTATAAAACAGAACTTCATTGGTGATCAAGCAACTCAACAAAAAATGCAGCCAATTTATATCCTGAACATTTTATTGTGTACCCGGTGTGCAATCTAAAACCTGAAAATTTCCTTATGTCACAGGACTTAGCTTAGACTCGGAAACACTTGTAAGCCCGGTTTATCTTGGCCCCAGATGAGCCCAGCTGGTTCAGTTTTCATGACTTTGGCAAGGCTCTCGAGATTTTATATTAGTAAACATTTCAATATGTTATACATTTTTTATTCACCAAGTTTCCTGCAAAGATTTGATGCTGATTTTTGCAAAGTGCCAAGCCCACTTTGACTCTGTCATTCCAAGTTGTTGCCAATGAGTCTGGTTGGCCATTCATTACAAAACTTCTTAAATTCATAGGAAATCCTCTTTAGGAGGTTTCTATATACAAGGCTTTTGGCGTTTGTTCTTGGCCTTAAACTCCAAAACGTTTTAGCAATTTTCTTCTTATCAAGTGCAAATGAAGATATTGGCATTAAGTAGAGTCGAGCATGGATGCGTACGCATACAACACTACTGATGTCTGTCTAACCATGCTATTTTTTACAAAATAAGCCTTCCGCAACTAATGCTGGTGATACAATATTAAGACACAAAGTTAGCGATACAGAACAACAAAAGGCAGTATAGAACAAACATTACTTTTAAAATAGTAAGAGGAGGCATATGATACCCCGTCTTTGCCACAGACGGTGTCCCAGCTTGCTGATATGCCACAGCAAGATGGAGTATGCTCGTGACATTTGGCAACAGAGGCTCGCTTATAATAACCATGGCCTCTTAAGTTGAAAGTTCTAAATCGGAATGACCTTTAATATTTGCAACCGTCGTATATACTTAAGATTCCATAGACAATGGAGGAAGAGACGTGGTAACCCCTTTCACTTCAAATTTTAAAATCTAGCAATAGCAACATATAAATCATTGAAATCATGTCGGAAGTACCTGCTTGAGGAGCTCCTTCTGCATAGCCAGCACCTTCTTACTCTGTTGTACAGTAGCTTGCATAGCTCCATCTGACATTTGATCTTCACTATTGGGATCTTCATTCTGTGCATTTACAACGATCCTCCCTCTGTTTTTGAAAGATTTTGTTTTAGCATATGAGAGTAACAGATTCCTCTTCGAAGATGCCAAATGCCTGTAAGAAAAACCTTTAGCTGATGCAAAGTTCGGAATCTTTCCCCGAGTAGAAAACTTCTCTGCGACTGGAAAAGGTGAAGCCAGACCAGAAATAGGAGAGTAGGTGTTCTCAAAATGCACAATCATTTTAGAAAATGGGGAAGGAAAAGACAATGAATAACAGAAAATTGAGAAAAGGGAGTGCCAGAGCAAATATAGGGACGATTAACGTTTAGCTTTCTTGTGAGCAATCAAATAAAATATCCTCCAGTGAAATCAGAAAATTACAATGAACTGAACCGAATAGGAACGATATATTTTATACCCTCGTGAAAGGCCAAATCACAAAACCAGAATACAATGACTTGGGGCAAATATAAGAAACTCGGGACTGATTTCAGCAAAAAAAAATCGAAATTAAACCCACATCAAATCTTTAGGGCACCCGTTTGGTTGACTGCTGTAAGGATCAAAGGCATAAAAGAGAAGTATCAAGCTCCAGCAATGTAGAGCCTCCAGTGACATTATAGGCCTAGGGCAAAATAGGGAAAATACCTCATATGGCTGAAAATATATTCCCCTGAGAAAACCAAAGAAAGAAGAGAGAAACCATCCAGAAATGGCGCTATTACCTTGTATGATCTACGCAAATTTGAATGCAAGAGAGCATGAATATAAAGCTGAATCAAACCAAGAATAGAGGGAATTTTGCCAGAATGGATGATGTCACTGAAATGGGGCATATAACAGAAACTCCCCAACCCAAATTTAATCAAATCCGCAAGAACTAGAAGATTCCCACGTGAGAAAAAATGTGATGGCCGAGGGATGAACCGTCGAAAATACACCACAGAATAATGAGTGGCTCAGTGCTTAAATATGTAAACATCAGTGGGGGCAAATTTTATTTGTCCATTCTGTTCTTGTAAACGTGCAGGGTGGTGTTTTGCATGTCTGTATAAGAGGAACAATGAATCTTACCGATTCACCGTATTTTTTTATTGGAACTGATTCACCATATTGCCCCACCTCAGAAAGGTACGTGAATCCAGAGGATGCATTTTAATTTTGCATCGATAGTGATAAACTTTATTTTTCATGTAAACGCGTTCCCCGTTTATAAGCGCAAGGTTATATAGGTATTAGTGAGAAGGATACCTTGATATTGTCGAGATTACTCGGTATCTATTCTCCATTAATTAATCGATCGCCACACAAATGAATAAATAAATATATAAAACAAAATGCTGTCAGGCCTAAATTTGATGTCTCTGCACTGTACTTTCTTAGATATAACTAGTATTTGTATTGTATTAAAAGGAGGTGTAATGGTTAAGTTGTTAAAATATATTGGAGGTACAAATCAGATAATGTGAGAATTATATTTAACAAGGACGCAAAGCGTCAAGTTCCTGCCATGAGTATGATTAGTTTAGAATAAATAAAAATAGAGATAAAGATAGAGGGAGAGGAAGATGGAGAGAAATACATAGAGAGATAGAGAAAGGTAGAGGAAAAGATAAAAATAGAAAGAGAGAGAGATAAGGAGATAGATAGATAGATAGAGAGGAAGAGGTAGAGGGAGAGATAAAGGTAGAGAAATAGATAGATGAGTATATAGGGAGTGGAAGAGATTGATAGATATGGAGGGAGAGAGAGGGGGGGAAATAGAGGTATATGTGACAATATGATAAAAGGATAGAGAGAAAGTGATATAGAAGGACATAGAGAGAGGGGGAGAGTTAGAGAGAGATAGGTAAAACTAGTATTATCTATTTTTTAAAACTATATTAAAGAGTGGATAATTTTATAATCAAGATATATTAAATTAAAAGGTCACAAAGGACTAATATCCATTAGTAACTAAAACTATCAAACGTGAATAAAACAAAGATTAATGTTATTAACTTAAGATCAAACATTATGTTAAATAGAATGAGCATGTTTGTAAATTATTAGAGGTAGTTAAATAATGATAGAATAGGGAGTGTAATATCATAATAGTATGATGTTACTAAAGAAAAAAAACAAGAAAATCTTTACTTAAAGAAATTAAGAACTCTCTTCTATCCTATCAATGCACATGTAAAAAAGACAAAATAAACTTAATTTGATAACAAAGTGAAAGGAACAATTACCAAAAACTATGATACAAACTTAAGTTTGTATAAAAGAAATATTGAAAATCTAAACATTAAACTAGTTTACTTTCACTAATGTAAATGAAGTCAAAACTTTTTGAAGCTCAAATTTTAAAAAAAATATATTAATAACTGTCTATTAAAATGATTAATTATAGAAAAATATTAAAATACAAAATTCAAAACATATTCTAAGTAAAAAATAAATATCCTTGCCCATGCCAAACAAAAGAACAAGTTAATATAGACAAATATAAAAATTTATCCATACACAATTCAATATTAAATAATATTTTTAAAATATTTATTTATCATAAGATAATTTTTTTTTTTAAATCAAATAAAAACACTTAAAACATATTCATATGACTTTAAAATAATGAATGTTTAAAATCATTATAAATTTCCTTTAAAAAGTTTCTTTTAAACTTTCAAATACACGGTGTGTGGTGGGGTTAAAATGTTTGCATATGGATTTGTGCGGTTAACAAATCAAGACCCAAAAATAATTCCTGTATTGGGCAACGTACATGCACATCCGTGAAAAAGCAAAGCCATTGGTTTCAAAAAAGTGAAGCGGTGGGGAAAGGTTAGGCCGTCTGACATTTGTTTACGTACATCGGAAAAATGTGACGATGGAAACTGGGATGAGTTCTGACAGCTCATCAATTCCATTTCATGTAATTTGGAGTAGATGAAAGTAAAGAGAAGAAATAACTAAAATAAATTTTAAAAATTAAATAAAAATTGAAAATTGAAATAAAATAAACTAAATGTAAATTCAAAATATATTAAAATCTAAATATTTAAAAAGTTCAATAATAAATAATACACTTGTTTAGTTGATAAATAATTAAATTAAAAAGGAAATAAATTCTTTTATTTATCTTGACTATAGTTACAATGTAAATCCAAATTGAAAATAATGAACAAGGTTAGGGTTATTATTTATTTTAAATATTTTTTTCTCTTAATAGTCATAATAAATATATATTTTTATCAATGTTAAAATTGTTTGATATTAATTATATTTTTTATAAATGTTTTTATTTATATTTAAATTATATTAAACTTAAAAATAATATTATTTTTATTTTTTATTAACTTAATAAATGTATTATATACGAAAGTTACTATTATATATTAATAATTTTAATAATTATTTTTAATAACATTTATATTTATATTTTGATTTCGTTTTCTATTTTAATTTTTAATTTTAATTTAAAAGTATTTCTAATTATTTATATCAAAATTTTAAATTTTTATTTTTAAATATAAAGTCAAAATATAATTATTTTATAATAATTTAAATTCTAATAAAGATTATTAATTTAATAAAATTGATATAAATAAAAAAAAATCCCGAGCAAGTAAAAAGAACTCTAAAAACTCCGTGAAAGGGGCATGAAAAGTTTGAAAAAGAAACCGTCAGTTATATGGTAAGACAAACTATAAAACAACAAGCCCTAAAAATTACCTTTTTCTTATATTCACTACCCTCGAATATGTCACCGGGCGTGAATTCGAGATCAAAGTACAGTGCTTGAGAGTTGTGTACTAACCGCAGAAAGAGCATTAATTATCATGCATGCCCGTTAGAATTTTTTAAATTATTTGACTGCTTTGGTTGTACAAACAGCAAGCTCTCATTTATTAAATGTACAAAAATGAGTATTTTTTTGTTTCGAAAATTGAATTTTCTACCTACTGTTTTCAATATGGTCCAATGAGAGTAAAGAAAAATGATGTTTTTGTAATTACATAAAATAAAAAATAAATATGAACTATAGACTTGTTTAAAATTCTTAAATCTGATTGGTCAGCTAAAAAAAAAAAATGACCAAGATGAATGCATAAGTATCCTGCCTAGGGCAGGAACTAATAATGATAATAATTTATAGTATGCTACAATAAACATAAATCAACAGTGGAGATTCTCCTCATAAATCCCTTAGCATTCTTCACTAATAATAAAGTTGTTTTACGATCTAAGGAAACAATTAACTTATGAAATAGATTAAAGTGAATAGATTTGATCTTGATAATTGATATTTCTTGTTTGTTGTTGATGTTCACATTTTGAGGATGACCTTGTCATGATTTGACATTGATTTTTGCAAAACAAAATTTTGAGAGAGTAAGTCGATTAAAGTAAATATATATATAATCGACATTATGTAATGCAAATCGACTGAAGTAAATAAAGTTATTATTCGTTATTGACGTTGACTTCTTGTAGATGAGTTTGTCATGTATATGAGTGGATTCCTATAAAATAAAAATTTGGGAAAGTGAGATTCATGTATTGTGAAGAGTTTAAGATAATGTAAAAGGATTGGATTGGGAATCACATACCTTTCATTTATATAGTGGTAGTAGTTGTTTGTAGTTAAGCTTCCTCTCTTTTTCATATAATTGTCTATGGATTGTTTTGCATTTTAGAGTACCACTCAAAGGAGAATGTTTGTTGAATATGAAGGTTGTTTAATGTTGTTACCCTAGATATAGTTATAAATCTTGGTTCTTGTTTTTCTATTTTATCGATATTGATTGTTGGTTTTTTGTAGTGTTAGACCTTTGGATTTGTGTATAGTGATTGCTTATGCCATTGAAAGTGATGTTTGCATACAATTACCTAGTGACACTGGTATTATAGGTACAACTTTTGGGTCATTTTGGTTCCATGATGGCCTGTTGTTATTATCGATCCTTGCTATAACATACAATGGAACATCTAGTGCTTTGGAGTCAGGACTATAAACAATTTTGATGACCTCGCCAAGAGATCCATTTACAAGTCCTACTTGCATCCATATGTTGGTTGTTAGCATGATTCGTTGGCCCTTGCATCTAGTTGCATTTGTTTTTCAAGTTGTTCATCATTAACTTCAAAATTAGGTTTGCTTCTAGTTTTTGTTGCAGTACTTATTGCAATTGGATGATTTAGTAGCATTAACATTCTTCTATTGTGTAGTCTTACTAAATCGCTTGTAGCAAATAAGTGCATTGAGTTGTCAAATTATTATTTTTCTATTGTTCTAACTTATTCATTTGTGCAAGTCATTAACATTTCCCAATATTCTTGTGTTGGTTCTACATTCCATATATTTTGTAATGCTTGAAAAATTTGTGATTGAGTTGGAGTTTCACTTTGTTGATGAAACATTATTTGTAGTGTAACAACTATCATAAATTGGTCACATAATGTTTTAGCATTTGATTGTGATGCGTAGATCGATTTGTCTGTGACTAGTGGTAGTTGTGTGAGATTGCTTATTAGAATAATAGATACTCCACCAAAGTACACATGTTGTTGGTGAGGAAATGCTTCGCAAAGTCTATCATCTATTTTTAGTAGTATCTTTGGCCCTACGAAGCTCATCTCGTCAATGAGGATGTACCTTATATGTTTCACGTCTTCTTGAAATGTTGTTAGTGTTTGTCCTTGTAATGGTTGCATTTCTTTAATTGGAATCATGGGTGTTGAATATAGTTGATGCGTGTATGTTAAATGCAACAATTCGTGTAGGAGCTAGTGCAAGTATTTGGCTCTTATATTGTGGGTCTCACTCTGCAATGCATTTCTTATGCAAGCAATAAGATAGGATTTTCCAATTCCTATCCTTCCTTGAATGATCATGTGCAATAGTTTATTTGAGGAATGGTTTTTGTTGTGATTTGTAATTATTTTAAGTGCTAGTTTTTGTTTTGATGATAGTGTTTACTTTGGGAGATCGAAGCTTATTGGCATGTGTTCATTTTGGTTGCACATTTTATTCATGTTTATGAATTGTGTGGTAGTGCTATGTAAATTTTTCCATAGAGTATGTTGATGTCATGCATTGTTGTTGTCAGACTCACACACCTACCAAGTATTTTGAGTTCATCCAAATTGACATTATTTGTAAGTCTCATTTATGAAGATAATTCTCATTTGTTCATTTCTATTGTATATGTTGTCTTGGTGGCATTTCAGAGTCAATTTTTGTTTTAATGGTGCAGTTGATATGTTTACATTCATTTGCTTCCAATTTATGATTATTATATCTTTAGTTATCCATACATCAATTTGTATGTCAAGAAAATGCTTGTATAAGAGTAGCTCACTCCAACAAAATGTTTCAAAATGTTTCAAGTCCTCATTTGGAATGTTGTAGAGCTTTGGGATGACATTGACAATAGATTTTGCTTTCCTCTCTTTCCATTTGCATCGTTTACAAGATGCAGCATAAGAGACAAATCTTGCAAATTTAAACAATGTAATTGTTTCTAGTTTTGGAGGTCGACTAATGTAGGAATGTAAATAGCTACATTAGAGTTTTCTCTCATCTGTTGTTCTTGTTAGTCAATGGAATAATTTTTGACAAACATTCAAATACATAAAAGGTCGATTAAAAATGACAAGTGGCAATTTTTGGAGCACATGACATGTTTCTCATGCTCCTATATCGCATTTTGCAATAATTTTGATCATGAATTTATTATATGTCGTCAGAGCTTGGTCCTTTTCTTTCTGGTGTGTAGATATTCTAGTAAGTATATCAATGCAACTCTCAAATGTTCTCTTTGCTTTTGATGCATACTTGGCAATGTATTGAGAACAAGTGTACGTGAGATAGTAGGTTGGCAATCTATGTTAGCTCTCCATATTGAAATCATTGTTGCATGATAAGGTAGAGATATCATGTTCTTTCCATGGAGGTTTGTATCATAAATCTAGGCTTTTCCCCTTCTTGCATAAGTATGTTCCCTCTTTGCATTTTGTATGCCCTTGGACATGATTAATTATCTCTTCATAATAATCATACGTATTCGCAACAAAGATCTCAATTGTGTTTAGTAAGTATGGATCATCAAGTGGATATTAATGTATTGTGCTATTTTTGTGAGATGCATCATGGGGATTCTAAGCAGTGACATGTGTCAAAGAATTTTCTTTCTTTTACAACTTCTACATTGTTTTTCAATCAAGTGTCCATGTTGAGTGCATTTGAAGCCAAAGGAATCCATGTACATGTGCATATCCTCGATGTTGCAATTCATATATGTACCAATAATATTTCACATAGAGAAGTTTTTGAATGACTTCCTCACATAAGATTGTGAATCATTGATGTAGGTATAAGGATGTGCTATGGGGCTTACTTATTATGTTATTTGACTCGTTTTTATTTGTTTGTAGTGTAAATGCCATGTCTTTTGAGAGTAGTTGTTGTGGATTAGGCTACTTTGTGTCTATTGTGTTTAATGTGAAGAATAGAGTGTGTGGTCCTATTTGGTTGATCATGTTTTTTTTTGTTCAACACGACACTTGTTTCAATATGGTCTTGTGCCTCTCGTGGAGGAGCCAAAGTGCATAAGTTGATTAGCTAATTATGTGTTAGAAAGATTTTTAAGGTGTGCACAAAGGTTTTCAATAGTGATTGGTATGTTTTCTTCTACATTCTTTTTATTGAAAACATTGCAAGTCCTTGGCTATGATGGTGCGTCATTAGGTTAAAGATGAAATATCAAAGCCTCAAATTCCTTCCAAATCTTTGGTTGTGAAATCTCGTCAAGTGCAATGCATATTCATGCATTTGCACGTCTTTAATTTGTGGTTGCATTTATAGCGCATTCTCATTTGGAAAGAGTGTGGGAAATGTCATATCGAGTAAGCCCTTGGTATTGTTTTAATTTATCGGATATGAATTTATTTTAGGCCAGTCAATAATGTTATTAGCATGATTTTCAAGTTCTAGTGTTTGTTTAATAATTTGTAGCCCATGTCATTTGTTTGGTAGCCTAGCTAAAATGATGGTGCATGTGTTGTTCCATTTCCAGGTTCATCTTCATCAACATTTGTTTCATTTTGTGTGACCACTATTTATTTGTTAGTTTCAATAGTTTAAAGCCTGTAAAAATTTTGTGCTTGTTTTAGGGATTCGTGCTAAGCAGTGGACACTTATGGTAACATCACTATAGCATGGGTCATATTTAACCTTGTAGTGCAATGCATCTCTAAAGTGACTTTTTCTAATCTAACAGTCGCAATAGTGTCCTTGTGTATGCAATATTCGAACTATCAGGACATCTAACTCTTTTATTCTATGTGGAAGTACTTTTACAATGTTCTTGATGTCTTGTGGGAAGTTAATCGTGTGACGATTGTATTTGTATTGAATTTCAAGAGTGTGGGTTACTTGTAATGTTGAGTTTACTCTTGCAATGAGCATCTTTTCCACTTGATTGAGGTTTTTCAACATTGTATGTTGTTCTCTTGAGTCCAAATTATTGAGCGACGAGAATCGATGTATGCCTTTCTTGTTGAAATATCTTATGCAAATAATAGTACCATTTGATGAGTTTAGAGGCATGATAGGGTATCATTCCTCACATATAATGCATGTTTCAAAGGTTGCTAATGAGTCCACTCTCTATTGAAATATTTTTAATACTATTGTGAATATAGTTATAAGGAAAATACAAGCACAACTACTAAACATAAGTTCTTTCTATACAATTATGATTCTTTATAATAATCAAGTGTACTTAAAATGTATATAAAATAAGCGATATTGAAATAAGTAAATTTTTCACATTATTGCATAGATACATATAACTTGTCTTTGGAAAGTTCAAACTTGGCCATTTACATATATGTATATTTAAAAAAATGTGTACATATTGTTTTGTAGACAAAAACATGGAGTATATTATACACTTGAATGCATTGCAATGAGCCTAGGGCTAGTCATTATTGTCATTCCACATTTCTTTGATTATATACAAAATGAGTGAAATATGTAATTTTGAAAGAAGTAAATTTTGCACATTAATATCCATCTATACAATTGTAGTCAGAGAAACTATTAGTAACAAATTATAAGAGTTGAAAAGCTAGCAATTTTTTTTGTTAAACAATGTTGAATTATTTTACTCATTGTGATCTACTTGATTGAGGATTGTTGTATTCTATCAAGTGTATTATCAATCCAACTATAATCTCCTTAAAAGCTATACAATGATTGTGCTTCTTGGGTAATGATGCTTTTTGTTTATGCACTTCATCGAACATATCTACTCTATACCAATTGTTCTACTTAGGCCCATGCCCAAAGTTTGAGATAGCTAAAATTTGGATGCGGTGATCTAAGCCCAAATTTCCTTTGTGCATAAGCTTGATTGCATTTGTAGTTAACAATGTAGCCATGGTTTAGGGAGTCTAACTGTTCCTACAAAATTATATTGGATGCAAAGTACAATGTGGTTAACATTGTTGAAGTTATATTTTATTTACTTCTTCGAATGATAGAGAATTGAGCCTATGAGAATTTCAAAACACCATATTTGTAAGACAACATAACTAATTTAATGGAGGATGCCTTTTAATCATGTCAAGTATTTTTTTTCTCAAAAATAAAATGAGAAGACACAAATATTAGATCGAGTAATATTCTATTTAATTTAATGGTGTAAGGGAGAATTGGTACAATGATAGTGCGTCGAGTACATAGTAAATAATAGTTAAGTCTTGCAATATACATTTGCTACAAAAAGTAGATCACTCAACATAATGTTCATCATTTCACCAATCTTGTTCAAGATCGCAAAAATACTTAGCTAGAGAATCTTCTCTTCCTACTACATTATCTAAAACATCTTAAGTGAATGTTGTGGGAAAGGGGTCATATACACAAGCCTTATTAGGCTCTCTAAGGTCCCAAAATATTTTCTTATTTCTCGTATCTTCTTTTCTTCTATGTGTGACCATAAGACTAATTCACTTAGCACTTTTATAGGGGTAACCTTGATCTTGACACTCGGGTCTAGATGATATGGTCTCTTTTTCAATGGTTTTGTACCAACACGGGTTTGAATCTTCCCCAATAGTGCTTTCTCCCTAATTCATTTAAACTCAATAATTTTTTGAGAAATCAAACCTTTGTATTCTTTCAATACTTATACCATCTTCAATTAACTCTTGTTTGCTCCATAAATTTACCATTTTTGTTATTTTTGGCGTGCCATCATGAGCTACATTTTCTTCCTAAATTTTTGTTTAAAGTTAAGAAGTTGGAAACATTGCTTTGATACCATGTTCTAAAGATGCATACAACCACATGAAGATGAAGTAAACATGTATTCATATGGAGTAGACCTAAAAAACATTTAAACCTAAAGAACTATCTTCAATCATGTGCTCAACAAAGAAATTTCACCAATGAGGAAAGCATAGAAATAATGAGAAGTGTACAATGGAGGAATGTGCAAGTGAAGAGTTGCACAATAACTTCGAGAATCAAGGAGTGATCCTTTATTTTCCTAAAGACTACATCTCCAACATTCCATATTATAAGATTGTGAGGTAGAAATGGAAGATGCCTAAGAGGAGTCCTAACACATGACTACTACTTTCAAGTCATCAAGCAATAAAACCAAGTAACCTATAACTTGTTAAAGATTCAAGATGCTATCAAGTTAATCCTATTTACATAACAAACCTAGTATATAAAGCAAATGAAGAAAAATATAATGCATTTCAACATCCCCCATAAACATAGTTTAGGTAGTTAGTGATGATGATGGATTCCAAAAACTAAGCCATGTTAGGTCTCTACATACGTTATTGTTCCCTTATAAGCAAAGAAAATGATTAAACATGTAAGAAAAAACTCCTCTTTAAAAGAAACAAAAGAGCAAGATACTGAGATACCTTATGAAATATGTTATGCTACCCCAAGAAGTTGTAGAAACATTTGCTAAAGAGCAATTCCACTACTATATAACTGAAGAACCTTCGAATCAATCAGGATCAAAGAGGTACTAAACAACACTACACAAACAACCAATTTTTTTTACCCTATTGAAGATGTAAATGACATGATACCGATAGTCTCATAAATATTAGTTAACTAGCCAAAATGTATTTGTAAACAAATATCTACTATTATCTATAATTGAAATGGAAATAGATCCTTTTATAATCCATGATACCCGTGATCTATTTTTGAATCTACATATGACTTTATGATAATATAGAACTACCTCATAAAGAAACCTTTTTTAAATCTACAAAATCTCTATATATAATAAAACCACCAAATTTAGAAGACCACCATTGTCAAAAGAAGCTTTTATTAGGAAGACCACCATTGTCAAAAGAAGCTTTTATTAGGAAGACCACCATTGTCAACAGCAAGATTACCAAACAAGAATTATAAAAAAGGGGGTGGGATTTTGAGACTAGGTAGAAGGTGCCATTTCAATTCTTATGATATTTACAAAAGGAAGAGGAGGCACGGTTATGCAAGAATAGCGTTAAAATTTGATTGGCCCACTCTGTCACAGATTTTCCTGGTTCAAGCCAATCATGGAGGACAAAATGCCTCACTTATATCAATATGGAAAAAGGAGGACATTTGTATTGAAAGCGCCGTACGCGTGGCCCGGATGGGATTCGAACCTCCAATGAATGGCCGTCCAAGGTTAATATTAGATAGGCACCCAATGCCGTGGAAGGATGGGGCCAAAATAAACTACTTTTTAAAGAAAAGCATTTGGATGTGAATTCATCCTTCCAATAAAATGATGATTTGCAAAAGAAAAAGTATCTATTATGACCCATGTTTCGATGATGATAAGGTGTAGGTGTGGGTGGATGTTTTCCACTCATTTTTTAAATTATTATGTTGAAGGCGTCTCTTTTTATGAGATGGACGAGTTAAAGTTTACAAATCAACGGTCAAAGTTGACGGAGAGACGTGCAAGATGACTGCATTGTCTACAATCGTCGAATCATTTCCGTCATCACCGTTTTTCTTGCATTTATTCTTCACGGTTTTTCCTACCATTCTCACGATTCGAGCTTACTTCATATTTTAACTGGTTTTATTTCTTTGTTTTAATTGGCTTTCATCCAAAGAGAATTATCCAGGTCTACTCCACAAAATTTGCACAACGTAGAAAGATTCACGTATATTTATTTTCATTGCATACACGTTAGGTATTTCTTTAACTAAAAATCTAATATTGTTTATATTTTCATCTTTTAAAACTTAGTTATTTATTTATTTTATTAATTATAAACAGTTATTAATTATATGTTTAAAAAAAAAATTTATTTTCAATTTTTAAAATTTTAACAATTATAATATATAAGCAATAAATTATATGTTTATTTTTTATTTTTTATTATATTATAATATATTAATAATTGATTAATGTCTATTATATGAAAATATTAATAATATTATTATTATTTTTAATTTTTTAAAAATTATTTTATAAATCTATTATTCATTATTAATTTATTTTAAATTAATTTTTATTTAATATTTATATTCTATATATTTAAATTTTGCATTTAGTTTTTATTTTATTTTTTAAGTAATTTTGAATTATATCTTTTTACAAAATTACAAATAATAATTAAAATTTATTAAAATTAATTTTTACTTTTGATTCATATAATATTATTAATATTTGAATTTAATAAATTAAAAAAAAATAATAATAATTTAATCATTTATCAACTTAATATATAATTAATACACAATATATTTTTTAATATAGTACAAATTAAATTGTGTTATTATATATTATATTATATAATGTAAATTATTAAAATTATTTCTAAAGTAATATTATAATTTTGATATCTCCATTGATTCAAATAACTCCTCTTGAAACTATTGGGTTCCACACAATGATTTTCGACTCAAGTTTAATCACTAGTCACCTTTAGACATAATAGCTCTTGTATTAATAACATTATAGTTATATTTATTAATAGATATTATATTCTATAATTATTATATAATATAATATATATTAATAAATATATCCCTCTATCTATATCTCACCCTATCTCCCTCTCCCTCACTCTCTCTATATATTGGCCTACCTCTCCCTCTCCCCCTCTCTCTCTACATATTGGGCTCTGTATTCATCATCTTGCTCTCTCTTCCTCTCTACCCATCTCTCTCTCCATCTCCCTCTTCTTCTCTTTCCCTTTTGTACCTATCTCTCTCCCTTTCTTTCCCTCCTCTCTCTATCTCCCCCTTTATCTCTCCTCATCTCTCCTTCCCTTGCTCCCTTCCTATCTCCCTATTTTTTTCTCTATCTCTTCTTCTCTTTCTCTTCCCATATATCTCTATCTTTCCTTGTATATCTCTTCCTCTCTTTATCTCCCTCAATTGATCTCTCCCTTTCCCTATCTCTCCCTCTCTCTTTATATATTTGTCTACATCTACTCTTTGTCTCTATCTTTGTCTCTCTCCCTCCCTCACTACCACTCTCAATATCTTCTTATTTTCCTTATATCTTATCTATCTCTATCTCCCATCTCTCTCTCCCTATATCTCTCTCTTCCTCTTTATCTCCCCCTTACTATCACCCTATATTTATCTATCATGCTACATCTCTTTATATCTACATCTATTTCTCTCCCACTTCCTATCTCCCTCTATCTTCATTTCAACCCTATCTTCATCTTTTCCCCTCTATCTCTAAACATGTCTCCCTCTCTATATCGATCAATCAATCTCTCTCTCCCTCTCCCTATACCTTTGTATCTTTATCTCTTTGCCTCCCTATCTCTATCTCTATCTATCCATATTTCTTCTTCCATTTATCCATTTATCTCTATTTCATTATCTCTCCATTTCTCTACCCCTATGTATCTCTCCCTCTCTCTACCTCTATATATCATTTTGCATCTCTATCTTTATCTTTCTATAAATAAACCTCTACCATTCTTTACATCTCTCTCATAGTATATTTAACTCTTCCATATCTATCTACCCCTCTCCTCTCTCTCTCTCATTATCTCTCTCATCTCCATATCCCTTTCCTTATCCATCTTTGTATCCATATGCATCTCTATCTATATCTCTACCTCCTTACCCCTCTTTCTCACTCTTCCCCCTTTATCTCTCTATCTTGCTATCCCTATCTCTCCCCCTCTTTCCCTCTCTTCCTATTGCAAACATAACATGAGCCTGTTGGTATTGAAACCTAATTATCTTCTTGATTCAAAGGTTTTATTTCAATCATGTTTAGATACTTGTAAATGGATTCATAGTCTATTCTAATCTATCACTTCTCCATTGAGCCCTATGGTGCACAAACAACAACATTTTCTAAATGGCCTAATTGGCCTTCCAAATGTATTCGACGTACCCATTGCACACCAAGGTTGCAACTGCTAGTTTTTAATTAGGGAAGAGTATCTATTATGACCCATGTTTCAATTACAATTCATTTCTTGCTCATTCATTTCTTTATTTACTAGTTTTAAAGAAAATTAAAAAATGATAACTAAAAGTTCATTAATAAATTTCAAATGTACTAATAGCCACCCACTTTACTCCAAGTAGTTAGGATTTTTGGATTTCAATTGGAAGAGTTGTGCAACTTTATTGATACCTCATAGAGCACGACTACTCGAACATTTGTGCATATGTATTGGTCATTTTGAGGTGGTTTTAGTGCACAATTATTGGGGCGTATGTTAGTAGGTATCAAGTGACACTTAAAATGACCACTTTTTTATCCTTGCGCATGTAGCGAATCTCACAACGTGCGTTGTGACTACCTAGAAGCAAGAGCAATAGTTATAAGCAGTTAAGTCACGTGCATATACAACAAAAAATAACTATCAAAATCCAATGTATCATTTAGGATTTGTGGGTGTGTGAAGTTAGCTTTAATGGCTATTGGTATGCTTCCCCCAACAATTCATTTCTTTTAAATAAAATTAAAAATGGTAAATTAAGTACGTATATTAGAGTTCTTACATGTTGTAGATATAATGGCAATGCCAAAATTCACTTTAAGATATTGAATAAAAATAAGTTTGAGATGATGTTTGGAGAGTAAAGGCTTTAATATTATGTTGTGAATACTATTCTAAGAGAATGTTGGAAAGATATAGGTAACCGCACGAAGGCGGATGAAGTTTTAACACCCTAACACGACAACCAAAAATTATATTTATTTCTTTTTTACTGTTACTAATACAATTGATAGGTTAATCTCAATTTAAACATGATGACATTAATCATAATACATCAATTATTGGACCCAGAGTTTCTCTTTAAGTCATCTTGCTTGGCCATTCGTTTATGGATGGTATAGTGAATATTTTTGAAAACCCTCATGAACCTAGAAGGTGTGTACATGCATAGTCCAAGTAATGCTTTAGTTTCATAGCTAAAGAGGCTTCTCCTGGGCATACTAACTTAATTATCCAAAATCCACGTGACTAGCAGACACGTTCTTGAATGAGACATGGGCATCTATTGATGACAAATACCATTCTTTGATTTATTTAGAGATGGACCATATTCTAGTTAGTTCAAAAGGATGGTCTCCAACCTGTTAGCCGTTTAAGTTATTTGAGCATTGCAAAGAGAACAAATGACCAACTACAATTGGGCCATCATCTTTTTCTCAACTTTCTCAAAATTGTTGGGTGTTCTTATATTTCCCATGAACAAGAAGATTTCATGTATCCTAGCTCACTTAGTGCCTTAGTTCTAGAATTTTAATGTCATTATATTTGGATCCCCTTTAGACATAGGCATTGTATTAACTTTGATACTCTGACTTACTTGGGGCTCTCAAGTTTTAAATTTATAGGTTAATAGTCATGAGAGGTCTTGTGTGTTAGCAACCCATTTTGAGGTGTCTCATATCCCTTTGTTCTTCTCCCATGTTATGCATTTGACCTTGTTTACTCAATACTAATAACCAATCGAAGACATGTCTTGTTGGGTCTTTATGTGTAAAGTTTGCATGTATTGTTGTTCATCAGCCCCATGCACCTACAAATGTGTTAAAAGTTATAAGAATCCCAAAAGGTCTAAGTGTGGTTGTTTTTTCATTTGAATTCTCAAGGGTTTTTCTTGTGTCAAAATTTTAGAGCTCACCATATTGGTATTTTTTCCCCTCCTAAATGTGTCTTTTCCTTTGTTTCTATATGGGTTTTAGACTTTACCATCCTACCGTACTTTTCATTCATTCCCTTTCTTGGCTCCCTTTTCTTGTTAAGACATCATAGTCCCCCCGTCTTGGCATCCCTTTACATCAACCTCAACTTTCCCTTTCTTTTGTAGGGTTGTCAAGACTTTTCTTACCATCATGCTTCTCATCTAATCCCCAACCCCTCTATCCTTGCATTGAATTCCCTTTGATGCTAGAGTTTCACTCATGTTGTTACTAGAGTACCATTTCCTTAATCCTCTTCAACTTTGATCCTTGACACTTTTCACTACATTATCTTTATTGAACACACCACATGACTAAGAGTAGGGGTGAATAAGTCCGGACCTCAAACTACTTAATTTCCAATCTTTTAAACTTCAAATCACAACTATATAATTGTTGCAATAATAAATCATGAAAGCACAAAGCACAACAAACACATCAACACCTAATTTACGTTGAAAACCCTAAGCAGGGAAAAACCATGGTGAGAATCATACTCACAATATGAATATAATCTATTACAATGTTTCCTTTGGAACTCACTACCCTTGAGAGGACTTGAAAAATTAAGGTACACAACCTTAGGGAAAGATACAAATGACTTGCAAGATCGAGACACATTGTCTTAGGGCCAGATACGAGAGGTTGCCAAGAGATCCATTGTTTTTCGGTAGAGAAAGGAATGGTTGAATTGAAATGAATAAGATCTCCCGATCATGAAATTATCCTTGAACCACTGTGTCAAATGACCAATATCATGACCAACACATCTAACTTTAAACACTATCTCAAACGCTATCACACTGAAGATATCATCATCAAAGCTCTTCACAATCGACTTTTTAACATCTCCAACACCATATATGCTTGCAAATCACTTGCATATGCTTCTTATCAATTCACACACATCCCATACTTTCACTCACACATCTGCATTCCTTTATATTCAAGATTATTCATTAAAACTCTCAACTAGGTCAACCAAACACAAAATAAAGAATATTACATAAACTCGACAACCAGAACCTAAATTATCCATTTTGGTCCACTTTAGGAGATACAGGGCACCAAAATACATCAGAACACATCTTTTCCAAACAATTCCAATGAACCACACATGCTAACACATCCTCTAAAGTCAATATCAAAGGGAACATGCATATAAACATTAAAGCATGTTAACCAGTCGGCCTGAAACTATCCTCCAATGCAATTTACACAATGTGGATCTCCACACACCACAGTGAGACCCAAAACACTATCCAAACTCATTTTCCAAACCAAACTCAAGCCAAGGAATATGATCCAAGTAAGATAAGCCAAGTGGACCAACCTGAACACAACAAAATTGGACATAGAACAACATAGCTTCACTTGCCAACAAACTTAACACCCAAAAACTAAACTAGAACATTGCACAAACCAAATGAAAATTCCCTCCAAAATACAACACTTTAATCCACATATTTGGAAGCCACCAAACATTTTTCAAACCGGTTTTGATAGACCACTGTCAAAAATAACAACAACCACCTCTACCATCTGAGCAATAGAGGACCTATAAACTTGATAGTACAACATACATAGATCATAATAACTATATCTAGAATCACACTCCATAATATTCACACACCAAAAGAATGCAAAACATTCTTCCACTTGGGCAATAAAAACTCTTTTGCATAATATTGTTTCTTGCATATTAAAACTTCCACTACACCAACTTTTTGAAAACACTTCAACATCTTCACCAGACCACACAACAATACTAGGACACTCACTTTCATACCATCTAAAACATGAAGTGACATCAATGAAAACACAAGATAGATTGACACCAATGACAACACAACACAACACAATAACTCAAATTTCTTACAATCTTATCAGATCACAAGTTTGGACATGTCCCTATTTAGGTACCTCATAAGAGGTATCCCTACTTCTTGATTCCTAACTCCTTGGAAAAGGGGTGCATTTCTTATTTCCTTTGATCCTTTAAACCCCCAATACAAAATAACTTTATCAAGAAGTTTGTGAGTTTGTGAACTCTTTGAAAGTACAACAAGAAGCAAATTCATTGACCAAGGTCAAAATGTTGTTATGCTCACATGTTTGTGAGCTCACTAAAAGTCTAATAGGGGTTGAAAGTTAAATTATAGGCATGAAAGGCAACCATATTTGAGTTTTTAGGGAGTTCCAAAGTTCTTGAACTCCCTAAAACATTGAATAAAGAAGGAAGAAGTTCAACATGTTAAGGAGTTCCAAAATTCATAAACTCCACAAAAGTTTGATGAGTCAAGGAAAAAGTGTGACAAGGTTCATGAGTTATTCAAAATGTTAAAATATTCTCAAAAGGGTCATCGCAACCCTAGCACTATACTATTTTGTTTCACATACCCTCTCCTGCTATATGACATTTCACCTACCTAGAGTAATGGTGTGCAACCATCCATGACACTTGCATATTTTGTGTGCATTTTATCATGTGTCATGGTACTTATTGTAGACGTATAAAAATGACCATATTCCTAAATGAATATTTTATGTTCATTTCTCTATTTGATTAAATCCAATTTAATTAAATTATCCACATTCCTCTATTTAATTAAATAAATTCACTATACCCATTTAATGAATAAATCATTTTATTCAATTAAATTCCCCTTATCCACTTTTAATTAAATTCAAATTTAGTTAAATAGTTATCCCAAATTGAATAAATCTATTTTATTTAATTTCCCAAATTGCAACCAAATTGAATTAAATTATTTAATTCAATTAAATCCTATTATCCCTCCATCCACTTGCAAAATCTCAAACCCCTTTCTAATCCCTTCTAGAATCTTCTAAACACTTCTAATTAACCTAACCCTCCCCTAAACTTTGTCACATCCCTAAGCAAAGGGAAGTCACTTCTCAAGACCCTTAAAGTCTTTGATAACCATTAAAGGCTTCCAATCTTCAACCAACCACTAAAACCCTTAAAGTCTTTGAAAACCATTAAAGGCTTCCAATCTTCAACCACTTAATCCCCAAAGTCTCCAATAACCATTAATGGTTAATTCAAACCTTCCCACATGGTTAAAACATTTGTTTTGACTCAACCTCTATCCAACCCAAGGGTCTCATCAGGTCTTTAATGCTTTGACCATGATTATCTCTTAATCATTTGCACAAAGGTTTATCCTTGGATTAACTCTTAATCCAGTGGGTAATCCTAACTTAGACTTGACCCTTAGCCTTTAGATAACCATGAGGTCTTCTCAGGCCTTTAATGCCTCCAACCTCTTCTTTCAACCCAATCCTGTGTGGACATTTGTTACCATGTCATTGGTGCCAATTGTGCACATGGATCCTCAACTTTCAAACCTGGCCCTTGATTAAACCTTTCAATCCTGACCATCCATTGCCCTGTTTTTGCTATAAATAAAGCTCTCATTCCTCCATTCTAAACAATCATCTTTCAAATTTGAAGCATCACACTTATGCTCAGATTCTTTCAAAGCTCTCATTTCATATATGCTCCCCATTTAGCCTCTTTTAGAATAGAAATTAGACTAAATATGCATGCTAGAGTACTTTATTTATCATTTTAGCTCAATCATAGACTAAATATAGTATGCTAGGATAGTATTCATACTAATCTTGTCATCTTATCATTTAGTTTATTGCATTTTAGCATCATACATAGCTTACAACACATCTCATACTAAAATCAACCAAAAGCATCTCTCGTTCTCATATTTGCCATCCCCAAACCATTTTGCTCAGTAATCTGAGAGCAAAAACGTTGGTTTGAGGGACATTGTGAGATAGAGAACCATGGGACCCTCCTTGGGAAGCTGAGTAACACTGCGTTACTCCATAGCTTGCATCAAGAAGTCCTGTGTGTGTGTGTGGACTAGTATATTAACAATATTTTCATATATTTAGTTTTATCAGCCCACTTTTTCCGCATACATTTCTGGCACCCACCGTGGGGCACGACCCCCAATAACACATCATTTTTTGAAATTGATGACTTTTGCAGGTACGCGGGAAACTAGAATTAGCGCGTCGAAAAGATATTTTAGCGCATCCGCCTAACAGTTTAGCGCTTCTAGCCTACTGTTTAGTGCGTGTGCTTTCTGTCTTAGCGCGTGAACACTGTTCCTTAGCGCATAATACTATTTAACAAATTTTCCTGTAGGTGTCGACGCCGGCGAAACACACATTAGCGCATATACCTAACAGATTAGCGCATCCACTTAACCTTTTAGCGCTTGTAATAGATATTCCAGCACGTTGAAACTAACAGTTAGCGCATCAGATTCAAATTTTTCCTGCATAACGGATCGCGGAAAACAGCGAAACACAGATTAGCGCGTACGACAGACAGAGTAGCGCATCCGAGTAACAGAATAGCGCAGGGAGAAGAAACTGTAGCGCATCCGCTGAATATTGTAGCGCGTACAGTTTGTTCTGTAGTGCATCACAGACAAAACAAACAAAAAAAAATTTGTAACCAAATTAAAATTTTAGACTTGTGGAAGTCCCCCGAAACAAACTAACAATCTTATTGTTTGGTTTATTTGCAGGGTTTTAACAGTTTCTTACAGGTAAAGCGAGAAAGTTTGCTTTTACAGCAAAACGTTTTTCTTTTGTTGACCTCCAAAAAAAAAAAAAAAATCGAATTTGCTTTGTTGACTATTTCTTTTCCATAGATTAGACAATCATTGCTTTGAACAAATAAAAAGAACATCATGTTTTTGTGGAGCAACATCTCTGCATAGGTTTTAGAAAATCACTGACGGTCGAACGGGAAGCCTGATTAAGAACCTTAGCATTAGAAACTTTGAGCCGAGTCAGTATCCAAACATTTGTAACATCATAGTGCAAGGGTGGGGAAGAATCCGACCCCAAGATTACTCACCATATATCTCCCAAGATAACTACTCAACTGTGAAGCAATTCACTTTGGGTTAACTTCTGGCAAAAGGCAAAAAAACGGGCGCCCTCTAGGGGGTGACACGGTTGTTTGAGCTGACGGAGTATCGAGACTAGTGGGCTATGATGTTACTTATGACCCTTGAATAAAGAGTCTTTCTGAAGTGTTTTATTTTGTATCCAACCTGTTAAAACATTGGGGATTTGAACACATCCTCGACAGAACATACACTTTCTGTTAGATTAAGCGAAATGATTGTACTTTGTGTGCCGTGCTTGCATTTTGTATTTCAGAAAATCATCCATCATACTTAAAAATTCTCCCAACAAAAATCAAAATCCTCACAGAAACAACCAAAAGGAAAAATCAGGGCAGTTTAGCGCGTAAGAGCAACATCTTAGCGCGTGTAACAGTTCTTTTAGCGCATCCAAAACACAAAATAGCGCGTACAACAAAAACAGTAGCGTTTCCATTCTAAAGCAAAACAGTGAACAATCCTTTAGCGCGTGCAAAACACATTCTAGCGCGTGCAAAACACATTCTAGCGCGTATCAGGAAAATATTAGCGCGTAGGAATCCAAAGTTAGCGCATTAACAAAAATCGATAGCGCGTAGGAAACACAGTGTAGCGCGTTGTTTTCCAAACAAAATTCACAGCAAAATTCAAACAGCCTGTCTTAGCGCGTGAAACAAACAGCTTAGCGCGTGGAAAGCCTAGTTTAGCGCATTAGCCTAAATAGTCAGCGCTTCTAAAGCCCAGTCTAGCGCGTGCATCTTTCACCTGTCAGAGCAAAATTTTTGCAGAAATAATATTGTAGCGCGTAACCGGGGGCAGATTAGCGCGTGTGGTAAACCTTTTAGCGCATCTGAGAAATTCAGTAGCGCATTAAACCTCTGTTTTAACGCGTGAGCCCCGGTAGAAAAACAGAAAGTTGAAAAAACCAAAAATTTTGAAAATTTCAAAATATTTTAAAAACAGTTTTTCATCAAAACACATCTTTTATCAAACCAGAGTGACAAAAACAACTCATTAAAACTATTTCTCAAGTCAAATTTGTGTCAAACAAAGTTGTCAGAATCCGAAAACGAATCGAGCAATAGAGGACGTCTTTCCTATCATAATCCGGAACATTTTCATCATTAGTATCAATCAAATCCTTTAACATCTTACGAATTTTATCTCACAAACACTTGTCTAAAAATTTTCAAATTGTCAAAATCCAGTTTCCAGATCAGGAAACTTCTTATCCATATCATTTGACACACTTTATCGTGAAGGGATATCTAAACCTCCATTCTGATAAAGTAAACTTTGAAATTTTCAAAACAAGAATCAACTAAATCCAAACAAATCAAAGGAAATCATTGATCACTCATGCATGACTAATCCCCTTATTCTGAGAAGAAAGAACCTCTATCGTAACATCACGTTGAAGAAACAACAACCTAGCTTTTCCAAATTCATCAAGCGAAACAAGTTTTTATACATCAATCGTCAACTCTTCAAATCTCATCGGGTATTTCTTCATCACGTCAAACGTTATATCCAAAACAAATCTAGCGAATTTGATAGAGAACCCCTGAAAACAAGAGCATACTATCAAAAGTCTGCTTTTAATCAAAAGATAAACCGAGGTGAGAAAATCAATCCAGCATTCTTACCCGACGAGTGCATCACATATAACACATCTCGACCAGAACCACCAACGCCCGAACAACACATCGAAGAGGCTTTTGTTCCTTTCATCACTGAAAGCTTCTACTAAAAATGCCTGTTACTCGCTCTCAATGAGACAAACAAAGCAAGACACACGCAAAATCAAGTATGAATCGAAGATTATCAAATCCTTTTGAAGTTCCACCCGTAGAAGAACTTGAAATTACCGACACCCTTCTTAGAGAATGTCAAGTAAATCCCGCCTTCCAAAAACTTGTCGAAAAGCTCATAGAAAATGACAAGGAAAAATATTTGTTGATGCTCACAAGCAAGGGCGTTAAACTTCTGGAAGATTTCGACCCAAATCTTTTTCAAACCAAATCCCGACAATATGCATCTCAAGAACAAAACCGAGAAGAAGAAACTCACATACCTGAACAACATAACTTTGAACAACACATTCCAGAACAACGCATACCAGAAATGCATATACTTGAACTAGAAACACCAGAGCAACATATACCATTTACCACTCCCTTTCAGCTGAGAGCCAATACAAGGCAAGAACTTTTTCCTCGGCAAGACAATGCACCCTTGGTTGCTCTTACTCAACAAATGCAAATGTTACAAAGGCAAATACAGGACATGCAACAAGGGACAACAGTGCGGTACTCTTTAAACGAAATTTGTCCTTATCCATTTGACAGAAGCTTAAACATGGTACCTTTTCCTCCAAACTCAGACGTTCCCAAATTTGATAAATATGATGGGAAAGGTGATCCTCGGGATCATGTTCGAGAATTTTGCACCATGAGTCTTGAATTTGCTCATGATGACACCTATCTAATGAGGTTGTTCCCAAGAAGCCTGGGAGGACAAACAATGGAATGGTTATCCAAGATTACACCACCTGTCAGATCATTTGACGAATTGGTTAACAAATTCATCACCCACTATTCTTACAACATCCAACATGCCATAACCATGCTAGATGTGTGCAACACCAAACAAAAGAACAATGAAACATTCATGTTGTTCCTTCAGCGTTGGCGACGTATGGTATCCAGATATCCTCGCGATATTCCTGAAAAGGAGAAAATGGAAATCTTCATTGATAACTTAAATGGCGAAATGAGTTACAGACTCAAACTTCAATGCATACCATCCTTTGCCAAATTGATTGAAAATGGCATTCAAGTAGAGGAAGCTTGTGTCAAAAAGGGAACACTCAAATTCTACAAGGAAGGAACAAATTCATCAAACTACAATAACCAAAACAACACCAACTTTGACAAATCTAGATTTTGGACGCGAAACAAAAACGAAAGCAACAATGAACCATATGATCCTAAATCGAAACAACCAGTCCTTGCATTATCTGGAAATCCTCAGAACACGAAAAATGCTAAAAATGCTACTCCCAGTGCTAATACGTATGCGCAAAACACTGATCAAGGACAAATCAACACCAACAACACCAACAATAATCGAGGCAAAAACATGAATCCAAGACCTAACAACAATCCACGCAACAATACAAACAATTTCCAAAAGCGTATCTTCACACCACTGGGACAATCACTCGAATCCGCATTCAGAGAACTTTTGGCAAACAAGGTTCTTTCTTTACCACCACTCAACAATTATGAACCCCCAGTTAAACCACCTTGGTGGAATGATTCACACTATTGTGATTTCCATCGCAACAAGGGTCATAGAACAAATGAGTGCATGAGATTGAAACACATAATCCAGGACATGATCGATCGAGGTGACTTAACGGTAGATGGTCTCAAAACAAATAATGATCACGACGCCTTCAAAAATCCTCTCCCAAATTACAACAAAGATGGAGCATCAACTTCAAATGATACACGCGGAGCTCGTATTAATCACATTTATGATAACACTATCAATCATATATCAGCTGAAGATCATCAAGTAAATGTCATCACCATCCGAGATCAGCGTGATCATGAATCTGTCAATGTAACAACCCGCACTCAGAAATATGTCTTGAAGGGACATACTGCACCTACAACTACCACACCTAAAATCCAATATGACTTGGTTAACCAACTACGCAAGACTCCAGCTCAGATATCTATCCTGGAATTATTAAAACTATCACCCAAGCACAAAGACATATTGGAGCAAGCATTATTGGAAACAAATGTACCTCAAAATCTAGATACAGACAGATTTCAAGCCATGGTCGCCCATATGACAGGATCTCACAACCTCACCTTCTCAGAGCACAACAATACCTCATTGAGTCATCCGCATAATACCCCTCTCCATATTGAAGTCATTGTTTGCAAACACCGAGTCAAGAGAGTCCTAATAGATGGAGGAGTCAGCCTTAATATCTGTACTTTAAAGCTTATCCGTGCATTAGGTTTCTCAGAAGAATCTATTGATCCTTGCAAAAAGATTAACATAAAAGCATATGATGATGAGGAACGGTCCTCTAAAGGCACAGTCATATTACCTATTCAAGTGGGCCCAGTACAAAAGGATACTATTTGTCAAGTCTTAGATATCGATCTAACCTACAATATTTTGTTAGGATGACCCTGGATACATGAAATGCAAGCAGTCCCTTCTACATATCACCAGTGTGTCAAGTTTCCTTATGATGGACAAGAAATCTCCATATCTGCTGATCATAATCCATTTCAACATTGCAATGCAATGGGACAGCCCAGGACAATTTGGTTCCTCATAATAGAGAAAAGCAGCAATCTTCAACATCAGATCCATATACAGCAAAATCCAACTCCTTATGGGGAGACTTCAAGCAGAAAACGCAAATCAAAGACCAAGGCATGGGAGAATACTCTTTGGAACCTTTATGTTTGGCAAAATTGCCCACCTCACCTAGATCGCATGGTTTGCCTACTACATCAACACAACTGGCTACTCAGCCCATCACTAAATTTGATGGTACTTTCATCCAATTGGGTACTCTAGCACATGAATCAGAAGACAAAGATATTCTTAGCTGGTTATACAAAGATGAAGAAGAAAATCATAGAGCAGCTGCTCTGGACATTGTGCTACCAACACACATGTATGGAAAAGGCTACTTAATCATGAAGCAAATGGGATATGACGGTAAAGGACCTATTGGCAAACGCAAAGAGGGAGTTATTGAACCTATCAATCTTCCTTCACAACCTAGCAGAAACAAAGCAGGATTGGGCTCTAAACTCACGTTCCTATTAAAGCGGCCGCCTCACCTACCTATCAAACCTCAATGGAAGGAACAAAAGAAGTACAAAGAAGACTCCTAGCAGGAAGCACTTTTTGAATCAGCAAAAACAATCCGCAAGGCACGGGAACGTCAAGATCAGAAGTTACATCAGGAAAAACTTCTAAGTCATAAGAAGGCCCTATCTGCAACAGTAGCTCATATTCAAACACCAATATCTCAAGAACAAATCAGGACATCTTCAAATACCATTATTACTCCCCGAAGAAGCACAGTCTATGAACAAATCCAGCAAGTAGAAGATGGATCTGATACAGAATCAACACAAATATCAAAATAGTATCCATCATCAAAGATTTGTTTTCACCGTACAACACCCCTGTTTACAGCACAGATAGAATCTGGAATGATGCCTATGAAACAGATTCCAATGAATATGAATGGGGTACCTGCTCCAATGCTACTACTGATATCCTGGATGATACTGATTCTATATCCCTTTCTCAGGAAGAACATAACGCAGAGGATAGACCTCTTGAATTTGGACCACAACATATCTATGACACTCCAAAAAGTGAACAGAAACATTATGAACAAATCTATGTGGAAGATGATACCATCGAGGACCTCGATGCAATCCTAAATTTCTTTAAACCAAAAACCCAACACGATGAAAACTCTATCCTAACACTTACGGTAGCCGAACTTGATCCACCCAATGATTCTTTACCACTTGTCTTTCCTGACCTAATCGACTGGGACGAACCTGAAACAAGTGATATACCTATTTTCCCAGATGATGCATCTATTGTCCATTACCTATGTACCATAAATCCGGAAACAGGCTCTACCTGTGAATAAAATAATGATATCTGTCAATCAGGGAGTGCCAAGTCTCTCAGTCGCAAAAATGCATCAAATGATGAATCTAATGCTGAAAACCAGTCAATGGCAGCTCTAGATCATAAAAAAGTAAAAATAAAGGATGCATCGGAGGGTGAAAACCTTTTTAAGGCACCTACCGATGGGAGAATTGACACTCTTCCTGAGCACTTTCATGAGCGATCGCCCATATTGATTGAGCCCACTCAATCAATCAACATTGGTACCACAGAAGCAGCCAGAAATATACATCTTGCAGAATCTCTAACAGAGGAAGAAAGATTGACATTCATCATCTTCTTTAAAGAACAACAAATCAACTTTGCTTGGTCATATGTTGATATGCCCGGAGTAGATCCACACTTAATCATGCATCACTTGTCCATCTCTACCAGAGTTAAGCCAGTCAAACAAAAGCTACGAAAGATGAATCCACAGGTGGCACTCATGGTCGAAACCGAACTAAAAAAATTATTAGACGTCGGATTCATCCGATCCATTGACTATGCAGAGTGGATATCCAATATCGTTCCAGTATCAAAACCAGATGGTAGTATCAAAATATGCACTGACTTCAGAGACGTTAACAAAGCTTGTCCAAAAGATGACTTTCCTCTGCCAAGTATCGACATAATTGTAGATCTCATAGCAGGCCATGCAATGCTCTCACTAATGGATGGTTTCTCAGGTTATAACCAAATTAAGATAGCTCCTGAAGATCAAGATAAAATAGCATTCACCTGTCCTTGGGGGACGTACTGTTAGAATGTCATGCCTTTTGGCTTAAAGAATGCAAGGGCCACTTATCAAAGAGCATTGACAACCATCTTCCATGATATGATGCACACATTTTTGGAAGACTATGTGGATGATTTACTAGCAAAATCCTTCACCAGAGCTGAACATCTCAGCATCCTAACAAAGATCTTTGATCGATTGCAAAAATTCCAAGTCCGACTCAACCCTAAGAAGTGTGTCTTCGGGGTTACATCAGGCAAGTTACTAGGCTACATAGTATCAGCTAAAGGTATTGAAGTTGATCTAGCAAAGGTACAAGCCATCATGGAAATGCCACCACCACGAAATATCAGTCAAATCAGATCTCTACAGGGACGACTTCAATCAATCCGACGATTCATCGCTCAGCTAGCAGATAAAAGTCTACCATTTAACCATTTGCTACAGAAAAATGTACCCTTCAAATGGGAGGCTAAGTGTGAAGAATCTTTTTACCAAATTAAACAGTACCTGATGAATCCACCAGTTCTAGTACCACCAGTTGCCGGAAAGCCACTTATTCTATATATCTCAACAACAGATATTTCACTGGGGGCACTATTGGCACAAGAAGATCAACAAGGAAAGGAACGTGCCATATACTACATCAGTAGAACATTGAATGGCTATGAGCTCAACTATACATTTATTGAAAAGGCTTGCCTAACAATAGTCTTTGCATCTCAGAAATTCTGACATTACATGCTAGCACACACCATAAAGCTAGTTGCAAAAATTGATCCTCTCAAATATCTACTCAGCAAAGCCGCTCTTACAGGCCGATTGGCTAAATGGGTCATGATTCTCAGTGAATTCGACATCCAATACATAGAAAGACGAGCCATCAAAGGACAAGCAATTGCAGATCAATTGGCCGAAGCACCGCTACCAGGCAAACAAACCATGGATGTTGAATTTCCAGACAGGGATGTACTCGCTCTTTCTACTAAACAATGGACCCTATACTTTGACGGATCCTATACTCAACATGGTTCAGGTGCCGGCATTCTGTTCATCACTCCTGAAGGACACACTATGCCAAAATCATACAGACTTATGTTTCCATGTACAAATAATGTGGCTGAATATGTCATCGGCATCAAAATGGCCGTAGAATGGACAATCACAGAGTTAAAAGTCTATGGAGACTCACAACTGGTCATTAATCAAATTAATAACAACTATCAGACAAAGGACGACAAGCTACTACCTTACAAACGAATGGTGGATGACTTCAAACAGTATTTTGTGCACATCACCTTTGAGGAAATGCCAAGGTTGAACAACAAAGCAGCCGATGCAATGGCTACAATCACTTCGCTACTACAAATTCCTGAGCAACAGAGTCGTTATGAGTTCCTGGTAGAGCAATTGTTCTCCCCCGCCTATGACCACTCTGAATCCCATGTTATCTATGCCTTGACTGGTTCCGATTCTCCGCTATATGGACCGATATACGACTACCTCAAGCATAATATCTTACCCATTGACCAATCCCGTAACCAAAAACGTAACTTTATCCGACAAGTTGCCCGTTACATCCTTACCGCTGATACCTTATATCGTCGAGGTCTAGATGGTACTCTTCTTCGTTGTCTTGATCGTACTGATTCTGATTCAGCTTTACACGAGCTTCATGAAGGTATTTGTGGCACACATTTAAGTGGCACTACTCTTGCTAAAAAGCTTCTACGAATGGGATACTACTGGCCTACAATGGAGAAAGACTCATATCATTTCGCCAAGAAATGTCCTAAATGCCAGATCCATGGCAATCTGATACATGCACCAGCACAAGAACTGTAACCATTTACAACATCCTGGCCCTTTTGTCAGTGGGGATTGGACCTGGTAGGCAAAATACATCCTTCATCTTTAAATGGACACAAGTTCATTATAACTACAACAGAATACTTTACCAAATGGATCGAAGCAGTTCCCATGACCACAGTGACTGGGAAACAAATTGCCTCTTTTATCCTAAATTATCTGATCTGCAGATATGGTATTCCAAGTTCAATCGTCACAGATAATGGGCGACCTTTCAAAAACCAAGATGTGTAGGAACTATGTGAAAAATTCAAAATCCAACATCGGTTTTCTACACCATACTATCCATAGGGAAATGGTCAAGCAGAAGCATCTAACAAAACAATCCTAAAAATTCTCAAGAAAACAGTGAATGATGCAGGCAAAGATTGGCACGTACAACTCAATCTAGCACTTTGGGCATACAGGACTAGCATTCGCACACCTACAGGAGCAACACCATATTCATTGGTATATGGATCAGAGGCTATTTTACCCTTAGAGGTAGAAATTCCATCTCTTAGAGTCTCTTTGAAAGGTTTGATCCCCGATGAAGAGTATCGAGTTAACCGACTGCAAGAACTGGAACTATTAGATGAAAGACGCCAACATGCTTATACTCATCTCAAAGCATATCAGCAACGCATGTGCAGGAGCTACAATCATAAGGTCATTCCTCGTAACTTCAAAGTTGGTGATCTAGTCTTAAAAGAAAATCCAAGAAATCAACAAGATAGAGAAAAGAAAGGGAAATTTGAACCTAACTGGTTGGGTCCCTATGTCATCATTTCAGTTTATGGATCAGGTGCCTATCAGCTCACAAATTCTGAGGGAGATGTGCTTGATGATCCAACTAACAGCATTCATCTGAAGAAGTACTATACTTAAGGTGGCCTAGTGCACGGAAAAAGCCAAAAACAAACAAAAAAAATAAAAAAAATTCCAGAAAAAGCAAAAATACAAAGTACAATAAAAACAAATGGTGAAAACCTGGTAAACAGGCGCCCTTGTGAAAAATCGGCTCCTTTATCTATATCCATGCCATTTTATCCATCAACACACTATCGGCCATCGCCCGACACTTAGCATATATCCATTCAGGACATACTTAGCGTAGTCACTATCCTGAGTTATCCATCTGTATCTATCGCATTTCACCATGGCTTGGAAATCACTGTACATAATCATATCCAGAAGAACACTCATCTAGAGGCATTAAACTGTTCAAACATTTGCAAAACATTCAAGACATGCCAACTATTGCAAAACCTCAGACACAGGACATCCAACAAACAGCAACTACACTTCATCGCAACAACCAAAACAAAAACAATACACAAAAAACTCAAGGATGGATGATTTTCTGAAGTACTAAATGTTGCATTATTGCATTAAGGTCTTGATTATTTTGCATTTTGAACTTTTTAAAAATAAATTGGAATCTTCTCCTTATCTCATCAAAAGCTCCAAAGTCAGAGATCATGAGGAACTTCCAAAAAATTTCTTAGTCTTCTGTCTGGGAGGCGATCACTTGTACTGTGTGAATATTTGCCTCGAAACGTGATCCATATCACTGAAGGCTTGATTCCATTTCACGCATATAAATGATCTAATCTTGTATGTTTACGCAATACGCACTCAGGTCGTCCTGGTTCAATTATACCTTGACGCTTGTGCTATCTTGCAAAATCAAATATCATGTAAATTTTACTCAGGTCATTATGGTTCAATTATACCATTATGCTTGTATAAATTTTCAACATATCCAAAAATCGATAAATGCTCCATGATGATATTTACAAAGAAAGCAAATAAATGGTTATATCGGATGGCAAATACAGAATGAGCGATGCTCCAAAAACAATTAGTTGCATTTCATTTTACAATTAGTTGCATATCATGTTACAATTAGTTGCATATCATTTTACAATTAGTCGCACATCATTTTACACTATTATCCCATATCATTATTACATCATTATTACATCATTTCATATTACATGTAACAGCATATTAAATCATACATCTCATTTTCAAGATATATCTCGCAGCATATTAAATCATACATCTCATTTTCAAGCTACATCTCATAGCATATAAAAACATACATCCTGCATCACACATTACATCATATATGTAAACATTACATCATCATATGAAAGGAAGTAGCACACATAAAAATGCATCCATAAACACATCACATCGATCAAAAATGGTGCTCCGTATATATATATCTCTCAAAAAATGATCAAAATCTACAAAATGTGTCTCAAAAATATGTCCAGTACAAAGTATGCAAAGATCCAAAAATACAATGGAGGCCATGTCTCTCAAGTGTGACTATCCCCTGATGGAGATGGTCTCGCTCCGGATGCACCTGCCCCTGGATCTCCAGGAGGATCCTGCCTAGCTCAAGATACACTCGCCCCCGGATCTGCAGGAGGGTCCTGTCTCGCTGGCCCTGTCACTCCTCGGCTCTCAGATCGTGTCCCAGCAGTTCGAGATCGACTCGATCTCGACTGTGCAAAACTCTCTACACGTCGCTCTCTGGGTACTGCAGCCTCATAATGCCGCCTATAATACTCAACCTCCTGTACTCTCCATGTCAGCTCTCTCAGGGTGTCTCTCAATGGACCACTCGCCGCTGCTCTCTGTACACTCGCCAAGGCCTCCTCCGCTCGACCCCGCCGCTCTATCTCCGTATCTCTCTCAACGGTCAACTGCGAAATCTGCCGCTGATAGGTCAAAATCTATGCCTGCAGCTGCTGCACAGTAATCTGTAGGGTCTGGATCTGTGCATCCTCTACATGACCCGGCACTCGAACCCGCAATGGTCCTTGTGCTGGAGGAACCCCTCCCACTCGCCCTGTCCTCGATACTGGAGGTGGGAGTATATCTACCCTCCTCCTTTGAGCTGGTCTCACCATCTCCTCCTCACCCCCCACTGCCGCCAAAACCTCTGTCACTCTCCCCTCTCTCTCGGCCCCAATGGCCAAACCTCCTCTCCCCCTCTCAATCCTACCCTGCCGTACCGCCCTCTGTACACTTCTGCCACCCTGCCTCCCCCTGGCTCCTCTACCTCCTCCATCATCTCCATCATCTCCGTCATCTCCATCATCTCCCCCTCCTCTCCATTCGAATCAAATGCTGGCCTCATCTCCTCGGGATCTGAGATCCTTGCCACTGCCCGCGCAGTAAACAAACGGGCGAACTCCTCTGTCATCCCGGCATCCTGTATCTCTGGAGCATAGTCCCAGACCCGTCCAGCTAAACCTGTAAACTCCTCTACGGCCACGACACTATCAATAGTCGGCCCCCAATCGGCCACATCATGCTGCCGCCGTGCATACAAGCACGCTCCCTGTGGAATCCCCTGCTGCCTCCCAAACTGCCGCAAAACTTGGGTAACCAAAAACCGCTCAATAACGAACGGAGTCCTCCTAATCAGATACCTCGTCATGAAAACGAAAGGTATCTCCATACCATCCTCAGCCCATACCTCGCAGTCTATATACGGTCTCCAGGTGACCGTATCTATGTCATCAAACACTCTCCTCCAGTGCTCTAGTTTGCCCAGCTTACGCTGGACAACTAGGCCTCTATATCCATAGGTGTATGCTGTGCCTACGGGCCTATCTCTGTCTGCCAATGTGCTCCCAGCACCATATCTGTAATAGGGTAACACCTGCTGATAAACTCCCATAACCGAGGTATACTACCTCATGTAGGCTCTTGTAAAGATGGGCCAACATCGCTGACCCCCATGCAAATCTCCGACCCTGTGTAACCATCTGCTCCAAGACCAGCCCCCATCCTACTGAAAATCCCTTTGACCTGCGATCAGGACAAAGGAATCCTCCAATGAATCCTGCCAATACCGATGGCAGCGGTGCATAATCCAGATCCAAAAACTCCTGCCAAGGGATCTCATAGCCACAGACACTCTCATCATGAAATATACGGCGCAGTGCCTCTGTGCCGCCCTCCTCTGTCTGCTCGTAGGGTAGCAGTGCCCCTACCACAGGAATGCGCAAAATCCAGTAGCAATCCTCCGGTGTCACTGTCATCTCTCCAGTGGCAAAATGAAAGGTGTTTGTGCCGCTATGCCACCTCTCTGCCAACGCTGTCAAAAGTCCCCGGTTCACAGTAAACCGAGGCATATCTAGCAAAGAGGACAATCCACATCTCTCTATAATGTCCAAGTCTGCCTGTGACAGATGTGGTATTAGCGTCCATGGTCTCGGGAATCTCTCCCTTGACTGCACGATACCTAATCGCTCCTGTCGACAAACCAAAACAAATCCAATATCAGTTTCCATATCAACACAAAGATATCAAAATAAAACTTACATCAACAACATGACACAATTTGCTCATCTGCAATCAAAGTTCAAAATCCTATCATTTCATATCAACTTGTAACACAACTCAAGTTCTTCAAAAACCATATCAAAAGTTGTAAAACAACTCAAGTACCAAAATCACATAAACTTGTAAAACAACTCAAGTTTCCCACCCATATCAAAACTTGTAAAACAACTCAAGTTTCCAACCCATATCGGCTTGTAACACAACTCAGGCTTTCATACACATTGAACTTGAAACAGACAAACGCAAATACATCATTTTTTGATCAAAACAACAGCTTGATAATCTATACATAACTTGGAAAATTGCACATCAAAACAAGTTATACAAATACTCATCTTGGATAAATGCATCAAAAACATGACAGACACACAAAAACACAACTTTTCAAACTTGGCCAAAACTGCAAATTTTCTTGGATGCGCTAAAACAGACCTTCACTGCGCTAAAACAAACCCACGCGCTAGGCTGCTTGTCCTACGCGCTAACCTATTTGTCCTATGAGCTAGAATATATCTACGCGCTACTCTTTTCTTCTGTTGCGCTACCTGATCTGTCCTATGCGCTAGAACCTATCTACGTGCTAATCTATCTCTCCTAGGCGCTACCCTTTTAGCCCTATGCGCTAGGTTAATCCTACGCGCTACACCCCTTTGCCTATGCGAACCCCGACAGCTCCTATGCGCTAGGTCATACCTACGCGCTACCCTGTTTCCCTTACGCGCTACCCGAGCCTTTGTATGCGCTATTTTATCTATACGCGCTACACTACAAATTCTATGCGCCAACTAAGCATTTTTAGACGCAACTTCTAAATTTAAATCTGATGCGCTATTCTACACTTCGTATGCGCTACTGTTGACCCTAGACGCGCTAAAACGAAAAACCCGAAGTTTAAAAATCAAAAAACACCTGAAAATGACAAAATGAAAAATCCAAAAGGGGTCAAAAAGGTTGACTTACTGGTGGTCCACGTGCTACTGGTCTCCGGTACCTCCGAACGCGCTCGAAATAGTGTCTGTGATAAGGAATAGACATTTTTCTCTCCAGACCAACTTCTCTTTTCTTCAAAGTCAATAAAGCACAAATGACTTTAAATCGACCCCTTTTTCCCTTTTATAAGAGGAAAATGAAATTAGGGTTAGCCAACTGGACCCGTAATATGGTCGCGGTCTCCCCTATACCAAATAAGATGTAATTTATCGGGAGATGAATCAATTTACACACTTTCTACTAGCACGGAATCCTACACATCATACGAACTTCATCAATTTAAATCAAAATTTTTCAAAAAAAAATAAAATTGATTCATCTCCCGAGGGGGCATCACATCAAATATCGAATCTGGGGCATCACATCAAATCTGGGGCATCACTGGCAAATCAAAAAAGCGACACAACAAAAAATGCATTTGATCATAAAATCACAAAAACACATCATTTTCTTTGAAATAACATGTGCACACACATCACTTCAAAGAGGGGCAAAATGTAGACGTATAAAAATGACCATATTCCTAAATGAATATTTTATGTTCATTTCTCTATTTGATTAAATCCAATTTAATTAAATTATCCACATTCCTCTATTTAATTAAATAAATTACTCAATTTATTTAAATAAATTCACTATACCCATTTAATGAATAAATCATTTTATTCAATTAAATTCCCCTTATCCACTTTTAATTAAATTCAAATTTAGTTAAATAGTTATCCCAAATTGAATAAATCTATTTTATTTAATTTCCCAAATTGCAACCAAATTGAATTAAATCATTTAATTCAATTAAATCCTATTATCCCTCCATCCACTTGCAAAATCCCAAACCCCTTTCTAATCCCTTCTAGAATCTTCTAAACACTTCTAATTAACCTAACCCTCCCCTAAACTTTGTCACATCCCTAAGCAAAGGGAAGTCACTTCTCAAGACCCTTAAAGTCTTTGATAACCATTGAAAGTTTTCAACCTTCAACCACTAAAACCCTTAAAGTCTTTGAAAATCATTAAAGGCTTCCAATCTTCAACCACTTAATCCCCAAAGTCTCCAATAACCATTAATGGTTAATTCAAACCTTCCCACATGGTTAAAACATTTGTTTTGACTCAACCTCTATCCAACCCAAGGGTCTCATCAGGCCTTTAATGCTTTGACCATGATTATCTCTTAATCATTTGCACAAAGGTTTATCCTTGGATTAACTCTTAATCCAGTGGGTAATCCTAACTTAGACTTGACCCTTAGCCTTTAGATAACCATGAGGTCTTCTCAGGCCTTTAATGCCTCCAACCTCTTCTTTCAACCCAATCCTGTGTGGACATTTGTCACCATGTCATTGGTGCCAATTGTGCACATGGATCCTCAACTTTCAAACCTGGCCCTTGATTAAACCTTTCAATCCTGACCATCCATTGCCCTGTTTTTGCTATAAATAGAGCTCTCATTCCTCCATTCTAAACAATCATCTTTCAAATTTGAAGCATCACACTTATGCTCAAATTCTTTCAAAGCTCTCATTTCATATATGCTCCCCATTTAGCCTCTTTTAGAATAGAAATTAGACTAAATATGCATGCTAGAGTACTTTATTTATCATTTTAGCTCAATCATAGACTAAATATAGTATGCTAGGATAGTATTCATACTAATCTTGTCATCTTATCATTTAGTTTATTGCATTTTAGCATCATACATAGCTTACAACACATCTCATACTAAAATCAACCAAAAGCATCTCTCGTTCTCATATTTGCCATCCCGAAACCATTTTGCTCAGTAATCTGAGAGCAAAAACGTTGGTTTGAGGGACATTGTGAGATAGAGAACCATGGGAACCTCCTTGGGAAGCTGAGTAACACTGCGTTACTCCATAGCTTGCATCAAGAAGTCCTGTGTGTGTGTGTGGACTAGTATATTAACAATATTTTCATATATTTAGTTTTATCAGCCCACTTTTCCCACATACACTTATAAACCAATCTCCATTAATGATTGATACTATTATAGGTCGAAGGGTAATGTCTCATGTTCTTTCATGGTATTTCAAAGCATGTGTGGTCATGATCTCATGCATGTTTCATTAAGATATATTGCTTGAAGAATAGGAACATCCCTATTTGTATACTAGTCAAAAGATTTTTGAATTTAATGTAGATTTCATGCCCCTTTGGTTGGAAATGTTTTGAAGGGAAATTATTTGTCCTAACATCTCATAGGAAAAGGGATGGATGACAAAAAAGAGCATATGCAAATCTATAGAAAAAGATATTCATAGGAAGCCCTTGAGTTTCAATTTCCAATTCTGGGTAACATGTTTTTAGTATTGCATTGATGTGGGTTTATTCATTTTTTTTAACAAACACCTTTTATCCTTTTAAGAGTGAATATAATGTACAATTTTGACCTTCTCTTGGTATATTATATTCATTTATAGATGTATTCAGGATTAGTTGACCAGTAAAAGGATTATAAAAACTTCAGAAAACCTTTCTGTGGTATCTTTTTCTAAATAATAATAGGAATGTTCATGTTACTCAAGGATCACTAGGTATGTCTCATTTAACAGTTTGTAATTTCACATATCAATTTGAATGTGTGTAGAACTTAGTTTGATCATGTATTTTGAATGATAAAGTCATTTGTGAGAGATCATCAAAGTTTCATCATTACATCTTCTAAACAAATTCAATGACTTGGTGCCCAAATAGATACAAGCACTAGTCCATTATTTGCTCCATATTCCATCATCTCAACACATAAGAAGAAAACACACATATTATTTCATTTTCAATTTGTGTTGTTTTAATTTTTTTCAATCTTCCATGTGTAAAAGTGCATGATAGCAATAGGGGTTGTTATTTCAACATCCTCAAATGCTTCCCATGTTAAGTGATTTATTCTATTTTAGTGAAGGTGCTCAACCTTGCATGATCAAACTAGCACATAGGTATGTTGCGACAACTAACATAAGGGTATATCATACAATGGGTATGGTTTGTGGAAATGCAATTATTTGGTGGCTATAATTTCATCTAATCCAACACCTTAAAGAATCCCTCGTTGGTTTAGTAGATTCAAAAGTGAAGTAGGTCCCACCCACCTTAGTAAATTGGTCCAAAGTTGTCATACTTGAACACAAGTGTGAAATATTTATTTTTAAGCTTAACAAACCTAACATTCACAAGAATCTTATCTTTAGGGAAAAGGGGATTTAGAATTGTAAGAATAAAATAATTGACATTGTTGCTAAGGATACATTAATCAAAATGGTTAGTCAATGTCTAGTGTGGCTAAGAAGATAATAGTTATTTTTCAGCACTTTCAAATATATATGTTGATAAAGGAAATGTTTCTCTTCTAGTCAAAGAATGGTGACTATTCAATTATCTAACTGAAAATTGATGTGCAAATAAAAAATAGAAATGGAAAGTACAAAAAACCTAGAGGTTAAAGTGGACAAGAAGAGGTTTTGATTTGTACAAGGAAAAAACAAGCCCAATGGAGAGCAAAAAAATATAGGTAAGTCATCTACACATGATTCTAGTGATACTAAACGTGTTCGAACATCTGGTAGAGATAATGCTTTCATCGATTTACGAGATCAATATCAATACACCTTTGATGATTCAACTCTTAGATTTAATTATGTGATATCTAGGAATCCAAAAAAAATAGGATTAAGAACTAGAAATTTATCTAATGAATTACATGTTGAGAATATAGACATTCAAATTACCACACCTCCACGTGTAATAAATTAAAGGGGAGGTACAAATCACAATTCTTCTTCTTCCTACCGTAAAGAAGAGTAGGAATTAGATACTCTTTTTCATGAATTTGATGTAGCCACTCAATTGAAGAAAAACATAAGGAAAAAGAGGTTGATCAATAAATATACCTCATTGATAAAATAAAATAAAGGTAGCAATGATTGATAGAAAATATTGATATTCAACAAGCACATATAGCCCTAAATTCTCAACAATTGAACCAAAACCAAAATATTGATAAAAATAAATAGAGATCAAAATAATGCCTAAAATATGAAAAATCAATAGGTACACAACTTGCAATCTCAATCAACAAAATCCTAATTAGTTCTATCATGTTCAACAAAATGAAATAATGCCTTCCAAAAGAGACACCAAGAGATGGTGCCTCCAAGGGCGAACCAGGCATCTCAAGAATAGGGTGTGTTTTGAGAAACCATGAGGGCAAAATTGTGGAAACCAAAGCCTCGAGAATGGAAGATGGCACAAATGATATTACAGAAGCAAGAGCCCTAGTCTCAAGGATCAAGTTAGCAACAAGTTTTCAAGTTAAAAACCTCATTATTGAGGGAGACTCCATGAATATAGTGAATACCCTTAAGAAGATAGAATCTCTAAATTGGTATATCACATATATTCTTCATGAAGCATGGCATTTGTCACCCTTGTTTGATAAATATAGAATAGTTCATTGCTATAGATAGGCTAATAAAGTGGAAGATGTTGTCACTAATAAGGGGTGTCAAATAGAAATGTTTGGTGCCTCATTGTCTACAAAGAGAATTTTAACAGACATCACACTTACATCTCTTGTTGATGATGACATAGTTTCTTCTTAATGTGTGTTTTTGTGATGCAGGTCTGCGAGTATTATTTGATCTTAACCTTCATATGCCACATTTGAGGCCCTCCTCACTCTTGGTAATGTCATGATTCCATAAGTATGGATGACGGTAGGTACTACCTTGCATATCCTCCATCTTCCTCGTGAGAAGGATTCAAAGGATACTTGGCGGCTATTGAGGACACCCACATATCACCTCATGGGGTACAAAGTAGAAATATGCATCATTTGTTGACATGTTTAAGCAAAACATTGGTTGCAAGACAAGCTAAATGCACTTGGGCAATCTAATCTGTTGCGGCCCAAGTTGCGAAGGCGTGTGTAGCGTGGACTTTCAGACTTTGGTTTTTCAGTGTCATTTCAGGTTGTGGGGACAGGCTCATTTCCTCACATCTCAAGCAAAAACAAGCATCATGTGGGGCTCTCTCTTGCTAGTGGGTCCAGTGGGCTTTGGCATCAGGTGCTGCTTCTTTTTCTGCTTTCTTTCTACTATTGGCTGCCTTCAATATGGAGGCAGGTATTTATCAGGCCCATCACCTGTTCCTTTTCTTAGCTTTTCTCTTCCTTTTTGGCAATGGAAAACAATGCAACATCTTTTATGCAAAATGGGTATGGGTTTACACAAAATGGACCAGGGTTCATGGACACGATTGAAACAAACCATATGGGGCAAGTAAAGATTGCCTCTATAGTCAAAACGAGAAAATGGATATGGGTGAATGCCAAACAGTATCGTGGCATTCTGAAACATAGATTTGCTCATTTTAAGTGGGACTAGACACGTAATAAGCTTTCGAAACGGACTAAAACAGGTGGCACCAATCACAATTGTAACTCAAGAAAACCTCCTTCGCATATTTGTGGTTGTAGTTGGTCTAATGACAATAAAGATAAATATTATGTCATCTGCAGTCCTACTACCACTCCTCTCATGTGGTGATCTGACTTATATGTGCAAGAATTAATTAATTCCAAACAAAGGTTAGAAACACTGGAATTTAAAGAGCAACAAAAAGACCAATCATTTCATGTTTTAAAAGCAGAAAATTGATTATTAGTGGATGATAATAAAGTCTTAAAGGAGCAGGTAGGACCGTTGCAAGAAGACATTCGCTTAGGGAGGTTGAAGTGGGAAGTTATGAAGGCTGCATGGCAAACTTTGGAAGCTTCAGTAGAAAATAAGATAGACGTTGCATCTCAGGCTGTTGGGAATAAGCCTTGTCAAGTAGACTTTCCTTCAGTTAAAGAAAGTGAAGGTGCAAAAAGAAACCACTCAAAAGATCTCAAATCTTGGACCCAAAGCAGGGACAAATTTACCAATAAAGAGGTAGAAGCAAATACCCGAGATTCTAATACACAGGGTAGAGAAATTAAAGAAAGACAAAGCAAAGCAACAAATGTTATTATTAAAGGTGTGAAAGAGTATGGGAGAGGTGAACATAATCTTGATCTTGCAAGGGATTTTCTTAGGGACATGGTGGCTTGGCAAGGTCAAATATGCCAAGCATGGAGGGTGGGTAAGTTTTGTGATGAGAAAACTAGACCCATCAAAGTCATCATGTCAAGCATTTGTGACAGGCAAGGTGTCTTAAGCAAGAAGCAACTCTTGAGAGGCTCTCTCTTCTTTTTAGATGAAGATTTAACTGTTAGACAACAAGAGGAGAGAAAAGAGGAGATGGAAAAGGTTAGAGCAGCAAGAGATGAAGGAAAAAGGGCATGGTTATACAAAGGCAAAGTTGTAATTTCTTGCTTTGGCCCTTATTCTAACTTATCACAACGAGCAGACAATAGTAAAATGACAACAAACTCTTTAGTGGAAAGAAAAGCAGCAACGCTGACATGATCAAATAGAGATAAAGGCTCAGATTTGAGTCTTGTACAACAAAAACAAATAGCAATCAATTCCTACCCAGGTTTCGATGACTGTAGTTTTTTGGAACTATAGAGGTTACCCTTGGAGGCATGCCCCTGGGTTATGTCCTATTGTAGAAAATAGGGACATTATTTCTCACGGAAACACATGAGCATGATGGTTGTAAAACTTCTTTGTTTGAAGGATATTTTAAGATGGCAGTGTGGAACAAGGCAACGAGTAATGGCAAAGGGCACGAAGGTATTATGGTTTTAGTGAGAGAAAGGGAAGGTCGCATAATTCAACTTGAAAGGGAGGATCCAAATAAACAGTTTCTTTGGTTTAAAATCTCTGAAAATGATAGTCTTGTTAAAATTGCCGCTTGTTATTTTGCTCCAGAAGTTTCAAAAACCTACAATTTTAATGGGTTAGATCACAAAGACCCCTTTGCAGCCTTAAAGAGAGACATTGTTGAGTTTTCCCAACAAGGTGTTGTTCTTTTGTTGGGTGATTGTAATGCTAGGACTACAAGTGAGCAAGCTACTATTTTCTGTAGCAAAGAGAATTGCAATCCTATTTTTCTCATTGAAGTAAGCAAGCATCAGTGAGCAAGACTCTCGAAGGACAAAAAAGGTTGCAATCACTTTGGTGAGGAATTGCTTTCCTTGTGTGGCACTTTTGATCTAATTATTTGGAATGGTTTAGCTAGATGGGCTAAATTGGGTAGTTTCACTTGCAATACTTACAATGGGGCAAGTGTTGTTGATTATGCAATTTTCTCTCATAGCTTGTATGAGAAAATGAAAAAGTTATAATCGGTGAGCATAATTGGGACTTAAAATCAGACTACAAACCGATTTATTTAACCTTCTCTTGGGCTGAAAAGCAGTAGTATGGGACAAATCCTCAGTGTTTTCGACAATCACCTACTATGGGTAGGATTCTTTTGAATCAAAATAATTGCAATACCTTCAAGATAATTCTTGAGAGGCTTTTAAGAAGATGAAAGTTTCGTCACATGGCCTTCATAGTCACAAAATAACAAATTTAATTCATAAAGCCCTTGCAGTGTGCAAAAGAGCAAAAAATAAGAAAGCTAACACAAATTGTTTTCCGGTCAATGCTTGGTTTGATGAAGAATGTAAGATGGCAAGGAAAGTCTTGAGAGACTCAAAAAAGACAGATTTAGATATTAAAGCTTACAAGCAGGTTCTAAAAAGAAAAAAAGCTGATTTTATGGTCACAAGGAGGGAGGAGCTAATATTCCTTGGTAAAAATAATCCTAAAATATTTTGGAAACAACTTCAACCTAGAAAGAAGCAAACTGAAAATAATATTACAGCCAATCAATGGTTTGATTATGCAAGACATCTTTATGAGCAAGATCATGAGGGTATTTGCCCTCCCTTAGTTATTTTTGTTGCAAATATTTTCACCATGCAAGAGGTAGAGTTGGGTATAAAGAAATTAGGTGTTGGTAAAGCTAAGGATTTGTGCGAGCTTCAAGCTGAGTATTTGAGGTGGGGTATGAAAATACTTGCACCACACATTATGACCATTTTCAACAACATCATCCAACATAGGTTGCCTAAAGATTGGACAACTAGCCTCACAATTCCTCTTTTCAAGAGTGGAGATGTTAACAATCCATCCAATTACATAACCATAATGATAAATCCTCTTTTTACAAAATTATTTGGCAGCATGTTAGAAAACAAAATTGGCAAGTGGGCAGAAGAGAATGATAAGTGTGCAAAGGGGCAAGCTGGTTTCAAGCCTAAACATTCAACAGTTGATCATGGTATCACTTTGAGGCACATCGTTGAGAAGGCTTTGGGAGAATAAGGATGAGGTTTTTTGCTACTTTGTTGATTTTAAGAAGGCTTTTGACAAGGTTCTTAGGGATAAACTTTAGCACAGAATGGAAGAACTTGGGGTTCCTTTGCATCTTAGAGTTGTTGTTTATCATCTTTATGAAGAAGTTAAGGTCAAAATAAGAACCATAGATGGAATTTCAAAGAGTTTTAGGAGTGATATTGGGGTCAAGCAAGGGTGCCCTCTATCCCCTACCCTTTTTGGTCTATATATTGATAAGCTTGAAGAATGGTTAAACTTGAATGATGGCGATGGCATCCGCTTGGGTGAGTTTGTGATTAAGCTTCTTATTTATGCAGATGACCTCATTTTGATTGCTAATTCAGCCCCTAGCCTACAAGAGCACTTATACATCCTTGAGCAATTTTGCAAAGCAGTGGGGATGCAAGTCAATATCAACAAAATGAAAGTCATGGTCTTTTCTAATAGGAGAAAACAAAACCAACTTAAGTTCTACTTTGAAGGAAATTTCCTTGAAGAAGTTACTGATTACAAGTATCTTGGGATTGACTTTAGCAAAAATTTGAGTTGGGATTGTTGTAGGAAGAAGAAAACTTTGGGAGGGTGGAAAGTGTTCTATGCTCTTCAAAATAGATGTAGAGAGGCAAAGTTATGGGATTTGAAAACTATCCAAACCCTTTTTGGGCTTTTAGTGCTTGCGATTGCTCTCTATGGTTGTGAATTGTGGTCCAACAACACTTTTGTTTCACAATGGAAGAAAATTGAGCAAATTCAGAAACATTTGATCACAAATAATTTCAAAATTAAAAGTATAGTTCCTTATGATATCATGTTAGCCGAAACTGGGGCTGCCCCTATTAGAGCTATTACTATGATGTGTCTCTTATGTTATCTTAAAAGAATTGAGCGAATGAAAGAAGATAGATGGACCAATATTATTTTTATAGAGACATTATGCAAAAGAAAGAAGACTTGGATGCAACAAAACAAAGTATGGATGAGCAAAAGGCATATATTTTTTAATATGTGCCCCTCAAATAGCAAGGAGATAAAAACTTTTGTGTTGGACAAATTTCACAAGTAGATGTGGGGTAAAAGGCTAGGGAGAAAGAAGAAGTATTACATTAATGAATTCAATCCCACTTTTAATCACCATCAAAAAGCATTTATTGGGGCTAATATTTTGTGGAGAGCCAACATCCTCAACGCTCAATTAAGAACTAACTGTCATCAACTTTGTTGTGAGACCGGCCAATGGAAAAGACGTAAAGAATTTTGGGAAGAAAGAATATGTATTTTTTGTACATCAGGGCACGTGGAAATTGAAAGACATTTCATTCTTGAGTGCGCTACCTTCAAGGACATCAGGGACAGTTATTTGGATACTTTGACAGCTGGCTCTTGGTATAATGTTTTCAATGAGGGGTTTGTTGGGAAGATGGGGGCACTCATTACTACCTTGCATAAAAATAGAATGGAACTGCAAAAGTCAGTTTGAGCTATTGTTTGGTCCCATAGGTTATTTTGAGCCTCGTGGATGTTAAAATTTCTTCTTCTTCTTCTTCTTCCCTCACTCAAAACTATGGTATGATTGCTTAAATTGATTTACAGTATGCAAATTAGGATTTTGGGACTAGAAAAATTATAGACAAGGCAATCAAAAACTATAGTTTGCATGAGGGGAAGGCTTGGATTGGGGGTATGTTCTCAAGAAAATATATGAGAATGAAGCTTGTGTATGCCAAGCTTTATAATTACATCAAAATTAGCTTAGATGCCAACAACTGCAGGTATTTTGAAAGTGAACTAGCTCTGTATATAGAGGTTCTTGAGCCACAGGTGGTCAATTGATTCTCCATGATGTTCTATTCCATCCATCCCTTTTTAACCACAAGCCTCATGTGGTAAAAGAGGTACACTTGCAACAAAGAGAAGGAGCCCGCTTCAAGATGGAAAAAGAACCTCCTGCTCTAGAAGACAAAGGAAAATGCATTGTAGCAAAGGATGAAGGTAATGACGAGGTAGTGGAGAAAACACTTCATATGACATAATGAAATCCATTTGGTTGCAAATGTATCTTGTGTGTGTTTTTGGGTTCTAATATTTCTAGGTTGTCTCATGCACCTAGGGCATGATATATAGTTTTGTTTGGTGTTGAGAAATGTATGTATATGCTCAAATTTTGATCATCACCCTCTTGTCATGCTTCATCAAAATATTTTACCCTCAAGGATGGGGTTTCTTATCTATTTAATCACCAATTTTGGTTTGCTTTTGTCTGGCTCTCTCAACTGGTAAGTTGATCTTTCCTTATGTACTTATTTCATATATTAATATAGTTGAAGCTCTTGCCTTTTACCTTAAAAAAGAGAGAGATTTCTCTAGTGATAAAATAGTCAAGAATGGAAAGATATATAGATTTAATTTTATGGCACCTTGGGTTATCCTAATCAAATTTCAAATGAAATTAGAGGAAAAGTACCAAAATTATAATTCAAAAATGTTATTGCTAGTAAATATCACTTGAGATGTTTCATGAATGTAACAAATGAGAATGAGATAGAGGATGAAGACATCATGATGAAATTATTTGTGTAGTTATTGAAAGAGAGTGCAAAATAATGGTACATGATTATTCTTGACAATAGCATAAACTCATTGGATGAGTTTATGCTTGAGTTTTAAAATTGCAATATGGAGAAAGGGTTGATCCTAAGTTTGTAATCCATGAGATAACTACTATAAATAAAGGGGTAAATGAAAGTGTTATGTTGAACACACACCGGATGTTGAGAGGGGGGGTGAATCAACATAAATTAAAATTCCAGACTATAAATTTCTATTAACTAGTTAATTTGAGCTATGCACATCTAAGAGCTTTAAATAGGGTCAACATAAAAACATCCACACAAGAACACCAATATTTTATACGTGGAAAACCCGAACTGGGAAAAAACCACAGTGAGTGTTAACTCACAAAATAATCCACTATATAGAGATGATTACAAAAGGGAGCTCACTGCTCTGGACTTGTTGTCCAAGGCTAGCCGTTCTTGGGGCAAGATACAAAGTGGGACTTTCACTTTGAAGCTAACTGCAACAGAGCAAGATATCGGTTTACAATATTTAGAAAAAGAACAGCATGAACAAAAGCATCTCTATATGCTAATCACAGTTCCTAATATAGCACAGATCACACCTGACAAAAATATTTGGCCCACTAAGTCTCTGGATTCCTGATCTTATACCAACTGATATCTTTGCATCACTTACATTGCCATCCTTACATTAAGTCACACAAACAATCACTGCTTTATTTCTTATTCACACCACTACACAGCTTGCATCTATCATGTACCTATAGATATATACCAATCCGAAACAGTCATCTTTACCAAGACGACCACACAAGAGATTGTAATGTGTATGCATGCTCCTGACCCAAAATATACAACTAGACCTATAATGTGAAATGTATTAATCTTAATCCAGACCAAAACTGAAACAAACTGAAAAGCTCCATACCAAAAAGAAGCATCTAGATCATTTGCCAATGCGTGAAAGAGTCTTCTGGTAAACACCATTGACAATATCTAAGCACAAAACACTTTCGGATCAGCCCACAAACACTCAGGACCAAAACACAGCTTCCAGACCCAATACACTACTCTCGATCTACTTCTGGATCAAGTGGTTGGCCTTAATTATAAGATAAAGGCATATGTGTAACATGTTAATGATTTTAATAGTAGATTTTTAGTTAACATGTTATTTTTATAAAGGCTATTGCTTGTGTGTTAAGAATCCTCAAACATGAGGGAAGCTTATTCCATGTAAATTAATACTGATATAAATATGAGATAAATTAGTGAGAGTGTCAAAAGAGATGATGCCAAACTCTTTAGGTAAGATGCAACTATAACTACAAGTAAGCCCCTCATAGTAAAGATAAACCTAATATATTAATGGGGGCAATAAAATATAGCTTATAAAAGGATGCAATAAATGAGAAGGGATTACCTTCTATAATTTTTTCACACATTTCAATAAAGGTCAAAGGTTACACAACATGCCTTAAAATCATGGTTGGTCCAAGAGACCCAATTAGAATGAAAAATATGGTGGGAAATGTGTTATTTTCCTCATGATCCATCAAAATGTGCAATTCCTACAATACTCATAGAAGAAAAAATATTCCTTCTACGAAGATGGTTCACTTAAGTTTTACAAAGATGACAAAGTGGACTAGCTTGATGCATATGATGAAGATGAATTCTTTCAATAGTTTAGAAAAGATACTCAATAAAGACCTCAGTTAGCTCAAGGAGTTTATGTGAGAGGTACAAGAGAGAAAATCCATCAAATTAAGACATTAAGGCTCTCACTAAGGTGACTATCTTATAGGACCAAAGTGAGTGTCAAATGAGAAATTGGAAATTGGGTGCTATAGGCCAGGTAAATATAGTTGTATTAGAGGTTTCAACTACACAAATGGGCAAGGAAAAATAAAGAAAAAGATGATGAAGAGAAAGATGCAAATAGGACTGTTAGAAGATTGCCATTAAAGGAAAATACACATATACTCAATACACCCTTGTAGAAAAGGTTTGTCACTAAGTATAGTAGTGTTGATGTTCCATTTACTAATGTAGAGAGCTCAAAATTTATAGGAACAAGCACTAAGAAAAGAAAAGTGAAATAGAAAGTGAGAGACATGAGGTTGGTGGAGAAGTTAGGATTATTGTAAAGGATAAACTAGTTGTTAGTGATCAAGTAATGCCTTGTATTCTTGATACTCGTGTTGTAACTATTTCATTCTCCACTCTTTTGTTAACATGTTAACCAAAAGTTATACATCCAGCATTGAGGCAATTAAATGTTTAAGTGCTAGTTAATGAACTACTTAGGATCCCAAAACATAGAAAGAGAGCATTATTCTATATTAGTTCTCCAATATTTTTTATTACCCCATTGAATCTAAAATTGATCCTAAAGGCAAGGTTGAGGTTAAGAAAAATACCTAGGAAACACCAAAAATTATATCTTGGAATTTTGGGTAAATGCACCAAGATGGTGTGCAAAAAGGTGGATAACCTTTGAAAAAAACATCTAAAAATTACTAACGCAAACATGTTATTTTTAAAATTAAATAACCTATTCGGTTTAAGGCTCGGTCACCAAGCCTCAATCCAAGCCAAAACGCATACGGGTTTTTTAAAAGAAAAATGCGATCGTGTTTTGAAATAATAAAAACATGTATGGGTTTTGGAAAATAAAAAACACGTACGCATTATGTTTAGTAAGAAAAACGCGTACGTGTTTTGCTTACATAAAATTATACTAGAAACATGGACTTGTATGCAATGCATTTATCATTCCCTTGGTTTTTTCAGCAAGCTATATACATAAAATATAATATTTTTATGTTTTCTCTTTGTCTTTTATCTTTCTTATACTTTAAGTTATATTTTATGTATATATTTTCAGGATGTTTGAGAGTGGTTTCAGCTCTATAGGAGTTATAATGTAGATTCTAGTTTTTAGAGGATCCTATAAAATTTCAGACTCAGTCAAATTTCAGTAATCAACATGCTCCTATTATCATTCTTTAGCTCTATATCTCACTTTCTTTGTCTTTCAAAAACTCTAGACCTATCTCTCTCCCTCTCTTATCTCTCTCAATTCTCTCTCCCCTCTCTAGGTATACCCCACCCTCTCTACCTTTAATTCCTTCCATAACCTCATTTCTATCCTTGACTCCTTCCCTTTCTCTTCATCTCTTTCATTCTCTTATTATTTATTTCCCCTTCCTCTCCATTCTCTTGGTTACTACATATCCCTTCTATCATCTCTCTCCTCATATCTAGGTCTCTCCCTCCCTCCCTATTCAACTCAATACCTCTCACTCCCTATATTATTACCCACCTCTCTCTCATCCTCTAGGTTTCTCACCTATCTAATTGTCCACCCTCTAGTTCTCTCCCTCTATCTCCACTTTCTCTCCCTTCCCCCTTACCCCTATCCATTTATGAACTCTCTCCCTCTTTTCTCTCTTTCTCCAAACCTATCTATCTCCTCATTCCCTAGGTCTTTGACTCCATCTATGTCTACCTCTCCATCCATCCCCTCTTACTCACCTCTTTGCTCTTTTATCTATTCCCTCTCTCCATTGTCTAGATCATCACCTCTCCCTCCTTTTTTTATCTCCCTTCCTCTCTCAAATTTATAGGTTTCTCCCTCATTTCCTCTCCACCTCTATTCCTCTCTATCCATGTCTCATTAGGCACCTATCTCTATGTCCTCTATATATCTCTCCCCTCTCTCTCCCATCTAGGTATTTAACCTCTCTCTCACCCTCTAGATTTCTCATCTCTCTATCTATCCCCTCTCTAGTTCTCTCCCTTAGTCTCCACCTCTCTCTCTCCATCATATCTTACCCATCTCCCTTTATGAGCTCTCTCCTTCCCTTATCTTTCCTCTCACCTCTTTATCTCCCATAAACTCTAGACTTATTACTCTCCCTCTCTTCTCTCCCTCTCTTCTCTCTCCCCTCTCTAGGTCTCTCCTATACTCTCTCCCTCTCTCTCTCACCTTCCCTCCTTATCTCCATATCTATCCTTCCCTCCCCCCATCTCTCTTCTCCTCCTATTGTTTCTCTCCACTCTCTCTTTGTTCTCTTAATCACTACCTACCCATCCCAACCTCTCTCCATACATATTTTTCTCCTCTCTCTCCCCCTCTATCTTTCCACCCTTGGTCTCTCACCTCTCTCTTCCTAGGCTCTAGATCAGTCACCTCTATATCTCTCTCTCCTCTCTAATTCTTTCCTTTCCACCTCCTTACCCTTCTTTCTCTCTTTGTGAACTTATATATCTTATTTTCTTCTCTCTCTTCCTCGCCTATCTACCTCTTCCCTTTCTCTATCTCAATCACTCCCTGCCCACCTCTCCCTCTCTGCTTAGCTCTCTCTTTCTCTTTATTCTTCCCTCTCTCTTCTTCTCTCTCCCTCCCCTTAGGACCCATATGACACCATATGACCCCTTAGAACACCATATAACCCCTCAGAACACCATATGACCCCTTTTAACATCCTAGAACATGACATGACCCCTTATGACCCCTTATGACACCATATGACCCCTTAAGACAATATGATGTTCTAAGGGGTCATATGGTGTCCTAAGAAGTCATATGATATTCTAACACTTGTGGCCCCTTAGGACCTCATATTACCCCTTAGGACAACATATGACCCTTTTTAATATCCTGGTACGTACGACATGACCCTTAGGACACCATGTGACACCTTAGGAAAATATGATGTCCTAAGGGGTCATATGGTGTCCTAACACATGTATGGCCCTTTAGGACCCCATATGACCTCTAACAACACCATATGACCCCTTAGGACACCATATGTCTCTTAACGACACCATATGACCCCTTTCAATATCCTAGTACATGATATGATTCCTTAGGACATTATATGACCCCTTATGACCAAATGATGTCCTAATAGATTATATGGTGTCCTAAGGGGTCATATGGTGTTCTAATAGATTTGTGGCCCCTTAGGACCATATATGACCCCTAACAACACCATATGACCCCTTAGGACCATATGATGTCCTAATGGGTCATATGATGTCCTAAGGGATCACATGGTGTTCTAACACATGTGTGGCCCTTTAGGACCCCATATGACCCCTAACGACACCATATGACCCCTTAGGACCATATGATGTCCTAATGGGTCATATGGTGTCCTAAGGGATCATATGGTTTTCTAACACATGTGTGGCCCCTTAGAACCCCAAATGACCCCTAATGACACCATATGACCTCTAACAACACCATATGACCCTTTAGGACATTATATGATGCTAAAAACACCATATGATCCCTTAGGACCCCATATGACCCCTTAGGAACCCATGCAACCCCTTAGGACACAATATGTCTTCTTAGGACACCATATGACCCCTTAGGACACCATATGATCCATTTTAACATCCTAGTACATGACATGACCCCTTAGGATACCATATGGCCCCTTAGGACATCATATAAACCCTTAGGACCACATGATGTCCTAAGGGTTCATATGGTGCCCCGAAGTGTCATATGGTGTTCTAACATGTGTGTGGCCCCTTAGGACCTCATATGACCCCTAATGACACCATATGACCCTTTAGGACACCATATGACCTCTCAGGACATGATATGACTACTTTTAATATCCTAGTACATGGCATGACCCCTTAAGACACCATATGGCCCCTTTAAACATCCCAGTACATGACATGGCCCCTTAGGACACCATATGACCCCTTAGGACAGATCTCCTAAGGAGTCATATGGTGTCCTAAGGGGTTATATGGTGGTCTAACACATGTTTGGCCCATTAGGACCGCAAATGACCCCTAACGAGACCATATGACCTCTAATGACACCATATGCCCCCTTAGGACACAATATGACCCTCATGACACCATATAGCCCCTTAGGACACAATATGACCCTCATGACACCATATGGCCCCTTAGGACCCCATATGAGTCATCAGGACACCATATGACCCCTTCAGTATGACTCCTTAGAACATCATGTGGTCCTAAGGGGTCATATGGTGTTTTAACAAATGTGTGGCCCCTTAGGACCCCAAACAACCCCTAATGACACCATATGACCCCATAGGACACCATATGACCTCTAACGACACCATATGACCCCTTAGGACACTATATGACCCATGTGACACCATATGACCCCTTAGGACCCCATATGACCCCTTAGGACCCCATGTGACCCCTCAGGACACCATATGACCCATTTTAACATCCTAGTACATGACATGACCCCTTAGGACACCATATGACCCCTTAGAACAATATGATGTCCTAAGGGGTCATACAGTGTCCTAACACATGTGTGGCCCCTTAGGACCTCATATGACCCCTTAAGACACCATATGACCATTTTTAACATCATGGTAGGACACCATATGACCCCTTAGGACAATACGATGTCCTAAGGGTTCATATGGTGTCTTAAGGGGTCATATGTTGTTCTAACACGTGTGGTGCCTTAGGACCACAAATGACCCCTCAGGACACCATATGACCATTTTTATCATCCTGGTATCACGACATGACCCCTTAGGACACCATATGATCCCTAAGGACATCATATGACATCTTAAGGGGTCATATGGTATTCTAACACATGTGTGGCCCCTTAGAACCTCATAGGACCCCTAGCAACACCATATGACCCCTTAGGACCATATGATGTCCTAATGAGTCATATGGTGTCCTAAGGGGTCATATGGTGTTCTAACACATGTGTGGTCCCTTAGGACCCCATATGACCCCTAACGACACCATATGACCCCCTAAGATACTGTATGACTCCTTAGGACACCATATGATGTCCTAATGGGTGATATGGTGTCCCGAGGGGTCATATAGTGTCCTAAGGAGTAATATTGTGTCGTTATGGGTCATATGGTGTCTTGAGGGGTCATATGGTGTTGTTAGGGGTTGTATCGGGTTCTAAGGGGCCACACATGTGTTGGAACACCATATGACCCCTTTAGACACCATATGACCCCTTAGGACATCATATTGTCCCAAGGGGTCATATGGTATCCTAAGGGGTCATGTGGTGTCCTAAGGGGTCATATGGTGTCCTCTCTATCTTACTCTCTCCTCTCTCCACAAGTTTTAGATCTTATAATTTCTCAAACATAATCAAATTTTAGTAATCATATTTCCATAAGGGGTCATATGGTATTCTAAGGGGTCATATGGTGTTCGAAGGGGTCATGTCATATACTCGGATATTAAAATGGGTCATATGGTGTCCTAAGGGGTCATATAGTGTCCTAGGGGTCATATGGTGTCTTGAGGGGTCATATAGTGTCTTAAGGTGTCATATGGTGTCTTAAGGGGCCACATATGTGTTAGAACACTATATGACTCCTTAGGACATCATATTGTCCTAAGGTTTGATATGGTGATTTAAGGGTCATATGGTGTCCTAAGGGGTTATGTCATGTACTAGGATGTTAAAAAGGGTCATATGGTGTCGCTAGAGGTCATATGGTGTCATTAGGGGTTATATGGGGTCCTAAGGGGCCACACATTTGTTAGAATACCATATGACTCATTTAGACACCATATGACCCCTTAGGACATCATATTGTCCTAAAGGGTCGTATGGTTTCCTAAGGGTTCATATGGTGTCTTAAGGGATCATGTTGTGTATTAGGATGTTAAAATGGGTCATATGGTGTCACAAGGGGTCATATAGTGTCCTAAGGGGTCATACAATGTCCTAAGAGGTCATATAATGTCTCAAGGGGTCATATGGTGTCATTAGGGGTCATATGGTGTCCTAAGGGGTTATATTGTGTCGTTAGGGGTCATATGGGGTCCTAAGGGGAGACACATGTGTTAGAACACCATATGACCCCTTAGGACACCATATGACTCATTAGGACATCATATGGTCCTAAGGGGTCATATGGTGTTGTTAGGGGTCATATGGGGTCCTAAGGGGCCACACATGTGTTAGAATACCATATGACTCCTTAGGACACCAAATGACCCCTTGAGATGTCATATGGTGTCCTTAGGGCTCATATGGTGTCCTAAGGGGTCATGTCGTACATACCAGGAAGTTAAAAAGGGTCATATGGTGTCATGGGGGGTCATATACGGTCCTAAGGGGATACACATGTGTTAGAACAACATATGACCCGTTAAGACACCAGATGACCCCTTAGTTCATCATATTGTACTAAGGGGTCATATGGTGTCCTACCAGGATATTAAAAAGGGTCATATGTTGTCTTGAGGGGTCATATGAGGTCCTAAGGGGCCACACATGTTAGAACACCATACGACCCCTTTAGACATCATATTGTCGTAAGGGGTCATATGGTTTCCTAAGGGGTCATGTCGTGTACTAGGATGTTAAAATGGGTCATATGGTGTCTCGAGGGGTCATATGGGGTCCTAAGGAGTCATATGGTGTCTTGTGGGTCATATAGTGTCCCAAGGGGTCATATGGTGTCGTTAGAGGTCACATGGTGTCCTAAGGGGTCATATGGTGTCATTAGGGTTTGTTTGGGGTCTTAAGGGGCCACACGTGTTAGAACACCATATGACCCCATATGATGCCATATGACCCCTTAGGACCACATGATGTCCTAAGGGGTCATATGGTGTTCGAAGGGGTCATATGGTGTCCTGAGGGGTCATATGGGGTCCTAAGTGGTCATATGGTGTCCTAAGGGTCATATAGTGTCCTAAGGGGTCATATGGTGTCCTAAGGGGTCATATGGTGTCGTTAGAGGTCATATGATATCATTAGAGATCATTTGGGGTCCTAAGGGGCCACACATGTGTTAGGACACCATATGACCCCTTAGGACATCATATTGTTCTAAGGGGTCATATGGTGTCCTAAGGGGCCACACCATATACTGTGATGTTTAAAGGGGCCATATAGTGTCCTGAGAGGTCATATGGTGTCCTAAGAGGTCATATGGTGTCTTTAGGGTTCATATGAGGTCCTAAGGGGATGCACACATGTTAGAACACCATATGACCCCTTACGACACCATATGAACCCTTAGGACATCATGTGGTCCTAAGGGTTCATATGGTGTCCTAAGGGGTCATATGGTGTTATAAGGGGTCATGTCATATACAAGGATGTTAAAATGGGTCATATGGTGTCCTAAGGAGTCGTATGGTGTCTCGAGTGGTCATATGGGGTCCTACGGAGTCATATGGTGTCTTGAGGGTCATATAGTGTTCTAAGGGGTCATGTGGTGTCGTTAGGAGTCATATGGTGTTCTAAGGGGTCATATGGTGTCGTTAGGGGTCATTTGGGGTCTTAAGGGGCCACACGTGTTAGAACACCATATGACCCCTTAAGACACCATATGACCCATTGGGATATCATATGGTCCTAAGGGGTCATATGGTGTTGTTAGGGGTCATATGGGGTCCTAAGGGGCTACACTTGTGTTAGAATATCATATGACCCCTTAGGACACCTAATTACCCATTAAGACATCATATGGTCCTAAGGGGTCATATGGTGTCGTTAGGGGTCATATGTGGTCCTAACGGGTCGCAAATCTATTAGAACACCATATGACCCCTTAGGACACCATATGACCCATTAGGACATCATTTGGTCCTAAGGGGTCATATAGTGTCCTAAGGAATCATATCATGTATTAGGATGTCAAAAAGGGTCATATGGTGTCCTAAGGGGTCATATGGTGTCATTAAGGGTCATATGGGGTCGTAAGGGGTCATATCGTGTCATTAAGGCTCATATGGTGTCCTAAAGGGCCATACATGTGTTAGGACCATATGACCCCTTAGGACATCACATTATCCTAAGGGGTCATATTGTGTCCTAAGGGGTCATGTCATATGTACCAGGATGTTAAAAAGGGTCATATTGTGTCCTAAGGGGTCATGTCATATGTACCAGGATGTTAAAAAGGGTCATATGGTGTCCCAAGGGGTCCTAAGGGGCCACACATGTGTTAGAACACCATATGACCCCTTAGGACACCATATGATCCCTTAGGACATCATATTGTCCTAAGGGGTCATGTCATATATGAGCATGTTAAAAGGGGTCATATGGTGTCCTAAGGGGTTATTTGATGTACTAGGATGTTAAAAGGGGTCATATGGTGTCCTAAAGGGTTATATGGTGTCCTAAGGGGTTATATGGTGTTGTTGGGGGTCATATGAGGTCCTAAGGGGAGGGAGAGGTGATGAACTAGAGAGGGGAGGGAGAGAGAAGAAGAGAGAGGGAAGAATAAAGAGAAAGAGAGGGATAAGAAGAGAGGGAGAGGTGGGCAGGGAGTGATTGAGATAGAGGGAGGGAAGATGTAGATAGGTGAGGAAGAGAGATAAGAAAATTAGATAGATAAATTCACAAAGAGAGAAAGAGGGGTAAGGAGGTGGAGAGGAAAGAATTAGAGAGGTGAGAGAGATATAGAGGTAAGCGATCTAGAGCCTAGGTAGAGAGAGGTGAGAGACCAAGTGTGGAAAGATAGAGGGGGAGAGAGAGGTGGGTAATGAGACAAAGAGGGAGTGGTCGAGAGGTAAAGATGGATGAAAGGAGAAAAATATGTATAAAGAGAGGTTGGGAGGGGCATTTAGTGATCAAGAGAACAAAGATAGAGTGGATAGAAACAATAGGAGGAGAAGAGAGATGGAGGGAGGGGAGGATAGATATGGAGATAATGAGGGAAGGTGAGAGAGAGAGAGGGAGAAAGTATAGGAGAGACCCAGTGAGGGGAGAGATAAGAAATAGAGAGAAGAGAGAGAGAGTAATAGGTCTAGAGTTTATGGGAGATAAAGAGGTGACAAGAGAGATAAGAAAAGGAGAGAGTTTATAAAGGGAGATGGGTAAGATGTGATGGAGAGAGAGAGGTGGAGACTAAGGGAGAGAACTAGAGAGGGGATAGATAGAGAGATGAGAAATATAGAGGGTGAGAGAGAGGTTAAATACCTAGATGGGAGAGATAGATAGAGGGCATAGAGATAGATGCCTAATGAGACATGGATAGAGAGGCATAGAGGTGGAGAGGAAATGAGGGAGAAACCTAGAAATTCCTCATAGGGAGATTCTTGATTGATTTTTCTGTGACTTTGGAGAATTTTGAATATTGTTAGAGATTTTGGTTTCAATTTCTAGCTTGGTTGGATTGCTGAAGCTTGTTGAATTTTTGGGATTTGGATTTCTCATCGTCAACTCTCTTTGACATAACTTTTATTTTCCAGGTTGGTTGATTTTGTCTCTCTGCACATTTGATTTTCTGGAAAAGATACATCTTCTGCATGCTTAAATGATTTATGCGAGAATGGGAGAAATAATGTAGAAAATGGAATGTTGTATAATTATGCTATATAGATTGAGGATTAAATTGTATATGTTTCATTTGTTTTTATTTATTTATTTATCTGTCTGGTAATTTGTCATGAATGACTCTGTGATTATTCTATGAATGCTTTGGTTTGCTGTGAATTCTCATCTTGGCCTAGGAAGAGTGAATTTGTTTGCCATTCTTTCATGTGTGTTTGGAATGAATGTTTTCCCTGTTCATAGCCTTTATTTAGTTACTTAGGTGTTGATTCTCTGAGTTATGTCGTGAGTTCTTATGGCATTTGGGAATAAATCTTATGCCCTTGCTTTCATTGATTATTGAGATTTTTACTTGTTCCTTGTGGTATATTCATTGTTGAGTCTCTTCAGGATTGGTTTTGAGTCATAATTTATGACTTAGTGAATATTTAGAGTCAATTGTGAGTCTTTATTTTTGTTTTTCTTAGTTTTTAGTCCTTGCCATATATGCACTACAAAATTGGTTGTATGTGCTAAAATATATATTGTATGTGCTATTTAATCTAGTATATGCGTCACTCTGAAAGTTAGATGCATTGTTATGTTAGGCCAACATGCCATTATGATTAGTAGATGTGTTTTTATGTTCTGTGAATGCGCTACTATGTTCTGCGGATGCACTATTCTGATTAGTGGATGCACTAAACTGCTCTGTATATGGGTCTTTGATCATTTTGTCAGTTTGTGATGCATTTTTTATTTTGTCTTGTACCAAAGGCATTTTGTGATTGTCTTGAGTTTTCTCTAAGATGTTTATGGTTTGGTATCATTCATTTTATTGTTGATTTGTGATCTGACAAGATGGTTTGTGCCTTGCCGTTGAGGTTTGTGCATATATGTTGATTAGCTCCAACAAGAAGGAGAAAGCCTTGTTGTTGAGGTTGATTGTATTTGAGCTCTAGTGGATTGTATGTGCCTCATTGTTGAGGATTGTATTTGCATATTGCTGATTAAGATGGTATATGCCTTAATTTTTCTTATTGTTATACTTTTGATGGTGGAGGCTCTTGTTTTGGCATGTTGGCATTATAGTTCATTGTTATGCTTTAGATGTGTACCTGTGATGTTGTTACTGTGGATTTATTTCATTGGATCCTTCATGATGTTATTGCGATTTATGTTATACCCTAAGGTCTTGGTCCATGGTTAGGGGGAGTGGGCTCTTGCAAGTGTGGACCAAGGTCATGAGCAGTAGACTACTAAGAGGTTCCTTATAAGGATGCTTAGAGTCTAGAACAACCTAGGAACCACATGAAGAGTTTTCTTTTGTAATTGCAAGTGATAACCTTAATAATTGATTAGTGGGTTTGGGTATTTAGGAATTCACTTAATCAAGATAAGAAATTGGTTTTTTGGTGCCCCATCTCATAGCCCTAGAGTGTTGACTCAGGATGAGCTTAGGAAGATCGTTGGAGCGGTAAACCGAACTCCCTTGATTGGCTCCAAGGTTGAGATGGTTCCACATCTCTATCACGGTGTGGCTTGGCCCCTTCTATGTTGAGGATAACATGTGATGACACTCTTTCACTACATGTGTCCATGATCTTGATGAAATGATTGTTTGGTATGCCTTTGGGAGTTTATTGCATTTCTATTTAGCCTTGTATTGTGTTTTGGTGTAATATTATGTGGTTGGTTTTCTATGATTGTGAGTTCTTTTCCTTTGGATGTTAGGTGTTAGCCTAGGTCTAGAGTGTTAGTTGTAACCTTGTGTCATCTCCTAGCATGGGGGGTGGTTCCTTATTGGTTCCACATGGTCGAGTGGTTTGATGCCTTCTTCCATTAGCGTGTTCTTCATTGGAATCTAGTTTGTGTGGATGTGGATTCTTATCTTCTCTTCATGTGGATGGATTCTTGGAGCTTATTCTATGTAATTGAGATTGTAATTATGTATCTTATGACATGAGAAAATATGTAATTGTAAAGAGACTATGTATCATGTTTATATATCTTGTAATCATATGTGATAGGACATATAGTAGGTTGTGATCATGATGTAATGTAGTAGGTTATGATTGAAGTATTCATTGTAACACTTATGTTGTAATTGGATATTCATTATGTATATAATTTGGGATTGGACGGAAATAATTGAATGAATGAGTAACATTATTAGATTATCTTATGTGTATTTGTGGATGCAAAGAGAATGTTAAATGAACATATTAGCATTATGGTAGATGTTCTTAATGGAAATGATGTTATTCCCTATTATTGGTTTCCTTTTAAGTATGAATATGCATGATTGGTTTATAGGCACATATGGTTAACTTAAAGGAAAAGAATTAGGTTAACTTTATATGATGTTTGCATGGAAAAGATGATATCGTGTTAGATGGTTTGAAAAGGGAAATAGGAACTGATGCTCTGCAAAATGGGATATGTTAGACAAAAACCTGTGGTCGTATAACACATAAGAAGCACAAGAAACAAAGAGAAATGTTAGTGTTAATCAACCAAAGACTAATTTAAGTAGGCCTACCAAGAGAGACACTAAAAACATAATGAAACATTTAACTATGAAAATAAATGCAAGAAGACATCTCCAAATGCCTTCCACCATGCTTGTAGCTCCTCCTCCCTTGTTCCTCTCCTCTCCAAGTTCCAAATTAGTGTAGCTCTCAGTAGCTTTTTGCACTATGGATGCCTTATGGAGGTTCAAGATGAAAGATGATTAACTAAATGCTATGCAAATGTGAACAAAAAGCTAAAAATAAGAGATTATCTAATTAGCTAGTGTTGATTTTAGACCAAAAGAATGAATATGATTTATTTATGCTAAATGCTCTCTAAAAATGGCTATAATGTAAATGCTTGCAAGTTTTCAGGATTAAGGCTAAGAATGCTAAATGCTTGAGAATGCTTCTGAGGATTTGAAAATGAGGAATGTGAGCTCTATTTATAGGAAAAATGGAGCAATGGATGGTTGAGATTGAGTAATCTCAACAAGGGTCAGGATTGAATGATATCAAACCCATGTGAGGGCTTTCAACCCAATCCCAAGATGACAAGTGTCAACATGAGATGGGTTGAGAGGAGAAGGAATAAGCATTAAATGCTTGACATGACTTGAGGGTTAACTTGGGAGGTAAGGTTAAGGTTGAGTTGAATAGATAAATTCATTATTCAAAGAATAATGCTTTTATCCAATGGATAAACTCTTGTGCAAGAGTTAGTGAGGATAACCATGGTCAACACAATAAATGCTTGAGGAGACACATGGGTTACATGAGGGTTGAGTTAGGGGTCAAAGTCCCTAACCATGGGTGCAAGTGGATTTAGCCATAAATGGTCATGTAAGAGCCATTAGTGGTTTGGAAGACTTTAGAGGTTAGCTTGTTGGACACATAAAGCATTAAATACTTTTCAAAGATTTTGGAGTCTTTGAGAAGTGACTCCAAGTTGCTTAGGAATGTGACAATATTTAGGGGATGGATTAGGCTAATTAGGAAGGGGTTAGAAGAATCTAGAAAGGGTTTAGGATTTCAAGTGGGTTTGGTGGGTGAGGGAAAATAGGATTTTTATTAAAATAAAATTCATTTATTTCAACAAATACGTGCAAGTTGCATTTTTAGGAGAAAGCAAGTGGGGGGGATTTAATGATTTAAATAAATGTTTTATTTAATTTATTTAAAAGAGGAAAGGGGATTAAATTGAATAAATAGGATTTATTCATTTAATTGATTGTGAATTTGGTTTAATGAATTAACTAAAATAAATTGAATAATTTATTTAATTAATAGGAGAATGTTTGAAGATTAATTAATTAAATATTAATTTAATTAACTGATGGCTAGTGGGTTTTTAATCAAATAAATAGCAAATATTTATTTAATTAAATTGGACATATTTATGTGATTACATTTGCCCCTCTTTGAGATGGTGCAGTTTATCACGTCGTTTCAAATAAAGAAAAATAGGTGTGAAGAAATATGTCTGTGAAGAAATATGTCCCATAAAATGTTAATTTAATTGGTGGTATGCCCCCTCGAGAGATGGGCCGAAATTTTTTTAAAAAATTGGGCGATCTCTTGAAAAAGAATGAAAGTTGGCAGGGTGATAGAAAAGAAGAATTTAGCAATACCGGTGAAAGAATGGAAGAAATCGGAAATAAAACAAAGAAATGGGAGGCTTTGGAAGTTCACGGGGACAACAGCGGTGAGCGGGTTAAAATTAGGGTTACGACGAAGGGTATATATGGGGGTGAAGGGGTAAAAACAGGGTCATTTACATTCATCTCCATAGGGATTTCAGAGCTCTGATAGTGACCTTTTTGAAAGAGCTAGCAGCAGTCAGGATGTCGGTACCAATAGCAGATCATCAGCTAGAGTGAGTTCGTCGATTCCAGTGGCTAGATGATTACGGACCAATGGTATGTGAATTTGAAATTATGATTTTTATGCATTTTTAATAGGTTTTTTTAGCTTGTCCAAGTTGAGTCAAAACAATAGCGCTAAAAATATGTTTTGGCACTGTTGTCAATTTAATTAGTGCTATTGTGCCACTATAATGCTTATGTATAGTGGTTTTCGCGCGTTTGCAAAGGGTAGCGCTATTGCATAGTTGATTTAGTGCTTTTGTGTGTTTTAGCGCTATTGAGCATGGCTTGTAGCACTTTTATTTTTATGTGGCGCTATTGTATAGTTGTTATAGCGCTATTATTGGTTTAGCGCTATTGTGTAGTTGGTTTAGTGTGGTTGTCAGCATATTAGCGCTATTGTTTGCAGAGTAGCGCTATTGTGAGGAAAATAGATACCCCAATGTGTTGAAAGAGAATCTCCCGATGCCAATGATGGATGAATGGAGATACGAGTTGTTTTGAACCATAGCAGCCCTGTTGAGACTTAGGTCATTAGGATAAATATCTATTGTAGTCTAGGTGTGCCATGATTACTTACCTGTTGAGACCCGAAGATACTTGATCAAAGTATCTGTTGATAGTCTAGGTGTGCCATGATTGCTTACTTGTTGAGACTCGAAGATACTTGATCAAAGTATCTATTGATAGTCTAGGTTTAAACTTAAGAAAGTTTGAAACAAAACAACTAATGATGATGATTGATGCACATGTGTAGGAGGAGCTTTGTGTTTTATAGATGCGGGAGAGGCATCCAGCCACACAGGTGTTGCATGATCGATTGATAGAGGCCAAGGTTGATTGCATTTCAAGGACAGGCCTATACGATGTTATGTATATGCCCGTGATTCGAACGAATCATGGTTTGATCACAGCATTGGCAGAGCGGTGGCATAGTGAGACATGCACGTTTCACTTAGTGCAGGGGGAGATGACGGTCACACTGGAGGATATATGGCACATCCTACACATTCCCATTTGAGGAGAGCTGGTGACGTATGATCGAGCTTGGGGGACAACAACAGTGCAGAGATTTTTTGATGAGGATGTGTTCATTGATGATGGCTCAATAGCATGGGAGGATATAGCTACTTTGTATGAGCCACTACCAACTGTTTTATCAAGTATTGTTGGGGGATTGCTATGCCCAGATCGATGATCATATGGACTGGCCGTTGGTTGGGGCCAGGTTATAGAGCAGATGATGACAGAGGGGACCTGCTTTGCATGGGGACTGTGCATGCTATCACACTTATATCGGGAGTTACATGAGGTAGTATACCGAGAGGTGAGCTCATTGGGAGTGGGGATCACTCTGCTTCATATTTGGGCATGGGAGCACCTTCCTGTGACTCGACCAATGAGTCTGAGATTTAGGGCAGTAGACCAGCCCTATGTATATATGTATGGTGGTATGATGAGTCAGGCCCACCTGGGGAAGTTAGAGTGGTGGCTACGGGCACTGGATGATTTAGATACAGTGATCTGGAGGTCGTATATTGAGTGCGAGTCCTGGGAGGATGATGCAGAGGCCTTGCCGTATGTATTTATGACACGACACCTCATTGGTAGGACAACCTACAATGTGGAGAGACAGGTACCTGGGAGAGTGCTGAGACAGTTTGGACGGAGGTAGGGATTGCCTAGTGGATCTGGAGAGTATGCATGGGTGGTCTGAGAGAGGTTCCAATGGGGGTCAGTTTTACCTTATGATCAGGCTTTGGCAAAGTTTCAGACTCTAAAGGCGAGACCATGGTAGATGAGGCCAGGGATTGTAGATGCAGGGGTGTTAGATGAGTACACTCAGTATATTGCGGCACATCTGATTCCTCGGATATCGGATGGAGCAGAGCCTATTCCATCCTTCGAGGAGGAGAGGAGGTCGCGTAGGTGGATGAGGGAGAGGGGAGTGAGGTGGTGGGGATGGAGGAGGAGGTGATGGAGGAGGAGGAGGAGGAGGGGGAGGAGGATTTGGAGGAGGTGGTGGATTTGGAGGTGGGGGTGGTGGACGGTTACAGCGGAGAGGGAGAGGTGGTCAGTCATTGCGGCTATCACAGGGACCTTTGATGCAGGGAGGCATGAGATTAGGTGGCAAGGATGTAAGGGAGGGACATACACCTATGGATACAGGGGAGGGATCTACTGGAGGAAATATGTGGGATCATATGATATTAGTTTTGCAGATGCGGCTAGAGGATATGGAGGCGGAGGTGGCAGCTAGAGATGTGCAGCTATTTGCACGAGAGTCAGAGCTGACTATAGTGCTGTGGAAGAGAGATCAAGCCGTGGTCAAGGTGATCCAGTTATAGGAGAGAGTTCGGGCCTTGGAGGGAGTATAGGGACATGGGCTGTCGACTGATTCCCTAGCAAGAGAGTTACGGAGAGCAGATGCAGAGGTTGATTACTGGTGGGGCTTGTATGAGCAGGAGGTGCCATCTAGTCGGCAGGCACTGAGTTATTCACAGATGCGTCAGGAGAGATCAGAGAGCTCTCAGAGGATGTAGAGAAGTGGTAGTGTGATGGGTCCTCCATGACGAGATAGTGCAGGTGGTGCAGGTGGTGATGGTGGTGCAGCATCTAGTCAGAGTGGCATCTGAGAGAGCATTTATGTATAATATCATATTGTCATTTTGGACCGTGTCTTGGATGGCTCTTGGTAGCCAATATGTTTGGACTTCATTGTACTCTGATACATGTATGTTTTTGCGATGATATGATATATGAGGAGATCCCATATTTTGTGATGATATGCATGTTGATGATATGTATGGTTTTATGTAGGATGATGATCTATGATGTATGCTTAGATGGATAGTTGTACTTTCTATATGTAGGTGTGGATGAGATGATTCCTATATGCATGCTATGTTTGATTTATATGATGTCTATATGCATGTTTTATGAATATGGTACTAACATGTGGATGCAGGTTGATATACTTGATTTATTAGTGTAATGCCTTATGTATGTAATGCCATGATGATGATGTATGCATAATGAAATGATACTAATGATGATATAGATAGTACTTGTGCTTTATGTCAATGATGAGATGATGATATGCAGTGATGTTTGATGCAATGTATGAATGATGTATGTAAATGCATTTAGATGGTTAAAATGAATGCAATATGGATAAACAAATGTAAAGTACAAATTTTTATATGATGATTTCTAAATGAAGGCATATGTAAAATGTATAAACCAATGTTGAGACAAATGGTTTTGTTTGTTATGATCTAAATGTTTCATAAAATATTATTTGAGTGAAATGTTAATGTAATGATAATGCAACTCATGGGTAATGAATAACTTCACCTTAATGCAATAAAAGGGATAATGAATGCTTTCTAATGAATCCTAAATGAATTTTGTTGTAAAATGCAATGAATGAGTATAAGAATATACTAGATGGATAAATGAATGCACTTAACTAATGGATAGATAAATAAATGTATGCAACTATGGAAATCTAAACAAATGTATGGTAAACAAGTTAAATGATGATAAATGATGAGTTGTGAATAATACTAAATGAATGCATAGTAATGGCTAAAAATGGCAGTAAATGCAAAGGATGACAAATTTATCATACAAATGAATCTAAATGTTGTGATTGTGCAACGATGAAATGATAATGAACTTTAGGTATGTAAATGCAACTAAATGATATTAAATGCACTTGAATGAATATCGAAGAATGAGGTTAATAAAACCTATATGTAAGTACATGATAATGAACTATATGTATTTAAATGCAACTAAATGTAATGAAATGATGATGTGCTCATGATAGATGAGTGCAAGGTTGTTTAAACTTTACATGACGCATTGATGATGTATCAGAGAACTCTGTCGTGATTGTATCCAAGACCAATTCATTTTTGAAATAACTTCTCATATTAATCTTGTTCACACTTGCATACAAAACCATGCATATGAATAATGAATGATTAAATGGATGGGTGACATGCAACAAAATGCAATATAAACATATGAGATTGAATGACGATCCATAATGCTTTATTTTCATCATTGAGCATGGTAGTATCAATCTTGGATGAGGCAGTAGGAACCAAGGATGGAGCATTGTACCTGCAAATAAACAACATAAATAAAGAATAAAGAATATGGACCCTCCATAATGGTTCATGCTCATATGGTCGAGGTATACGCTGTAGTCAGCAAGCCATAGTGATCCATGACTGTATTTTGCATATGATCACGTAGCTTAGTGAACTTCCCACGTAGACACCATTAGTACATGCCCCAGAACTTTATTGGAATAAGTCACAGAAGATACATAAACAATGCTTAGAAACCATCCCGACCACTCTAATCACTTGTGGATATCCCAGCGTAGCGTAGGAACCTGATATGAATAAATAACTAACAAACTAACCAAGTATTTGATAGCTTTAAACATAATTTTCTTGTCAAAGAAAATGTCATCTTGTCTTTGTTTTGGGAAGGAAGGATGTATCCTTGTTAAGAGAGTTTGCGGGTCGATGTTGATTGTTTGGTTGATTTGATAAGTGGTGATTGTTGGAGTATTTCAAAATGTTTGTTTGGTATCTTCTTGGATGCATATGTACAAGGCGTTGCTATGTTTTTTTTTGTTTTATGTTTTATGATGTTTTTTGCATTTTGTGAGTGTTTTGAATGTTTTGGATTTTGTGAGACAATTTTGAATGTTTTTGGTTTTCGTGAGGCAATTTTGAATGTTTTTGGTGTTTTTGTGATATGTATGGGAGCCTGATGCTCTATACAAATTATAAATGAAATTGTTTGAGGTGCATGCTGTTGATTGGATCTGTGAGCGGTTCTCCTTTTGAAGTAGCCAACTGATATGCCCTAGACCCAAATACAACAGTGATAACATATGGACCCAGCTAGTTTGATTCAAACTTTCCCTGATGTTCTCTATTTGGTTGGTTATGAGGATTCTCTCAAAGAACAAGATCACCTACCTCAAATGTACAAGGTCTAACTCGATGATTATAGCTTCTGCTCATGTGCTGCTGATAGGATTTGAGGCGATTGTATGCAACTTGTCGTTTCTCATCAAGTATCTCTAAATCTTGGAGACGAGAGAATCGATAAGCTTCATCATTTATGAGGTTATGCAAGGAAACCCCTAGAGATGGTATCTCAACCTCAATAGGAAGGATGACTTCTGCTCCATAGACCAATGAGTAAGGAGTTGCACCTATAGGGGTTCGAATGCTAGTTTGATATGCCCATAGTGCTGGATTTAATTGAACATGCCAATCACAACCGACATCATTGACTGTCTTCTTGAGGATTCTCAATATGTTCTTGTTCGATGCTTCTGCCTGACCATTGCCTTGTGGGTAATAGACATCCTGATTTTTGAAAGGAAGCTCGTTATCTATGATGATAGACATGGGCACACCATACTGGAAGATGATGTAATTAAGGATGAATGAGGTGATCTACTTGCCAGTGACTTGGGTAAGTGGAACAACTTCGATCCACTTTGTGAAATATTCGGTAGCGGTAATGATGAACTTATGGCTGTTGGATGAAGATGGATGAATTTTACCCACAAGGTCAAGTCCCGATTGACAAAAAGGCCATGGTGTTGTGATTGGTTGCAATTCTTATGCTGGTGCATGTATCAGGTCTCCATGAACTTGGCACTTCTTGTGTTTTCTGACAAAGTAGTATGAGTCTTTTTCCATGGACGACCAATAGTATCCAACACGTATGATCTTCTTTGGTAGTGACGGGCCGCTTGCGTGAGTTCCACAAACTCCTTCATGTACCTCTTCCAAGGCCTTTTTTATCTCATTCTGTTCCAGACATTGAAGGAGAGTACCATCAAGACTGCGTCGGTATAGGGTTTCAACAATAATGGTTAGGAGGAAGTGTGTGATCATGGAGATAGGTGTAGAACTCACCATACCATGGGGATTCATAACCGAAAAGGCGACATATCATCTTAGATTTGGGGATATCATAAACGGAAATCCAAAGTTGTTCTACCAAGAACTCGTAGCGTGTTGAATTCTGTGGAAGATCGAGGAGAGATGTGATAGTAGCCATAGCGTCAGCAACTCTATTATGATCTCTGGGTATCTACTCAAAGGTGATAGTAGTGAATGATGCCTTTAGATTGTCCACCATTTGCTTGTATGGCATGAGTTTGTCATCCTTGGTTTGATATTCATCTGTTACTTATCGGATGACCAGTTGGGAGTCGCCATATATCTATAACTCTTTCAATTTCCATTGTATGGCTAGTCTGAGTCTTGTGATCAAGGCCTCATACTCTAATATGTTGTTCATGCATGGAAATGTGAGCTTGTAAGACTTCGAGATGCTATCACCTTGAGGTGTGATAAACAGAATGCCTGCCCCCGAGCCATGGCTAGTGTATGAACCATCAAAGTATAGTTTCCATGGTGGTGCTTCTGTGATCATGAATATCTCTTCATCTGGAAAATTGGAAATGAGAGGATGATTGCCTATGAGAGGAGCATCAGCCAACTAATTTGCAATAACTTGACCCTTGATAGCCTTACGATCCACATACTTGATGTCAAATTCACTTAGAATCATCACCCATTTGGCCAAGTGGCTTGTCAATGTTGCTTTGCTGAGTAAGTACTTTAGTGGATCGATTTTGGAAATGAGTTGCACTTTATGTGTTAATAGATAGTGCCTCAGTTTAGTGGCTGCCAAGATTATTGCTAGGCAAGCTTGCTCAATAGGTGTGTAATTGAGTTCATAGCCGACCAGTGTGAGAGAGATGTAGTAAACAACACACTCTTTCCCTTCTACATTGTGTTGGGCCAGTAGTACTCCCAATGGTGTATTTGTTGCTGAAATATAGAGTAATAAAGGTTTACTTGGATCCAGTGGAATCAACAATGGTGTATTCATGAGATAGTCTTTAAGCATCTGGAACGTTTGCTGGCATCTGGTATCCCATTGAAAGCGAATGTTCTTGTGTAATAAGTGTGTAAAGGGGTGACACTTATTTGCCAGTTGTGCAATGAATCTTCAGATGGATTGTAACCACCCTTGTAATGTCCTTAGTTGACTGATGTTTCGTGGAGGTGGCATGTCCATGATTGCTTTGACCTTTGCAGGATCGACCTCAATGCCTTTGCTTGAGAAAATGTATCCTAGAAGTTTCCTCGAGGTTACTCCAAAGACACATTTCTTTGGGTTGAGTTGCACATGATATTGTTCCAGTCTGTCAAAGATTTTCTCTAATATGTCTAGATGACCTTCTTTTGTGAGTGATTTTGCCAGTAAGTCATCAGCATAATCTTCCATTATGGTATGCATCATATCATGAAAGCTGGTTGTCATTTCTCTTTGATAGGTCGCTCCTGCATTCTTTAAACCGAAAGGCATTACATTCCAGCAGTATGTTCCCTATGGACATGTGAAGGCTGTCTTATGTTGATCCTCTGGTGTGATCTTTATCTTGTTGTACCCTGAAAAGCCATCCATGAGAGAAAGCATGGCATGTCCTACTATTAGGTCTACAATTATGTCAATGTTTGGTAGGGGGAAGTCATCTTTAGGACATGCCTTGTTCAGATCTCTATAGTCAGTACAAATATGGATGCCAACAGGCACAATATTGGATATCCAATCTGCATAATCAATTGGTCTAATAAAACCAACATCCAGGAGTTTCTTAAGTTCTGCTTTGACTAGTATTGCAATCTAGGGATGCATCTTGCGAAGTTTCTGCTTGACAAGCTTGGCTCCTTCTGCTACGACAAGATCATGCATGACTAAATTAGGATCAAGTGTTACTACTTATCAAGTTGCCATTAGTTTTATATCCAAAGTCATTCTATATACTCTAGTCGGTTACTACTACCGAAATATTCAGTCGGTATGCACTGTCCAGTCGATATAGAAGATAGTAGTCACAGAGCCTAGTATGCACCGAGCTGTCTACCAAGTATCATTCCATGTCTACCGAGTAGCAAAGATAATACACCGAGATGATATACACCGAGTGAAACATGTTACCAGATTCATTGAACCTGGACACACACATGAAAACGTGTTACAAGATCGAGGAACATAGAACCGTTATCACATTGGAAATTGCACTTATAGATTGTGTATGATTTTGAGGTCATCTAGCCAATGAAATATTTTGCATGGTTATTCATTCGAGAAATCATGTTTGTAAGATCGAAGCAATGAATTAGATCACCGACATAAGAGATCTATTTATACAACATGGATTAAAACATAAATATATGTGAGACATGGATCTACACAAGTGTATTAAGCAAGACATGTGTGATGCATGAGAAATCACTAAGTGTTATGACTGTTACAGAGACACAGAGGTCACCGAGAAGGATTTCAGAGAACAGTCAAAGAACAAAGTAAACAGAAGGGTCTACCGAGTTAGTTTATGGGTTACCGATGTATGCTATAGGTAATGTAATCTTATTTAGAGCACATAAAATCTGCTATAACATTTCAGATGTAAAGTTGCAGATAGTTGTAAAGATTTTATTGAAAATTTTGAAGTTGTAAGAGAAACCTTTAATAGGGTAAAAGACTCTAATCAAGTCTATAAATTGTAAAGCCTCTAACTAGGTGCAGCATTTAGATTAAGTGTTATAAAATCCTTTAGCAAGGTAGATCTAACAGATCTTGATACTCCTAACAGGGTAAGCTATCAGAAATAGCTAAATATGTAGCTCTAACTGAGCAACCTTTATTATTGCAGTAGTGAAGTTGTGGGTGCCATCCCCACCGCAGTTTTTCTCTCTAACCAAGAGTTTCTGCGTAACCAAAATATATGTGTTATGGAGTGAATCATGTATGATTGTTATTTATTTGTTTTAGCTTTATGTTATGTTACAATAGTTTTTGGTTTATGCATAATAGTAAAGATATTGTTGATAAAAGGATTTGAAGTATTGATTCACCCCTCCCCTCTTAGTACATTAGCTTTCCATATTGGGCTTAACAATTGGTATCAGAGCTTGAATCTTGGAAAAGGGTTTAACTGCCTAAAGAGAAAGATCTTATGAATGGAAGGCTACAAACAATCTCGGAGGATTGTGTATTTGCAAGAAGAGCTGGATCATGCTAATCAAGTAATTGCAGACATGCAAATGCAAATGCAAAAATCTTTGAAAGTGAGAAGAAGATTATCTGATGATTTGCAGCATTCTCAAGAGTTAGTGGAACAAATTGAGACATCATCTAAGAACAATATATCTGAAGAGACTGAAGAAATGATTGGAGTATTGAAAGAAAAGAACAGAGCATTGGCTGATCAACTAAAAGCAATGAAAAGAGAACATGAACATTTCAGCACACAGATGACTGAAAATCTTGATGCATTGAGGACAACCAAGGATAAAGTAAGAGATCTAGAAAGAGAGAAACAACAACTTGAAGCTTTAGTATCAAATAAGAATGATGAAATCATAAGGCTGACTGGGATTCAACAAAATCTGTCAGATCAACTAGGTTATGCACATCATGAGGCAAATCTGAAAGATGATGAGAATCAAGCATTGAAACTTGAAGTATCAAGGTTGACCAATGAACTTGAAACAGAAAAGAAATCCAAAGAAACACTGAAGAAGAGTTATGAAGCATCAAAGATGTTGGATGAGAAACTGAATACAAGAAGACCCAACAAAGATGCAAGACTCGGTTACAAAGGACAAGACTCTACCGAGAAGGGAATTTGTACTACCGAGAGAGGAGAATCATCAAAGCAAGCTGGAATCAAGAAGAACATCAAAGGAAAGAAACCTATTTGCAACTACTGTGGAAATCAAGGACATACTGCCAACCTGTGCCAAATCGGAAAAGGTAAGCAACCGAATGTCACTAAGTCCAATGGTTATTGTTACAATTGCAATAAATATGGTCACACATCTAATCAATGTAGGACAAAGTCTGTTAACAATTATTAGAAGGCAAAATTCAAAGGGTTTTGTAAAAACTACAATAAATATGGACATAATACCGAGAAGTGTTGGTTTAAGCAAAAGAACTACATGTGGTCTGCACACCGGGCAAATACTAGAGGTTACCGAACTCACACAGATCCTTACCGACAATATTCTGCAGTACCATGGGATTACAATACAAGGATATGGTGTGAATGTTGTGGAAGATATGGACATATAAGTGCCAACTATTTTATAAGGTTTGGAATGAACAACTGAAGATCATGGAGAAATCCTGGTATGGCATGTTTTCATTGTCACAAAGTTGGACACTTGGCTGGAGATTGCAGAGATCAACCTAGAGAAGACACTGAGGAAATAAAAGAGAAATTAAAGATGATTTGGAAAAAGAAGGAAATTGTGTCAAACAAAGAAAGTACCTTTCCTACCGAGTTAGGTGCTCCTATTCCAAATTAATCAGTAAAGGTATGAAGGGACTGCATTCTCTCAAGGTTAAATCTTAACAGTTCCTACTTTATTATGTACTTAATTCAAAATCTGCATAGTTAAGATGTAGTAGTAAGTTTGAAACTATATCAAAGTCTTTTGAAGCACTATACAGGAAACCTATCAAGTCGGTGAATACAGGAAGCCTGTCAAGTTGGTAAATGATGGAAGTCTGGCTACTCAGTTAAAGCGCAAAAAGGAAAGAAAGTTTAGTGGAACCAAATGCATTTAATGTTTTTGACCTAACCTGCATGGAGCCCGATAAGGTATATTGTGTACATAAAGCATTATCGCGGTCATTTTTCAATCACCAAGTTTTCGAGAGAGCAGAGCAGAGAAAATCAAAGGTGATCAAACCTCCTTCAAAAAAAAATTCAAGGTATTTACATCAATCTCATAGCATTGTTAAGCTGGTTTACTGATCTTATCAAGTTATTATTTGCTAAGTGTGAAGCATCTGCCGTTTGAAAATCCTCAAACCCTAAGGATCCTTTGTTAGTTTTTATCTGAAATCTACTATGGCGCCTAAGATCCAAGAACCCATTGTTGTCAAGAATGTTGAAAAGCCCTCACTAAAATACTCTTTAACTCCCAAAGTTGCATCTGAACCGGATGACAAAACTGCATTTTCCCTCATCCCAGATAGAGTTTTATTAGTCGAGGATCTGAGATTCTTCACCAAATGTCATGTTGAAGAACTCGGTCATGTTGAAATCAAAGACTCCTATGATGAATTGTGCACCAATGGTAAAATGGATAGCAAGTATGAGCACGTCAAGATCAAGGGATTGACTAAAGCCCTAACCTATCCCCATGTGTTCAAACCCCAGTGGGTCAAGTTTGTTTTGAGCAAAGTGCATGATGACTTCATGTGGCTAGAAGAGCAACCATTTAAGATCACCAAGGAAATCATTCATTTGATCACTGGTTACCCTATTTATGATCATGCCTGAGCCCAGAAAAGGATATCACAGAAGGAATTGATCATTTTGACCGAAGTAGAATCAGATTGCAGAGGACTGAAATTGAACAATGTCACTGATGCAGAACTAAAATTTTCCATTAGAGTAATTGGTTACTGTTTCTTCCAATCTGCAAGGGAAAACAGTGTACCCTGTGCAGCAATAGACTTAGCTTATAAAATTGTGAAGAAAGGCATGAAAATTGATTTATGTGAGGTGTTACTAAAAAACCTGTTTGAAAATCTGAACACAATAAGGAAGCCAAAGAAGAACAACTTGGCTAATACACTAAAGTTTGGATCACTACTTGTATGCATGTTTTTCTACTTTGAGAAGTTCTTTCCAACAGTCGGTAAAGTTATTTGGGAACTACACCGACCAATCACCCATCAGATCAATGACTTCATTAAGAAGCTAGGTGATAATTATAATGATATTATGGATGATTACTTCAGTAAGGTTCAAGAGAAAATGCATAACAGGTACCGGATTCCACCCAAGCTAGTGGAGAAATACAAAGATAACATATGTTTTGAAGTAGACACTGATTACTATTATGTGAATGCTGTGGAACCAAGAACTCAATCTTTGCCACCTATGGGTTACGAGATTGATTTTGACATCACACAACAGCAAATTGATGCATTTCTTACATTACCAAGGCATGCTACCGAGCTGAGGTATGGAACCTATGAAGAAGTGAAGGAAAAAGTAAAAATGAGCATTGTAGTACCCAAAGCTACAAGGAAGGCAACAAAGATGATAAAGGCATTATCAGAGAAATTCAGAGAAGATTCTTCCTCCACACCTATCAAAGGCACTATAGTCATTACCAAAGAGGAATCTGAAGCCCAAGAGGCAACTATAACACTAAGCACCGAATTGCCTAAAGGAAAAGTGTTGAAGAGAAAGAAAAAGGATACATCGAAGGCCTCACCGACTCCTCCAACGAAGCGACCTAACACAAGAGCATCAGCAGCTTCACCGAGTAAGAAACCAAAGAATGTTACTGTTCCAAAGGTAACCAAAACTTACAAGAAATCTACTTGGAGACTCGTTTTGTCAAAAGAGTCTAGTGACACTGAATTTGAAGATGCAAGCAAATTTCAGATTGTCAAGAGCAAGAAGGTAAATGTACATAGTGTTGAAATTTTTTGTACTAATATGAAGGAATATGGTGGATTTGGAGGATTTAGATATGTTAAATATGAATCCAGATCTACTGATGAAAAGAGACAAATTGAAGAAGCTATCATTTGCACACTTCTGAAATTCCGAGTGGTCCCATTGGAAGTATGTAATTCTCTTCCAAAAGAATTATATGCACATACTGATAACAGGTGGCAATATGCCCTAGACTCGGAGAAACAGATCAGAGAAAGAAGTCTTGTACATCTCTTTCCTGACATGTCGGTAGATGAGATCAAGGAATATCTGAAAAACAACCAGACACAATTTTTAGTCAAATAAAAGGCCCTGAAACTGATGAATGGCCTATATATTGAAGTAGAGAAGGAAACAAAAGAATAGTGGCAGGCAATCTTTCGAAGAAAGGATGCTGGTGAGCAAGATGCAGTTGAAATAGTTGATGTCACCGAGCAAGATCCTGATGTCACCGAGAAAGACCCTACTGACACCATTCAAATAGATGAAGCTATCATGGATACAGAGGCACCTGAACTGGAAATGATTGAAGGCAATGCATATGCAAAACTTGTATCCAGTGAATCAATTTTGGAACAAGTTCAGCCTTATCCACCAGTCAATCAACCTGTCTCAACCGGAGCCCCTCAGGATACGGAGCAAGGCACCAAAGGTCACAAGTCTACATCTTCAGAAGGTACTTCTCAAGAAAATCCCTCTCAAGCACCTTCTAGCACTGAAAATATTGCAACTGAGACACCAAGCACCGAGACACCAAAGGATACTACAGAGGCTAAAGCAATCGAGCAAAATGTTGCCTCTACCGAGCAACCTACCGAGGGTCCTCAAGCCTCACAAGCCATTGTCTTAGTTCAATCGGTGAAAGGTAAAGAAAAGAAAATGAAAAAACATAGTTTCAAAGTTGATTTGTCAAAACCAATAGTGTTGCCCAATGTTGATATATCCAAATTAAAGGGGCAAGCACTCATTGATTTCGGTGAACTATGTAAAGCAAAGGCCGAACAAGAGAAACAAATGGCCATACAAAAGAAAAGTAAAGTACTTCAGAAGGTAAAGACACTCTTAACAGATATGCTACCTACAACTACAGTGTCAACCGATGCAGCCATCCATATTCAACTGGATGAACTCCTTAATCAGATAGAGACATCTGGAGTCGATGCATCTGAATATTTGAGCAAGTTAAAAGACAAGGAGCTCACTGCAAAAATGATAGAAGAGGTACAGAAAGCTATAGCTATTGGCAAAGTTAAACTTGTCAAATTTATTGCTGAGTTGTCCCCTCAACTCAAGCACATTCTTTATTTATTTCAAAAACTCTGTACATTTTCTTTATTCATTAAAGACATCAAAAATAAAATTGAAGCAATTGAGAAAGAGATCACCAATCTCTCAAATAAGTTGACCCCAAAGCTCAATTCAGTTCAGAATTTTTATACCAAGCTACAACAGCTCATTGCTCAACAATTGGAACTAAGGAATGAAGAACACAAGATCAGGATGGACATAATGACACTTCAGACATTATTCCTTCCTCATCTTTCATCTGTCCAAGAATAGATCAACCGAGTCACATTTCTATCAACTACACAAGAGGGAAGCACCTTAGATGGCTTAATATCATTATTGGCTGATATTCAAGCACAAAATTCTTTAATTTACAGTGTAAAGGATGCACTCTCTATCGCTCTCACCGAAGCACGGACAAAGTACAAATCCATTTTTGACCAGTTGCCACCACCGAATGGTAACTAAATTTTGATGTTTGTCAAAAAGGGGGAGTGCTATAGTATTCAAAGTATCAAACAAAAGGAATTAGTATACAAGGGGAGTATACCGAGCAGAGTGAGCAGAGTATCCAAGTGCAGTGAACCAAGTAGTGAACATAACATTAAGCAAAGAACAAGAGTAGCACACTGATCATCGATCACCAAGCATACAAAATCAGAGTTTTGTACAGTATATTGATAAGGGGAGTATATCTGAATATATTGTTTCACTGACTAATGTATATACTGTCAATTTAGTCAAATTTTGTAAAGTATATAGATTTTTGAGTTATGACTTTGAAAGTAGTTTTGTCAAACATCTCAACTAATGCCAAAAGGGGAGATTGTTACTACTTATCAAGTTGCCATTAGTTTTATATCCAAAGTCATTCTATATACTCTAGTCGGTTACTACTACCGAAATATTCAGTTGGTATGCATAGTCCAGTCGGTATAGAAGATAGTAGTCACAGAGCCTAGTATGCACCAAGCTATCTACCAAGTATCATTCCATGTCTACCGAGCAGCAAAGATAATACACCAAGATGATATACACCGAGTGAAACGTGTTACCAGATTCATTGAACCTAGACACACATATGAAAACGTGTTACAAGATCAAGGAACATAGAACCGTTATCACATTGGAAATTGCACTTATAGATTGTGTATGATTTTGAGGTCATCTAACCAATTAAATATTTTGCATGGTTATTCATTCGAGAAATCATGTTTGTAAGATCGAAGCAATGAATCAGATCACCGACATAAGAGATCTATTTATATAGCATGGATTAAAACATAAATATATGTGAGACATGGATCTACACAAGTGTATTAAGCAAGACATGTGTGATGCATGAGAAATCACTAAGTGTTATGACTGTTACAAAGACACAGAGGTCACTGAGAAGGATTTCAGAGAACAGTCAAAGAACAGAGTAAATAGAAGGGTTTACCGAGTTAGTTTATGGGTTACCGAGGTATGCTATAGGCAATGTAATCTTATTTAGAGCACATAGAATCTGCTATAACATTTCAGATGTAAAGTTGCAGATAGTTGTAAAGATTTTATTGAAAATTTTGAAGTTGTAAGAGAAACCTTTAACAGGGTAAAAGACTCTAATCAAGTCTATAAATTGTAAAGCCTCTAACTAGGTGCAACATTTAGATTAAGTGTTGTAAAATCCTTTAGCAAGGTAGATCTAACAGATCTTGATACTCCTAATAGGGTAAGTTATCAGAAATAGCTAAATATGTAGCTCTAACTGAATAACCTTTATTATTGCAGTAGTGAAGTTGTGGGTGCCATCCCCACCACAGTTTTTCTCTCTAACCAAGAGTTTCTGCGTAACCAAAATATATGTGTTATGGAGTGAATCATGTATGATTGTTATTTATTTGCTTTAGCTTTATGTTATGTTACAACAGTTTTTGGTTTATGCATAATAGTAAAGATATTGTTGATAAAAGGATTTGAAGTATTGATTCACCCCTCCCCTCTTAGTACATTAGCTTTCCATATTGGGCCTAACATCAAGACTAGGCATGTCTGCATATGACCATGCAAAATTGATTTGATGCTTCTGGAAGAATTCAACAAACTTGGGTTGTTCCTCTGGAATTAAAAGAGATGCCAGATGTATGTGGTGAGGAGTTTCAGGAGTCCCCATGTTGTATTCTTTTGTCTCTTCAATAAGGACTGTTGATCGTTCCTATTGTGTACTAGAAGGGAGGATGTCAAAACCTTTCATCCTTCGGCACCTTAGAGAGGTTTTCACCATTGGATACGCTCTTTCTTTTTACTTTTTTGGGATCAAACAGTGCCACAGTGTGGTTTTCACTGGAAGATCCATGTTTTATTGTTATATTTTTGTAGCTGAAAGGTTTGGCATCCGTCCCAAAGTATGTTGCGCTATTAAGTTCAATGGCGAATCTGACTTTGTGATCCCTGCTTGGTATGTTATCCTGTAGTTCCAAAAGTCAATGATTGCCTCATCATTTTGGAAATGGTCAAGACATGGGGGATTAGGTTGGTTCCATTCGATGAGTTCAGGATGGATAATGGCCATTACCTCATCGATTAGGTTAAGTTTATAAGATGTGTCAGTGAGGGTCAAGACATTGTGGTGAAGGTCGTTGATGGTACTTTCCCTATCAGAATCAGACATAGGATGTGATGTAGGGTCTATGGAAGATGTTTCTAGTTCAGGAACCCAAGAGGTCTTTATCTATGCTTCTCTGTAAATAGGGATGTCTTTGTGAGGTAGAGGTAGTGATGCGTCTTCCTCATCTGAAGTATTAAGCTGGACGAAATCAAATTCCCACTCATGTGAGTCAGTCTCTGAGTCACTTTCCAGTATCTGATTACTATACCATACTGGGATGTCCTTTGAGTTAAACACTGTAGGTGTGATCGGTTGATGTACCATTGTAGATGAAATGATTGGTGCTGTCGGAAGGATTATGGGGATCAATGAATCTGATACGGGGAGTATCATCATTGTTGAATCTGCTGCTTCTACTGGAATTGCCAGTGTTGCTGATACTACTGGGGGTTCTGATATTGATAATGGTGCTATTGATACATTTGTTGTTGCTGAGGGGGTTGTTGGTTTGATTAGTGGGATGATTGGTGTTGTGGATGTTATTGCTGGGATGTTCAACCGTATTGGAGTAATTGGTGTGGTTCTGGGTGCTGCTGATATAATCAAAGGTGACCTCTTTATGTTTGTAGTAGGTTGATATAGAGGTTTGCTGGGTTTCCCTTTGAATCTGAGTTTAGGAAGAATCTCCTTTTGAAAGCCTAATCCTGTGTTATCTTTGGGCTTTAATTCCAGCTGTAGCGGCTCATGTCATCCTTGCTTGCAAGGTCCCAAGGCACTCTGACCATCATAACCCATTCTTTGCATAATGAGAAGGCCTTTTCCATACTGATCTATGGGAATCTTAGCTTGTGGGATGTCCGTGGTGATTGGGTCTTTATAGATCCATTTTGCTAAGTCTTCATCTTTGGTTTCTTCTTCTTGAATCTTTCCAAGGATGAAAGGTGTCAAAGTGCATGCTGGCTTGACCAGTGGTGTTTGAAGTAACCGTTGAGGTTTACCATGAGTCCTAGGAGAAGTGGGCATTTGTCCAACACAAAATAGTTGGCTTAGATTGTACTCTCCAGGACCTTCCTCTACCATTTTCATCTTGAGCTTCTCTTGCTTGGGTATAGTGGTGTTTGAATTGGAAAGAGAGGCTGGACTAACGTATGAGGTGGATGAGGTGGCTTCTTTGTTGTTAGGAATGATAATCTCTGGTTGATGGTTGATATTGTTACAATATGCAAACGGATTTGCATCACCCAGGATTGTAATTTCTACACCATTATGAGGAAACTTGATACACTGGTGGTAGGTGGATGGAATGGCTTGCGTGGCATATATCCAAGGTCTTCCTAACAATAAATTATATGACAGAGGAAGGTCTAGAACATGACATATGATGTGCTTCACCACTGGCCCCACTCAGATTGGTAGCACAACTGCTCCTTTGGATGAACGCTATGCATCATCATAAGCTTTTATGGTTATCTTTTTGCGGGGATCCACTGATTCAACTGCATACCCCAATGTTATGACCAATTGTGGTGTATAGATATTTAGGCCTGCTCCATTATCAATCAAGGCTCACTTGATCCTATGTTGGTTGATAAATCCTTCAATATGGAGTGAGGCGTTATGAGGTTGCTGGAAGGATGTATTGTCACTTTCCGAGAAAGTGAGACATGGTGATGACCTTAGATTTCCAACCATAGCTTGGAACTGATCTGTATTTAGATTTGCAGGGACTGATGCCTCTTGGAGAGCTTGATCCAAGATTGTTTTATGAGATGGGGATAGGCGCAAAAGCTCTAAGATGGAGATAAGTGCGGGCATTTTATCTAGCTGTTCCACAAGGTTATACTGCTTTGGGATGGAAGGTGTACCTTGTGGAGTTGCTTTAATGGTGATCTTGTTGTGACGCATAACAACATTGTAGGTAGAGCTTGGATTTTTGATGGTAATGGTTGCAATTTGTTCATTGGCATCATATAGGTGATTCACAGTGTAATTATAGGTGGCTTGCGTATAATCAGTGGTATCTGTGTTTCGCCCTGAAGTGGAAGGACCCCTTTGATCTTGTGATGGAAGTGGATTCTTAAACATAAGATGATCATTATTTGTTGTTTTTGGGTGTCCTTCAATTTTGATCTCGCCTTGGTCAATAAGATCCTGAATAAGATCTTTCAATCTGTGACAATTGCTTGTTTTATGCCCTTTCCCTTGATGGAATTCACGATGTTCATTGTCCCTCCACCATGAAAGTTTAACCTGAGGTTCATAATTGGACATCTTTGGTAGGGTCACTAGATTTGAAGAGACCAACTAACGTAACACTATTTCAATAGGTTCCCCTAAGGGAGTGTACGTTCATTTTTGTTTATAATTTTGCTGGCATTGTCTTGGTTCTTCTTGTGGTACATTGCGTCCTTGATTTGGTGGGGGATGAACCGTGTTGGTCTTAGGAGGGGGGTTTTGCCCTGCAAAGTGGACCACAGGTTGTGCACTTTTGATAGTCCTTGCATCTACAACCCCGTCATTGACGATGTTTTTATTTTTATTCCAGAAGTTAGGTTTATCGCTCTTGAATCGAGGGCGAGGGGCATCTTTGGGTTCATTGTATATTTTGATAAGACCCTTTTTGATGAGGGCCCATTCACATTTTAAACCCTGGGTGATCATGTCATTAAAGGACTTTGTGCCTTTCATGTCTAAATGAAATTCCATTTCTTTGTTTAAGTTGGAAATAAATATTTCTACTAGCTCTCTTTTAGGTAGCTAAAGGGAACGTCTGCTAGACATTGGTCGCCATCGTTGCAGGAAAGTTGAAAATAGCTCCCCTGGTTTTTGCTTAGTGTTACATAGATCGACCATGGTGATATCGCGTTCAATGTTATGTGAGTAATGTGCAAGGAATTTCTGGACCAGTTCTTCGAATGTCCTAATACCACCTGCTAGTCGGGAAAACCATGATATAGTTGTCCTGCCCAAACTTTGGGGAAAGAGTCGCATTAGGTATGTGTCCTCATATGCCACTTCTTGGCATGCTGAATGAAATTCCCTAACATGATCGCGAGGGTCTCCTTTTCCTTGATACTTTTCAAACTTAGGTGTTTCAAACCCTCGTGGAAAAGGTGGCATATGTAGGTTCCTATCAAAGGGATAGGGACAAATATCATTAAGTAAAAACTGGTTTGTTTTCACACCACTGTGAAGTTGTTGGGCTAAATTCTCGACTTGTTGCCGCAACATGTCTATGTCATTTGGAGGAGGAGGAGGTGGAGGATTTCCTTGATGAAGGTTGTATCTAATGTGATCTCGACCTCTGTCATCCTCATTATGACTTTGGCATTCTGATGCTTGTCTTAGTTGTGCACTATCAAAATCAGAGGGTAGTTTGGCTCCCTCTTGGGCAAGTCTTAAAAAGTGAGCATTAACATTTCTCCTGAGTATCTCGTCAAAAAGTCGATTAAAGAGAGGGTTGTGTTGTGCCCTTTCTATTGCTGCAGGAGTAGGAGTACTTGGATTTTCATCATTTGCGTTTCCTCCAAGGGCTTCTTGGAATTCATTGAGATTTTCCTCCTCTTCCTCTTTTATCTCTAGTTGTCTAGACCGGGATCTAGTTTGAGCCATTTTGTTTATAAGTTTTTGTTGAAGTTTGGTGAAAATGATGATGAGTTGGTGATGAAATGAGAGATTTATGTTTGGTGGAGTGTTTTGCATATGGATCTCTAGCACTAAAGGTAAATGTTACCAAAAGTTTTTCCTTGAATTTCTTGTTGTGTTTGGTTGACAATGTTTGATATGATAAGGTTTAGAGAGATCTAAGATGTGTTATAGACCCAACTACCTAGTAATGAGAGGATTCACTCATAGACTAGTTTTAACCAGCGTAGAAATGCCTCTTCGGATGAATTTATCCTCGATGTAGAGACACTCTAAAAGTGATGTATTATGTTTGATTCAAGCAATATCGAAAGAGAACTTAGGATAAAAACCTCTTGATGTTTTGAGAGTTGGAATTTATTTGATGAGGTGTGAATGTGAGAATGGATGAAATATTAACTTCAATAAAAACTTTGTGTTACAAAAGGAACAAACTCTTCCTCTTCTCTTTCAGGGGTTGGTGGTTCTTCCCTAGCTGAGTTATATGTGATACAAATGTCTGGAAAGAAAGCAGGATTGATTTTGCCTCCCTTGTTTTTATGATAACTCAAAGCTCTATATTGAGTAAAAGCTCTGCGGTTTAATGACTCTTGATCAAACTCATTTGATTTGCCTTGAAGATATAGACGCATGTGACATAAGAAGGTTCTATGTGAGACAAAGATTTGTCTATTAAGATAGAAGAAATTCCTTCTTTTGATGGAAGCCTTTGACCTCAATGGTCTTTTCTTCAAGTTGATATGGTGATGAAGATTCTTCTTTCTCAAGATGTGAAGAATGGTCATATAGTTTGATACTTTTTTTTTTTTTTTTAAACTTTGTTTTTGATCTTTGTTGGTATTTTAAATTTTTTTTGTTGGATGAATACTTGTTTTGGAATTGGATTTTTGATTTTTCTTTGACAAGAAAACAAAGCAAGCACACAAACACAAGAATGTTTCCTCAAAAGGCACAAATAAGTGTGGGTCTAGATCAACCCAATCTTTGGACTTTTATGACCCTTTCCTTCCAAATGTTTTTGAGTATGTTTTTCCAAAAAGCCTGAAGTCGGCTCAATTTATCATTGGTCTTGACACAAAACAAAGATACTTCAAACACTCTTTATCCCTAAGGTCAAATGGCCAGTTGCGATAATTTCAGCCCACATCTTGATATTTCTTCAAGTTTGGTACTACATACCTTATGAATCCTGCTGTGGCAGGTAAGGATGTGATATACTAAGTCTTGCACGAGCATAACAAATAGATGATCCTTATGATGGGGGAGTGACCACTTTTATCAGGCTACAAGTAACCTTTCAAAAGGCCATGTTTCTACTCAAGGAAATATGTATGGTGAGTATCTTGGGAGCAAAACCTTCTATGCTCTTGCACTGAATTTATCACAAATATTCTCAATCAATAGAATGGGTGGGCTACTACATAAAGGTGTTTAGTAATTTTTGATTTCTTTGGACATAAGTTCATTCTGCAGCGACTCACTTAAGAGCCTTGTAACTTGTGGTGGGGCCCATTTGTCCTTTCGGCAAGTTACACTGTAGGAACAACTATACCCAAGGCTACAACTTTCACTCACATTTGATTTGTATAGCGGCTCGAAGGATTACCGCGCGAGGTCATTCCCAAGAGTGATGTGTCTCTTGGTAGGCCTCTCTTAAAAAGATAAACTTTGAGTGTTACTAACACTTTTCTCTTGCACCTAGGACCACGAAAGCCAAGGGAGAGGATAGTGTGTGTTACAAGTAGGACCACTCGACAAACTTTTTGCAGAAGTGTGCCAAACACAAAAGACACTTGTTCTTTTTAACTTATCATTGCAATGGTGATCTAACTATTTGGAGATGTTGCTCCAACAATCATGGTGTTCTTTTTATCCTTCAAAGACAATATGTTGAGTAAACTAGGAAAATGAAATCCTGGTCAACTGAATGAAAAACACGTTTGCTTGAAGTAAATCGCTTTGAAAAATAAAACAAGTTGATTGTTCTTTTTATTTGCCCAAAACAAAGTGTGGATTGTGAATTTTAACTTGAGTTGATGCAAGAAAATCAAATTTGTCTTGTTGAGTTTTAAACACCAAAATAAAATTTGAGTTCCCTAACTTGCAAGAAAATCAAAGTTTGTTATGAATTTTAAAGCACCAAGTGAAATTTGAGTTGATTTTTACTTGCAATAAAGTCAAAGTTTGTTGTGAGTTTTTAAAGCACCAAAATGAAGTGTTTCAAAATGATTTTAACTTGCAATTAAAAAAAAAGTGAATTTCTAAAATCTTAAGAAATAAAATGGGTTAGTTCAAAACCTGCACAAGAAACAAAAAGTCAGTAAAATCTGCATACATGGTGGGCCTCTACAAGCCTAAAAAGTTTTGATTTTTCGGTTACAAGGCATTTTTTACAACGCTCTGTTACAATAGCGCTACTATGTGTGAGAACATAAACGCTATTTAACACAAAAGCGCAACAACAAGTATAAAAGCGCTAAACTAAATTATTACACAGAGAGCCAAAAGCGCTAATATTAGAACAAAAGTGCTACTTAAGGGTCAATAGCGCTATACTATAAACAAAAACGCTAATTTTGGGACAATAGCGCTATTGGGGAAACAATAATGCTAAAAGACCAAATTGCGATAGCGCTAAAGCGCGAACAAAAGCGCCGAAGCGCGACTTGTGTGTCAATTAAAACAATTAAAAAAATTAGTAGTTTAAGAAGGTTGCTCTTTGATTCACGTTGGGTTCACCAAATGATGCTCTGCAAAATGGGATATGTTAAACAAAAACCTGTGGTCGTATAACACATAAGAAGCACAAGAAACAAAGAGAAATGTTAGTGTTAATCAACCAAAGACTAATCTAAGCAGCCATACCAAGAGAGACACTAAAAACATAATGAAACATTTAACTATGAAAATAAATGCAAGAAGACATCTCCAAATGCCTTCCACCATGCTTGTAGCTCCTCCTCCCTTGTTCCTCTCCTCTCCAAGTTCCAAATTAGTGTAGCTCTCAGTAGCTTTTTGCACTATGGATGCCTTATGGAGGTTCAAGATGAAAGATGATTAACTAAATGCTATGCAAATGTGAACAAAAAGCTAAAAATAAGATATTATCTAATTAGCTAGTGTTGATTTTAGACCAAAAGAGTGAATATGATTTATTTATGCTAAATGCTCTCTAAAAATGGCTATAATGTAAATGCTTGCAAGTTTTCAAGATTAAGACTAAGAATGCTAAATGCTTGAGAATGATTTCGAGGATTTGAAAATGAGGAATGTGAGCTCTATTTATAGGAAAAATGGAGCAATGGATGGTTGAGATTGAGTAATCTCAACAAGGATCAGGATTGAATGATATCAAATCCATGTGAGGGCTTTCAACCTAATCCTAGGATGACAAGTGTCAACATGAGATGGGTTGAGAGGAGAGGGAATAAGCATTAAATGCTTGACATGACTTGAGGGTTAACTTGGGAGGTAAGGTTAAGGTTGAGTTGAATAGATAAATTCATTATTCAAAGAATAATGATTTTATCCAATGGATACACTCTTGTGCAAGAGTTAGTGAGGATAACCATGGTCAACGCAATAAATGCTTGAGGAGACACATGGGTTACATGAAGGTTGAGTTAGGGGTCAAAGTCCCTAACCATGGGTGTAAGTGGATTTAACCATAAATGGTCATGTAAGAGCCATTAGTGGTTTGGAAGACTTTAGAGGTTAGTTTGTTGGACACATAAAGCATTAAATGCTTTTCAAAGACTTTGGAGTCTTTGAGAAGTGACTCCAAGTTGCTTAGGAATGTGACAATATTTAGGGGATGGATTAGACTAATTAGGAAGGGGTTAGAAGAATCTAGAAATGGTTTAGGATTGCAAGTGGGTTTGGTGGGTGAGGGAAAATAGGATTTTTATTAAAATAAAATTCATTTATTTCAACAAATAGGTGCAAGTTGCATTTTTAGGAGAATGCAAGTGAGGGAGATTTAATGATTTAAATAAATGTTTTATTTAATTTATTTAAAAGAGGAAAGGGCAGTAAATTGAATAAATAAGATTTATTCATTTAATTGATTGTGAATTTGGTTTAATGAATTAACTAAAATAAATTGAATAATTTATTTAATTAATAGGAGAAAGTTTGAAGATGAATTAATTAAAAATTAATTTAATTAACTGATGGCTAGTGGGTTTTAATCAAATAAATAGCAAATATTCATTTATTTAAATTGCACAGATTTATGTGACTACAGGAACATTTGGTTCTGTGCTTTAAAATGAATTCAGAGTTAATGAGAATATGTAGGATTTGCATTGATTGTTCATAATACTCATGTTAGGAAGAAAGTAATTGATTAGGAACTAAATGTAATGGATGTTAACGGTATCATGATTATGGATGTGCTTATGTGTTATTGTTAGTAAGTAATGACGTTGAGGTACCCTAGGGATGGATAGTTGTTGTATTGTTATTTCCGCTTGCGTATTATGTTGTTAAAAATATGATTATGTTTAAGATCCTTATGCATTAATGTAATGTTATGACTAATGCATATGAGTTCTTGTAGCATTATGTGTGGCATTAGTGAATGTTTAAAAAAAAACTATCTCCATTTGTCAGTTAGATTAGTTGATTTCTCTAGGGTATTTTGGTGGGCATTACACTCACATAAATTGTTAAACTCATTAGAGATAAATTCTCCTCCTCTATTAAACCGCAAACACTTAATCTTTCTATCAACTTCATTCTCAAATTTAGCTTTAAATATCTTGAATTTTTCTAATGCTTCTGTCTTCTCCCTCAAAAATGCAGCCCATGACATTCTACAATAATCACCAATTAGCAACATGAAATACCTCTCAATTTGTATACTCATTGTTCTGGTAGGACCGCATAAGTCTGTGTGCACCAAGTCCAATAATTCGGTAGATGATTGTTCATTTCCTTTGAATGTTCCTCTTGTATGCTTTCCTTCTTGACATTCTTTGCAAAAAATCTCTCACTGCACTTGATGAACTAATCTTTACCAAATTATCAAAGTTGATATGACACATCTTACAGTGCTAGAGCCAACTGTCATTAATCTAAGATAGCAAACAATGTCTTGTAGCTCCTTCTAGCTGATACATATTTTCACTAGTCTTTTTCCCTGCTGCAATAACAATTTTGGATCCTTTCCGGATCTCACAACCATCATCCTAAAAAACAACATTATAACCATTTTCACACATTTGCCCAACACTCAAGAGATTATGATGTAAACCCTTCACATAGTAAAAATTGCCAGTATTATGTTTTCCATCAATTGTAATAGAGCCAATTCCTACAATTTGTGTTGTTTGATCATCTCCAAACCTAATTGAACCTCCATCATACTTTTCAAGTTTTATAAACTTACCTTATCACCAGTCATATGATTTGAGAATCCACTATCAATCATCCATTCATTTTTATCTGTTCTAGCATGTAAAGTAGTAGCAACATTTTTAGAAACATCAATGTTAGGTACATCTTTTTCTACTAAAAACATATAGTCACCCTCTTCATAGTCTAATTCATCATCTGAAATGCCAACATCATCTTTAACATAATAAGCTTTCTTGTATTTTCCCTAAATTTTTTGTCTTGATCCTTTTTTTGGACATCTAGTAGCTATATGACCAATCTTTCCACATCTAAAACATTTAAGAGGTAACATACCTTTATATTTGTCGGTACCTTTCTTCAATATTCTTCCAAAGTTTGTTTTCATTTCATCCAAGCTTTCATCTTCCGGATCTTCCTCAGAGGCTTTAAAGGCAGTCTCAAATTTTGCTTTTTTTCCAAACTTCCTTATCTCAAATGCAGACAGGGTGCCATATAGTTTTTGATTATGTGAAAAACAGGTTTTGAAGGGACCCAAAACGCTTTAGAAATCAAACAAGGGATAGAACTTGAATTATCAATATAGAGGAGAGAGCCACATTCAAAAAATAGAGTGCCCCGAAAGACAAAATGCAACCCAACCAAAGACAGGGCCATAAAAACTAACCTAACCAACTAACTACAAGTGCCCTCAAGATTTACAACTGGCCTTGTGGGAACGAAGAGTCCTGTCAGAAGAAGGCTTGGATGTCTTTGAATGCTTTCCCTTTACAGTAATCCATCCTTCTTCAACTTTAGCTGCCACAACAGACCAATCTGAAGAGCCCAACACCAATCTATCCGGATCGGAAGAAAGAGCATCAGTAGAGGGAGAAACAATCATTGCAGACACAGGACCACATCCAACATATGGGGAGAAAATTGTATTAGCACATGGTGAAGCAGCCGACAAGGTAAGAGAAAACAAACCATTTTCAGCAGAAGAGACAACAACATCTTGTATCACAACATCTTTGATCACAGAAATATCATTTGTGGTATCTGAAGAATCTTTCTTCACCAATAAAGAATCCAAACCATCCATAGTAGAAACCCCAACATCCAACGACTCTTTAGAAGAGTCCAAAGATTTCTTTACCATGTAATGCTGGTATGAGGCCCCCGACCACCATGAAGCCACATGATTTTGCTTCTCAAGCCCACAATTCCCAGCCATATGGCCGGTTTTAAAGCATCTACGACACCTGAAAGGAATACCTTCGTAATCCAAAGTTTGGACCCAACCGCCAAAAGAGGAAAAAGGGTACCATATAGTTGTTCCCTAGTAAACTTCTTTATATCATAGGTTTCTTCAATATCAGAGATCTTATCACTGCAACTTTCTGGTAGAGACGTCAAAATCTTCTCAATTATGTCTTCATCTGTTAAGGTGCTGCCAAGTTCTTTGATTTCATTTACTACACTGTTAACCTTCTAAAAATAGCTTGTTATATCTTCTCCTTCTTCCATCTTCAAGTTCTCATATCTGTGATTATCTGTCAGCTTCTTTGATAATTTAACTCTATCATTCCCTTCATAGATATCCTTCAACTTTGCCCAAACCTCATGAGTAGTATTCAATAAAATAGCCTTTGTCAATTCATTCTTTGATAAAGCACTAAAGATAGCATACCTCATCTTTTCATTTTCTTCATATGCTTGAATTTCCTCCGGAGTGGTAGGACCATTTGCTGGTTATACATAATTTCCACTACTTTCCAAGTGTTGTAGCACAAGGAGATCAGGTAACCTTTCATCTTCACTTTCTACAAGCCATAGTCAAATCCTTCAAAGATAGGAATGGTTAATTTGTGTGCCATTGGATCAGGATCTACCTCAAGTAGTTAAGCTCTTTTCCAATGAACCGAAGCTCTGATACCAGTTGTTAAATATCCAGGCTACTGAGAGGTGGGGTGAATCAGTTGAAAACTTAAATCTTTTCTTAATTCTTTCACGAATCCGAAATGACCAACACAATTAAATACAACACATATAACATGAAAACACATACACAAAACAAATCACACAAAGAACACCAGATATGATGTGGAAAACCCAAGAAGGGAAAAACCACAGAGAATGTTAGTTCTCAATATATAACACTGGTTAAGATGACTCCAGTTAAGGTGATTTTTACAAAGGGTGGCTCACTGCCCAAAAAGGCTCACTGCCCCAAAAGGCTCACTACTGGAGAGCTCACTACCCAGAAAGGCTCACTGCCGAAGGAAGAAGAAAGAAAAGAGAATCCACCATTGAGATATAAACTACAATGACATAACTGCTTCTAGTGCCGCTCAACAATACAATTCACATATCAACATCAATTGGATTTTCCTTTTCAGTCTCACATATCTTCGATGTTATAACACAATCAGATCATCTTCTTATATAGACTGTCTGTGATAAACATAATCTTTCGGCCAAATAGAGATTCAAAAATAGGTCAATGCTAAAGATTCTGGTGGTGGGAAGGAATGAGAAGTAGACCATACCACAACACACTTCATTGATCAAATCAACACAATACACCCATCACAAGTATTGGACCCAAATCATGACTCATATGCTACACAAATGTCGTTACTCATCCTCAAATTTCAGACAATCCAAACCCAAAATAGCATTACCCAACTTAGCAAAATAAAGAATGAAACCAAGATACTCATGAATACAATCAATCAATACCATATCCGATAAACGAAGAAATCTGGATCACCATCATCACGAACAATCAACACTGAATATCAACTATAGCACATCTTTTGGAGCACCAAACATTTCAGGAACATATCTTCCGAATCACCAACTCTCAAAACAATATGTTGATATCAATGACAACCATTAATGACAACCATCAACATCACATTTGCAACAATAATAGATGTGGACATAAGAATGACATAAATCTGAAATCTCATCAACAAAACTAAAAATGCAGAGAAATGCGGAGCACTGCAACTTCTGCCAGGAAACATCATTACTGCATAGACTTCTGGAGCATGACTTCCGGACCTCCAAAACATGAGAGAAATATCTCAAGGCAATATCCAACAACATATCAACATACCATGAATAGATCTACAACATATCAACAATGAGGAGCAAAACCAAACACTAAAAACGTAGAATCAATATGTTGACATCAATGACAACCATACTAACACATTACACATCTTCACATTTGCAACATGGTTTTATGTGGTTGAATCTTAATTGGTTTTACTATATTTTGAATTCCCAATTTTACCATGTACACTAATAAAGGACCTTGAATTCAAAGAGAAACTAGTTCAAATCCTTTGTAAACATAACTTGAAAGCTTGCAAGATGGAAGGTGAGATATTTTTAATAGGGTACTCCTTATTTAGGTTTAAATTGATAGGATAGGTGAATGTTCTTTCCACCCTTCTTTTATCATGAACTTTTCTCCTTCTTTAATCATGATCTTCCACTCTTCTTTTACTAGAGCCATTGTCATCCTTTGTTCTTGTTGAAATGTTGTTTATTGGTTGCTCAACTTTTGGGGTGATTTGTGAAGTATTAGGTTGGTATTGATTGACTAGTTGTTGATAAGAAAGTTATTCTACTAATGTTGAACTATCCCCAAGGATTATATAATTAGTTTTTTTTTTTTTTTTTTTCATAATAAATTTACTAGTGTAATTTATCTATTTGAAATTATATTGAAATATTGGAATGTTTAATACGAATGTGTTATACCAATGCTAGTTCCTTGGTAATAGTGCAAAAAATGTGACAAATAACAAATTATCACCTTGTCAACCTAGGTTGTATCCGATGACTATATGCAATAGTTAGGTAAATAGCGTATATCCTAGTATTTTTCTACTTCTAAATTAATCTACTCAACTATTGTTTGAAAATAATTTTCTTTCTATAGTTAAAAGTTTAAACCATAGAATGTAAACGTACTTACGCTAAAGTGAAATTTAGGCTACTAAATTATTTACAAAGAAAACTCTCAAAGGCACATAAATGAAATCATGCTTGGTTAAACTATGAATCTAGTAAATATTGTGCCTATTATACTAAAATAAATCTATGGTAATCCCTCAAGCTTCTTTGTTAAACAAGGCTAAATGCAATTTTATGATAAAAAATATAATTTGTTGATATATTTTTTATATTACTCTTACTTATTAAATGTACGAGAAGTCAAACTAGCACAATGCTACCGACACTTGATGACTAACCTACATGCACACTTACAAAGTCTTTAATCTAACAACATGCATACATATATACAAAATAATACTTAATGAAAACACTTATCTATAATAATGACATTCTTTCTCTTTGATGGAGTGGTCAGTTCTCTTGAGATTGGAACTTGAACTTACAAAACCACATGCACAACTTTCCAAGATTCATATGAGATAAAACTAGATTGCATTCATGATTTTTTTTTGTTCAAAATATATATTAATAATAATTGATTGTATTTTCATAAAGATGATAAAACTAAAAAATTGCAATTTTATTGTATAGCTTTCATTAATAGTTATATTGATATATGTATTGTTTCACATCAAGTTATGTAAAAATTCTTAATTATCTCTTCTTAACCAACTCAACCTTTTAGAGAAATCCTTCTAGTATTGGATGTAATTAGATTGTCTCCATATAACATACATAGTAAAAAAATGTACCATTTTCATAACGTGCCCCACTATACTCATTTCATTTGTAATGATAGCTTTTTTTTTAAAGATACATCAACGGGCTTACAATCTTAATATTATAAAAGAGAAAAAATCAGATCTTGTATTTTATTTTGTTTTATATTTATTCTATTTTTGTTTTGATATATATTATTTAATTTAAGTTATCCTTACATGCAAGTCAATAAAATCTTAAAATATTTTTTATTAGTTTATTTTAATCTTTATTTATAAATATCACACTTTAGTCATTTTTATGATGTGGTTTGAATAGTGGGTGTAGCTTTGTTTATTGAAAAGAATCATACATGTGATGTGATTGATTTGTCAAAATTTAAATAATTTGTTTTTAAGTCAATATTTCTCAAAATTTAATTGTTATCCATAATTTTGTGTATCAAAATATTGAAATTGAGTGTCTAGATTGTCATTATTATAGACAAGCACTAGGTCATTAGTGTCATATCAAGAATATGAGAGAGAATTTTGTATCAAGAGAAAGGAATCAAAATCATGAAAAGCATTTTTTAACTATCTGCTTGCTTCAATATTTGCATGAACAAAAACCACATTAACTATTCATCATAGAGACCTTACATATGTAATTTCATCTCCATATTCATTGCATTGTGAGAATTTAGATATTATGCATGAGAAAAAAGGGCTTTTAGGTTTACAATTACAAAAGATAAGATTACACTTGTACGATGTGACCATGACAACTAGATAAAATCATGGACATGTTCCTCTCCTAGATCATAATAATCAAAGGTTTTTTTTTCACATCATATGAATCGATACAATTCTATATGAAATACTCAATTTGCAACAATTACATCATGTTGGAATCAATTTTGAAGATAACATGGCATATGTGAAATTTAGTTGCTTGCAACATCCTTTCCCTTCTCTTTCAAATAGTTATTTATTGTGACATTTTTTAACACAATTATTTTACCTAGTTCTTAATTGTGTTTGGTTGGTTTATTATTTAGCATCCATTAAAGATATTTCTATATGACTTGTTTATCTCATCTATATTTTCAAGAACTTGAACAATTTTACATAACCTAGGGTTTGCTCTAAGTTTTTCTTCTCTTTCATCCTTAGTCATTTGATCATTATTTTATTTGGTATGGATTCCCAACATAGCTTGGGACTAGAATTTCATGCTTAAATCAAGAATATTAAGGTGTCTTCATAACTTATTGCATCTTACCCTTTGATCCTTGAGGTCATCAAATCATTTTACCAAAATGAAGGTGTTCCATATTTTAGGTGTATTGGTTACACACCTATCCAATTCACCATTTTTTATAGAGCTTGTTAGCACTATTCCTTTCACATTAGAGGAATCTTCTTCATTTGTGTATGTGATTAGTAATGTTTATACTCCTTGCATGAAAATGTTAGGATTAATGATAGTCCCAAAGATACTGAGGGGGGGGGGTGAATTAGTTTCTAACCGGTTAACAAAGTATTTAACCTTATTAAGTATTTTGCATTCCAAAACAGTGTATCAGTAAATAAGAATTAATGCAGTAAACAGGAACAATAAAGACAACATAGAAAACACACCATAACACAAGATGTTTAACGAGGAAACTCGATGTGGGAAAAACCTCGGTGGGATTTGTGACCCACAATATTCACTCACTGGCCAATGAATAAATATTACTTACAATGAGGGGCCTGCACATGCAGGAAGGCCAACTGCCTAGAGCTCACTGCCTACAAAAGTGGATTATCAAAATCCAATACAATGTACTGCTTCAAATCAGCATCAACTATGCCAGGTTCAGTACCGGTTTAAGCTCATTTTATAACCAAAACCTTCGTTGTCAACTTATATCTCCTTATACAAAAATATCATTCATTCATGCTATCCTTCTAACATACTTCTTACACAGAATGACCTATAAGATCTCATACATATATATGAGTCTTTTACAATATGCCATGTCGGCTTTTACAAAAAATAAATAAAAGTTTATTCCCTGTTGGCAGGAGTGCCGGTATGCATCGAAGTGTCTATCGGTGTATGTAGATGTCTATGCCAGTGTCGGTGCATGCTAGTGGCTTTACCAGATGAATGCTAGAAGGTTGCCAAAAGGTTGCCATCAATGACAACACCATCATATCTCATTAGAGTGTAGAATGCCAATAATCTCCCCCTTTGGCATTGATGACAACACTCATGAGAAAAATCCAAAAACTGTTTCCAAAAAGTGAAGTCCAAAAGTTACCAAAAATATGTGCTCCCCCTGAGCAGATGATCTCCTCTGAATGATCATTTTTCCCTGTCTACTACTCCCCCTTTGACATCAATGACAAAGGTTGTCAAAAATTGTCAAACGAGTGCAAAAATTTCACCTCAAAGTTTGTAACCGGTTGGTTACAATCTGAAATATGTCTGCCAAAACCAAATTTAAACTCTGCATGAATCTGTTGCTGTCATTTAAGGTTTCCTTAGTTTGTTGGATCGTGCCGGTGAGATGATGCATATGCTCCTCCAGTGATCTTTCCCCTTGAAGTAATGCCTTAGAGATCTCATTTCTCAGAGAGATAAGATATCCAACTTAGGACTAAGTTTATACTTAAGCTCTCTGGCATTTGTCATGATCCTTTCCTTCTCTTTCTCAAATTTCTCCAACTTTTCCTCAAATCTTGCTATTTCTTGCTCAATAACTGATATAGGTTCGGATGAACCAATTATGTTATCAGCTATATCATCTATCTCCTTCTGTACTCTACTTATTTCCTTTTCAATGTCCTTTGTCAACAGATGTGGCTTGCATGTTTCTCTGTACAGCTCCTTATATTCCAAAATTGTAGTATTTAGTGCTGGTAAAAGTGTGTTAATGTGTTATGTGCACTTCTTTATTCTGTCCTCAAAGAATTTTTCCTTTTCCTTTTCAATTTTTTCTTTGAATGTATCCTCATTCACCTTATCAACTGTTATTACATTGTCGGTAATGAATTTGGACAATGTGTCCAACTGACCTAAAGAATCCTTTACATGATCTATATTACATTTTGGTGCAATCGTCTTAAGAATTGGTATTGTATCATCAATTGCCTTGTAGGCCAAGGCATTACAGTCAGTTATCTTCTTGATAGAGTCCAAGAGTACCTCTGTCACATTGGTAGACCTGAATTCACTTAATGAAGTACCAGATGTCTGATCAACTACCTTGATTACCTCAGTGCTTCCAACATTAGTTACCAATTTGCTTGTATTATCCTCTGGTGGATCAGTCTAAGTTTGTGTTTCAACCTGTAATGTTTTGGGTTTCTTAGTGATTACCGGTTTCACTATCTCAATATGTACCAGTGCTTCTATCGGTTTCTCTGTTGGTTTCTCTATGGATTTCTCTATGTGCTCACCTACCGGTATATCTGTCTCCATAGGTTTCTCAGTGCTAGTCTCTGTACCTTTAGTATTCATACTAGTGTCCAATGGTTGTGTTGTTTGTAGTGTATACTCTATTTGTATCTCAACCTCAACATTCTCTGCTGGTTGCTCACCAATGTTTCCACTGTTAGCAATGCCATTCTTTACCTCTGTGTTGTCCTTATCCACAACAATGTTTACTTCTTGAGTATCCACATTCATGGTGAATAGAATTTCTGAATCAGGATTAGTGTCATCATGTGTTATACCTATACTGTCAATAACTGGTGGATCAACAAAATGTACCGGTGCAGTATCCAAGAGTGGTGGTAAGTTGTCAATTATTTTGATGTTTGGTATTCCACAAACTTTACCTTTCCCTTTGTCCTTATCCTTTTGATAAACTTTGAATTTTTTCTTCGACCTATTCAATTCCTCTTGTTTTTCTTTTTCCACAAAAAAGATATCCCATTTATCAGCTGTTTCCTCAGCAATCTCATTATCTCTACCAACCATCAAACTCACTTGCCGGTGACCACTAGCAAAAACTGATCTATTAGCTTCACAAATTAGGTCATCAATTTCCTCTTTAGAGTTAACTGGATGTACATCTAGAAGTTTTTCAATTTTAAGTTTCTTATCTAAGTCCATTACTGCAACCCTCTTTGCATCTAACCTCCTATATAGTTCATTTGGCAAGTCATCTACAACTTCAATTAATACTTTCTTGTATATGTCCAGATGTAGAATTATACTGTTTTCAATACTTTCCTTTTCTAAATCAGTGAATGTGTTATACAATTTGCTCACATTTGCCAAATTACCATCACCAGTTATTTCATTCAACAAATTATCCAATGGTGGTATAACCTATTTTTGTTTCTTCTTGGGTGTAAGTTTCTTTGTAGGTTGCCTTGCTGCTTGTTGTTTCTTTCTCAAGGTTGTTGTTTTCTTGGGTGGAGGAGAGGGTACCGGTGAGGGTTTTCTCTTCCTATCAACTCTCTTGATTTTCGTAGGTATCTCACTGTCAGATGATGTGCCAACCGGTGAGATGTGTGCCTATGGTTGCAGTCCTTCTAGCTCACCAGCCTTTATACCAGTAATGTTCATAACATTTTCTTTTATTTCCTTTACTTGCTTAGAAGCATCTTTTATATACTTTTCTCTTCTCTTCCTTTGGTTGATTGTTTGTACACCACTTTCAATTGTTTCTGCACTACCAAAAACTTCTTCTGATGGTTCTCTAGGTGCATCTAATAAGGCTTTTGCATAAGTTTCAATAATGTTTAGATCTACCTCATAACCCATTTCTATTACCCATACAGTTATAGGTAATACAACTTCCATCCATGTCTCATCTTTCTTAATTACAAAACAAATTTCCTTATCATATTTATCTACTACACTATGTGGTAGTCTCTCTCTAGTTTTCATCTTGGTTTGGAAAGCTTTGAAATATTCAGTTATATTATTTTCCTTAGCAGTACCCATGCCTGTGAAAGCTTTTTGCAATTGTTTGCCTACCGGTATGTCATATCCAAAGTCTTTTTGTCCAATACCAGGGATTTCCTTTATGAAATACAACATAAGGCATACCAAGAGATTACCAAAACGAAATGTCCCTTTCTTATCACCTTTTATCTTCTTCAAGTTATCAATTAGTTCATCCTTCAGCCATTAACACACATCTATTTTTGCATTATTGTTTACCATTTCAGAAGCACTATTAATGCAAAGACTAGAAACTAAGTTGAGTCTGTTTGCATGTGTAGTCTTATAGCCTAAAATCATACTTATGAATCTCACATTGATGTCGTTAATGTCATTCACTCTCAGAGATCTACTATCAGATGTTGCTCTGGTTAAGGTCATGACTTTGTTATTAGGAACCTTCTTAGTTTTGTTTGGTTTGCTGCCGGTTGAGGGTAAACCTGTTACTGCCCTAATTGCTTGCCAGGTGAATTTGCAGATTGAGTCTAACCAAAGAAATTCTCCATGTGCCCTACTTAGGACAATTCTCACAACTTCCTTCGAAAATTTAGGGATGTTCAAGATTTCCACAAAACCTAAGGTCTCAATAATTTTGTGCTCGGGTTTGACAATGCCATTTTCATCACAAATTACGGTTCTAAACATCTTTAACACTTCCTCAGAACCTAATTCTTCAATATTGCAGTGAATATAAATCCTAGGGTCTTCAACATAAGCTACACCTTTAGGAATCTTTGAAAATGCTCCTATGGAATCATCTTGCTTAGCTATCTCAGGAATAATTTTGAATATGAGCCTAGGGCATTTTATGTTTTCCACGACATTAGGGTTTGCAATAAATTCGAGAGCAGAAGAAGAAGCCATTTGAAAGATACCTTTAGTTGCCTGATGATGTTTGAGTGCTTGAAAGAAATCACTTCACACCTTCGCCTTGAATGCCTTCGCTTGGATTTCGCGCTTTCTACTAATTTGAATGCTCAGTGAATAAAAAATGAGGGAAAACCGATGATATATAATGACTTTTCCTTCAACAACCACATTAAATGCTCGTTGGTTAAGTGAAAACTTAACACATCTGCTAATAAAGAAGAAATCTATCTTCTCACCATCAACTGAGGGTAAACTACATGATATTCAATTTCCTGCAATACCCCCAAGGGTTACTTCTCAGTTAGATGAATAATTTCCTGCCGATGGAGTAACTCTGTTCTACCGGTGAAGAAATAGTCTCATCAACATTCTGATCTGTCTTCCTAATCCATTGTTTTGAAAATTCTTTCTTTACTTCATCTACCTTCTCTTTGCCTTTCAAACTAGGTCCTATATTATTCGCTGGTGAAATCTTGCTTCTAAATTTTTTTGCAATATGTCCAATTTTGTTACAAGCATAACAAGTTACATTATTCTTCTGAATAGCCTTTCCATATCCTATGTCGGTTTGAGTTCTGCATTGATTAGATAAGTGCCCAAATCTTCCACAAACATAACATCTTACATTCATTCTACACTTTTCTGAATTATGACCAACTTTGTTGCATTTGGAACATTGACCGGTGGGTGCATTAATGTTCTGATTGTTTCTAGATCTACACTGATTTGCTCTATGACCATACTTGTTATAGTTAAAGTATTTCCCATTAAATTTGTAAGCATTAGGTTGTCTTACCAGTTTACTGTGATCATGATTGTTTGCAGTACCAAAACTTTCACCAACTTCAAATCCAAGTCTATTAGTATCTCCATTAGGTTTCTGACTTTTTAGCATATCATCAAGTTCCTCTAAACTTTTCTTGAATTTTTCTTTGTGTTGATTTGTAGTAGCCAACTCATTTTCCAGAATTCCCATTTGTCTCATAAGTTCAGTTTTATCATGTTGCATGTGAATCAGATCTGTCTTTAACATATCATTTTCATGACCAAGTCTTAGATTTTCATTTCTAGCATCATTGAGTCTCCTAGTCAAGTCATCTTCATTCTTCCTCCTGTCTTCAATGTCTTTACAAAATCTCATAGTCATATCTCGCATTTCATTCCTCATAGTACTGTTTTCTTGTCTCATCTTGTTCACAAGTTCATTAAGAGTTTCCTTTTCATCATTATCATTATGCATCTTCTCATGAAGTTCTTTTCTTTTATTTCTGGCTATAGTAAGATTCTCCCGAAGTCCTTGAATGAATTCCTGTGTATTCCTTAGATCATCTTCAAGTTTGATATTCTTCAACTTCTCTGAATCATAGTCTACAAGAGCTCCTTCCAATTGCTTCTTAAGTTCTCCATTTGTACCGGTGTCAGAATCTTCCTCAAGCTATTAGGCTTTTGAAAATAGAGGACCAGGCTCTGATACCGATCATTAGGATTAAAGATAGTCCCAAAGATACTGAGAGAGGGGGGGGGGGGGGGGGTGAATCAGTATCTAACCGGTTAACAAAATATTTAACCTTATTAAGTATTTTGCATTCCAAAATAGTGTACCGGTAAATAAGAATTAATGCAGTAAATAGGAACAATAAAGACATCATAGAAAACACACCATAACACAAGATGTTTAACGAGGAAACCCGGTGTGAGAAAAACCTCGGTGGGATTTGTGACCCACAATATTCACTCACGGGCCAATGAATAAATATTACTTACAATGAGGGGCTTGCACATGTAGGAAGGCCTACTGCCTAGAGCTCACTGCTCAATAAGAGTCTCACTGACTACAAAAGTGGATTATCAAAATCCAATACAATGTACTGCTTCAAATCAGCATCAACTATGCTAGGTTCAGTACCAGTTTAAGCTCATTCTATAACCAAAACCTTCGCTGTCAACTTATATCTCCTTATACAAAAATATTATTCATTCATGCTATCCTTCTACCATACTTCTTACACAAAATGACCTATAAGATCTCATACATATATATGAGTATTTTAAAATATTCCATGTTGGCTTTTATAAAAGATAATTACATTAAATACAATAAACAAAAGTTTATCCCCTGTCGGCTAGAGTGCTGGTATGCATTGAAGCCGCTGCCGGTGAAGTGTCTGTTGGTGTATGTAGATGTGTAAGCCGGTGCCGGTGCCTGCTGATGGCTTTACCAGATAAATGCCAAAATGTTGCCATAAATGACAACACCATCATTTATCATTAGAGTGTAGAATGCCAACAGAAAAATGGTAATGACCTAGCCCTAATTTCTCTTTGTAAATGTAGGGATTGTTATTCATTCGATGATGTTTTAACATCTAATGTTCCGTCTCACATCGCACGGGATTCCTCTCCTTACATCCATGAATTATCTAAATCTTGAACCTAATGATTCATTATTTCTTGAGGAGCCTACTGATGCTTTCTTGATTGATATGCATACTTTTTTATTTCCCATTTAATGATGTTGCTTTACTTAATGATGAAGAAATGTCTTAAGTAACTCATCATGATCCTTTCAATAGTAAATTGAGGTATCATTATCTTATGATTGTAGGTTCATTAAATTATTTTATATTATAAATGGTTTGATTAATCAATGCTAGTTACATTATTTGGAAATGAATATTTTATATTATATGTTAGATCATTTTTATCTTCACATTTTGAGGATATGTGTGATGTAGTTTTCCTATCATATGCATTTGAAAGTATGTCATTAATAGAGCATTACGATTTTTATTTCTACATCAAGTTATTTTTAATTATTTTATGCTTTATTATGTATTGCATACATACATACATACATACATACATGAATACACACACACATGTGTGTGCGTGTGTGTGTATGCTAAATATTTGAACTTAATAGTAGACCTTAATTACCCAACTACAAGCCTGGAATCTACCTAACTATTCTAAAATACCAATGAAGTACTCTAACCATGCATGCAAATGACATAAATTAAACCAAAGATATACCTTCACACACATGAAAGGCTTTCATCCATTGTTCTCCTATACTCCAAGATCTTGTGGAAATAGTGTTTGCTGTCAGTTATGTTGCACTAGCATAAGAGGTCATGAAAAAATGGAGTGTGGTTGCTTTTGATGATGTAAGGTTATGATGCAATAGGAATGATGATGCAATCTCTAGAATGATTTTGGCATAATGCTTGTACTCTAATGATTGTGGATTTTTAAAATGGAAGGAAGAAACCTCTTTTATAGAAATCACCAAGAGAACCAAGCACTTGGATTAAGAGGTTAAAAGATGAATGGCCATGATCACACAGTTAAAAGAGAATTGATAATATTGAAGGGTAGGTAGATACGAAGGGAGGAGATTGAGTGATAGGTAAGAGTGAATAGGATTAAGAGGTTAACTTGAAATTAAGATTAAGAGGTGGGTTGAATTTTTGGTTCAATGAATATGGACATTGGAGAAAGGACAAAGTGAATGAAGAGAAATATGACACTCATCACATGACTACAAATTTAGATTATGATCCATGTGAACAAGTTGGAGGGCTAAGATTAGAAAGAAAAGGATAATAAATTAATTAGATAATTACAAGTATTTATTCAATTACTAGACAAAAAAGGTGGGGTTAGGATTATTAAATAAATAATAAATATTATTTTAATTTTTTAAAAAGAAAATGCTAATAAAAAAATCATTTAAATAAAAATATTTCTTTAATTATGTCACGAACCATATTTATCTATAATTATTTATTAGGAAAATAATGCTTATTTTTCCTTTATGAAATTTAAATGAAATGAAAATGGAATTTTTAGTGAAATAGATGATAATGCAATAAGAGTTAAATGCAATGAAATGATTTACATGCAATTGAATGATCAACATTATTTTTATTATGAAATTGGGATCGTCATTGCTAATGAGCAATTGAGTGCAAGTGAATGCGAATGAAGGCGAGAACATGGTTCAGGTAGAGTTGTCTTAGCTCATGGACTTCACTAGAATAAATGGAATCTCACACACCACTTTAGAATACTTATGCATGCATTTGATATATAATTGGAGTTTGTGATAGAATTAGACTTGAATTACATTAGTGTTTGTGAAATATTATGCTTTATTGTTAAAAGAGATGTAAATTGTTAATGATTTAAAAACAAATATTGACTGTAGTACCCCTGCCCTAATCAGATTTTTAAACCCGGTTTGACCTTGGTTGACTTTTTAAGTGGCCTTCTTGGATGATTGATTTACTATGTTTAATGTTATAGTTAGGTATTATGCTTAATGTGTGTACTTGTAAATGTTGATTTCACATCAATTCTTATGTAAGATTAGTTGTTCTTCTGATTCATGTTGTTAATCTCAAGCTAACACTTTCATTCAATATATATGTATGCATGTGTGGTTCATTGTTGCAGGAGATTGCAGGTACAATACCGCATAGGTATGAGGTTCGTCTCCACCTGGTTTCACAGGTTTGAGTGTACCTTATTGGTCCAAATAAATTGGATTAGGTAGTCGTAAGACCCTACGTTTTACTCTAGTCGTGCTCAAGTGAGCGTCGTCAGTCGTCCGTCAGTTTCCCCTTTTGGTTGGGTATGCGGGTCGTGTATTTGTTTGGGTTTCTTGAGTTGCGTGTTGTACGTTTGGTAAAAATTGATTATTAAATCCCAAGTATTTAATTAGATTAATTATATTTTTACGCATTCATAAATTAAAGGGACTAAATTAAGTAGGACCCTTTGTGTGATTCATCAATAATCAGATTGCTAAATTCATGTTTGTAGCAAGTTTGGTTAAATGGTTATTTTTAAATGATGAATACATTAAGTATATGTATTTTGAAAGAAAGGTTAATTGATATTGGAAATATAAATATCTTACCCTCATTAGCATTTTGAAATAGAAATATTAGTTTTTATTTAATTGAGAAATCAATTTTGGAGGAAAAGCAATTTTTGCATATTCAATTGTTGGGAAATAATTTTATTTGGTTAAAAATAATTTCAACCAAAAAATGGACTTTTGGTCAAAAACTTCCCTTTTAACCTAGGTTTTGAAAAATATTTGGGAGAGTTATTTTTGAAATGGAAATTTTGGGCATTTGGGGGAGAAGAAATTCTTGAGCTTGCAAGTTCGGGTCTTCATCAAATCATTTCCACGATTGCTGATAGAGGTTGGATTCTTGTTTATCTCCTTGATTTTTTTTGTTTAAAAGAGATTGATTTGATTTGGAAGAAATTTGGGTGTGCTTGTTTGAAAATCTCATAAATTTGTGGAATAAGGAGTTGTAGTTAAATCTTGAATTTGAATCCACCTTGCTTTCATTTCCAACTTCCAAATCAATTCTTTTTTGTTCAAATTGATTTTTATACTGAAAATGGGTGTGGCTATTCTTAGTAGGTTTTGTTAAGAAATTTTCAATTGAATCTCTTATTTTAGTTCATAAATTGTGGAATTAGTTTGTGTTTGGCAAATTATTTGGATGAACGTGTGTAAATTGATTCCATTTGCCCAAATATGGAATTTTGTTGGAGAAATTTTCCCAGTTTTAACTTTTTGCGATTGGTTATTCAAAAAAAATAAAAAAAATAATAATATTTGGAAATCATGGTTATTCTAGTAATTTATCTCTATTTTGTCTCAGTCTGAGACTGTGCAAGTAAATTGGGGGTTTTCTATTTTTTAAAAGAAATTAAAAAATAAATAAAATAAACCTGCCACGTGGCAGGATATACCCCACCACGTGGGATGGTAGCTTCTGCTACCATATGGTAGCAATGCTACCAAAGGGTAGTGAACTGCTACCATATGGTAGCAACGCTACCAAAGGTAGTGTCTGCCACCAATCCTTCCCTTGGTGAAAGGGAGGCCCATGTGGGTCTACCCTAATATATTGTTATTTTGTTTTTTATCAAAAAAATAAAAAATATTTTAAATAAAGTTTTAATATTATTTAATTCAAAAGTTTATTAAATAATATTTGGTTATTATTTAATTATTAATTAATGTATATAAATAAATATAAGTTAATTAATATTTAAGTTTGTTTTTATTTATATGCAAGGAAAATTTATTTTATTGGGAAAATGATTATCTATTTTAGTTTCTTTTGAAATGTATATTTCCATATTCTGGAAAGTGTATCTTTGTTTTGGAAAAGATGAGATTAGAAAATTTATTTCAAAAAAGAATGGAAATGATGATTTTATTGGATAAATAAATATCAAATTTTAGTTAATATATATTTAATTATATCTTTGTATGTATAGCATATAGATATAATTATATTAATGTGATTTTGGGTTGAAAATTCATTGTGAAGTATTTATATTATTTTATAATGTAAATTGAATTATAGTTGAATTAGTAAACCATGGGCGACATGTATCTTAACAAAGTAGACAAATTGTAATCGATTTAGATCAAATAGAAAACTGGATCGATTTGTATTTTAAAGCGATATGAAATAATGATTGTCATTACAGATTTATGTCAATGCATGTTTAATTTTCTATATTCGTATTTGATTAAAAAAATGGCAAGCCCTGGATTGTGAGTGTTGGATATTGTCATATGGTTATTTTG